>NW_027361710.1:1570000-3970000 GCF_039654945.1 Dendrobates tinctorius
CCTGCAGTGCACAGGCGCCAGGAGAGGTCTGGCACCTGCACACTGTAGTATTCTGCTCTGCCCTCAACCGGGCAGAGCAGTGCACCTGTGCCGGAGCTACGACAGGAAGGGAAGAAGAAGTCGGCATCATATGAAGATGGTAGGCGCCGGACTGCAACATCCATCGGACCGAGACAGGACCACCCCCCGGTGAGCATAATCTAACTCTTTTTTCTTATCTTTCAGGTTACATCGGGGGCTTATCTACAGCATTACAGAATGCTGTAGATAAGCCCCTGATGTCGTTGCCGGCAGCTCATAGTCCAAAAAAAGGGTGACTGATTCCCTTTAAGGAAAACAAAATCAATGTTTTGGAGTGACCATCATAAAACCCTTATCTCAATCCTATTGAAAATTTATGGGCAAAGCTGAGAAGGCAGGTGCGAACAAGACGACCTACAAACCTGGATCAGTTACACCAGTTTTCTCAAGAGGAATGGGCCCATATTCCAACCAACTATTGTGAGAAGCTTGTGGAAGGATATCCAAAATGTTTGACCCAACTCATTCAGTTTAAGGTCAGTGGTATCAAATACTAATGAAATTTATGTAAACGTTTGAGTTTGCAGTATGTAATAAAAATGCCTTAAAACATACTCTCTCTCATTATTCTAGTATTTGGTAAATATTAATAATTATGGTAATCCTAATTGACCAAAAATGGGAATGGTTTATTCTGATTTCATGTCAGAAATTGAGAAAACCATGCATATGTGTTTTTACATGTAAATACTGTATGTAAACTTCTGGTTTCAACTGTATGTATCACATACTGCTCTATCCTATGTAGAGCACTCTCTCTTATTACATAGCATACATGTCTTGTTATATACAGCGTTATGCTTTAATGCATAGCGTTTTCTCTTGTTATGTACAGTGCTATTCTTTCTTACGCATCATCTTCTCTTGTTATACAGTATATATTGCAATCCACTATTATGCAGCATTCCTTCTTGTTAGGTAAATCTCTCTACCTTATTACATAGCATCCTCTCTTGTTATGTGTACTGCAATCCCTTATTACAAAGCATTCTTTCTTGCTATGTATAACATTGTCCCTTACATAGTGACATGGTAGCTCAGTCGTTAGCACTCTTGCATTGCAGCACTGAGATCCTGGGTTCAAATACCACAAAGGAAACCATTTGCAAGGAGTTTGTATGTTCTTCTGATGTGCCATATCTGTAAAGCACTGTGTAATTTATTTTGGAATATGGGAAATCTTTTTTAATAGCAGAGGTCAAATACTTCATAAGCTGTCATTAAATTTGATATTAATCAAGAGTGGACTCTATGTAATAAAGAGAAGGTGCTATGTGTAGATTACGCTATGTAAGGGATGGTGCTACACATAGCAAGATATAATACTATGCAACAATAGGATAGCATCATACATAAGAACAGGGAATGCTAAGTTAATAATAAGGGCCATAGCAATACATAACTAGAGAGCATGCTACATAATAAGAGATGGTGCTATAAGAGATAAACCTATGTAATGGATGGTGCTGTACATCAAAAGAGAGTAATTTATTAATTTACATTCTAAGGCATGGTACTATACATAACAAGAAAATGTGATCTACTAAGGGACAGCACTATACATTATATGTTAGTACACTGTCTACAAAAGGATCACACTATACATAAAAAGGTTATATTTACACATCTGTGTGAAGTGTCAATTTTCTGCTTGATTTTTTTCTTTCACAGAACACAGATCCAATGTGTATAACCTATTCTGATCCTCAAAATTGGATCAGAATAGGACATGATCTGAGTCACATAGATCTCATTCTCAGATCCGTGATGTTGACAGATATATGAATAAGCATATGTCCATGTGCCATAAGATAAATAAGTCTTGCAGCACACAAACATTTCATACCAATGAGTGAATCTAGCCCAAGGTAGGATTTTTTCCAAACAATATCATTACTCAAATTATCTCTCCTCAAATCATACAGTATTGATAATGAATTAATATTTACATCCAATGACTTATTGGAGAGGTCTCATCAGATTAGATTTTTTCTTCTTCATGTAGTCAGACCTTCATGTTAACATCTTTCAGGAATGACTCATCTTACAGCCCTGAAAATAACACGTTCTTATATAGAGTATATTGATTTACTTTCTGAATAAAAAAAATCCTCACACTGCACCCCTGAATAAAAATATGTACCATAAACATACAACTAGCCATGCACCATTCAAAATTTAAGTTGATAAGCAGGCACTGTGCTCTCCATTAGTTATGATTGCCGCCACCCAATAAGTATAAATTAATTAGTTAATGTAACTCTCACATTCAATTCATGTATTCTCTCTTTCACAAATGCATTACAAGTCCCTGTATAGACTCTCCCTCATTTCATGACATGTCCCTTTATAGTGTCCTCTCCCACTTCCCAATTCATTATGTTCTCTACCTTATTTATTAAAGTCCTTCATATCATCCTCTTCCATCCCTCAATAATACGTTCCTGTAAAGTCTCCTCTCCTTCCTCAATTAATTATATGTCCCTGATAGCCTCCTTTCCCACCCTCAATTCATTATAATCCCCAGTATTGCATCTTCGGCAACACCTCAATTCATTATAAGTCCCTAATAGCATTCTCCCCACCTGTAATGTTTTACAAAGCCACTTATCCCTCTTAAAATCCCATCATGCTCTACTCACTGTTCTTAAAAAAAAAAGAATCACTCACTCCTCCACATGATCCTTCACGGCATGACTTCCTTCCTTCCTCTTCTGGCTGAGAACTTTCTAAATAACTAAGGTTCTGTACTGACATCATCATACTGTGTGTAGGTGAGTCATATAAAAAGCATTGGGCAGGAAGCTGGACTAAGTATCCAACAGTTCAACTACCATTTTTTCCTGTAAGTAGTGGAGCTACAGGAACACTCAACACTCCCTTCAAGAGCTTGTCATGATGAAGGTAACATGCCCATAGCCTCCATGGAACCTTAACCCCTGAGTGGTAAGCCTTTTTCCCTCACCATGTCTCACTTCTGCAGCTAAATTTTTTTGGGGGAATTTCTACTAAAATTGGAAATCATTACATACACTTCCAGAATTCTGGCATATTATGTGCCAAAAAAAAACTGTGTTCCATTACTGGCACCATATCTAGCATGTATTTAAACACTTTCTGACCCTTGCCAGGCATGTGGGTGTGTTACATATCATAAAAGAAGCTTAACCTAACAAGTGACAGTTTGCAGAAAAAATTGTTAGAAAATTGTGATGAACTTATTTTTTTGCAAAATAAGCCAACTAATTGGTGGTTCAAACTTATATCAGTCAGTGTAATAATGTGTCAGAATTATTAAAAACTTGGTTTGTTAAATCTAGCACGTTTAAGACCGTTTAATCAAATGGAGAAATTTCTGTTGATAATATTGAACCTATAGCTCACTGGAGTATGGTGCACCAAATTTATTAAGCGGTATAAGCATAAATAAATTTGATGCATTTTAGGCTGTCCATGCACTACAAACTGACAATTATACTAATTATGAGATGACAGATCTCAGTTACAATGTACGTCAGTTATGTTGAATAAGTTATAGTAAATTTTTGCATTGAGTAAGGCCAAACGATACACACAATATTTCACTTAATTTTTTTGTAAAAGTAGCATGAAAGGCAAAAAAGATACAAAAAATTCCAGGTAATGCTCAGAACTGCTGAAGCAAAGATATATATAGTGTATATAAATATACAATTAGATGTAAATTGCAGGGATGAGCGAACGTGCGCTGTAATACTCTGATATCAATCGAGTATCTGGGTGCTCGGATATGCTCGCTACTCACTGGTGATGAATATCAAACTTGGATACTCACCATGCATGTTTGGTGCCTGTTACACACCCAATAAGCATAGAATCACCTTGTGGTAACCTTAACTTCTAACAAAGATCAGGTGCCACACAATGGTACATCTCAAAAATGCAAATTTTATTAAATTTACACAATTTATACACAGATTAAAAGAAGGTGCCAGACCAATCCCAAGAAGACCCATAAATTATAGAAGTCCCTTATTTCACTAGTGGCTGCCTTCCCCGTTTACATTCCAGCTTGATGGGATAATGTGTATCATGCTATATAGGATTTTTAGTGTTGGATGAGAGGGAGTGCCGCTGGGGTAACATTTTATTAGACCTTTAATCACATATGCCTGAAGGCAGTTTACGATTTAACAGTGGTTAATGCTCCCCCTGCATACACAATCTATTATTTTTTTCCCACAATAATTTTTTTTTCCCATAATGTGCTATATAGGAATGCCTTTTGCAAAATATTTCACTGTTGTACTTCCATAATTTATGGGTCTTCTTGGGATTGGTCTGGCACCTTCTTTTAATCTGTCTATAAATTGTGTATATTTTATAAAATTTGTATTTTTGAGATGTACCATTGTGTGGCACCTGGTCTTTGTTAGAAGTTAAGGTTACCACAAGGTGATTCTGTTGTTTCATGGCGCATCATCCTCCTATTGGAGGTCAGCACTAAAGTGGGCATTATTTGTGAGAACACCCAATAAGCATGTAGGGATTGCCAGCCAGACACTGTAATGCCGTAGCCATATATTTATTGGCATTTCGGTGATTGGCTTGCCGTGTTACATCATCAGTGTTATAAAAGGACAGGCGAACACTCGTCTCACTGATTCCGCTGCACTGCTCAGGGACAGTTTGCATTTGAGGGAACATGCACTTGTCCAGGCCTGTGTGTACATAGTTTAACTAATCTGAGTCCTCTAGCACTGATACTGGAGCTGAAGCTGAACCATCATACTAACAGCCATTCTAAGGGCTAAAATTGTGCTTTGCTATTTGTATCAAATATATTGCTCATATAGCTTAGGAACAGTTGCAGGAGCAGGTAGAGTGGCAGAATAAAGTCTCAAGGCAGGGATTACTACTTCACAGTCCGTTGCTAAATATATAGGTGGTGCATGTGACCAGATTTTCTTTTTTATGGAAAATTTACTATCAATCAATACATATATCCATAGAGTATTATGTGTTTTTTGCTATATTTCTGTGATATATAATACTCCCAAAATGCATAGAATTTTTCTTCTGTATTTAATTACTCACCTATATCATATTATGTGCTCTGTGGTACATTTTAGTGTTATAAAACATTGCCAAAAAGCTTTCAAAACATTTCCTGGGTTAAATTATTCACCCATACAGTATTTCGTGGTGGGAGATACATTTCTGTGATATCTAACATTACAAAAAAGTGTTTAAAAATGTTTCTGGGTCAAATTACTCACCAGTACAGTATTCTGTGGTCTGCGGTATATTTCAGTGATACACTCCAAGAAAAGCATAGTTTTTATTTTCTGTATTCAATTAGTCATTCATACAGTGTAGCATACATAAGTGGGTGAGTAACAAATATGGCAGAACTACACAAGACTCCAGAGGGAGTGACCAGAGGAATTTTGGAGCCAGAGAAAGCTTGGGGACAGCAGAGGTGGCAGGAGCCTGTGGTCTAAATCCGACCACTTTCCAGGAACCACCAATTTCCAAATTATGGCAGCAGCCTTCACTACTGGGTTTCTTGCGGACTGCAGACAAGAGAGGCAGGATCCAGTAAGTGCTGAACAGACTGTGGGGTCTAGTCTGGTCTCTTTGAGATGGAGCTACTAACACCCCCAAGAGATTGTAATGTCCTTGAGGTTCCCCTTCGCATGCAGGAGCAGATGATCATGCAGGTGACACAGAGGGATGTTGCCCATTTCTACCTGTCAGGGCCTCTGGCACTCCTGGAAGCCTTGTCACTTACAACCCAGGCATCTGGAAATCAAGCTCCAGGAATCAGATGGACTCAGTTCCACCAGGCTTTCAAGGAAGAAGAAGAAGCGGACACCTAAAGAGGATTACTGTATTACCCTCCTTATAATTTTTTCCTAGCTTTGTACCTTGTTCAAAGCCTTTATGAGTGTAGGATTACAGCAAGTATACTTTAAAAATATTTGAATGAGGCCTGCCAGTTTTTGACTTTCAAGGGTCTATGGATGTAATTTTTTCCTGGCTTTGTAATTTGTGCAAAGGTTTTATGAGTGTAGGAGCACAGCCACTACATTCTAAAAATACATAAATGAGGCCTGCCAGTTCTTGATTTTCAGGGGTCTATGGATAATTGTCCTTATAATTTTTTTCCTGGCTTTGTACTTTGTGCAAAGTCTTTATGAGTGTAGAAGTGTATCAACTACACTCAAAATATTTACGTTAAAGTTTTTTAGACTCAATTAATCATTCATACAGATGAACATGGTTATTGTTACATTATGTTGGAATGTGAAACTTCAAAAAAGCATTGAAAAATATTTATGGATTCAACTAGTCTTCTACAGAGTGTTACGTGCTTGGGGTAAATTTTGGTGGTATATAATTTTCCAAAAAAATGTTGAAACATTCATATGGATTCAGTTACTCATCTTTATACTATTACGTGTTCTGAGGTACATTGTGGTAGTGTATACCCTTCCAAAAAAGTGTGAAATATTTATCTGCATTCAATTACACATCCATATACTATTACTAGCTGTGGGGTACTGTTGTGAACACATTTTCTGGTTTACCTCTGGCTTCTGGTGAGGGTGGTGGAGCTGGCTGTGTTGACAGAGGAGTCGTGAGTTCTCCATCCGGGCTCCCTCTAGTGGTGACAGTAGGTAATGAAGCTGATCTAAATGGCAGAGACCTGCCACCTGAGGAGGAGGACTGTGAGTGGACATCAGGAGTCTCCGACTGGATTTGAGACAGCCGACTCCCTAATTTTGTGCTGGAGATTTTTTCCTGCCCTGAGGTTCTGGTCTCCAGTTCTGTTCCTGCCTTCTCAAGCTAAGTGTGCTCTGCTAATTTTTCACATGAGATTTGGTCTGGTTTACTCAGTTTTTGTGGTCAGCCAGCCCCTGCTGGGGCTGTGCTGAATTTCCATTCTTATGTCTCTGTTTATGCCAGTTTGCTTTTTGTCCCTGATCAGATTGGTCTCTTTTTGCTCTGTCTTCAGAATATACCAGAGTGCTTATATAGGGAATTGAAGTCTAGCGACTTCAGGATTTTTGTTATCAGAAAGTGTTGGACATTTTTGGGCAGGGTTTTGTGCATGATTGCAGACAGCATCTTTCCTTTCCTGTCCTTTCTAGTTAGTGTGGGCCCCATCATTTGCTCAGCCTATTTTTCTATCTGTGTTTGTGTTTTCATCTTGTCTCACCGACAATACATGTTTGGGGGCTGTCTTTTGCTTTGGGGTCTGCTCTGGGGCAGTTTAGATTTCCCCTTTTCTTGGTTTAGGCTTGTTTAGTTCTCCGGCTGTGACGAGGCATCTAGGATCATCATAGGAACGCTCCACGGCTACTACTAGTTGTGTGGATAGTCTGCAATCCACTTAGTTACTAACCTTTCTGGTTTTCTGTGGCTTAGCTTGTTTTTGTTTTTCCTCCTCGGTGACTCATTCATAACAGGGTACATTTTGGTGGTATATGTAGCACTAAAAATAGCAGTGATACAAATATCTGGATTTAATTACTCATCAGTACTGTTTTACATGATTTCTATTACATGCCGGTGTTATATAAAAGTAAAAAAAACTTTAAAAAGGGATTATGGATTCATAGGAAGGTGCAAACCAAATGGGAATAGAATAATGGAAAATGCATATGCCCAAAAACAACAGACAACAATCTCCAGCAGCAACTCCAAACTCCAACTTCAGCACACCAACTCCAGAACTCCAGCAAGCTAGGATGCAAAACTTTCACAGGCAAGGATGAGACAATCTGGCCAGGATTTGTAGGGAAAGAGAATAAGCAGGTCTGGAGCAGCTGTGAGATGAAGCTGCATGTCTCTAACCAGCATATAAAGAGTTGTTAACCTCTTCAGTGCTTTATGCACAATTATGGAATGACAACTGTAATTTGATCATAATATTTAAATGAAGCATTACAGCTCCTGTAAAGGTGTATGGATGACCCTGCTTGTAATTGTTGGAAAGCTTTGCTCTTATTGCATAGCCTTTATGAGTCTAGGAGTACCACAACATGACTATTTGAACAAAATGTGTGCGAGGCTCTTCTTTATGTCTAATACAGGGTGTGGGCCAAAATACCTGTTGAGAGGTTCAGAAATCAAATTGACAGTTACAGGAATCATTTGATTGCAGTGTTTGCCTCAAAAGGTTATGCAACAGAATATTAAGTTAAAGCTACCATTATTTCTGTCCAGGCCTATTTCATGAGTTTCATTTTTTTTTAAATTCTGTGGAAGCATGGTTGAAAAGCTATGTCTGACTTTCATTTGTTCATTTTTAGAGATTTTTGATTTATTATTACTGTTATCAGATTCAGGCTATTTCTGTGACCATTGTGGGTTTTTCTGTCATTAAACGAGGGGTACCAACAATTTTGACCATGTGTGTACTTAGCTGTATGATCAAAATTACAGAAGCCTATAGATCTCTGCATAGTAAAGAGATTATTGTCCATTTAAAATATTAAGTTACATCAGAGGTAATCATAGGTGCATGTTGCACTCAGACTTCATCAAGGGCAGAGTGGACAGTAATTAAACCTCTACCACTATTTAATTGAGGCCATCTTGATCCAGACTTTGCAATGTGTATATCCAATATGATTTTTTTGTATTTATAATGTTTTATCTACAGTATTTTGATTATCCTGATTCATTTGTTCTAGAGAAGAAGCCTTAACCACAGCAAAATATCTATTTTGTTTGGCAGTAAGGTGTCATGTTAGGCTTTGTTTAAATAAAAAATTCTTGTTATTATGTCTATGTCTATTCATGCAGGTCTGCAAGGTTTGTGTCATGTATCCAAAGTATTGACCGAGGTGTGGGAGCATATATAAGTTCATTGTGTTAATTGTTTCCTAAACAACTAAGGAAGGCTGGATACAGCTGAAACAAATTGTGTTTTTAATAACGCTTTTATCAATTTCGATGAATGATCCATTTTTTGCCTTTGGGAGCATAAGTCACCAGGATTCTCCTCTTCTGAATATGCTCTGCTGGAACTCTCCCTGGAACACTTTTCCACAGCAACCATATCGGCTGCACCCACCTTTATTTGTTTACGAGGTATATGGAGTGGTGCCCTTCCTGCACAACCTCAGCAGGTGAGAGGCTTTTTTTTTTAATGGTCATATTAACACTCATCTAAAATGCTCAGAAAAGAATTCTGAGTGTTTTCTACATATATTAACCCCATGTACATGTTTTGTAGTTAGTTGTTTAATAATTCTAATCTAAATCTTATATCTATTACAAGAGAAAACTTATTAAAAAAACAAATAATTATATAAATAAAACAAGCAGAGCATTATACATTCTGGAAGAATAAGACATCAATGCAGAGCATAAATAAATGACCGAAAAAAAAAAACCCAGAGACATCCTTGAATTTATGACATAGCTGCCACATCCAAAGTGTTATTTATGCTCTCTGCCAGTCAATATCAAAAGCAAGGGAAATCAGAACTTCTCATTTCAAGTACAGGCAGAATAAAAAATAAAGTATATTGTTGGATGACTGATCCTGAACGCATTAACAAGATTAAAAAAAAATGTTAAGAACTTTTGTGAACAGCAGGTAAAATTCCAAATTTCAACATCTGCTCAACCCCCCAAAAAATAACATATATTTATATTTACTCATCATATGCAATGCTTAGACATTATAAATTTAGGTTGGACTGTCATAAAATGTGTCATATCTATCAAGGTAGCACACATATGATACATTTTTGTCTCTTAGCTTATAATTTTGAAAATAAATTGTGACACAATTGTGCATATTTTTTGGATTTTAAGTCATGTCCCTTTTCAACAAAGTTACATCCCTATTGTGAATCAACCACATTTTGGAAATGGGCAGTATATATATTTTTCTATTTAAATTAATGCAGAAATAATTAACTGTATACGCATATAGTTATATACATTTGGAGCATACACATCTAAAAAAGCAATGGAATTATTTCCAAAAGCAGGTCAGTAGTAGAGATGAGCAAACCTATTAAGGTTAGGTTCGGCTGGGTTCAGCGAACTTCCCGATGTACACCGAACTTATCCAAAGCCCATTGAATTCAATGGAAGGCAAAACCAAACACATAGACAAAACCTTCAGGGGGCCCAAAATCTGCCAAAACAGCTCAAATTAGCGGCAGATGCCAAGAAAATAGCAGACCATGTGAGTACTGTCCGATTTTTACATACCCATGTCCTTGAAAATCTGACATTTCATCTGCCATGTACAGTAAAATCACAGTGTGACTCAACAGAATAGATTAGATGGAATAGATAGATATAAAGATTTCAGAGACATTTATAATAAGTACAGTGCTTGTGTAGTTACTGTGCTTGAATTTAATTACTAAATATTTTATTATCCAGCAGAAGAAAAGTGGACAGCTGAAGGCAGATGTTTATAGCCTGGGAAGGGAGTAATAGCCATGGAACTTTCCAGGATATTAATGTTATCTCACAGCTGTATACTTAGCTTGTCTTGGTTATTAAAATGGATGACCTAAAAAAATGACATAGTGCCTCCTATAATTAATTACCAGCAAAGGCTAGGTAGGCAGCTGTGGGCTGATATGAATAGTCTGGGAAGGGGCCATGGATATTGGTTCTGTCTCAAATTAAAAACATCAGCTCTCAGCCACTCCAGAAATGGTGCATCAATAAGATGCATCAAATCTGGCACTTATCCTCACTCTTCCCACTTGCTCTGTTGAGGAGGTAAGTGGGGTGATAGTTGTGGGTGATGATGACACCTTCATATTGTCTGGTGACATCAAGCCCAGAGGTTAGTATTGGAAAGGCATCTATAACACAACCCATTGACTAACCCCATAGTGATATTGTATAAAAAACAAACACCCAGAATAAAGTCCTATATTTGAACAAATTACAAAGACTCCGTTTTTGACCATAAATTAGACCATACTCACATCATCGCCCAGTCCACTGAAGTCAATGTCACCTGTAAATGAATTAAAGTAAGAAAACAACCATATTCCTCACTTGTCTAAAGTGAAGAGATAATCCATAATGTCTGACGATGATCCTGATGACTTTAAGAGCAGTCACAGATGCGATTGTTCTCAAGGACAGCCAGCTACACGCTGACACATGAGGTAATCTCTTCTGCAGTGTGTAGTACTGAGCTGTAGTGAAAAGGTTCACAAGATTTCATCAGCTGAAATCTCGCTGTAATCAGTGACAGCAGGCATTGGCTGCTACTAGTCTCTCATCCTCTGATGCCTGTGAGCAGCAGTAAGCATTTTACCACTGGTCACAGTCATAGTGGAGGAGTCACGCTGACTTCTGGCAGCTTGAGCCCGCAGCTCTCTGACCGACGGTAACAATCTGCCGATCAGAACCACAGATGACAGCATGGGAAACACCATAGGATGTCCACAAAAACACACCGTGTGCACACAGCAGTCAAAATGGTGCCGAAGCCACATGTCTGCTTTTTATATGGAGAGGGACATGTGACTTTGGCAGCCAATGACACAAACCCTTGTGTCTGGACATTGTGGATGGTTTCTGCACCCTATTTGGCTGCTGGAATCTCCACACATTAAGTTAATTACAATAAACAAAAAGGAGTTAACCACCCCTCTGACCTCTCCCCAACCCCTCCCCTCATCAAACACATCCCCCATTCATCATACTGTATCACTATTGTAGCCAAAATCCTAACAAAAGCATTAGTGGAAACTCGATAATTTACCCAACTTTGGCCGAATTTTACAGATTTTGAGGTAAATGCTTGGCAATCCGAACACAAATCCGAATGTGAAAGGTTTGTGAAGACTTTGAGTTTGGCAAACCTTTTCCAAACTAGATTATATGTAAATTAACTGCTCAGGACTATTGGCCAGATACTGATTTGCATGAGAATCAGCCTCCAGGGATTATTTTAAAAGAAAGGGGATGTTACCAATGTGAAAGGGTATGTGCACACGTTGCAGAATACTCTGCGGAATTTTCTGCACAAAATCCGCATCTCTTGGCAGAAAACGCAGGTGAAAATGCTTGCGGATTTCATGCGGAATTGATGCGGATTTCCTGCGGATTGTAATGCGTTTTTGGTGTGCGGATTTGTTAGGTGGTATTGGATCTGTGAATTGTCTTCCTTGTGCTTCGGGAGGAGAGAGAGAGAAAGAGAGATTTTTTTCATGTGCCAGACTGGAAAATGCTGCTGCGGATCCTCAAAAAGAAATGTGCAGAGCAATTCTTAATTTACCGTACAGTAACATTGCCTGTGCATTACACTGAGGATTTGATGCAAATCCGCACGTCAAACAACACTGCGAATCCTCATCAAAATCTGCATCATGTGCAAATAGCCAAACATGTAACTAACACAAAACAGTACAACTGAATTACAGTATGTCTCATAACAAGCAGGTTAGCAGCTGCAGCTCTCACAGCTGTATTGCAATATATATATACTTAGTTTTCTGGGTTAGATAACTATGACATCACTAAGTCTGTGTTTGAATTAAACAGCTTGATAGAGCTTGGATGCAGTCATTGGAGACCAGAGAGTGTTACCTACATCTTTCAGGGCAATTGGAGGCTTTATTGCAATTTATGGTGAATCAATCAGAATAGCATTTTTGGAAGAAAAAAAATTCAATGAACCTGGTAAATCTGAAATTCAAAGTTTCCAATCACCTCTCGTTAAAGATCTTTACAAATTAGATTCAAAGATCTTGATGCAAAAGGTAAAATTAGTATGTTGAAAATTCTACACATTTATTTCACATTGTTGATACGTAATTGCTAAGGTGAGGGTCGCATTGAGGTTTTTTTTTCAAAGTGGATTTTAAGCAGATTTGCTCCTCTCTCCCTATTTTTTCAAATATAAAAATCCACTTTGTTGTTCATATGAGAAGCTTTTTTAGATTTTTTCTATGAACTTTTAAAAAATGTCCCGCAAAAAAAGAAGTAGCAAGTCACTTCTTTGAGGGTGGTTCCTTTTGGAATCTGTTCTTAACTTGACACTCCAAAACTCAAAGGCAGCAAAACACAATGAAAAAAATCTTTGAAAATCTCTTTGAAATTGTTTCAGGGAAAAAAATCAAATCCAAAAGCAAAAATAAAAGAAAAAATACATTAAAGAAGCATATTCTGCTTGAAAAACTCATCAGATTTTTCCTTTTTCATAAAACTTAATGTGAACATAGCTTAACTTTTTGCTTTGGACAAGGAGTTCTTATATTTGGTCATACGTTAATCCAATAGCCTGTGCCTGTATTGTTGTGAGCACATCACTTGCAAGGACGGCACTGGTCTCTGCATGTCAGGTATTTTGACAACTCGCACTGACAGTGTGCTCTCCTGCCGGCTTGTTAAAGCAGACTTGGCTGCATTTGAGTATCTCAGCTCGCACTGTGATTCTCACATGAAGCGTCATCAAAAAAGGAAGTAGTAGAAAATAAATAAAGTAGTTAGAGAGGGTAGTGAAGTATTGATTGGCAATTTTTAACTGAGGTATATTACAAAATATATTAGATTATGGCATTAAATAGGCATTTAGCATAAAAATGTGTTTGTTTTTCGGGCTGCCCCTTTACGTTTGCTTTGAGTTTGGCTCAAATTATAATTTGATGTAAGACATGCAAAAAAGGGTAGAAAAGAAGCAATTCGTATGCACATATATAAGAATAAGTTGGTGCCCAGTAAGCTCAAGATATAACTTAGGAGAGAGGAACGCCATGAAGTCATGCATTAATGCATCACAAAGCATTGCCAAATGACAAGACAAACACTGCAAAAATATTCAGCAATAAACAGACATGGGCCCAAGTAACAATCAAATCGAAAAAGAAGTGAAGGCATTCCATACTCTTAAAGTTATGGGGACAAACAGGGCTGATTATGGCTAGCATATGGGTGACACAGTTGCACATTAGGATTGCGCATGGATTGAATATCGACTACAATGCCGATTAAAATCATCCCACTTTTCTGGACGAAACTCTAATTTTTTTAAACACTTGTCTGAGTTTAACCTTAGGGTTCGCTCACACTGCTGTATAACATGGCAGAGTCCTATCTCATGTTTTATTTGATAGCACTTGACCCAATGTTATACTATAGGGCAGTGCAGATCAGCTATTATTTTCTCATGTTGAGTCGGCGTGAGAAAATAATCGCAGCAAGGTGTGAGTGCATCGGATATTTCCATCACGTGTACCCATACAAGTCTATGAGTGCGTGAGAAATATCGGGCAGCCCGGTTTACGCTCACAGAGACAATGGAGAAGATGGAGAAATTAAGTTGTCCGTATTCTCTGACAGAGTTTGAGCCCAGTGTCAATATCACAATTGGCCAGATTGTCTTGCATGAGACAGTATACGTCAATGAAAAAAATTATGACACAATCAAAACTTTTCTTTTAACTTATAAATAGTGGAAACCTTAAGATGAGATGTCTAGTGATCAGCAAACTTGGTTTGATAGATGACAAGTTGAGATGTGATTGAGGGCCAATGCCTTAATGAACAGTTACTTGTATAAGAGATTGGCAAATTTATATGAAATTATTATTATTAATAAATTATTATGTACTATATAAGAACATTTAGCATAATATATATTTATATATTAAAATAATATTTTATTCAATTAAAAATAATTTATAACCCGGAAATAAAGCCTTGCCTCTGTTTGCTCCTTTGTGCCAACGCCTAATGTGTTCCGAAGGATTGCTGCAATGCTGCTCTTATTGATTTAAATAAAATTTGTAACTATTCCTTTGTTTCAAATTTCATGTTCATTGGAAAAAGTCAATAAAACAGAAAATTGTTTATCATTAAGCCAGCGCTTTGCCTGTTACACTAATGACAGGTGCTATGTTCTTCCAATAAAACATTTGTTACACGCTCCTAGAAAGATATACACAGAGGACTTTCTCATCAGAAGAAAACAAGTGGACAAGGTGTTCGACAAGGACTTTAGGGAAGATTTACAAGCGTTCTAACAATTCTGTATTCTATATTTATCGATTTCCTGTTTCTGCTTCCTTTTTAATTGCGCATTTGAAGTAACAAATTAACAACGCAAATTAACCAGCTAGGAACAAAACAAATAAAAAGAAAATATTAAACATAGACAGATAATGAAATCATAGATATTCTTCTATAGAGATTTTTGTCAGCATCCTAAAGCATGTTAAAAAAAATTCAGTCGTGGCATAAATTGTTTTGATATGGAATGCCATCAAACATGAAATATTTAACTTAAGGCTTGCGTAAATTTTTATCAGTGTTCATTTATTAATCTCCAATTTCTATTTGCTTTATTTTAAGCCCAATAGAGAGCCCTATAGGAAAAAAGGCAAAAAAAAAAAAAACCCAAAACTTTCAGAATACTGTTTTTTTAAATTAAAAAAATACTTAAAAATGATACAAAATCACCAAAATAAAACATTTCCTTTATGCAGGCATTTTCCTACTTCACCATTTTCCTCAAATTAAAATTTGTAACATTTGACTGCAGTGTTTTGGGTTGAAAAAAATACAAAAGATGCAGCAAAAAGCATAACCAAAATGTGTTTTAAAATGTCGTACAGATTTGTAGAAATTAAGGATGCACTGACTTATAGCCACATTAGACCTCTTTAACACTTTACTTTTCATTTCTTTTGAAAATCTTTTTTTTGTCCCAAAAATGTTCTCAAAATAAATCTATGATATTGTAGGCAATGGTGTAGGTTATTATATTACAGTACATAAGATAAGAGTGCCTTGTATGTGAAAATACATTATGGTAAAAGTCACCATGCATTCATATGCTTTATGGCATACATTTACATAAATTTCTAGGCATTTTTTGTAAGTGACGTAAAAAGCTGATATTTCCCAGATGTGCACAATTAACATGTAATGTATTACTAATTATTGATTAAAGTTGTGAAATGTATGCAAATGTAGCCCATAAATTTGCAATCTACAGATTTTCAACAAACTTGCATTGCATTTTTCATAGGTCCTTTATTTAGTGAGAAAAATCTCCAATGCGGCATGAATACAGAAGATTTCTTGTGGTTCATGGTAGAACCGTGTGAACAGAGCCTGCACTACAAAGCATTGCTTAAACTGCTTTCTGCTGTTTGCCTTCTACATAACACACCATTCAATGAAAATGATTAAAACTTTTTTCAATCCAGAAAAGCAAATTAAAAGCAGAAATTCTTTACTGTGACCTCATTAAAATAGTAGCGCTCCAAGTCTAGCTGACTCTCAACCATTGAATCTACGATTAAGAGTCAGCTAGACTTGAAACGCCTCAGCTATTTTTTAAAGTCATTGCAGCTATCTTAATTATGTCACAATACAAAGTTTTTGCCTTTAATTTGCTTTGCTGGATTAAAAAAACCCTTTTCATAACTTTGAACAAAGCTGCTTGATATCTCACAAGTTTTATTAGTGCCTTGTGGAGTAGATTGTCTAGAAACCAGACTGAATAAGGGGTACTTCACACTAAGCGAGATCGCTGAAGTGTCTCCGATTTTGTGACGCAATGGCAACCTCGCCAGCTATCTCGTTACGTGTGACACTTATCAACGACCAGGCCCCCTCTGCAATGTCGCTGATCGTGCTTGAATGTCCTGGGCCATTTTTTGATCACTGGTGTCCCACTGGCCAGCATGCATCGCTGTGTTTGGCACCGACGAGCGACCTCGTTAGCGACTCAGAAATCATGGACGGAGGCAGGAGTCATCAGAGTAGCTGCTGTGTGACAAGGTCCCAACAACCGCTGAGATCGTTGCTGCATCATTGGGTAAATCTGCCTGTTTGCCAGCTTACTAGCAATCATTTAGCGACGCACCAGCGATCCTTACCAGGTCGCATCGTTGTCGGGATTGCTGGTGCGTCGTTTAGTGTAACGGTACCCTAACATACATATATTTGATGGGTGAGGTGTATCTTCAATGTTTATTAAATGGAAACTTATAAAAGTATATCTTTCTGGTTTTTATTGGTGTCATATTATTGCTGTTACAACTTGCAACTTGTAAACTGTGTCCATGAGACCAGAACAGAACTGAACAGGACCAGTGTTAATTGACTATTCCCGGTGGCTGGATGCAAAACACTAAGAACATTTGTAGGAGACTTTCTACACACTCTTGCCATAAAACAGTATATTAACCTACATAAACTGCATAATACCTTCTCTTACAGAAGTGTCACTGTCATTCAGACCAATAATTGGGTTACATTATGTCCTGGCAATGTTTCTGCCCATGCACTGCAGTTCTCATTATATTCCTTTTTAGTGAGTATTTATAGCTTTGTCGTTTCACCCTTGCCACTAACCATTGACGTTCTACAGCAAGGGAGTAGTTTTATAGTTATGTAATTACTAGGGAGTTCTCACATAAGAAAATCTAATAGTTATTGCTTATTTTAGGTTTCTTAAAGTTTCTGCTATAATGAAAGGCTCTATGTCATAATGGAAGTTTCAGGATTGATTTACTGACTCATCTGCAATAGTGAATTCTTTTTTATAGTGCCTCTTGTCTTTATTTAATGGAGAGAAATATAAACTTTTGTGATTAATCAATGGAAACTTAATTAGTAGTGATGAGCGAGTATACTCGTTGCTCAGGTTTTCCCGAGCATGCTCGGGTGTCCTCTGAGCATTTTGGCGTGCCCGGAGATTTAGATTTCGTTGTCTCATTTGCATGATTTGCGACTTGTAGACAGGCTGAATACATGTGGGAATTCCCTAACAAACAGGCATTCCACACATGTATTCAGGCTGTCTACAAGTCTCAAATCATGCAAATGAGACGATGACATCTAATTCTCCGAACACACCAAAATACTCGGAGACCACCCGAGCATGCTCGGGAAAACCCGAGCAACGAGTATACTCGCTCATCACTATTAATTAGCTGTCTCACTATGGAATGCAATTCAATTTCCATACAGGTCTACTAATAAAAACTTGTTGGCTGCAAATATAATTTGTAGCCATTTTTGCCAAGATTAATTGATCCTGAAATTCAACATCAATCAGATCTCTGCTAATAAGAAAAATAGGACTGGTTGGATTTTTGTTGCAGGAGACCTGTTGCTATTGTACAGGCTGAATCATGAAAAATGGAAACCTGTTTCCTTTGTGGTTTGTATTTTTGATAAAATATTTCAATGGGTCCCGATGGCTATCTACAATCATATTCAATAGCCAGTTTCAATATAAATAGATTGTATGCCAAAACGAACACTTTCAAATTATTTTTTAAATCTGACCCAAGTGTGTTCCAGCTTCTGAGTTTGGTAACCACAACTAGTGTTGAGCATTCCGATACCGCAAGTATCGGGTATCGGCCGATATTAGCGGTATCGGAATTCCGATACTGACTTCCGATACTTTTGTCATATCGGATACCGGAATCGGAATCGGAAGTTCCCATCATGCTATGAGCCTGCTTGCTTTGATTAAGCCAATGGGAATCCTCCGAAGTGTGGGCACATCCTGTTAGGCATGTAGGCATGTTAACTATTGGCATGGCTGTGATTGGCTGCCGAAATGATGTCATGATGCACTATAAAAGCCACCGCAGCCGCCATTTCTGGTTCACTCTGCTGTGAATTCAGTTAGGGACAGGCTGCTGTAGAAGACTGTGAGGGACAGTTAGAAATAGCGATTCCACCAAACATCTAGTGCTTTACCCAGGCTACATAAACCACCACTGTAGCCTTCTTTGCCCTAGCAGCAGTGTTCACAGCTGTCTGCAAGGGCTGTGTGAGTGCAGCTCACGCTGTGGAGTGGGTCCTGCAGCCACGTCAGGTTGTAGGCTGCCCAGCGTGCCTCACTGCTGCCTCATACTTCTTTTAATTTTTGAGCTGCATTTTTTACATAATTTCAATCTAGTGTGCTTCCATCCGTATCCATATACGTTGGTTGCAAACACTAGTAGTAGACAGCGGAGCCTTTCTGCAGCCTTTCAGTGCTAGTGTCCACTTTGCTGCACTGTTCACGGCTGTCTGAGAGGTCTCTGACTGTGTGTGAGTGCAGCTCACGCTGAGTAGTGTGTCCTGCAGCTACGTCTGGTTGTAGGACGCTCAGCGTGTCACTGCCTCACACATTTTTCTTTTATTGCAGCTCATTTTTTCTTCTATTAGTGTGCATCCATCCGTCTCCATCTACGGTGGTTGCAAACACTATATAGGAGTACACAGCGGAGCCTTTCTGCAGCCTGTCAGTGCCAGTGCCCACTTAGCTGCACTGTTCACGGCTGTCTGAGAGGTCTCTGACTGTGTGAGAGTGCGGCTCACGCAGAGTAGAGTGTCCTGCAGCTACGTCTGGTTGTAGGACGCTCAACGTGCATCACTGCCTCACACATATTTGTCTTTGAGTGCAGCTCATTTTTTCTTCTCCTATTAGTGTGCATCCATCCGTATCCATCAACATTGGTTGGTTGCAAACACTATATAGGAGTAGATAGAGGAGCCTTTTTTTCTGGCTTGTGCCCTGCCGGCGCAGCCAGATTAGTATTACCCAATTTTTTTGGACCCTCATCTTTTGCATTGTAGGTTACCTGCCTGCATTGAAATAGCTCCAAAAAGTTGGTGATACTATCAGTTTCAATTCTTTGTTCATATACTTTGAGTTTGTTTCCAACAAAGAAACCACAAAAAAAGTTCACCAAACACTACATTTGGAACCTGTGTAGGCCACATCAGCTCCTATTAAAGTGTAGTCCACACACACACACTTCATAAAATTAGTGTTTCTTGTACCTGTAACCAGCTGTTCAGGAATAAGCACACTAAGGCTACTTTCACACATCAGGTTTTCGGCGTCAGGCGCGATCCGGCGTCGTGCCGGAACGCCGGATCCGGCAAATGTTTCGTAAAACCGGATGTGACGGATCCGGTTTTCTGCCGGATCCGTCTTTTTCTTGACAGACAAAACCGGATCCGTCTCATCCGGTTCATCCGTTTTTCTATCCGTTTTTCGACGGATTACGCCGGATCCGGTTTTTAAAATTGACCCTTGTGGTCTTCCGAACGGGATTGGCTACTGGAAAACTATATATAGCATGTTCCTACAGCCCTTCTTTGACAGGTTGTAGAGGAGAAAGTGCAGGTTGGAGAGAAGAGCAAGTTACTGGCGAAGATGGATGTTGTCATTGGAAATATTTTGAAGAATTTGGCGGATTTTACAGCAGAGGCAAATCGTTTGAGGGTGATTGTTCTGGAGAAGGAGAGAGCGAGACAGCAGCGCATCAGGCATCGTAGACGACGTTTGTGGATCCACCCCATCACAGCCAAGAGAATGACGCGTGGGGTCTATTCTACACTATGCATGGACCTTCGACGAAACCCGGATAAATTTTTTGGATATGTTAGGATGAAAATGGAGAATTTTGATTACTTGGTGGAGCGCATTGCACACCTCATAAGAAAAGCGGACACCTATTGCCGCTTCTCTGTTTCACCCGCAGAGCGTCTGATGGTGACTTTAAGGTAAGCCACATTTATTGGATATGATCGCATCAGAGCACACTTTCACTGCAATCTTGTTGGTGGTAGTTTGTATCTCCAAGTGTTATAGGTCAGTTTTGGTATGTAATGCTGTGATTTAAAACTAATTTATTGTTTTTTAATTCCCCACAGATTTCTTGCAACTGGAGAATCCCTTTCGTCACTGCATTTCCAGTACAGACTCGGGATTTCCACCATATCTGGAATTGTGAAGTACACATGCCGTGCACTGTGGGACTCCTTAGCTGAAGAGTTTTTACCAGAGCCCACAACAGAGAGGTGGATTGAAATTGCTGACAAGTTTCAACAGATATGTCAGTTTCCAAACTGCTTGGGCGCTGTGGACGGGAAACATATCCGCATTGTAAAGCCAGCTGGATCGGGATCGGAATATTTCAATTACAAGAAATATTTTTCAATTGTAATAGGCACCAATATCAATAGGCACCAATCAATATCAATAGGCACCAATATCAACCGCAATAAATTTGTATTCCGCTGACGCGGAATACAAATTTATTGCGGTTGATATTGGTGCCTATGGCCGCTCCAATGACTCTCAAGTTTTCAAACTGTCTGCCATGGGGCGTAAACTGTATGGAAACACCTTCCAGTTCCCACCACCTAGACCGCTGCCGCAAACATCTGGTCCACCTATGCCATTTGTCTGTGTAGGGGATGAAGCCTTCCAGCTGTCAGAACACCTTTTGAAACCGTACTCTAGCAGAGGATTGACAAGACCAAAACGCATTTTTAATTACCGCCTCACAAGAGCAAGAAGAATGGTTGAATGTACCTTTGGTATTCTGACAGCCAAATGGCGGGTCCTATTGACTGCGATCAACCTCAAGACAGAAACTGTGGACGAGGTGATCAAAGCGTGCGTGGTACTCCACAATTTTGTTATCTGCAAGGAACCCATTTCCATTGAGGACACCTCTGAAGAAACCACCTTGCAAGATTACCATGACATTACCACTAGAAGTTCTGTGACGGTTTCAGTAATGAGGGACAATTTTGCACTATACTTTATGTCACCTCAAGGCAGAGTACACTGGCAGGATGACAGAGTGTGAAAGATTTGTGCCCAACCAAACTTGTGTACCTTCTGGACCAACAGTATATACCTTTGCCAACCAAAGTTGGCTATCTTGTCATGGTCTCTATTTTTAGCTTTAGGCCACAGGTGTGTACCTGGTTGTGTTTTATGCAAAGTATTTCACCTTTTAACAAAAGTTGTGTACATTGTTAGGAAATCACCAACAATAAACACAACTTTTTATTTGAAATACTTTGCTTCAAACACAACCAGGAACACAACTGTGGCAAAAAGCTAAAATTTACCCACAGTTATATACCTAGTTTTGAATACCATTTCACCTTTTAAATACCCTGTATTTAACCTTTTTCGCCGCAGAAAGAAATGACAGACAACCAGTGTAAAATAATTTAACTTTTATTGAAAAATGTTTTTTTTAGTAAACTTTTTTAAAATTTTAATAAACTTGTTTAATAAAACTTTGAAACTATAAAACTGAAACCATAAAACTGGTCATTTTTATTTAAATACACACATTATAAATCTGTGTAGTGTGTGGTGGAAATACTGCTGTAGGGGCTGCGGGACACTTCGACACTGGGAGTGTGGAGAGAGGACTGGGATCGTGGTGGGGAAGGAACAGTTAGAGGTGAAGGTGTGGAAAAAACTACAGAATGGGTGGACATGTGGGAAGCAGAAGAGGTGGTGGGTGGTGGAGTGGAGGGTTGGGCAGGGACTGTAGGAGCAGATGATGTTGATGGCAAGTTGTATGGGGAAGGAGTTTGGTACGGGGCAGGTTGCTGGAAGTGGGGAGATGTCTGGTACGGGGCAGGTTGCTGGAAGTGGGGAGATGTCTGGTACGGGGCAGGTTGCTGGAAGTGGGGAGATGTCTGGTACTGGGGAGGTTGCTGGTACTGGGGAGTTTGCAGGTACTGTGGAGGTTGCTGGTACTGGGGAGGTTGCTGGTGCTGGGGAGGTTGCTGGTGCTGGGGAGGTGGATGGTGCTGGGGAGGTGGATGGTGCTGGGGAGGTGGATGGTGCTGGGGAGGTGGATGGTATGTAATAGGAGGGGGAGGATGGAAAGTGGCTGGAGGTGGATGGTATGTAATAGGAGGGGGAGGATGGAAAGTGGCTGGAGGGGGTGTAGATGTAATAGGAGGGGGAGGATGGAAAGTGGCTGGAGGGGGTGTAGATGTAATAGGAGGGGGAGGATGGAAAGTGGCTGGAGGGGGTGCAGGTGGAGGAACTACTGTGGTGGGAGGAGGAGGTTGGGAGGTAACTTGCTGGAGAGCAGCGTGGCATGAATGCATTACATGCATCTGCTGGGCAGGAGAGAGCGTTTCCATGCGCTCCACAACAGACCTGAAAAAGGTGTGGTTTGGCGAAGATCTTGCTTCTGAATGCATGGTTTGCAGAAGTGTCTTCACCTCCAGAATGCTGGAGTTGATCTGCTGATAGCCTGCGGAGATTTGCTCTGACAAGACTTTTAGACAGTTCTGGAAAGATGCATTCAGATGCAAGAACTCTGGCGCATAAGTTTTTTCCTGACCCTCTGCTGCTGCTGCCCAGTACCCGCAGGTGTACTAGAGGTGGCAGGGGCAGAAGGGTGGGGTAAAGGGAAAGCGATCTCCTCACCAGCAGCTTCATGTAATGTAGGCGGCCACGATGCTCCTGTGCTGGTGGATGGGACAGATGGGTCGAATGTGTGGGAAGGCTGGGAAGGTGCAGATGTACCGGGGCGGTCGAAGTGTCCCTCGGTGCCGGTCTCCTCAGGGATCGCCTCAGAAGGGTCCAATCGTGCAGGCTCCCGAGTGCTGCTCACCGTGCTGTGGAATAAAGAGAAAAAAAAACAATTAAAATACTGACATGGTATGGCCCTGGCTGAAAAAAAAATTTACATCTAACATTTTTTTTCACATGTGGTGTGTAATATTTACCTTCTGGTGACCATTGTTTCCCGGAGGAACGACAGGGCTTCTGCGTACTTGTACTTGCTCCTGCGTCCTCCAGATCCACTCGGGGCCCGCATCTCTTTATTGAACTCCTTCTTGAAACGATCCCTCACAGACCGCCACCGATTCACAATTCTGTTCCCTGAAACGAGAAAGGAGTGGTTAGTATATAACATCAGTGTTTCCCAAACTCCAGTCCTCATGGTCCCCAGGGGTCATGTTTTCAGGATTTCCATAGTAAATAGAAATCCTGAACACATGATCCGTGGGGACCACGAGGACTGGAGTTCGGGAAACACTGGTTTACATCAAGCAACCGGTACTGTATATACTTACGCTCTGTAATATGGGCACGAACATCAAGGTCCTCCCAGCGGCCCACAAGGAGCGAACAGATTTCCTCCCAGAGTCGTCGGGTAACGATAAGGTCAGCGTGGCGGCGGTCAGCCATATTCCAGAGCGGCTCCCTTTCTCTGACGAGATCGATGAGGTGGTCCACATCGAGTCCTCCATCCTCACCGTCAGAGTCGGGAGCACGCTGTGAAGGCTGTTAAAGAAAAAGACAAAAATAACATAATTAGCCTCCACATAAGAAATGAAATAAAAAGTGCAAAAAAACAAAGCAAAAATATTTATACTTACACGCTGGTGACCGCCGCGTTGCTGTCGCCGACGACCCTGGGAGGCACTGCGAGGACCTCTTGGCCGAGCACCAGATTGGGAAGACTAGAGAAGAAAACAAAAAATGTTATGTCTTTGGATGTAGGCATTTGTTTGCTGTGTGTGGTCTGCAGAACATTGTTTTCTATGTGTTGTGTGTAGTGTGATGTTGTGTTTCTGCGTTTGATGCAAAAAACTTACCAATTGTGAGCCCACTCCAGGTGTCTGTCCACCCCTTCCTTCTTCTTCTGGGAGCTCCTCTTCATCTTGTGATTCCTGTTTTGAAATAAAAGGCAATGAATAGACATATATTACAGAGAAGATGGATTTTGGAAATAAAAACTTACCTTCAAACGCTGACGATGCGAGGGAGGGCTCCCAGAAGATGATGTGCTGTCTTCCTGGTGGCCACACTCCATGCCTGTGGGTGGTGTTCCAGCTGCTGCCATTGCAGCTGCTGCTGCATCTATTGGGCGGCTGTTGAATAAAGAGAAACAAAGGGCCAATGAATATCTTGATATTCAATAGCCCTAGTTTGGAGGAATGGGTGATTTGATAATTACCGTCTCTCATCTGCTGCTGGCCTCCCCTCCTCAGCATGTTCTATTTGCTGCTCCATTTGGGGTGGTGGTGGTGGTGCTGATGGTGCTGCAGTGGTCTTCTGCCTTCTCCTGCTTCGCTTGGTTGCTTTCTTGGGTGGCATGTTGGGTGTGGCTGTGGGTCCCACTGTCTTGCTTTTATATATGTCTTGTGGGCAGAGCTACTGAGCATGCTCAGACCAAAAAACCGGATCCAGCCGCCGGATCCGGCGCATTGCGGCGCTCATAGGCTTTCATTGTGTGAAAAAGCCGGACGCGCCGGATCCGGCGTGTCCGGCTTTTTCGCCGGAGACAAAAAACGTTACAGTAGCCGTTTTTTCCAGACGCCGGATCGCGACACATTGCCGGATCCGGCGAAAACCGGATGAAACGCATGGCCATCCGGCGCGATCCGGCACAAATGCAAGTCAATGGGGGGGAAACCGGATCCGGCATTGCATTTCGCCGGATCCGGTTTCTGTCAAAAGCGCCGGATCGCGCCTGACGGCGAAAACCTGATGTGTGAAAGAGGCCTAAGGCCCCCCTTTGTACTTTTCTGCCTATCTTAAGCAGTCTGGCAAGATGAAGAAGGCAGGGAGTAAGGCGCGTGGGCGTGGAGTTTCAGCAGGGAGAGGACGTGGGGATTCTGCAGGGAGAGGACGTGGGGATTCTGCAGGTAGAGGACGTGGGGATTCTGGGCCTGCTGCGGGCACCAGTGGATCAGCATCCCCCAGTTTTAGCAGGCAACAGTCCTTTATGCGCAGCTTTGTAGGACCTCAACGTACCCCACTGCTGCGGGAGGAACAAATTGAAGCCGTTGTCGGATGGATGGCAGCTAACGCATCGACTTCAATTACTTCCACAGCCTCTCAGGACCAGAGCACCGAAGAGCAACCATCTGTCTCTTCACCACCTGCCAAAGTGCCCAGGCAGTCAGAGAGACATGGACAGGAGCCATCACAGTCTCTACTTCTGTTCTCAGAATCTGTTGGCTTGGAAAGAGGGGGCCAGCCAAGCAGCATTCCTGAATGTGAAGAAGAGGGAGTATGCAGTGATGTGCAACTTCTTTGTCCCTCTGAATCTGAAGAGGCGAGTGGGCCAGTGCCTATGGTCAGCACACCTCAGTACGCATCAGATGATGACGAGACTCAGTTGCCACTTTCTGGTGCGTACGGTGCTGGCGAGACAACCCCGGAGAAGCAGCTGTTTGAAGAGGGGAGGGAAGATGATGAGGTCCTTGACCCATCATGGCGTGAGGAACAGGAAGGTGGTGGGAGCAGCTCGGAGGAAGAGATTCCCCTACCGGCCAAAACAGGAGGCAGAGGGAGGGGGAAGACTTGGTTGCCTGTACCCTCCACTTCGGCACCCGTTAGGAGCATTCCTCATTCCAAAGGCAAAACGGGCGCTCCCAAGACTTGCAGTGCGTGGTCCTTTTTTGACACAGTTGCAGATGACATTTGCTTTGTCAAATGCAAGCTGTGTCATCAGATAGTCAAAAGAGGGAGAAATGTCAGCAACCTCAATACCACAAATATGTGGAAACATGTGCGCACCAAGCACGAGTTGGAGTTGCAGAGACACCCTGAAGACGTAGGCCAACGTACAGCACCACCTACCACCTCTTCAGTTCGTGTTGGGGCCTCTTCCTCCAGCTCACACACTGCTGGTTCGGCTTCCTCACAGGATCGCCAAGGAAGAACCTCTGCCACTGTTGTCCGGAGACCCTGTCAGATTCCACCCAGAGCAGCATGTTCCCATCCATCGGTAGCACAGGCATGGGATAAAAGGCGCCCTTACTCGGCAAACCATCCCCGAGCACAGTCTCTGAATGCTGGCATTGCCAAACTTCTGGCAGTTGAAATGCTGTCATTCAGGCTGGTGGACACTGACACCTTCCGGGACTTAATGGCATTGGCAGTCCCCCAATACAACGTGCCCAGCCGCTTTTTTTTCAGCAGGCGAGCCGTCCCTGCCCTGCAGAAACATGTTGAGGGCAAAATAAAACATGCGCTACTAAACGCCGTTAGTAGCAAGGTCCACCTGACCACCGATGCGTGGACCAGTAACCATGGACAGGGACGATACCTTTCCCTCACTGCCCACTGGGTCAATGTTGTGGAGCTGGGTACAGATCTGGAGAGTGGCGCTGTACGTGTTCTTCCAACGCCACGGATTGCAGGACTCCAGTCTGTACACATAGACTCCTCCTCCTACTCAAGTTCCTCAGAAACAGCAGAGCAGGAGCCTGTTACGACTGATATGAGCACAGCCGTGGCCAAACGTCAACAGGCTGTACTCAAATTAATTTCTTTGGGGAATCGAAGCCACACAGCGCAGGAGCTCTGGAATGCTATCAAGCAGGAGAGCGATGTGTGGTTTGGGCCAGCGAATCTCCAGCCGGGCTTGGTAGTGTGTGACAATGGCCAAAATCTGGTGGCAGCTCTTGGCCTAGGCAACCTCACACACATCCCATGTCTGGCACATGTGCTTAACTTGGTCGTGCAGAGCTTTCTGAGGGACTATCCGGATCTTGATGCACTGTTGCACAAGGTCCGCATAGAGTGCGCTCACTTGCGGTGTTCCAGCACGGCAAGATCGCGCCTCGCTGCTCTGCAGCGACGATTTGGCCTTCCGGAACATCGCATCATATGTGACCTACCCACCCGGTGGAATTCAACGTTACATATGTTGGAGCGGTTGTGTGAGCAGCAGGCAGCAGTCATGGAGTACCAGCTGCAGCAGGCGCAAACAAGTCGCACTGTGCGCCGTTCACACTTCAGCACCATTGAGTGGGCCTCTATGAAGGACATCTGCCTCGTTTTGCGTGCCTTCGATGAATCCACGCGGATGGCGAGTGCAGATGATGCACTAGTCAGCATGACTGTCCCCCTTATCTGCCTGCTTCAACAAACACTGCAAGCACTAAGGGATGAGGTTTCGGAAGAGGTGGAGGATGAGGGGTCCCAAATGCCATCTGCTTCTGGACAGTCTGCGCTACGTGTTTCCTCACAAAGGCCTAGGCAGGGGACACTTTGTGAGGAGGATGAGGAGGAGTCGATGGAGGAGGAAGACATCTCTCCAGAGGAGGGAGGTACACAAACCTCTACTCAGTATGTACAGCGAGGGTGGGGTGATGCAGAGCAGGCCGAGGTCACGCCTCAAACAGGGGACAGCGGTTCTTTGGCAGTTGTGAGTCTGCAGCACATGGTTGATTTCATGCTGCAGTGCCTGAGACACGACCGCCGCATCTCCCACATTCTCGTCTCGGCTGATTATTGGGTGTACACCCTCCTAGATCCTCGCTACCGGGACAGCGTACAAAGGTTCATACCAACGTTGAACCGGGAGCGTAAACTGCGGGAGTACGAAGTGTCACTGGTGCAGTCCATAATGTTTTCCATTCCACCCGACAGCATTGTTGCTAGTGCTTTACAAAGCAGCTCTGTGCGTCGAGGCAGTGGAGGAAACTCTGCACAAAGAGGGAGCAGAGGCAGCGCCGCAGCACAAGGCAAGACCACTATGGCCCAAATGTGGCAAAGTTTTGTGTGTCCACCACAATTGTCTACACCATCAGCGACACCTCGAGTCAGCAGGAGGCAACGCTTCCGTCAGATGGTGTCAGACTACATGTCTTGCCCTGTCACTGTACTCCCAGATGGCTCTTCCCCCTTCAAGTTTTGGGTCTCTAAGCTGGATACATGGCCAGAGCTTAGCCAGTATGCATTGGAGGTGCTGGCTTGCCCTGCTGCCAGTGTATTATCGGAACGTGTCTTTAGTGCCGCAGGTGGTGTACTAACAGACCGTCGCATGCGACTATCTTCCGATAATGTTGACCGGCTGACTTTTCTGAAAATGAACAAGGCCTGGATCTCCAAAGACTTTGCCATTCCTCTTACAGACTAAATTAGTGGTTGGCAACAGTATCCAGGTCTGCTGGTGTGTTCATTTTTCTACCACCTGAACTATAATCCCTGTGCTTCAACACAGCCAGTTGTCGCTCAGATGTGTCGTCTGCACAGAGAAACACACTAGCTCCTGTGTTAGTGGGGTTCAGTAACGCCAGCTGATCCCCTGCTGTGTGGACGGCAAAGTCACCAGCTCCATCAACATTCAAACCACTACTGATTTTTAACCGTGCCCAACTTAGGTCTCTGGCTCCACTGTCTCTACTATTTCCCCTGGCCTCCAACCCTGCCATCTACATCTCTGAAGTGGTGTCAGCACAATCTACACTTGTTCCTGTGTTCCTGTGGCTCAGTCCCATCAGTTTATCCCCTGATGTGTGTCCGGCAAGGTCTCCTGCTCTGTCCACATTCCCATAACCAGTAGTGGGAATGAGGACAGAGCTGGCGAACTTGCCGGACAAACATCAGGGGATCAACTGACGGGACTGAGCACCAGTAACACAGGAACAAGTGTAGATTGTGCTGACGCCACTTCAAAGATGTAGATGGCGGGGTTGGAGGCCAGGGTAAATAGTAGAGACAGTGGAGCCAGAGGCCTAAGTGGAGCATGGTTAGAATCAGTAGTAGTCAACAACCTCAAAAAAAACCGCTGCCCATTTGCCTCTGCATGCGGCATGCATAATCCTGGGCTCCAACAGTGTCAGTTGGTGTTCAGAAGTGTCGTCTCCACAGAGCCAAACACATTCGTTCAAGTGTTAGTGGGGTTCAGCACTGCCAGCTGTTCCCCTGCTGTGGAGATGGCAAGTCTCCTGCTGCCTTCACCTGCCAAAAGCAACAGGCCCCAGCCTGCTCCTCGCCTAATCCTGGGCTCCAACAGCGTCAGTTGGTGTTCAGAAGTGTCGTCTCCACAGAGCCAAACACATTCGTTCAAGTGTTAGTGGGGTTCAGCACTGCCAGCTGTTCCCCTGCTGTGGAGATGGCAAGTCTCCTGCTGCCTTCACCTGCCAAAATCCAGTAGGCCCCAGCCTGCTCCTCGCCTAATCCTGGGCTCCAACAGCGTCAGTTGGTGTTCAGAAGTGTCATCTCCACAGAGCCAAACACATTCGTTCAAGTGTTAGTGGGGTTCAGCACTGCCAGCTGTTCCCCTGCTGTGGAGATGGCAAGTCTCCTGCTGCCTTCACCTGCCAAAAGCAACAGGCCCCAGCCTGCTCCTCGCCTAATCTTGGGCTCCAACAGCGTCAGTTGGTGTTCAGAAGTGTCATCTCCACAGAGCCAAACACATTCGTTCAAGTGTTAGTGGGGTTCAGCACTGCCAGCTGTTCCCTTGCTGTGGAGATGGCAAGTCTCCTGCTGCCTTCACCTGCCAAAATCCAGTACGCCCCAGCCTGCTCCTCGCCTAATCTTGGGCTCCAACAGCGTCAGTTGGTGTTCAGAAGTGTCGTCTCCACAGAGCCAAACACATTCGTTCAAGTGTTAGTGGGGTTCAGCACTGACAGCTGTTCCCCTGCTGTGGAGAAGGCAGTCTCTCCTGCTGTCTCCGCATTCCAAAGACAGTAGGCCTCTGCCTACACCCTCCTATTTCCTGGGCTTCAACACAGCCAGTTGTAGCTCAGAAGTGCCGTCCACACGGAAAGAGACACTTGCTCCCGTGTCTCAGTGGGGTTCAGTAACGTCAGCTGATCCCTTGCTGTGTGGATGGCAGTCTCTCCTGCTGTCTCCACATTCCAAATACAGTAGGCCTCTGCCTACACCCTCCTATTTCCTGGGCTTCAACACAGCCAGTTGTAGCTCGGAAGTGCCGTCCACACGGAAAGAGACACTTGCTCCCGTGTCTCAGTGGGGTTCAGTAACGTCAGCTGATCCCCTGCTGTGTGGATGGCAGTCTCTCCTGCTGTCACCACATTCCAAATACAGTAGGCCTCTGCCTACACCCTCCTATTTCCTGGGCTTCAACACAGCCAGTTGTAGCTCGGAAGTGCCGTCCACACGGAAAGAGACACTTGCTCCCGTGTCTCAGTGGGGTTCAGTAACGTCAGCTGATCCCCTGCTGTGTGGATGGCAGTCTCTCCTGCTGTCTCCACATTCCAAATACAGTAGGCCTCTGCCTACACCCTCCTATTTCCTGGGCTTCAACACAGCCAGTTGTAGCTCGGAAGTGCCGTCCACATGGAAAGAGACACTTGCTCCCGTGTCTCAGTGGGGTTCAGTAACGTCAGCTGATCCCCTGCTGTGTGGATGGCAGTCTCTCCTGCTGTCACCACATTCCAAATACAGTAGGCCTCTGCCTACACCCTCCTATTTCCTGGGCTTCAACACAGCCAGTTGTAGCTCGGAAGTGCTGTCCACACGGAAAGAGACACTTGCTCCCGTGTCTCAGTGGGGTTCAGTAACGTCAGCTGATCCCCTGCTGTGTGGATAGCAGTCTCTCCTGCTGTCACCACATTCCAAATACAGTAGGCCTCTGCCTACACCCTCCTATTTCCTGGGCTTCAACACAGCCAGTTGTAGCTCGGAAGTGCTGTCCACACGGAAAGAGACACTTGCTCCCGTGTCTCAGTGGGGTTCAGTAACGTCAGCTGATCCCCTGCTGTGTGGATGGCAGTCTCTCCTGCTGTCACCACATTCCAAATACAGTAGGCCTCTGCCTACACCCTCCTATTTCCTGGGCTTCAACACAGCCAGTTGTAGCTCGGAAGTGCCGTCCACACGGAAAGAGACACTTGCTCCCGTGTCTCAGTGGGGTTCAGTAACGTCAGCTGATCCCCTGCTGTGTGGATGGCAGTCTCTCCTGCTGTCTCCACATTCCAAATACAGTAGGCCTCTGCCTACACCCTCCTATTTCCTGGGCTTCAACACAGCCAGTTGTAGCTCGGAAGTGCCGTCCACACGGAAAGAGACACTTGCTCCCGTGTCTCAGTGGGGTTCAGTAATGTCAGCTGATCCCCTGCTGTGTGGATGGCAGTCTCTCCTGCTGTCACCACATTCCAAATACAGTAGGCCTCTGCCTACACCCTCCTATTTCCTGGGCTTCAACACAGCCAGTTGTAGCTCGGAAGTGCCGTCCACACGGAAAGAGACACTTGCTCCCGTGTCTCAGTGGGGTTCAGTAACGTCAGCTGATCCCCTGCTGCGTGGATGGCAGTCTCTCCTGCTGTCACCACATTCCAAATACAGTAGGCCTCTGCCTACACCCTCCTATTTCCTGGGCTTCAACACAGCCAGTTGTAGCTCGGAAGTGCTGTCCACATGGAAAGAGACACTTGCTCCCGTGTCTCAGTGGGGTTCAGTAACGTCAGCTGATCCCCTGCTGTGTGGATAGCAGTCTCTCCTGCTGTCACCACATTCCAAATACAGTAGGCCTCTGCCTACACCCTCCTATTTCCTGGGCTTCAACACAGCCAGTTGTAGCTCGGAAGTGCTGTCCACACGGAAAGAGACACTTGCTCCCGTGTCTCAGTGGGGTTCAGTAACGTCAGCTGATCCCCTGCTGTGTGGATGGCAGTCTCTCCTGCTGTCACCACATTCCAAATACAGTAGGCCTCTGCCTACACCCTCCTATTTCCTGGGCTTCAACACAGCCAGTTGTAGCTCGGAAGTGCCGTCCACACGGAAAGAGACACTTGCTCCCGTGTCTCAGTGGGGTTCAGTAACGTCAGCTGATCCCCTGCTGTGTGGATGGCAGTCTCTCCTGCTGTCACCACATTCCAAATACAGTAGGCCTCTGCCTACACCCTCCTATTTCCTGGGCTTCAACACAGCCAGTTGTAGCTCGGAAGTGCCGTCCACACGGAAAGAGACACTTGCTCCCGTGTCTCAGTGGGGTTCAGTAACGTCAGCTGATCCCCTGCTGTGTGGATGGCAGTCTCTCCTGCTGTCACCACATTCCAAATGCAGTAGGCCTCTGCCTACACCCTCCTATTTCCTGGGCTTCAACACAGCTAGTTGTAGCTCGGAAGTGCTGTCCACACGGAAAGAGACACTTGCTCCCGTGTCTCAGTGGGGTTCAGTAACGTCAGCTGATCCCCTGCTGTGTGGATAGCAGTCTCTCCTGCTGTCACCACATTCCAAATACAGTAGGCCTCTGCCTACACCCTCCTATTTCCTGGGCTTCAACACAGCCAGTTGTAGCTCGGAAGTGCTGTCCACACGGAAAGAGACACTTGCTCCCGTGTCTCAGTGGGGTTCAGTAACGTCAGCTGATCCCCTGCTGTGTGGATGGCAGTCTCTCCTGCTGTCACCACATTCCAAATACAGTAGGCCTCTGCCTACACCCTCCTATTTCCTGGGCTTCAACACAGCCAGTTGTAGCTCGGAAGTGCCGTCCAACTAGTTATGGGAATGTGGACAGAGCAGGCGACATTGCCGGACACACATCAGGGGATTAACTGACCGGACTGAACACCTGTAACACAGGAACAAGTGTGGATTGTGCAGACGCCACTTCGGAGCTGTAACTGGCGGGGTTGGAGGACAGGGGAAATACGAAAATCAGTGAAGCCACAGGCCTAAGTGGAACTTGGTTAAAATTAGTAGTCTACAACCGATCTTAAAATTTCTTCAATGCAGCCTCAGCCTGCTCCGTGCTTGTCCCTGGGCTTCAACACAGCCAGTTGTTGCTCGGAAGTGCCGTCTTCACAGAGTAAAACACTAGCTCCTGTGTTTGTGGGGTTCAGTAACGTCAGCTGTTCCCCTGCTGTTTTGATGGCAATCTGTCCTGCTGCCTCCCAATTGACAGCACATCAGGCCTCAGCCTGCTAAGTGCTTGTCCCTGGGCTCCAACATCGCCAGTTGCTGCTCATAACTGACTTTGGCACGGGTACTCCCTCCTGCCCAGCTTGGTTCCAGCCCTGCCTGCTGTTTCCGGGAAGTGTCAATGTCAGTTTGACACCCCAAGTTGCCATGTCTTGTTGCGGTTGGGTTAGCCGAGGCTAGGGTGCCAGCAGTTTAGGTGCTTCCTATGTGGACTGTGGGTTCTGGTAAGAAAGGCTTGTTCCGTAGTGCCAGTAGGACAAGCACCCCCTGTAGGACTGTGTGATTCGGTAACTGCGGCCAGCTTGCGGCATGCCAACTTTGCTTTTCAGGGGTAACTTCAGCTGCCCCTCCGGGTTCCAGCACCGTCAGCTGGTTCTCGTCAGAGCCTTTGGCCTAGGTGCCTCCATCTCGGTATCCGAGTTCCGGCAACATCTGCTGGTCCTTGGTAGTGCTTTGTAGCACAGGTACCTCCTGCTTAGTAACCGGGTTCCAGCACCGTCAGCTGGTCCTCGGTAGTGCCATTGGCTCTTGTTCCTTCTGCTGCCCCTACGGGTGCCAGTACCGTCAGCTGGTTCAAGAGGACAAAGAACAGGAAGACATCCACCAAGATGCAGTACAACAAGAGAGAGAAGACAAAGAAGCATAAAAAAACAAAGCAGAAGAACATTAAGCATAAGACTAATACTCTGAGCAAATGATATTATCTTATTTATAAGCAGAAGAAGACTAAGCAGTGTATGGGGGTGAGTCCGTTCCTCCTCGTGGTGCCCCTGGAAAAGGCCTGCTGCTGCAGGCCAAACTGAACGCGGACAAATCCTGTTGTAAATCTTTTGTGACAGGCAGAACGGAAGGTGTAAACTTCTAACTTTTCTAGATAACAACTACAGGAATGCCTGACACAAACAAGAATATGATGAAGAAGAATAGGAAGAAGATGAAGAAGTTGAATATGTAGAATAATAATTGTTGAATAAGAAGAATATGAAGAATGTAAGAAAAGGAAGAAGAAGAAGAATGTAAAAAAAGGAAGTAGAAGAATTTAAAAAAAGGAAGAAGAAGAAGAATGTAAAAAAAGGAATAAGAAGAAGAATGTAAAAAAAAGGAAGTAGAAGAATGTAAAAAAAGGAAGAAGAAGAAGAATGTAAAAAAAGTAATAAGAAGAAGAAGAAGAAGGTAAAAAAAGGAATAAGAAAGAAGAAGAAAGAAGAAAGAAGAAGAAGACATACATGTCTGGCAAAATATAAATGAGGCTAACATAGTCAATATCTTTGTAACTCCTAACGTCTTTAAAAAAAAAGTTTAATTCCTGCTATTCCATTTGATTGGGCTAAACCTCTATGGCTTTAATGTCTCCTCCACCTCCCACAATACATTCTACATTATTCTTAGTTGTTTTTCTTCATGTAGAATTAACCTACAAGGAAAGAAGGGGTTTTTTTTAATTCCGATATTTTGGCCCCATTGACTTGCATTGGTTCCCGGTATCGGAATCGGCGATACCGATACTTTTTTTTAAGATCAGCCGATCCATTCCGATCCGATATTTTCAAGTATCGGCTGGTATCGCTCAACTCTAACCACAACCCTATTGTTTTGGGTCGCAGACTATTTTAACTAAGATATGACAACACTCTCATACATATAAATATAGAAAAACAAAATTAATTAGCTTACCCCTATAAGTTGACAACAGCAGCTTGTTGGGTGCAGTGCATGGACAAGGGTGTGGGACAGTTTCCAGGTTGTGAATAAAGTAGATGACTACAGCATGCACAACTAAAAATTTGAAAAAGAACCATCATATTTTTTGAGTCACCCTAAAATTTCAAAGCCAAAAGAAACTTTTGGTCTACGCATTTCAAGCCCAAATCAGGATTAATAATAATATTAATAATTGTATTTCTATAGAGCCAACATATTCCGCAGCACTTTACATTTTAGAGGGGACTTGTACAGACAATAGACATTACAGCAAAGCAATAAACACATAGATCAAACAGATACCAAGAGGTAAGAGGGCCCTGCTCGTAAGCTTAAGGCCTCGTCACACACAGCAATCTCGCTAGCGAGATCGCTGATTTTGTGACGCATCAGCAATTTCTCCAGCGCGATCGCTGTGTGTGACGGGGATCAGCGACCCCCCCCCCCCGCCAGGTATTGCTGATCGTGCACTATCGTGCACGGCCGTTTTTTGATCGTTGCTCTCCCGCTGGCCAGCCCGCATCGCTGCGTGTGGCAGCAGGAGCCAACGATCAGCGATGCTCCCAGCGCTCTAAGGAGGCACGAGCGAGCACGTAGGTTTCTAAGGTACACATCGGGTAACTAAGTGACGTGCACCACTTAGTTACCTGATATTTACCTTAGTTACCAGCATCCTCGCTGGTGCTGATCGCTGGTGAAGCTGCCTGTTTGACAGCTCACCAGTGATCATGTAGTGATGCACCAGCGATCCTGACAAGGTGCTATCGCTGTCGGGATCGTTGGTGCATCACTATGTGTGACGGGGGCTTTACAATCTATGAGGAAATTTCTAACTATCTGCAATGGTTTACTGGTGCCTTGGTTAATAATTGAATGAAGGCATTTTTTATTGTCAGTATTCTGTAATCAAATTTGTAATGCATCTTTCCATACCCATAGAAACACAGTAATTTCATACCTTAGTATCCAGGTTTCAATGTCAAATAACGTGTTTTATTCATGAGCTGTGTATTGTAGATAGGCTAATAGAAGGCATTTGCTATCTACCTATTCATTAAATTCTTAATTTTGTTGAGTCTAGAAACATCAATCAACACTTTAATGACAAATCATTTTAATAAGCTCTGTGTAAGCTCTATGTAGCCATAGGAGCTAGCTCCAGCTGGATATCAGGTACAAGGTATCCAGTTCTGCATACTGTGAATCATGTTCAACTAAATGACTCTTCCAGCTGGGTCTGTGATACAATATATCAATTACTGTCCCAGCTTGAAGGAGATGTTCTCGGTCAGTGTGTGTAAGACGTGCAGCGTTTGGTGCCTTTTGTCATATGACATGTGCAGGCAGATTAAAGTGGTTAAGGCCAGACCAAAAGATACATCCCCAGCACACTAGCATTGAAACCGATTCCTTGGAACAGAAACACTTCATTACGAATGTTTATTTATATAGTTTTATGTAAATGTTGCCTGTAGGGATTAAGCCTGGAAATTGAGTTTTACACCACCACTGGATTTAAAATCATAATGCCCTTTAAGGACAGCAAGTTTCCAAAGTATCTCCTTGAAATAGCTTATCCTAAAACATTAGCGTTTCTTCATTCCGCTTCTTCTTTCAAGCAAGCTTTCTGTGTTTCTTCTTAAAATTTATGACAAAACAATCATATTTCATATAACCTTCAAAGTAGCAGCGCACTGAAGTTTATAAGAACAAATATACCACGCCATCACAAATTCTTTTTTTCTATTTCAGTAGCTGCTTGATTTTAATAGCTGAACGTCACACAATAGGTCACTTGAATAGCATTTTAGAGAAATAAAAGTACAATGGTTCAGTACGTAGATCATGGAGAAACAATAATGTGTCGTATTGTAGTTTAGCGAATTAAAGTCGTGAAGGCAGTACTGGCAGAAAAGCCAAGGATTGCTTTGTTGAGGTGTACAACGTTATGAACAGCAAAAACTGAAGGCTATCAGTATAAAACAAAACAAAAAAATACAGGAAAAAAAAAACAAAAAGCAACTCACTTCTCAAAGCAAAGAAAAATGAAAAAAACTGCTAGATCAGTATTCATACTCCACACCAACATTGCCTAGGGCCTGCGCAGTCGACCTTATTTTTGGCCCGAGTATGATCCGACAAAACATAGGATTGTATCCCATTCAATATTATTCTATGAGTCCTTGCAGATATCAGATTTCTTCTACAGAGTCCGAGGAAAAAAATCAAAGCATGCAAGATTTTCACCCAAGATTTGGATCACACTTGGCCATTGAAGTCAATGAGTCATTTGAAAACATTGGAATACACTTGAATGACATCTAAGTGCAGTGCAATTTTCATGGCCTGACAGAATAGAGAAGATGGAGACATTTTTTTTCCATCTTCTCCACATCCAAGTAAATGGTATCAATCTCTGATCAGCATTTTATCAGAGTGCGGTTATTATAATTGGCCCAATTCTCTCTGGTGAGAGAAAATACTGTATGTTGATGTTATCCCAGGCTTGTGCAGTAGAGTTGAGCGAAACGGGTCTGTAAAATTCATAAGTCGACGACTTTCGCTAAAGTCGGGTTTTTGCCGATCGAAACCCGACCATAGCGTGAGGTCGGCCATGAGGTCGCCGACCTGAGCGCCAAAGTCGCGTTTCCCATAATGCTTCCAGCGCCTTTTCGCAGCCAATCATCAAGGACGCACACTGTGGGAAACACGATGACATGGGCAGCGGCCACCATCATCTTAGAGAAGGGCATTCATGTGATTGGCTTGCTTTGTGTGGCATCACAGTGGCTATAAAAGCCCTGACCGCTGACTGCCATTTTACTTCTGCCGATCTTAGCATAGGTAGAGGTTGCTGCCGCTGATTCTCAATAGGGAGGGCGTTAGGCAACAAAGAAAAAAAAACTGTGCTTCTGCTGATAGCGATTTCAACTGTACAGTTAGTGTGCAGTGACAGGGGAGGATTTTTGTGTGTGCAGCAGCACTGGTGGTTATTAGGCTGCCTTATAAGGCTACCTGATAGCTGCATTGCTGTGTGCACACTGCTGTGCAGACTGCTTTTTTCAAAACAAAAAACTTTTATTCTGTTTTTCTGCACAGTTACCGAGCGTTCATTTTTTCACACACCGTATAGAGGTGTACGCTCCTTACACACTACAGTATACCGGCTGGTATCACGGACTTATACATGCTTTCTGTGTGTGACTCCGTTAAAAAATAGATGGAGATATTCAATTTTCCATACATACACACACCGTATAGAGCTGCCCGCTTCTCAAACAGTATCGCATATCTGCTGTTTGTATTGCGGTCAAATCTATACAGAGACAGCGTGTGTGTGTGTGTGAGACTCCGTAAATACATATACGGACATTTCAATTTTTCCATACACCGTATAGAGCTGTCCGCTTCTCAAACAGTATCGCATATCTGCTGTTTGATAACGGTCAAATCTATGCAGAGATAGCATGTGTGTGTGACTCCATAAAAAAATAGAGATTTAATATTTTCCATACATACACTGTATAGAGCTGTCCGCTTCTCAAACAGTATCGCATATCTGCTGTTTGATAATGGTCAAATCTATGCAGAAATAGCATGTGTGTGTGACTCCATAAAAAAAAGATGGAGATTTAAAATTTTCCATACATAGACGATATAGAGCTGTCTGCTTGTCAATCAGTATCGTATATCTGCTGTTTGATTACTGTGAAATCTATACAGAGACAGCGTGTGTGTGTGTGAGACTCCGTAAATACAAATATGGACATTTCAATTTTTCCATACACCGTATAGAGCTGTCCGCTTCTCAAACAGTATCGTATATCTGCTGTTTGATAACGGTCAAATCTATGCAGAGATAGCGGGTGTGTGACTCCGTAAAAAAAAGACAGAGATTTAATATTTTCCATACATACACTGTATAGAGCTGTCCGCTTGTCAAACAGTATCGTATATCTGCTGTTTGATTTTGGTCAAATCTATACAGAGACAGCGTGTGTGTGTGTGAGACTCCGTAAATACATATACGGACATTTCAAATTTCCATACACCGTATAGAGCTGTCCGCTTCTCAAACAGTATCGTATATCTGCTGTTTGATTACGGTCAAATCTATGCAGAGATAGCATGTGTGTGTGACTCCGTAAAAAAATAGACAGAGATTTAATATTTTCCATACATACACTGTATAGAGCTGTCTGCTTCTCAAACAGTATCGTATATCTGCTGTTTGATTTCGGTCAAATCTATACAGAGACAGCATGTGTGTGACTCCGTAAAAAAATAGACGGAGATTTAAAATTTTCCATACATAGACCATATAGAGCTGTCTGCTTGTCAAACAGTATCGTATATCTGCTGTTTGATTACTGTCAAATCTATACAGAGACAGCATGTGTGTGTGAGACTCCGTAAATACATATACAGACATTTCCATTTTTCCATACACCGTATAGAGCTGTCCGCTTCTCAAACAGTATCGTATATCTGCAGTCTGATTACGGTCAAATCTATACAGAGGCAACGTGTGTGTGTGACTCCATAAAAAAATAGATGGAGATTTAAAATTTTCCATACATACACCATATACAGCTGTCTGCTACTCAAACAGTATCGTATATCTGCTGTTTCGATAGTGGTCATATCTATACAGAGACATCGTGTGTGTGTGAGACTCCTTAAATACATATACGGACATTTCCATTTTTCCATACACCGTAAAGAGCTGTCTGCTTCTCAAACAGTATAGCATATCTGCTGTTTGATTATGGTCAAATCTATACAGAGACAGCATGTGTGTGTGACTCCGGAAAAAATTAGACGGAGATTTAAAAATGTCCATACATACACCATATAGAGCTGTACGCTCCTCACACACTACCGTGTTCAAGCTGGTATCATGGACAAATACATGCTATCTGTGTTTGACTCTGTAAAAAAATAGATGGAGATTTAAAATTTTCCCTACAAACACTGTAAAGAGCTGTCCTCTTCTCAAACAGTACCGTATAGCTGCTGTTTGGAATGCGGTCCAATCTATACAGAGACAGCGTGTGTGTGTGAGTCCCTAAATACATAGATGGACATTTCCATTTTTACATACACCGTATAGAGCTGTCCGCTTCTCTAACAGTTTCGTATATATGCTGTTGACTCCGTCAAAAAATAGACGGAGATTTAAAATTTTACATACATACATCGTATAGAGCTATCTGCTTCTCAAACAGTATTGTATATCTGCCGTTTCTCTTACTGTCAAATCTATACAGAGACAGCGTGTGTGTGACACCGTAAAAAAATTGACAGAGATTTAAAATTTTCCATACATACAATATAGAGCTGTACGCTCCTCACACACTACCATGTACCGGCTGGTATCATGGACAAATACATGCTATCTGGGTGTGACTCCGTAAAAAAATAGACGGAGATTTTCATTTTTCCATACATACACCGTATAGAGCTGTCCGCTTCTGATACAGTACCGTGTATCTGTTGGTTGGATTACGGTCAAATAAATCCTGGGAGAGCGTCTGTGACTAAGGAAATATATATACAGAGATTTAAATTTTTACTTTCACCTTGTACAGCTGTATGCTCCTCATACAGTACCATATATCTGCTGGTATTTTTGTTACATTTTCACAAACATGAGGAAGTATGGTGTAAGAGGCTGCGGACGTGGGTGGTGGGGCAGTTGGTACTGATGGTGGTGGTGGTGCATCTGCTGGTTATGCCAAAAGCACAATAGCAGCTAAGGCAGGAGGTGTTGAGCCTGTGTCATTGTCTGGCACAAGAAGGCCTGTAAGGTTCCCTTTTCTGGGAGTAGGAAAACCACTTTTAAAGCCGGAGCATCAGGAACAGGTTTTGGCTTACTTTGCTGAAACAGCCACCAGCTCTATTGCCTCCTCTTCTGAACTTTCAAAACCTGCAAGCACTGAGTCATCAGTGCAGGGTTCTGGTCAGGAAAAACACCTTTCCTTGTGTCCTTCACCCCCACCAAAAGTGAAGGATGCGGCAGCCCACACTTCAGATTACTTCATGGAGCTCTTTTTACATACCATGCCTGGGTTATCCAGTCCATTCCTGAATTCCCCAGTCCAAGTTGAATCTGACATGGAGTGGACTGATGCACAGTCACTGCTATATGATTCTGTTGGTACATTGACCCAGAGCAATACATTGCCCTCACAGTCTACTGAGACAGAATCTGACGCTGATGAAACTCAGGTGCCCCTTCCTGCATACTATACCACCTTACACGGTGACACAGAGGAAGGTGCAGATGAAATTGAAGAGGAGGTGATGGATGACCCAGTTGTTGACCCGGATTGGCATCCATTGGTGGAAGAGGGTGCTGCTGGCAACAGCTCAGAAAAGGAGAAGGATCCGCAGCAGGCATCGAAATCACAGCAGCGGTTATCTGGCAGGCCCGTAGCTGTACAAAAACGTGGAACAAAAACCAAAAGAGTTGCAGGACAGCTTGGCCAGACGGTCAAATTAGCACAGTGTGCAAGCCCTGAAAATTTATACCTTAGTAGTAACAGTGCAGTGAGGCACTTCTTTGTCCAAAATCCTACTGATGAGGCAAAGGTTATCTGTAAGAAGTGCGGAAGGACCTTTAGCCGAGGGAAAAATCTCAGAAATTTGAATACCAGTTGCATGCTTAGACATTTAACCACCATGCACTTGCAAGCGTGGACGGACTACAAAACCTCACATACCACATGTGCACCTGCTCCGACTGAAGGTAGCCAGCAACGCTCCATTGCTTCCCTGACTGTAAGCCCACCGCTACCGGTAAGCACACCACCAGCAATAAATGTTGAGGTGTCATCGCAAGGCCAAAGCAATCAGGGAATCACAATGGTTTTGCAATGAAAACTGAATCTAGGCCATCACCACCAACACCATCACCATCACCAATCCCCTCTCAGTCCGTCCGGTCCACCGCTAGTTCCCCCATATGCAGCTCTCAAGTCCAGCTCACCCTAGCAGACCCTCTGATTAGGACAAGAAAGTAATCATCCTTTCATCCGCGTACACTGGCTTTGAACGCCTACATTGCCAAACTGATCTCATTAGAGATGATGCCCTTCCGTTTGGTTGAAAGCGAAGCTTTCTGAGAGCTCATGGCATACATTGTCCCATGCTATGACCTACCCAGTCAGCACTTCTTTTCTCAAAAAGCCATCCCTGCCCTCCACCTGCATGTGAAAGACCGCATTTTCCATGCACTCAAACAATCAGTGAGTGGAAGGGTGCACCTCACAAAAGATGCATGGTCCAGTAGGCATGGCCAGGGATGTTACGTGTCCATCTCTGCGCACTGGGTTAATATGGTGGATGCAGGGTCCACAGGGGACAGCGGCGGTTGAACAGTGCTGCCTAGCCCGCGGTATAGGAAACAGTTGGTTGTAGGCATTCGACCCTCCTCCTCCAAAAGCAAAAGCTCGTCAACAGAGCACAGTTGCACGAGCACTCCATCCACAGCTGCCAGTGTTGCACACGAGGTGTCCCACTATCGAACAGATAGTGGTAAGCGGCAGCAGGCTGTTTTAAAGATGATGTCTTTGGGCAACAACAGACACACCGCGGAGGTACTGGCCGACTACTTGCAGCGACAAACTGAGTCATGGCTGGGCAGTCTACATCTTGAGCTAGGCAAGGTAGTCAGTGATAACAGATGGAATTTTGTGGCAGCCATAGCCCTTGCAAAACTCACACACATACCTTGCCTTGCTCACACTTTGAACCTGGTGGTGCAGTGCTTCCTAAATAATTATCCGGAGTTAACATCCCTGCTCCATAAGGTGCGAAGACTGTGCTCACACATCCGTCGCTCGCCCGTACACTCCAGTCGTATGCAGAAGCTGCAGCGATTGCTCCACCTCCCCATGCACCGCCTAATCAAAGACGTTGCAACAAGGTGGAACTCCACCCTGCACATGGTTGAGAGGCTGTGCGAACAGAGGGAGGCTGTAATGCATTTGTGAGTACACGGGCAGGCAGTTTGAGGGCAGACATGAAGTTGTCGGTTGTGCAGTGGTCAAAGCTGAAAGACCTCTGTAAAGTCCTTCAGTGTTTTGCGGAATGCACATGGCTGGTAAGCGCAGATGACGCCAACATAAGCATGAGCATCCCACTTATGCGTCTGCTCATGCAAAGTTCGATGCACATTAAGGATCAGGTGTCTGCAGCGGAGGAGGAACTGGAGGAGAAGGGAAGCATTGATGACAGTCAGCCATTGCCTGGTCAGGGAACTGTCCTGGACGAGGTGGAAGAAGAAGAGGTAGAGGTGGAGGAGGATGAGGGGGATGATTATTTTGGGGAGAAGTTTGCTTCTCAGGGGGCAAGAGAAAATGTTGGCTTGGCAAGGTCAGGTAGAGGGTTTGTGCGTGACTGGAGGGATTTGGATTAGCCAGAAAGTACTCCACCACCCACCACTGCCAGTGCATCATTGACACCTGGAACATTGGCCCACATGTGTGATTATGCCTTGCGGATCCTAAAAAGGGACCCCCGCATTGCCAAAATGATGAAGGATGATGACTACTGGTAGGCCAGCATCCTCGATCCCCGCTATAAAGGCAAATTACACAACATCATGCCACAGGAGAACCTAGAGATAATATTGGCTAACAAACAAGCAACTCTGGTAAACCATTTGTTTGGGGCATTCCCAGCACACAGCAGCGGTGCTGGTTCTCCCACGAGCTGTAGTGGGCAAAATGGAAGAGGTATTCATGGTGCACACAGCTGAAGTGGCATTGGAGACAGGGGTTTCATGGCCATGTTGTGGACTGATTTCTCAAGTACCGCTCACACGACTGGTAATACTGCATCGATTAAAAGTGACAGGAGACAGCAGTTGTCAACTATGGTTACAAACTACTTCTCCTCCCATATTGATGTTCTCCCTCACAGGTCATTCCCCTTTGACTATTGGGCCTGTAAACTGGACACCTGGCCTGAATTGGCACAATATGCATTACAGGAGCTCGCTTGCCCTGCTGCTAGTGTGCTATCTGAAAGAGTCTTCAGTGCTGCTGGATCAATCCTGACAGAAAAAAGGACCCGTCTGTCTACCCAAAATGTTGATGATCTAACCTTCATTAAAATGAACCATGCATGGGTTTCAAAGGATTTTGTCCCACCTTCCCCTGTTGACACATAGGTTGCCAGAAAATTGGCTCGCTTTTGTCCTCCTCTTCCTCGGACTTGTCCAATTCCTCCATTTGCAGCTGCTGAATGTTCAGCCTACACATCAACATATGCCATTATTTAAACCTCCCTAACTGGGCTGCCCCCCCAAGAGCTGGGGTCACCACCTGGTGCACCCGAGCAAGTGCCGTTACTCTGAAAAGGTGTGTGGGCCCACTCTTGGCTGACGGCACTGGCACAGTGCCCCTCATAGAACAATACAATGTCTTTGACGGTGGGGAGGCCCACTCGCCATCAGACACACCGCCGTACTAAGAGGAGCCCTGTGTCAGTACCGTCGCCCACGAGTGGGCCCCCCTGCTTGCTCATGGCCACAGCCCTTGCAAGTTGCAATACTTACCTCTCCCTGCTCCACTGCTGTGTAGTCTGGGCAGTTAAATCCTTCACAGGAACGGCCACTACAAATTTGGTGAACTGATCGATGATGGTTAAGATGTAGCTATGGCCTGTCCTGCTGGCCTCTACCTTCAGATGATCAATGGCTACCATTTGTAGTGGACGTCAACTCACAATCTGATGAAGTGGTGCTTTATGATCAGCTTTCACAGTTTTCCTAGTCACAGACGTGTGACATTCCTGCCACCATTTTTCAATGTCTCCTCTCATGCCAATCCAATAGAATCGCCTACGGCCTGTGGCTTCTGTCTTTTGCTCTCCAAAGTGACCAGACACATCATGATAGGCAGTGAGGACCATGTTTACATCTCTCCCTGTGATCACAATTTGATGGAGACGAGTAACGTGATGGGATCCACGTTACTGCGATACAGCAATCCTTTCTTCACAAATAACCATTTTTGCTGTCTCCACAGACATAGTCTCCAAAGTGAGGGTCAGCATCGCCTCTGCGAAATCTACCGGGAGGTTTTCCCATGATTAGTAATTCCCAAATTTCTGCAAACACTCGACTTTCTGTCTGTACTTGTATCCATCTAGTTTCCAGTAGCGGAGAGTCTGGACTGAATTACTGAGACTGAAATATATACGAAGATTTAAAAGTACCCCAACCCTGTATAACACTGTACGCTTCGAATACATTTCCGTTTTTCTACTTTTTATATTCTGGTGTAATCCATACTGAGCCTGTGAGTGTCTGTGTCTGACTCCGGAAATATAGACGGAAATTTACAATTACCCCTAGACTGGATACACCTGGTATCTGCTGATACAGTACCTTTGTTCTATATTTTTTATTACTGTATTATCCATACTGAGAGAGCGTGTGTGGTTTACTCCTTGTATATAGGGAGATAAAAAATTTACCCTATACTATATACAGCTTCTATCTTGTTATACAGTACCTACAGTATGTTCGACATTTAGTATTACGGTCAAATCCATACTGAGTGAGCATCTGAGGGTGACTACGGGAATATCTATACGGAGATTTAAATTGTACCCTATAATATATATACTTGCTATCTTGTTATCTAGTACCTTTTTTTCAACATTTTGTATCATGGTCAAATCCAGACTGAGTGAGCGTCTGAGGGTGACTCCTGAAATATATACCGAGATTTCAAATTTGCCCAACACTGTATACAGCTGTACACTTCTGATACAGTACCCTTTTTTTGCTATTTAGATTCTGGTGTAGTCCATAATGAGCCTGTGAACGTCTGTCTGTTACTCTGGAAATATATTTGGAGATTTAAGATTACACCAACACTGTATACAGCTGTACGCTTGTGATATATTACCCATTTACTGCATTTTATATTCTGGTATAATCCATACTGAGCCAGTGAGAGTTTGTTTCTGACTATGGAAATATAAAAGGAGATTTACAATGCCCCCTATACTGTATACAGCTGTACGCTTCTGATCCATTACCCTTTTACAGCTTTTTATATTGTGGAGTAATCCACACTGGGCCTGAGAGCATCTGTGTCTGCCTCCTCAAATATATACTGAGATTTAGAATGTTTAAACTATACTATATATACCTATTATCTGCTGATACTGTACCCTTTCTCAAATTTCTATATTCTTGTCGAATCCATACTGGGCCTGAGAGCATCTGTGTCTGCCTCCTGAAATACATACGGATGTTTTTTCTACTTTCACTAAACTATATATATACCTTGTATCTGATACAGTACCCTTTGAGCCAGAAAGTCCCCCTCCACCCACCACTCTAAGTGCATCATTGACACCTGGAACATTGGCCCACATGTGTGATTATTTCTTGTGGATCTTCTTTTTATACTATGGTGTGTACCATACTGAGCCTGTGAGAGTCTGTGTGTAACTCATTAAATATATATGTAGATTTAAAAATTACCCCAACACTGTATACAGCTGTATGCTTGTGATACATTACCCATTTACAGCTTTTTATATTCTTGTCTAATCCATACTGGGCCTGAGAGCGTTTGTGTCTGCCTCCTGAAATATATACAGAGATTCAGAATGTTTAAACTATACTATATATACCTTGTATCTGGTGATACTGTACCCTTTTTCAACCTTTTATATTATTGTGTAATCCATATTGAGCCTGTGAGCATCTGTGTATGAGTCATGAAATATATACGGAGATTTACAATTATCCCTAGACTGTATAGAGCTGTACGCTTCTGATACAGTACCATATATCTGCTGGTATTTTGGGTCCATTTTCACAAAAATTATAAAGTAAGGTGGAAGAGGCCGTGGACGTGGGTTTGGGGGGGGCAGCTGTTACTGATGGTGGTGGTGGTGCATCTGCTGGTAGTGCCAAAAGCACAATAGCAGCTAAGGCAGGAGGTGTTGAGCCTGCATCATGGTCTGGCTCCTGAAGGCCTGTAAGGCTCCCTTTTCTGGGAGTAGGTAAACTGCTTATAAAGCATCAGGAACTGGTTTTGGCTTACATTGCTGAAATAGCCTCCAGCTCTATTGCCTCCTCTTCTGAAGTTTCAAAAAATGCAAGCACTGAGTTGTCAGGGCAGGCTTCTGGTCAGGAACAACCCCTTTCCTTGGGTCCTTCACCCACACCAAAAGTGAAGGATGCTGCAGCCCACACTTCAGATTACTCCATGAAGCTCTTTTCACATACCATGCCTGGGTTCATGCTAAATGGGGCACATTATATATGGAGCATTATTTGGGCCCATAAGACCCTGGAGCATCATCCATGAGGCCCATCATATACTGGAGCATTCCAAGTGGGGGACATCAGACACTGGAGCAGCATTTACGGGGCCCTTTATACACTGGAGCATTAGAAATGGGGATCATTATATATGGAGCATTATTTGGGCCCATAAGACACTGAAGCATCATCCATGGGGCCCATCAAATACTGGAGCATTCTAAATGGGGCAGATCAGACACTGGAGCAGCATCTATGGGGCCCATTATACATTGGAGCATTAGAAATTGGGCCCATTATATATGGAGCATTATTTGGGCCCATAACACACTGGAGCATCATCCATGGAGACCATCATATACTGTAGCGTTATGTGGAGCTCATCATATACCGTATGGAACATTATATGGGACCAATAATACTGTATGGAGCCTCATTATTCTGCTTGGCGCACCATGTGGTGGCCATAATACTGTATGGAATAATATACAGTACTGTCCGTTTTTTGAGCTATTGTAGAATTTAAAATAGATATCAGTCATGTCATGTAAGAAGTGAAGTATTTTTCATTGTGCTATACCAATATTTCTGTGCCGTATTGGAGCATCATTAATTGTGTTATGTGTTAAAGGGGCACACTGACACTCTTTGGCCTGGGGCACACGAAAACCTGGAGCCAGCCCTACCCCCCCACAACTTTAGCCAAATAACCCCCAGTTTTCAATGAGTAACTATTATAATGTAAATTAATGATGACAAGTAATAGAATTGATGTTGTTGGCATTGAAATGGGCACTATAGGTGTGTTTACTGTCCTCCACTCTCTGCTGACTTTGCTTCCCCATTGACTTACATTGGGTTTCGTGTTTCAGTCGGACCTCCGACTTTTCGCTATTGTTCGATTTCGATTTTGTTTCGATTTTGTTTCGATTTTGTTCGACTCGACTTTTGAGAAAGTCGGGTTTCATGAAACCCGACTCGACCCAAAAAAAGACAAAGTCGCTCATCTCTATTGTGCAGATGACAATATTATCAGTCCAAATGTGATCAAGTCAAGTGCATTAGACTGCACTCTGATGGTCTTATTTCCGCACCCTAACACAATGGAGAAGATGGAGACATTTTGTTCTCCATCGACTCCTCACAGTGTGCTCCATTTCGGTCATCTGAGAGAATGAGCTCAGAGTTTGATCAGAGTGTCATTTGCCTGATAGGTCAGATTCTTTCAGATGAGAGAATCTATGGCTGTCTGTACTAGCGCTTATTGTAATAAATCAGGAAGCAGGTAAATATCATAAAGTGCAATTGCAGACTTCAGCACATAAAGTCTTCCACACTCACTGCATAGTTTCAGTAGCTGTCCCTGTAGTATGCTGACCTTAAACAAAATAATTTACTTAGATGACAAATCTACTATATTATCAAAGAGGCTGTACAATACCAGCTTAATAACATTTAAAATAGAACAATGTATCCTCACCTTCCACAGCAGAAGTGTTCCAACAATATTTAATCCACTTATCACCTTTGTTATGCCCCCACAATTCATTTGCATAGTGTGCACCCCCTGGCCAGTGTCCCAAATGCTAGGCCCCCATAAGTCTTGGCCTTGCCCCCAATGAACATTATGCCTGGACTGGATGACACCAATGCCCCCTCAGGACCCGCTATGCCCTCCAGCTCCTTTCCTGACACAACTCAAATGGATGCAGCAGTTATTCGTCAGTATTTTGCTGCCATCTGAACTCACTAGGACAAATATTCAGCCAGAGTGGGCAGTCCACCTCAACCCCTACTGCTCTCCTGCAGTGCTCACGCAGATTACAGCCATAAGACCTTACATCCCAGCCTAGGGGACCAGTTATTGTAGACCCCCAGGAGGGTGTATGGCATCCCTGGTATCCTAGTGAAATGCTGGCCATGATGAGTAGAATACCAGACCCTGAAATGTTTCCAATATCATTTGTTATGAAGGTTAATAAAAATAAAAAGTATATCTTGACTTCAGCAAAGCATTTGACAAAGTATCTCATACAATCCTTATTGAAAAAATGACTAAGTATGGAATGGACAAGGCAACTGTTAGGTGGATTCATAACTGGCTTAGTGATCGGACCCAAAGAGTGGTCGTAAATGGCTGCACATCCAGTTGGAAGAATGTCTCAAGTGGGGTACCACAGGGCTCTGTCCTGGGCCCTGTATTGTTCAACATCTTTATCAACGATGTAGATGAAGGAATTGAGGGTAAACTGATTAAATTTGCTGATGACACAAAGCTAGCAGGGATAGCTAATACTAGAGAAGAGAGAGAGAGGATTCAAAAAGATATAAATAAACTGGAGAAGTGGGCAGCAACTAACAGAATGGTTTTTAACAGGGAAAAATGCAAAGTACTACATCTGGGCAATAAAAATGAAAAAAGCAAATACAGAATGGGAGGAATAGGCCTAAGCAACAGCACATGTGAAAAAGATTTGGGTATACTAATAGATCACAGACTGAATATGAGTCAACAGTGTGATGCAGCAGCAAAAAAGGCTAATGCAATTCTAGGATGTATTAACAGAAGCATACAGTCTAGATCACGTGAAGTCATTATTTCCCTCTACTCCTCTTTGGTCAGACCTCATCTGGAATATTGTGTCCAGTTTTGGGCACCACATTTTAAAAAAGACATCAACAAACTGGAGCAAGTTCAGAAAAGAGCAACCAGAATGGTGACCGGTCTGCAAACCCTGTCTTATGAGGAAAGGTTGCAGGATTTGGGATTGTTTAGTTTGCAAAAGGGAAGACTGAGAGGAGACTTAATAGCTGTCTACAAATATCTCAAGGGCTGTCACATTGTAGAAGGATCAACTTTATTCTCATTTGCACAAGGAAAGACTAGCAGCAATGGGATGAAACTGAATGGGAGGAGACACAGATTAGATATTAGAAAAAACTTTTTGACAGTTAGGGTGATCAATGAGTGGAACAAGCTGCCACGAGAAGTGGTGAGTTCTCCTTCATTGGAAGTCTTCAAACAGAGGCTGGACAGACATCTGACTGGGATGATTTAGTGAATCCTGCTTTGAGCAGGGGGTTGGACCAGATGGCCCAGGAGGTCCCTTCCAACTCTACGATTCTATGATTCTATGTACCAACGGCGCTAGTGTGCAGGGTCGATTCAGCAGCGAGTAAAAAAAAACCCACACCACCAGGGGTGAAAATAAACAATTTAAACAAAATAATAATCGCGCTGTGAATCAATAGAGAATAAAAATATAGATAGATAGATAGATAGATAGATAGATAGATAGATAATTACCCATAGGATTAAGACAATAAACTCATAAGCATTAAATGCTGGAAGAAACTGAATAATGATGGATCAAACTACAAAAAAAAAAAAAAAGAGAGAAATCACAACATAAGTAATAAATCTAAAAATGCAAAGCCAAGTGTCCAGGTTAGGCTCTAGTGAATAAGAACATGGTCGGTGCAACGTTCTAATAGTTAATTAAAAACACCTACCATATAACTATGTGAAGCAAAAAAAGAAGAAATATGCAGCACTCACCGATGTAGCTGAAAAACTGTGAGTCTTTATTTCACATAATTTCCATCAAATGTGTGGACATGCAGGACGTGGAGGAATGCTAGGGGAGGGAGGTGCCGGACAACGGCCGTTTCGCGATTACTCGCTTCTACGGGACCCGCTACATCGGTGAGTGCTGCATATTTCTTCTTTTTTTGCTTCACATTGTAATATTCATGTTTTTTCATGCAAGCACCTCCATTTTTTGTCTGAATCATATGCCGCAATACTTCAGATAAATAGCTCCGTCTGGTAATGTGGTGATTTGTGTGCCCTAGTATGCCGTTCATCTGTTTGCTCTTTGCTACCATATAACTATGCAGACATAAATAAAAACAAAAACAAACTGGGGGAAACATAAAGTGCCATAAATGTAACTTGCACATACCCCCACTGTGACTATCACCTCTGAATAAGAGTGCAGTGGAAAGCGCCAGGTGGTTCACTAATGTAAACAGACTTTTAAGCAGTAGATTCACCGCTGTAAGCGGACTTTTAAGCAGTAGAAGCCAGCGGCGTATAGTTGCTAATCGTTTAGGAAGTCTCTCAATCAGTAGATAAAAAGCCAAATAAATCACCGAGCTCTGTTCTGGCCGGTAACAGGCTCCAGGTGCAGACAAACGTCCGATAATCCTCCAATAGTGATAGATCCCGCGTGAATGGTGTGAGAGCAGGGAAAAGAGCATAGATGATCGCTCACAAAAGTAAGCACAGTCCAACGGCGGTCAGCATACCAGCCGCATTATTATTCGAATGATAATATTCAATTTCCAATAACAGATTTCATTACATGTACTAGTCAAGGTGTTATTTATGTTACAGAATGCTCATGCAGAAAAATGTATGTGGGACGCACTAAGCGGCCACTTAATAAGCGTATAGGGGAACATCTTCGCAATATAAGATCTAAGTCTGACAATCATCCTCTATCTAGACATTTTTGTTTAAATTGTTTATTTTCACCCCTGGTGGTGTGGGTTTTTTTTACTCGCTGCTGAATCGACCATGCACACTAGCGCTGTTGGTACATTATATATTTTATCTTTTATTTTATCACCACATTCCAGAAGGCTGCTGTGTGCTTATTTATATCGTGTATATACGAGTACATACATTTATTATTTATATTCTATTGCTCTGACATAGGAATATGGGCGATCTTTGGGAAGATAGAAAGGACCGTATCAATTACATCCAAACTTTTTTTAATATGGGCAATCAAACGGTACCTAAAACTACTTCTAAAAATATGAACACTGTGAACCAATCACTTAAACGGCTAGAACAAGTATTATTGAAGGAAATGAGGGATCTTTGGGAAGTGGTTACTTTGGAAAGATACTTGGCATATGATTGCAAGTGTTTATTAATCCAAAAAAATCTCTCTGGAGATATAGGAGATGAGGTAACCCTTATGGAATGGGAAATTCTACTTAAAGATCTCTCCAAACAGGCTGTTTCCTTTATTATCAGCAAAAGGAAAAAACATCTTTTTGCCAGTAAGAATGAGATCTCTAAATTATTTAAAGTTATTGATCCCTTTAAAGATCATCCTGAGATTATGAAACTATCAAGTAGTATTAAAAACCGCTTAAGTATTGAAGAAAAAGAAATTATTGAGAAGAAAAAACGTAAATTTGGGAGAGATGCAATTCCGAATTATGAATCTCGACATCAAGAAGATGATCAAGAATTCGAGCTTGTCGACCAGACCGGTGATAGCCAATTATTATTTAACATTTCTGAAGAGGAAGTCTCTATACATCCATCTCTGATAAGCGTATGCTCACCTAATCATATGATATAATATAGAGCCCCATACTATTACCCCCTACCATTACTAATAATCGGTTTGGTGTTTTAGGTACAATAACTGAATCTCCAAGGACTGTATCACCAGAACCGCAAACTAGCCTGGGTATAAGATCACAGAGAGATAGCACTACTAGCAACAAACGACCACAAAGCAACCGGAAAACTATCAATTCATTTTTTCCATTAAACCAAAGAAAAACTGCATGAGGGGCACCGGGGGGGGGGAACTCACCCAAAAAAAGAAATGCAAGGAAGTAATAGACCATGATCAAAAAATCTTCAACCTTAGCAAACATAAACTTACTTATAGTGAATTATCTCTATAGGGAAAGGGTTAAAATTTGCACCAGCAGCTAAATTTAATAAATTTCAAGCCTTTATTGGCATTAAGCAGTTTATGCGAAAATTAGATCTTAAAAAATATTTTAGCAAAAAGCGCCAAGAAGGTAGTGATGCATTGGTGGATCCTGAACATCCATCTAGGTTTACTTCTTTACGCCCTAAATCGAAATTTAACCCATTAAACGAGTATTCTGATGCATTTGAATCATTCCAAAAAAATGTGATTCACGACCTAAGGAAGGTCAGTAATAAAAAATGTTCTACCATTAGTATAACCTATCTAGTAGGGAAAGGAATGCTATTCGGGTATTACAACAAAAGAAAGACATAGCTATCCGCCCTGTGGATAAAGGGGGTAGTATTGTTATTATGGATTACTCTAATTATAATATGGAAGCTCTTCGTCTCTTGGGCGATAAACGAACATATAAGATTATGAAAGATGACCCCTCTGATAAATTCGTGAATGAGCTTAAAGATCTGTTAATAAGGGGGTTAAATAATGGGGTAATCAATAAACATGAGTTTGATTACATGTACACTCCCTCACCCAGAATTGCAGTTTTTTACCATATACCAAAGATCCACAAAGATCAGATCAATCCGCTGGGGCGTCCTATTATCTCTGGGATTGGTAATTTGACTTAAAATTTATCCCATTATGTGGATTGTCACCTCCAGAAATTAGTGTCTAGCCTTCCATCTTATTTAAAGGACAGCAAACATATTCTGCAGGTTTTAAAAGAAATACAGTGGCATGACCACTATATTTTAGGTACGTTAGATATTACCTACTTGTATACAGTTATCAAGCATGACAAGGGAACGGAGGCAATGACTCATTTTTTGAGTCAATCACAGTTATTTACTCCAGAGAACGTAGATTTTATCAGGGAATGTGCTCTTTTTATTCTTTCACATAATTATTTTAGGTATGAGGAGGACTACTACACCCAACGGTGGAGTACAGCCATGGGTACCAGAATCGTGCCGGGTTATGCTAACCTGTATGTGGGCAAGTGGGAGAAGCTCCACATTTATCGGGGCAGTGGCCTGTGCGTGGGTATGGTCCTGTGGCTGCGCTTCACTGATGATGTTTTTTTCATCTGGGAGGGAGGTGATTCTTCTCTTCAACAGTTTTTAGCTAATATTATTAAAAATGAGTTTTATTTACATTTCACTGCTACTACTAGTAAGGTCGGTGTACATTTTTTGGACCTCAATATTTTTGTTGACTGTGGCAAAGTTCAAACTTGCACTTATAATAAACCCACTGATTCAAATAGCTATATTTCAATGACTAGTTGCCATCTCCCAAGATGGCTGCTTAATGTCCCGCGCAGCCAGCTTATGAGAATACATCATAATTGCTCTAGCCCCACATAGTATGACCATGAGGCAAATACTCTTACCAAAAATTTTTTTGGATAAATGGTACAACTATCAGCATTTATAAGATACCCAAGACAAGGTGAAAGAGATCCCTCAAGGTCAATTACTGTGTACTAACCAACTAAGAGAGGAAGAGGATTCCAAAGAAACCGAGCAGATAATTGTACCAATCATTACACAATATAATTCCAATATTCACTTATTTTAAAAAAATTGTTAATAAACATTAGGTTCTTCTAAAAGAAGATAAGATAATTGGAGATAAATTATCCCAACATCCGCGATTGGTGTTTAAAAAAGCTAGAAATATTATTGCCCCTACAGAACGGAACTCTATTTTTCCAAGTGTTACTTTGGGTGCGTTTAAGGAATCAGTAAAAGGCTTTTTTCCTTGTAAAAAATGCAAGGTGTGTAAAACACTCAATCCTACTAAACAGCAGAGCATAATTTCAAATGATAATATACAATTTCCAATAACAGATTTCATTACATTCAAATACACTATAGGAACAAAGAAGCGCAATAGGGTCTTATCTGATGATAATGGTATAAATATATCTAAAATCCATTCACCCGCTAAAGGAGAGATCAGGTGTATGGAAATCGTCAGCTGCTGCACGTCCAAATGGTCAGACAAGTGACCGCCAGTATATCGCTTCTTATGGAACTTATTTTTTGGACTTTCATGCGCTGCTTGACATAATGCACAATCCAGTTATATTAAAAGATCAAAGATCAATCATGTATTCCCATTTAATCCCAACGCGTTTCGAAGTGGAAAGCACAAGCACTTCTTCAGGGGATGACAAATATTGACAAGATGCTATTATTCAGAGGTTAAATACATGCCGCCTTTGAAAATTGGCGCCAAAAGAGTCACATGTTCTTTTTGCATAAATGTCAATGTTTATAGTTCATAAATGTCAAAGTTCATACTATGGCGACTTAGATCAAACACGTAGGATTTTATATATAATCATTAAAATAACATCACTTTATTGTACTATATAGGTGAAAAATTAAAAAAGAAAAAGAAAAAAAGAAGAAAAGAAAAAATAAAATTATCAAAAAAGAAAGAAAGAGGAGAAAGAAAGAAGGGGATATATACCTGTTTGCAAAAGAAATCCAGCTGAACCCCCTATCCACTGGACCAAGACAGAAATACATCCCATATAAAGGCAAAAAACACTATCAGTGTCAGCTAAAAAAATAATAAATATATATAAATTAAATAAATTTGTGTGTGTCAAATTATTCTAAATTTGTGTGTGTCGGCAAAAAACACTATCGGCAAGATGAGAATAATTTGATACACACAAATGTAATTAATTTATATATTTTTTTATTTTTTTTAGCTAACACTGATAGTGTTTTTTGCCTGTATATGGGATGTATTTCTGTCTTGGTCCAGTGGATGGGGGTTCAGCTGGATTTCTTTTGCAAACGGGTATATATCCCCTTCTTTCTTTCTCCCCTTTCTTTCTTTTTTTGATAATTTTATTTTTTCTTTTTCTTTTTTTAATTTTTCACCTATAATACAATAAAGTGATGTTATTTTAATGATTATTATATAATCCTACGTGTTTGATCTAAGTCGCCATAGTATGAACTTTGACATTTATGAACTATGAACTTTGACATTTATGCAAAAAGAACATGTGACTGTTTTGGCACCAATTTTCAAAGGCGGTATGTATTTAACCTCTGAATAATAGCATCTTTTCAATATTTGTCAACCCCTGAAGAAGAAGTGTTTCCCACTTCGAAACGCGTTGGGATTAAATGGGAATAAATGATTGATCTTTTAATATAACTGGATTGTGCATTATGTCAAGCAGCGCATGAAAGTCTAAAAAATAAGTTCCATAAGAAGAGATTTCATTACATGTACTAGTCAAGGTGTTATTTATGTTATAGAATGTCCGTGCAGAAAAATGTATGTGGGACACACTAAGCGGCCAATTAATAAGCGTATAGGGGAACATCTTCGAAATATAAGATCTGAGTCTGACAATCATCCTCTATCTAGACATTTTTCATCTGTTCATAAGGGGTCTTTGCGGGGTATTAAAATAATGGGTATCAAAAAGGTCCATAAACACTGACGCAATGTGGATTTTATTAAATTAATGTCAAAAGAAGAAACCAGGTGGATTTTTGATTTGGACACTTTAAAACTGAGGGGACTCAATAATGAGGTGGAACTGTTTGCTTTTGATTAACATATCTGTTTGTACTAGCTATTCACTGCTGAGCCAAGGGTATTTAACCCCACCGAGTGCATGATGAGCCATCCCTGGGGAAGGAATCTGTGCTATTCCGAAACTAGTTGGAATTTTGGCTCAAGCAGCACTCTCGTTATCAGACATCACGTGACTGCGCACGTCACATGATCTGGATTATCATCGCAGGTCCTGCCGCACTCACACCACGCTGACCGCGGGTGTCTACTATCTATAATGCGGCTGGTATGCTGACCGCCGTTGGACTGTGCCTACTTTGGTGAGCGATCATTTATGTTCTTTTCCCTGCTCTCACGCCATTCACGTGGGATCTATCACTATTGGAGGATTATCGGACGTTTGTCTGCACCTGGAGCCTGTTACCGGCAGGAACAGAGCTCGGGGATTAATTTGGCTTTTTATCTACTGATTGAGAGACTTCCTAAACGATTAGCAACTATACGCCGCTGGCTTCTACTGCTTAAAAGTCCACTTACAGCGGTGAATCTACTGCTTAAAAGTCTGTTCACATTACTGAACCACCTGGTGCTTTCCACTGCACTCCTATTCAGAGGTCATAGTCACAGTGGGGGTATGTGCAAGTTACATTTATAGCACTTTATGTTTCCCCCAGTTTGTTTTTGTTTTTATTTATGACTGCATAGTTATATGGTAGGTGTTTTTAATTATCTATTAGAAAGTTGCACCGACAATGTTCTTAGTCACTAGAGCCTAACCTGGATACTTGGCTTTGCATTTTTAGATTTAAAACCTATGATGTGTTTTCTCTCTTTTTTTTTGTAGTTTGATCCATCATTATTCAGTTTCTTCCAGCATTTAATGCTTATGAGTAGTGTTGAGCGATACCATCCGATATCGTGAAATATCAGATCGGATTGGATCGGACCGATACCCAAAAAGAATCGGATATCGCCGATTCCGATACCGGAAACCAATGCAAGTCAATGGGACAGAAATATCGGAATTAAAATAAACCCTTTCTTTCCTTGTAGGTTAATTCTACATGAAGAAATACAACTAATAATAATGTAGAATGTATTGGGGGTGGTGGAGGAGACATCAAAGGCATAGAGGTTTAGCCCAATCAAATGGAATAGCAGGAATAATTTTTTTTTTTTTTAAAGACGTTCGGAGTTACAAAGATATTGACTATGTTAACCTTCTTTATATTTTGTCAGATATGTATGTTTCACTACTTCCATGCTCTTCACCTTCTTTTTTACTTCTCCCACACTTTCTCCTTCATGATCCTCAGCAGCAGCAGCAGCAGCATCTTTTTCATCAACTTCTTCACCTTATTCATCTTCTTCTTCTTCACCTTCTTCCTATTATTTTTTTTTTAATATTCTTCATATTCTTCTTATTCAACTATTATTCTTCTTCATATTCTACTTCTTCATCTTCTTCCTATTCTTCTTCTTCATCATATTCTTATTTGTGACAGGCATTCCTGTAGTTGTTATCTATAAAAGTTTGAAGATTACACCTTCCGTTCTGCCTGTCACAAAAGATTTACAACAGGAATTGTCCGCGTTCAGTTTGGCCTGCAGCAGCAGGCATTTTCCAGGGGCACCATGAGGAGGAACGTACTCACCCCCATACACTGCTTAGTCTACTTCTGCTTATAATTTAGATAATATCTTTTGCTCTGATTTTTAGTCTTATGCTTAATGTTCTTCTGCTTTTTGTTCTTCTGCTTCTTGGTCTTCTGTCTCTTGTTGTTTTGTATCTTGGTGGTTGTCTTTATGTTCTTTGTCCTCTTGGTCATCTTCAGTGTCATCTTTTTGGTCTTCTTCGGGGTGGTCTTCCAGGTCATCGTCTTCAGGGTCATCGTTTTCGCAGTTGTCGTCTTCTTCGGGGTGGTCTTCAGGGTCATCGTCTTCAGGGTCGTCGTCAGGGAGATCCAGAGTGATAACCAAAAACCATTTCCAAAAGCTTGAACTTGGAAATGTAGCAGAAGGTACTAGAAGGCTGAAGAACTGCTGAGAACCAGCTGACGGTACTGGAACCCGGATGGGTAGCAGAAGGTACCCATGAAAAACAGAATTGCAAGGCCGCGAGCCGGCCGCAGTTACCGAAACCCACAGTCCTACAGGGGGTGCTTGTCCTATTGGCACTTCGGAACCAGCCTTTGTTGCCAGATCCCGAAGCCCACATAGGAAGCCTATAAACTGCAGGCACCATTGACTCGCCTAACCCAGGACAACGTATTGGTGGCAAAGTGACGTTAGACACTACCTGGAAACAGCAGGCGTGCTGGAACCAGTCTGGGCAGGAGGGAGTACCCGTGCCAAAGACACTGCCGAGAACCAGCTGACAGTGCTGGAACCCAGATGGGTAGCAGAAGCTACAAGAGCCAATGGCACTACCGAGGACCAGTTGACAGTGCTGGAACCTGGTTACTAAGCAGGAGGAACCTGTGCTAGAAAGCACTACCAAGGACCAGCATATATTGCTGGAACCCTGATACCAAGAAGGAGGCACCTCAGCCAAAGGCACTGCTGAGAACCAGCTGACCGTGCTGGAACCCGGATGGGTAGCAGAAGCTGCAAGAGTCAATGGAACTAGCGAGGACCAGCTGACTGTGCTGGAACCCGGAGGGGCAGCAGAAGGAACAAGAGCCAATGGCACTACCGAGGACCAGCTGTCGGTGCTTGAACCCAGTTACTAAGCAGGAGGTACCTGTGCTAGAAAGCACTACCAAGGACGGGCAGACGCTGCTGGAACTTGGATACCGAGAAGGATGCACCTCAGCCAAAGGCACTGCCGAGAACCAGCTGACGGTGCTGGAACCCGGATGGGTAGCAGAAGGTACCCATGAAAAACAAAGTTGCAAGGCCGCGAGCCGGCCGCAGTTACTGAAACCCACAGTCCTACAGGGGGTGCTTGTCCTATTGGCACTACGGAATAAGCCTTTGTTGCCAGATCCCGCAGCCCACATTGGAAGCCCATAAACTGTAGGCACCATAGACTCGGCTAACCTGACCGCAACACGACAGGACAACGTATTGGTGGCAAAGTGACATTGACACTACCCGGAAACAGCAGGTGTGCTGGAACCAGGCTGGGCAGGAGGGAGTACCTGTGCCAAAGACAATGCCGGGAAACAGCTGGCGGTGCTGGAACCCAGGGAAAATACTACAAACAGAGTGGAGACAGAAGCCTAATTGAAGCAAGCTTAAAATCTGTAGTTGTGTGAGTGTGGACAGAGCAGGAAATATTGCCGGACACACAGCTGGGGATCAGATGACATTTCTGAACCCCAATAACACTGGAGCATAAGTTGACTGTGCAGACGGCACTTCTGAGCAGCAACTGGTGATGTTGGAGCCCAGGGTCAATCAGGGTGTAGGCTGAGGCCTAATTTCATCAAGTTTAATATCTGTTGTAGACTACTACTGATTTTAAACGTGCTCCAATTAGGCCTCGGGCTCCACTCTGTCTCTAGTATTTACCCTGGTCTCCAACACCGCCAGCTGCTGCTCAGAAGTGCAGTCTGCACAATCAACACTTGTTCCTGTGTTACTGGGGTTCAGTAACGTCAGCTGATCCTCTGATGTGTGTCCGGCAATGTCTCCTGCTCTGTCCGCATTCCCACTGCTAGGGGGAAGAGCCGTCTGGGAGTACACTGATAGGGCAAGACATGCAGTCTGTCACCATCTGACGGAAACGTTGCCTCCTGCTGACTGGAGCCGTCAGTGATGGTGTAGATATTTGTGGCGGGCACATAAAACTTTGCCACATTTAGGCCATACTGGTCTTGCCTTGTGCTGAGGCGCTGCCTCTGCTCCCTCTTTGTGCAGAGCTTCCTCCACTGCCTCGACGCACAGAGCTGCTTTGTAAAGCACTAGCAGCACTGCTCTTGGGTGGAATGGAGAACATGATGGAATGCACCAGTGTGTCTTGGTGCTCCCGCATTTTACGCTCCCGGATCAACGGTGTTATGAGGCTTTGTAAGTTGTCCCGGTAGCGAGGATCTAGGAGGGTGTACACCCAATAATCAGCCGTGTTGAGAATGTGGGCGATGCGGCGGTCGTTTCTCAGGCACAGCAACATGAAATCAACCATGTGCTGCAGACTCTCAACTGCCCAAGAATCACTGTCCCCTGCTTGAGGCGTTATCTCTGCCTGCTCTGCATCACCCCACCCTCGCTGTACATACTGACTACTAGAGCATTGTGTACCTCGCTCCTCTGGAGAGATGTCTTCCTCCTCCATTGACTCCTCCTCATCCTCCTCACAAAGTGTCCCCTGCCTAGGCCTTTGTGAGGAACCACGTTGCGCAGACTGTCAAGAAGCAGATGGCATTTGTGACTCCTCATCCTCCACCTCTTCCAAAACCTCCTCCCTTAGTGCTTGCAGTGTTTTTTGAAGCAGGCAGATAAGGGGGACTGTCATGCTGACTAGTGCATCATCTGCACTCGCCATCCGCGTGGAATCATCGAAGGCACGCAAAACGTGGCAGATATCCTTCATAGATGCCCACTCAGTGGTGCTGAAGTGTGACCGGCACACAGTGCGACTTGTTTGCGCCTGATGCAGCTGGTACTCCATTACCTGATATTTGCAGTATCGGAATGCTCAACGCTACTTTTGAGTTTATTGTCTTAATCCTACAGGTAATTATCCAATATATAAAGCTCAATGTGGGTGTGTATGTGTGTATGTATGTATGTGTGTATGTATGCATGTGTGTGTGTCCGGGATTGGCATCCACACTGTCGCAGCTACAGCCACAAAATTTGGCACAGTCACATGTCTGGACCCTGAGAATGTCCTAGGCTATGTTGTGAGGCAAAATTTTAACCCCGTGCGTTCCAATTCACCAAACAATTTTGCCCCTATCTACATAATGGGGAAAAAATGTGTGTGTGTCAAGCCCCGCCCCTCATTATGATTTCATAATGGTTGCCATGGCGACGCTGATGTCATCATAGGTTGCAAGCCCCGCTGCTCATTATCATGTCATAATGGTTGATTATGGGATGGAGGATGTGTGATGGGTATATGAGCACTGGACTATGGGATGGAGGATATGTATGATGGGACTATGGGCATGGGACTATGGGATGGAGGATGTGTGATGGGTATATGGGCACTGGACTATGGGATGGAGGATATGTATGATGGGTATATTGGCACGGGACTATGGGATGGCAGATATGTATCATGGGTATATGGGCATGGGACTATGGGATGGAGGATATGAATGATGGGTATATGGGCATGGGACTATGAGATGAAGGATGTGTGATGGGTATATGGGCACTCGACTATGGGATGGCGAATATATATGATGGTATATGGGCATGGGACTATGGGATGGAGAATATGTATGACGGGTATATGGGCATGGGACTATGGGATGGAGGATGTGTGATGGGTATATGGGCACTCGACTATGGGATGAGGATATGTATGATGGGTATATGGGCACGGGCCTATGGGATGGTGGATATGTATGATGGGTATATGGGCACGTGACTATGGGATGGAGGATAATTATAATTTGTTATAACTAACCACAGTTAGTTACTATGCTCGGGCAGCGCTGGGCTCTTCAGCTAGTCTATATATATATATATATTTATTCTCTAATGATTCACAGCGCGAGTATCATTTTGTTTAAATTGGTTAATAAAAACAGTCTTTTTTTTGCTGCTGCTGTTGATATTTAGAGGAATAGATTAGTCTCCCAGACAGCCATCCTTCATGATATGCAACAGATTGCTACTGAATCAGTAGAAAAATATTACACCTGGCTCTTGCAAAGTTAAGGTTTAAAGCCTGTGAGTATAGAGCCACTAAGGCTTGGTTCACATTTGTAGTTGAGTCCGCAGCGTATCATCCGCATCCCCAAACGCATGCAAAAACGCATGCAAACACATGTTTATGCAACGTTTTTTTATACGCATCATCTTACGCATGATGGTAAAAAAAACAGCATTTACATGTGTGTGTATGCGTTTTTGCATGTGTTTACCTTTTTTTATGCACATACGTTACAAATTTCCAATTTTTTCCTTGACATCAGACACCTAGTAGGCATGTCTCATGGGATTTTTATATATATACACACACTGCACTGAGGAAATCCTCATCTTTGGCTGCTGAATCTACCTGCAAGATGGATCTTGACCTGGACAGCTTCCTAGAAGATCTGGATTTACAATTGAAGTTGGCTGCTGCCTTTCCTTTTGCTTGTCAAGAACAGAAGAAGAGAAAGACTGAGAAGACGTCGTAGCTATTGGCAACACCCCATCCTTGAACTCTGAGAGAGCCGTGGAGCCTACCACTTCTTGTACACCGAGCTGCAGCAAAACCTGGGAAGTTTTTTGACTACACCAGGATGTTGCAACAGAGCTTACATGGGTTGCTGCTACGTGTCCAAGGATCCATTTCCAGGCAGGATGCAAAGCTCCGGCGAGCAATTCCTCTTAGGAACGTCTCTTGGTCACCCTGAGGTACATAGTGTTGAACCCTAACCGTACCCTATCCCTAACCATAAGCAGTGTACTGATTTTTGTTTTTCATCATTTTCTTTTCTGCAGATTCTTGGCTACTGGAGAGACATTGTCCTCGTTACATTTCCAATTCTGGATTGGAGTAGTCACCCTTTCTGGGTTTATTTTAGACACTTGTCATGCTTTAGTTGGCACTCTGAGGCAAGAATTCCTCCCCCAACCCACAAGTGAACTCTGGATTGAAAATGCTTCCAAATTCCAGGAAATTTGCAATTTTCCTAAATGTGTGGGGGCTGTGGACGGCAAACACATTAGGATTATGAAACCAGCTGGAAGTGGAACAGAGTACTTCAATTATAAAAAATATTTTTCCATAGTTCTAATGGCTATTGCGGATGCTGATTGTAAATTCGTTATCATGGACATTGGCTCTTTCGGATGAGGCAATGACTCGCAGACATTCAAAAACTCAGATATGGGCCAACGTCTGTGTAGGAATGATTTTAATTTTCCACCGCCACAACCTCTGACCAACACTGATGGACTGTGCCTTTTGTTGTTGGTGGTGATGAGGCCTTCCAAATGTGTGTCAACCTCATTAAACCATACTCTAGTAGAAACTTAAATCACACCAAAAAAATTTTCAACCACAGACTGACAAGGGCACAAATAACCGTGAAGTGTGAATTTGGATTGCTGGTATCGAAATGGTGCATTTTGTGCACATCCATTAAACTAAAAATTGACACAATTGATGAGGTTGTGAAAGCATGTGTTCTTCTGCACAACTACATAATGGTAAAAGAGTGACCAAGCTTACAACCTGAAGAACCTGTTACATTGCATAACTACAAATTTCACCCTCTGAGAACCACTGCTGAAGTTGCCCAGATGAGGGATAAATTTGCGGCTTACTTTGTTTCAGATAATGGACGTGTGGCCTGGCAAGGCAAAATGATTTAAGCCATTAAGTTAAATGTACCGTTTATGTTTTGCACCTGTTATGTACCTGTAAGGTTAAATATTACATACCTTTTATGTTTAAATGTACCTGTGATGTTAACATGTACATGTAATAATTTACCCCTAATGTTTCCTGATTTAAATATAAACTACCTTCCCTCCCAAAAAAAATGTGTTTGTGTTGTGTTTTACCTAAAAAAACAAGTGTGTCTGTGTCGGTGGCCACGCAGAAAGATAAACAAAAAAATCACGGTATAGTGGTAACAAAATACAACAACTTTTATTTACAACATTTTTAATAAAAATAAAAGGTTAAAGTTGGGGTGATTTATTTTTTCTTTGGGGTTTACATGAGGGTGTAATAGATAGGACCTTGGGGGTATGGAGCTGTGAGAATTGGGTGATAGTTGATGAGGATGGGTTACAGGGGAATGGTCTACAGGGGAAGGGGCAACCAATTGAAGGATTGGATCAGGGATGGCAGTGGAGATATTGGGGATAGGTGACAAAGTGGAATCATGGAAATCGGAAAGAACACAGAGACACAAGGGAATGTAGCGACAAATTGGTAGGTGAGGGAGGAGGTGGTGGGTTCAAGGTGGGAAGAATTTTTTGGCTCCTGTTTTTGGTCCTGAGGCCAAGATTTTTTTGGGGGGACTTTGCTTTTCTTGGCCAAGTGGGAGAGCTGGGCTCTGTAGCAGTGCTCTGGCATCGTGCTGGACTAGACTGCATTAGGGGTGCTGTTGTGGACAGTGGTGCTGTAGTGGGCAGGGGTGCTGTAGTGGGCATGGGTACTGAATTGGGCAGGGGTGCTGTAGTGGGCAGGGGTGGTGGACTGGGCAGCATCATAGATCCTGATGGCTGCAGGGGTGTTGTACTCTGGAGCATGGTGGATGGTGCCAGCTGCAGGGTTGAAGGACTTGGCAGCGTGGTCGCTCGGTGAGCTGGAGGCTGTGGTGGTGGCAGATAGTTTGGTGCTGTGGGAGCTGGATAGTATATTTGCAGCTAGTAGTATCCTTCGGCCTGTTGAGTGTAGGATTGCGACTGCTGCTGCTGTAATGCGTGGCTGTAAGTAACCTGGCAGGCATGCATGACAGACAGCTGGAGTTGAGGAGCAAGATTTTCCGACATGTTCTGCTCAATTGCAGAAAAAAATATTGTGCCGGTCTATTAAGGTCGGCTTCCAGGCAGTCTAGGGGATTGTTGATTTCCTTGAACCCAGTCTTCACTCTGTTAGCAATCAACCTATCCCCATCTTGAAGACCGAGCTTATTTGAAGAAATTCAGGCATGCTGACCTCTCCCAGGTCCTCTGCCACTCACAAGACGACCCAGAAAAAGCAGTGGCAAGGGCTGGGAGAGGGGAAAACCTGATGGACCGGCTGCTTCTTCCCCAGCCTGTGAAGCCTGAAAGGTTGCTCCATTGCTGGTGGATGACTGCGACTGCATCTGTTCATTGGCTGGAAGATGAGGGGCCGCTTCAAACGAGGAGGCTCCAGGTTGCGTGGTGCTGCACCAGGTTCTGTGAAAAAAAGAGAAAAACAATAGTGAAAAAATAAGGTGTGTGTTGTGCTGCTCCAGGTTCTGTGTGGGGGAAAAATTATACATTATTCAAAAGAAAAAAAAATGTATACTTACACTCGCTGAGCAAGCGCAGGCCTCAGAATGGCACGGTCCAGGTGGTATTTGTATTTTCTTAAATTGCAGCAGAACCACTTCGACCCTGAAGTTCATCTCTCATGTCCTTGTTGAAACGGTCCTTCATTGAGCGCCAACAAATTTTGATTTGCTTCACTGTGAAGGGGAAAAAAAATAATTAGTAAACAATGCACATCCATTCACAGGTTCACTCCTGTTTAAGGCCATATTGCAATATTTACCAAAATATGTTCTGGCATGCGGCGTTGCACGGTCCCAACCAGTGCTGACGGTCACCAGTGTCCCACAATGGTACTCGCTCTTCCACTAGGTGGATGAGTTGCTCTTTATCTTTATCTAGTGTGGCTTCTTCCAGTTGTTGTGAAACTTATAGATAAAACAGAAAAAAAGAATTCTAACTGAAACTGAAAAAATTGTATAACAACTCTGATGAAACAAATACTTACACCCTGTCTTTCCTCCTGAGACACATGAGCCCAATGACCCTGGGAAGATTCGTCTCCACTGGACTGCTCCTGCTCTTCATCACTGCCAGGTACCTGTAAAGAATTTAAATGATTTAACACGTGGAGTATTGCCAGTCAATACATATCAGTAAAGCGAATGTGATTACATAATCTTTGTCTGGTCTACCCTGGGAAGAAGTCTCTTCTTCAGTTGAGGACATGGTTGAAGATCAGGCAGCAGCCAAGTGAAACACTAAAGAAAAATTAAACTTGTAAGGATCAAAAAACAATGTAGACCCACAAAAAAGGACAATACTTACATTACACGCAGTAGTCCAACACCACAGCAGTAGGCACAGGCCAGGGACAGAGGCAGCAACAGGACCCAACCATAGCACCAGGAGACGACCACAGGAAAACCGCTGCACCAGGAAAGACACCCACTGCGCCACAGAGAATCGGCCAGTCTACAAGGAACAGAAAAGCATTCAGAGAGACAGACATTTCCTAAGCTTCTATACTTACATATACAGTGTTGTCCTCACGACAGAAAGCAGCACCAGGAGATGAAATTGAGAAAACCGCTGCACCAGGAGAGACACCCACTGCGCCACAGAGAATTGGCCAGTCTTCAAGGAACAGAAAAAGCATTCAGAGAGGCAGACATTTACAAAGCTTCTATACTTACATAGACAATATTGTCCTCACCACGACAGAAAGCAGCACCAGGAGACAAACTGGAGAAACCCGCTGCACCAGGAGCCAACCATGAGCCATCCAGGAGCCAACCAGGAGCCAACAACTGTACCAGACCACGTCTAAAATTAAACAGAAAAAAAAATTAATAGAAAGTAAAAAAAAGCTGTGAGAGAGACAGACATTTTCTAAGTTTGTATACTTACATAGCCGGTGTTGTGGTATTATCCAGAGTCCAGAGAGTTATGGCCTTGCTGTGTCCACACTTCCTTTTATAGAGATCTCAGTTATCAGGTAGATGAATCACTTCCTGGACCAACTCATTAAAGAAACGCATGCGTATAGAACGCATGTGCGTACGCATGCGTTTCCATAGACAGTAATGTGTTTATTTGACGGATTTTTGCCGCTTCCAAAATCCAGCATGATGCATTCATTGGACCCCGCTGCACACCGAAAAACAACACATGCATACGCTAAAGCATGTTAAAGATAGGGAAACATGACGCATGCTGATTGCTGCGGATGAAACGCTGCACAAACAGATGCTAAAGTGAAAACAGTCTAATAATGTCCCACTCAGAGTATTAAAGTCACATTGCCAGCTCTGATAATGCAAAATCCTGGTCCAGAGCCCCTCTTATGTAGATCAGGCAAGGGCAAAGAAATTTCATATGTAAAGTACGCACACAGACGTTGCAGCGGAGTGCAGCGTGATAAGCCTCCTCCTTCTCCCTTCTCCAGTCTCTTGGGGGGAGTGGGTGGTAGTGTTTATCTGAGTGACCTGCTAGTTGAGCCACAGCAGGAACATGACTGTGCACAGATAATGTCCTGTGGGTATGGGTTTCAGTCATGTTGCCAATGTCCCACTAGATAACCCAGACCATGAGCTCTTTGTCGATGGATCACAGTATGGCGTGGATGGCCAGTTCTACACCAAATATGCTGTTGGTCCATGGAATCATAAATGTCCATCCAAGAAGCTGAACTAGAAGAAGCCTGTAGACATGCTAAAGACCAAAACTGCCACCATTTATAAAGACAGATGCTATGCTTTTACAACTATGCACCTTTATGGAGAGCTTGATCATTCCTCGCAACAGCGGTTAAGCCTATCAAGAATGATAAGTCCATCCAACACCTGAAGGAGGCCCTACTTTTACTCGAGAAAATTGCCATAGTGAAAGTCAAAGGCCATGCAAAGCATGACTCAATTACAGCTAAATGCAATCACCTGGCCAACCAAATCTGCTGCTTACCAACAAGAGACAATCCTGTCAGGGTGGCAGCTGCACAAGTGGCCTCTGTCATGGACCCACCTGTGACCTACGACCTTCTCCAGAAGCTATAACAGTCTGGCATTGAAGAATTAGCCAGATGGCAAGAGAAGGGACCTGTGCCATCATCAGGACAGTGACATGTGGAGACAAAGTTTGCTTTTCCTGAGTTCTGCATCCCATGATGGTTCAAGTCACCTATGACAATATAAGGCATCAGGTTCCTGCCTCTGCACGGGAGGAAGCCTGAGCCTTGCCTTCTGCAGTCTCCCATTCTGTTCCATCCACAGAGGAGACTGCACAGCAAAGCCGTCGATCCCGGCGCCTTGCTCAAGCTAGTGCTGTCAGGTTGGTTGCTGCTGCCACCTCTGGGTCAGCTTTAGCAATCCGCACCAGCCAGCAGCGAGCAGCTCCAGAGACTAAGTCCTTTTTGCAGCCTAATGAGCATTCCCATGGGATGACCTCTCATTGCAGGTCGGAGGTCACATGCTCATGTCCTCAAGCAGCTCGGATTGGACCATCAGGAAGGTCCCAGAAGGACGCTGCTATAAAAGGTTTGCATGGCCGCTCGGCCATGCACTAGTATAGACTCTATTTGCTATTTGTGTGTGTGATGATGGATGCTTGAGACTGGTGACTGACTCATTATGACTCGCTCCCTCTGGTTGTGCTTCTTTGTAGGGTTTAGAGTCAGCGCCCACTAGTGGCATGGTCTTGCACCACTGAAGCTACCTAGTCACAGCACCACATGTAGCGCCATACGGTGCCGTTCTGTTCAAGGCACCTCTGTACCAATTTAAGTAACTGCATCCGCTAGTGCGGTACCATGCGCATGTCCAGCGCTTTCCTCCTTTGTCCGGGTGGTTAGTGGCGTCCGCCAGAGCGGTGCTGTGCGCATGCAGTGCGCTTTATCTATTTATTTGTCTCTTCCTAACACCACAGTTGCGGTCCCGAGCACGAGTGTGTCTAGAGGAACTCTAACCCAGTATCTCAGGGGCAGAGTCCTGTGACTATACACTAGTGCTCACGTTGCCGAGCTCTGTGAGCATAAACAGGCTACGGCATTTATATTTGGCGGTTGTACGACTCTGTGAGGTAACAGAGTCAGCCTCTGTACACACTGGGTGAAGTTAACCCCATGTGTTCCTCAATTATACCGCCATATAACATCCGCTATTAAAGGGCAGCAGTTAACATCTCTGCACGGTGGACCCCGGGCTGCGAACGCACCTAAATACCATCTTTATTATTTGGTGCGTTCCGCCAGCCCTTAACAGACAACAACCATCAATCAAAAACTGCCATGACAGACCTCGTCTACAGGCATTGGTATGCTCCTGGGTTCAGTGTTACTGCAGCTAAACATGTCCAAGCATGTCTGACCTGTGCAGTCAACAATGTGGGACGCATCATCAAGACGTCTATGAGATGCACAGCAAGGTCCCTTTACCCGTTCCAGCACTTTCAGAAAGACTACATTCAACTTCCCAAGGATGTACTTGTGTGTTTTGACCTCTTCTTAGCATGGACAGTGGTGTACCTTGTGGGTATAAAGCCACTGCCAAGGGTACAGTGAAGAAACTGATCTCAGAAGTCATCTGTAGATACTGGGTGCCTAAGACCACAGAGAATGACAGATGAAATCTGCTATGCTACAAGATCCCTGGAGCAGTGTGCACGCGCACCTCATGTCTGCTGTGCTGCAAGATCCCTTGAGCAGTGTGCCTGCGCACCTCATGACTGCTGTGCTGTGTGACTCTTGGAGCAGTGTGTAGGCGCACGCGTACCTCATGGCTGCACACCGTTGCTGTGTGCGCCCGTCTCTGCTCTGCCTGCTGTGGTTGTCTCTGTGGTTCTGCCCCTGATCATGTGACCTTTTCTATGTTCCAGCACTGTCTGACCCAGCTAACCTCTCAGTGTTTCTGGAGCCCCTGATCATGTGACCTTCTCTATGGTCCAGCCCATTCTGATCTAGCAATGCTCTCTATGATCCTGGAGGAACTGAACCGGAAGTCCTTCCCTGGTTCTGAACCGGAAGTGCAGGTGCTATGGTGCTATATCAGACCGCCCCCTTCCTATGGTCAGGGGCTGAGTATCATGTTGCTTCCCTGCATGGCTGCTTGGTCTGCTCGGTCGCTCCCTGTATTCTTTGCCCCTGCACTCTGCCCTGTAGTGCTTCTCTGCACACGCTCTGTGCTTGTTTTCTGCCTCTTGTCTCGTGCCATGTCTTGTGTTGTCTTTTGTGCCATGTTTTGTCTCTGCTATCCTTGGACTTGTAGTACTTCCTATGTTCTCTTCTCTGCCTTTGCCCGTTTTCGCCATATCTTGTCCTTGCTATGATTTGCCTTGTAGTACTTCCTATGTTCTGTGCCTTGCCTGTTTCGCCATGTCTAGCCTTTGCTATTCTGAGCCTTGTAGTACTTCCTCATTCTCTGTCTCTGCCTGGTTTTCCGTACTCTGTCTTATGGTGCTCTCTTGCACATTCAATGTCTGGTCTCAAGGTTCTACCTAGACCTGGCTCTGGGCTTCGGCCTACGCTCTGCTGCTAGACTCTGTCCTATCGTGCTCTCTAGCACATTTAATGGCTAGTCTCAAGGTTCTCCCTTGACCCGGCTCTGGGCTTCAGCCTACGCTCCGCTGCTAGTCCTTTACTCTCTCTGACCCCGCTCTGTGCTTCTGCCTACGTTCCACTCCTTGTTCCGTACCTTGTCTAGCTTTGCCTTGCTTCTTGCCTTGTTTCTTCATGTGCCCTTTGCATGTGCCTGGTCTTCTATCTGTGCCTCAGCCGTGCCCGCCCTAGCCGTGCCCGCCTGCTTGTGCCTCAGCCGTGCTCGTCGGCCAGTGACAGCTGTGTCTCCTGATATGCCCCAGCCGGGTTCGCCGGAGTCTTGCACGTCTGTCTGTGCCTCAGCCTGACCAGCTAGCCAGTGCCCCAGCCGTGCTCTCTGTGCTTCCCTGCACCCACGCTGTCTCTGCACTGTGCTTTGCGTGCTTCTCTAATAGCATGCGCAGGCCCTAGCCTACTCCTTGGCATACCTCCCCGTGCATCTGTAAAAGTACGTGCAGGTCTTGCCATGTACTCTGTCGTGCTCTGTTGCACGCACAGGCCCTAGCCTATACCCTGTCGTGCCCTCTTGCATGCACAGGCCCTAGCTTGTGCCTTGTCATGCCCTCTTGCATGCACAGGCCCTAGCCTGAACCCTGGTGTGTCTCTTAGCACGCACCCTGTCTTGAACCTGACCCTGGCGTGTCCCTCGGCACGCGCAGGACCTTGCCTTGAACCCTGACCCTGGCGTGTCCCTTGTCACCTGCAGGACCTTGCCTTGTACCCTGACCCTGGCGTGTCCCTCGGCATGCGCAGGACCTTGCCTTGGACCTTGAACCCTGGCATGTCCCTACACACGCACCATGTCTTGTACTTTGAACTTTGAACCCTGGCATGTCCAATACACACGCACCGTGTTTTGTACTTTGAACCTGGCGTGTCCCCTACACACGCACCTTGCCTTGCACCTTGCCCTGGACCCTGGTGTGCCCCTAGCACGCACCCTGCCTGGAACTTTGCCTTGGACCTTGGCGTGTTCCCTAAAACGTACCATGTCTGGAGATCTGTCGTGCCTCATTGCTTGAACCCTGGTTTGCCTGCCAGATGCCCGGAATCTGCCGATCGCTGCCAGAGATTGTAAGCCTGATGACTGCAGCCTGATGTCCGGAGCTGATGCCCGCAGCCTGATGCCCTGATCCTGTCGATCGTTGCCAGCTGTCCGGAGTCCGATGCCATCGAGCCTTGCTTGTACCTAGGTGTGCCATCTGGCACATACCATGCCATGGACCTTGGCGTGCCCTCGCACGCACCTTGCTGTGTTTTCTCTGTTATCACGTCTTGCACCTGATGTAACCCTGAGTTTGCCTTAATGAAGATACCTTGAATTCACATCTTGTCTTGTTTCCTGCATGTCCTTTGTCATCAGACACTCGTACTTAGTGTCTACCTGAGCCGGCCATCTGGGTCCAGCGGTCGAGGTGGCTCACCCCCTTGGTCTTGTCCCTGACACTCCCTGTATAGGGGGTGGTTCTTCACAAGGTCAGCTAGCCCTAGGTTGGTGGGTGCCACGACCCAGAGGGTCCACTCTAAAGAAAACGACTCAGCGTAAGCTGACTCCATTCCAAAATCACTTTACCGAAGAAGTGATGCAGGAACTAATGTCCCCCTGTGATTGGAGCAGCGTTCATGCTGTGTACCATCCACAAAGTAGCAGTAAAGAGATGGAATGGGACCCTGAAACTGAAAATACAGAAAGCCATGGCTGAAACAGGGAGACCATGGACAGAATGCTTGCCCCTTGCACTTTTCTCAATCAGGTATGCTCCCAACAAAAGACAGGCCTCAGCCCATATGAGGTGTTAGTTGGGTCAGTTCCTAGGATAAGGTTGTATTTCCACAGTAGCTCCAGATGCAACATGATAGGCTGTCTTCTTATGTTATTGCACTTACAAAACACTTGTTTAACATATGCTCTGAGTTTACTCTTCCCCTCCAGATCCAGAATATATAGAACGGAGTCACCCTCTGTAGCCCGGGGACTGGGTGGTGGTAAAATACACATCAGGAGAGCCCTCGAGCTTTGATTTGATGGACCCTTCCAAGTTCTACTGACAACACATGCCTCAATGAAACTCGAAGGGAGACCTACAGGGATCCACGCCTCACATTGCAAAAAGTGTACCAACCTCCCGAGTAACACATATCCTTCCCATTATCTACCTAACACTGTTCGATTTATTAGATAGGGATAAATACATCTGATTTCCAGATGTGTAAAGAGTGTACCAAGGGGGTAAAGGCTTATCATTGCACATCCAACAGACAGCTCAGATGTCACGATCCATGTAGTGTATTTTCTCCTTGTCCTTTTTGTGTTTGTCACTGTCCCCTGTGTGGTATTATCTGTAGTGGTGAGGCAAGTGTCCCTTGCCGGCCAGTGCACTAGTCAGGGCAGTGATAGGTGACAATGAGAGACGAGGTTCCTGACGGCGGTGAGGGAGAGGGCCCACTTAGGGCGTTAAGGGAGTGCAGGGACAGGCTTAAGTTTGAGCTCAGGTGGGGACCATCCCCCATTTCCCTATCAGTAGGGCCTTCCTTTCCCCATTTTCCATCTTGTTGTGTGTGTTGCGATGTCTGCTGTCTGACCACCAGTTCGGTCATATCACATCATGACATCAGACTAATAATTGAATTTAGGGAGGACAGTGAAGGAGAGAATGACTAATGAAATCTATTATTAACGTTATATTGTCAGTTCAGATATGATGTGACAAAGAGGCGAATATATCTTGAAACAACACCCTGGAAGGAATCTTTGGAATGTGAAGTGAATACACCAAGACACGGTATATTGAGAGGAGTTGGCATGGACCAATCACAGACTGACACTATTACTCTTCAGAAGTTGTGCAACACCCACTTTCTGCCTGTTACAAGATTCTTTGTTCTTAGAATAAAGTTCAGTTCTGTGCCAGCTCTTGCCGGGAGAAGAGCATACATCTTACTCTGTGTCCAGTGTCTCTTTTAAGCATGCACTCGTCTAATATTTAGGTCAGGAACAGGCAATCAAAAAACGTCTCACCTTAAGGGATCACCCCAACAGTCATGCCAACCCATCGCGACCCACGGTCATGTGACACGGGTGGCGATGGGTGGGATTTCAGGTAGCGCAAGTTAAATGCCACTGTCAGAGATTGATAGCAACGTTTAACTAGTTAACAGCCGTTGTTAGAGGCACATGTCAGCTGTTTAAAAGAGCTGACATGTGCTGGAACAGATGTGGGCTCAGCATCGGATCCCACATCAATGGGAGGAAGTACGACATTGGAGTACTATTACGCCCGATATCGGAAAGGGGTTAATGATTTAATGGGGTTCGGGTACGTTCTACGAACCAAACTGAAACTTGAAAGGCTCACTCATCTTTAGTCAGGAATGTAAAAGCAGGCTGGACGATGAATGGGTTATTTTGAGTAGATCATGCTTCCCACACCATAATATGACCATTTGACTGTGATCCATTTTAAAAATCCTTAGCATATGCCTTACAGTGTGTAAATACAAGATTCTAATCTGGAAATTTGAGTGGTGCGCTGTGATATTTATTTATGCTTTACACATGAAGTACAGCTGATCTATGTGATTGACTTTACTATCCATGCATTAATATTCAGTGTATACTACCTTATGGCTTCATTACACAGGTTAATCAAAGTTTCATGCAACAGTAGATGGTTAAAACTAAAAGAGAAAGAGCGCAATAGGGTCTTACCCAGGTAAAAGAGATACAGTTCAAGCTATTATACTCACCAATAGCAGGAGAGTTAGAGGCATAAAGGAATAGAGGTCAAAGCTGCTGCACATCCAAATGGCCCCGCCGTGACCATAGATCATCAGATATCAAAGAAACAATTTTCGGATTTAAACGTGCGCTGCTAGACAAAACGACTCCTTTCCAGATTGTGTACTTGTATACTTTTATTTTCCCAACGCGTTTCGAAGTCTCAAACTTCTTCCTCAGGGGATGACATGTACAAACAGACAGAGTGGCTCCCAGTTTTATACATACAAATTTCAAATATTGGCGCCAAAGGTCACATGTTACAGGGAAAGAATGTCAAAGGTCATCAGTAACAAAAAAATGTACAAAAAATGTTTAAAACTGTATTGTTTCCACTTTAATAAATTCTCTTAAAATATTTATTTGCAGGTCATAAAAAGAAGAATGAGAAAATTTGAAATGAATATATAAAAGGATAGACCTGTGCTAGAACTATAAAAAAGGGGGGAAGGGAGCAGTAAATCACAGCTCAAACCATCATCCCAAATAGGCAGACGAAAGAGAAAAAGAAAAAGAAGAAAAGAAGAAAATAATGGATAATGAATTTACATATATATATATATATTAAAACGATTCTTTTATTCAATATAATAAAAATGTTTTATGTAAAAATGTTGTCATAATAAAAATTATTCGAATAATTTTTATTATGACAACATTTTTACATAAAACATTTTTATTATATTGAATAAAAGAATCGTTTTAATATATATATATATGTAAATTCATTATCCATTATTTTCTTCTTTTCTTCTTTTTCTTTTTCTCTTTCGTCTGCCTATTTGGGATGATGGTTTGAGCTGTGATTTACTGCTCCCTTCCCCCCTTTTTTATAGTTCTAGCACAGGTCTATCCTTTTATATATTCATTTCAAATTTTCTCATTCTTCTTTTTATGACCTGCAAATAAATATTTTAAGAGAATTTATTAAAGTGGAAACAATACAGTTTTAAACATTTTTTGTACATTTTTTTGTTACTGATGACCTTTGACATTCTTTCCCTGTAACATGTGACCTTTGGCGCCAATATTTGAAATTTGTATGTATAAAACTGGGAGCCACTCTGTCTGTTTGTACATGTCATCCCCTGAGGAAGAAGTTTGAGACTTCGAAACGCGTTGGGAAAATAAAAGTATACAAGTACACAATCTGGAAAGGAGTCGTTTTGTCTAGCAGCGCACGTTTAAATCCGAAAATTGTTTCTTTGATATCTGATGCAACAGTAGATGACACTAGTAATATGAGATACATATGTAAAAGATCTGCATTTGTCATTCATCTCTTTAGGATGGTTTTATAAGAAAATTACAATATCATGATGATATGTGCGAAATGACATAGAGACCTTCAGCAGTGATTGAGTTTACATGTTCACGCTACAGCAGTCTAAATTGCATAGCCATCTTTAGTCACTTTAAATATTAAAACTGGGACAAAAGGAAAAGTAGTAAATGCTTTCACTATACCTTAAATCTGTCCTCTGGCTATAAAAGCTGATAGTTAATTGACTAAGGACCATTTAGTTTACAACTGAAAAATACCATTGAAACACTATTGTCTTTTGGACTCCATTTACCTAATAGGTTTAGGGCTTTCCATAGATGATTTACAATTCCTCAGGAATCCATTTTTATCATCTGCAGTGAACAACAACACAATAAATTTAGTTTATCTAAAATGTAAAAAAAATGGGATGTTCTTAAAAGATTAAAAATATCAAAATGTTTCATTTTATCTAATGCTAAATAGAAAACATTTTTCTATTTCAGAGACCAAGTTAGTGTTACATAGGCATATAAGAAGGATTGCTATTTGATTTATAGTTATTAAAGGGTTATTCTTAAATTGCCTCTGGTGCAGATCACAACTTTCTGGTTTCTGGCAGGGTGGGCACTCCTCTCTGAGTGACAGCTAAGGTGAATAGTATGATTGTGATGTTATGAAAGGTCCTGAAGAAGTCTCTACATCGGAAGCTACACGCATGCTGTAGATACTAGAGGGCCCACATGGAGTGTGGGCCCTGTGAAATTATTCAGTATTTATTCCCCTAATGCCAGCCCTGGCCATGACATAAGTGGTCCAGTAAATATCATTGGCCCTGTTGTTGTCATCATTATACTCCTATGATTTTTACTCATATGAATTGTGCCATTCAAAACTACAACCTGCTCCTCACAACGTAAATCCCATATGGCTAAGGCTAGTTTCACACTTGCTTTTTTTTGCAGCGCGTTTTTCCCGCAAAAAAACGCATTGAAAAAACGCATACATAAGCATACAACTGCTGCGTTTTTTTCAAGCATTTTTATGAGCATGCATGAAAAAAACGCAGCGTTTTTATGCGTTTGTATGCGTTTTTAGCGCGTTTTTACCGCGTTTGCGTTTTTTTCCAACATTTTTAGGTGGCCCCTCACACTACCCAAACCATGACTTTACTAACCCTAACCCTGACCCTAACCCTAACCCTAACCCTCACCCTAACCCTAACCCTAACCCTGACCCTAACCCTTAACCAAATCATACTTAACCCTAACCCAAACCCTAAACCCTAACTAACCCTAACCCTAACCCTAACCCTGACCCTAACCCTAACCCTAACCCTAACCCTAACCCTGACCCTAACCCTTAACAAAACCATACTTAACCCTAACCCTGACCCTAACCCTAACCCTAACCCTAACCCTGACCCTAACCCTTAACCAAACCATACTTAACCCTAATCCTGACCCTAACCCTGACCCTAACCCTAACCCTAACCCTGACCCTAACCCTTAACAAAACCATACTTAACCCTAATCCTGACCCTAACCCTGACCCTAATCCTTAACAAAACCATACTTAACCCTAACCCTGACCCTAACCCTAACCCTGACCCTAACCCTAACCCTAACCCTGACCCTAACCCTAACCCTAACCCTAACCCTGACCCTAACCCTTAACAAAACCATACTTAACCCTAATCCTGACCCTAACCCTGACCCTAATCCTTAACAAAACCATACTTAACCCTAATCCTGACCCTAACCCTGACCCTAACCCTAACCCTAACCCTAACCCTGACCCTAACCCTAACCCTAACCCTGACCCTAACCCTTAACAAAACCATACTTAACCCTAATCCTGACCCTAACCATGACCCTAATCCTTAACAAAACCATACTTAACCCTAACCCTGACCCAAACCCCAACCCTAACCCTGACCCTGACCATAACCCTAACCCTAAACCCCCTTAACTAACCCTAACTCTAACCCAAACCCCTAAATTCCATGGTTTAAAAAAAAAAACACATATGCAAAAAAACGCATACATGAGCATGCCAGTGCGCACATATGCGCATCCATAGGCTATAATGGCCATTTTTAGCGCAAAACGTGCGCATATGTGCGCATGCGCTTTTTTGCAGGGCCAAAAAATGCAACCTGCTGCGTCTGGAAAATCCTAACGCACACCCCAAAAAAACGCAGCGCATGAAAATCGCATACATGCGCTGACCAGTGCGCAGGTATGCGCACCCATGTTAAATATAGGGGAAAAAACGCATGCGCAGGTGTGCGTTTTTTTCCAGCGCTAAAAAACGCAAATGTGAAACCAGCCTAAGTTGATGGAAATATGAAAAAGTTATGACTCCTGTATGATAACAAAAATTGGATATAGAGAGAAGGGATTAAATATAGGTCTCCTACCACATAGCATAGAACACCTCCTTCACTGCTGTTTCTGTTATTCAGAAGTTATGATACAAAGGAATTAGTAGCACAGGCCATTTCATTCATTCTAACCATATTGATCATTGGTTCTTTATGTTGTAGAAAGGAAGCTGACAGCTTCCTTATGCTGCCATCTTTAGAGCAGTTGGTCTTTCCTCCTACATACAGGGCACGTGCTAAAGAAAATTTCTTATATGAATAAAAGAAACCCCTAGAAGTACAGAATCCTGTTTAGTCTTGAATAGAGTTGAGTGAAACGGGTCGGTCAAATTAAAAAATAGCCGACTTTAGCTAAAGTCGGGTTTCGCTGATCGAATCCCGACCATAACGGGCCATGAGGTCGCCTATCAGAGCGCCAAAGTCGCGTTTCAAATAATGCTTCCAGCGCCTTTTCTCAGCCAATGATGGAGGATGCACACAGTGGGCAACGCCCACCACCATCTTAGAGAAGGGGATTGAAGTGATTGGCTGGCTTTGTGTGGCGTCACAGTGGGTATAAAAGGCTGTGACCGCCGACCGCCATCTTACTTCTGCCGATCTTAGAATAGGGAGATGTGCTGTTGCTGATTCTGAACAGGGAGAGCGTTAGGCAGGGTAGAAGAAAAAAAAACTGCTTCTGCTGATAGCGCTTTTCACTGTACAGTTAGTGTGCAGTGAAAGGGGAGGATTTTTGTTGTGTGCAGCAGCGCTGGTGGTGATTAGGCTGCCTTTTAAGGCTACCTGCTAGTTGCACTGCTGTGTGCACACTGCTGTTCAAACTCCTTTTTTCAAAGCACTCCAACTTTTATTATTTTGTCCTGGTGAGTTACTGAGCGTTTATTTTTTCACACACCGTATAGCGGTGTACGCTCCTCACACACTACCGTGCACCGGCTGGTATCACGGACAAATAGAAGCTATCTGGGTGTGATTCTGGAAAAACAAGCCGAGGAGTTTTTCCATTTTTCCAGACCTACACCTTGTAGAGCTGTCCGCTTTTCAAACAGATTTGTATATCTGCTGTTTGAGAACGGTCAAAACTAGACGGAGACAGCGTGTGTCAATCCCTATACAAATAGACAGAGATTGACAATATTCCATACAGACACCGTATAGCGGTGTACGCTCCTCACACACTACCATGTACCACCTTGTATCACGGACAAATAGAAGCTATCTGTGTGTGACTATGGAAAAAAAAGCCGAGGAGTTTTTCCGTTTTTCCAGACCTACACCTTAGAGTGCTGTCCGCTTTTCAAACAGTTTCGTATATCTGCTGTTTGTTAACGGTCAAAACTAGACAGAGACAGCGTGTGTAAGTCCCTATACAAATAGACGGAGATTGACAATTTTCCATACACACACCGTAAAGAGCTGTCCGATTCTCAAACGGTATTGTATATCGGCCGTTCGCATTACAGTCACATCTATATCGAGTCAGCGTGTGTGTGTGACACTCCGTAAATACATATATGGAGATTGTTAGTTACACAAAAAACGTATACAGCTGTACACTTCTGATACAGTTCCATATATCTGCTTGCTGGATTACTGTCCAATACATACTGTGAGAGCATCTGTGACTAACAAATTATATACGTAGATTTCATTTTTCTAATACGCCTTACACAGCTGGATGCTCCTCATACAGTACCATCTCTCTGCTGGTATTTTTGGTACATTTTCCCAAACATGAGGAAGTATGGTGGAAGAGGCCGCGGACGTGGGCAGGGGGCGCAGCTGGTACTGATGGTGGTGGTGCATCGGCTGGTTCTGGCTAAAGCACAATAGCAGCTAAGGCAGGAGGTGTTGAGCCTGCGTCGTCATCTGGGCCAAGAAGGCCTGTAAGGTTGCCTTTTCTTGGATTAGGAAAACTGCTTTTTAAGCCGGAGCATCAGGAACAGGTTTTGGCGTACATTGCTGAAACAACCACCAGCTCTATTGCCTCCTCTTCTGAAAGTTCGAAACCTGCAAGCACGGAGTCGTCAGTGCAGGGTTCTGGTCAGGAAAAACACCTTTCCTTGTGTCCTTCACTCCCACCAAAAGTTAAGGATGTGGCAGCCCACACTTCAGATTACTTCATGGAGCTCTTTTCACATACCATGCCTGGGTTATCCAGTCAAATCCAGAATTCCCCTGTCCAAGATGAATCTGACAAGGAGTGCACTGATGCACAGCCACTGCTAGATGATTCTTCTGGTACATCGACCCAGAGCACTACATTGCCCTCGCTGTCTATTGAGCCAGAATCTGACCCTGATGAAACTCAGGTGCCCCTTCCCGCATACTATACCACCTTACACGGTGACACAGAGGAAGGTGCAGATGAAATTGAAGAGGAGGTGATGGATGACCCAGTTGTTGACCCAGATTGGCATCTGTTGGGGGAAGAGGGTGCCGCTGGCAGCAGCTCAAATAAGGAGAAGGATCCGCAGCAGGCATCGACATCACATCAGCGGTTTTCTGGCAGGCCCATAGCTGTCCAAAAACGTTGAACAAAAACCAAAAGAGCTGCAGGACAGCTTGGCCAGACGGTCAAATTAGCATAGCGTGCAAGCCCTGAAAATTTATACCATAGTAGGAAGAGTGCAGTGTGGAACTTCTTTGTCCAAAATCCTACTGATGAGGCAAAGGTTATCTGTAAGAAGTGTGGAAGGACCTTTAGCCAAGGGAAAAATCTCAGAAATTTGAATACCAGTTGCATGCTTAGACATTTAACCACCATGCACTTGCAAGCGTGGACGGACTACAAAACCTCACATACCACATGTGCACCTGCTCTGACTGAAGGTAGCCAGCAACGCTCCATCGCTTCCCCCACTGTAAGCCCACGGCCACCGGTAAGCACACCACCAGCAATAAATGTTGAGGTGTCGTCGCAAGGCCAAAGTAGTCAGGGAATCACAATGGTTTTGCAACGAAACACTGAATCTAGGCCATCACCACCAACACCATCACCATCACCAATCCCCTCTCAGTCCGTCCGGTCCACGGCTAGTTCCCCCATATGCAGCTCTCAAGTCCAGCTCTCCCTAGCAGACACTCTGATTAGGACAAGAAAGTACTCATCCTCTCATCCGCATACACTGGCTTTGAATGCCTACACGGTGACACAGAGGAAGGTAAAGAGGAAGGTGCATATGACTTTGAAGAGGAGGTGACGGATGACCAAGTTCTTGACCCGGATTGGCATCCATTGGGGGAGGAGGGTGGCGCTGGCAATAGTTCAGATAAGGAGAAGGATCTGCAGCAGGCATTGACATCACAGCGTCGGTTATCTGCCAGGCCCGTAGCTGTCCAAAAACGTGGAACAAAAGCTAAAAGAGTTGCAGGACAGCTTGGCCAGACAGTCAACTTAGCACAGCGTGCAAGGCGAGAAAATGTATACCATAGTAGCAAGAGTGCAGTGTGCCACTTCTTTGTCCAAAATCCTACTGATGAGGCAAAGGTTACCTGTAAGTAGTGCGGAAGGACCTTTAGCTGAGGTAAACAACTCAGAAATTTGAATACCAGTTGCATGCTTAGACATTTAAACAACATGCACTTACAAGCATGGACGGACTACAAAACCTCAGGTACCACATGTGCACCTGCTCTGACTGAAGGTAGCCAGCAATGCTCCATCGCTTCCCCCATTGTAAGACCACTGCCACCGTTAAGCACACCACCAGCACTAAATGTGGAGGTGTCGTTGCAAAGTCAAAGCACTCAGGGAATCACAATGGTTTTGCAACACAACACTGAATCTAGGCCATCACCACCAATACCATCACCAACCCCCCTCTTACTTCATCCGGTCCACCACCACTTCCCCCATATGCAGCTCTCCAGTCCAGCTCACCCAACCAGACACTCTGAGTAGGACAAGAAAATACTCATCCTCTCATCCACGTACACTTTGTTTGAACGCCTACATTGCCAAACTAATCTCATTAGAGATGATGCCCTACCATTTGGTTGAAAGTGAAGCTTTCCATGACCTCATGGCCTATGCTGTCCCACGCTATGACCTACCCAGTCTGCACTTCTTTTCTCAAAAAGTCATCCCTGCCCTCCACCGGCATGTGAAAGACCACATTGTCCATGCACTAAAACAGTCAGTGAGTGGAAAAGTGCACCTCACAACATATGCATGGACCAGTAGGCATGGCCAGGGCCGTTACGTGTCCATCAATGCGCACTTGGTTAATGTGGTGGATGCAGGCTCCACTGGGGACAGCGGCGGTGGAACAGTGATGCCTAGCTCACGGTATAGGAAACAGTTGAATGTAGGCTTTTGATCCTCCTCCTCTTTCAGTGAAAGCTCGTCCATAGAGCGCAGTCGCACGAGCACTCCATCTGCAGCTGGCAGTGTTGCACACAAGGTGTCCCACTATCGAACAGCTAGTGGTAAGCATCAGCAGGCTGTGTTAATGATAATGTCTTTGGGCGACAACAGACACACCGCGGAGGTACTGGCTGACTACTTGCAGCGACAAACTGAGTCATGGCTGGGCAGTCTACATCTTGAGGCAGGCAAGGTAGTCAGTGATAATGGCCACAATTTTGTGGCAGCCATAGCCCGTTAAAACCTCACACACATACCTTGCCTGGCTCACACTTTGAACCTGGTGGTGCAGTGCTTCCTTAATAATTATCCAGAGTTAACAGCCCTGCTCCATAAGGTTCGAAGACTGTGCTCGCACATCCGTCGCTCAAACGTCCACTCCACTCATATGCAGAAGCTGCAACGATTACTCCACCTCCCCAAGCACTGCCTAATCATAGACGTTGCAACAAGGTGGAACTCCACCCTGCACATGGTTGAGAGGCTGTGCGAACAGAGGCAGGCTGTAATGCATTTGTGGGAGGATACACGGACAGGCAGTTTGAGGGAAGACATGGAATTGTCAGGTGTGCAGTGGTCAAAGCTGAAAGACCTCTGTAAAGTCCTTCAGTGTTTTGAGGAATGCACATGGTTGGTAAGCGCAGACAACGCCATCATAAGCATGAGCATTCCACTTATGCATCTGCTCATGCAAAGTTTGACGCACATTAAGGATCAGGCATTTGCAGCAGAGGAGGACGAGGGAAGCCTTGATGACAGTCAACCATTGTATGATCAGGGAACTGTCCTGCAAGAGATGGAGGAAGAAGAGGAAGAGGAGGAGGAGGAGGATGAGAGCGAGGATTATTATGGGCTGGAGGTTGCTTCTCAGGGGGCAAGAAAAAATGTTGGCGTTCCAAGGTCAGGTACAGTGTTTGTGCGTGACTGTAGGGATGTGGATTTGCCAGAAAGTGCTCCTCCATCCACCACTGGTAGTGCATCATTGACACCTGGAACATTGGGCCACATGTGTGATTATGCCTTGCGGATCCTAAAAAGGACCCCGCATTGCCAAAATGATGAGGGATGACGACTACTGTCTGGCCAGCATCCTCTATCCATGCTAAAAAGGCAAATTACACAACATCATGCCACAGGAGAACCTAGAGATAATATTGGCAAACAAACAAGCAACTCTGGTAAACCGTTTGAGGCTTTCCCAGCACACAGCAGCGGTGCTGGTTCTCCCACGAGCCATAGTGGGCACAATGGAAGAGGTGTTCGTGGTGGACACAGCAGAAGTGGCGTTGGAGACAGTGCTTCAATGACCATGTTGTGGAATGATTTCTCAAGTACCGCTCACACGACTGCTAATACTGCATCGATTAAAAGTGACAGGAGACAGCAGTTGTCAACTATGGTTACAAACTACTTCTCCTATATCGATGTTCTCCCTCACAGGTCATTCCCCTTTTACTATTCGGCCTCTAAACAGGATGCCTGGCCTGAATTGGCACAATATGCCTTACAGGAGCTCGCTTGCCCTGCTGCTAGTGTGTTATCTGAAAGAGTCTTCAGTGCTGCTGGATCAATCCTGACAGAAAAAAGGACCCGTCTGTCTACCCAAAATGTTGATGATCTAACCTTCATTAAAATGAACCATGCTTGGGTTTCAAAGGATTTTGTCCCTCTTTCCCCTGATGACACATAGTTTGCCAGAAAACTGCCTCGCTTTTGTCCTCCTCTTCCGCAGACTTGCCCAATTCCGCCCTTTGCAGCAGCTGAATGTCCAGCCAACACATCAACATATGCCATTTTTTAAACCTCCCTAAGTGGGCTGCCCCCCCAATGGCTGGGGTCAACACCTGGCGCACCCGGGCAAGTGCCGTTGCTCTGAACAGGTGGATGGGCTCACAGATGGCCGATAGCACTGGCACAGGGCCCCTCATAGTACAATACAGTGTCACTGATGTTGGGGGGCACATTCGCCGTCAGACACACCAGCGTACTATGAGGGGCCCTGTGCCAGTACCGTCGACCACGAGTGTGCCACCCTGCTTGGTCATGGCCACAGCACTTGCAAGTTGCAATACTTACCTCTCCCTGCTCCACCGCTGTGGAGTCTGGGCAGTTAAATCTTTCACAGGGATGGCCAGTAGAAATTTGGTGTTTTCATCGATGATGGTTAAGATGTAGCTATGCCCTGTCCTGCTGACCTCTACCTTCAGATGATCAATGGCTACCATTTGTAATGGACGTCAACTTACAAGCAGATGCAGTGGTGCTTTATGATCACCTTTCACAGTTGTGATAGTCACAGACGTGTGACATTCCTGCCACCATTTTTCAATGTCTCCTGTCATAGCAATCCAATAGAATCGCCTACGGTCTGTGACTTCTGTCTTTTGCACTACAAAATGACCAGACACATCATGATAGGCAGTGAGGACCATGTCTACATCTTTCCCTGTGATCACAATTTGATGGAGATGAGTAACGGTGATGTGATCCACGCTACTGCGATAAAGCTATCCTTTCTTCACAAAGAACCGTTTTCACTGTCTCCACAGACAGTAATTGAGGGTCTGCATCGCCTCGGCAACATCAACCGGGAGGTTTTCCCACGATGAGTAATTCCCAAATTTCTGCTAACACTCAACTTACCGTCTGTCCCTGTATCCATGTAGTTTCCAGTAGCGGAGAGTCTTGACTGGCTTACTGAGATTGAAATATATACAAAGATTTAACAGTACCACAACACTGTATACTGTTGTACGCTTCGACTACCTTTCCCTTTTTCTACTTGTTAAATTCTGGTGTAATACATACTGAGCCTGTGAGTGTCTGTGTCTGACTCCGGAAGTATAGACGGAAATTTACAATTACCCCAAGACTGGAAACACCTGGTATGTGCTGATACAGTATCTTTGTTCAAAATTTTGTATTACGGTATCATCCATAGTGAGTGGGCGTGTGTGGTTTACACCTTCTATATATACGGTGAATCAAAGATATCAATTTTTACCCTATACTCGATACAGCTTGTATCTTGTTATACAGTACCTTTGTTGGACATTTAGTATTACGGTAAAATCTATACTGAGTGAGCGTCTGAGACTGACTACGGGACTATGTATACAGAGATTTTAATTGTACCCTATAATTTATATACTTGCTATCTTGTTATCCAGTACCTTTTTTACAACATTTTTTATTATTGTCAAACCCAGACTGAGTGAGCGTCTAAGGGTGACTCCGAAAATATATACAGAGATTTCAAATTTGGCCAACACTGTATACAGCTGTACACTTGTGTTACATTACCCATTTACAGCTTTTCATATTCTTGTGTAATCCATACTGTGCCTGAGAGCGTTTGTGTCTGCCTCCTAAAATGTATACGGAGATTCACAATGTTTACACTATACTATAAATACCTTGTATCTGGTGATACTGTACCCTTTTTCACCTTTTTATTTTATTGGGTAATCCATACTGAGCCTGTGAGCGTCTGTGTATGACTCATGAAATATATACCTGAGATTTACTGTTATCAATAGACTGTATAGAGCTGTACGCTTCTGACACAGTACCATATAGCTGCTGGTATTTTGGGTCAATTTTCTAAAACATGAGGAAGTATGGTGGAAGAGGACGCGGACATGGGCGTGTGGGGCCACCTGGTACTGATGGTGATGGTGGTGCATCTGCTGGTAGTGCCAAAAACACAATAGCAGCTAAGGCAGGAGGTGTTGAGTCTGCATCATGGTGTAGCTCTGCAAGGCCTGGAAGGCTCCGTTTTCTGGGAGCAGGTAGACTGATTTTAAAGTGGGAGCATCAGGAACTGTTTTTGGCTTACATTGCTGAAACAGCCTCCAGCTCTATCGCCTCCTCTTCTGAAGTTTAAAAAATGCAAGCTTCTGGTCAGGAGCAACCACTTTCCTTGTGTCCTTCACCCACACCAAAAGTGAAGGATTCAGCAGCACACACTTCAGATTACTCCATGGAGCTCTTTTCACATACCATGTTGGGTTAATTAAAAATGGGGCCCACCATATACCGGAGCATACAAAATGGGGGACATTTGACACTGGAGCATCATCCATGAGGCCCATCATATACTGGAGCATTCTAAATGGGGCACATCAGACACTGGAGCAGCATCTATCGGGCACATGATACACTGGAGCATTAGAAATGGGGCCCATTATATATGGAGCATTATTTGGGCCCATCCTACACTGGAGCATCATCCATGAGGCCCATCTTATACTGGAGCATTCCAAATGGGGGACATCAGACACTGGAGCAGCATTTACGGGGCCCATTAGACACTAGAGCATTAGAAATGGAGCCCATTATATATGGAGCATTATTAGGGCCCATCATACACTGGAGCATCATCCATGAGGCCCATCATATACTGGAGCATTCCATATTGGGGGCATCAGACACTGGAGCAGCATTTACGCGGCCCATTATACACTAGAGCATTAGAAATGGAGCCCATTATATGTGGAGCATTATTTGGGCCCATAATACACTGGAGCATCGTCCATGGGGCCATCATATACAGTAGCATTATGTGGAGCTCATCATATACTGTATGGCACATTATATGTGGCCAATTATTCTGTATGGAGAAATATATGGGGCTCATTAATCTGTATGGCGCACAATGTGGTGGCCATAATACTGTATGGAGTAATATACTGTCCTTTTTTTAAGCTATTGTACAATTTAAAATAGATCAGTCATGTCATGTAAGCACTGAAGTATTTGTCATTGTACTATACCTATATTTCTGTGCCGTATTGGAGCATCATGAGTTGTGGTATGTGTTAAAGGGGCGCACTGACACTCTTTGGCCCAGGGCACATGAAAACCTGGAGCCAGCCCTACCCCCCACAACTTTAGCCAAATAACCCCCAGTTTTCAATACGTAACTATTATTATGAAGTAAATTAAGGTTGACAAGTTTCAGTAATAAGAACTGATGTTTTTGGCATTGAAATGGGCACTGTAGGTGTGTTTACTGTCCTCCACTCCCTGCCGACTTTGCTTTCCCATTGACTTGCATTGGGTTTCATGTTTCAGTCGACCTCCTGACTTTTCCCTATAGTCGGCCGATTTTGTTCTACCCGACTTTTGAGAAAGTTGGGTTTCATGAAACCCGACTCGACCCTAAAAAAGGCAAAGTCGCTCATCTCTCGTCTTGAAATCTTCATGACCCGCAGGATGATTGACCTTACAAAAGCTAGATTTATTAGGATTTTTCTTAGGAAAAATTATCAGTATTGCAGTATTTTAATGTTCCTCATTCCTGATACATAACCCAGATCTCCAAAAACAAATGTTATAAATATTTTAGGTTTTAATATATTTATAATAATTATTAGTAGTGTCAATATAATGATCTGTGGCTAAAACGGATCACGTTTTCACCATACTAATATGCATATGTTAAATAGAACAACTCCTGCATAAACCAGAGTGTCCCCGATAGTATATAAACCATTTCACATGACATTCATTGGCTGAAATATATTCCAGTTGTAAAGATTCATTAAAGGATTTAGTGAATTACAAGGGACCAACATAGGAGATTAAATTATACAGTTCCAGATGCTAAACTATTAAGAGACTTCCACTCATCTATTATTTTGCCTAAAAATAATTTGATCATTTCCTCTTTCCCTCATTTGGCATTAATGAACTGAATGAAAAGTGAATCCTGAAAATCTTTTCTGTAGAATGTAACTAACTTTATTAATACCCAAGTGAAATACTTGGCTCAGTCTCTTTTTCTTTCTAACTTGGTTTCAGTTCCTCTTTACAATTCCTCAGAGAAATCCTTATTACTAATACAATACATATCTTTAGAAGCAGAGCTGCCATGTGGTGGTATAATAGCTCAGGCTAATTGCATTCAAGGTTCTATGTTTTTCCCTTTATCTGTTACAGTGTCTGAATCCAATAGATGTTAGAATATGTGGTGACATTGACTTCTCTGTTGGGAAGAATTAAAAGGTTGCTGGAATTACAGGTGGTTGCAAGTGAGATATATAGCACAACTCTACTTATTTAAAGCAAATGTCATATTGTGGTCTTCAAGATTATAAAGAAGTCCATTTCTCAAGATTATAAAGAAGTCCATTTCTGGTGCTCCATTAAGATTAATCTTTGTTCACCAACTCCAGTTTAGTTCCATTGTATACTGGGAGTCCAATTAGTATGACAGTCCAGATATCCTTGGTTCCTCATAGTTCCAACTCACTTCCTACCTTTTACCCATGCACACAAACCCTCTAGTCTGCATCTGCTACAAATTCAATTCTGTGTCTGTTGGTGCCCCATTTACCAATTTTACTATAGCTGCAATGTTGTTCAGTGCCCCCAAAAACTGCACTTTAGAAACAATATTATGTATAATTTCCACTAAAACACTGCCATGTAGACAGCACCTCTGAAAACCATTGTGTCAGAGGAATAGTGCTCCTCAAAACAATAGTGCCAAATAGATTCACCGAAAGCCAGTTGGGGTGCATAAGGGGAAAAGTGGAAAACACATGAAAAGTGCCATCTTTTTTCCAAAAACAGTTAAAGTGCTGCCTTCTGTACCACACAGTGTAGTAATGATCTTCTCAGTGACCCAAACAGTAATAGTGGCTATTCTTAGTGCGTTACACAGGAAGAGTGCCTCCTCTGTACTCCAGTCTAACAAAGCCTTTTTTGTGGCTCCACATAGCAATAATTTCCAATTTTGTGCCTGTTATAAAGTAGCAATGTTCTTTTTCTGCCCACTTGAAAATTATTATGCATTTTGCACATACATAAAAAAGTAATAATGCTCACTATGTGTTACTGGAAAAAACTATGCACTGTATTAAAATCTGACATTCTGTGAGTGCGTTTGGCAACTGGTAGGCCACAGAACTTCAATGTCCTAGGGAGGTGCTAGACAAGATTTGAGTGAATTTATTTAGAATTGAATTGTACTTGAATATACAAAAAGATCTATATTTTTAAGAATATGGATTTTTTTGTAAATTTGCTTTGTGCAGATTCAGCAAAATGACACCTGGCAACTGACAATTGAGCCACGGACAGACAACAAAAGTAAAAAAAAAAATAAAAAAACTTATACTCACCTCAGTTGTCAGGATCCTCCACGACTTGCTGCCGGCTCTCATGTGCTCAAAGCCGCCTCTTCTTTTCCCTATTGCAGACCACTCCTCCTGATATGTTCAATCGTTCTGATTTTGGTAGATCAATCATCTCTATCAGACAAGGTGATTTTTTTGGATTTATTTTCTCATTTTGACTCTCACAGTTGTGGTCTACCTATGATGTCAATTACAGGCCTCTCTCATCTTTTTAAGTGGGAGAACTTACACAATTGGTGGCTGACTAAATACTTTTTTTTCCCACTGTACTGCATAATTTGTTATGCTATCGTGTTGAAAGGCATAGGTATCATAGATGCAAAATACTGATGAACATCCACTCGCACACCTGTCCTGCATTGGGGGGCATTAGTATTACAGATGAACGTGGATAAGTAAGGTGCCAACCACACAGATTTGTTTAGAGCGCCATGCCCTCTTACTACCTATTAGTTATGCAAATATTATTAGAAGAGAAGGACTTTAAAACACTTTGTATTTGTCACCAGAAGGACAGCTACACCAATTTAAAGATGAAAAAAATACTTGAGGCATTGGCTGATATTTTTACCAAAATTCACAAGCTAGAAATCTGCATCAAGGGTCTTCATTGTCTCTACATTAAAATTAAAAGCAAACAACTGAAAAGGACATCAATTCCAAAAAGCATCACTGAAAAAAATCCACTACTGTAACAAATACTTGGTGACAACACCAAGAATTCTAATTCTGATTCTAATATTGCAGCACGCAGAAAGCCTCCTTTGTAAAGCAAGATGTCAGCACAGGTGCCAAATACTGATGAAAGACCAATCATACACCTACCATTCATGGAGGGTAGGGTTTGCTTAGTATTATTAATGCATACATCTACTGTAAGCTTGCATAAGGTGCGATTCACACAGATACATGTAGTGCAATATAACCGATTGGGACATAGTATCTTACTGCTCTAGGCACAATTAGCACATGGCACCTCTCTATCCCTAAAATCACAGCCTGACTCACCTTTCCTCCCATGAAAATGTGAATGTGTCTGACAGAAAGGAGCCCCTAGACTCCACAATTCCCTGACACAAACACCGGAGACTTACGGTTCATTTAGATACGCCAATAATCTTGGAGCAAACATTTGGCTCATTTAAACAGAGTGACAAAAAACCCGATAAACAAGCAAACTGATTTTTAAGTTTGCATAAAAAGAATCGTTCTTTGGCAGCACATTATTCTTGTACAAACAGGACATGTGCTGCCAAAGACATGATATTCTATGTGCACAGAGCATTTGTATTAATCTACAACCCCTAAATCCTACTATCCATGAGTAAGTCTTGCAGGCAGGTAGCTCTAGCATATCTCCACCATCATTAACCTTAGACTACTTTATTACATTCCTCTGCCTGATTAGACAACATTAAATCTCCATGCATGTACATTCTCCAACCTGCCAAGTTATCTCAGCAGTGACACTTTTGATTTGGTAGAAGGCTAAGCAGCACTTCACTAGCTCCAGAATGCATGAAGTGCTCATTGTTCTGTTCTCTGGTTCCTCTCCACAACTTAATTCCCCGAGACCAACACTACAGGGTCTGACTGTATCCTGCAAAGACGATAAGATAAAAAAAATTGAAGAGTTAGACATGTCTCTGTATGGGCTTAGCTATAATGGTGGCAGGGTTTTCAGTCATACTCAGGACCTTGAACCAACATCTCTTTGACCTACAGACTAAGACCAATCATAGTTGAAGGCCTCGTTTGAGATTTTGCATTGCGACCTACAAGCTTCAAGTTATGCCATGCTGCACCTAGTATGGATTTATGGCAGACTGAATCCAATGAATATTCCATAGATGAAGAAGATCAGACAGCTAATCATTAGGCAAAGCGTTAGGCCGCAGACATACAGTAGAGCTGCATGCACTGAACTTGTGCTGAGGGACACAAAGTCCTCAGGATTCATCTGTATAATAACGTTTTCAAAGATTTTTTTTCTTCTGGAAGCTAAAGGTAAATATTTTAATCAAATTTAATTGTGACATAAATTATGTAATCTTTCAATTTTTTTTATAGTTTTGCATTTTAATAACGCGCCATTCATGGTTTACACCTACTCAGTGGTGCAATGTATAAATTGTACACAGTAGTGTTAGAAATGCCTGCGTACACTATATTTTCAGCGCAAGAAAAAAAATGATTCCTACTACACTGCGTGCAGAATTATTAGGGAAGTTGTATTTGAGAGGATTCTTTTTATTATTGAACAACAACTATGCTCTCAATCAACCCAAAAGACTCATAAATATCAAAGCTTAATATTTTTGGAAGTTGGAGTGGTTTTTTTTTAGATTTGGCTATCTTAGGGGGATATCTGTTTTTTCAGGTAACTATTACTGTGCAGAATTATTAGGCAACTTAATAAAAACCAAATATATACCCATCTCACTTGTTTATTTTCACCAGGTAAACCAATATAACACAAAATTTAGAAATAAACATTTCTGACATTCAAAAACAAAACAAAAACAAAATCAGTGACCAATATAGCCACCTTTCTTTACGATGACATTCAAAAGGCTTCCATCCATAGATTCTGTCAGTTGCTTGATCTGTTTACGATCAACATTGCGTGCAGCAGCCACCACAGCCTCCCAGACAATGTTCCGAGAGGTGTACTGTTTTACCTCCTTGTAGATCTCACATTTTATGAGGGACCGCAGGTTCTCTATGGGGTTCAGATCAGGTGAACAAGGGGGCCATGTCATTATTTTTTCTTCTTTTAGACCTTTACTGGCCAGCCACGCTGTGGAGTATTTGGATGCATGTGATGGAGCATTGTTCTGCATGAAAATCATGTTTTTCTTGAACGATACCGACTTCTTCCTGTACCACTGCTTGAAGAAGGTGTCTTCCAGAAACTGGCAGTAGGTCTGGGAGTGGGGCTTCACTCCATCCTAGACCCGAAGAGGTCCCACAAGTTCATCTTTGATGATACCAGCCCATACCAGTACCCCACCTCCACCTTGCTGGCGTCTGAGTCGGAGTGGAGATCTCTGCCCTTTACTGATCCAGCCTCGGGCCCATCCAGAGTCACTCTCATTTCATCAGTCCATAAAACCTTAGAAAAATCAGTCTTAAAATATTTCTTGGCCCAGTCTTGACATTTTATCTTATGTTTCTTGCTCAAAGGTGGTCATTTTTCAGCCTTCCTTGCCTTGTGTATGGCACACCTTGTACTTTTTGATACTCCAGTAACATTGCAGATCTGAAATATGGCAAAACTGGTGGCAAATGGCATCTTGACGCTTGATTTTCCTCAATTCAAGGGCAGTTATTTTGCGCCTTTTTTATCAACATGCTTCTTGCGACCCTGTTGGCTATTTGCCATGAAACGCTTGATTGTTCGGTGATCACGCTTCAAAAGTTTTGCAATTTCAAAACTGCTGCATCCCTCTGCAAGACATCTCACAATTTTTGACTTTTAAGAGTCCATCAAATCTCTCTTCTGACCCATTTTGCCAAAGGAAAGGAAGTTGCCTAATAATTAAGCACACCTTATATAGGGTGTTAATGTCATTAGACCACACCCCTCCTCATTACATATATGCAAATCACCTGATTTACATAATTGGCAGTTGGCTTTCAAGCCTATACAGCTTGCAGTAGGACAACATGTATGATAAGGATGATGTGATCAAAATACTCATTTGCCTAATAATTCTGCACACAGTGTATTTATATGCTGATTACAGCCGAGGCTCTTGTAAGCATCCTTGGTAAATACATATCCTTTGTTGAAATCTACTTTTTTCTTGTCACTAGCACATCTACTACCTCTGGTGAAAGCACTATGAATTAATCAGCTTGTTTAAAGTGGTACCTTAAGGAAGAAGAGAAGAAGCAGATTGGAAAACACTGATACATTGTGATATGACAACAGCAGATTTTCCTTCCTGTTGCACATGAGCCATTAACTTTCACAGCAAGCTACAAAGATACATGAGAACTGTCAAGGGCATCCATGATATGTTCCCATTCAGAGAAGGTGACGGGGACAGACCTATCATCACAATGTGAGGATTAGAAGAAAGACCTGTTCAAAATACAAAGCATCTTCAGTCATCAACAACGCCTGCAGCTAATGCACAATAGGGTACAATGTTAACATATTGTTGATTACCATTTGGTTATCATAATGTATGGCTCATGCAAGCTATAGAAGATAGTGCCGCGCATAGGAATAGAATAATATGCTTTCTAGATTGTAATAGAACCATGCTGTCAAGCCTCAGTACACACAAACTATGTATAATCAGTATCATTGTGATTGTCATAAAGGATGTTTCTTCTAGCCAACTTACAGACTAATGGCCTTTACATGGGCAACCCCCTCCCACACCTGGATCTCTATTTTTGCTTTGATTAAACCCCTATGGAACATGACATTTTTGACCTTCAAGATCACACAATCTTTTTTTTTAATATTGCATCTCAGCATTCCAGCAACAAATTAACAAGACGGGCTTACAAGTTACAGTTTGTACACTTAGAATTAAAGGGAGTCTGCCACCAAGTTTTTGTTATTTTATTGGAGTGCAGCACAATATAGGAAAAGCGACCCTACTTCGAGCCATGTATTACTTAAGGGCCTTTTACACATAGCGATATAGCTAGTGATATCTGTAAAGTGTCACTGATTTTGTGACGCAATAGTGATATCGGTAGCGATATCGCTACATGTGACACTTACCTCCGACCGCCCCCCCCCCCCGCTGGATATTGTTGATCACGCAAGATCGTCCTGGTCCACTTCTCATCATCAGCTTCCTGCTGGCGCCGACGAAAGACTCCATGGACACGGGAGGAAGTCGTCATCAGAGCTGCCGTCTGACAGGTAAGTAACGACTGCCGACAGCTTCTGCATCGCTGGTGAGATCTGCCTGTTTGGCAGCTCACTAGTGACCATTTAGCGATGCACCAGAGATCCTGACTGGGTTGTATCATTGTCGGGATCGCTGGTGCATCGCTAAATGTAATGCGACCTTTAGTTTACTGAGTGCAGAAGTTGTGATTATGGATGACTGGACCCACTGAAGTTCAGGTTCTGGCACTCAACCCGAACTTTAGTCTGAAGTTCGGTATGGGTTCCAGAACTTTTACCAGAACTAGTGATGAATGAGAAGCATCGTTGCTTGGGTCTCCCCGAGCATGCTCGGGTGATCTCCGAGTGTTTTGGTATGTTCGGAGATTTAGTTTTCGTCGTCTAATCTGCATGATTTGCGACTTGTAGACAGGCTGAATACATGTAGGAATTCCCTAACAAACAGGCATTTCACACATGTATTCAAGTTGTCTAGCAGTCGCAAATCATGCACGACAAAATACTCGGAGGGCACCCGAGCATGCTTGGAAAAACCCGAGCAACGAGTATATTCGCTCATCACTAACGAGAACCCAATCCACATTGAAAACAATGGAGACCCAAAGTTTGGATCTGGGAAAAAAATCTCTTTGATTTTCTCCGGAACTCCGGACATTGCAACGGACTTCCGGAGAAAATTTGTGTTTGGAGTTCAGCACTGGACACTAACTGTCCGGTACGAACAACTTTGGGTTCTCTCATTTCTAATTGTGATGCAATCAGAGTTTTTAAATGTAGCCTGTAGTAGAGCTCAGAAAGCTATCCCTGCCACACCGCAGCTTTCTGTGTACGCTGTATATTGACAGAAAGCTCATAATCAGTGTTGACGGTAGTTGGACCATTTGGCATGCGGAAGCTAGTCTGGCAGTGATAATCTCTTCCTAATAAAACACTCATTGTATTGAAACAACAGCACACACTGAAAAATCCATGGCTGGGGGAGGATCAGAGCAGCTCAGTCAGGAGTTGAAGAGGGGGATGACTCATGCAGGGAAAAAAGACTCAGTTTTTAATCACGTAATGTCATAGGCCTATTGGAAAACAGAAGAATTAAGAAAGTAGAAAGGCAAAATGAGCAACACAGTCACTTTCTCTGACCTCGGCCAGTATTATTCACGATTTTCCAAGACCGTCTGCTCTCCTGTCTCAGAGCCGCCAGTACGACAACATGTGCTTCTTGGAACTGCTGCCCACAGTCTGTCACCAATTGTAGGGATTCAACTCGCTTATGTGTGACTGGAGACAACCAGGAGGCACGTTCCTTTTAAAAGTTCACAGGGTTTTTTGCTTCATGACCCATAAAGCAGCACATAACACAAGGAATAGCCTTTAGCTCAGGCGAAAGCAAGCATAAGTGTCCATTATTTCAGGCTCAGTCCTGGAGCCTAAGCAAAACACAGGAGGCTTATCCCTCCTCACCTACAGCCAATATACATAGGCCTCCCTGGGTCAGCAGCCTCAGCACATGGTCTTCAGGAAGGTAGCACACCTTCCTCCACATAGGCATGCCAGGACCTTCCACATGGCCCAATCAGATCCATGCGCTCTCTCTCATGCGACCAGACATCAGGTACCTTATATGGTCCATAACCACACCCACAGGTGATAACATGGCTATGACCTCACTAAAGGTCCTATTACACACAGCCACACATATACTTTATTATGACACTCTTAAACACACCCCTGGGTGGATTTGTAGATAGCTCTTGCTGACACAGTGAAAGAACAGCTCAGCAGTGCCTCTGCTGATCAGCACCTAAGCAAGCCTTCATCTCAAGGCCACCTACCTTGAGATACATAACGATCCTTCAGCCTCCTATACCCATTACCACAATGGATATGACTGTAGGCCCGTCCTGGGACACCCACACAGCACCCCCTAGCAGACATAGTGGTCACTACACCACATACCTAGCTCCTCTGTTCAAACTTGTGGGGTTGAACATATGACATCACCCAGGGATCTCGAGACCGGGCACCCATGTCACCTTGCCCTACAAGTCGAGAGGACGTCTCCATCTGTTTTGACAGTCATTCTGCATCACATTTACGTTAGGCCTCCCCCACCCCCAGCGGTCAGTATCTCGGGCTTGGGCTTTGGCCTTCCCATCAAAGTCCGCCAGCGTGACCAGACACTCTTTAGTCTCCACTTGTCTGCAGTGCACTCCGTCACTCGACCTTTCTCTCACTGGCCAGCTATCCCGGTTCGTACAGTCATGAGTCCCACGTCCAGTTGAGCTAACTGGCTGGTCTGAGTCTGACCCACTGTCGCTACGTCCACCACCAAGTCTCGTGCCTATGCTACTAAGATTAGAACTGCCACTTGCGGACTCTCGACGTTCTTGTCTTCGACTACCTGTCCTTTCATTATTTGGAGGATCCCTTCGGGCCCTTACACCTTGGGTTGGAGGTGGATGCCACCTGACATTCTGTATCTGCTTATTCATTTGCAGTCGGTCCTGTCTTAGCTGCTCTATCTCCTTCAGGTACGCTACCCGATATTCCAGGAACATGCGGAGGTTCCCAGTGCTTTCCACCGAACCAACCACAATGACAGGAACCTTGTCATCTTCAACAGCGACTTGGATTTCACCAGCAGGTGGGATCCTCACTCTCTTCACACCAGATCCATGCACCATCTTCTGCATCACCATTCCAAGTCTGCCAACGACTTTCCCCATCAGATTTCTGGGTAACGGAATTATGTCTTCCACAAAGCCCAGCCGACTTTGAGCCTCCCTCGCAAGCTCCAGACGTCGAGCGGCTTTTCTATTATGCACTACGAGCATCTGTTTCATGCGGAGACATTGTAGGTGCATCTCCTTCAGGACAACCACCCTTCTCTCTGTGTCTTCCGTTTCTGCCAGTATCACCAACTGGTCTGTCTCTGGTGCCCAGTTCACACTATAGGCCTTTACTGCCTTTTTAAAGGTCTCATGCACACCCTTGCTGGCACATGCTTCTTGCACGTCTTCGGGTACCTCCATCATGCACTTGAAGGTCGTGGACTTGCTCTCATCCTGGACAGACAGCTTTGGGTTTACCACAGACACTTTCCTCAATATATCTGCCCCGACCGTGTGACCGTCTTGTGCAGCTCTTGGCTCACCATCTTCCTGAGATTTACAGTCTTCAGGAGCCTTTTCCAAGATGGGCTTTGGCAGTTCTGCCTTGTTATCACTTGGGCACGGCCGCTGTACACCTTCGTCCCAGCTCTTCTCCCGCAGAAGACCTTTTACTTCTCCTCTGAGTTCTTGGAGAACTTTATCCCGCTCCTCTGCCAGGTAGCGACGCTCATCCTCTCTCCGGAGAATCTCCTGTTGATGCTACTCTTGGGCCTCTCTGAGCACCTCCATATCCTTCACTATAGCTTTGTTCATAGTTTGACATGCTGACAGGGGAGCTCTGAGCTCAGAGACTTCCTTCTCCAGCTCATCCACTCTGTGCTCAGCTGCTTGCCTTAGGACTCTTTCCCGTTCGAGATGTCCTTCCACTGTCTCCTTTAACAGCTGTATCTCACGATCCTGTTCTCTTTTGGCCAGCATGTGTCTCACCACTACCTCTTTAATTATATTGTTAAAGGGTACCACTGGGTCAGTCCCGTCAGTCTCATCTCCCAGCCCACCATCCGTCATGTCACGAGATGTCAGGTCTGTAATTTGGGCAGATGTACTTCTTCTGGTCAGTTCTACCTCTGACCTGTCCATGTCAGGAGGCATCATCGTCTCAGTGTCCGCTGGCCCCACAGTCGAAACGTCTTCATCATCCGACCATACATCATCAAACACGACAAAGTCTCGGCCCCTCTCAAAGGTATGCACTAAGTTTGGTGGCATACTACCACCTTGACACTTCCCCTTTTTCATCTCAATCATAACTCTGACCACCGTATAATTCACAATGACCTCATGGTCGCAGCGAACCCTGACGCTTTTCTCGGTCAGGGATAAAATGAGAGGAGATCCTGTCAGAGTCACCTGACTCTTTGAGTCCAGCCTACCAGGGACTCCTTCCCGGTGCAGCATCACGGTACACACCTGTTGCCCATCGTTATCAGGAAAATACATGCCGCACTCCTCAAAACTCATACACACACACTGCGGTTCCCCAAACATACCCACTGAGGCAACCAGTGCTGCCATTTCCTGAACCACCCCAATTTGGGTCGCCGCCCACTCCTGGGACACCACCCCTTTTTGGGTTACCACCCCAATTTGGGTCACCGCCCCCTTCTGGGACTCCACCCCCTTTTGGGCTACCACCCCAATTTGTGTCACCGCCCCCTTCTGGGACTCCACCCCCTTTGGGCTACCACCCCAATTTGGGTCACCTCCCCCTTCTGGGACTCCACCCCTTTCTGGGCCACCACCCCCTTTCAGGATTTCCCCATGTCCGTTCTGCAGAACTTCTTATGCCACAGTTCACACAGTACAGTTTATGTCTTTTTGGGCTGGTACTGGCCCTTTAGGCACAACACCACACCAGTTCCTTCTGGTGCTGCCGCAGCTCCTGCTGTCACAATTCACGGCACCGCCGGTTGCTGTTCACACACAGCAGCTGGTGTCCCCTTCGTAACCCCGCCAAGTTACAGGAAGCTGCTTGTCACCTTCTTGACTCCTACAGAGCCACCACAGCCTGAGTTGAGAAAAGAAGAAAAAAAAACACCACAAAAAACTCACGTGTCCTGTCTGTGTGCTATTCAGGACGTACTATCTCTGCCTGAGACCGTCCAACACACAGGGCGCACCGGGTGCTATTCAGAGAGCTGACCCTCCTCCCAGGGTTTCCCAACACACCTGCCTCACCAGGTCCAGGGGCTTAGCGGGTGCTCTTTAGGACATCTGTCTCCACCTGAGACAGCCCAACACTCACGCCTCACCAGGTCCAAGGTCATACCACGTGCTCCAGGGATATGATTCTTCTCCTAGAACCTCCCAACACTGACACTCCAGGACCTTGCTCACTGAACCCTCTAGGTACGCAGTCTTTATCACTGACCCCGGTCAGTACAACACAGACTCCTGTCTGTTACCTGCTGGTGTCAGCCACACAGGTTCCTGGATGCCTCTTCTCCTCAGAGGTATCCCACAAATATCAACACAGTCACTTTCTCTGACCTCGGTCAGTATTACTCACGATTTTCCAAGACCGTCTGCTCTCCTGTCTCAGAGCCACCAGTACGGCAACATGTGCTTCTTGGAACTGTTGCCCGCAGTCTGTCACCAATTGTAGGGATTCAACTCACTTAGGTGCGATGGGAGACAACAGGAGGCATGTTCCTTTTAAAAGTTCACAGGGTTTATTGCTTCATGACCCATAAAGCAGCACATAACACAAGGAATAGCCTTTAGCTCAGGCGAAAGCAAGCATAAGTGTCCATTATTTCAGGCTCAGTCCTGGTGCCTCAGCAAAACACAGGAGGCTTATCCCTCCTCACATACAGCCAATATACATAGGCCTCCCCGAGTCAGCAGCCTCAGCATGTGGTCTTCAGGAAGGTAGCACACTTCCTCCACATAGGCCTGCCGGGACCTTCCACATGGCCCAATCAGATCCATGCGCTCTCTCTCATGCGACCAGACCTCAGGTACCTTATATGGTCCATAACCACACCCACAGGTGATCACATGGCTATGACCTCAGTAAAGGTCCTATTACACACAGCCACACATATACTTTATTATGACACTCTTAAACACACCCCTGGGTGGATTTGTAGATAGCTCTCGCTGACACAGTGTAACAACAGCTCAGCAGTGCCTCTGCTGATCAGCACCTAAGCAAGCCTTCATCTCAAGGCCACCTACCTTGAGATACATAATGATCCTTCAGCCTCCTATACCCATTACCACAATGGATATGACTGTAGGCCCATCCTGGGACACCCACACAGCGCCCCCTAGCGGACATAGTGGTCACTACACCACAGTACACAGTGCTATATAATTTGATGACTGCAATATATTAAGAGGCTAAAACCTTTGATTGGAGAGCTTCTTTAACACATATACATATAGTCAAAGAGTTGCAACCATTTAATAATAATAATAATAATAATAATAATTATTATTATTATTATTATTATTTTATTTCTATAGCGACAACATATTTTGCAGCAATTTTCTCCAGCTTGATTTAAATATATCAACCAGGCTGTGTAAATAGCACTTTGTCAATCTTTAGGGGATGTCACAAAACTCCATTATGGAATGTATATTACAATAAAACATTGCTCTAATACCTGGAGTATGAAAAACAAAACATAGTGTGCATATGTGTTGTGTGTTTATGTGTATTCATACATATAACTTGTGTTTGACATGGAAGAACTACAAGACAATTTGGCCTATGGTATAAAAAAAGATTATTTGGAATTTTGGAAAAATTCAGCGTTCTTTAAATAAAAATGCAAGTTTTTGCATTATCTTTGGACACTGTTGTACTGTATGTTCCCTTGGCACTGAGCAGTAAATAGTGCAGATCACATGCAGATGTTTTTTGTTCTTTAATCAAAAGAGGACACAAAGGGAGAATCTGAGAATGGATGAGCGCTCATATAGGAAGGCTGACTGATCTGGTTTATATAGAAACTTGCTAAAGCTCTTGTGTCTCCCTTCAGATGCTACTAATGAGCTCATTAGCATCATATGATGTCTGCTAAAACTCAACAGTGCCAGTTAGAATGGGAATGAAACCAACAAAAGATGTTCTTCAAATTGTTTGTTGTATTATATTCCATAACTGGGGTATACAAGTTGCAATATGTGGAAGAAATGTTAACTAGATTCCAAAGACAACTGGAATAAAATTCAATTCTGTAAACTGACCTCCCCATTGCACTGTACTGATTGGTGACTACTTGCTTTTCAACATGGCTTACAAATGTATTGTATGAGGCATTAAGGCTCTGATCATATCTGATAACTAGTGTTGAGCGATACCATCCGATACCCTAAAATATCGGATCGGATGGTATCGGCCCGATTCGAAAAAAGTATCGGGTATCGCCGATTCCGATACCGGAAGTCCCATTCAAGTCTATGGGACTTCCGGTTTCGGAATGAGAAAAACCCTTTTCTGTCCTTGTACAGCCTCTCGGGGGGGTGTACGGACCTTCCGGGGGTCTGTGAGGACTGCCGGTGGTCTGTGCCGGCCTGCCGGTGGTCTGTACCGACTGTCCGGGTGTCTGTGCAGGCTGCGGGGGGCTGTGCCGGCCTGCCGGTGGTCTGTACCGACTGCCCGGGGGTCTGTGCGGACTGCCGGGGGGCTGTGCCGGCCTGCCGGTGGTCTATAACGACTGCCCGGGGGGCTGTGCCGGCCTGCCGGTGGTCTGTACCGACTGCCCGGGGGTCTGTGCGGACTGCTGGGGGGCTGGTGGTATGTACCGACTGCCCGGGGGTCTGTGCAGACTGCCGGGGGGCTGTGCCGGCTTGCCGGTGGTCTGTACCGACTGCCCGAGGGTCTCTGCGAACTGCCGGGGGGCTGTGCCAGCCTGCCGGTGGTCTGTGCTGACTGCCCGGGGGTCTGTGCGGACTGCCGGGGGGCTGTGCCGGCCTGACGGTGGTCTGTGCGGACTGCCGAGGGACTGTACCGGCCTGCCGGGGGGCTGTGCCGGCCTGCCAGTGGTCTGTGCCAACTGTCCGGGGGTCTGAGCAGACTGCGGAGGTCTGTGCAGGATCGTCCGATGGGACTACAAGTCCCATCGGGCGATGCCTGCTACCATGACGGTGATTGACACATTAGCCAATGATGGGACAGTAGTAGTCCCATCATCCGGCTAATGTGTTGAATGTACAAAAAAAAAAAAAACATACTACATACATACTACATGCTACATACATACTACATACATGCTACATACATGCAACATATACACTACATGCATGCAACATACATACATACTGCATATATACCACATGCATGCAACATGCATACTACATATATACTACATGCATGCAACATGCATACTACATATATACCACATATATACTACATGCATGCAACATGCATACTACATATATACCACATATACCGGGGGTCTGTGCCGACTGTACGGGGGTCTGTGCCGACTGCCCGGGGGTCTGTACCGGCCTGCCGGGGGGCTGTGCTGGCCTGCCGGTGGTCTGTACCAACTGTGCGGGGGTCTGTGCAGGCTGCGGGGGTCTGTACCGGCCTTCCGAGGGGCTGTGCCGGCCTGCCGGTGGTCTATACCGACTGTCCGGGGATCTAAGCGGACTGCCGGGGGGGCTGTGCCGGCCTGCCGGTGGTCTGTACCGACTGTCCGGGGGTCTGTGCAGGCTGCGGGGGTCTGTACCGGCCTGCCGGAAGGCTGTGCCGGCCTGCCGGTGGTCTATACCGACTGCCCGGGGGTCTGTGCGGACTGCCGGGGGTCTGTACCGGCCTGCCGGGGGGCTGTGCTGGCCTGCTGGGGGGCTATGCCGACTGTCCGGGGGTCTGTGCAGGCTGTGGGGTTCTGTGCAGGCATCACCCGATGGGACTACAAGTCCCATCGGGCGATGCCTGCTACCATGATGGTGATTGACACATTAGCCAATAATGGGACAGTAGTAGTCCCATCATCCGGCCCATGTGTTGAATGTAAGAAAAAAAATATATATATACTACATACATACTACATGCTACATACATACTACATACATGCTACATACATGCAACATATATACTACATGCATGCAACATGCATACTACATATATACCACATATATACTACATGCATGCAACATGCATACTACATATATACCACATATATACTACATGCATGCAACATGCATACTACATATATACCACATATAACGGGGGGCTGTGCTGACTGTCCGGTGGTCTGTGCCGACTGCCCGGGAGGCTGTACCGGCCTGCCGGGGGGCTGTGCCGGCCTGCCGGTGGTCTGTACCGACTGTCCGGGGGTCTGTGCAGGCTGCGGGGGTCTGTACCGGCCTGCCGGGGGCTGTGCTGGCCTGCCGGTGGTCTGTACCGACTGTCCGGGGGTCTGAGTGGACTGCCGGGGGTCTGTACCGGCCTGCCGGGGGTCTGTACCGGCCTGCCGGGGGGCTGTGCCGGCCTGCCGGTGGTCTGTACCGACTGTCCGGGGGTCTGAGCGGACTGCCGGGGGTCTGTACCGGCCTGCCGGGGGTCTGTACCGGCCTGCTGGGGGGCTGTGCTGGCCTGCTGGTGGTCTGTACCGACTGTGCGGGGGTCTGTGCAGGCTGCGGGGGTCTGTGCAGGATCGTCCAATGGGACTACAAGTCCCATCGGGCGATGCCTGCTACCATGATGGTGATTGACACATTAGCCAATGATGGGACAGTAGTAGTCCCATCATCCGGCCTATGTGTTGAATGTAAAAAAAAAATACATACTACATACATACTACATGCTACATACAGTGGGGAAAAAAAGTATTTAGTCAGTCAGCAATAGTGCAAGTTCCACCACTTAAAAAGATGAGAGGCGTCTGTAATTTACATCATAGGTAGACCTCAACTATGGGAGACAAACTGAGAAAAAAAAATCCAGAAAATCACATTGTCTGTTTTTGTTTCATTTTATTTGCATATTATGGTGGAAAATAAGTATTTGGTCAGAAACAAGCAATCAAGATTTCTGGCTCTCACAGACCTGTAACTTCTTCTTTAAGAGTCTCCTCTTTCCTCCACTCATTACCTGTAGTAATGGCACCTGTTTAAACTTGTTATCAGTATAAAAAGACACCTGTGCACACCCTCAAACAGTCTGACTCCAAACTCCACTATGGTGAAGACCAAAGAGCTGTCAAAGGACACCAGAAACAAAATTGTAGCCCTGCACCAGGCTGGGAAGACTGAATCTGCAATAGCCAGCCAGCTTGGAGTGAAGAAATCAACTGTGGGAGCAATAATTAGAAAATGGAAGACATACAAGACCACTGATAATCTCCCTCGATCTGGTGCTCCACACAAAATCCCACCCCGTGGGGTCAGAATGATCACAAGAACTGTGAGCAAAAATCCCAGAACCACGCGGGAGGACCTAGTGAATGAACTGCAGAGAGCTGGGACCAATATAACAAGGCCTACCATAAGTAACACACTACGCCACCATGGACTCAGATCCTGCAGTGCCAGACGTGTCCCACTGCTTAAGCCTGTACATGTCCGGGCCCGTCTGAAGTTTGCTAGAGAGCATTTGGATGATCCAGAGGAGTTTTGGGAGAATGTCCTATGGTCTGATGAAACCAAACTGGAACTGTTTGGTAGAAACACAACTTGTCGTGTTTGGAGGAAAAAGAATACTGAGTTGCATCCATCAAACACCATACCTACTGTAAAGCATGGTGGTGGAAACATCATGCTTTGGGGCTGTTTCTCTGCAAAGGGGCCAGGACGACTGATCCGGGTACATGAAAGAATGAATGGGGCCATGTATCGTGAGATTTTGAGTGCGAACCTCCTTCCATCAGCAAGGGCATTGAAGATGAAACGTGGCTGGGTCTTTCAACATGACAATGATCCAAAGCACACCGCCAGGGCAACGAAGGAGTGGCTTCGTAAGAAGCATTTCAAGGTCCTGGAGTGGCCTAGCCAGTCTCCAGATCTCAACCCTATAGAAAACCTTTGGAGGGAGTTGAAAGTCCGTGTTGCCAAGCGAAAAGCCAAAAACATCACTGCTCTAGAGGAGATCTGCATGGAGGAATGGGCCAACATACCAACAACAGTGTGTGGCAACCTTGTGAAGACTTACAGAAAACGTTTGACCTCTGTCATTACCAACAAAGGATATATCACAAAGTATTGAGATGAAATTTTGTTTCTGACCAAATACTTATTTTCCACCATAATATGCAAATAAAATGAAAAAAAAACAGACAATGTGATTTTCTGGATTTTTTTTCTCAGTTTGTCTCCCATAGTTGAGGTCTACCTATGATGTAAATTACAGACGCCTCTCATCTTTTTAAGTGGTGGAACTTGCACTATTGCTGACTGACTAAATACTTTTTTTTTCCACTGTACATACTACATACATGCTACATACATACTACATGCATGCAACATACATACATGCTACATATATACCACATGCATGCAACATGCATACTACATATATACCACATATATACTACATGCATGCAACATACATATATACTACATGCAACATACATACTACATATATACTACATGCATGCAACATACATATATACTACATGCAACATGCATACTACATGCATGCAACATACATAATACATATATACCACATGCATGCAACATGCAAACTACATATATTCCACATATATACTACATGCATACTACATATATACCACATGCATGCAACATACATATATACAACATATATACTACATGCAACATACATACTACATATATACTACATGCATGCAGCATACATACTACATGCATACTACATACTGTATATATCACATGCATGCAACATACATATATACAACATATATACTACATGCATGCAACATGCATACTACATATATACCACATATATACTACATGCATGCAACATACATATATACTACATGCAACATGCATACTACATATATACTACATGCATGCAACATACATATATACTGCATATATACTACATGCATGCAACATGTATACTACATATATGCCACATAAATACTACATGCATGCAACATACATACAACATATATACTACATGCATGCAACATGCATACTACATATATACCACATATATACTACATGCATGCAACATACATATATACTACATGCAACATGCATACTACATATATACTACATGCATGCAACATACATACTACATATATACCACATGCATGCAACATGCATACTATATATATACCACATATATACTACATGCATGCAAGATACATATATACTACATATATACCACATATATACTACATGCATGCAATATATATATATATATATACATATATACTACATGCAACATGCATACTACATACATACTACATATATACCACATGCATGCCACATGCATACTACATATATACTACATGCATGCAACTTACATACATACTACATATATACCACATGCATGCAACATGCATACTACATATATACTACATATATACTACATGCATGCAACATACATATATACTACATACAATACATTCATACAATACATACATATAGACATACAGTACATATAACATAGAGTACATACTCACCATCACTTGTCACTTTGATCCCCGAAGCCATTGTCATCTATGGAATAAATATTAAAATAACAAAGCACCCATATACTCACCCCTGATTCGCAGAAGTCCACGGATGTCCCACGACGATCTTGCATGGAGAACAGCAGCATCAGCTGATGCTACCGTTCTCTACGGGCTCCAGGAAATCAGTGTCGGGAGGTAGGTATCCTTCCGCCCTGTATTCCTCCGCCACTGTAAAAAACAAAAAAAAAGTCCCTAGTCTCATTTTATGGCATTGCTGTGTGAGAAATTTCCCACGCAGCTTTTGCCATAAAGTGAGACTAGGGACTTTTTTTTTTCCTTACAGTGGCGGAGGAATACAGGGCGGAAGGATACCTACCTCCCGACATGGGTTTCCTGGAGCCCGTAGAGAACGGTAGCATCAGCTGATGCTGCTGTTCTCCACGCAAGATCGTCGTGGGACACCCGTGGACTTCTGCGGATCAGGGGTGAGTATATTGGTGCTTTGTTATTTTAATATTTATTCCATAGATGACAAAGGCTTCGGGGATCAAAGTGACAAGTGATGATGAGTATGTACTCTATGTTACCGGTATATGTACTGTATGTCTATATGTATGTATTGTATGAATGTATTGTATGCAGTATATATGTATGTTGCATGCATGTAGTATATATGTAGTATATATGTAGTATGCATGTTGCATGCATGTGGTACATATGTAGTATGTATGTATGTATGTTGCATGCATGTAGTATATATGTAGTATGCATGTTGCATGCATGTGGTATATAAGTAGTATGTATGTAGTATGTATGTTGCATGTAGCATATATGTATTATATATATGTTGCATGCATGTAGTATATATGTAGTATATATGTATGTCGCATGCTTGTAGTATATATGTGGTATATAGTATGCATGTTGCATGCATGTGGTATATATTTAGTGTGTATGTTGCATGTATGTAGTATATATGTAGTATGCATGTTGCATGTAGTATATATGTATGTTGCATGCATGTAGTATATATGTGGTATATATGTAGTATGCATGTTGCATGCATGTAGTATATATGTTGTATGTAGGTATGTTGCATGCATGTAGTATATCTGTGGTATATATGTAGTATGCATGTTGCATGCATGTAGTATATATGTATGTTGCATGCATGTAGTATATATGTAGTATGCATGTTGCATGTAGTATATATGTATGTTGCATGCATGTAGTATATATGTGGTATATATGTAGTATGCATGTTGCATGCATGTAGTATATATGTTGCATGCATGTAGTATATATGTGGTATATATGTAGTATGCATGTTGCATGCATGTAGTATATATGTTGTATATATGTATGTTGCATGCATGTAGTATATATGTAGTATGCATGTTGCATGTAGTATATATGTATGTTGCATGCATGTAGTATGTATGTAGCATGTAGTATGTATGTAGTATGTATTTTTTTTTCTACATTCAACACATAGGCCGGATGATGGGACTACTACTGTCCCATCATTGGCTAATGTGTCAATCACCGTCATGGTAGCAGGCATCGCCCGATGGGACTTGTAGTCCCATCGGACGATCCTCCACAGACCCCCGCAGCCTGCTCAGACCCCCGAACAGTCGGTATAGACCACCGGCAGGCCGGCACAGCCCCCCGGCAGGCCGGTACAGACCACCGCAGCCTGCACAGACCCCTGCACAGTCGGTACAGACCACCGGCAGGCCAGCACAGCCCCCCGGCAGGCCGGCACAGCCCCACGGCATGCCGGTACAGACCCCCGGAGTCCGCTCAGACCCCCGGACAGTCAGTACAGACCACCGGCAGGCCGGCACAGCCCCCCGGCAGGCCGGTACAGACCCCCGGCATCTGCTCAGACCCCCAGACAGTCGGTACAGACCACCGGCAGGCCGGCACAGCCCCCCGGCAGGCCGGCACAGACCCCCGGGCAGTCGGCACAGACCCCGGACAGTCGGCACAGCCCCCCGTTATATGTGGTATATATGTAGTATGTATGTTGCATGCATGTAGTATATATGTGGTATATATGTAGTATGCATGTTGCATGCATGTAGTATATATGTGGTATATATGTAGTATGCATGTTGCATGCATGTGGTATATATGCTGTATGTATGTATGTTGCATGCATGTAGTATATATGTTGCATGTATGTAGCATGTATGTAGTATGTATGTAGCATGTAGTATGTATGTAGTATGTATTTTTTTTTTACATTCAACACATAGGCCGGATGATGGGACTACTACTGTCCCATCATTGGCTAATGTGTCAATCACCGTCATGGTAGAAGGCATCGCCCGATGGGACTTGTAGTCCCATCGGACGATGCCTGCACAGACCCCCGCAGCCTGCACAGACCCCCGGACAGTCGGCACAGCCCCCGGAAGCCCGGTACAGACCCCCGGCAGTCCGCACAGACCCCCGGGCAGTCGGCACAGACCCCCGGACAGTCCGCACAGACCCCCGCAGCCTGCACAGACCCCCGGACAGTCGGCACAGCCCCCCGGCAGTCCGCACAGACCCCCGGGCAGTCGGCACAGACCCCCGGACAGTTGGCACAGCCCCCCGGCAGGCCGGCACAGCCCCCCGGCAGGCCGGTACAGACCCACGGCAGTCCGCTCAGACCCCTGGACAGTCGGCACAGCCCCCTGGCAGGCCGGCACAGCCCCCGGCAGGCCGGTACAGACCCCCGGCAGTCCGCTCAGACACCCGGACAGTCGGTACAGACCACCGGCAGGCCGGCACAGCCCCCCGGCAGGCTGGTACAGCCCCCCGGCAGTCCGCTCAGACCCCGGACAGTCGGTACAGACCACCGGCAGGCCGGCACAGCCCCCCGGCAGGCCGGTACAGACCCCCGGCAGTCCGCTCAGACTCCCGGACAGTCGGTACAGACCACCGGCAGGCCGGCACAGGCCCCCGGCAGGCCGATATAGATCCCCGGCAGTCCGCTCAGACCCCCGGACAGTCTGTTCAGACCACCGGCAGGACGGCACAGCCCCCGGGCAGGCCGGTACGGACCCCCGCAGCCTGCACAGACCCCCGGACAGTCGGCACAGCCCCCCGGGCAGTCGGAACAGTCCCCCGGACAGTCGGCACAGCCCCCCGGCAGGCCGGCACAGCCCCCCGGCAGGCCGGTACAGACCCCCGGCAGTCCGCTCAGACCCGGGACAGTCGGTACAGACTACCGGCAGGCCGGTACAGACCCCCGGCAGTCCGCTCAGACCCCCGGACCGTCGGTACAGCCCCCCGGCAGGCCGGCACAGCCCCCCGGCAGGCCGGCACAGATCCCCAGGCAGTCGGCACAGCCCCCGGACAGTCGGCACAGCCCCCGGTATATGTGGTATATATGTAGTATGCACGTTGCATGCATGTAGTATATATGTGGTATATATGTAGTATGCATGTTGCATGCATGTGGTATATATGCAGTATGTATGTATGTTGCATGCATGTAGTATATATGTTGCATGTATGTAGCATGTATGTAGTATGTATGTAGCGTGTAGTATGTATGTAGTATGTAGTTTTTTTTTTTTTTCTTACATTCAACACATAGGCCGGATGATGGGACTACTACTGTCCCATCATTGGCTAATGTGTCAATCACCGTCATGGTAGCATGCATCGCCCGATGGGACTTGTAGTCCCATCGGACGATGCCTGCACAGACCCCCGCAGCCTGCACAGACCCCGGACAGTCGGCACAGCCCCCCGGCAGGCCAGCACAGCCCCCCACGGCAGGCCGGTACAGACCCCCGGCAGTCCGCACAGACCCCCGGGCAGTCGGCACAGACCCCCGGCAGGCCGGCACAGCCCCCCGACAGGCCGGTTCAGACCCCCCGCAGTCCACACAGACCCCCGGACAGTCGGTACAGACCACCGGCAGGCTGACACAGCCCCCCAGCAGGCCGGTACAGACCCCCGGCAGTCCGCTCAGACCCCCGGCAGGCCGGCACAGCCCCCCGGCATGCCGGTACAGACCCCCGCAGCCTTAACAGACCCCCAGACAGTCGGTTCAGACCCCCAGGCAGTCGGCACAGACCCCCGGACAGTCGGCACAGCCCCCGGTATATGTGGTATATATGTAGTATGCAAGTTGCATGCATGTAGTATATATGTGGTATATATGTAGTATGCATGTTGCATGCATGTAGTATATATGTAGTATGTATGTATGTTGCATGTATGTAGCATGTATGTAGTATGTATGTAGCATATAGTATGTATGTAGTAAGTATGTAGCATGTAGTATGCATTTTTTTTTTTTTTTTTTTACATTCAACACATAGGCCGGATGATGGGACTACTACTGTCCCATCATTGGCTAATGTGTCAATCACCGTCATGGTAGCATGCATCGCCCGATGGGACTTGTAGTCCCATCGGACGATGCCTGCACAGACCCCCGCAACCTGCACAGACCCCCGGACAGTCGGCACAGCCCCCCGGCAGTCTGCTCAGACCCCCGGACAGTCGGGACAGACCACCGGCAGGCCGGCACATCCCCCTGGCAGGCCGGTACAGACCCCCGGCAGTCCGCTCAGACCCCCAGACAGTTGGTACAGACCACCGGCAGGCCGGCACAGCCCCCCCGGCAGGCCAGTACAGACCCACGGCAGTCCGCACAGACCCCCGGGCAGTCGGCACAGACCCCTGGGCAGTCGGTACAGACCACCGGGAGGCCGGTACGGACCCCCTGCAGTCCGCACAGACCCCCGGGCAGTCGGCACAGACCACCGGAAGGCCGGTACGGACCCCCGCAGCCTGCACAGACCCCCGGACAGTCAATACAGACCACCGGCAGGCCGGTACAGACCCACGGCAGTCGGCACAGACCCCCGGGCAGTCGGCACAGACCCCCCAGAAGGCCCGAACTGACAGCGCATCATGATGCGCACAGACCGCGCATCATGAGGACGTCATTTCGGCAGCCAATCAAAGCCACAGCAGTGGCTCTTTGCATTATGGGAACTTCCAATTCCGATATCCGATATTGAAAAAATATCGGTACTCGGTATCGGAATTCCGATACAGCGAATATCGGCCGATACCCGATATTTGCAGTATCGGAATGCTCAACACTACTGATAACGTGTCAGCACATTTTCATTGCCTCTATATCAAACTCCTAATTTATTCTTTCATAGCAATCAAAGATGAGAAAATAGATGAAGTTTTGAATTCTTCAAATTTGCGATATTTTCACAGGAATTTCGATTTGCAGTGAATTGAAACCGGCAATTGCATTGTAAAATGCGTGTGACATTATTCCGTTTTTTCTCAGACATTAATATTCTTCGCTGTTCACACATACACACTATCTTTAGTCTACAGCCACATGTATCTGCAATTAGAAACGCAATGTTTTTGCTACAATTTTTGAAAATAACCTGACAAAAATTCAAGTAGCATAAAATATATTTCAAGGTTGGAACATTAGACTAGTTTTGTTTTCCCCTTATGAGTCAAGAGAGTTGAAGACTGGGTGGATTGCCCCTAAATAATAGTTGAGAAAGCAATTATACAAAATGCACAGCAGGGAAACTTGGAGGGATCATCAACCCTAAAGCCCCCATCACACACAGCGATCTCGCTAGCGAGATTGCTGCTGAGTAGTGTTGAGCGATACCATCCGATATTGAGAAATATCGGATCGGATTGGATCGGCCGATACCCAAAAAGTATCGGGTGTCGCCAATTCCGATATCGGAAGTCCCATTCAAGTCAATAGGACAGAAAGACCGGAATAAAAAAAACTCCTTTCTTTACTTGCACATCCTGTGCGGGCCTGCCGGGGGTCTGTACCGGCTGCCGGGGGTCTGTGCGGACTGCCGGGGGTCTGTGCGGGCCTGCCGGGGGTTGTGTGTGTGTGCAGGCATTGTCCGATGGCACTACAAGTCCCATCGGGCTATACCTGCTACAATGACAGTGATTGACACATTAGCCAATGATGGGACAGTAGTAGTCCCATCATCCGGCTAATGTGCTGAATGTAAAAAAAATATATATATACATACTACATACATACTACATATATACAACATTTATACAACATACATACATACTACATACTACATACATACTTCATATATACTACATTCATACAACATACATACATACTGCATACATACTACATATATACTACATTCATACAGCATACATACATACTACATATATGCAACATTCAAAGAACATACATACATGCTACATATATACAACATTCATACAACATACATACATACTACATACATACTTCATATATACTACATTCATGCTATATACATACATACATACTACATACATACTACATATATACTACATTCATACATACTACAAACATACTACATATATACCACATTTACACAACATACATACATGCATACTACATACTACATACATACTACATATATACTACATTCATACAACATACATACTGCATAGTACATACTACATATATACTACATTCATACAACATACATACATACATGCATAGTACATACTACATATAGACCAGATTCATACAACATACATACATACTACATACTACATATATACTACATTCATACAACATACATACTACATACATACTACATACAATACATTCATACATTCATACAATACATACATATAGACATACAGTACATATAACATAGAGTACATACTCACCATCACTTGTCACTTTGATCCCCGAAGCCAATGTCATCTATAAAAAATATGAAAATAACAAACAAGCGATATACTCCCTGTTCCACAGAAATCCACTAGTGTCCCACGATGATCTCCCATGGAGAACAGCAGCATCAGCTGATGCGACCGCTCTCAAGGGGCCCCAGGAATCCATTGACGGGAGGTAAGTATCGTTCCGCACTGTATTCCTCCACCACTGTAAAAAAATAGTCCCTAGTCTCACTTTTGGCATTGCTGCGTGAGAAAGTTCCCTCGCAGCTTTTGCCATAAAGTGAGACCAGTGAACTATAGTAACCTCTCAGTGATGCACTGCAGGAGATTGTCATGGGACACTCGTGGATTTCTGCGGATCAGGGAGTATATTGCTTGTTTGTTTTTTGTCATATTTTTTATAGATGACACTGGCTTCGGGGAACAAAGTGACAAGTGATGGTGAGTATGTACTCTATGTTGTATGTACTGTATGTCTATATGTATGTATTGTATGAATGTATTGTATGTAGTATGTGTGTAGTATGTATGTAGTATGTATTTTGTATGTCTGTAGCATGTTGTATGTATGTTGTATGCATATAGTATGCACTATGTATGTATGTTGTACGAATGTAGTATATATGTAGTATGTATGTAGTATTAAATGAAGATAATAATACCAAAGAATTTGTGTTTGCAATCATTTTCAGGAAGAAACTGAGCATTATCTGACAGAATTGCAGGGGTGTCAATACTTTTGGCCACAACTGTATGTTGTATGAATGTAGTGTATATGTAGTATGTATGTAGTATGCATATATGTATGTTGCATGAATGTAGTATATATGTAGTATGTATTATGTATGTAGTATGTACATTGTATGAATGTAGTATATATGTAGTGTGTACTATGTATGTATGTTGTATGAATGTAGTATATAGGTAGTATGAATGTAGTATGTATGTATATTGAATGAATGTTGTATATATGTAGTATGTATATATTATGTAGTATGTATGCAGTATGTATGTATGTTGTATGAATGTTGTATAAATGTAGTATGTATGTATGCTGTATGAATGTAGTATATATGTAGTATGTATGTAGTATGTATGTATGTTGTATGAATGTAGTATATATGAAGTATGTATGTAGTATGTATGTATGTTGTATGAATGTTGTATATTTGTAGTATGTATGTAGTATGCATATTTTTTTTTTACATTCAACACATTAGCCGGATGATGGGACTACTACTGTCCCATCATTGGCTAATGTCTCAATCACTGTCATTGTAGCAGGCATAGCCAGGTGGGACGTACAGACCCCCGGCAGGCCCGCGCAGACCCCCGGCAGTCCGCACAGACCACCGGCAGCCGGCACAGACCCCCGACAGGCACGTACAGACCCCCGGCAGTCCGCACAGACCCCCGGCAGCCGCCACAGACCCCCGGCAGGCCCGTACAGACCCCTGGCAGGCCCACACAGACACCCGGCAGCCGGCACAGACCCCCGGCAGTCGGCACAGACCCCCGGCAGCCGGCACAGACCCCCCGGCAGGCCCGTACAGACCCGCGGCAGGTCAGGAAGACCCAGGCAGGCCCACACAGACCACGCATCATGATGCGCACAGACCGCACATCATGATGACATCATTTCAGCAACCAATCACAGCCACAACAGTGGCTCATTTCATTATGGGAACTTCCGATTCCAGTATCCGATATTGTAAAAATATCTGCACTCGGTATCGGAATTCCGATACAGTGAATATCGTCCGATACCCGATATTTGCCGTATCGTAATGCTCAACACTACTGCTGAGTCACAAGTTTTGTGACACAACAGCGATCTCACCAGCAAGATCGCTGTGTGTGACACCTATCAGCGACCGGCCCCCCTGCCGGGTATCGCTGATCGTCCTGGAATGGCCAGGACATTTTCTCACACTGACCTGCACGCATCACTGTGTGTGACTGGCGGGAGACCAGCGATCAGCGAGCTGGAGCTGGTAACCAAGGTAAACATTGGGTTTCTAAGCGCCGCGCGGCGCTTAGAAACCCGATGTGTACCTTAGTTACCAGGGCGCTGGTGCAGGGAGCTGGTAACCAAGGTACACATCGGGTTTCTAAGTGCCACACGCTGCTTAGAAACCCAATGTGTACCTTGGTTACCAGCTCCTTGCACCAGCGTGCTGGTAACTAAGGTACACAGTGGGTAACTAAGCGACATGAGTCGCTTCTTACCCGCGTGTCTCTGTCCTGATTGCTGGTGAAGCTGCCTGTTTGACAGCTCACCAGTGATCATGTAGCGACACACCAGTGATCCTGACAAATTCATATAGTTGTCGGGATCGCTGGTGAGTCGCTATGTGTGACAGGGCCCTAATACACAATGGGTAAGGAGTGCATTTGGCATTAACTTGCACATCTTTCTCTGTCATCTATTTAATAAATAGGGAGTTTATGTGTGATAACACTATACTCTATATGTTTTATTGGATTTTTTGGCATTTATTCATCACAATACCATAACATGAATTTGATGTACTGTAGTTATGTTTTCCCTGTGCATACTATGTAACATTGTTGTTTTTTTATGACTTTATTCCTCTTTATTAGACAGCGATATTTGTATTGTTTCTTTGAACTATGTTTCAATAAAAAATATTTTAAAGTTTTTCTTTTGGTGTGGCTACTCCAGAATTGGTGTCTTTAATTTACCAATTTTTGAAAATTTCTGCAGAAAAACTCAAGATTCTTGATTGATTTATGCCTTTTTCTCTGTATTTCTATGGCTTAGCTCTGATGTCTTCTAGCTATCCAAATTTATTATAAAAAAAACTGCTGTGTTTCCTGCTTCTGCTTTTATACAGTGTTATATACTTCCGCCTTATTGGCTGTGCTTGGCTGTGATATACCATGTGATGTGATAGCTGCTAGGTATTATGAGAAAGGTTGCCCAAAAGTCATGTGATTCTTCTCTGACTGATACATTTTTCTGATATGTGTAAAATGGTAGCAGTCATGTTAGGTAGGGATGGGCGAATCTACTCATTAGGACTCGTTACTCTGCGAGTAGTAGGGGACTCACAGGAGTCGGTACTCTGCGAGTTTCCAAGCGATTACTCGCACAGTAACGAGTCCAATGCAATCAATGGCAATCCTAGTTTTTTCGGCTAAGTGCACACGTACCGGAACTCTCGCGGAAATTACCGCGAGAATTCCGGAATTCCATTCCGCGGGAAAATCGCATTTTAAATTCCCGCGATTTTCCCGCAGAAAAACTAGCATTTTGCAAGCATAATTAGCTTGCAAAATGCTAGCGTTTTCCAAGCGATCTGTAGCATCGCTTGGAGAACTGATTGACAGGTTGGTCACACTCGTCAAACATAGTGTTTGACAAGTGTGACCAACTTTTTACTACTGAGGCTTCCTATGCAGCATCAGTAGTTAAAGATAAAATGTAAAAAAAATAAAAAATATTGTTATTCTCACCCTCCGACGTCCCGCGCAGCCTTCCCGCCTCTCCACGCATCCGTTCCCAGTAATCCTTTGCGAAAATGCCCGCGATGACGTCCGTTCTCGCGGGATCACGATGTCTCGCGGTAATTCGCGATGACGTCGCGCGAATGACCGCGAGACTTCGCGATCCCGCGAGAACGGACGCCATCGCGGGCATTTTCGCAAAGGATTACTGGGAACGGATGCGTGGAGAGGCGGGAAGGCTGCGCGGGATGTCGGAGGGTGAGAATAACAATATTTTTTATTTTTAAATTCTATTTTTTACAGGGATATGGTACCCAAAGCCCGGAGGACAGTCTCCTCCTCTCCTCCGGACCTTGGGTACATCCGCAATTGTTCTGCTTACTTTCTCGCATGTTGTGCACAGCCACATGCGGGAAGTAAGCGGAACAAAAAAAATGGCAGCACAGGAATCGCTGCAATACTCGCATCCCCATTCATTAACATTGGACTCGCTAGACTTGCAACGAATAGCGAGTTTCCGAGTCGGACTCGTTAGAGTCTAGCGATTCCGAGTATTTCAGGATTCGCCCATCCCTAATGTTAGGCAATCCATGCAAATAAAATGCAAATTATTAGAATTCAGAGAATGTCTAGGAATTTTACAGCAATTTTATATGCATCAAATCGATTTGCTCATCTCTAGTACTAACCTTAGTTAGCACACATGTTGCAAGGCTGGGGTTGTTATTTGGTAAGACACAATGACTTTTTTATTATGCTGCCTCTTCTTCATCTGTCTGTATATATAAAAAAAAGATTTATCATGATCCAAATTGCATCACCTTATGACAGTGTCAGGCACCATGCTCCAAAAAATGCAACGTTTCAATTCTCAAGGGCTAGGCTTTCACTGGAGCAAAGTACTTGTTTATAGCATGGCAGTAAAATAGCACAACACCAGTAAGAGCTTAGAAATTTAAAGTCAACACTTATAAACATGTAATCAACGATGCAACAAACCTGTTGCCATTTTCCCATAACCTTACCTTGGAAATAATTCCAAAAATGCTCTAAAGGTTTGAGAATTAAGCATTATGCACTAATATATTAGTAGGAAAAAGCACTTTTACCAAATAGATTTTACTTAAAAGTATTATTTGGATATACTACTGTGCAAAGGATGGTGTTTCAATTTAATGAGGATAGGTCTATTATCTCTTACAATGTGTGTTAATTTTCCACTTTACTGGCACAAAATCAGTCTGTATTATAACATCATCAACACAATGCCTTTCAAAGATATTTATTCAGTCTATGTTTTATATTAGAGTGGATTAGATTGATGCGCGATTTCCTAAATTTGCACAAAAAAATGCCAAGCACCATTTCTCACACTGCTGAAGTATCATAGAGTGGCCGACCATCATTTTGTGTTGCCGAATGGGTCTTACAATAATATCCTGCAGCTATGGCATCTTATAGATTATCATACCTTATACAATGGTGGTCAGTGCCTGTGCCATCAGTGATCATAAATTCCCAAGTAGAGCAGTTTGTTTGGCGGAACAGTTTTCCATCTCCAGAGTCACATGGTTTGTCTGTCTCTTCTGTAGAGTGTAAGCTCTTTTGGTCTGCAGAGTCCTCTCTCTCCCTCTCTCCTGTTGAGCGCAAGCTCTTATTTTCAGATGAGTCCTGTCTCTTTCTCTCTCTTGTAGAATGTAAGCTTTTGTGGTCAGCAGGGAACTCTCCTACAGAGTGTAAGCTCTTATGGTCAGCTGGATTCCCACTCACCTTCTCACTTGTAAAGCATAATCTCTTATGGTCCCACTCTTCTCAATCCCATAGTGTTTAAAGTGTTATGATCAGCAGGGTCCTCTATCTCTATACTGTAGAATGTAAGCTTTTATGGTCAGTGGGATCCTCTCCTGTAGTGTGTAAGCTCGTAGTGTCTGCTAGATCCTTACTCACTTTCTCATCTGGAAAGAGTAATCTCTTATGGTCAGTGGTGTTTTCTTGCTCTCCTCTCCTTCCCTTGTATTTTCCAAGCATATAAATGCTTTCCAGTAATCAGACTTTTGGGGGGAAAATTTGGTGAAGTCTGCAAATTTAAATTTCAAAAGATTCACTCATCTCTATCTTACATGCTTTCTTCTTATTCCTGCATTACACAGAAAACCCACTGATTTTCATACTACATATGTAATGCTTCACTTGTGTTAGGGTTGGCAGATTGCACTAAATAAGAATAAAAAATTACGTGCAATCGCAACCCGGGGTCCACTGTGCAGAGATGTATAACTGCTGCATATGTGAACAATGGCGGAATGAAGCAGCGAGCATTCACTTTTATCAGACTGCATTAATTCCACACAGTATGAACAGAACACAGAATACCCAGCTCTGTTAACTTCACAGAGAGGTAGTGCAAAAGGGCTGAGCTTGCTCTGTAACCGAACTGTGCTAACAGCACACTAGAATGAAACAGATGCTAAGCCAAGCTGAATAAATATTAAGAAGCTTAGACTCAGAAGGTAAACAAATATATGCACGTGCAGACAAAGCCTGAATGATACTAGTGTGCCCACGTGCACTGCTGACAGCCTTTTAACCCAAAGCTCCACCCTAAACACTTATGCCCAGCCAGCCGTGACTTCGCTCATGGGCCAATCCAGAGCTGCCACATCACCTGTGCAGCTGACGCCCGACCACCAATGAGAAGACGCCATATCACTGACAAGCTCAGTAAGGTGATCTCTGGATTTAGACTCCAGAGCACAACACTGCACCTGAATATCACTAGTTACCATAGACTTGGCTGGAGGACCTGCAGCAACCAAACGTATATGATGAACCTGAGCAAGACTCTGGGACCAATGCCTATTGCTGAGCAGCAATCCCGGCGACCAGACCAGAATGGGAGACCACAGCACCAGACAATGCTTGGAACCTATCCTGCACAGCAGGAGAATCCCAGCACCTATCCCTCCCTAACGGCGATGTTTGCATTCTTGAAAGTCACCACAAGCTGGGAGGAATGGATGTGCTCTTGCTCATCGGTCGAAGTTCTCCATCACTCCAACTGCTCAGTGGTCCTTTTAGTACTAGAGGCCATCCCGTTTGAAGATATGTGCCCCAGATTGACACTCCAACTGAAGATTAGATGGTACATTATCTCCTGATGTTTTGGACACATGGGGAGAGTAAGAGGTATAGTCTGATGGGAAATCTGGGTTGGTAACAGACCCATTAGCTACCCGAATGGACAACGGCTAAGGAAGCATCACTACTGGAATTGCTTCCCTGTTGGATGAGGGTAGCAGACATGAAATTGCCCTCAGCCCTATGGTCCACTCAAGCTTCAGCATTGAGAGTAGTCGACCCAAGCATCAAAGAAACCCCAAAGGCCAATTTGGAAGACACATCCACTGGAACTAGTGAGCCTCTCCCTAAAGCCATTAGATGCTGTGACTCCCTCTGATGCTTGGGAAATTTATTGGCAAAATGGCCAGTTTGCCTGCAGGCAAAACAAGTCAGTTGTAGATGCACAGAGTGAGTGATTGATTCCACTCAAGAGATATCCATGGGCTCATCAACTTGAGTTGGAGGATTCATGGGATTGATGAAGTTTGGAGCCATCCGAATCCCAGATCTTCTGTGAGCTCACTCCAATCTCCGCTTAGCATGCCGAAGATCTATGCGAGTGGACATGGATATTAATTCCTCCAGAGTAGGGGGAATCTCCAACGCAACCAAAGCATCTCTAACATGATCTACTTATCCCCTCCAAAAGATAGGTATAATGGATGCCATATCACGGACATGCTCAGTAAGGTGATCTATGGACTTAGATTCCAGAGCGCAAGACTGCACCTCAATATCACTAGTTACCATAGATATGGCTGAAGGACTGGCAATAGCCAAATGTATACCACAAGCCCGAGCAAGATGCTGGGATCAACATCTGTACTGAGCAGCAATCCCGGTGGCCACATCAGAATGGGAGACCACAGCACCAGACAATGCATGGGATTTATCCTGGGTATCGGGAGAATCCTGCTGCCTAACACACTGCAGGGTAATTTGTCACTTGTCATCCTACAGACCACAGCTGATCACATGGAATCCTAGAAGTGGGAAATCCTGTAATTAACTTAAGGATTGCTAAAATGAGTGGACAGCCCCTATAAAAACGCCTCCAATGCAACTCAGCATGACAAGATACAAAATTAGATTTTAACAAAACCAGGGAGTTTTCTGCTTTAGGAAACTGATTTTTCACCTAGGAATTCTGATTTAATAAAGAGAAGCCACCTGTCATGGGCGAACGTGCTCACCACTGCTTGATATCAGATTGAATATTTGGGTGCTAAATCGAGTACCGAGCAGTGCCGAGAATCACATGGTGCTTGAGCTCTCGAGTCCCTGAGCTGCGCAGCACTGAACCCAAAATTTCTCTCTCATTTTCTCTCTCCTCTGACCTCCACCACCTCAGCCATCGAGTAAAAGTCTGTGGAAAAATTCTTGATTGCTTCATTGAGGTACATTGTGCTCGGTACTCAAATCAAGCATCCAAGCATTCCAAAGTTCTCGATTCGAGTACAGAGCATGCGAGCAGCTTGCTCATAACTAAAAGTCACACATTCAGGATCCTTAGGGCAGAGAACAAGAGCCTTTGACTCTAGAAAACTCAGCAGTGCCATCATTCCATTGATGCTAATGGGGAAGATGAAATAATTCTTTTTCCTTGTGCTGATGCTGCAAAAGATTTGAACAATTTCTCCAAAGTTCCCCTGTAAAATTGGATAAATGTGATATATAAATTCTGAAAAATTCTAAAATATACTCTTAAATTACTGTTTTCGGGGTTTGAGAGACAAATCTTTTCACATCTAAAATTTTTTAAGCACTCTTCATGTATTTCTCATGTAGAGATAGAAAAGTTGCATTTTTCTTTTAGAGATGTAGTGCTTCAACAAACCGTTAAAGAATATTTTAGGCTTATGAGAAATCAAAATAGTGTATCTCCTTTTATCGCTGCTGAAATAAGACTGAATCAAGGTAAAATGAAAACATTAAAATGACTACAAGAGCTGTACAAACTTGTTTTTCTACTAGATTCTACTTTAATGTTATAGAATAATGTAGAGATTGACAAAAACATCTTCTAAGAAAAAAGTGCAAAGATTTGGTTTCTTAATGTTTTAATGAATTGCGATAGTGTTGCTTTATAACGACATGACCATGCCAAGCAATGTTTATGCCATAGCTATTGTAAGCAAATAATATGTTGATTGGGATATTTATGAATATAGAAGTCATAATTAGACATGAGCAGATCAGGAAAAATTCAACTTCGCCTTTTTGCATGGATTCCTGTTAAATTTGATTCACAGAGAAGTTATTCTCCTCAAATTTAGTATTGCATATTATGCTTTGAGATTTTCCAAGATCACAGAGTATAATAAATGTAATATGTATATGTAGGCATGAGCGGACCTGTTGTACCAGACCAAACTCTAGTGCAAAGTTCGGTGTCTCTTTTTTCCCCCTATTCCCGAGGGAGAAGTCTGTGTTTGGAGTTCAGTTTCAGACACTGTCTATGGTACAAACCCTTAACTTTAAAGTTTGGGTTCACTCATCTCTAGAAATATGTAAAAAATACATCAAAAACTTATACTCATTTCAAAGCCCTTGCACTCTTCATCATCACCCTTGCACTCTTCATCATCACCCATCCAGTCCTTGTCACTTTTTCTTATCACCCCCATGAGTGCAGGGAGGGTTCTGTTCTGCACATTGAAATTATCATAAAAATCCCAAAAAAGTAACAAGAACACATAATGGATCTTTCTATGTCAGTACAGTATGAAAAATAACACAAATAAAAAAGTTTTTTGGGCTAAAAATGCCCTAGCCAGCTCACCAACCACAGCCAGAGCACGGAATCTTGTCTGGACCCAACGAATCTTGATTGTAGACAGAAGGACGAAGGAGCATTCCAGCTACTAAAAATGTTAGGTTTATTCCAATGTAAATTTTTAAAATGACATGTAACAGCTTTCTCCCCACATGCAAGTGGATGTGATGTCGGGCACTAGATCATCAGCTACACGTTTTGATCCTTCATGGATCTTTTTCACAGCCAGACAAAACTCACAGCTGGAAGCTGCATCCATCAGCTGTCAGCTTCAGCAAGGCTAGTTATTAATAATAGAGGGGTCTCCATGTTTTTTTTTAGTTATTTACATAAATAATCTTAAAAAATGGAGTAGGGTTCCCCCATTTTTGACAACCAGCTTTGCTGAAGCTCACAGCTGGGGGCTGGTATTCTCAGGCTGCTAAGGGGCCATAGATATTGACCCCCCAGCCTAAATATAGCAGCCTGCAGCTGCCCAGAAAAGTCACATCTATTAGATGTACCAATTCTGGTGCTTTGCCTGGTTCTTCCCACTTGCCATGTAGCGATGGAAAGTGGGGTAATATTTGAGGGGTTGATGTCACCTTTCAGGTGACATCAAGCCCACTGCTTAGTAATGGAGAGGCACCTATAAGACACCCCCATTACTAATCCTATAGTTGTATTGTAAGTAAACACAGACACCGAGAATAAAGACCCTTATTTGAAAAAAAACAGACTCCTTTATTAATCTCAATTATACCATACTTACAACTTCGCCTAATCCAAGCGAAGCTCTTGATTTCCTGTAATAAAAAAAATAAAAAAGAACAATATACCAAACCTGTCCGTAATTATGTCCCACATCGTAATCCATATCTGGGGGATATACAGCTTTCAACTTGGACAGTGCCAAGATGCGATCGTCCCGGCTGAAAACCATCAGCGCCAGTGACCGGGGGTGACGTCATAGAAGCAAAAGGATTGACGTTCCAGCTCCATAAAAACAATTTTTTTATTGAGAAAAATATTAAAATATCATAGATTGGCAGAAAAATCCTCCAATATAGTGAGTGTAGACACAGCTGCTAGTATAACGGCAACGCGTTTCTTTCACGGGTGGATCTTTTTCATAGTTATGGCCATTGCCGTTATACCAGCAGCTGCCAATCTATGATATTTTAATATTTTTTTCAATAAAGAAAATTGTTTTTATGGAGCTGGAACATCAATCCTTTTGCTTCTTGTTACCTCTACGTTGGGTCTGAACGGCGTTCTGAGCACCAGTGGCAGTTTGGTGAGCTGGATTGGGCTTCTGCCCAGGTTTGTACTTTGTTTATAGTGACATCAAAGAGGTTACCTTCAGTCACTGAGCTCCTTTCTCAGCCGAGCTGAGCTGCAATCAGATTCCCACTAGCGCAGTGAGTGCTCACAGCTCACAGTGCTAGTGTGGATCTCACTGAAGTCACTGCATCAGGTTTAACTGAGATTAATAAAGGAGTCTGTGTCATTTTTTCAAGCAATGGTCTTTATTCTGGGTGTCTGTGTTTGTTTACAAACCATACAACTATAGGATTAGTAATGGATGGGTGTTTTATTGACCTCGTCATTACTAAGCCGTGGGCTTGATGTCACCTGAAAAGTGACATCAACCCCACAAATATTACCCCACTTGCCACAGCTGCAGGGCAAGCGGGAAGAGCCAGGCAAAGCACCAGAATAGGCAAAACTAATAGATGTGCATTTTCTTGGAAGCTGCTGGCTGCTATTTTTATGCTAGGGGGTCAATTTCCATGGCCCCTTACCAGCCTGAGAATACCAGCCCCCAGTTATCTGCTTTAGCAAGGCTGGTTGTCAAAAATAGGGGTAAAACACAGCATTTTTCAAATTATTTATTTAAATAATTAAGAAAACAGAGTGCTGACCCCTCTATTCTTGATAACCAGTATTTCAGCCCCAAGATGTGAGTTTTGGCTGGTTCGTTAGCAAAAATAGGGGGAACCCATGCCGTTTTTTTCAATTACCGTACTTATTTACAGCGCAGGAGCGACAGATGAATACTCCCATCCGCCGCTCCTGCTGTTACTGTTATTAGCAGCAGCAGGGAGTAGGCTGATTGAAGTATTAGTCCCAATATACAAAGAATGGTTGCACTCTATCATGCTAAAGCATGTCAATGTGGAATATATGTAATTAGAATTGCAATACAGCTTTAGAATTATAGAAAAAAATATGAGACTCTTAGCATAAAATTTGGCCAAATATTATCTGCCCACCAGCCAACGTCAAGGCGGCCTCAAATCTGATGGGTACCTACACTGTGTGAATACCTCTCTAAGGCTGATGTCTGAATTCCTGGGTGAATGTGGACACCTCTGTCAGCAATGCCTGCATTTATGGGTAAGTAGGGACCTGCTGTAATTAAAATCACCACCTGGTGGAGGGCGGAGTGCTCAGTCAGTAAGCTAACATACAAAAGACAAAAAAACTGACTGGCACATCCAAACTAATGTGAATACGTGCATACCAAGAGGAGCTACCCCCATTTACAATATACAAAGAATGGTTGCACTCTATCATACTAAGGCATGTCAATGTGGAATATATGTAATTAGAATTGCAATACAGCTTTAGAATTATAGAAAAAAATATGAGACTCTTAGCATAAAATTTGGCCAAATATTATCTGCCCACCTGCCAACGTCAAGGCGGCCTCAAATCTGATGGGTACCTACACTGTGTGAATACCTCTCTAAGGCTGATGTCTGAATTCCTGTGTGAATGTGGACACCTCTGTCAGCAATGCCTACATTTATGGGTAAGTAGGGACCTGCTATAATTAAAATCACCACCTGGTGGAGGGTGGAGTGCTCAGTCAGTAAGCTAACATACAAAAGACAAAAAAACTGACTGGCACTTCCAAACTAATGTGAATAGGTTAGGATGTGCCAGTCAGTTTTTTTGTCTTTTGGAGTATTAGTCCCATCAGCCGCTGCCTGCTGTCTCTTTCATTACTTAAGTGTAACTCTGATCATTCTCCCCTGCTTACGCCGATCACCGGCAAAGTAGGGGAGAATGATGAGAGCCATGTTCAGTACCCGGGGAACAGCGCTTCTTCCTTGGCCCCCACCCTTGTGGTACTGATGCGGCACATGCATGCCACATGTGTGCCGCAAGTATTACACACACGGACACTGACATCTCTGGTACCGGAAATATCAGGATGTGTGAAAGATAGGTTCACATCATTATATTCTACCTCAGCATGACATGACATGTTGTAATTATCGTATATTGGTCTTTGTCCACTAGTCTTATATCCACATGGATTTACTGTTATGTATTTAGTGGTTACATGTTTTTTAGTGTCATCAATGTGGTGTTGCTGCTGTCCTTTATACCTGTTCACTTGATTTATTTTGATAGTGCTTGGTGTACACTCTGCCTTATTCGGTATTAACTTTCTGGATATGATCTATTCTTAATTGTAACCAATAAAATTTCTTAGTATTTTATTCTGTCTGGTACTTCCTCTTCTTTTTGGGTTTACTTGATGTTTTTATAGGTGGTATTTTTGGGCACATGACATTTTTTGGTCACTTTCTATTCTGATATTTGGGAGACAGAATGAGCAAAAACCAGCAATTCATGAATTTCTTTTTTGGGGGGCTTTTATACCATTCCATGTGTGGTAAAATTAATAAGGCAGTTTTATTCATTGGGTCAGTACGATTACAGAGATACCTCATTTTTTTATGTTTTGGCGCTTTTATATAATAAAAACTATTTTATAGAAAAAAATATTTTTTTGCATCACTTTATTCTGAGAGCTATAATTTTTTTATTTATTTTGCTGATGAAGCTGTATTGCAGCTAGTTTTTTGCAGGACAAGATGATGTTTTAAGTGGTACCATGTTTATTTATATCCATCTTTTTGATTGCGTGTTATTCCATTTTTTGTTTGGCAGTATGATGATAAAGCCTTGTTTTTTGCCTTTCTTTAAATGGTGCTCACTAAAGGGGTTAACTAGTGGGACGGTTTTATAGGCCGGGTCGTTGCTTTCACGGTCATGCCAAATATGTGTACTTTTGCTGTTTACTTTTTTTTTTCAATCAAATATTTATTTAGTGATAGAATATATATTTTTTTCTTATTGCTTTTTTTTTTTTAATATTTTTACAATTATTTAAAAGAAAATTTTACTTTTCCTAACTTTTGCACTTTGTCCCACTATGGGACAATCATTTTTTTGCAGGCTGATTACTTCTATAGCATGCAGAGGAAGCAGCATCTGCATGCCATAGAAGCTGTCAGTGCTGCACTCACAAGGAGACTTGCTGATCATGCACTGTGCATGATCAACAAGTTTCCTAACTCTGGTCACCCTGATGTCATCATGACGACATCTGTTCACCTTGGCAAAGATCGGGACCCCGCGTCATGACGCGGGGTCTCTGATACAAAGGCAGAGGAGCTGTCAGCCCTCCACCAGCTCCCAGAATGCTGCAATCTTGTTTGATCGCAGTTTTTTGGGGGTTAAAGTGCTAGGAGTGGTCTGTGATTGCTCATGGCACCTAGTGTCAGGTGTCATCTGTGAGAATCAGCTGATACCGGGCCGCGATCAGCCGTGCACCTCCCATGAGTGCGACCGATCACGATGACTTAATGATCCGTTCAAGGTCAAATTGTGACAGGTCATATGGATAGATCATTATGTCTGATGTCAGAAAGGGGTTAATGAGAGATATAGAATTTCCCTATCATTAATGTAATGCTTTTTATGGGAGAGGTTATAATTCGATTTTCTAAATCCCTAAATTTATCTTTTAAACTTAATGAATTAATCATTGGAAGCTTTACTGCTAATTTATGTTACAGAATAGTTTTACACAGACATATTAATATGTGTCATAGGAGTTATGGGGAGTTGATGATCTTTATTGCCTTGTTATTTGACGATATGTCCCAATTCTAGGTCAAACATGTTTCATACCACCATTCTGTAGTTTTTAACAGTCTCAAATTACTGCGCTATGAAAAATACAGGTAACCGTTTGTAAAATTGGTACAAACAGATACATTTTAAAACAAGTGAATCCATTTTTTTACATTTATACTACATTCATATACATCTGTTTCTTGAAAATAAACAGATTTGGGGGTTTTGCATTAAAAACGTAGATAAAGAGTAAAGACAAAGAGTATGACTTAAAAAAAAAAAATTATGCAAGCCTATGCCAATGTTTGGCTCGGTGTTTCATAGATTATGTTTAATTTGTTTTAGCTTTTATTAAGGATGAAAAAGCAGACTGCGGATTTAAATCACGTAAAAATAAAAACTGATTGAAGCAGATATGTGCACAAGTATGAGTCAAATGGAAATCTCTTTAACATACATTTTTCCTGTTGTGTTCTTTGTGAATACAAACATATGGCTGTCAAGTAAACTACAGAAACATGTTGTGAAGCATGCCCTAGCCTGTGTCTCATATTTAATCTTGTAAAAATGAAAGCTTTAATAGAGATGATCGAATCTTTTAAAATTCAATTACATTAGTTGTATCAAGGTTTTTCCTAAAAATTGATTTGCAGTCATTGCAAAAGGTGCATAACAAACTGAGGTCTCCTAAGACTGTATTGAACCCCCTATAAGCCCTTGAACACAGCTCAGGGTGACTCCAACTTATCTGCCTCGGAGTAATCCTTGATGCTAATCTCTCCTTCAAACCACATATCCAAGCCCTTTCCACTTCCTGCCGACTTCAACGCAAAAATATTTCACGAATCCGTTCATTCCTCACCCAAGAATCTGCAAAAACCCTAGTCCATGCCCTCATCATCTCTCGCCTTGACTACTGCAACCTCCTGCTCTGTGGCCTCCCCTCAAACACTCTCGCACCCCTCAAATCTATTCTAAACTCTGCTGCCCGACTAATCCACCTGTCCCCCCGCTATTCCCCAGCATCTCCCCTCTGTCAATCCCTTCACTGGCTCCCAATTGCCCAGAGACTCCATTACAAAACCCTAACCATGACAGACAAAGCCATCCACAACCTGTCTCCTCCATACATCTGTGACCTCGTCTCCCGGTACTTTCCTGCACGCAACCTCCGATCCTCACAAGATCTCCTTCTCTACTCCCCTCTTATCTCCTCTTCCCACAATCGCATACAAGATTTCTCTCGCGCATCACCCCTACTCTGGAACTCTCTACCACAACATAACAGACTCTCACCTACCATAGAAACCTTCAAAAAGAGCCTGAAGACCCACCTCTTCCGACAAGCCTACAACCTGCAGTAACCACCGATCGACCAAACCGCTGCACGACCAGCTCTACCCTCGCCTACTGTATTATCACCCATCCCTTGTAGATTGTGAGCCCTCGCGGGCAGGGTCCTCTCTCCTCCTGTACCAGTTATGATTTGTATTGTTTAAGATTATTGTACTTGTTTTTATGTATACCCCTCCTTACCTGTAAAGCGCCATGGAATAAATGGCGCTATAACAATAAATAATAAATAATAATAATAATAATCTGACTATGGGTAAATAGGTAGTAACTGTAAAACACTGTGCTAACAAATGCGGTATAAATGATGTCAGCTTATTTCTTCAGATCACTTTTTGCGCCACCAAAATGTTTGCAACGCCATGTTTTGAAATCTCTAATATAGCTCTTTCTCTTCTGATTAGTAAAAGGCAAAATGGACAAAAAATATGACAAAATAACTTTATTCCTTATTGTGTTACCAGATTTATATTGTTTATTTGCAGTTTGTTGCTTTTGCACATCATTTATTTAGAAGGTTTTCAAGAAAAAAATTGACCAAAAAGTCTCCAAATCTTCCACAAAAACTCAACTCTCAAACTTCATGTATTACCCTAAAAACAATTTTGTAGGGAAAAAATGCTTAAACATTGATATATATTATTGTGAGAGCTATACCTATTTTGTTCTACTGCAAGAGCTAAATAAGATCTTGTGTTTTTTGCAGGACAAGATGACATTTTTAGAGTTGCTATTTATATTATAAACTACTTTTTGATGGTGTTTTATACTACTTTTTGGGTGGCAAAATGTTGTATTTTTGCTGGGATTTTTTGTGTGTGTTAGATAATAAGACTGTTTCATACATTAGGTCATTCCGAATGCGACGAGACAAAATATTTTCACTTTTATTTTTTACGTAAGAATGCATTTTTAATTATTACAAATTTTACATAATTTACTTTGTACTTTTTTTAGTTCTTGTCGTAATATAGAACTGGTACATTTTATACCATGATTGCTGGTTTAAAATCCTGCAACACTTTTGAAATGCAGGTAGACATGAAAGAATTTAATCATATGGAATAGAATTTTACTCAAACATTACAAAAATGCATATTTTTTATAATTCGATTCTGAACAATTTCAGCAAGAAGTGAATTACAAATGCCTAGCCATCAATTTTTCCCTAAAAATGTCTGAGCTGGGGGCATGGTTACAGCACTGCTCTTTATACTCAGCGGTGACTGAACTAGAGCCGGCACCTCCCTCCATGACTGAATACTGGATACTGTCAGGGAAAATAAAAATAATTTTCCCCCCACTGCATTTGGCTGCGTGTAGATGCCAGACAGCATCATAACGTTGTTAACCTGCAGATTAACCCCATATCTGCAGGTTAAAAGGGTTATTCCTGGTGACAGGCTCCCTTTAATGTTCTAGTTTTAAATGATTATTCTTCCCCCGTCCATGAGTAATATGCCATAATAAAAATATTCTATGTTTTTAGGTAGATACGTGCCTTGAAAGCAAAATGCAGCAACAGCCTTAAGAACTGTGGAGTATATAGCTGGCCTATTGAAATGGTAAAACAAGTATGCAAAATTGTGTATTCTTTTCTTTTTTCTTTCCATTTTTATAACAAAACTCAACCTAACTTTCTCAAAAATGATATAACAAGAAATGCAAGATAATTGCAGCCATAAATTGTAATGGTGTGAATAAAATATAAATTTTGATCAATAAACAAGCATGCGGAAAAAAAAGAAAAACAATTTTCATAAACGCACACTTTTAGACAGTCATATTTAAGTTGATTGTTGGAAATTTTCTTTTATATTTTTACTAGCTGAAGAGCCCGGCGTTGCCTGGGCATAGTAACTAGCTGTGGTTAGTTATAACAAGTTATAATGATTATATTGCCCATAAAAACATTTCACATCATATATTCAACAATACAGATTTGCAACACAAATTAACTGAACGATTACCCAAGTATTGATAGTATTGTATTTTCAACTCACTCAAGAGCCTTTTGATAAACAACATTTTTGGCTTTTCCTTCTCCGGTGCAAAGATGAACAGATTTTTGGCAGTTTCAACTCTTGAACAGACCATGTAAAGTTGACCATGAGAAAAGCATGGAGACTGCAAATCGATCCCTACTACTTTCAAGGACTGTCCCTGAGCCTTGTTAATGGACATTGCAAATGCCAGTCGAACTGGAAACTGGAGGCGTTTAAAATCAAAAGGCAAATCAGATGGAATGAGTGGAATTCTTGGAATGAAAATGTCCTCTCCTTTGGCACATCCTGTCAAAATGGTTGCTTCAATTACTTGTGTAAACAGGTTCTTAATCAAGAGTTTTGCTCCATTACACAACTTTGGTGGATCTAAATTGTCGCTGTTGAACATAGCAACGCTCCCGCACTGGTACACGGAACACAACCCGCACCATTTTGTTGAAGAAAAAGGGTTTTTTAACATAATATTAACCCCTTAACGACTGCTGATATGACTTTTAATAGTGGCAGTTAAGGGACCTTATTCCTCCTGCACCTCATGAGCCTTCTTTTTACACAGCCTCCTCCTGCACCTCAGCTCCTCCTTTATACACAGCATTTTTCTGCAGCACAGCTTTTCTGCTTTATAGTTGCCTCCTCTGGCAGCACCTCACAACCCTCTTCCATGTACAATTGGAAAAATTTGATCCCGAGAGAAATTGTACTAATTGCAATAAAGCGCATCGCATACACAGCCTACTTTTTCTGCAGCACCATACTTTTCTCCTTTAGACCTCGCTCACATGTTATTTGTTCAGTATTTTTACCTCAGTATTTGTAAGCTAAAACTTGGAGTAAAATAATCAGATAAAAAGTATATTAGAAACACATCCCAACTTCTGTATTTTTCTCCCACTCCTGGTTTTGGCTTATAAATACTGAGGTAAAATACTGACCAAATACTGAATGTGTGAATGTGGCCTTATACACAGCCTCCACCAGTAGCACCTCACTTTTCTCTATACACAGCCTCACACTGCAGCAGTACCTCACTTCTCTCATTTCCCCCTCACTCCTCTCATTTTCCTCCCTCACACCTGTCATTTTGACCTCACACCTGTCATTTTCTGATCACTCCACTATTTTCCCCACACTTCTCTCATTTTCCAATCACACCTCTTCATTTTCACCTCACACCTCTCATTTTCATCTCACACCTCTCATTTCCCCTCACTCCTCTCATTTTCCCCTTGCTTCACTATTTTCCCCTCATTCCTCTCATTTTCACATTACTTCACTATTTTCCCCTCACTCCTCTCATTTTCACCTCACTCCTCTTATTTTCACCTCACTCCTTTCTTCCTCACACACGTGCACAATAACTTCCTGTTATGAACACAATGGTGTAATCCATGAGGCTCCTTCCTTTCCCTTGACACCAATCATGCCTCACAGGAGCAACTCCTTTCTAGACACAACGGAGCTAGATGTGGCCTGTGCCTGCCAAACACTGATACTCTGAAGGTGGCGACCCTTATTGTAGATCGCAGCGGCTGGGACATCACAGCCTGTGAGTTTTGCAGGGTTGCTTTCGAGGTGAATGTGTCACCACCCATGTGTGCTAACAACGTGGGCCGTGAGGATGGGGCTTTGCATGTGGCATGAATGTGGCTATGCATAGTGAGTGGGGCTATGTGGAGTGGGTTTGGCTCGATACATACACACACACATACATACACTCAGCTTTATATATAGAGATTTATTTTGTATAATTATTTAAAACTTCATGGATTGCTTAAGAAATTCAAAAACTCAGTACAGTTGCTTATCACTTGTCACAAGCAAGTACAAATTTTCTGGCTAACACTCATTTCAGTTTTTTTCTTCAGCAGAAGTTGTGGTGTGGAGGGTCTTGAACTGGTTTCCGTGCTTTCTACTGCTTAATGAATGAAGAAAAAAATTGTTAAATTCAAAGACATAAAAGGTTGAAGCCTTCCTTGAGTGTAGTACTGAGGGCGCTGTCATAGAGCCACATAACAGGGATGACGATGGCATCATAATGCTCAGACAGGCTGAAGGCCACATGAGTGTAAAAGCCTGTATTTCTATGCAGCTGTCACACTCGTGACAGTCCGAGCATTATAATAATATTTTTCTTTACATTTTAAAGGGGACTTGTACAGACAATAAAGTCATTACAGAATTAACATAGCTCAACACAAAACAAAAGGAGTGAGGGCGCTGCTCGCAAGCTTACAATCTATGAGGAAATAGGGGGTGTGATGTGATTGTTGTCTGTGTTATATAGACATCTGAGAGTGCCCTTATAATGACACGAGTCAGTTGCTGTTGGCAGGCACCTATCTTATTTCTCTCCCCCTAGCAATGGAATCTATGTATTATTAGCAGACTACTACCCACTTTTTCTGTCTTCAGCGTTGCATTTTTACACCACACTTTGAAGTAGCTGTCTATTGATTTAGCCCCTTCTCTTCCCATCACTTATGCTGAGCTGTGCTCTAAAATTGCTGCTGCATTCACTGCCTATGCTTTTACAGTGGCTCTAGTAAACTCTTTTGATTGCTTTATACCAATTGATGTGATACCTGCAAGGTATTATGTGGAAAAAACCAAGGTCCTGAATAAGATAATATAAGACCTTTCTAGCTATTACAAGCATCAGCAATGTTTAAAACAGTTCCAGGCATTGTTTTGTCAGGTCACTCAACCTGAATTGCAAATTGCTTGAATTCACCATGAACTGTGAATTTCATGATATTCGACATGAAGGTTATTCACATTGAATCCATTCACCCATGTCTCACCTTTAATTAAATGCTAACTTACAATATGACTTTTAAGCTCATACTGAATGCTGCACAATAATCAGAAATGGCTGAAGTATCAAATTCAAGGGCATTGCTGCACAACTTTCAGTCCAAGATTAAGCAGTGTTGTGTAGCTGATAAGCATGATCATCAAAACTGACAAGACAGTGGTTAATTCATGTAAAAAATAAGTAGCCCAGACGTGTGTCGATAGGCCCTGAAGGCAATCTTTTTCACTTTTTGCATATCATTGAATTTCTTGTCACCTGATAACCCAGCACATTTTTCACCACACGAAAGAGATATTGATTTCCATAGGTTAATGAAATATTACATTGCCTTTAGTTGATCAACCAAACAGATTCATGAAATAAATCTAGAAATAAGAGAACAGGAAAAAACAGCTAATTATATAGCTCATTTATTATTCTTGACAGATAGTAAATTATTCCTATTCCATTTCATTATATTTTACTTATTTATCACAAGAAGTCTAAATAAATATTTAATGTAAAGTTGTATTTGCAATTTTGGGGAGTCAGACTTAATTAAATTTGTTTGAAGCAGCAATTTTTTCCTAATTATTACAGTCTACAAATATATTAAGCGTATGCCTGTTTTCAGAAGTTTCCATTGAAAGCTGTTTCCATATCTGTTCACAAACAGTCTCATTTCTTGTACCCCTAACAGTCACATGTATCTGTGGATGCGGTGACGCACTTCCAAGCTGGCGCTCACCACGACTAGATGCCCCTCCTGCCTTTGCTTGCAAAAAGCGGCAACCTCTCTTCCTTTATATCCTTAACACCATAGTGCACGTTGCACTCATTGCAATCTCTCTTCTCCACTTCTGGGCGCAAGTAAATATTTAGGGCCAGTTGCTCATACCCCTTTTGCCCCTATGATATGTGTTTACTTGTTTAGCAACTTGCTCTGAGATGTGTATTTACTTTTACATGGCTGCATTCAAATATTTTTTAAGTGCAATGATACTACTTTCTATATGTACAGTATGTCTCCCTTAACTGCTATGCTTTACTTACCTTTTGAATATACCTCATGAGTTTTCTCATTTCCCGATTCACTATTTCTTCACTTATTTCCTATGCCCTATTCGCATTTTCCTCTACATATCACTATCACTTATAATGTAATTAGCTATTACTCTATACATAAAACAGTTTTCAGTTGAATTTTTTGTATGCTTTTGCTTATAATTTTGTATATATTTTGACTATTTATAATGTACAGCATTTTTTATATCATTTTTTACTTTTCCCACCAGCGATCATATGAATAGGACCCGGGACAGATCAAAACTAGTGATGAGCGAGTATACTCGTTACTCAAGATTTCCTGAGCATGATCGGGTGATCTCTGAGTATTTGGATGTACTTGGAGATTTAGTTTCTGTCACCCTAGCTGCATGATTTGCAGCTGCTAGCTAGCCTGATTACATGTGGGGATTGTATGTTTGTTAGGAAATCCCCACATGTATTCAGGCTATCTAGCAGCCACAAATCATGCAGCTACGGCGACAGAAACTAAATCTCTGAGCATATCTAAATACTCGAAAATCACCGAAGCATGCTTAGGAAATCTCGAGTAATGAATATACTCGCTCATCACTAGTCAAAACATCTTCTTTGCTGTCGCATATGTCCCTTTACCTCATGGTATGTTTTTTCTACTGTCTACATGAATATAAAGCCTTCATTGATTCAACCTTTGGCTTCATGAATGCATTTATTCAATTTTTCTACTACTTCTTGGGGCAATTACCAAGTTCAAGCAGCACCTCCATACATCACTGAGTGCAAACTAATATTCTTCAAATCTGTGGAGTCACTTGACGGAAAATATTTTGTTCTTTTATAGTACCACTCAAGAAAAGTGATGGGCAAGCATGCTCATCACTGCTCGATACTCAATCATGCAATTGGGTGCTCAATCAAGCATCGAATAGTGCCGAGTGTCACATGGTGCTCGAGTGCTTGAGTCCCAGAGCCACACAACACTTAAGCTAGGAATTTATTATCTCTGAGAAGAGACGCTCCACTCCTAAGTCTGGCATTTCGCATGGTAATGTGCCAGTATTTGCAGTCAGCCGCCGGTCCCAAAATGCTCAAGAAGCATTACATTATTCTCATTGGAATATATTGCTGGCCCCAGAAATTTGTGCCAAGTTCATAAGAGGATTGAAAAGCTTCTCATAGATTCTTTATGCTCAAACTCAAAAATATGTTAGATGTTCTATCTCAAAGTAGTGTAACTGAAATTTATTTCTAACCATAACACTCTAACTCCTTGATGAGATGCGCACCTTATTTATGGGGCTGGATCAAAAGCTTAGCCTGCGTAAGACATCTCAGTTGCCTGCTGTGTTATACAGAAGGCAATTGAGAGTAATTTCTGTGATTAGAGCTAGATAGCTAACAACAGCTTAACCTCTCAGATAGCGCTGTCAAACATGAAAGAGGCATTTTATAGAATGTAAACAGGATAGCGACCATTCTGTTACAATTTTCCCCTAAACAAGATTCTTGGATGCTAATGGAATTGTTATGGCAATCAAAAATCTGAAACAAAGCAAAAGTTCACATAGTCTAAAAAAGAACACTGTTCTACAGTCCAATTGGTTCAGAGGTTAAAACAGTTGAATGTAACTAATTTTTTAGTACTGAAAACGAATATGATACTTAAATTTTTTTGGGGTCCACCATTTATATACTTGTATAATATATTGATTACCACAATTTATGTACCTGTTAATCCGAGCACCGGCACTTGTTTTTAATAGTTAGTCCTACTCTTTTACCACTTTGTATAGATAAAGGCATTTTTATTTGAACATATTTCTTGTCCGATAGTATTTGGATTCTATGCTTTGGGGTACTCTCTTCTATTGTTAGCAGCTAGTCTATTACATCATCTATTTAGTCTTTTGAGCCTTCAATGCTTTATCATTTTAGGGTGACTAGTCAAAAAAGTCAACTCAGCTCAGATGATATAACTCTAATTACAGTTGCATCATCTACGTTTACAAATGCACTCTGTTTAAGGTATACAGTTTTAGGATTTGTTAGCTTAGTTTCTTAGCATATTGACATGTTTCTATGTTTTTTTCAGATGTGCCTTTATCTTGCATTAACAAATGCAGATCTTTTTGCTACATATGCGGAAAAGTCACTTTTTTGTGTCCCAAAGGTGAAACTTGGTTACCCTGATAAGGAAAACCTACAACATGTACTTTGGCTGCAAAACAGATGATAAGAGCAAGTGTTGGGCTCCATACATATTCTGGGAAAAATGCAAAGTACTACATCTGGGCAATAAAAATGAAAAGAGCATATACAGAATGGGAGAAATAAAGCTAAGCAACAGCACATGTGAAAAAGACTTGAGTATACTAATAGATCACAGACTGAATATGAATAAACAGTGTGATGCAGCAGCAAAAAAAGGCAAATGCAATTCTAGGATGTATTAACAGAAGCATACAGTCTAGATTGCGTGAAGTCATTATTGCCCTCTACTCCTCTTTGCTCAGACCTCATCTGGAATACTGTGTCCAGTTTTGGGCTCCAAATTTTAAAAAAGACATCAACAAACTGGAGCAAGTTCAGAAAAGAGCGACCAGAATGGTGACCGGTCTGCAAACCGTGTCTTATGAGGAAAGGTTGCAGGATTTGGGAATGTTTAGCTTGCAGAATAGAAGACTGAGAGGAGACTTAATAGCTGTCTACAAATATCTCAAGGGCTGTCACATTGTAGAAGGATCATCTTTATTATCATTTGCACAAGGAAAGACTAGAAGCAATGGGATGAAACTGAATGGGAGGAGACACAGATTAGATATTAGAAAAAACTTTTTGACAGTTAGAGTGATCAATGAGTGGATCAGGCTGCCACGAGAGGTGGTGAGTTCTCCTTCAATAGAAGTCTTCAAACAGAGGCTGCAAAACACAAGCTGCGGAGACACCATCACATGTTTCTTAATGCAAGCAATGACTAGCCAGGTCTTTCCCCGGGAAGGAACAACCACAGGAAGGGCAGTCTCCAATGAAGGAAGCCACCTATGCCAAAACATGTGATGGTGTCTCCGCGGCTTGTGTTTTGCATGTTTTTGCATATTTCCCATTAGGGATGGAGGCATTGCTCTAGAATCACTGCGTTGAGAAACATGTGATGGTGTCTCCGCAGTGTTGGATGTTGATCTCCATGAGTTCATTCATCCTTATTTTTCACAGTCTTTTACTAGGCATTGCTCCTACTAGCCAGTTTCCTACTCCACACTGATGAGGGGCAATACCCCGAAACAGCTGTCTGTGGATGGATACCATGTTTTGGCATAGGTGGTTTCCTTCATTGGAGACTGCCCTTCCCGGGGAAAGACCTGGCTAGTCATTGCTTGCGTTGAGAAACATGTGATGGTGTCTCCGCGGCTTATGTTTTTGCATATTTCCCATAAGGGATGGGGGCATTGCTCTAGAATCACTGAATTGAGAAACATGTGATGGTGTCTCCGCAGTGTTGGATGCTGATCTCCATGAGTTCATTCATCCTTATTTTTCACATTTTCAAACAGAGGCTGGACAGACATCTGTCTGGGATGATTTAGCGAATCCTACTTTGATCAGGGGGTTGGACCAGATGGCCCAGGAGGTCCCTTCCATCTCTACAATTCTATGAATCTATGCAATAGATGTGGATCACATCTTAACCAGTGCTTGCAAGGGGGAAGGCAATTAATGCCTTTTGAACTCCCAATGATCTGGAGAGAGCCATCCGACCGCTCTACGAATTGCTATCTCTGCATGGTGCCTGTAGTAGAGAAAAATGGCAAAATCCATAAAGACATCTAAGGAGAGAGGATACATTTTCCTCACATTGAACATATGTGATTAATTATAGCTAGGGAAATGAGAAAGAGCTGACACTTCAACTTTCATTGAAGTTGGACCTCATGACGTGAATGGTTAATTACAGCACAGATCTGCACTGAGAACCAGCCACCAAGACTAAGGTTCATTTACTCATAGGTGGAGAACTACACTTCTGAGGCAAGAGTTTCCTCAGTTCAAAGGACTGGTCTCAGACACTCTGGAGCTAGTTGTCAATGATGAATATTGGGATTTGTTAGAGCCAATATTTAGGTGAGAAATATTTTCAGCATCGTAAAGAATTGAAGAACATAATGCATTTACGCACATCACTGTAAGGCTGGCTAAACACATCCAACTCAATATTGCTTAGATGGATGACGTTATTTATGCCATTCTTCTTCTCTATAGAAAGGTAAATTCATGATAGCATACATGATAATGTAATCTCCTGCCTGGCACCTACATGGATGAAGATAATCTGAAAGTTGAGGTTCTCAAAATCTTCTAAAAACCTAGCACATCCTAAACCAGCCCCCCATATGAGCTCACCAAGGAGAGGTATGTGGGAGTAACTTTGAGCTAATAAAAAGCAGTATTTGAATTTTTGTATTTTGTCAGTACTGGAAAGTACAGCTCACTGCGGGTTCTGTCCATTTCTTAAAAAGGAGTACCTCCCTCTGCTAAGCTCTGAGCCATTTACGTTGCACAGGTTTAACACTTTTTCTTTTGCTATCCCTTTTATGTCATGTGATTGTATATACTGTATTGTTTTGTTTCCATTTTGTAACATCCTTGTATATTTCTTATAAACCTTGCATACCTCTCCAAATTAAATATATAAAATTTATTAGCTTTGTTCCTCTTTCTCTGTAAACCACACCCCTGAAGCCATATGCTACCTGTAATGGGTGTCCAATCAGCCTATATAAATGATTGGCAGTGGTAAGTAGTATTTCCTTTTGTTATTGTGGAGTTTGCACTGATCATATCAGGGGATATATATTTAATGTGTTGGAATTGGAGATGAGTATACCATATGCTCACTGTGAGTTCCTCAATAACCAGCCTATCTGTGGAAACAGCCACAAACTGTTCCTCTTTCTCTGTAAACCACTCCCCTGAAGCCATATGCTACCTCTATTGGGTGTCCTATCGGCCTGTATAAATGATTTGCGGTGTTACGTAGTAGTTCCTTTTGTTATTGTGGAGTTGGCACTGATCGTATCAAGGGTATATATATTTAATGTGTTGGAATCTGAGGTGTGTATACCATACTCTCATTGTGAGTTCCTCAATAATAGGCCTACCTGTGGAAAGAGCCACAAACTGATTTGCCCTGATGATTTGAGGCAGTGGAACTGCATCTAACCGACAAACAAGTGGCAGTGGTGGGATCTGTGTGATCTTACAAGAGAGTGAGATAGTAACCCCCAATTAGGAAAGGAGATTTAAGGAAGAAGTTGATATAATCGCATTCAAACATTCCATCTGCAAAATTCCCAGTATCACATACAGAAGAACTGCTGGTTCCAAAATTACCAGAAACATTTTTTGTTTAGTCAAGTGAGGAAGACTAGGGCGCTTGATTTCATGATGCATCTTCCTCTTATGACCCAGACTTTCTGGCAGCAAGCTTATGAACCACACAATGTGATCTGAACAATCTTGTTAGAGATTTGGATCTTCTCAAAAGTATGGGTGACCATATAGCTTCCAGGCTACAGCAGTGAAATCTCCGAGTGGGCGATTTTTGGATTTCTTTATTCCACAACCATAATCAAGATCCTCTCTAATACTTGTTCATGGATGGTGACCTTGTGGCATGCAGCAACATCAACAGTTTAATGGAAACTCTAAAGTTAAGTCATAATCCAGAGGAATGGAGACACTTCATTGGTTCATCAAAAACAATCCTAAAACTTGTCTTGCTGCATAATGTCAGTGTACTATTTTCAATACCAGTTGGTTATGCAGTCCACATTAAAGAAAGCTATAAGAACATGAAACAGCTATTGAGGTACTTAAACTTTGACCAACATGTGTGGCCCCTCTGTAGTTACTTTACGGTGATTGCCCTCTTACTTGGTATTCAGGGTGAATACACAAAGTACTGCTGTTTTCTGTGTGTGTGGGATTGTCATGCAAGAGAATATCACTACAATTTAAGAGACTGGCCTCTACGACATTTACTTCAACAAGGGAGTAAAAATGTCGTGCACTCAGCACTTGTTGACCCATATAAGATTTTGCATATCAAGTTGGACCCATTGAAGAACTTTGTAAAGGCAATGGATAAAAATGCAAAAGCATTCAAGTGTCTCATTAATAAATTTCCAAGGTTGAGTGAAGCAAAGATAAAGGAAGGGGTGTTTATTGGACCTCATATTCATAATCTTTCTCAAGATGAGGAGTTTCTCCTTTTGTTACAGGGCAAGGAAAATACTGTACAGATAGCATTTGTTTTAGTGGCAACTCATTTTTTGAAAACTCAAGAGCACAGGTAACTATGAAGAGTTGATTTAAAATCTACTCAAAACATATAATGATTTTGGCTGTAACATGTCGTTAAAGATCCATTCTTTACATTCACATTTAGACTTTATTCTACCAAACTGAGAAGCAGTGAGTGACAAGCGCAGTGAGAGATTTCATCAAGATATTGCAGCTATGGAGAAAATGTATCAAGCAAAATGGAATCCATTAATGCTTACAGATTACTGTTGGATAATTGTAAGACATGATCCAATGCTGGAGTACGAGACAAGCAAAGAAGAGTTGTCAGTGTCACTGAATGAGGACCAAATTTTGTAGAGGGCTTTTTTTGGATTAGCAGAATAATAAATGTCAATAGCTTTGTGTGATTATTTCATTAAAATAATTTTTAATTAATGTGTGTGTCTTTTTTAACCCTTTACTTTACTAGGGTTAATAATGGATAAGTGTCTTACTGACACCTCTCCGTTATTAACCTGGCTTAATGTCACCTTTCAATGGCAAGGTGACATTAACCCATTATTATTAACCCATTAGCCACCACTAAAGGCAATGGGAATAGAGAGGCTAAGTGCCAGAAAAGGCGCATCTTATAGATGCGCCTTTTCTGGGCTGGCTGGGGCAGATTTTTTTTAGACGGGGGAGGCAAAAACAATGGTCCCGCTCTAGGCTATTCATATCTTCCCTCACTCACTGGCTTTCCCTCTCTGGTGGAGAAATTACCGTGGGAGCCCACGGAATATTTTTCAATGAATTTACCCATTAATTTAACACCTACATGTCCAAAATTTTACACACACACCCTAATCTAATTATTAGTCAAAGACATATAAAAAACTATATATATATATGTATATATATATATATAGACTGTATGCAAACCATGTGTCATTTCATGTCGGGTTTTGTAAAGTTTTTACAGAAGCCGACAATTGATTTAGCGGCTATTATGCTGTGTAGAACTCTATGAAATATAAATATATGTATATATATATATATATGTGTGTGTCTCAATGACATATATATTTATATATGTATTCTATGTGTCTATATATATTCTTTCTATTCTTTATTAAACATGTCAGTGTGATTTTACTGAAACGCAAAATGAATTGCCGTCTGGTCCTTGCGTAATCCGTAGTTTTGTCACCCCCATAGACTTGCATTGGCGTATTTTTGGAGGAATACGCTGACAATCGTAGCATGCTGTGGTTTTCTCAGCCCGTAAAATACGGCAGAGAAAAAATCTGCTGATGGAAGCTGCCCCATAGATTAACATTGGTCCGAATGCAATGCGTTGTTTTTGCGCTTCGCACTCGTCCATATTTCTCTATAGTGTGATGCCGGCCTAACTGTTCTCAGCAGCACATCATCCTCCATAAACAGAAGGTTTGCTGCCAATATACGCTGCTCAAAAAAATAAAGGGAACACTAAGATACCACATCGTAGATATCACTGAATGAAATATTGCAGCTGTAAATCTTTATTCATTACATAATGGCATGCGTTGAGAACAAGAAAACATAAAAATGATCAATGTAAATCAAAATTAATATCCCATGGAGGTCTGGATTTGGAAGGATACTCAAAATCAAAGTGGAAAATCAAATGACAGGCTCATCTAACTTCAGTGGAAATGCTTCAAGACAAGGAAATGATGCTCAGTAGTATGTGTGGCCTCCAAGTGCCTGTTTGACCTCCCTACGATACCTGGGCATGCTCCTGATGAGTCGGCAGGTGTTGCCAACTCCTGGACTGTATGTGGTGCAGTGTGACGTTGGTGTATGGAGCGAGACATGATGTCCCAGATGTGGTCAATTGGATTCAGGTATGAGGAACTGGTGGGCCAGTCAATAGCTTCAATGCCTTCATTTTGCAGGAACTGCTGACACACTCCAGCCACATGAGTTCCAGCATTGTCCTGCATTAGGAGGAACCCAGGGCCAACCGCACCAGCATATGGTCTTACAAGGGGTCTGAGGATCTCATCTCATTACCTAATGGCAGTCAGGCTACCTCTGGTGAGGACATGGAGGGCTGTGTGGCCCTTCAAAGAAATGCCACACCACACTATTACTGACCTACTGCCAAACCAGTCATGCTGAAGGAATGTAGGCAACAGATCGCTCTCCATGGCATTTCCAGACTCTGTCAAAGCTGTCACATGTGCTCAGTGTGAACCTGCTTTCATCTGTGAAGAGCACCGGGCGCCAGTGGCAAATTTGCCAATCCTGGTGTTCTGTGGCAAAAGCCAAGTGTCCTGCACGGTGTTGGGCTGTTAGCACAACCCTCATCTGTGGACATCAGGTACTCACACCATCCTCATGGAGTTGGTTTCTAACCATTTGTGCAGACACATGCACATTTTTGGCTTGCTGGAGGTGATTTTGCAGGGCTCTGGCAGCGCTCCTCCTGATCCTCCTGAGGTAGCAGTCCTTCTGCTGGGTTGTTGCCCTCCTACAGCCCCCTCCACATCTCCTGGTGTACTGGCCTGAATCCGGGTAGCGCCTCCAGCCTCTGGACACTACGCTGAAAGATACAACCAACCTTCTTGCCACAGCTCGCATTGATGTGCCAACCTGGATGAGCTGCACTACCTGAGCCACTTGTGTGGGTTGTAGAGTCCGTCTCATGCTACCACGAGTGTGAAAGCACAACCAACATTCAAAAGTGACCAAAACATCAGCCAGAAAGCATTTTTACTGAGATGTGGTCTGTGGTCCCCACCTGCAGAACCTCTCCTTTATTGAGGGTGTCTTAATAATTGCCAATAAATTCCATCTGTTGTCTATTCCTTTTGCACAACAGCATGTGAAATTGATTGTCAATCAGTATTGCTTCCTAAGTGGACAGATTGATTTCACAAAAGTTTGATTTACTTGGAGTTATACTCTGTTGTTTAAGTGTTCCCTTTATTTTTTTGAGCAGTGTACTTGTATTTCATGAACACAGAATAATAATAAGTGTGTATAGAATGGTTTACGAGTACAGAACAATTGTCGTCCTTTCTAAACAGGCTATTAAACTACTGATTGGCTTGCATATAACTGATAGGCAGTGACTAAATGGCCATGGCCAACTAGTCTAAATGTGCCACTAGACACAGCAAATCACTCCATTTGGAGAGAAGACTTATGTAGTAGTCAGTAAATGGCTGAGATGTGGGGACAGTTAGCCTGCTTCATGAAAGTTGCAGCATCAGCATCTTTCAACTCAAAATTCTGTGTGAATTGATTGCTTATTCTCAATGACTGAATGGTTTCTGTCATTCACAAAAACAAGCAATTTACACAAAATGGAGGCTAAACATAGTTTAACTCACCACCAAGTTTTGCTCCGTCTTGCTGCCATTGTACCCCCCACCCCACCATTGAGTGAAGTAATTGAGATTGAGATAGTCAATACCATTTCATTCATATCATTCATTTCATTCATTATTATGCCGTAGTGAATATCATTCACTACTGGGTGATATCATACCATTAACACTTGTGTGAGTGAAATCTTGAAATTTGCCGATGATATGACACTGATTGGTCTCATCAGGGAAAATGCTGAAGACTTGTATCGGAGTGAGGTGGAAAGAATATGTGACTGGTGTAAAGCCAATAATCTTGTACTCAACACTAAAAAAACTGCTGAGATGGTTGTGGATTTTAGGAAAGATCAACATGAGATACTTCCAATCTACATCCATGACGAAGTGGTTCTTAGGGTCACAGAGACCAAATTCCTTGGTGTTATCATCTCTCATGATCTTAAATGGGGGAAAAACGTGGATGCTGTTATAAGAAAAGCACAACAGAGGATGTTCTTCCTGCGTCAGCTGAAAATATATGGTTTGTCTAAGAATCTGCTGATCTTATTCTTTAATGCTGTCATCAGATCTGTGATTTGTTCCTCTCTGATAGTCTGGTATGGGGGAGCCACTGCGCATGACAAACTCCGCTTACAAAGGACTTTCAGAACAGCAGAGAGAATTATAGGCTCCCCCCTGCCTAAAATCCAGGATCTTTATGATAAGAGTATTCGATCCCACGCATTGAAAATTTCATCCGATCCCTCTCACCCGGGACACTCCTCATTCCAACTACTCCCTTCAGGACGTCGCTTCAGAGTCCCCAAATGCAGTACCAACCGCCATATGAACAGCTTCTATCCACTCTCTGTTCAACAATTAAATCGTCATGTGTAGACTATATACTGTATCTGTCTTGTTAGATGTTACTTGTTGTATCTGTTGTTATATATTATGTTGCCTCTTTGCCACAAAGAATTCCTTGTATATATGTAATATGTACTTGGCGATAATAAATTTGATTGATTTGATTGATTGATTGAGGCTGATTCAGCTGCTAGCTAGAATGAATAGGATAGAGTATGAGACTTTTCTGAAATGGCTGGCAAAAGCAGGGGTGGTGAAGTCGACAGTTTAGTATACTGAAATTAATCACTTTTTCAGCCCAAGCAGGATTTCCTGACATTGAATGTTCTGAAGCTGGTCAATGGCTAGGGCAGAGCCATTGGGATGGCCTTTTGTGCCTTCCATTAATCTATGTATGCAAATAAAGAGGCTAATTACCTAGATGTGCCTGGCCCACTGTAAAATGCATACAGTGTGTTATGCAAATTGCCTCTTCAGAGAGGAAGAGGACTTGAACCCTATAGCGCCACCTGTTGATAGTAGCGATCCTACAAGTCCAATCAACCCTTTAACGAGTCTTGTAATATGACTTAGGATAAAAGCCAAATCAGAATCTCAATTTGCAGACACAGTGTTTCGGGCTATTGGCCCTCGTCAGTGCAAAATATGAGAACTGATTTGGCTAGGTGAGAGGCTCTGGACTGAGGTCTAAGGGGTAAGGATTCTCCTTGTGGAGAGTGACATACCAGCTCTAACTTGTTAAGGTAAGGAGGTGTCATGATCCAGGACGGGGTTTTGTCTTTGGCCCATCTTGGTCAGACAGGGGTTAATTGTTTCTGCCTCTCTCTGGCAGAGGGCAGCTATTTAGTGGCCACTCGACCTAGGTCCGGTGTCAGTTATACTCCTGCCCTCAGCTGAGTTAGTTGACCCCTTGCGTACGTGTGCCTTGTGCCTGATAACTTGGTGCTTGTTTGGTTGTGATCTGGTTCCGTGAAGAATTTTATTTTTTTTTCTCTCTCCTTTTCCTGTGGATTACTATTTGGACCTGCACTCCGGATTGCTGGCTGCCAATAAGTAAAACGGAGCAGGAAAGTGTACTGTTAAAATGGCTGTGGCATTTCAGCCTCAGGAAGAGACACAGGAGTTTGCAGCCGTAACGGACAACCTAGGACTTGACTATTCTCTGCTCGTCCCTCTGTTACAGCGCCACCCTCTCCGTGTATGACCTCTGCTTGTCTGACCTGTGTTTCCCTCTCCTCTGCTACAGTATCCCTGCAGTAAGTATATTACATCATCTGCAGCAGTAGGATGCTAAGCCCCACCCCCTGCAGTCACATGATCGCAGGTCCTTGTACTCCTTACTACTTTCAGCATTGCAGGTCCTGCCTGCTTGAACTTTCACTTCAGTATCAGACCCCGGGCCCTTCCATAGTGTGGGTAAGTCACCCTACTCAGCCGTAGCAGTTTGCCAACGCTGACAGGATCCTGACAGGAGGCTTATTTGTCATGCAATGCTCCTCTGGGAAAATAATATGCAAATTGCCTCTTCATAGAGTAAGAGGACTTGAACTCTATAATGCCACCTGTTGGTAGTAGCGATCCTACAAGTCACAATCAACCATTTAACGAGTCTTGCAATATGACTTAGGATAAAAGCCAAATCAGAATCTCAATTTGCATACACGGTGTTTCGGGCTATTGGCACTCGTCAGTGCAAAGTATGAGAACTGATTTGGCTAGGTGTGTTAGGCACTGGAATTCTTCCCCTGCACAGAAGGGATCCCAAGCTTTATCTTCTCCTGCGTTCTCCCATTCAGTCTCGACCACAGTGGATGCTGCTCAGCAGAGACATCGATCTCAGCGTTTTGCTCAGATTCGGGCTGTGCGCTTTGTTACCACTGCCTCTCCAGGTTCAGCTACGGTAACTTGCAATAGACAACGGCGAGCAGTCATTCCTGAGGATAAGTCCAGGATTCACTCTACTATGCATGCTCGTGAGGTGGCGACCTCTCATTAATGGTCGGCCATCAGCTGCTCAGGTCCTGTGCCGGCTCCGATTTTTCTGCTAGCAAGGTCCTGTCTGATTGGCACAGTCTATAAAGGGATCTTTGGTGCACCCATCGGTGCGCTAAGATCATGCATATTTGCTGTGTGTGTGTGTAGGTGGGACTGTTACAACCCTGTGTACCGCTTATAGCACCACGAATATGTTTCTAGACAGGAAGTGTAGGGTGGGAACTCCCGCTTGAACTTAGCATCTGCACTGGGTGTCCTCAGGCGCAGGCTCAAAAGCCACCTTGTGTCAGAGCAGGTTCAATCTCCAGCACAGTGGAGGGTGAGTTATAGGGACCCCACTAGCGTCTATTCCACTATTCTCCTGTGACGTCTAACAGGGCATAGCTTAGAGTGCTCTCAGTTCTCGAACTGTTCTGTGGAGAAACAGAGTCTGGTGCTTTGCACTCTGTTCACACTGAGTGACATTTAACTCGGTGTGTTTACGGTGCTTACTCGCGGCTACGCTCCGCCATTGTTCTCTAGCTGCGGTTTCTCCATCACCGCATGGTTGACCCCAGGTTGCGATCACATCTTGTCACAATTAACATTTGGTGCAATCTGCAAACCCTAATATAGTGTCTGAAAAGTTGGGCAGATTATTAGCCGAGGCCTGGCCATAAACTAATTGCTCCAATTCAAAACGTAGTCTTAGGTATTAATTATGTGTGGGGAGGTTGAACTGACAGACAGGTCTGCCTGTGGTGAGAGGCAGAGGGACAGCGCAGTGTAGGTACAGGGGCGCTGAGATAAAGAGAAAGGGGTGCTGTGTTGCAGTTTGACCATTAGAGGGCAGTGGGGAGTGTAGGAGAGTGTGTAACTGCCATTGGTCAAGGTAACTGTCAGGTGATAGTGGGCGGAGCTACCAGGACTGGGAGTATAAAGGCTGAGGGAAGGTCCTGGAAGGTTCAGTCAGCCAGGGGAGCTCACTAGATCTGCTGTAGAGAGAAAGGCGGTAAAAAGCCTTCAGACAAGCTGACAGTTGAGACGGTCACGGGGGTGGCCCAGAGGACAGTAGCTGCAGACGGAGTCGGTCTGGGGGTATCAAGTGGACGGTGTACTTTGAATGGTGAAGCGCTGTGGTGGATCTGCCACGGGCAGCCACAGTGGGGAGAGCCACAAAGGACGCCACGACGGAGAATATAAGGAGTGAATGTAGCCGGATCTGTGAACAAAAAGGACTGTGAAATTCCTGTGATGCATGGCGGTGGTCGTCAGAGAGGCGGCCAATAAAAATGGACCTGTTGAATATAATCCCTGTCTCAGTCTCGTGTCTGTCAGCGGCAAGAAGTGGGTCACCCTCCATTCATAGTAACATAGTAACATAGTTTTGAAGGCTGAAGGAAGATCTTATGTCCATCTAGTTCAGCCTATTTTTAGTGTAGCTGTTCTGCATTGTTGATCCTGGGGAAGGCAAAAAACCCACAGAGTAGAAGCCAATTTTCTCCATAGGGAAGAAAATTCCATCCCCTAAGCTGGGTCAATCATCTACCTATAATTTTATGTTATTCGTAACCTTCTATACTGTTACTCACAAGAAATGCATCCATTCCTTTCTTAAATTCATTCAGTGAGTTGGCCATCACCACTTCTTCAGGAAGAGAATTCCAGAGCCTCACTGCTCTTACCGTGAATAACCCTCTTCTATGCTGGTGCGGAAATTGTCTTTCCTCCAAACGAAGAGAATGCCCCCTTGTTCTTGTCACAGTCCTTGGTACAAACAGTTCATTGGAGAGATCTCTGTATTGCCCTCTGATATACTTGTACATATATTAAGTCTCCTCTAAGTCTTCTCTTTTCTAGAGTAAATAGACCTAATTTTGATAACCTTTCTTGGTATTGTAGTGAACCAAATCCATTTATCATTTTAGTAGCCCACCTTTGAATCCTTTCAAGTTCAGTAATGTCTTTCTTGAGCACCGGCGTACAAAATTGCACACAATACTCCAAGTGTGGTCTGACGAGTGATTTGTACAGAGGGAGAATTATGCTTTCATCTCGTGTCCCCAGACCTCTTCTAATGCATCCCATGACCCTATTTGCTTTGGTGGCAGCTGCCTGACACTGGGCACTCCAATTTAGCTTCTTATTGACTAAGATGCCTAAGTCTTTTTCCATGTCTGATTTCCGCAGCAGTTTCCCATTTAGTAAGTAATTGTACCATCTGTTTCTCCTTCCCATGTGCATAACCTTACACTTATCTGTGTTAAACCTCATTTGCCATTTTTCAGCCCAATTCTCCAATTTACTGAAATCTGTCTGTACTTGCAAACTGTCCTCCTTTGTGTTAATTACCTTACATAGTTTTGTATCATCTGCAAATACTGATATTTTACTGTGTAAGCCATCCACCAGATCATTAATAAATATATTAAATAGTAGGGGGCCCAATACAGAACCCTGTGGTACCCCACTAGTAACCCTGGCCCAATCTGGGTATGCCCCATTAATAACCACTCTTTGATTTCTATCACTAAGCCAGCTACCTATCCATCTACACACATTTTCCCCTAGCCCAATCTTTCTCATCTTACTTACCAATCTTTTATGTGGGACAGTGTCAAATGCTTTAGAGAAGTCGAGATAAATGACATCCAATGATTCTCCTTGGTCCATTTGAGAGCTTACATCCTCATAGAAGCTGATCAGGTTAGTTTGACAGGAGCGATCCTTCATAAATCCATGTTGATATGGAGTTAAACATTTATTAGCATTGATCTTATTCCATAATGGTATCCCTTAGAAACCCTTCAAAAATTTTACCCACAACAGATGTTAAGCTTACCGGCCTACAGTTTCCAGGTTCACTTTTACACCCCTTTTTGAATATTGATACCACATTTGTTTGCCGCCAATCAAAAGGAACAGACCCTGTTTCTATAGAGTCTTTAAATATAAGGAATAGAGGCCTGTCTATCACATTACTTAACTCCCTTAATACCCGAAGGTGAATGCCATCAGGGCCTGGTGATTTGTCAATTTTAATCTTACTAAGGCGGTTCTGCATTTCTTCCTGGGTTAGGCAGGTAATACTTAATGGGGAGTTTACATTATCACTCTGCATTTCCCCCGGCAAATCCTTTTCCTGTGTGAACACTGTTGAGAAAAAAGTATTTAAAACATTTGCTTTTCCCACATTGCTCTCTATGATTTCACCCTCATTGTTCTTTAACCCCTTCACCCCCAAGGGTGGTTTGCACGTTCATGACCGGGCCAATTTTTACAATTCTGACCACTGTACCTTTATGAGGTCATAACTCTGGAACGCTTCCATTGATCCCGGTGATTCTGACATTGTTTTCTCGTGACATATTGTACTTCATGGTAGTGGTAAAATTTCATTCAAATAACTTGCGTTTATTTGTGAAAAAAATGGAAATTTGGCAAAAATTTTGAAAATTTCGCAATTTTCCAACTTTGAATTTTTATGCCCTTAAATCACAGAGATACGGCACACAAAAAACTTGATAAGTAACATTTCCCACATGTTTACTTTACATCAGCACAATTTTGGAACCAAAATTTTTTTTTGTTAGGAAGTTATAAGGGTTAAAAGTTGACCAGCGATTTCTCATTTTTACAACACCATTTTATTTTTAGGACCACATCACATTTGAAGCCACTTTGAGGGGTCTATATGATAGAAAATACCCAAAAGTGACACCATTCTAAAAACTGAACCCCTTAAGGTGCTCAAAACCACATTCAAGAAGTTTATTAACCCATTAGGTGCGTCACAGGAATTTTTTTGAATATTTAAAAAGAAATGAACATCTAACTTTTTTTCACAAATAAAATACTTCAGGTTCAATTTTTTTTATTTTACCAAGGGTAACAGGAGAAATTGGACTGCAAAAGTTATTGTGCAATTTGTCCTGAGTACGCTGATACCTGATTTGTGGGGGGGAACGACTGTTTCGGCGCATGGCAGAGCTCAGAATGGAAGGAGCGCCGTTTGACTTTTTCAATGCAAAATTGGCTGGAATTCAGATCGGACGCCATGTCACGTTTGGAGAGTCCCTGATGTACCTAAACAGTGGAAACCCCCTACAAGTGACCCCATTTTGGAAACTAGACCCCCCAAGGAACTTATCTAGATATGTGGTGAGAACTTTGAACCCACAAGGGCTTTACAGAAGTTTATAACGTACAGCGGTACAATTAAAAAATCATATTTTTTCCACAAAAATGATCTTTTCACCCCAATTTTTATTTTCCCAAGGGTAACAGGACCCTAAAAGTTATTGTGCAATTTGTCCTGAGTACGCTGATACCCCACATGTGGGGGTAAACCACTATTTGGGCGCATGGCAGAGCTTGGAAGGGAAGCAATGCCATTTGACGTTTTTGGCTGGAATTGAGATCGGACACCATGTCGCGTTTGGAAAACCCCTGATGTACCAAAACAGTGGAAACCCCCCACAAATGACACCATTTTGGAAACTAGACCCCCTAAGGAACTTATCTAGATGTGTGGTGAGAACTTTGAACCCCCATGGGCTTCACAGAAGTTTATAACATACAGCCATACGATTAAAAAATCATATTTTTTCCACAAAAATGATCTTTTCACCCTCAATTCTTATTTTTCCAAGGGTAACAGGACCTTAAAAGTTATTGTGCAATTTGTCCTGAGTACGCTGATACCCCACATGTGGGGGTAAACCACTATTTGGGCGCATGGCAGAGCTCGGAAGGGAAGCAGCGCCATTTGACGTTTTTGGCTGGAATTGAGATCGGACACCATGTCGCGTTTGGAAAACCCCTGATGTACCAAAACAGTGGAAATCCCCCACAAATGACACCATTTTGGAAACTAGACCCCCTAAGGAACTTATCTAGATGTGTGGTGAGAACTTTGAACCCCCATGGGCTTCACAGAAGTTTATAACATAAAGCCATACAATTAAAAAATCATATTTTTTCCACAAAAATGATCTTTTCACCCTCAATTCTTATTTTTCCAAGGGTAACAGGACCATAAAAGTTATTGTGCAATTTGTTCTGAGTACGCTGATACCCCACATGTGGGGGTAAACCACTATTTGGGCGCATGGCAGAGCTCGGAAGGGAAGCAGCGCCATTTGACGTTTTTGGCTGGAATTGAGATCGGACACCATGTCGCGTTTGGAAAACTCCTGATGTACCAAAACAGTGGAAACCCCCCACAAATGACACCATTTTGGAAACTAGACCCCCTAAGGAACTTATCTAGATGTGTGGTGAGCACTTTGACCCCCTCAGTGCTTCACAGAAGTTTATAATGCCCGGGCGTGAAAATAAATAATTCGTATTTTTTCCACAAACATGATCTTTTAGTCACCATTTTTTTATTTTCCCAAGGGTACCAGGAGAAATTGGACCCCAAAAGTTGTTGTCCAATTTGTCCTGAGTATGCTGATACCCCATATGTGGGAGAAAACTACTGTATGGGCACACGTCGGGGCTCGGAAGGGAAGTAGTGACGTTTTGGAATGCAGACTTTGATGGAATGGTCTGCGGGTGTCATGTTGCCTTTGGAGAGCCCCTAATGTACCTAAACAGTGGAAACCCCCCACAAATGACACCATTTTGTAAACTAGACCCCCCAAGGAACTTATCTAGATGTGTGGTCAGCACTTTGAACCCTCCAGTGCTTCACAGAAGTTTATAACGCCCGGGCGTGAAAATAAAAAATTCGTATTTTTTCCACAAACATGATATTTTAGTCACCATTTTTTTATTTTCCCAAGGGTACCAGGAGAAATTGGACCCCAAAAGTTGTTGTCCAATTTGTCCTGAGTATGCTGATACCCCATATGTGGGTGAAAACTACTGTATGGGCACACGTCGGGGCTCGGAAGGGAAGTAGTGACGTTTTGGTATGCAGACTTTGATGGAATGGTCTGCGGGTGTCATGTTGCCTTTGGAGAGCCCCTAATGTACCTAAACAGTGAAAACCCCCCACAAATGACCCCATTTTGAAAACTAGACCCACTAAGGAACTTATCTAGATGGGAGGTGAGCACTTTGAACCCCCAAGGGCTTCACAGAAGTTTATAATGCCAGGGCATGAAAATAAAAAAATCGTATTTTTTCCAGAAACATGATCAATTAGTCCCCAATTTTTTCATTTTCCCAAGGGTAACAGGAGAAATTGGACCCCAAAAGTTGTTGTCCAATTTGGCCTGAGTACGCTGACACCCCATATGTGGGAGAAAACTACTGTATGGACACACGTCGGGGCTCGGAAGGGAAGCAGTGACGTTTTGGAATGCAGACTTTGATGGAATGGTCTGCGGGTGTCATGTGCGTTTGGAGAGCCCCTGATGTACCTAAACTATTGAAACTCCCCACAAGTGACCCCATTTTGGACACTAGACCCCCCACGGAACTTATCTAGATGTGTGGTGAGCACTTTGAACCCCCAAGTGCTTCACAGAAGTTTATAACACAAGGACGTGAAAATAAAAAAATCATTTTTTTCCACAAAAATGATATTTTTGCCCCCAATTTTTTATTTTCCTAAGGGTAACAGGAGAAATTGGACCCCAAAAATTGTTTTGCAATTTGTCCTGAGTAGGCTGATACCCTACATGTGGGGGTAAAACACTGTTTGGGCGCATGGCAGAGCTTGGAAGGGAAGGAGCACCATTTGACTTTTTCAACTCAGAATTGGCTGGAATTGAGATCAGACGCCATGTTGCATTTGGAGAGCCCCTGATGTGCCCAAACAGTGGAAACCCCCAATTATAACTCCAATCCTAACCCCAACACACCCCTAACCCTAATCTGAGCCCTAGCCCTAGCCCTAACCCTAGCCCTAACCCTAGCCCTAACCCTAACCCTAATCCTAACCCTAGCCCTAACCCTAGCCCTAACCCTAGCCCTAACCCTAGCCCTAACCCTAAGGCTGTGTGCACACACTGCGGATTTTGCTGCGGTTCCGCAGCGGTTTTGGCTGCTGCGGACCCCAGTACCATGATTCCCTATGGGAATCAAAAACCGCAGTGCAGACGGAGCGGAATTTTCCGCGCGGATTATCTGCGGTTTTCAATCCGCAGAAAGAATTGACATGTCAATTCTTTCTGCGGATTCTCCTGCGGTTTGCCATCTCCTCTATTGAGGAGATGAAAAACCGCAGGACAAAACCGCAGAGCAATCTGCAGGTAAAACCGCAGGTCTTTTGACCTGCGGTTTCACCTGCGGATTTTACAAAATCCGCGCGGATGAATCTGCACCTAATCCGCAGCGTGTGCACACGGCCTTACCCTAACGGGAAAATGGAGATAAATACTTTTTTTTTAGTTTTATTATTTTTCCCTAACTAAGGGGGTGATAACGGGGGGTTTGATTTACTATTTATGGCGGTTTTTATTTTTGGCAGCTGTCACACGCTAAAAGACGCTTTTTATTGTAAAATAGTTTTTGCATCACCACATTTTGAGAGCTATAATTTTTCCGTATTTTGACCCACCGAGTCATGTGAGGTCTTATTTTTTGCGGGACGAGTTGACGTTTTTATTGGTACCATTTTCGGGCACGTGACATTTTTTGATCGCTTTTTATTCCTATTTTTGGGACGCAGAATGAACAAAAACCAGCGTTTCATGAATTTCTTTTGGGGGGGTGCGTTTACACCGTTCCTCGTGCGGTAAAATTGATAAAGCGGTTTTATTCTTCGGGTCAGTACGGTTACAGCGATACCTCATTTAGGTCGTTTTTTTATGTTTTTGTCGGTTTTATGCAATGAAAACTATTTTATATAAAAAATAATTATTTTTGCATCGCTTTATTCTGTGAGCTATAACTTTTTTATTTTTTCGCTGATGATGATGTGTGGCGGCTCATTTTTTGCGGGACAAGATGATGTTTTCAGCGGTACCATGGATATTTATATGCGTCTTTTTGATTGCGCGTTATTATACTTTTTGTTTGGTGGTATGATAATAAATCATTATTTTTTGCTTCGTTTTTTATTTTTATTTTTTAAGGGGTTCGCTAAAAGGGTTAACTAATGGGACAGTTTTATAGGGCGGGTCATTACGGACGCGGCGATACCTAATATGTGTACTTTTATTGTTTTTTTTTTTATTATTTTCAAAAAATGAATTTATTGGGGAATATTTTTTTTTTTTTTTTACTAATTTATTTGGCGATTTTTTTTTATTTATTTTTACATTTTTTTTACTTTTTTTTTTACTTTATTACATAGTCCCAGGTGGGACATCACTGTCCTGTGACAGATCGCTGATCTGTCACATCACAGATCACTGTGACAGATCAGCAATCTGTCACAGGCATTGAAGCAGACTTCCTCTTGCCTGCGCTTTGCAGGCACTGAGGAAGCCAGCTTCCTCAGGTCCCCGAAGGCCCCCGTCGCCATCTTGGATTCGGGGGCCTGGAGGATAGAAGCCCCCCGCAGCAGCGCTGCACATTGCGCTGCCGTGGGGGGCTCAGGGAAGCACGGAGGGAGCCCCCTCCCTGCCGATGCTTCCCTTTAACTCCCGGTACACCGCGATCATGTTTAATCGCGGTGTGCAAGGGGTTAACGTGTCGGGGGCGGTCCGTGACCGCCCCTGACACATAGTGCCGGGTGTCAGCTGTGATAATCAGCTGACACCCGGCCGCGATCAGCGGCGCTCACCACGTGGGCGCCGCTGATCGCGCCGACGTACTATCCCGTCCCCGGTCATACGGGCCCGGGTACCGTGGACGGGATAGTACGTCGGATGGCAGGAAGGGGTTAAAGGGACAACACCATCAATTTTAATCATTTTACTGTTTATATAATTAAAGAATAGTTTGGGGTTTGTTTTACTTTCCTTAGCACTGAGTCTCTCAGTTTCCACTTTTGCTAAATGTATTTGTTTTTTACACATTTTATTTTTTTCTGTATAACGTTTTAATGCTTCTTCATTGCCTTCTTGTTTTAGCCTCTTAAATGCCTTGTTCTTGTTATTTATTGCCCTTTTTACATCCTTATTTAGCCACATTGGTGTTCTCCTGTTCCTAGCCCTTTTATTTCTGTACAGTATGGCTAGCTCACAGTGGGTGTGTAAAACTGATTTAAATATTTCCCATTTATTTTCTGTGCTCCTATTTTTGAGGACATTGTCCCAATCAATTCGGCGCAGGTCCTCTCTAAGCTGATCAAGCTTTGCTTTCTTGAAATTCAGCGTTTTTGTAACCCCCTTCCAGGGCACCTTACTGAAGGACAAGTGGAATTGTATTATATTGTGGTCACTGTTCCCTAGGTGCCCATTGACTCGTACTTCTCTTATTCTATCTGGCCTGTTGCTTAAAATTAAGTCCAGAAGGGCTGTCCCTCTAGTTGGGCCCCGCACAAGTTGTGATAGATAATTATCCTTGGTCACTGACAGAAATTGGTTTCCTTTCTGAGATACGCAGGTTTCAGTTTCCCAGTCTATGTTGGGGTAGTTGAAGTCCCCCATAATAATCGCGTCATTGAGATTTGCTGCTTTGTCTATTTGTTTCAATAATAGATTTTCAGTGGCTTCTGTTATATTTAGTACCTTATAACAAACGTCTATGAGGATTTTATTACTTTTCCCTCCTTGTATCTCCACCCATAGAGACTCTACCTCTTTGTTTCCCTCTTGTATATCTTCTCTTAGTGTGGGCTTTAAAGTGGACTTTATATATAGACAGACTCCACCCCCTTTCCTTTTTTTACGATCCCTCCTAAACAAATAATATCCTTGCAAGTTAGCCGCCCAGTCATAGCTGTCGTCAAACCATGTCTCAGTTATTCCTACTATGTTGTATTTTTCCTCATACATTACCAACTCCAAATCTTCAATCTTGTTGGTCAGGCTCCTTGCGTTGGTCAGCATGCAGGAAACAAGATTTGCTTCCTTTTTCTTAGCTTCTTTCTGAGTACCCTGTCTTGGGTCCTCTGTACCACATCTAGTATCCTTGATTAGCTTGTCCTTCTGCTGCATGTTCTTGACTGCTGTTTTTCCTCTCATCCCCTCTTCTTCTAGTTTAAAGCCCTCCTGATGAGTGTGGCAAGTCTTCTGGCGAATGTGTGTTTCCCATGTTTTGTGAGGTGTATCCCATCTCTTGCGAGAAGTCCATCTTAGAGGTAATTCATGCCATGGTCCAATATTCCAAATCCTTGCTGCCTGCACCACCGTCGTAGCCAGTTGTTCACCTCTAGTATCCTATTCCATCTTCTGATGCCATGACCATCGACTGGGAGGATTGATGAGAAAACAACCTGTACGTTCCGTTCCTTTATTTTCTTCCCCAGAATTTCAAAGTCTTCGCAGATAGTTGGTAGGTAATTTCTTGCCGCGTCGTTTGTGCCTACATGTATCAGTAGGAAAGGGTAGTCGTCCTTGGATTTGAGGATAGTTGGTATCCTGTTGGCCACGTCCTTGATTTTTGCTCCTGGGAGGCTGCATACTTCTTGCGCAGTTATGTCCGGCCTGCAGATAGTTGCCTCCGTGCCTCTTAGTAGTGAGTCGCCCATAACTACCACTCTTCTTTTCTTTCCGGACGCACTGCTTGTCGCTCGTGAGTGTTTTTGAGTGTCATTTGTTTCCGCCTTTGTTGATACAGTAACTTCTTTTGTTGATAGTGTGTCTTCTCTTGTAGATACGGTATCATCCTGAGCTGTGCCATTTTCGTTCTCCAGCATGAGGGCTTCATATTGGTTACTAAGCTGTGTGGGTGGTGATGACCACTTGATCCGTTTGATTCTTTTTGTCACATGGCTCCACTTTTCAGCTTCTGTATGTGCTCTGAAGCTTTTCTCACTTTCCATATCCTGAATGGTTGCTTCTGCTTCATCCAAGAAGTCCTCATGTTCTTTAATTACCTTCAATGTTGCTATTCTTTCTTCCAGTCCCTGCACCTTTTCCTCTAAGAGGGCAACAAGTTTGCACTTCTGACAGGTAAAGTTGAGTTTTTGGGCCGGAAGATCCGTAAACATGTAGCGTGTGTTGTAGGTGACCATGTGGATTTTCTTCTCTTCCATATTGCTATTGCAGTCAATGATGAGTGAAAACGCCAAGCAATCGACAGCTTAAGGTGACTCTTCTCCTCTTCCCAGAATGGACCAGAAATATGCAGATGAGCTTCCTGCTTCTCCAATCCCTGGTTTTGCGATGTCCTCAAACAGCGAGACCCGGCAAGTCCCAGTGATCGATCAGCTTAAGGCGACTCTTCTCCTCTTCCCAGAATGCACCGGAAATATGCAGATGAGCTTCCTGCTTCTCCAATCCTGTAGGATCACTCTCTCACCCTACCTACATTTGGCATAGTCGGCAGGATCATTTGCTACAAATACAACACCTTCAGTGGCAAGCCTGCTCCCAAGTTCCAATGGTCCTCAAGCTGTGCGGGGTGAAGAATTTTATTTTTTTTTTCTCTCTCCTTTTCCTGTGGATTACAATTTGGACCTGCACTTCGGATTGCTGGCTGCCAATAAGTAAAACCGGAGCAGAAAAGTGTACTGTTAAAATGGCTGTGGCATTTCAGCCTCAGGAAGAGACACAGGAGTTTGCAGCTGTAACGGACAACCTAGGACTGTGTCGCATCCGCCCCTGGGGGGAGCGGATTACATCAGGAGACAGCCGCCCTCCCATGGTGGACCTTGGAAAATGGGTTGAGAGGCCGACCAATGCCCGACCCCCGAGCAGGAGTGGCCCTGGTGAAGAGACTGAGTGTAGCTGCTTGGCGCCATTGAGTCTCGGGAACTCGGGTGATATGCGACGCTGCAGTTGCCGTGGCCTCGGACGCCTGGAGTGGAAATGGCATCAGGAAGTTGAAACGCTCCGGGATACCTGCCCCTGGGAGCCATTCTCGGTGCCCCATACCCCGATGCAACCGCCGGTGGAAGAAGCTGGCCAAGTATCTCCCGCAGAGCCATCGGGCCTGGAGACCAACCTTGCTGGATGGCAGAGTAAAGATCCATGGCTGTTATGAATGAATCACCGGAGGAGAAAACAAAAATACAAGCTAAGTCCAGAAAACCGGAGAGGTTGGTAGCTATCGGATTGCAGACCCCTGATCCTATACACCACAACTAACAGTAGCCATGGGGGGTTACTACGGGGCCCTAGACCCCTCTTCACAGCCGGAGAACTACATAAGCCTAAAGAAGGAAAGGGGAAATCTAAACTGCCCCAGAGCAGACCCCAAAGCAATAGACAACCCCCAACATGTATTGTCGGTGAAAAACAGATGAAAACACAAACACAGACAGAAAGACAGGCTGAGCAAACGATGGGGCCCAACTAACTAGATAGGACAGGACAGAAAAGATGCTGGCTGCAATCCGCAAAAAACGCTACCAAAAATGTCCCAACCGTCTGATAGGGAAAAAGGCCCTGAAGTCGCTAGACTTCAAAATCACTATATCAGCACTCAGGTATATTCTGAAAACAGAGCAAAGAGATCAACTGATCAGAGACAAAAATGGAATTCAGCCAGTCCCAACCAGGACTGGCTGAATACAAACACTAAGGAAACCAGACAAAATCTCATGGAATAATAGCAGGGCAAAAACTTAGCTTTTTGTAGACAGGAACTAAACTGGATGCAAGAGCTCAGAGCAGAAAGGATCACCAGCAGCCCTGCAGGGCGTCGACTGCCTTATATCCACTCAGAAATTCCAGATGTCCAATCACACTCCGCCTGTTCTGATGACAGGTTCTTCCCATCCCAATCAATTTCACTACCTCTCTTCACCAGCAGAGGGAGTTCAGCAGACATCAAAGGTGAAGGGGAAAATGAACTTACAACACATGGCAATTGGAGGAGCTGCAGGAAAGCCTGCTGGGAGCTGCGAGGCCGCAGAAGGTGAGCTTTCTCCCAGCCCAGCTGGTGGTACGACAGGCAAATTCCGCCACCACGCCCAGTGCACCAGACAGGTCCCTGGGCCCTGATGCCAGCCATCGGTCCCCCTGGCCGACCCCCCACTCTCCAGCAACTACGGCCCTAGATGAAGTTACGCCTCCTGACAAACATCACGAGCCACCCCGCCCGGCGACGCGGGTGCGGAGTCAACCTGCAGCTGCCCCTACCGTGATCTGTCTTCCAGCCACGGCTTGTTCACTGGAGCCTGCTGTCACTTCGGGCCCACCGCAGGTCACCACGGCCTACTTACCGACACCCGAGGCCGCTGCTGTCCCATCTGCAGCCATGGCTGCGGCCTACTCATCGGAGCCCACGGCGGCCTTGATTCCGGCTGCGGCCAGCTACACAGCCTACCCGATGACACCTGTGGCCGTTTCTGCCCCGTCCGCTACTCCGGTTGTGGCCTGCTCCCCAATGTCTGCGGCCGCCTCTGCTCCACTCTCGGCTGCGGCACGCCAACCGGACTCTGTGGCCAATACCAGACCCTCTGCTTCGGTTGCGGAGATTATAGAAAAGAAGAAGGCCAAGGAATGGGAGGTGTGGGCATTACTCCATGAGAAAGGGGAGGCCGCCATGTCTGTTCCTCGGTCATATGGACGGCAGGTACATATGGACACCGGCAAGGGCTACGGTTTCATTAGAGATCTTAACACTGTCTATAAAATGTATTTAAACGTAGCCTCCATCAAGCACGGCTGGGTTCCGCAACCGGGAGACTTAGTCTCCTATTACAAGGAATATTGCCCCCGTGGCTACTATGCGGTGGCCATTATTGCTTACCCTGAAGGGTACAATCCTCCATAAAGAAACGAGGACTCCTGGGTCTTGAGCATCAGGGACACTCGAGGCCCAGAGATACTGCTGGCATTCCAGAGACTCTACGGCTGTGAAGTCACCTGTTTTAGCAAAACATCGGCCGCCAGGAGGTGGCCCGGAGCACCTATACAATGGACTGCCGGGACTGCAGTGCACTGTTGCACAATGAGGGGACTGTTTCGCATCCCCATGGGAAGCATATCCTCCTCCTGGTGCAGCAGGGATGCCTAATGGGAGTGTTTTTCTTAAAGGAAGGGGGAGCACCCCTGTCCTCATTTGGCTAATATTTTTTTTTGTTTGTTTGTTTGGAGTGTATTGTTTTGTTTAAAAAAAAGTAAAAGGCTAAAAAAAAATGTTTTGACAAAAACGTATTGCAGTAAATATGGTAAAGTGTATAGTAAATTTGACATGTTGAAGTGTTATTAAAAAAAATGTGTGTTCAACAGGTCCCGGGGGCTTGGAGTATGCCGACCATGACATATTTAAGTTGGCAGGACTGTTATGGATGAGTCACCGAAGGAGGAAAAAACAGAAATACTAGCTAAGTCCAGAAAACCAGAGAAGTTGGCAGCTATCGGATTGCAGACCCCTGAACCTATCAACAACAACTAGCAGTAGCCGTGGGGGGTTCCTACGGTGCCCTAGACCCCTCGATCACAGCCGGAGAACTAAATAGCCTAAAGACATAAAGGGAAATCTAAACTGCCCCAGAGCAGACCCCAAAGCAATAGGCAGCCCCCAACATATAATGACGGAGAAGCAAGATGAAAAAACACTCACACAGATAGAAAGATAGGCTGAGCAAATGATGGGGCTCAAGCTAACTACTAAATAGGACAGGATAGAAAAGCTGCTGTCTGTATGCCGCCAAAAACCCTATCAAAACAAGAGCCAACAGACTGATAGGGAAAAAAGCCCTGAAGACGCTAGGCTTCAAAAAGACTATATCAGTAGTCAGGTATTTTCTGAAGACAGAGCAAAAAGGAATTCAGCTCACCCCAGCAGGGAATGGCAGAAATCCAGAAAAACAAGGCAAAACAAAACCAAAACACAAATGCAAAAGGCAGAGCAGAAAACTTAGCTTTTGAGGAGCAGGAATCAGACTGGTCTCCTAGAATCCCTCAGAGAAATCACCCGCAAGGCAGAAGGGCGTCGGCTGCCTTATATCCAGTCAGCAATTCCAGTCACCCAGTCATCATCATTCTGCTCAGGTGCTTGGTAATCAGCCTCACTACCTTCCTTCACCAGAAGAGGGAGTTCATCAGACCTCAATGGTGAAGGGGATAATGAACTCACAACAGTACCTCCCCCTTGAGGAGGGGGTCACCGAACCCTCATCCATGCCACCAGGGCAATCAGGGTGAGTCCGATGAAAGGCACGCACCAATCTTTTGGCATGAATATCAGAGGCAGAGACCCAGGAATTATCCTCCTGACCATAACCCTTCCACTTAACCAAATACTGGAGTCTCCGTCTAGACAGACGGGAATCCAGTATCTTCTCTACCTCATATTCCATGTTACCTTCAACCAATACAGGGTCTGGAGGTGCCACCCCAGGAACAACTGGTTCAACAAACCTCTTCAACATGGACTTATGAAACATATTATGGATTTTAAATGTGACAGGAAGAGCCAAGCGAAAAGAGACCAGATTAATAATCTCCAAAATCTTGTAAGGTCCAATAAATCTAGGCTTAAACTTAGGAGAAGCCATCTTCGTAGCGATATTTTTTGATGATAACCAAACCATATCACCAACTTTAAACTGGGGAACAATGGTCCTCTGTCGGTTGGAAAACCGCTGGGCCTTTTCCTGGGAGAGAGATAACTTATCCACCACTTGGTCCCAGATCTGGTGCATTCTCTCCACTACAGTGTCAACACCTGGGCAGGCAAAGGCTCCACCTGCCCTGAAGAAAATCGAGGATGAAACCCAAAGTTACAAAAAAAAGGTGACATAAAAGTGGCACAACTAGCTCTATTATTTAAAGCAAATTCGGCCAAGGGCAAAAATGAAACCCAATCATCCTGATCAGCAGAAATAAAACATCTCAAATACGACTCCAAGGTCTGGTTTGTTCTCTCCGTCTGCCCATTGGTCTGAGGGTGAAAAGCAGAGGAGAATGACAACTGAATTCCCAGCTTGGAACAGAAAGTCCTCCAAAATCTAGACACAAACTGAACTCCTCTGTCAGATACAATGTTCTCAGGAATCCCGTGCAAGCGAACCACCTGATGCAAAAACAGGGGCACCAACTCAGAGGAAGATGGCAACTTAGGGAGTGGTACAAAATGAACCATCTTAGAGAACCTATCACAAATCACCCAAATAACAGTCATTCTCTGAGAGACAGGCATATCAGAGTTGAAATCCATTGAAATATGGGTCCATGGCCTCCTGGGGACCGGCAAAGGCATCAACAACCCACTAGAGCGAGAACAAGGTTTAGATCGGGAGGAAGTCCCACAGGACTGCATAAAATTCCTGACATCACGAGACAAGGCGGGCAACCAAAAAGACCGACTCACCAGATCTCTAGTACCAAAAATACCTGGATGACCAGCCAATGCAGAGCAATGAACTTCAGACATCACTCTCTTCTTCCACTGGTCAAGAACATACAACTTTCCACTGGGACAACGCTCAGGTTTGTCCTCCTGGAACTCTTCCAGAGCACGTCTCAAATCGGGCGACATGGCAGAAAGAACTACCCCTTCGCCTAAGATGGTAGCAGGCTTGGTCACCACAGGAGAATCAGCAAAGAAGCTCCTAGAGAGGGCGTCTGCCTTAACATTCTTAGTGCCAGGAAGAAAAGAGACCACAAAATCAAAACGTGTAAAAAACAAGGCCCACCTAGCCTGTCTAGGTTTCAAGCGTTTGGCCGACTCCAGGTAAATCAAATTCTTGTGCTCAGTGAGGACCACGACTTGATGCTTAGCTCCCTCCAACCAATGTCTCCACTCCTCAAATGCCCATTTCATGGCTAACAGTTCCCGATTCCCCACATCATAGTTACGTTCAGATGGATAGAACATTCGGGAAAAGAAGTACAGGGATTCATTTTAGATGTTACAGGATCCTTTTGGGACAAAACAGCTCCTGCACCAATCTCAGAAGCGTCCACCTCTACCTGGAACGGGAGTGAGACATCAGGTTGCCGCAAAACCGGGGCAGAAGTGAATCTTCGCTTCAGCTCCTGAAAGGAAGAAACAGCCTCCGGAGACCAATTCAACACATCAGCACCCTTCTTAGTCAGATCAGTCAATGGCTTGGCAATACTAGAAAATTTTGCTAGAAATTTCCGATAAAAATTAGCAAAACCCAAAAACTTCTGGAGGGCCTTCAAAGAAGTGGGCTGAACCCAATCATAAATGGCCTGTACCTTGGCCTGGTCCATTTCAATAGTTGACGGAGACAAAATAAATCCCAAAAATGAAACCCTGTGTACCCCAAAAAGGCATTTCGATCCATTGACATACAGGGAATTCTCCCTCAAGATCCGAAACACAGTCCGAACATGTTCCACATGAGAATCCCAATCCTTGGAGAAGATCAAAATATCATTCAGATAGATAATCAAAAATTTATCCACAAAGTCTCGGAAAATGTCGTTCATGAAGCACTGGAAGACAGAAGGGGCATTAGTGAGCCCAAAAGGCATCACCAGGTACTCAAAATGTCCCTCCGGAGTATTAAACACCGTCTTCCATTCATCCCCATGCTTAATGTGGATAAGATTAAACGCCCCCCTGAGGTCAAGCTTGGTAAACCAGCAAGCACCTTTAACTCTGTAGAATAGATCCAAAATCAGGGGTAACGGATACTGATATTTAATAGTAATTTTGTTGAGGGCACGATAATCAATACAAGGCCTTAATGAACCATCCTTTTTGGCCACGAAAAAAAAAAACGGCACCTAAGGGTGAAGAGGATGGTATAATATGACCCTTCTCCAATGCCTCCTTAATATAGGATCGCATAGCCTCATGCTCGGGTACAGATAAATTGAAGAGCCGACCCTTGGGAAATTTACACCCCGGGCTCAGTTCAATTGCACAGTCATAACTCCTATGAGGAGGCAAAGACACAGACTCAATCTCACTAAATACATCATAAAAGTCCGCCAAATAGTCAGGAACATCATGCGACTGAGGAGAGGTGGAAAAAACCGGAGCCTCACTAAGGGCACACCAACAACCCCAACTCACCACAGACACAGATTTCCAATCCAAAACTGGATTATGAATTTGCAGCCAGGGAAACCCCAGAACAATGGTATCATGCAAATTATGCAACACCAAAAATCTGCAATTTTCTTGATTTTCTGGGGCGACCCGCATTACCACCTGGGTCCAAAACTGAGGTTTATTTTTCGCCAAAGGAGTAGCATCAATCCCCCTCAAAGGGATAGGTGTCCGCAAAGGTGTCATAGAAAATCCACAACGTTTAGCAAAATCCAAGTCCATCAGGTTCAGGGCTGCTCCAGAATCCAAAAAAGCCTTGGCGGAAAATGTGGACAGGGAGCAGATCAGAGTAATTGCCAGAAGAAACTTAGGTTGAACACCACCCACAGAAAACGTGTGTGCAAAACGTTTCTCTCGTTTAGGACAGACAGAAATAATATGCGAAGCATCTCCACAAAAAAAACACAGTTTATTACGCCTTCTGAACTCCTGACGTTGCTCCCTGGACAAAATTCTATCACATTGCATAGGTTCAGACACTTGTTCAACAGGTGGCAACACCTCTCGTGCAGTCCTGCGTTCACATAAACGCCGATCAACCCGAATGGCTAATGATATAGAATCGTCAAGACCAGAGGGAACAGGAAATCCCACCATAGTATCTTTTACAGCTTCTGACAAACCCTTCCGAAAGAGAGCTGCCAAGGCATTATCATTCCAGGTAGTAAGGAGCGCCCACTTTCGGAATTTTTGACAGTACAATTCTGCAGAATCTCGACCCTGGCTCAATGCCAACAGGGTCTTTTCAGCCTGATCAATAGCATTAGGTTCGTCATACAACAACCCCAAGGCTTGAAAAAATGTGTTCACATTAGTCAGAATAGGATCATCTGGTTTCAAAGAAAACGCCCAATCCTGGGGATCGTCACGCAGCAAAGAGATGACAATTTTAACCTGCTGCACGGAGCTCCCTGACGAATTAGGCTTCAAGGCAAAAAATAATTTACAATTATTTTTGAGATTCAAAAATTTAGACCGATCCCCAAAAAACACATCAGGAGTAGGGATCTTTGGTTCAGCAGCATGTGAATGAGCAAGGTAGGCGGAAATTCCCCGCACCTCCGCAGCGAGCTGCTCCACACGATCAGACAATTGCTTTATCTCCATTGAGAGAAAAAAAAAATTCCCCCTACGGCCCCAAAGTATAGAGGAAAAAATATACACACTTTTTTTTTTTACAATTCTTTCCTACTATTGAGTACCCTAGGATCTGCGGTATGGCGGGTGATTCTGTTATGTATGAGTCACCGAAGGAGGAAAAAACAGAAATACTAGCTAAGTACAGAAAACCAGAGAAATTGGCAGCTATCGGATTGCAGATCCCTGAACCTATCAACAACAACTAGCAGTAGCCGTGGGGGGTTCCTACGGTGCCCTAGACCCCTTGATCACAGCCAGAGAACTAAATAGCCTAAAGACAGAAAGGGAAATCTAAACTGCCCCAGAGCAGACCCCAAAGCAATAGGCAGTCCCCAACATATAATGACGGTGAAGCAAGATGAAAAAACACTCACACAGATAGAAAGATAGGCTGAGCAAATAATGGGGCTCAAGCTAACTAAATAGGACAGGATAGAAAAGCTGCTGTCTGTAATCCGCCAAAAACCCTATCAAAACAAGAGCCAACAGACTGATAGGAAAAAAGCCCTGAAGACGCTTGGCTTCAAAAAGATTATATCAGTACTCAGGTATTTTCTGAAGACAGAGCAAAAAGGAATTCAGCTCACCCCAGCAGGGAATGGCAGAAATCCAGAAAAACAAGGCAAAACAAAACCAAAACACAAATGCAAAAAGCAGAGCAGAAAACTTAGCTTTTGAGGAGCAGGAATCAGACTGGTCTCCTAGAATCCCTCAGAGAAATCACCCGCAAGGCAGAAGGGCGTCGGTTGCCTTATATCCAGTCAGCAATTCCAGTCACCCAGTCATCATCATTCTGCTCAGGTGCTTGTTAATCAGCCTCACTACCTTCCTTCACCAGAAGAGGGAGTTCATCAGACCTCAATGGTGAAGGGAAAAATGAACTCACAACACAGGACGATGAGGCAGGAAGAGTGTAGACAGACAGAGGTCCTTGAGCCAGAACAAGATTGTTGAGGATGACAGTGGACAAAGGAAGGGAGAATGTGGGGAGGTTGAACTGACAGACAGGTCTGCCTGTGGTGAAAGGCAGAGGGACAGTGCAGTGTAGGTACAGGGGTGCTGAGATAAAGAGAAAGGGGTGCTGTGTTGCAGTTTGACCATTAGAGGGCAGTGGGGAGTGTAGAAGAGTGACTGTGTAACTGCCATTGATCAAGGTAACTGTCAGGTGATAGTGGGCGGAGCTACCAGGACTGGGAGAATAAAGGTTGAGGGATGGTTCTGGAAGTTCCAGTCAGCCAGGTGAGCTCACTAGATAGAAGGATCTGCCATAGAGATAAAGACAGTAAAAAGCCTTCAGAGAGAAACTGATAGTTGAGACCGTCACGGGGGGTGGCCCAGAGGACAGTAGCCGCAGACGGAGACGGTCTGGGGGTACCAAGTGGAAGGTGTATTTTGAATGGTGAAACGCTGTGGTGGATGTGCCTAGGGCAGCCACAGTGGGGAGAGCCACAAAGGACGCTACGACAGAGAATATAAAAAGTGAAGGTACCAGGGTCTGTGAACAAAAAGGACTGTGAAATTCCTGTGATGCACGGTGGTGGTTGTCAGAGAAGCAGCCAATAAAAACGGACCTGTTGAATATAACCCCTGTCTCGTGCCTGACGGCGGCAAGAATGGGTCATCCCCCATTCCTGTAGGATCGCTCTCCCACCGTACCTACATATGTATTTCAATTAAAGAGGTTGTCTACTACTTGGACAACCCCTTCTAAATCCCTGTTTCCCCTTAGTAAAATAATAACAGTTATTCTTACCTCCAGTACCAGCATTATTCCAGTGGTGGTGGCACTGGATCTCCCAGGATCACATGACATTTGTGTCACGTGATCCCAGCAGCCAGTCAACTTTGGCTTCACCCCTCTCCTATGAATGTCATTGACATTTGGAGGAACTGAGAGAGCTGTAGAAGATTAAAGTGAAACCAGTGGTGAATGGTCATAGGGATCGTGTGACATAATATGACACAATCCCGAGGAGATACTCTTCTGGAATGGCACAGCTGAAATGGCACAGCTGGAATTGCGCCTGCTCCGGAGGTGTGCATAGGTGTTATTATTTTACTTAGAGAAAATAATAACAAGTAATGCACCTTTTCAAGTATTAGGGATCTGTATTGATATGTATACTGTATATTAACAGTATATCATAATCCAATAGTGCATTAACATTTTTCATGTATGTTATACCAATTCTATTTCTTGTGGCGCATATATTTATTTATTTACATGCAGAAAATCAGCTGAATGCGTATTTTTAAAGGAGTTTCTAAATTTATTGAATTCCTTTATATTTTATATTATTCAACCACAGTGCTTATAGAATTTGCTGTAAACATGCCAGTTATGCCTCCAGCTGTCAAAACTGTACTTTTTCGGTCTCCAAACCAGAGAAATTGGCACAAAAGTAAGAGATTTGCTTCAAAGTATAGAAAAAGGCTATATTATTATTATTATACATTTATATAGCGCCATTTATTCCATGGTGCTTTACATGTGAAAAGGAAATGTAGACAAGTACAAAAAACATGTGTAAGACAAGGCACACACAAGTACAGGAGAGGGGACCCTGCCTGCGAGGGCTCACAGTCTACAGGGTATTCACACATTCAGGATTTTACCTCAGTATTTGTAAGCCAAAACCAGGAGTGGAACAATCAGAGTAAAAGTATTATAGAAACACGTCACCACTTCTGTATTTATCACCCACTCCTGACCAAATCCTTAACATGTAAATGTGGCCTTACTGCTTTAGGATGAGCATTTTGCTCTAAATGTAAGGCTGGATTAACACCAGCGTATCACATCCGATGAGAGAGCATCGGATGCAGTATGCTAATTACCGTTGGCTCCTGCTCTGCTGCGAGTGGGAGCCGAGTGTCATGCTATTGTGGTACGATCCTCTTGCACAGAGATGATCAGAGCACAGCTGTGGAGGAGGGAGAGAAATTAATTTCTCCATCTCCTCTGCTGTCGGCGTGTATCGCATCACACTTGGATAATATCCGAGTGCTGTGCGTTGTGTCACTCACACCCATAGACTTATATGGGTGTGAATGAGCCAAATCTTGGTGCCAATTGCAGCATGCAATTCGGAATGAGAAAATAATCGCAGATCTGAGCTGGCCCATAGAGTTACACTGGGCCGAGTGCTGTGGTATGTTATGTCGTGTAGCAACTGCCATCTCCTATCTCAGTAACTGGTAAGTCTTTCTTGAATGAATAGAGATTTTACCTTAGATATGAGAATTATGAGAATGAATGATCAGTCCAGGAGGAGAAAGAAGCAGATTTATCTTTAGGTTCCTCATTTTCACATGTGCCATTGATTTCTGAAATAAAAATTAAAATGACTTTTGCTCTTTAAATATGTTTTTAATATACACCAAGCTCAGTTATACTGTGGGTCTTCCCTTGCCTCTTTTGGTCCCTATTTGTCCATTAGGAAGCACCATAGATCTCACTGACTGTGAGACATTTGGACATTGTGCTCTCTTCAGTTTTGAACTTGAGAAACCGCACAACTCTTATAATTTTGGAAAAGTCAGTCAGTTAACAAAAAAGACACTATTTACCAGGAAAAAAATGCTAAAATCAAATTTAATGCAACCATGATATTATTAGAGAGAAGAGAAGTAAAAAATAGTACGGAGGACTGCTGGAAACATCAAACACGTTTTAATAGACTAAGACATTCGCCTCATGGTGCTGCACAGCACAATTCTGTGTCTGTTCTGCCTCACTCCCCACGATTTTTACTGCCATGGTGTACACTATTCAAATATATCAAAGGTGCCGGCAGCTCTGTAGGAACAATCCATTTCTCATCTGCAAATCCGGCTCAGTAGAGAATGTCATATTTGGCAAGCAATCTTTCAATTTATTTGAAGTCTGTTTCCTCTTTAGACAACACAGCTAGATATTCTTGTTTGTTTCTGAAGGTACAGTTTCAGCCTATGGAATTTAAAGATGAATAATCAAAATTGACCAAAAAGCAATGAATACATAGGCTCGTTGTGTTTTATGTGTGTGTTGAGCATTTCTGCATGAGAGAGGAATTCACAGATACATGTCACGCAACATGTTTAGTAAATTAGATGACACAATTCTACGGTGCTGTAAAGATATGTTGGAATTTGTGATGATCATTTTTTATTTATCTATTTTTTTTGGCTATTTCTGGAGAACCTCTTTTATTATGTATCTAAAACATGGATAATAAGTCAGGGTAAGTGTTATAGAGCTCCTGAGGAAAGAGCAAGAAGACATTCTGAATATCATCACTGATTGGAGTCGTTCTGATAAATGTATTATTCTTACATGTAAAACAGCACACATGACCATGTAATTCAATAAAACTGTTCCGTTAATAGTTTTTTCCACATGGACCGAGTGTCCATGTGAAGATAATCACAGTATCTTATGATTATCGGATAAGACTCACTTACACAAGTCTATGGGTGTAAAAAAAAACAACTCTCACTTTGTTCACCTGGGAAGCATCCAGTCTTTATTGATATAATGCCATTAATTTAGAAAACTGTATTTGATCATGTACATTTATAAATGTCCATGTACAAGAAGAAATGACTATCAACCTGTTACTGAACAAAATGCTCTACACCAAGACCAATATACCCACATAGACGGGGTAAATACCGCCCAAACATGCTTGATGCGCTCTTCGATGACGCTTCCTCAAAAGTTCGGCTTGGCACATCATGGGGGAATACGAACCATAGGAAGCTCAGGTTATTATTGTATACTCTGTCTGCCTTGTCAAACATGATTCCTTGTAGTGATTTATTATTAACTTACCGATTTGGCACATATACTGTATACTTGGACATTTTGCATTTTTTCTATGGGACTCTATAAATGTAACCACTAGCAAATATAGTTCTCAAAATGTTTCTTTAAGGATCACATTATTCTCAATAATTTGCATGCATTTATACTTTATATAAATAACTTGGGGGGACACTTAACTATATCAAAATCCCCAGGTAATTTATTTCCATTGTAGCCCTTGATATATGAGCTTTGCTACCATGAAAGTGCAATAATTATGTGTACTTTCACTATGATTTTTTATCAACATGATGTATTATAATTGTTTTTAACCATGTAATTAATACTACGATAAAGATTGATTGTTTGCACTATATGTGTGTAGTTATATCATAGGTTTATATTTTTCCTTTTTGTGGGATCTCTGCAATAGTAAAAAATCCTCTTTATACCTTAACACAGCAGTGCCGTTTGCTTTCGTGTTCAAATACAACAGTAATGCCTTAAATCCTCAGTGGTAACAATACAGTAGTAACATAACATGTTTCTTCACCAACACAACAATAATGTCCACCTTTTATACTTCGATTCAGTTGGAATGTGCAGATTGTAGATCCATAAATGAATAACGTATATGCCACAATGGAAAATATGAGTAATGTCCCTTATTGTGAAGTAATAGTGATCCCCATTCAGTAACACTGTTCCTCGCTTTCACCTATACTGTAATGATGTCCCTAATTTAGCTCTTTACAGTAATTATGTCCCCAAATAAGCCCCATAAACTAATAATGTATTTTGAATATTTTGGGCCACTTCAGTAATTATGTCTACCATCCTGACCCTTTTGCTGTAATAATATTTTTTTTGCTCTGGCTCCCATCCAGTAATAATGATCTCTGTCCTGGCCCAGATCATGTAATATTGTCCTAGTTCTTGGCCACCATCCTGTGATGATGTACCCAATTCCGTAATGATGGCTTCCTTGCTGATCCTCCAATGCTCTAATAATGTTCTCTGTTTTGGATCCTATCTTGCAATAATGTCCTCCATCCAGGCCCTCATCATTTCATAATATCTTAAATGCTGGTCCTCATTCTATAATAATTTAGCCCATCCTGTAATAATGTCTGCCATTCTGTAACAGTTTCCTCAGTCCTGGCTCCCATCCTGAAATTATGTCCTTTATCCTAGCAGTCAACCTGCAGTGATAACCTCCATCTTCACCCCATCCTGTAAAAATGTCCACTATTTGTAACAAGGTCTTCCACCCTGTGTTCACGTACCCATAGAGAAATTATTTTCTTTGAGCACCAGTAGACTAATCTAGGAGAGTCTCATATGATTGTGCTGCAAATTTTCTCTTGGTCCATGTTAAAAAAAACTGTCATCTGAAGAGCCCTATTAAATTACATTTATCATTATGTGTCTTAACTTGGAGAGCACATGTAGATGCAACACGCTCATCTGAATGAGTCCTAAAGAAGACTCCTGTTGTACATGCACTGAACAGCACATGTTAAACAGATGATTACTATTCTGATGTGATGGCTTTGAATTTGATGTCCCAGCAGTCCATTGAGCAGTTCTATGCATTCTGAGTTGGATATACTGTGTATATATATATACATTTATATATATATATATATATATATATATACAGTATATACATGTGTATATATATATATATATATGTAAATATATATATATATATATATATATATATATATACATATACATACAGTATATACATATATATACAGGGGTTGGACAAAATAATGGAAACTCCAGGAAACATCAACAAAAGTTAGTTTAATATGGTGTAGGTCCACTTTTTGCGGTGATTACAGCCTCAATTCTCCGAGCTATGGATTCATACAAGGTGTGAATTGTTTCCAAAGGAATTTTAGCCCATTCTTCAGTTAAAACACCCTCCAGTTCTTTCAGCGACAATGGCGGCGGAAATCGACGTCTAACTTGAATCTCTAAGATCGACCATAAATGCTCAATAATGTTGAGGTCTGGGGATTGTGGGGGCCAGATGAGATGCTCAACTCCATTACAATGTTACTCATGCCTTGCTTTAATGATTCTAGCTGTATGAATTGGTGCATTGTCATCCTGAAAGATGGTGTTCACCTCCGGGAACAGTGCTTGATCCATAGGATGCACTTGGTTGCCCCAAATGCCTAAATAATTGCAGCTGTTACTTCTTCAATGAAGGCATATCATTGGCCCGGCGGATCTCCATGAAATAGCACCCCAGATCATCACAGAACCTCCACCATGTTTTATGGTTGAGAGAAGGCAGTCTGGATGGAATGCTTCTTTCGGCTGTCTCCAAACGTACACTCGGCCGGAGGTCGGAAATAGGGTAAATGATGATTCCTCTGAGAATATCACATGTTTCCACTGTTCGAGGGACCAATTCTGGAGGTTTCTACACCACACTAAACGCTTGGAAACATTTGTCATTGAGAGCAGCGGTTTTCTAATTGCAGCTCCTCGGTGGAATCCACATTTGTGCAGCTCCCGACAAACAGTTTTCGTGGAAACTGGGTTCTGTAGGTGTTCATTGAGCTCAGCGGTGATTTTCAGAGCCGTGGTCTTGCGATCCTCTCACAATTCGCTTTAGAGTCCGAAGGTCTCTCTCAGTCAATAGGTATATATATATATATATATACACTCACTGGCCACTTTATTAGGTACACCATGCTAGTAAGGGGTTGGACCCCCTTTTGCCTTCAGAACTGCCTCAATTCTTCGTGGCAGAGATTCAACAAGGTGCTGGAAGCATTCCTCAGAGATTTTGGACCATATTGACATGATGGCATCACACAGTTGGCGCAGATTTGTCGGCTGCACATCCCTGATGCGAATCTCCCGTTCCACCACATCCCAAAGATGCTCTATTGGATTGAGATCTGGTGACTGAGGAGGCCATTTGAGTACAGTAAACTCATTGTCATGTTCAAGAAACCAATCTGAGATGATTCGAGCTTTATGACATGGCGCATTATCCTGCTGAAAGTAGCCATCAGATGTTGGGTACATTGTGGTCATAAAGGGATGGACATGGTCAGCAACAATACTCAGGTAGGCTGTGGCGTTGCAACGATGCTCAATTGGTACCAAGGGGCCCAAAGAGTGCCCAGAAAAAATTCCCCACACCATGACACCACCACCACCAGCCTGAACCGTTGATACAAGGCAGGATGGATCCATGCTTTCATGTTGTTTACGCCAAATTCTGACCCTACCATCCGAATGTCGCAGCAGAAATCGAGACTCATCAGACCAGGCAACGTTTTTCCAATCTTCTACTGTCCAATTTCGATGAGCTTGTGCAAATTGTAGCCTCAGTTTCCTGTTCTTAGCTGAGAGGAGTGGTACCCAGTGTGGTCTTCTGCTGCAGTAGCCCATCTGCCTCAAAGTTCGACGCACTGTGCGTTCAGAGATGCTCTTCTGCCTACCTTGGTTGTAACGGGTGGCAATTTGAGTCACTGTTGCCTTTCTATCAGCTCGAACCAGTCTGCCCATTCTCCTCTGACCTCTGGCATCAACATGGCATTTCCGGCCACAGAACTGCCGCTCACTGGATTTTTTTTCTTTTTCGGACCATTCTCTGTAAACCCTAGAGATGGTTGTGCGTGAAAATCCCAGTAGATCAGCAGTTTCTGAAATTCTCAGACCAGCCCTTCTGGCACCAACAATCATGCCACGTTCAAAGGCACTCAAATCACCTTTCTTCCCCATACTGATGCTCGGTTTGAACTGCAGGAGATTGTCTTGACCATGTCTACATGCCTAAATGCACTGAGTTGCCGCCATGTGATTGGCTGATTAGAAATTAAGTCTTAACACACAGTTGGACAGGTGTACCTAATAAAGTGGCCAGTGAGTGTATATTACATGTTATTTCTAGGAACTGTTTTTTTGTTTTTTTACTGTATGCCTCAAACTAGCATCATACAATCTGATGAAGGGCAAATCTACAAAAAATTGAATTCACAAGTTTGCTCTAATTTAGGAAAGAAATTAGATTAAATAATAACTTCAATCTTCTTTTTAAAAACATAGGGTCTAGAGAACACAATAAGGCATAAGATTTAAAAAAAATAAAATTGCCACTAGTGATGAGCAAACACTAAAATGCTTGGGTGCTCGTTACTTGTATCGAGAACGTCATACTGCTCGAGTACTTGTCTCGAGTGAGGAGTATAATGGAAGTCAATAGGAAACGTGAGCATTTTTCTGATGGACGCTCCCAGGAGGTCTGAGGGTCAGTAAAATTGCTGAAATGGATGGAACAAGTTCTGAAATGAAATAGGAGCAGCATGGTGGAGATGCCTGGATGCATTTCTGACTAACAGGTTTTTTCTGGGAACAATGTTGTCAGAGTATTACGCCACTTTTAGGACTGGCAATAAAACATACAAAACGGAACATAAAATGGATTCTACAATAAAATATGTTAATAAAAATTATTTCCTGTATATTGACTAGTATACAAGGCAAAATATAAAAAAGAGAATCTAATAGAATGACGGCACCTGCACAGACCTGCAATCCAACTCAAGTACCACTTTGGAGTAATCCCTGGAGAATGAAATCATCCTCAGTGGCAAATGAGAGGATATGCGCCCCACTGTGGTCTCAAGGTGTTAAGTTTTCAAAGAGTGCTGCTCAAAATGTTGAAGGGCAGCTGTGGGACCCCCCCTATTTTAAGAGATGATGTATAATTAGCATGTTTTCCAGAGGAGCATTGTGGCTTTAAGTCTCCTCACCTTGACATGCTTAGCATGTTATTCTCCGCAAGGAGAAATGATACTTCTTGGATATCAGTCAGACGCCTCTCTCACAGCCAAGCCAGATCTCACACTTTGCACTGACGAGGTGGTACCCCGAAACACAGTGTCTGTAAATTGAGATTCTGGCTTGGCTTTTATCCGAAGTCATGTAACAAGGCTCGTTAAAGGGTCAACATTGACTTTTAGGATTGCTACTTCCAATAGGTGGCACTAGAGTTCTAGTCCTCTTCCTCTCTGAAGAGACAATTTGCATCATTAGCATATTTCCCAGAGGAGCATTGCGACTAAGTATCCTCACCTCATCATGCTTAGCATGTTCTTCTCCGCAAGGAGAAATTATACTTCTTGGTTCTCCACAGACCAATAATGTACAGCAGAGCAAAAAGGACTATACCCTGTTAGACTGCTCAGGCGTATAGAAAAATAGTAATTGGGGTCTCTATAACTTAACCCCCCAGGGAAGACTAAGCTGGTGGTTGACCCAGCTCTGACACACAGTGTGCTTTAGCACGCACGCCTTAGGATGCCCGGTGCAGATGCTAAGTTCAAGGAGGAGTTCCCTCCCTACACTGCCTGTCTAGACAAACACTCACAGTGCTATTAGCAGCACATGTGCACAGGGTGGAAAGTAGCCACCAACACACATGATACTAGCACACAGGCGTATGCTACAGAGGACCTTTTATACATACAGCTCAAGTCCAGACAGACAGGACCTTGTATGTGGACCAATCTGAAGCTGCCACATCACCAGAGCACCTGACGTCCAAGCAACAATGGGAAGGCATGGACATGTACAATGGACATGGACAATATCATGGACATGCTCAGTAGGGTGAAACCTGGACTTAGGCTCCAGAGCATAGCATTGCACGTGTAAACTATTAGTCACCATAGGCTTAGCTGAAGGGCCAGGAGTAACTACATATGCAGCGCAAGCCTGGGCAAGGTGCTTGGACCAAAGTCTGTGCTGAGCAGTCATCCCAGCGGCTGACCCTGAATGAGAGACCACAGCACCAGACAAGGCTTGAGATCCATCTTGTGCAGCAGGAGAATCCTGGTGCCTAACATGGTCTTCAGTGGATATGGGTAGTTGAGCTTGGCTATCGGGTTGCTTCTGTAGCTCTGGTGTCACCCTAACTATGGTCAACAATTTTTGTAGGGCAATTGGAGCCAGTGGAGTGGCTTGAAGAACAAGGCGAGCTACTAGTCCCCAGAGAAACCACACATGGCAATTTCCCTCGTAAAGGTTTAAGTGTTCTTTTTTCGCTTGTGTATTCCTATTCTCATGCACTCCTTCCCACATAAAAAATTGTTTAATTTTTCTTTTTTCGTCTTTACGTTCCTCCTCGAACATATGCACAGAGTCATCATGCGGCCCCCACTCAATTTTTAAAGGGACATCAGAGGCAGTGATGTGTCCTTAGGGAGAAGACTGTCAAATGTTGCACCCTTTTCCTCAAGTCAGCTACAGCAGCGTTTGTAATTGACAACTTAGCATCTGGTTTGAGATCTGCAACATAAATTATGTGCTTGGCAAGGCTATGTGAGCAGCAGTATGCAGAAGTTGAATACAAGTTCCAACATGCACGTCTGTATTCGTCTCAGCCTCTGCACATGAAAAAGTGATGAGTTGCCATGGATGTATGACATCTATGAAAATGTTTGACCTCTGTCATTGCCAGCAAAGGATATATAACAAAATATTGAGATGAACTTTTGCTAATGACCAAATACTTATTTTCCACCATAATTTGCAAAATAAATCTTGCCAAATCAGACAAGGTGATTTTCTGGATTTGTTTTCTCATTTTGACTCTCATAGTTGTGCTCTACCTATGATGTCACTTACAGGTCTCTGTCATCTTTTTACCTGGTAGAACTTGCACAATTGGTGGCTGACTAAATACTTTTTTTCTCTACTGTATAACCAAAGGAACCTGAACAGGCAAAGAGTTGCCTAAACTTGATCCTAAACTTGATTGCCCCTGCCTGACCATGGATGTTGATACCCTAAAATTATGCAATGGCCATTAGGCGGCCCTCAACCAGAATTTTTGGAGGTCCATCACATGGCCCTTACTCGTACATTTGGGAGGGCCCTCAGGTGGCCCTCTACCATACATTAGGGAGGTGTCACAACCAACATGGGTAAGTGCAGCGGATGACATAACATATACCAACAATGGGATGAAATAGGGAGAGGAAGGCCTTAACAATAGGGAGCAAGGTATGGGGCACCTCCTGACTCCGACCTGTGCCTGTCCCTAAACTCCCCTAACATCCTATGTGGGTCCTTCTCCCCACTGCTGTCACTTGCCTGGTCCTTGATTGTCACCTCCATATATCCTGGCTAGTGCATTGTCCGGCAAGGTCGTAGCCTCACCACTGCAGATGGTAACATCTCAGAGGAAGTTACAAACACGACACAAAGTAAAAGGAAATAATACTCAATGACTTATTCTGCTGCCTAGATCCAGACAACAGAGGCGAAGGCTCCAGAAATTCAAAAACCCTCCAGCAGCAGCAGTAGCTATACCACTGACACCAGGAAGCTCCAAACTCCAAGGCTAATCTGCAAAGAAAACTCTATTACCAACAGTCAGCTGATTCGTAATGTGACATTTTAAAGGATGGTGGGAGTGGTCACTATCCACATCAACTGACCAGCAACAAAGCAGTGGCCAGCAAGGAAACTGAAATTAATCCTTGCTGGCCCAAAATGAGAAAAAAACCTACATTTAAATTATAGCAGAACCAGAGCTACTTCGAATCCAAAAATGAATCGTGACACAAGGGCCTTCTGTCAGCCTTCTACAATTTATTTTGGAGGGCCTTCAGGCGACCCCCTGCTATAAATTGGTGAGGGCAAGCAGGCAACCCTCACCCTCAATTTTGGGAGGGCTATTTTTATTTCAAAAATTTGCAATTACTGCAGGAATAATCTTAGGGTGGATCATCGTTTGACAGTTTTGCAATTAATCTAAATTATCTGCCTCACTGACTTTTTGTAAAATTGAAAAAAAAAATTGTTCAGCAACAATATTGAAAAGTTAGGAGGAAGTGGAAGAGATAGAGAGTCCACTTCTTTGTGCAGACAGGGAAGTATTGAATGTTGGGAGTCTGTCAGAAATGGCTAACTTTATGTAATACTGCATTTCCTGTGATTCATGAATTACATGCATTTTGGATAACACTGATTATTGGGGTTTCCCCCATCTCAGCTCATGCTCTGAGAAGAACTCAAAATAGAGATAGATAGAGTGAATATTTCAATGTTCGGTTCAGCTTACGATCATTGAATTTGCAATATTTTCAGATTTAATTGCCAAACATAGCTGAGCTTACACAGCACAAAAGTCATTGTTTCCCACGCTGTGTGACAGAGTGAAAAACACCGGCATAGTGATTTTGATCGGTGGTGAAATTATTCCCGCTGTTCAGAGAGCCGCAGTTCCCACGCTGTCAGAAGACAGCGTGAGTGCTCAGCTGTGATTGGAGGTATAAAGTTTACCTCTGGTCACTGGTGTCAGCTGATGGGACTATAGCTCCCATCAGCTGAAGCCTGCTACCGCTAATAACAGTGAGAGCAGGATCAGATGCTCCTGTGCTGTAAATACTGTAAATAATTTTTTTAAAAATGGCGTGGAGAGCAGGTTGCCCTCTCTTGAGCTGGAGGCTTCAGCTGTCGATTTTGCTGCCATGGCAGAACAGTCAGCTAGCAAAGCAGCCTCTATGGTTTCTGCTGCGGTGTCTGTTCAACCTGTACCATGTTTTTCGCTGCCCGATAAATTTTCTAGAGACAAGAAAGGCCTGCAGAGGTTTCGTGAATCAGTGCTGCATTAACCTGAAGTTACTGACTGCACGATTCCCAACTGAGAGAACCAAGGTGGGATTTGTGATTTCCCTTGAGTATACCAGCCCCTAGCTGTTTGTTTAGCAAGGTTGGTTGTCAAAAATTGGGGGGACCCACGTCTTTTTTTTAATTATTTATTTAAATAATTAAAAATATGGGACCCCTCTATTCTTGATAACCAGCCTTGCTGAAGCTGACAGCTGAGGGTTGCAGCCCCCAGCTGTGAGTTATGCCTGGCTGGTTATCAAGAATACAGGGGATCCCACGCTGTTTTTTTTTTAAAAAAATATTTATTTACAGCGCAGGAGCCGGCTAACGATTACACCCATCAGCCGATCCTGCACTTGCTGTTATTAGCAGCAGTAGGTGTCGGATGATGGGAGCTGTAGTCCCATCCGCTGACACCAGAGACCGGAGGTAAGCTTTATACCTCCGATCACAGCTGAGCGCTCACACTGTCTTTTGACACCATGGGAACTGCGACTCTCTGACCAACGAGGATCATTTCACCGCCAATCAGAAGCAGTGATTGCCGTACTGTCATGCACATGACAGCATGACAAACACCTTGTTAGCTTTATGCAAGACAAGGCGGACTCCCCGGAGTGGACCCTCTGGACCGTGGCACCGAGGGGACCCCGGACGAGCAACCAGGTGGAACTGACCTCTATACAGGGATCATTAGGAGCAGGTACAGGGGTTCGAATGCCATGGCTGCCGGAACCAAGAGGGGCGGCTTGGAATGGAGTGCAGGGACTAACACGGGAAGGCAGGCCTGGAGTAGGACACTAGGCACAGACACGGGTAGGCAGGACTGGAACAGGACTGCAGGAACGGACACAGACAGACAGGACCGGAGCAGGACAGCAGTTACGGACACAGGTAGGCTGGACTGGAACAAGGACGAAGGCGTCCAGAAGAGGTCTTCTGGGATAAGACAGCCCCGGCTCCTGTCGAGGAGGCGACCACCTCCAGCACGAAAGGTTTGCTGCTCTCGGGACGGTACAGCACAGGAGCCATGGAGAAAGCCCATTTTAGCGACTGGAAGGCCCCCTCAGCCTCTGGGGTCCAGGAGTTTGAAGAGATCCCCTTACGGGTACGGGCAGAGATTGGCTTGGAGAGTGAAGAAAAATGCGGAATAAACTGCCTGTAGTAGGTGGCGAATCCGAGGAAACGTTGGATGGTTCTTAGGCCGACGGGGTGGGGCCATTTGAATGCAGCCTGGCGTTGGAGACGATTTAGCCCAGAAATGGTAGTGAGGCTTGCTCGAACAGGCATTTCTCCATCTTAGCGTACAGACGATTCTCCCGAAGATGCCGAAGAACCAGGCGGACAGTTCTCCTATGGGATGGAAGATCAGAGAAGACAAGGATGTCGTCCAAGTATACTACCGCACAGGAGTACAGAAGATCCCGAAAGATCTCATTGACGAACTCTTGGAACACTGCCGGAGCGTTGCACAGACCGAATGGCATCACCAGGTACTCATAGTGACCGTCGCGGGTATTAAAGGCGGTCTTCCATTCATCGCCAGCACGGATGCGGATAAGATTGTACGCTCCCCTGAGATCCAACTTGGAGAAGATCCGTGCCCCTCTGAGATGGTCTAACAACTCAGGAATGAGTGGGAGAGGGTATTGGTTCTTGACAGTGATGTTGTTTAGACCCATATAGTCGATGTATGGGCGCAGCGAACCGTCCTTCTTTTATCGAAGAAAAAACCGGCTCCTGCGGGGGGAGGAAGACTTCCGAACAAAACCCTTGGCGAGATTCTCCTGGACGTATTCAGACATGACTGCAGTTTCCACGGGAGACAGTAGGTAGATCCTACCCCTAGGAGGAGTGGAACCAGGGATCAAATCGATAGGACAGTCGAAGGATCGGTGTGGTGGAAGGACCTCCGCCTCCTTCTTGTCAAAAACGTCTGCATAAGACCAGTGGGCCGAAGGAAGTCCCGAAAGGTCCGGAGGTGGGCGTGCGGGGACAGCTGGATGAATCGGATTCAGGCACCGACCTTGACACGTACCTCCCCAGCGCCAAACCTCCCCCGATGACCAGTTGAGAACCGGTTGATGAGTCCGTAGCCATGGGAGACCAAGCAGAATGGTGTGAGACAGATCGGGCAACACGTAGAAGGCTACTTTCTCCCGGTGGAGGATGCCGACTTGCAAAACAACCTCCTGTGTGACCGCAGTGATGGGTTCCTGTAGTGGTCTGCCATCAATGGAAGCTATCAGTCGGGGATTCTTCAGGGTAACCACGGGAATCCGATACTTGTCCACTATTTCACACCGGATGAAGTTACCTGCTGAGCCCGAATCCACGTAGGCCACCTCGGACCCGCGCCTCTCCCCTGAAAGCAAAAGAACAGATAACGTGAGAGCTTGAGAGGAATCATTAACACCTAGTGAGGCCTCTCTTACCTGGCCTAGGTGGAAAAGTTTCCCGGCCTCTCAGGGCAGGAACGGATGAAGTGGGATGCTCCTCCACAACAAAGACAGAGGCCCTGCGCCCGTCTCTCTCTCTGATGTGTCTCAGCCATCCGAATCATTTCTACCTGCATGGGCTTGGGAGGCGGAGTGTGAATAGATCCATCTGGTCATGGACCAAAGGAATGAGTAGCGGTCGGGACTGGCCTGGTGGGTCTCCTGTCCCTAGCTGACTCCTGCGCGCTCCTGGAACCGGAGATCTATTCGAGTTGCCAATGAAATAAGGTCCTCGAGAGGGGTGGGAGTATCCCGACCCGCCAATTTGTCCTTTATCCTGCCCGACAACCCACGCCAAAAGGCTCCGACCAATGCTGCATTATTCCAACCCAATTCGGAAGATAACGTGCGGAACCGGATGACATACTGACCAACAGTCAGGTTGACCTCGTGCAGGTTGAAAAGCGACTCAGTAAGGGAAGTTACCCGTCCTGGCTCATCAAATACTCTACGAAAGGTGTCCAAGAAACCCAGAATGTTTGAAACCATGGGGTCATCCCTCTCCCAGAGAGGATTCAGCCAGGATAAGGCCTCCCCCTCCAGATGGGACATGATAAAGGCCACCTTGGCCCTATCGGAGGGATGCTGGTGAGGCTGAAGCTCGAAGTGCAGGCTACATTGGTTTAAGAACCCTCTATAATGTTTGGGGTCACTACTGTACCAAGGTGGTTTGGCAAGGTGAGGAGAGGAAAACGAAGTGGGCCCGGGAGTAGCGGCCGAGGCTGCAGTGGCGGACTGGAGGGCCCCCAAACGGTTGTCTAAAGAGGCCATATAAGACAGAATATGGGACTGGGCATCGCGCTGTTGGCCCAGTTCCTGCAGGAGACTGGCCAACTGGGCAGCGTTCCCTGGATCGACAGCCTGAAGGGCAGACAGGCGCGACTCCATGGACTTCATTACGGACATGATACGCCCCTGGTTTTCCCGCAAAAAAAGCAACTCCTTTTGACCGGGAGCCGAAGTACCGGCGGGATCCATGGCCTGATCGTACTGTTAGCTTTATGCAAGACAAGGCGGACTCCCCGGAGTGGACCCTCTGGACCGTGGCACCGAGGGGACCCCGGACGAACAACTAGGTGGAACCGACCCCTATAGAGGGATCGTTAGGAGCAGGTCCAGGGGTTCGAATGCCACGGCTGCCGGAACCAAGAGGGCCGGCTCGGAATGGAGTGCAGGGACTAACACGGGAAGACTGGCCTGGAGTAGGACACTAGGCACAGACACGGGTAGGCAGGACTGGAATAGAACTGCAGGTACGGACACAGACAGGCAGGACCGGAGCAGGACAGCAGGTATGGACACAGGTAGGCTGGACTGGAACAGGACTGCAGGTACGGACACAGACAGGCAGGACCGGAGCAGGACAGCAGGTATGGACACAGGTAGGCTGGACTGGAACAGGACTGCAGGTACTGACACAGACAGACAGGACCGGAGCAGGACAGCAGGTACGGACACAGGTAGGCTGGACTGGAACAGGACTGCAGGTACGGACACAGACAGGCAGGACCGGAGCAGGACAGCAGGTATGGACACGGGTAGGCTGGACAGGAACAGGACTGCAGGTACGGACACAGACAGGCAGGACAGAAAGGAAGCACAAGGCAGTAAGATAGAGTGGAAGCCTCTAGGCAAACCACAGGACCTAGAAAGATGTTAGAAACAACAACGATCAGGCGCCTCCACTATGGGAGGGCGGCCTGATATAGACACAGATGTGCCCCCATTGGTCCGGCGGTGCTACCGGGTCAGGGCACCGCCAGTGGATAAGATCACAGGCGGAGAGCCGGCCGCGGCCTATGGCGCATGCGCAGGGCTCGCAATGACGTCACAGGCTGTGGGCCGGTCAGGGGAGGATGGCGTCGCTGGAGCAGGAGGGAGCGTGGCTGCGGCGCAGGGTGAGTATGAGCGCTCGCGACAGGGGGGCTGGTGAGGCGCGCGACAGGAGGCACGGGGACCGTGACACACTTGGTGTTCGGGAAGCCTAACCTGAATAGTAACATGGACTTCCTGGTGAAGTCTCTGTTCGGTCTCCATGCCCGAACAGTAGGTGTTCGGTACGGAGGCTGAACTTTATTGTTCGGGTTCACCCATCTCTAGTGCTGTGTTCAAATGAGACCAAATTACAACTTTTTGGACTAAATTCAAAATGCATTTGTGTGGTTGAAAAATAAAACTGTACATCACATTGAAAACAGCATCTCCAACTTCAAATATGGTGGTAGCTGCATCATGCTGTGGGAATGCTTGTCTTCTGCATAGACAGGGAGCTTGCTCAGAGTTGATGGGAAGAATGATAAAACTAAATACAGGGCAATCCTAGAAAAAAGCCTTTTAGAGGCTGCAAAAGACTTGAGAATTGGGCGTAGGTTTGCATTCCAGTAGGACAACAACCATAAACATAGTTCCAGAGCTATAATGGAACGGTTTAGCTCAAAGCCTATTCAGTATGTGTTGGAATGGCCCAGTCAAAGTTCAGACCTAAATCCCACTGAGAATCTGTGGCAAAACTTGAAAATTGCTTTTCACAGATGTTCTCCATCCAACCCCACTGAGCTAGAGCTAGTTTGCAGAGAAGAATGGGCAAAGATTTCAGTCTCTACATGTGAAAAGCTACTAGAGACATACCCCAAAAGACTTGCAGCAGTAATTGCAGCCAAAGGTGGTCCCACACAGTATTGACACAGCGTGGTTTAAATACAAATGTATATCACAATCTTCAGATTACTACTTTTAAAATATTTAATAAACTATCATTTCCTTCAGATTTCATGATGTACAATACAAAATAATTTTGTGGTACCGTGTTAGCCAGAAAAATAGACGTAAATACTTATGTCCCCAAAATCTGGCCTGATGAAGGGGCCTTTTGAGCCCTGAAAGCTTGCTTGCAAATATAATTTCTCTGGTTAGCCAAAAAAGGTATCACTGCTTGAATACTTTTCTCAATTTTTTGGGGGGACATAAGTATTTACATCTTCAGATTTTACAAATACTTGTTATTTTGTGTTTGTATATCAACCAATAAAATACAGTAGATTTAAGTTTTTGGGTGCAATGTGAAAAAATATAGAAAAGTTCACAGGGTATGAAGACTTTTTCAAGGTATGTATGTATAACGTTCATATATTGAATACGTTTGTTTTGTTACATTCAAAAAGTAAAGAACTGCATTATGTACTACATTACCAATTGTTCTCAAGTTCATTAATCAAAGTATTCTTGTTTTGTCCAAGTTTAGATAATGAAAGCTAAATTAACAAATCGCTTTGGTGCAAAATCACTGATTTAGTTATAGTATGTACAGTGTTATTACTGTAAGGTGAAACAAAACAATTATTTCTTGAATGTTACGGTACTTTGAATAGTGGGTGATATTATTAATAACCCTGTCAGCAGAACATAATCGTTTTAAATTTATTTGACAACAAAATTATTTGCATGGTACAAAGAGGAAACATTTTTGTTCAGGCTATGAAAATGATAAATTTGTTTTTTCAAACATTAGGGAAAAATACCTTAGAAATAGCCGTCAATGTTTCATAGTTTTTAAAGTTGAAAGTTCGCATAAGTTTATCGACTTCAATCTTTAGCTTAATATGTTGATCCAGAGAAAGGCAAAAACTCCAAGAGACAAATGCTGTTTCTCCTTTATTAGGGTAAAAATTCCTTGCTCTCTCCACATGCAGAAATCAAACTAGTTCTCTGGATGAATGACACATCACATAATTTAGTATCTATAACCTGTAATATTATATTTTTCAAGAAAGGCATTCAGGCCTTCCTTGAATGTTTGTAGTGAATCAACCATTACAACATAATGTGGCAGAGAGTTCTATTGTCTCACTGCTCTTACAGTAAAGAATCCCCATTTGTGATGATTAAACCTTCTTTCCTTTGTCATCATTGCAGGCCTATCTTGCATAAAGATCATTAGAAAGATCTTTGTACTGACACATCATATATTCATACATTGTAATGAGATCATCCCTAAGTTGTTTTCCAAACTGAAACTGTCTTAATTCCCTTAATAAATTTGATTGCTCCTGTTCTATTTCACCTATGTCCTTCCTATACACTGTGTTAGGTGCCAGGATTCTATCTCTGCACAGAGTGGATCCCAAGCCTTATCTTCTCCTGCGGTTTCCCATTCAGTCTCAACCGCAGTAGATGCTGCTCAGCAAAGACGACGGTCTCAGCGTCTTGCTCTGACTCGGGCTGTGCGCATTGTTGCTGATGCCTCTCCAAGTCCAAATATGGTAGCTAACAATAGACAGCAACGAGAAGACATTCCTGAGACTAAGTCCAGGATTCGCTCTACTGAGCATACTCGTGAGGTGGCAACCTCTCATTGGTGGTGGGTTGTCAGCTGCTCAAGTCCTGTGCCTGCTCCAGATTGGTCATCGAGCAAGGTCCTGTCTCATTGGCAGTCTGTAAAAAGATCTTTGGCGCGCCCAGCGATGCACTAAGATCATGCATATTTGCTGTGTGTGTGTAGGTGGGACAGTTACCATCCTGTATGCACATGTGCCGCTAATAGCACTACGATTGTGTTTCTAGACAGGCAGTGTAGGGTGGGAACTTCCGCTTGTACTTAGCATCTGCACCGAGCGTCCTCAGATGCGAGTGCTCAAAAGCACACTGTGTGTCACAGCAGGTTCAATCACCAGCGTAGTAGGTAGTGAGTTATAGGGACCTCAATAGCGTCATTTCCACTATGCTCCTGTGACGTCTAACAGGGCATAGCTTAGAGTGCTCTCAGTTTTCGTACTGCTCTGTGGAGTAACAGAGTCAGGCGCTTTGCACTCTGTTCACACCGAGTGTGTTTATGGTGCTTACTCGCAGCTTCAATCCGCCATTGTTCTCTAGCTGCGGTTTCTCCATCACTGCACAGTGGACCACGGGTTGAGATCGCACCTTCTCATAGTTTATATTTGGTGGGATTCACAAACCCTAACACACTGGAGTCTAAAATTGTACACAGTATTCTAAATGTGGCCACACTAAAGACATGTATAGAGTTAAAACTTTGTTTTTGTCATGAGCATATATTCCTCTTTTAAAACATTCCATTATATTATTTGCCTTAGCAGCAGCTTCCTGGCTCTAGTCAATAAAGTTGAGTGTGGCATCAATCCATACAACAAAATATTTTTCAGTTACTGTTTTACCCAGTATGCTGAAGAGCCCGGCGCTGCCCGGGCATAGTAACTGATGACGGTTAGTTATAACAAATTATATATTATATAATATATATATATATATAAAGCTGACTGTAGAGCCCCGCCCATTCCACATAGACACATTCACTATAATATCCCAATCATCCCATCAGCCAGAGCCACTGGACTACTACCCCTAATATCCCACATCATCCCATCAGCTAGAGCCACCGGACAACTACCACTAATATCCCACATCATCCCGTCAGCCTGGAGTCAGAACCAGAGAGCTGAGTGGATTTGCCCTGACTTCCATACCAATGATCCCTTTAATAGAATCCTGGGGTGAGAATCAGAGCGCTTAGGGATTTACCCTAACTTCCATACCAGAGAGCACTTTAAGAGAGGCCTGGGGTCAGTACCAAAGCACAGAGTGGATTTTCACTCACTTCCGTATCGAGGATCTCTTTAAGAGGGGACTTGGGTCAGAACCAGAGCGCTGAGTGGATTTGCCCTGACTTGCATACCAATGATCCCTTTAATAGAACACTGAGGTCAGAATCAGAGCGCCGAGGGATTAGCCCAACTTCCATACAGGAGATCCCTTTAAGAGAGCCTGGGGTCAGTGCCAGAGCATTTAAAGGCAATTGCCCTGACTTCCATACCTGGGATCCCTTTAAGAAGGGCCTGGGGTCAGTACGAAAGTGCAGAGTGGATTTGCCCTAAATTCCATACCAATGATACCTTTAAGAGACCCTGGGTTCAGAACGACGGAGCTGAAAGGAACTGACCTAACTTCCAAACCAGGAATCCCTTTAAGAGAGGCCTGGCATCAGTACCAAAGCGCTGGATGGATTTGCTCTGACTTCCATACCAATGATACCTTTAAGAGAGGCCTGGAATCAGTACCAAAGCGCTGGATGGATTTGCTCTGACTTCCATACCAATGATCCCTTTAAGAGGAAAGATGTGCCTACGGGATGGAGGATGTGTGATGGGTATATGGGTACGGGAGGGGGATTCATTTCTGTCATGTGCTCTCTGATCCTTTCAGGGGGCAGACAATGGCTGGGAGCTTATGTTCCTGGGGATGCTAGATTTCTCCCACCATGTCAGTGTCTGCTGAGGTTTTGTCAAGTGGGAAAACTGTTGGTCATAGCAACCAATCACAGCTCAGCTTCTTTTGAACAGTTCTGGTGAAATGAAATATGCTTCGTGATTGGTTGGTGATACACACACACACATTCATTTTTATATATAGAGATTTATACATTTTATCTCTTATGCACATGGCCCAGTTATCTATATTAAACTTCAACTGCCACTTATTAGCCTAAGCCTCCAGCTTTCATAAATCCCTCTGTAATATTAAATTATCCTCCTCTTTGCTGGTTACCTTACAGAGATTATTGTCAGCTGTAAAACTTGAAATTTGACTTTGCATGCCTCTACAGGACCAGGAAAGATATATATCTTTGTACCATGTTAGCCAGTAGATATCAACAGGACCATTAATAGATGTTAAAAAGAAGAGGGCCCAATACTGACTTCTGTGCCATCCCACTGTTAATTGGGACCCAAACAAAGTGTACTCCATTAATAACCACACTCTGTCTCCTATCATTGAGCCAGTTGTTAACCCAGTTACACATATTTTTCCATAGTACTCCCTTTATATGTTCCAACCCTTCATTCATGCGGTACCAAATAAAAAAACCTTTGAAAAATCCAAATAGACCACATCCATGGAATTAGCCTTTTGCCATCTGGAACATACCTCCTCATAGAAGCTAATCATATTAATTTCACAGGGCCGATACCTCATAAATCCATGTTTATGTTGGGTCATGAGTAGTGTTGAGTGATACTGTTCGATACCCAAAAATATCGTATCGGATGGTATCGCCCGATACGAAAAAAATATCGGGTATCGCCGATTCCGATACCGGAAGTCCCATTCAAGTCAATGGGATTTCCGGTATCGGAATTTAAAAAAGCCCTTTATTTCCTTGTTGGCTAATTCTACGTAATTGAAAACAAATAAGAGTCATGTAGAATGTATTGTGGGAGGTGGAGGAGACATTAAAGGCATAGAGGTTTATTCACATCACATGGCATAGCATTAATTCCAATTTTTTTTTTCAAGACGTTCGGAGTTAAAAATATATTAACTATGTTAACTTTTTTATATTTTGTCAGATATGTATGTTTCACAACTTCCATGCTCTTCTCCTTCTTTTGTACTTCTCCCACACTTTCTCCTTCATGATCCGCAGCAGTAGCATTTTTTTCATCAACTTTTTCTTCACCTTATTCATCTTCTTCTTTTTCACCTTCTTCCCATTTTTTTTTTTTTCCATTCTTCATATTCTTCTTATTCAGCTATTATTAATTTTCATATGCTATTTCTTCATCTTCTTTCTATTCTTCTTTTTCTTCATTTTCTTATGGTGACAGTTATAAGATTACACCTTACATTCTGCCTGTCACAAAAGATTTACAACAGGATTTGTCCGCGTTCAGTTTGGCCTGCAGCAGCAGGCATTTTCCAGGGGCACCACGAGGAGGAACGGACTCACCCCCATTTACTGCTTAGTCTTCTTCTGCTTATAATTTTGATTTCTTCTATGCTGATTTTGAGTCTTATGCTTAATGTTCTTCTGCTTTCTGTTCTTCTGCTTTTGCTTCTTCTGCTTCTTGTTCTTCTGTCTTTTGTTCTGGATCTTGGTGGTTGTCTTCATGTTCTTTGTCCTCTTGGTCATATTATTTAGGGTCATATTTCTGGTCTTCTTTGGTGTGGTCTTCAGGGTCGTCGTCATCAGGGTCTTCGTCATGGAGATCAATAAGGATTACCAAAGACAATTTCAAAAAGCTTGATCTTGGAAATGTAGCAGAAGGTACAAGAAGGCTGAGAAACTGTCGAGAACCAGCTGACAGTACTGGAACCCGTAGTGGCAGCAGAAGGAACAATAGCCAATGGCACTACTGAGTAACAGCTGACGGTGCTGGACCCCAGTTACTATGCAGGAGGTACCTGTGCTAGAAACCACTACCAAGGACCAGCTGACGGTGCTGGACTTCCGATACCGAGATGGAGGCACCTAGGCCAAAGGCTCTGGCGAGAACCAGCTGACAGTGCTGGCACCCGGATGGGTAGCAGAAGGAACAAGAGCCAATGGCACTACCGAGGACCAACTGACGGTGCTGGACCACGGTTACTAAGCAGAAGGTACCTGCGCTAAAAAGCACTACCAAGGACCAGCTGACGGTGCTGGACCTCGGATACCGAGATGGAGGCACCTAGGCCAAAGGCTCTGGCGAGAACCAGCAGACAGTGCTGGCACCCGGATGGGTAGCAGAAGGAACAAGAGCCAATGGCACTACCGAGGACCAACTGACGGTGCTGGACCACGGTTACTAAGAAGAAGGTACCTGTGCTAAAAAGCACTACCAAGGACCAGCTGACGGTGCTGGACCTCGGATACCGAGATGGAGGCACCTAGGCCAAAGGCTCTGGCGAGAACCAGCAGACAGTGCTGGAACCCGGATGGGTAGCAGAAGGAACAAGAGCCAATGGCACTACCGAGGACCAACTGACGGTGCTGGACCACGGTTACTAAGCAGAAGGTACCTGTGCTAAAAAGCACTACCAAGGACCAGCTGACGGTGCTGGACTTCGGATACCGAGATGGAGGCACCTAGGCCAAAGGCTCTGGCGAGAACCAGCTGACAATGCTGGAACCCGGGTGGGTAGCAGAAGGTACCCATCCAAAGCAAAGTAGCCAGGCCGCAAGCCGGCCGCAGTTACCGAAACCCACAGTCCTACAGGGGGTCCATGTCCCATTGGCACTACGGATCCAGCCTTCAGTGCCAGTTCCCACAGCCCACATAGGAGTCACCTAAACTGCAGGCACCGTAGAGTCGGCTAACCCGGCCGCAAGATGACAGGACAACGGATTGGTGGCATAGTGACCTTGACACTACCCGGAAACAGCAGGCGTGCTGAAAACAGGCTGGGCAACAGGGAGTACCCGTGCCAAAGACACTGCCGAGAACCAGCTGACAGTGCTGGAACCCAGATGGGTAGCAAAAGCTACAAGAGCCAATGGCACTACCGAGGAACAGCTGACGGTGCTGGACCACGGTTACTAGGCAGGAGGTACCTGTGCTAGAAAGCACTACCAAGGACCAGCTGACGGTTCTGGACCTTCGGATACCAAGATGGAGGCACCTAGGCCAAAGGCTCTGGCGAGAACCGGCTGACAATGCTGGAACCCGGGTGGGTAGCAGAAGGTACCCATCCAAAGCAAAGTAACCAGGCCACAAGCCGGCCGCAGTTACCGAAACCCACAGTCCTACAGGGGGTCCATGTCCCATTGGCACTACGCATCCTGCCTTCAGTGCCAGTTCCCACAGCCCACATAGGAGTCACCTAAACTGCAGGCACCGTAGAGTCGGCTAACCCGGCCGCAAGACCACAGGACAACGGATTGGTGGCATAGTGACCTTGACACTACCCGGAAACAGCAGGCATGCTGAAAACAGGCTGGGCAAAAGGGAGTACCCGTGCCAAAGACACTGCCGAGAACCAGCTGACGGTGCTGGAACCCAGATGGGTAGCAAAAGCTACAAGAGCCAATGGCACTACCAAGGAACAGCTGACGGTGCTGGACCACGGTTACTAGGCAGAAGGTACCTGTGCTAGAAAGCACTACCAAGGACCAGCTGACGATGCTGGACCTTCGGATACTGAGATGGAGGCACCTAGGCCAAAGGCTCTGGCGAGAACCAGCTGACAGTGCTGGAACCCGGGTGGGTAGCAGAAGGTACCCATCCAAAACAAAGTAGCCAGGCCGCAAGCCGGCCGCAGTTACCGAAACCCACAGTCCTACAGGGGGTCCATGTCCCATTGGCACTACGGATCCTGCCTTCAGTGCCAGTTCCCGCAGCCCACATAGGAGTCACCTAAACTGCAGGCACCGTAGAGTCGGCTAACCCGGCTGTAAGACGACAGGACAACGGATTGGTGGCATAGTGACCTTGACAATACCCGGAAACAGCTGGCGTGCTGGAACCAGGCTGGGCAACAGGGAGTACCCGTGCCAAAGACACTGTCGAGCACCAACTGGGGTTGTTGGAGGCCAGGGACAATCATGGTGTAGGCCAAGGCCTACTTGGTGGTAGTTTTATATTGTTTGTAGGCTACAACAGACTGTCAACGTGCTCCAATTAGGCATCTGTCTCCACTCTGTTTCCAGGATTTCACGTGACCACCAACATCGCCAGTTTATGCGTACAGTAGCCGTCTGCTCAATCCACACGTGTTCCTGTGTTACTGGGGTTCTGTAATGTCAGCAGATCCCCTGATGTGTGTCTGCCACTGTCTCCTGCTCTGTCCACATTCCCACCACTTGTAGTGGGAAGGTGGACAGCGCAGGAGACAGTGCCGGACACACATTGGGGGATCTGCTCACATAACAGAACACCAGGAACATAGGAACAAGTGTGGAATGCGTGGACGGCAACTGTGAGCAGGAACTGGCGGTGTTGGAGGTCAGGGGAAATACTAGAGACAGAGTGGAGACAGAGGCCAAATCAGAGAATGTTTAAATCTGAAGTAGTTACAATTTGGAGGCAGCAGCAGTTTGCCCTCCACACAGCAGGGGATCAGCTGACGTTACCGACCCCCACTTTCACCTGAACGAGTGTTTGTTTCTGTGTGGACAGCACTTCCGAGCAACAACTGGCGTTGTTGGAGCCCAGGGACAATCATGGTGCAGGCCGAGGCCTACTAGGAGCCAGGTGTAAATCGGAGGTATTTTGACTTTGGAGGCAGCAGGAGAGTTTGCCGTACACACAGCAGGGGATCAGCAGACGTTACCGAACCCCACTTTCACATGAACAAGTGTTTTTTTCTGTGTGGACAGCACTTCCGAGCACCAACTGGCGTTGTTGGAGCCCAGGGACAATCATGGTGCAGGCGAGGCCTACTTGGTGGCAGTTTTAGATTGTTTGTAGGCTACAACAGACTGTCAACGTGCTCCAATTAGGCATCTCGACTCTGTTTCCAGGATTTCACGTGACCACCAACACCGCCAGTTTATGCGTACAGCAGCCGTCTGCCCAATCCACACGTGTTCCTGTGTTACTAGGGTTCTGTAATGTCAGCAGATCACCTGATGTGTGTCTGCCACTGTCTCCTGCTCTGTCCACATTCCCACCGCTTGCAGTGGGAAGGTGGACAGCGCAGGAGACAGTGCCGGACACACATTGGGGGATCTGCTCACGTAACAGAACACTAGGAACACAGGAACAAGTGTGGAATGCGTGGACGGCAACTGTGAGCAGGACCTGGCGGTGTTGGAGGTCAGGGGAAATACTAGAGACAGAGTGGAGACAGAGGCCAAATCAGAGAATGTTTAAATCTGAAGTAGTTACAATTTGGAGGCAGCAGCAGTTTGCCCTCCACACAGCAGGGGATCAGCTGACGTTACTGACCCCCACTTTTACATGAACGAGTGTTTTTTTCTGTGTGGACAGCACTTCCGAGCAACAACTGACGATGTTGGAGCCCAGGGATAGTCATTTTGTAGGCTGAGGCCTACTTGGAGGCAGTTTAAGATAAGACGTTGTTTGAATTTGGAGGCAGCAGGAGAGTTTGCCATACACACAGCAGGGGATCAGCAGACGTTACCGAACCCCATTTTCACAAGAACAAGTGTGTTTTTCTGTGTGGACAGCACTTCCGAGCACCAACTGACGTTGTTGGAGCCCAGGGACAATCATGGTGTAGGCCGAGGCCTACTTGGAGCCAGGTGTAAATCTGAGGTTGTTTGACTGTGGAGGGAGCAGGACACTTTGCCATACACACAGCAGGGGATCAGCTGACGTTACCGAACCCCACTTACACATGAGTGAGTGTTTTGTCTGTGCGGACAGCACTTCTGAGCACCAACTGGCGGTGTCGGAGCCCAGGGAAAATCAGGTAGTAGGCCGAGGCCTACTTGGTGGCAGTTTTTGATTGTTTCTAGACTACTACTAACTGTCAGCGTACTCCAATTAGGCCTCTGTCTTCACTCTGTTTCGAGTATTTCCTCTGGCTTCCAACCACGCCAGTTGCTGCTCTGAAATTCCGTCTGCACAACCCACACTTGTTCCTGTGTTACTGGGGTTCTGTAACAGCAGCTTCTCCCTAGAGGTGAGTCAGGCAATGTCTCCTGCTCTGTCCACATTTCCACTACAAGTAGTGGGGATGTAGACAAAGCAGGAGACATTGCCGGACTCACCTCTGGAGATGAGCAGATGTTACAGGACCCAGGTAACACAGGAACAAGTGTGGATTGTGCAGACGGCACTTGAGAGCAGAAACAGGCGGTGTTGTAGGGCGGAGGAAATACTCAAAACAGAGTGGAGACAGAGGGCAAATCAGAGAACATATTAAATCAGAGGTAGTCAGAAGTTGTAGGCAGCAGAAGAGTTTTCCGTACACACAGCAGGGAATCAGCTGACGTTACCAAACCCCACTTACACATGAGCGAGTGTTTTGTCTGTGCGGACAGCACTTCTGAGCACCAACTGGCGGTGTCAGAGCACAGGGACAATCAGATAGTAGGCCGAGGCCTACTTGGAGCCAGGTGTAAATCTGAGGTTCTTTGACTGTGGAGGGAGCAGGACACTTTGCCATACACACAGCAGGGGATCAGCTGACGTTACCGAACCCCACTTACACATGAGCGAGTGTTTTGTCTGTGTGGACAGCACTTCTGAGCAACAACAGGCATTGCTGTAGCCCAGGAAATAAAGTTCAGGTCATAGAAACATGAACACAACATGAGACCTGGATCCTGTTGCCAGCCAATTATTTATTCTGGAAGAGGACTGGCAAATTCAGGTGAGATCCAGGCCTTGCTCATTTTCACAAAAGTAAGCCGGTCAACATTATCGGCGGATAGTCGCGTGCGACGGTCTGTTACCACACCACCTGCAGCACTAAAGACACGTTCCGATAATACACTGGCAGCAGGGCAAGCCAGCACCTCTAATGCATACTGGCTAAGCTCTGGCCATGTATCCAGCTTAGAGACCCAATACTTGAACGGGGAAGAGCCGTCTGGGAGTACACTAACAGGGCAAGACAAGTAGTCTGTCACCATCTGACGGAAACGTTGCCTCCTGCTGACTGGAGCCGTCTGTGATGGTGTAGCCGTTTGTGGCGCTCCCACAAAACTTTTCCACATTTGGGCCATACTGGCCTTGCCTTGTCCTGCGGCACTGCCTCTGCTACCTCTTTGTGCAGAGCTTCCTCCACTGCCTCTACCCACATGGCTGCTTTGAAAAGCACTACCAGCAACACTTGCGGGGGGAATGGAGAACATGATGGCCTGCACAAGTGTTTCTTGGTACTCCCGCATTTTTCGCTCCCGGTTCAACTGTGGTATTAGGCTTTGTAAGTTGTCCCGGTAGCGAGGATCTAGGAGGGTGTACACCCAATAATCAGCCGTGTGGAGAATGTTGGCGATGCGGCGGTCATTTAACAAGCACTGCAGCATGAAATCAACCATGTGCTGCAGACTGCCAACTGGACCGGAAACGCTGTCCCCAGCTTGAGGCAGCATCTCAGCCTGCTCAGCATCACCCCACCCTCGCTGTACACACTGACTACTAGATCCTTGTGTACCTCCCTCCTCTGGAGAGATGTGTTCCTCCTCCTCCATTGACTCCTCGTCATCCTCCTCACTAAGTGTCCCCTGCCTGGGCCTTTTGTGTGGAGGCACGTTGTGCACACTTGCCAGAAGCATATGGCATTTCTGACTCCTCATCCTCGACCTCTCCAAAAACCTCCTCACTTAGTGCTTGTAAGGTTTTTTGAAGCAGACAGATAAGGGGGACAGTCATGCTGACTAGTGCATCATCTGCACTGGCCATCCGCGTGGAGTCATCGAAGGCACGCAAAACTTGGCAGATGTCCCTCATAGTGGCCCACTCAGTGGTGGTGAAGTGTGTCCGGCGCACAATGTGACTTGTTTGCGCCTGATGCAGCTGGTACTCCATTACTGCTGCCTGCTGCTCACACAACCGCTCCAACATATGTAACGTTGAATTCCACCTGGTGGAGAGGTCACATATGATGCGATGTTCTGGCAGGTGGAATGGCGTTGCAGAGATGCAATGTGCGATGTTGCCATGCTGGAACGCCGCAAGTGAGCACACTCTAGGCGAACCTTGTGCAGCAGTGCATCAAGATCCGGATAGTCCCTCAGAAAGCTCTGCACGACCAAATTGAGCACGTGTGCCAGACATGGTATGTGAGTGAGGTTGCCTAGGCCCAGAGCTGCCACTAGATTTCAGCCATTGTCACTCACTACCTGGCTGGAGATTCGCTGGCACAAACCACACATCGCTCTCCTGCTTGATGGCATTCCAGAGCTCCTGTGCTGTGTGGCTCCGATTCCCCAAAGAAATTAATTTAAGGATGGCCTGTTGACGTTTGGCCACACCTGTGCTCATATCTGGCCTAACAGGCTCATGCAGTGCTGATTCCGAGGAACTAGAGTAGGAGGAGGACTCAATATGTACAGACTGCATTCCTGCAATCCTTGGAGTTGGCAGAATACGTACAGAGCCACTCTCCAGATCTGTACCCGGCTCCACAACATTGACCCAATGGGCAGTGAGGGAAAGGTATCGTCCCTGTCCATGGCTACTGGTCCACGCATCGGTGGTTAGGTGGACCTTGCTACTGATGGCGTTTAGTAGCGCATTTTTAATTTTTCCCTCCACATGCTTTTGCAGGGCAGGGACGGCTTGCCTGCTGAAATAAAAGCGGCTGGGCACATTGTATTGTGGAACTGCCAATGACATCAAGTTCCGGAAGGTGTCAGTCTCCACCAGCCTGAATGACAGCATCTCAAGGGCCAGTAGTTTGGCAATGCCGGCATTCAGAGCCAGTGCTCGGGGATGGTTTGCCGAGTATGGCCGCTTTTTCTCCCATGCCTGTGCTACCGATTGCTGGTGAGTGGCCTGAGAGTGTGCTGATGACTGAGAACGTGGTTCAGTGGGTGGAATTTCACTGGGTCTCTGGACAACAGTGGCAGAGGTTCTTCCATGGCGTTCCAGTGAGGAAGCCGAACCAGCTGTGTGTGAGCTGAGGAAGAGGCCCCAACACGAGCTGAAGAGGTGCTGCTGAAGGTTGGCCTACATCTTCAGTGTGTCTGTGTAACTCCACCTCGTGCTTGGTATGCACATGTTTCCACATATTTGTGGTATTGAGGTTGCTCACATTTTTCCCTCGTTTAACTTTCTGATGACACAGCTTGCATTTGACAAAGCAAATGTCATCTGCAACTGTGTCAAAAAAAGACCACGCACTGCAAGTCCTGGGAGCGCCCGTTTTCTGTTTTGGAAGAGGATTGCTCCTCACGGGTGCCAAAGTGGAGGCTACAGGCAACCAAGTCTGCCCCGCCCTCTCCCTCCTCTTTTGGCCGTTCGGGGAATCTCTTCCTCAGAGCTGCTCCCACCACCTTCCTGTGGCTGACGCCACGATGAGTCAAGGACCTCATCATCTCCACTCCCCTCTTCAAGCACCGGCTGGTCCTGGGTTGTCTCGCCAGCACCGTACGCACCAGAAATTGGCAACTGAGTCTCATCATCATCAGATGAGCACTGAGGTGTGCTGACAATAGTCACTGGCCCACCCACCTCTTCAGATTCAGAGGGACAAAGCAGTTGCGCATCACTGCATACTCCCTCTTCTTCACGCTCTAGAATGCTGCTTGGCTGGCCACCTCTTTCCAAGCCAACAGATTCTGAGAACAGAAGTAAAGATTGAGATGGCTCCTGTCCAGGGCTCTCAGACTGCCTGGGCAATTTGGCAGGTGGTGAAGAGACAGATGGTTGCTCTTCAGTGCTCTGGCCCTGGGAGGATGCGGAAGTCATTGAAGTGGATGCGTTAGCTGCCATCCATCCGACAACGGCTTCAATTTGTTCGTCACGCAGCAGTGGGGTACGGTGAGGTCCTACAAAGCTGCGCATGAAGGACTGTTGCCTGGTAAAAGTGGGGGATGCCGGGTCACTGGTGGCCGCAGCAGACACCGAATCCCCACGTCCTTTCCCTGCTGAATCCCCCCGTCCTCTCCCTGATGAAACTCCACGGCCACGACCACGTGCCTTACTCCCTGCCTTCTTCATCTTGGTAGACTGATAAAGATAGGCAGAAAAGTAAAAAAGGGGTGGCTTAGTGTTCTTATTCCTGAACACCTGCTAACCAGTATAAGAAACACTAATTTGGCTAAGAGTGTGTGTACTACACTTTAATATAATCTAATGTGGCCTACACAACTGTAAAGTGGAGTGTTTGGTGAACTTTATTTCCTTTTTTTTTTTGGGGGGGGGAAGAAAAGGATGTGACCAAAGTTTGAAAGCTATAGTATCACAAACTTTTTGGAGCGATTACAATGCAGGAAGCTAACCTACAATGCAATTGATGAGGCTCCAAAAAATAGGGTGATACTAGTCTGGATGGCCCTGAAGGGCACAAGCCAGCAAAAAGGCTCCTCTATCTAATCCTATATAGTGTTTGCAACCAACCAATGACAATGGATGCGGATGGAAGCACACTAATATAGGAACAAAAATCTGGATAAATTAGCTGCAAAAAAAGGACTATGTATGAGGCAGTGACGCACGCTGAGCGGACTGCAGCTAGTGGTGGCTGTAGAACACACTGCAACGTGAGCTGCACTCACACACAGAGAGACCTAGCAGACAGCCAAAAACAGTGCAGAAAAATGGGCAATAGCACTGAAAGGCTGCTGAAAGGCTCGGCTGTCCACTCCTTTAGTGTTTGCAACCAACGTATATGGATACGTATGGAAGCACACTATACAGGAGAAAAAAAAAGCAGCAATAAAAGAAAAATGTCTATGAGGCAGAGACACACGCTGGGCGGCCTACAAGCAGACGTGTCTGCAGGACACACTACACAGCGTGGGTCTGCACTCACACAGCCCTTGCAGACAGCTATTAAAACAGCGCTGCTGGGCTACAAAAATGCTACACTGGTGGATTATGTAGCCTGGGTAGAGCAATAGATATGTTTGATGATCGCTATTTCTAACTGTCCCTCACAGTCTTCAACAGCAGCCTGTCCCTAACTGAATTCACAGCAGAGCGACCAGAAATGGCGGCTGCAGCGGTTTTTATAGTGCATCATGACATCATTTCAGCAGCCAATCACAGCCATGCCAGTAGTTAACATGCCTACATGCCTAACAGGATGTGCCCACACTTCTGAGGATCCCCATTGGCTGAATCAAATCGAGCGGGATCCTAGCATTATGGGAACTTCCGATTCCGGTATTCGATATGAAAAAAGTATCGGAACTAAGTATCGGAATTCTGATACAGCGAATATCGTCCGATACCCGATACTTGCGGTATCGTAATGCTCAACACTAGTCATGAGGTTATTCTTATTAAGATAGTCTAAGATAGCATCTCTTAGAAAACCCTCAAGGTTTTTACATACTAAAGAAGTTAAATTTACAGACCTATAATTTTCAGTCTCAGATTTTGTCCTCTTTTAGAATACCGATACCACATTTGCTATGTGCCAGTCATGTGGTACAGACCCTGTTATTATGGAATTCTTGAATAATATAAAAACAATTGTCTGTTTATCATGGTATATAATTCCTGCAGTACACGGGGGGGGGGGTATGCCAAATGGGACCAGTGATTTGTCTCCTTTAGTGTTTTGAGGCAAGGCTGTATTTCTTGCTGGGTTAAGCAGGCAGCAACTTGTAGAGTTGATTTACTGTCATGGAGATATTAAACCTAGTCACAAGTGGTTCTGTCCACAGAGTAAAATCTTGAAATTCAATCACTTTATTACGTAATTTTCTATATAAATACAGCATATGTTGTTTAAACGTTAGTATGATCTCTTTTTTACTTCCTCCTGCACTTTACTGTAACAATACACCACACTGAGTGGTATCTATACTTTACCATGTTGTTATGGTTTTATCCAATTTCAAAGTCCTATTATTTTATTCCTATATTCATAGGTGCACCCTCTCACTTCAGAACAATATTAAACAAGGTATGAGTATGGCCCAGGAAAAAAAGGGTTCTCCAAACAAAACACATGATATTAAAATGTACTTTTTATTGATAACTAGCTGAAGAGCCCAGTGCTGCCCGGGCATAGTAACTAACTACGGTTAGTAATAACAAATTATGATTTTATCTATATATATATATATATATATATATATATATATATATATATATATATAAAGCTGAGTGTAGAGACCCACCCACTCAGCATAGCCACATTCACTATAATATCCCACATCATCCTGTCAGCCAGAGCCACTGGACTACTACCCCTAATATCCCACATCATCCCGTCAGCCAGAGCCACCGGACTAATACCCCTAATATCCCACATTGTCCCATCAGCCAGAGCCTGCGGACTACTATCCCTAATATTCCACATCATCCCATCAAAGCCACCAGACTACTACCCCTAATATCCCATATCATCCCGTCAGCCAAGGCCACCAGACAACTACCACTAATATCCCACATCATCCCGTCAACCAGAGCCACCGGACTTCTACCACTAATATCCCATATCATCCCGTCAGCCAGAGCCACCAGACTACTCCCCCTAATATCCCATATCATCCGGTCAGCCAAAGCTACCAGACTACTACCACTAATATCCCACATCATTCCATCAGCCAGAGCCACTGGACTACTACCCCTAATATCCCACACCATCCTGTCAGCCTGGGGTCAGAACCAGAGAGCTGAGTGGAACAGTCCTAACTTCCATACCGGGGATCCTTTTAAGCGAGGCCTGGGGTCAGAACCAGAGCGCTCAGTGGATTTGTCCTGACTTCCATACCAATGATCCCTTTAATAGATGCCTGGGGTGAGAATCAGAGTGCTGAGGGATTTACCCTATCTTCCATACCGGAGATCCCTTTAAGAGAGGCCTGGAGTCAGTACCAAAGCACAGAGTGGATTTGCCCTCACTTCCATACTGGGGATCCCTTTACGAGAGACTGTGATCAGAACCAGAGCACTGAGTGGATTTGCCGTGACTTGCATACCAATGATCCCTTTAATAGAACCCTTGGGTCAGAATCAGAGCATTGAGGGATTTGCCCTAACTTCCATACAGGAGATACCTTTAAGAGAGCCTGGGGTCAGAACCAAAATGCTGAATGGATTTGCCCTGACTTCCATACCATAGATCCCCTTAAGAAAGGCCTGGTGTCAGGATCCTGTCAGCGCCGGCGTGCAGCCTCCGCTGAGCAGGGACTCACCCGCACTGTAGGGGGGCCCGGGGTCAGATACAGCCGGAAAGTACAGATACACAGGACCTGTGGAGGCTGAAGTTAGCAAGCAGTCACAGGACCTACAGTCTTGTGACTGCAAGGGGACAGGACTTAGCGTCCTGCTTTCAGAGATGGCAGGACACTATACAGAAATACTCAGAGTCAGGCAAAATGGTGGTCATACACAGAGATATCAGTAAAGTACCAGGGATGAGACAGAACGGATAGTCAGGGCCAAGCAGGGGTGAAAATCAAACAGACATAGAAGGTACCAAGCAGAATCCAAAGCAATATCCAGAGAACAGACCGAGTCGTACACAGAGAATCAAGCAACCAGAACACAGCACAAACACACTCAGGGGTCACCACACTATGCCAAGGGTGAAAGTATAGCTGATGGGGGATGGGAGCTTCCTGAGGCTATAAGAAGCTTTCACAGAACCAATGAGAGGCTACCATAATAGGTCCCAGGTGTAAAGGTAAGAGTCTGCACTGAGATCAAAACATTAACCCCAGAAGTGCCGGTCACCCAGCACTGGTATCATGACAGTACCCCCCTCTCAATGGGGGGCCTCTGGACCCACAGACTTGCCCGGGTACCTAGCATGGAAAGCCCGAACCTGGCGATCCGCATGCATCAACCGAGCCGGCACCCATGACCTGTCCTCCGGCCCATACCCCTTCCAATGAACTAGGTAATGTACTGACCGCCGTACCAACCTAGAATCTACGATGTGACCAATCTCATATTCCACATGTCCCTCAACCGAAACTGGAGGAGCAGCGGACTCGGATTCTCCCCGGACTGCTTCAAAAGGCTTCAGTAGAGATCTATGGAAGACATTAGGGATCTTGAAAGAAGGTGGAAGGCACAGTCTGTATGCTACTGGACTGATTTTTTCCACAATCTTGTACGGGCCAATGAATTTGGGGCCCAACTTGGCTGACGGAATCTTTAACTTAATATTTCACGTGGAGAGCCAAACTTTCTCTCCAACCTGAAACATGGGACCTGGTGTTTGTTTCCTGTCAGCAAAAAACTTATACCTGCCTTGAGACCTAGATATACGCCGCTGCACTTCTGCCCATGTATCTTTTAACCGCTGAACAGAGTCCTCAGCCCTGGGACACCCCGAATCCAGATGAGAAAACTCACCAAAATGAGGACTGAACCCATAGTTGATCAAGAAATGGGACATACCAGTGGATTGACTCACCCGACTATTGAAGGCAAATTCAGCCAACGGCAGTATATAACACCAGTCATTCTGTCTAGCAGAAGTCAGACATCTGAGGATCTGTTCCAGAGACTGATTAATGCGTTCCGTCTGACCACTACTCTCAGGATGGTATGCAGATGAAAAGGACAGGGATATCCCTAATTTTTTGCAGAAAGCAAGCCAAAACTTAGCCACAAACTGCATACCATGATCAGACACCACATTCAGGCGTACCCCATGCAAGCGAACCACATACTGCACAAACAATCTGGATAAGGTCTCAGCAGAAGGTAATGCGTACAAAATGAGCCTGCTTTGAAAATCTGTCCACCACTACCCATACCACCGTATTACCCCTGGAAGAGGGAAGATTGGTAATAAAACCCATGGACAGGTGGGTCCATGGTCTTTCGGGAACTTCCAAGGGCATCAGCTTCCCCGCCAGCCGGCTATGGGAGCTTTTAGAACGAACGCAGACCCCACAACCAGAAATGCATTTTTTTATATCAGAACCAAGGGTAGGCCACCAGAAGATACTAGCCACCGCCAGTCGCATGGCTGATATACCAGGGTGAGCACACAACTTGGATTCGTGGAACTCTTGCAAGAGTTTAAGGCGAAGTTGCTCTGGGACAAACAATTTGCCCCCTGGCTTGGCCGCAGGAACCAGCGACTGGGCCCCCTCAATTTCCCGTTACAATTCAGATGAGATCTCTGCTAACACCACCCCAGGGTGCAGAATGGAGGACGGTGGCTCAGGGGCAGACACAGGGTGAAAACTACGGGATAGGGCGTCAGCCTTGACATTCTTTGACCCTGGACGGAATGTAATAGTAAACTGGAAACGAGAAAAAAAAAAGTGACCAACGGGCCTGTCTGGGCGTTAATCTTTTAGCAGACTCAATGTATGACAAATTTTTGTGATCAGTGATCACAGTAACCCGGTGACTGTCCCCCTCCAAAAAGTGCCTCCACTCTTCAAACGCCAACTTGACCACAAGAAGCTCTCTATTACCTACATCATAATTTCTTTCAGCAGCAGAGAACTTCCTGGAAAAGAAAGCACATGGCATGAGGTTGGTTAGAGTGGCAGGCCCTTGGGACAATACTGCCCCCACCCCCACCTCGGAGGTATCCACCTCCACCACAAATGGTTTGGACGGATCTGGCTGTACCAACACAGGAGCAGACATAAAACATTTTTTCAGCATCACAAAGGCCTCTTTTGCGATCGAGGACCAATTTCTCACATCCGCACCTTTGCATGTTAGATCCGTGAGAGGTTTGACCACCTGCGAAAACCCCCGGATAAATTTGCGGTAGTAATAGGCGAACCCCAAGAAGCGCTGAAGACCCTTAAGATCTCGGGGTTGCACCCAATCCACAATGGCCTGCACCATCTTGAAGTCCATGCGAAAACCCTCACAGGATACAATTAATCCCAAAAAAGACAAAACTTGCGCACAAAATACACATTTCCCCAATTTGGCATACAGATGATTTTCTCTCAGTCTTTGGAGAACAGTTCGCACATGTTCCAGATGAGAATGCCTGTCAGAGGAGTATATCAAAATATCATCTAAGTAGATAACGGCAAAACGACCAATGAGATCCGAGAATACCACGTTGATGAAATTCTGAAATATGGCAGGGGCATTGGTAAGACCAAACGGCATGACTAAATTTTCAAACAGTCCCTCGGACGTGAGAAACGCAGTTTTCCATTCATCCCCCTCTCGGACCCTTATCAAATTATATGCCCCCCGAAGACCCAGTTTAGAAAACCACTTTGCCCCTGATAGTTGGTTACACAAATCGGGAATCAACGGAAGGGGGTAGGTATTCCGTACAGTCATCTGATTAAGCTTCCGAAAATCGAGACAGGGACGTAACCCGCCATCTTTTTTCTTTACAAAAAAGAAACCTGCCGCCACAGGTGAGACTGAAGGACGTATGTGTCCCTTGCGCAGACTTTCAGCAATGTACTCCTTCATAGCAAAGCACTCAGGGCTGGATAAATTAAACAGACGGGCTTTAGGTAATCTAGCCCCCGGGACCAGCTCGATAACGCAGTCAAAGAGTCTATGTGGCGGTAACATCTCGGCCTCGCTTTCAGAGAATACATCTTCGAAGTCCTTCAAGCATTCCGGAATACCTTCCAGCTCGACAGATGATACAGACACAGATTTAACAGGTTCAACCAGCAGTGTGGATTTATCACATAACTTAAAATCATTAAACCCCATTGAACAATCTCCCCCGTTTTCCAGTTAATAACTGGGTTATGGCGTTGTAACCAGGGCATGCCCAAGACCAACCTTGCAGGTAGATTGTCCAGACCAAAACAACTTAGGTTTTCCACACGAGTAGCGCCCACTCTGAGCAAAAACAAGTCAGACATAAAGAGAATTCCCTCCTTAGTGAGGGGAGAGGAGTCAATGGCCACCACCTTGATAGGAACCTTGAGCCTAACAGTCCCTATCTTGCAGTGTGTGACCAATTGGGAGTCAATGAGATTAATCGATGATCCGCAGTTAACGAAGGCTGTAGAGGGAAAAGAACTACTGTCCACAAACAGTTCCACATGAAGTAACACTTTAGAAAATGAGGAAAAGGGTACCTGAGGGTCTGAGTAGTCTTCCTGTTGACTACCCAGATCTAGTCGTTTCCCGCTGACCGGGTCGAAGACGGGCAATCAGGACACTCCCTTTCCAATGTCCCGCTTTACCGCAGTAAAAGCATAACTGCTTGTCCTTCCGGCGTTTCTTCTCCATATCCTTCAGGGAGAGGGCGCCTACATCCATGAGCTCAGGGGCAATCTCTTTTCCATTGGGGAACAATGGAGTCTCCACCTGCATCACCCCTCTGGCCCGCAGCCTGCGGTCCATCCGGACGGCCTGGGTCATGGCGTCCTCGAGAGAGTTAGGTGGGGGATGTAATGCCAAGGCATCCTGCAGGCGCTTGGACAAGCCTCTCCGAAAGAGTCCTCGGAGTGCGGCGTCATCCCAAGAGACCTCTGCGGCCCAGCAGCGGAACTCAGTACAAAACCACTCAGCCGAGTGTTTCCCCTTACAAACGCTCATCACCAAGTCCTCTGCCAATAGCACTCGGTCAGGCTCATCATAAATGTGCCAGAGGGCCTCAAAGAATGCATTCACAGACACTCTCTCAGGGGCAGTGGGAGGAAGGGAGAAAGCCCAAGCTTGTGGGGACCCTCTTAATAACGACATAATGACCCCTACCTTCTGGTTTTCGTCCCCAGAGGAATGTGGTCTCAAACTAAAAAAAAGTTTGCACCCCTCCATGAAGACCCTGAACTCCTTTTTGTTCCCAGAAAAAAAGTCAGGCAGTTTAACAGGTGGTTCCGGGGACACCAGAACAACATCCCTCACCCCAGCCCCTGGAGACCCAGCAGATAAAGCCCCTCGCACTGTCTCAGAAACCTGCTGCTGAGAACGAGCCAGAACTTGCTGCTCCAGAGATAAACCCTGAAACATCTGACTCAGACTTTTCATCTGGTCAGTCAGAGACTGTATGGGATCCATAACTCTGCACAAAAAAAACCCAAAAACTTAATGGTCAGTTATAATGTCAGGATCCTGTCAGTGCCGGCGTGTAGCCTCCGCTGAGCAGGGACTCACCCGCACTGTAGGGGGGCCCGGGGTCAGGTACAGCTGGAAAGTACAGATACACAGGACCTGTGGACGCTGAAGTTAGCAAGCAGTCACAGGACCTACGGTCATGTGACTGCAAGGGGCGGGGCTTAGCATCCTGCTTTCAGAGATGGCAGGACACTATACAGAAATACTCAGAGTCAGGCAAAACGGAGGTCATACACAGAGATATCAGTAAAGTACCAGGGATGAGACAGAACGGATAGTTTGGGCCAAGCAGGGGTGAAAACCAAACAGACATAGAAGGTACCAAGCAGAATCCAAAGCAATATCCAGAGAACAGACCGAGTTGTAGACAGAGAATCAAGCAACCAGAACACAGCACAAACACACTCAGAGGTCACCACACTATGCCAAGGGCAAAAGTATAACTGATGGGGGATGGGAGCTTACTGAGGCTACAAGAAGCTTTCACAGAACCAAAGAGAGGCCACCATAATAGGTCCCAGGTGTGCAGGTAAGAGTCTGCACTGAGATCAAAACATTAACCCCAGAAGTGCCGGTCACCCAGCACTGGTATCATGACAGTACCCCCCTCTCAACGGGGGGCCTCTGGACCCACAGACTTGCCCGGCTACCTAGCATGGAAAGCCCGAACCAGGCGATCCGCATGCATCAACCGGGCCAGCACTGGTATCATGACACCTGGGGTCAGTACCAAAGCGCAGAGTGGATTCACCCTAGCTTCCATACCAATGATCCCTTTACGAGACCCTGGGGTCAGAACCACAGAGTTGAGTGGAATGGTCCTAAATTCCATACCAGGGATTCCTTTAAGAGAGGCCTGTGGTCAAAACCAAAGCCCTGGATGGATTTGCTCTGACTTCCATACCAATGGTCCCTTTAAGAGGGAAGATATGCCTACAGGATGGAGGATGTGAGAAGGTGATATGGGCAGGGAGGGGGGATTCATTTCTGTCATGCGCTCTCTGCTCCTTTCATGGGGGCAGACAATGGCTGAGAGCTTATGTTCCCGAAGATGCTAGATTTCTCCCACCATGTCAGTGTCTGCTGAGCTGTTGTCAAGTGGGAAAACTTGCTCATAGCAACCAATCACAGCTCAGCTTCTTTTGAACAGCTCTGGTAAAATGAAAGATGCTTTGTGATTGGTTGGTGATACACACATACATACAGTACATACATTCACTTTTATATATAGAGATGAAGTAAAAAATGAATTAAAAATTCCAAGAAAATGCATGAAAAGAGAAAGGAGGGACACAGAACTCAATAAATTAGTAGCTGCCACATTGAAAAGATAGGACTGTGTCCCGGTTGTGATATGCTTATTAACCCCTTTCTGCCATCAGACGGTACTATCCCGTCCATGTGCCCTGGGACTTAATTCCCAGGGATGGGATAGTATGTCATAGCGATCAGCGGCGCCCACGTGGTGAGTGCCGCTGATCGCGGCCGGGTGTCAGCTGATTATCACAGCTGACAGCCGGTACAATGTGTCAGGGGCGGTCATGGACCACCCCCGACACATTAACCCCTTGTACACCACGATCAAACACGATTGCGGTATACCAGTGGTTAAAGGGAAGCATCGGCAGGGAGGGGGCTCCCTCCGTGCTTCCCTGAGCCCCCCACGGCAGCGCAATGTGCAACGCTGCTGCGGGGGGCTCTTTCCCTACAGGCCCCCGGATCCAAGATGGCGACGGGGACCTTCGGGGGCCTGTAGGGAGCTGACTTCCTCACTGCCTGCAAAGCGCAGGCATGAGGAAGTCTGCAGCAGTGCCTGTGACAGATCGCTGATCTGTCACAGTGATCTGTGATGTGACAGATCAGTGATCTGTGATGTGACAGATCAGCGATCTGTCACAGGACAGTGATGTCCCACCTGGGACAATGTAATAAAGTTAAAAAAAAAAAAAAAGTGTAAAAATAATTTTAAAAAATCGCTAAATAAATTAGTAAAAATATATATATATATATTCCCCAATAAATTCATTTTTTGAAAATCAAAAAAAAAAACAATAAAAGTACACATTTGGTATCGCCGCGTCCGTAACGACCCACCCTATAAAACTGTCCCATTAGTTAACCCCTTTAACAAACCCCTTAAAAAATAAAAATAAAAAACGAAGCAAAAAATAATGATTTATTATCATGCCACCGAACAAAAAGTGCAATATCGCGCTATCAAAAAGACGCATATAAATATCCATGGTACAGCTGAAAACGTCAGCTTGTCCCACAAAAAACGAGCCACCATACAGCATCATCCGCATAAAATTATAAAAGTTATAGCTCGCAGAATAAAACGATGCAAAAATAATTATTTTTTATATAAAATAGTTTTCATTGCATTAAACCGACAAAACATAAAAAACAACCTAAATGAGGTATCGCTGTAACCATACTGACCCGAAGAATAAAACCTCTTTATCAATTTTACCGCACGCGGAACGGTGTAAACGCACCCCCCCAAAAGAAATTCATGAAACGCTGGTTTTTGTTCATTCTGCGTCCCAAAAATCGGAATAAAAAGCGATCAAAAAATGTCATGTGCCCGAAAATGGTACCAATAAAAATATCAACTCGTCCCGCAAAAAATAAGACCTCACATGACTCGGTGGGTCAAAATACGGAAAAATTATAGCTCTCAATATGTGGTGAAGCAAAAACTATTTTTACAATAAAAAGCGTCTTTTAGCGTGTGACAGCTGCCAAACATAAAAACTGCCATAAATAGTAAATCAAACCCCCCGTTATCACCCCCTTAGTTAGGGAAAAATTATAAAATAAAAAAATGTATTTATTTCCATTTTCCCAATAGGGTTAGGGCTAGGGTTAGGGTTAGGCCGCTTTCACACTTCAGGCTTTCGGTATCCGGCATGGTGCGGCGAAAAACCGGACTGCCTGTTACGACAAGATCCGGATTTTTCCCCATGCTCTTTCATTGCTGCCGCATTGCGCCGGATGGCAGACCGGCGCGTCCGGTTTTTGCCAGATCCGGAGAAAATAGCCCGTCCGGCGTCTGGAAAAAACGTTACATGCAACATTTTTTCCCAACGCCGGACCGGTTTTTCGCACTGCGCATGCCCGGAAACCTTCTCTGCCAGGAATATATCCGGCAGAAAGAAGGATCCGGTGTCTTCGTTTGCGGCCAGATCTGGTAGTCCATTTTTTCACCGCATTGTGCCGGGACAAAAAGCCTGAAGTGTGAAAGCAGCCTTAGGGCTAGGGTTAGGGCTGGGGCTAGGGTTAGGGCTAGGGTTGGGGTTAGGGCTAGGGTTGGGCTAGGGTTAGGGCTGAGATTAGGGCTAGGGGTGTGTTGGGGTTAGTGTTGGAGTTATAATTGGGGCGTTTCCACTGTTTGGGCACATCAGGTGCTCTCCAAATGCAACATGGCGTCTGATCTCAATTCCAGCCAATTCTGCATTGAAAAAGTCAAATGGTGCTCCTTCCCTTCCAAGCTCTGCTATGCGCCCAAACAGTGTTTTACCCCCACATATACGGTATCAACATACTCAGGACAAATGCAAAACAACTTTTGGGGTCCAATTTCTTCTGTTACCCTTTGGAAAATAAAAAATTGGGGCAAAAATATCATTTTTGTGGAAAAAAATGATTGCTTTATTTTCACGCCCAGGCGTTATAAACTTCTGTGGAGCACTTGGGGGTGCAAAGTGCTCACCACACATCTAGATAAGTTCCGTGGGGGGTCTAGTTTCCAAAATGGGGTCACTTGTGGGGAGTTTCAATAGTTTAGGTACATCAGGGGTCTCCAAACGCACATGACACCCGCAGACCAATCCATCAAAGTCTGCATTCCAAAACGTCACTACTTCCCTTCCGAGCCCCGACGTGTGCCCATACAGTAGTTTTCTCCCACATATGAGGTATCAGCGTACTCAGGACAAATTGGACAACAACTTTTGGGGTCCAATTTCTCCTCTTACCCTTGGGAAAATAAAAAAATTGGAGACTAATTGATCATGTTTGTGGAAAAAATACGATTTTTTTATTTTCATGCCTGGGCATTATAAACTTCTGTGAAGCCCTTGGGGGTTCAAAGTGCTCATCACACATCTAGATAAGTTCCTTAGGGGGTCTAGTTTCCAAAATGGGGTCATTTTTGGGGGTTTCCACTGTTTAGGTACATTAGGGGCTCTCCAAAGGCAACATGACACCTGCAGACCATTCCATCAAAGTCTGCATTCCAAAACGTCACTACTTCCCTTTCGAGCCCCGACGTGTGCCCATACAGTAGATTTCTCCCACATATGGGGTGTCAGCATACTCAGGACAAATTGGACAACAACTTTTGGGGTCCAATTTCTCCTGTTACCCTTGGGAAAATAAAAAAAATGGGGACTAAAAGATGATGTTTGCTGAAAAAACACGATATTTTTATTTTCACGCCCGGTCGTTATAAACTTCTGTGAAGCACTGGAGGGTTCAAAGTGCTCACCACACATCTAGATAAGTTCCTTAGGGGGTCTAGTTTCCAATATGGGGTCACTTATGGGGGGTTTCCACTGTTTAGGTACATCAGGGGCTCTCCAAAAGCAACATGACACCCGCAGACCATTTCATCAAAGTCTGCATTCCAAAATGTCACTACTTCCCTTCTGAGCCCCGACATGTGCCCATACAGAGGTTTTCTCCCACATATGGGGTATCAGCGTACTCAGGACAAATTGGACAACAACTTTTGGGGTCCAATTTCTCCTTGTACCCTTGGGAAAATAAAAAAATTGGTGACTAAAAGATCATGTTTGTGGAAAGAGTACGATTTTTTTATTTTCACGCCCGGGCGTTAAAAACTTCTGTGAAGCACTGGGGGTTCAAGGTGCTCACCACACATCTCGATAAGTTCCTTGGGGGGTCCAGTTTCCAAAATGGTGTCATTTGTGGGGGGTTTATACTGTTTTGGTACATCAGGGGCTTTCCAAACGCGACATGGTGTCCGATCTCAATTCCAGACAAAAACATCAAATGGAGCTGCTTCCCTTCCGAGCTCTGCCATGTGCCCAAATAGTGGTTTACCCCCACATGTGGGGTAACAACGCACTCAGGACAAATTTCACAATATCTTTTATGGTCCTGTTACCCTTGGAAAAATAAAAATTGGGGGTGAAAAGATCATTTTTGTGGGAAAAATATGATTTTTTAATTGTACTGCTGTACGTTATAAACTTCTGTGAAGCCCTTGTGGGTTCAAAGTTCTCACCACATATCTAGATAAGTTCCTTGGGGGGTCTAGTTTCCAACATGGGGTCACTTGTGGGGGGTTTTCACTGTTTAGGTACATCAGGGACTCTCCAAACGTGACATGGCGTCCGATCTGAATTCCAGCCAAGTTTGTATTGAAAAAGTCAAACGGCACTCCTTCCCTTCTGAGGTCTGCCATGCGCCGAAACAGTGGTTCCCCCCACATATCAGGTGTCAGCGTACTCAGGACAAATTGCACAATAACTTTTGCAGTCCAATTTCTCCTGTTACCCTTGGTAAAATAAAAAAAAATTGAACCTGAAATATTTTTTTTGTGAAAAAAAGTTAAATGTTCATTTTTTTTAAATATTCAAAAAATTCCTGTGACGCACCTAAAGGGTTAATAAACTTCTTGAATGTGGTTTTGAGCACCTTAAGGGGTGCAGTTTTTAGAATGGTGTCACTTTTGGGTATTTTCTATCATATAGACCCCTCAAAGTGGCTTCAAATGTGATGTGGTCCGTAAAAATAAAATGGTGTTGCAAAAATGAGAAATTGCTGGTCAATTTTTAACCCTTATAACTTCCTAACAAAAAAAAACTTTGGTTCCAAAATTGTGCTGATGTAAAGTAAACATGTGGGAAATGTTATTTATTAAGTTTTTTGTGTGCCGTATCTCTGTGATTTAAGGGCCTAAAAATTCAAATTTGGAAAATTGAGAAATTTTCAAAATTTTCGCCAAATTTCCGTTTTTTTCACAAATAAACGCAAGTTATATGAATGAAATTTTACCACTAACATGAAGTCTCTCCACAACACACCGTCTGCTCCCTCGGTCCTCTCTGTCTCACACAACTTCCTGTCTGTTGTCCTGCTCTCTGTCAACTGCCACTTCAGCGCGCCCCCTGCTCCTTTTAAGCTTGCCCCGCCCCCTGTTTCCCTGATAACTTCAGTCAAGTCTTTCCTTTTACTGTCTTCCCAGTATCGTTCCCTCACGAACCCTGATGGCGATCCCCCGGGTACCTGTCCTTTCACTGTCTGGGAGTCTTCCTCCCCACAAGTGCTAGACATTACAGCACTTTAGTTACTTCCGAAAACAGGAATAATATTTGTGAGCTGACTTGTTTTCGGTGTTAAATCTGTTATTGTATAGCAAACTCTTTTCCATTTCACAAATGTATACACTTGTCAGAACATACTTTTTCTTTTTGTATATTTGGAATACACTCTTGAAAAATTTGTGATTGATATGTACTGGATCTGCCCCACTGTTAAATTTACATGGGGTTGTCTGCTGGTAAACCACATGGAACCTTGTCATTTTTATTAGCCTATGTATAATTGAGAAAGGTCATAGAACTGCAAGCACACTGCACAATAATCTATGATGCAGGGTCAAATAAAACTATGTATTCTCAGTTGTAGTACATTTAGTGCTTTATTTGGCAACTGTCACTCACTGTCTCACGGCGGTATGTTGCCTAGTAACCATTCCGACTGCTCAATCAATCATATGAATATTGAGGAATGTCCTGAAATACATTGTACTTGTTTTTGTCATGACGGACTAAAATACAGTTAGCAAAAATGTTTTCTTTAGATATTTCATAAAACCTGGAGACCAAGCGTAACATTTTTTGCAATATTTTGCATTATATGCCAATAACATTGTAGGACCTTAAACGAATAGAACTGAAAGTAGAAATCAAATCATGAAACCTTCTCTACTATTGTAAATGTTCATGAATAATCTATTCTACAATTTGGTTATAGAAGTTAAAACTAATTGCCTCAGGAATTTTTAAATCATTATAATGAATATGGAATAACATTTATCTTGGATTTACACTCCCTTATCATTATGAAATTTTATACGTCAGGTGATTGTGAGTAAAGATGAGTAAACTTGCAAAGAAAACGTCCACCAATCTCAAAGTCGGCGCGGACTTTGCACATTTGGTTTTGTCTTTGGATTCTCGAACATTTTCCTCAAAGTCAGCCTAAGTTTGGTAAATGATCGAGTTTCCATTAAGGCTGTGTGCACACAGAAGCTCTTATTGGTGGTAACTTTACCGCCAAAACTATCGTTATAGTCGGTTAGAGCATTGCGGGGTCACACTGTCAAATGTCAGTGTGACCCCGCAGCTGTGACTGACTCGCAGTAAAAAGCTTACCGCAGATCACAGGTGTTGGCTGATGAGAGACTACGACTCACATCAACCTACACCTGCTGCAGCTGCAGCTGTTAACAGTGGAGCAGACGGCGGCTGATGGGCATAGTAATGAGCCAATGCTTAAAGTAAAGAATAAAAAAGTTAAAATAAAAAAATGACTTTCAGCCTGGACTGTCATATCTTGGTACTTTCTAGGTTGAAAACCAATTATCACAGACATGGATTATGACATGTAGCCAAGACCCCAGAGAACATGATTTGGGTCAGTTTTTACTGACCCCAGTGTTGCAATCGCCGGTATTAACATTACAATGGCGACCGAAAAAAAAGTTTGACTTTCTATTTAATTTCTCTTTCCTCTGATGTGATCGCACATCAGTGGAGAGAGAAATAGGGTCCCGCGAAACTCCCTTACATCCTTTGTCACAGCATCCCCCCGTGAAGTCCCCCGGGCCGTCCGCATCTTCTTAGAGATGAAAATGGTGGGCGCATGCGCAGTGCACCTGCCAAGATCTACCGGCAGGCACCCGGCAACAATAGGAAATTTTTCCTATTGGTTCATTTTGATCACTGTGATAGACCCAGGGTCTATTACAGTGATCAAAATTAAAAAAAAGCATTCGCCCGAGTGAATTCATCCAATACACCTTTTCCCAAGACACCACCCCAAATTCTAGTCATAGTTCATCAAAAGGAGCCATCTTATGCACTCTTATTACACCGCTATCATGCCGTTAACAATCGTATCACACAATGTGCGGGGCCTTAATTTCCCACACAAATGCACTAAGGCTATTCGCTATTATAGGTCAAAACAAGCCAACGTAGTTTGCTTCCAAGAAGCTCATTTCTCTACAAACTCATACCCTATATTTCTGTCCGCTACTTACCTGCATTTCTATGCAGCAAATGCCCCAAATAAAGCCAAAGGCATTGCTATTTGTTTAAAAAAATCCATTCCTTTTGTCTTCAAATCATCGGTTGCTGATAAAGAAGGTCAATAACTATTAGTGTCTGGCTTTATTTCAGATGAGCTGGTAACTATTGTATCCTATTATGCCCCTAATACCCACCAAGCGGCCTTTTTTCTCATCTTTTCGACCTGATCTCCGAACACGCCCAAGGTACTACGTTACTCTGTGGTGATTACAACTGTATACTTAAAGCTAATCTTGACAAGTCTACAGGTCCCAAGCTACCAACTCCCCTGGAGCCACTCCCCTCTACAGACTCTGCCGCTCTAAGATTCTCTCACAATTTCAATGGGTAGATCTGTGGAGCGATATACACCCCTCAAACAGAGACTACACTTATTTTTTTCCCATGACACTTTGTCTCTACCAGGATAGATCATATTTTTGTACATCCGACATTCATACCAAATTTGTCGAACATATCTATTCAATCAGCAACCTGGTCTGACCATTCCCCAGTTCAATTCACTTGCTTCTCATTTCATCCATGTCCATGCTCATTCAACTGGACTCTGAATGATTCCTTAATCTCCTATCCAGATATTGCTCTAAGATTGAAAAATCCTCTCGATGATTACTTCTCTCTAAATCAACAATCTGCCTCTACGCCAACCTCCCTGTGGAAAGCCCATAAAGCAGTGTTGAGAGACTACTATTTTCAAGAAGCCTTTTGTAAGAAAAAAGAAAGAGGTAATAGAATAGCTAATCTGGAGGGAAGAGTTTCGGTCCTGGAGTCCCGAATGAAAAGCTCACCCACCACTACAACCTATCAAAACCTTTCACAGGCTCGTACTGAACTCGACCTATGTCTTTCTGAAAATGCGGACCGCACTATCCAATGGTCACAACCGCGTTTTTATGCTCTTAATAATAAAAATAATTCCAATCTAGCTCGTCGCTTAAAGTGTTTACCATTTCCCGATCCCCCCATACGTTTATGTACAACTTCTGGCATAACATCAAACCCACAACAGATTACCCATAAATTCTGATGAAAACTTGAGTAGAGTTGAGCGAAACGGGTCGGTCAAATTCAAAAATAGCCAACTTTAGCTAAAGTCGGGTTTCACCGATCGAAACCCGACCATAGCGTGAGGTTGGCCATGAGGTCGCCGATCAGAGCGCCAAAGTCGCGTTTCAAATAATGCTTCCAGTGCCTTTTCTCAGCCAATGATGGAGGACGCACACTGTGGGTAATGCGATGACATGGGCAGCGGCCACCACCATCTTAGAGAAGGGCATTGAAGTGATTGACTGGCTTTGTGTGGCGTCACAGTGGGCATAAAAGGCTGTGACCGCCATCTTACTTCTGCCGATCTTAGAATAGGAAGAGGTGCTGCTACTGATTCTGAACAGGGAGAGCATTAGGCAGGGAAGAAGAAAAAAAACTGCTTCTGCTGATAGCGCTTTTCAATGTATAGTTAGTGTGCAGTGAAAGGGGAGGATTTTTGCTGTGTGCAGCAGCGCTGGTGGTAATTAGGCTGCCTTTTAAGGCTACCTGACAGCTGCATTGCTGTGTACACACTGCTGTTCAAACTGCTTTTCTCAAAGCACTCCAACTTTTATTATTTTGTCCTGGTGAGTTACTGAGCGTTCATTTTTTCACACACCGTATAGCGGTGTACACTCTTCACACACTACCGTGTACCAGCTGGTATCACGGACGAATAGAAGCTATCTGGATGTGACTCTGGAAGAACAAGCCGAGGAGTTTTTCCATTTTTCCAGACCTACACCATATAGAGCTGTCCGTTTTTCAAACAGTTTCGTATATCTTCTGTTTGATAACGGTCAAAACTAGACAGAGACAGCATGTATCAGTCCCTATACAAAGGGATGGAGAGTGACAATTTTCCATACAGACACCATAGAGCGGTGTATGCTCCTCACACACTACCGTGTACCGCCTTGTATCATGGACAAATAGAAGCTATCTGTGTGTGACTCTGGAAAAAAAGCCGAGGAATTTTTCCGTTTTTCCAGACCTACACCTTAGAGAGCTGTCCGCTTTTCAAACAGTTTCATATATCTGCTGTTTGATCACGGTCAAAACTAGACAGAGACAGCGTGTGTCAGTCCCTATACAAATAGATGGAGATTGACAATTTTCCATACAGACACCGTATAGCGGTGTACGCTCCTCACACACTACCGTGTACCGCCTTGTATCATGGACAAATAGAAGCTATCTGTGTGTGACTCTGGAAAAGAAAGCCAAGGAGTTTTTCCGTTTTTCCAGACCTACACCTTAGAGTCGTGTCCGCTTTTCAAACAGTTTCGTATATCTGCTGTTTGATGATGGTCAAAACTAGACAGAGACAGTGTGTGTCAGTCCCTATACAAATAGACAGAGATTGCCAATTTTCCATACACACACTGTATAGAGCTGTCTGATTCTCAAACAGTATTGTATATCTGCCGTTCGCATTACAGTCACATTTATAGCGTGTGTGTGTGACACTCCGTAAATACATATACGGAGATTGTTAGTTACACAAAAAATGTATACAGCTGTACACTTTTGATACAGGTCCCTATATCTGCTTGTTGGATTACGGTCCAATACATACTTTGAGAGCGTCTGTGACTAACAAAATATATACATAGATTTAATTTTTTTAATACATCTTACATAGCTGGATGCTCCTCATACAGTACCATCTCTCCGCTGGTATTTTTGGTACATTTTCCCAAACATGAGGAAGTATGGTGGAAGTGGCCGCAGACGTGGGCAGGGGGGCGCAGCTGGTACTGATGGTGGTGGTGCATCGGCTGCTTCTGGCAAAAGCACAATAGCAGCTAAGGCAGGAGGTGTTGAGCCTGCGTCATCGTCTGGCCCAAGAAGTCCTCTAAGGTTGCCTTTTCTTGGTTTAGGAGAACCGCTTTTAAAGCCGGAGCATCAGGAACAGGTTTTGGCGTACATTGCCGAAACACAGCCACCAGCTCTAATGCCTCCTCTTCTGAACGTTCCAAAACTGCAAGCACGGAGTCGTCTGTGCAGGGTTCTGGTCAGGAAAAACACCTTTCCTTGTGTCCTTCACCCCCACCAAAAGTAAAGGATGCGGCAGCCCACACTTCAGATTACTCTATGGAGCTCTTTTCACATACCATGCCTGGGTTATCCAGTCAAATCCAGAATTCCCCAGTCCAAGATGAATCTGACATGGAGTGCACTGATGCACAGCCACAGCTAGATGATTCTGCTGGTACATCGACCCAGAGCACTACATTGCCATCGCAGTCTATTGAGCGAGAATCTGACCCTGATGAAACTCAGGTGCCCCTTCCCGCATACTATACCACCTTACACGGTGACACAGAAGAAGGTAAAGAGGAAGGTGCAGATGACTTTGAAGAGGAGGTGATGGAAGACTCAGTTCTTGACCCAGATTGGCATCCATTGGGGAGGAGGGTGGCGCTGGCAATAGTTCAGATAAGGAGAAGGATCCACAGCAGGCATTGGCATAGGTTGCCATAAAACTGCCTCGCTTTTGTCCTCCTCTTCCTCGGACTTGCCCAATTCCGCCCTTTTGCAGCAGCTGAATGTCCAGCCAACACTTCAACATATGCCAATTTTTAAACCTCCCAAAGTGGACAGCTCCCCCCCAATGGCTGGGGTCAACACCTGGCGCACTCGGGCAAGTGCCGTTGCTCTGAACAGGTGGATGGACCCACAGATTGCCGACGGCACTGGCATAGTGCCCCTCATAGTACAATACAGTGTCTCTGACGGTGGGGGGGCCACTCACCGTCAGACACATCAGTGTACGATGAGGGGCCCTATGCCAGTACCGTCGACCACGAGTGTGACCCCCCTGCTTGGTCATGGCCACAGCACTTGCAAGTTGCAATACTTACCTCTCCCTGCTCCACCGCTGTGTAGTCTGGGCAGTTGAATACTTCACAGGGACGGCCACTAGAAATTTGGTGTATTGATCGATGATGGTTAAGATGTAGCTATGCCCTGTCCAGCTTGCCTCTACCTTCAGATGATCAATGGCTACCATTTGTAATGAACGTCAACTTACAAGCAGATGCAGTGGTGCTTTACGATCACCTTTCACAGTTGTGATAGTCACAGACGTGTGACATTTCTGCCACCATTTTTCAATGTCTCCTCTCATGCCAATCCAATAGAATCGCCTACGGTCTGTGGCTTCTGTCTTTTCCACTCCAAAATGACCAGACACATCATGATAGGCAGTGAGGACCATGTCTACATCTCTTCCTGTGATCACAATTTGATGGAGACGAGTAACGGTGATGTGATCCACGCTACTGTGATAAAACAATCCTTTCTTCACAAAGAACTGTTTTCACTGTCTCTACAGACACAGAAATTGAGCGTCTGCATCGCCTCTGCAACATCTACCGGGAGGATTTCCCGCGATGAGTAATTCCAAAATTTTTGCTAGCACTCGACTTTCCGTCTGTACTTTTATCCATGTAGTTTCCAGTAGCGGAGAGTCTTGACTGGCTTACTGAGATTGAAATATATAGGAAGATTTAAAAGTACCACAACACTGTATACTGTTGTATGCTTTGACTACCTTTCCCTTTTTCTACTTGTTAAATTCTGGTGTAATGCATACTGAGCCTGTGAGTGTCTGTGTCTGACTCCGGAAGTATAGACGGAAATTTACAATTACCCCTAGACTGGATACACCTGTTTTTTTTGTATTATGGTATCATCCATAGTGAGTGAGCGTGTGTGGTTTATGCCATCTATATATACGGTGAATTGGAGATACCAATTTTTACCCTATACTTGATACAGCTTGTATCTTGTTATACAGTACCTTTATTCAACATTTAGTATTACTGTCAAATTCACACTGAGTAAGCGTCTGAGACTGACTACGGGACTATGTATATGGAGATTTCAGTTGTACCCTATAATATATATACTTGCTATCTTGTTATCTGGTGCCTTTTTTACAAATTTTTTTATTATGGTCAAACCCCGACTGAGTGAGCGTCTGAGGGTGACTCCAGAAATACATACCGAGATTTCAAATTTGGCCAACACTGTATACAGCTGTATGCTTGTGTTACATTACCAATTTACAGCTTTTCATATTCTTGTGTAATCCATACTGGGCCTGAGAGCATTTGTGTCTGCCTCCTGAACTGTACACGGAGATTCAGAATGTTTACACTATACTATAAATACCTTGCATCTGGTGATACTGTACCCTTTTTCACCTTTTTATTTTTTTGGGTAATCCATACTGAGCCTGTGAGCTTCTGTTTATGACTCATGAAATATATGCGGAGATTTACTGTTATCCCTAGACTGTATAGAGCTGTACGCTTCTGATACAGTACCATATATCTGCTGGTATTTTGGATCAATTTTCTAAAATATGAGGAAGTATGGTGGAAGAGGACGTGGACGTGGGTGTGGGGGGCCACCTGGTACTGATGGTGGTGGTGCATCTGCTGGTAGTGCCATAAACACAATAACAGCTAAGGCAGGAGGTGTTGAGCCTGCGTCATGGTGTAGCTCTGGAAGGCCTGTAAGGCTCTGTTTTCGGGGAGTAGGTAGATTGCTTTTAAAGCCGGAGCATCGGGAACTGTTTTTGGCTTACATTGCTGAAACAGCCTCCAGCTCTATCGCCTCCTCTTCTGAAGTTTAAAAAAATGCAAGCACTGAGTCGTAAGTGCAGACTTCTGGTCAGGAGCAACCACTTTCCTTGTGTCCTTCACCCACCCCAAAAGTGAAGGATGCGGCAGCACACACTTCAGATTACTCCATGGAGCTCTTTTCACATACCATGCCTGGGTTAATTAAAAACGGGGCCCATCATATACTGGAGCTTTCAAAATGGGGTAGATCTGACACTGGAGCATCATCCATGAGGCCCATCATATACTGGAGCATTCTATATGGGGCAGATCAGTCACTGGAGCAGCATCTATGGGGCACATGATACACTGGAGCATTAGAAATGGGGCCCATTATATATGGAGCATTATTAGGGCCCATAAGACACTGGAGCATCATCCATGAGGCCCATCATACACTGGAGCATCATCCATGAGGCCCATCATATACTGGAGCATTCCAAATGGGGCAGATCAGACACTGGAGCAGCATCTATGGGGCACATGATACACTGGAGCATTAGAAATGGGACCCAATATATATGGAGCATTATTAGGGCCCATAAGGCACTGGAGCATCATCCATGAGGCCCATCATATACTGGAGCATTCCAAATGGGGGACATCAGACACTGGAACAGCATTTATGGGGCCCTTTATACACTGGACCATTAGAAATGGAGCCCAATATATATGGAGCATTATTTGGGCCCATAACACACTGGAGCATCATCCATGGGGACCATCATATACTGTAGCATTATGTGGAGCTTATCATATACTGTATGGAACATTATATGTGGCCAATTATTCTGTATGGAGAAATATATGGGGCGTATTATTCTGTATGGCGCACAATGTGGTGGCCATAACACTGTATGGAGTAATATACTGTCCTTTTTTTGAGCTATTGTACAATTTAAAATAGATCAGTCATGTCATTTAAGCTGTGAAGTATTTGTCATTGTACTATACCTATATTTCTGTGCCGTATCAGAGCATCATGAGTTGTGGTATGTGGTAAAGGGGCGCACTGACACTCTTTGGCCCAGGGCACACGAAAACCTGGAGCCAGCCCTACACCCAACAACTTTAGCCAAATAACCTCCTGTTTTCAATGAGTAACTATTATTATGAAGTAAATTAAGGTTGACAAGCTTCAGTTATAAGAATTGATGTTTTTGGCATTGAAATGGGCACTGTAGGTATGTTTACTGTCCTCCACTCCCTGCCGACTTTGCTTCCCCATTGACTTGCACTGGGTTTCGTGTTTCAGTCGGCCTCCGACTTTTCCCAATAGTCGGCCGATTTCGTTCGACCCGACTTTTGAGAAAGTCGGGTTTCATGAAACCCGACTCGACCCTAAAAAAGGCAAAGTCGCTCATCTCTAAACTTGAGCAATTGTATAATGACACTACCATTGGCAACTCAGATAAGCTGGAAACTTTCCTAAACTCCATTCCTCTTCCAACCCTTAATTCTAACCTAGACGAACTCTAAAATGATCAAGCCGTCACTCCAAATGAAAATGAATTAGCGATCCAACAATTGAAACCCAATAAAAAACAGCCTTTATTATAAAAAATACGCGCCCGCTCTAATTCCTCATCTCGCCAACTATTTCCATTATGTAAGAGAAGGGAATAACCCGGGGACTGCTTCCTTCCGGCAGCAATATCTATGATGTCAAAACCAAACTCTGACCACTTATTGTGATCTAACTATAGACCAATAACCCTTATTAATACAGACCTTAAGATTATTATTATTATTTATTTATATAGCGCCATTAATTCCATGGTGCTGTACATGAGAAGGGGGTTACATACAAAGTTATAGATATCGTTAACAGTAAACAAATTTACAATGACAGACTGGTACAGAGGGGAGGGGACCCTGTCCTTGCAGACTTACTGTACATTCTAAGATTCTAGCTAAAATCCTATCCCAATGCCTTAACTCAGGTTTGGAATCCTTGATACACAAAGACCAGGTTGGTTTTGTTCCCTGCAGACAAGCCTCAGAAAACATACGTAGAATCTTCCATTTGCTGCACCTCTGCAAACAACGCCGCCTGGCAAGTATGTTTTTATCACTTGATATTAAAAGGCCTTCGACTCGGCTTCCTGGCCGTAACTGTTTGCAGTATAGCAAAAATAGAATTTCCTGATCACATTCTCTCATGGGTCTGAGCTCTTTACAGCTCTCCTTCAGCTTATGTCCTTTACAACGGTTTCTCTTCTGGGTCCTTCACAATCAAGAGAGGTATCTCCAAGGTTGCCCCTTATCGCCCCTTTTATTTCTTCTCACAATTGAAACACTAGATATCCATCTCCATCTTAACGCAAACATTCAAGGTTTAGATATTGCATCAGTTTCCCATAAAATTTTCATGTTTGCAGATGATATAATAGTTCTTCTATCAACCCCCCAGACATCTCTGCTAGCCCTGCTTCAATCCATTAGTAACTTTGAACAAATTTCTGGCTTTCAAATAAACCAAAATCATTTGTCATGAACATATCCCTCCCCCCTGACGCTATCCCACAACTCCAGCAAAACTTCCCTTTTCAATGGGCCACCAATCATCTAGACTATCTAGAAGTGGAATTGACAGCCAACCTGGAATCCCTCTTTTCAGCTAGCTATCCTCCAATGCTCCACAATATCCACTCACTACTGCATACATGGGGAAACCTAAACCTCTCCTTATAAGTCGAGTACGTGCACTTAAAATGACCATACTCCCCAAATTGCTCTAACTATTTCGAGTTTTGCCAATTCCAGTCCCTTCACATTTTCTAAAAATGGCCCAGCGATTAAGTAACATTTTTATTTGGAAACGTGGCCTCCCTAGAGTAAATAGAGTTACTCTCTATCAACATCATTTAAAAGGAGGTTTGGGAGATCCTAACAACTCAAAATACTAACAAGCAGCATAAATAGATCAGTTGACTTTATATCATACATATTCAGAACCTCCCTTGTGGCTTTCACTGGAAGCTCCTGAATGCCACCCGATTACCCACGACACCTTATTATGGACCCTCCCAGCTCAGCGTAAACATATCTCGAATCCTATCATGGAACATTCCCTTAAAATTTGGGACTCACTAAAATACTCTCCAAGACTGATTTCACCATTTTTACCTCTCGCCCCCTTTTTGGGAAATCCCCAGTTTCCCCTGGGCTCAGAGTCCCCCAAGAACTTCTCTTTATTGGTCACCGCAGGGATCACCAGAGTCCATCATCTTTTTAATGTTGATGGAATCATCCCATTCTCAGCCCTACAAGAAAAGTATCACTTTACCTGTGGAGAAGTGTTTTGCTATCTACAACTAAAATATTTTGTAATTTCACTGCTAAAAAAACTCCACTTCACCTTACACTTTTTCTTCCTTTGAGCAGAGATGTCGTCAAAACCCACATGCTCCTGGGACTATATCACTTCTCTACTCCCACACATAGGCAATGCCTAAATTATGTCTATCGCTGGGAGTCTGATATCATTTCCAGTCTAACTGATTCAGAGTGGCGCTAAATTTGGTCTTCCTCTACTGGAGGTGTTTTAAATACCTTGATGCTGGAAACAAATTATAAGGTGTTAACGAGATGATATCTAACCCCAGCCAAAGTAGCCAAGGCAATCGCCAATTATTCTCCAAATTGCTTCAGAGGGTGTGGCTCCACGGGTGATATGTTCCATATATGGTGGCTGTGTCCGATATGCATAGATTTTGGATTAGAGTATATCACCTGATTTCTTCAATTACAAATCTTAACCTTAAAAAAAAATCCTTGGGAAGCTTTACGTAATAAACCAATTCCAAAAACCCCTAGTCACAGTCAAGCACTTATCAAATTTATATTTCTGGCAGCCAAACAAACCATAGCTTTTGCTTGGAAAAAAGAAAATCTCGACTTGTCTGATGTTAAGAGGCGCCTTTCTTGGTATATGATAAATGAAAAATTATCAGCCACACTTACAGATAAGGTCAGTATATTTGAAAAAGTGTGGCTCCCTTGGGCAGAATACGCTAACCATACTCCATTTGCCTATTGTTCATTTAAATGCTCCAGGTTCCCCTGATTCTGGCTGAATCCCTACACTGGTATTGGAATCACTACATCCTCCTTCCTCGGGCTTCCTCTCCCCCTCCCCATCCTTTTTTGTATACCTGTCCCCCTACCCATTGATTTTGCACCTTGTCTGTATTCCCTATACTAGTATATTTTGATTATATGCTGGTACTGAAACTTCTCCCTGAATTTATTGTAAACTTTCTTTCAATAAAAATTTACTGTTGAAAAAAATGGTAAATCAAACCCCCCTTTTTCACCCCCTTAGGTAAAAATAAAATTAAAAAAGTATCTATTTTCATTTTCCCATTAGGATTAGAATTGGGCTAAAGTGAGTTGGGCTAAAGTGAGTTAGACTAAAGTTAGAGTTAGGGTTGGGGCTAAAGTTAGGGTTGGGGCTAAAGTTAGTGTTAGGGTTTGGGATAAAGTAAGTGTTGGGACTAAAGTTAGGGTTAGGGTAGGGGATAAAGTTAGAGTTAGGGTTGGGACTTATGTTAGGGTTAGGGTTTGGGCTAGGGTTAGGGTTGGGGATAGGGTTAGGATTATGTTTAGGATTAGGATTAGGGGTGTGTTGGGGATAGGGTTGGAGTTAGAATTGGGGGGTTTCCACTGTTTAGGTACATCAGGGCATCTCCAAACGCGACATGGCACCACCATTGATTCCAGTCAATTTTGAGTTCAAAAAGTCAAATGGTGCTCAATCACTAATGAGCCCTGCCATGAACCCAAACAGTGGCTCTGCTCCACCCCTGGCCATTACAGGCAGATGATGGTTAAATAATTCAGTCATCATCTGCCGGGAAAGATGCGGACTTGGCTTGCAAGCCTGCATCAAAGATGGGGAAATTATATATGGCGTAAAAGTACATTATATGTCAGGAAGAGGTTAAATAAAAGGCTTGTAGATTGGTGTCTTTCTTCATGTATTTCAGGTAGTTGCTCAGTGATTTTCTTGAAAATAGTATAGTTCAGTAACTATTCACATTATAATAACTCTAATATTTCATAGGACAGGATGTCGTACATTGTATTATGCATGTACACACGTGGTCAAAATTGTTGGTAGCCTTCATTAAATGACAGAAAAACCCATAATGGTGACAGAAATAACTTGAATCTGACAAAAGTAAATCAATAAATAAATCAAAAATCTATATAAATGAAGAAATGAAAGTCAGACATTGCTTTTCAACCATGCTTCCACAGAATTAAAAAAATTCATGAAATAGGCCTGGATAGAAATGATGGTACCTTTAACTTAATATTTTGTTGCACAGCCTTTTGAGGCAATCACTGCAATCAAACGATTCCTGTAACTGTCAATGAGACTTTTGTACCTCTCGATAGGTATTTTGCTCACTCCTCAAGACCAAACTGTTCCAGTTGTTTCGTGTTTGAAGGTTGCCTTTTCCGGTCGAGTTGTTTCTGCTCTTTCTAAGGATGCTCAATAGGACTTAGGTCAGGGCTCATAGAAGGCCACTTCAGAGTAGTCCAATGTTTTCCTCTTAGCCATTCTTGGGTGTTTTTAGCTGTGTGTTTTGGGTCATTATCCTGTTGCAAGACCCATGATAGGGTCTACTACTGAGACCAAGCTTTCTGACACTGAGCAGCACATTTCTCTGTAGAATCCCTTGATAGTCTTGAAGATTTCATTGTACGCTGAATAGATTCTAGACACCCTGTGCCAGATGCAGCAAAGCAGCCCCAGAACATAACAGAGCCTCATCCATGTTTCACAGTAGCAACAGTATTCTTTTCTCGATATGCTTCATTTATCAATCTGTGACCATAGAGCTGATGTGCCTTGCCAAAAAGGTCCATTTTTGTCTCATCTGTCCATAGGACTTTCTCCATGAAGCTTTCTGGCTTGTCACCATGTAATTTGGCAAATTCCAGTCTGGCTTTTTTGTGATTTTTTTTCAACAATGGTGTCCTTCTTGGTCATCTCCCATGAAGTCCACTTTGGCTCATACAACGACGGATGGTGCGATCTGACACTGACGTTCCTTGAGCTTGAAGTTCACCTTTAATCTGTTTAGACGTTTTTCTGGGCTTTTTTGTTACCATTCGTATTATCCGTCTCTTTGGTTTGTCATTAGTTTTCCTCCTGCTACCACGTCCAAGGAGGTTGGCTACAGTATCATGGAGCTTAAATTTCTGGATAATATGTGCAACTGTAATCACAGGAACATCAAGCTGCATGAAGATGATCTTATAACTTTTAACTCTAACATGTTTGTGTATAATTTTCTTTCTAATCTACTGAGACAACGCTTTCCTTTGCTTCCTCTGGTCCATGTTGAGTGTGATACACACCATGTCACCAAACAGCACAGTGAGTACATGTAGCCCTCTATACAGGCCCACTCACTGATTCCAAGATTGCAGACACCTGTGATGCTAATTAGTCGATACACCTTGATTTGACATGTCCCTTATGTCACATTATTTTCAGTGGTTCCATCATTTCTGTCCAGGCCTATTTCATGAGTTTTAATTTTTTTTAATTCTGTGGAAGCATGGTTGAAAAGCAATGTCTGACTTTCATATCTTCATTTTCATAGATTTTTGATTTATTATTACTTTTGTCAGATTCAAGTTATTTCTGTCATCACTGTGGGTTGTTCTGTCATTAAATGAGGGGTACCAACAATTTTGACCACATGTGTATATTATATGAGTAAGGCTGGTTTCACATTTGCGTTTTTTAGCGCTGGAAAAAAACGCATACCTGCGCATGCGTTTTTTCCCCTATATTTAACATGGGTGCGCATACCTGCGCGCTGGTAAGCGCATGTATGCGATTTTCATGCGCTGCGTTTTTTTGGGGTGTGCGTTTGGATTTTCCAGACGCAGCATGTTGCATTTTTTGGCCCTGCAAAAAAGCGCATGCGCACATATGCGCACGTTTTGCGCTAAAAATGGCCATTATAGCCTATGGATGCGCATACATGCGCACTGGCATGCTCATGTATGCGTTTTTTTGCACATGCGTTTTTTTTTTTAACCATGGAATTTAGGGGTTTAGGGTTAGGGTTAGGGTCAGGGTTAGGGTTGGGGTTAGGGTCAGGGTTAGGGTTAAGTATGGTTTGGTTAAGGGTCAGGGTCAGGGTTAGGGTTGGGGTTAGGGTCAGGGTTATGGTTAAGTATGGTTTGGTTAAGGGTTAGGGTCAGGGTTAGGGTTAGGGTTAGGGTCAGGGTTAGGGTCAGGGTTAGGGTTAAGTATGGTTTGGTTAAGGGTTAGGGTCAGGGTTAGGGTTGGGGTTAGGGTCAGGGTTATGGTTAAGTATGGTTTGGTTAAGGGTTAGGGTCAGGGTTAGGGTTAGGGTTAGGGTTAGGGTTAGGGTCAGGGTTAGGGTTAGGGTCAGGGTTAGGGTTAAGTATGGTTTGGTTAAGGGTTAGGGTCAGGGTTAGGGTTAGGGTTAGGGTCAGGGTTATGGTTAAGTATGGTTTGGTTAAGGGTTAGGGTTAGGGTCAGGGTCAGGGTTAGGGTTAGGGTCAGGGTTAGGGTCAGGGTTAGGGTTAGGGTTAGTTAGGGTTTAGGGTTTGGGTTAGGGTTAAGTATGGTTTGGTTAAGGGTTAGGGTCAGGGTTAGGGTTAGGGTTAGGGTCAGGGTTAGGGTTAGGGTTAGGGTTAGGGTTAGGGTCAGGGTTAGGGTTAGTAAAGTCATGGTTTGGGTTAGTGTGAGGGGCCAACTAATGTTGGAAAAAAACGCAAACGCGGTAAAAACGCACTAAAAACGCATACAAACGCATAAAAACGCTGCGTTTTTTTCATGCATGCTCATAAAAATGCTTGAAAAAAACGCAGCAGTTGTATGCTTTTGTATGCGTTTTTTCAATGCGTTTTTTTGCGGGAAAAACGCGCTGCAAAAAAAAGCAAGTGTGAAACTAGCCTAAAACTGTAATATTCAATTTGCAAAGTTCATGAATACTTGAACATTTAAATTCCTCATTAATCACGGGTAATATTCAAAGCAGGTGCACCTTAGCATCAGCTCATCAAAATGCAGTTTGTTGAGAGCAATAATCATTTCCAGCTGCCTTCTAATAACCTTATCAACACTAATATTTAATTAGTAAGCCCATTAATACACAGATCAAGAGCAATGCCCCATAATGTATGCCAACAGGAATGCTTATATATACTCCAGAGGTACCGACGAATAATATTCTGTAATTGCTTATATTCTTTAAGACTTTTCATAATTTAGCGCTTGACGTGACCGGACCTATTAGTTGACTTTTAAAGTGACAGATGTATATCAGTTATTTTGTCATGTACCTGAAACACTCCTGTTATCCACAAGACCTCAGTTCAATGTTTGGAGTGATGGCATACAAAAGTAAATAGGGGGTCCCATAACAAAATCCAAAATGAGGTTCTTCAAGCAATGTCAGGAATAGGTCATATGTGTTTCTTATCAAGTGCAGTAGACCTTGCATGTATTTAATATGAATATTCAAACATTATTTAATGATCATGTCAACTTTGATAGAAATTACTTTTTAATTCAACACAAATGCATTTTACACAGGCGTTTAGTGGATCTCTTAGGACTGGTTTGAGCTTGCCAACTTGAATACTAGAGGATCCTATAGTGGGCTATTGACACAGCACTAGGCCCCAAAAGACAATCCCATATGGAAATAACTTTGGAATCAATCACTCACCACTACAATGAATTTCTAATGGTTTATCCACATCACATGGTCTTATGATGCCAATTAGGGGAGCTATCATAGGCAGCATAAAGGATGGGGCCTGTCAAGGAATGCCATTTTATGTTTGCACAGTGAAGGGATAGAAGATGAGAGAACATAGCTCATCTCTCCTTTTATCTCTTTCTCTATATCGCTATCATCTCGCTTGTCTTTAGGAGAGACCTGTTAGTTATGTGGACTTGGGTAGTGTGAAGACAACAGGAGCCACTCAAATGACTCCTTTCCCTTCACCTGGACGCCTCCCTCTTTTACCGGCTAAGTTTCTGTAAAACAGTGGTTGTTTCAGGGTAAAACACAGCTTTTAGGCAAATTGAAATAGTTCATATGTTTTCTTTTACTTTATTTGAAAGCTTTTTATTTAGATTAAATTAGATTAGAGATTATCACCATTTGGTGTATTTATGTCCCCACTAATAAAATTAAAACATGCCTTTATTGTATATTTGTAAAACCTAAACATAAATAAGAAGGAATAAAATGATTTCACAAGTTCTGTAATATTACAAATATAATAGAAATGTGTTGCTAAAACAGAACTCATATGATTGTGCTTCTAGATAAATGGTAGGCGTAAGAACAAAGCTAACTGAGACAACAAAAACAACAGGCATCAACAAAAGAAAATGCAGGAACGGAAAAGAAAAAGACATTCGCTTTCAGGTGAGATTCAGTATTCAAATGATCTCATTTGCTGAGTGAACGCGAGCTGATTCAAAGAGGAATGTATTTAATTTAGAACAACACTCTTTGGGAGCTGGAAAGAGGATGAAATGCATTAAATAATTGATCAACCTGGGAATACATGCTCTAATGGAGAAAGAGATAAGTAACCCTAGAGGAAAAAACATGTATTTTAGCATTCCTCTAGCCATTCCTCAGTCAGGGCTTAATTAAATAATTAATTAGTTGGAGGCATAAAGTCAGAAGTCCCATGGTGGACAGCTGTACTGTATGTCCTAGAAATAACCTGACAAATTATGCTGAGCTCAGCAAGATGATGGTAAGCTCTTTGAAGGCCTCTGTCCGGGTGCCAGTTCCCTATGCTTGTAGGAACAATGTTTAGTAAGATCCAAAGGTTATGTTCCCGGAATCTTAGTTAAAAAGTAATAAGTAAGTTCACCTTCTTTTTACATATTCATTCACCTATGGTCATATTCATTCTTTCATTCTCGTAAACCCAAGATTCTATTTTAATTTATTCCATAATGAATCGTTACATTATTTAGAGATCTCGTATTCTGATACAGAGCTCCAAGAAAATAATTAGGTTTAAAGCATCCCTTCAGTTGAAAACATGTTACTATACATGTCAAATGTAAACCCAACAAACAAGTCTTTTTCTTGTGTGACTTCCTTATGTATATTGATCTTAGAAGTTTTTCTAATGCGGAACTGTCTTCTGATAATCTAGCTTTGACTACAGGGCTGATGTCTTAAACACTAGTCCTATCAGGTGGCAGGAGCGGGGAAGTGGTGCGTATTACTTTTATATGACTCCACATTGAAAAGTTATAGCCAGTGGAGGTTATTTTAGATAAATGCAAATAGATACCCATAACGCTAACCATATCACTGAGAGATGTTGCCATCTATTCATTAGATGTAGTCCCCCCCGTAGGTTTCCCCAATAAAAAGTATTTAACAAAATGCATTGGGAGCATATTCGGGACATTCTAGAACAACCATAGACAAGGGACAGAAGGTTGCTGCCCTGATCAAGAAGGTTGGTCTTAATGTAAAAGACATGAGCGGTGCAAACACGTTTCCCGCAGCGGTGCTCCAGGCGCGCCGAACGTCTGTGGAGAAAATCCAATCTACACGAAGATTTCATCCATTTTAAGTTTATGCTTAGAACATACAACACTGCCCTTCACCTCTCCAAACAAGCCTATTTCAACACCCTCATCACCTCACTGTCCAATAACCCGAAGCGTCTCTTTGACACTTTTCATTCTCTACTCAATCCAAGAGTACAGGCCCCAACCACGGAGCTCCGAGCTGACGATCTGGCCAATTACTTCAAAGAAAAAATTGACCAGATTCGACAGAAAATTATCTCCCAATCACCTCATACCATGCACTGTCCTCCCTCCCCCACTGCATCTAGCTCACTCTCTGATTTTGAACCAGTCACAGAAAAAGTAAGCAGGCTCCTTGCATATTCTCGTCCAACCACTTGCACCAGTGACCCATTTCCGTCACATCTCCTCCAGTCCCTTTCCCCTGCTGTGACCCCTCACCTAACTAAAATATTTAGCCTCTCTCTCTTCTGGTATTTTTCCCTCCTCATTTAAGCATGCCATCATACATCCGCTACTTAAAAAACCATCCCTCCATCCCTCGACCAAAACTGTGCCGCTAACTATAGACCTGTCTCTAATCTTCCCTTCATCTCTAAACTCCTGGAACGCCTGGTCCACTCCCGTCTTATCCGCTATCTCTCAGAAAACTCTGTTCTCGACCCTCTCCAATCCGGTTTCTGCTCTTTACACTCCACTGAAACTGCCCTCACTAAAGTCTCTATTGATCTGCTAACAGCTAAATCAAATGGCCATTACTCCATGCTAATTCTCTTGGATCTCTCTGCAGCATTCAGTAACAGTAACAGTTATTAAGGTTGAAGGGAGACTTTAAGTCCATCTAGTTCAACCCATATCCTATCCTAACTTGCCCTAACATGTTGATCCAGATGAAGGCAAAAAAAACCCATGTGGCAACAGTAAGCTTCACATTGGGGAAAAAAATTCCTTCCCGACTCCACATACGGCAATCAGACTAGCTCCCTGGATCAACGCAATATTAAGGTAACTAGTGTATATACCCTGTAATATTATACTTTCCAAGAAAGGCATCCAGTCCCTTCTTAAATTTTAGTAGGGAATCACTCATTACAACATCATATGGCAGAGAGTTCCATAGTCTCACTGCTCTTACAGTAAAGAATCTGCGTCTGTGAGTATGCTTAAACCTTCTTTCCTCTAGACGTAGAGGATGCCCCCTTGTCCCCGTCACAGGTCTAAGAGTAAAAAGATCATTAGAAAGGTCTTTGTACTGTCCCCGCCTATATTTATACATTGTAATAAGATCACTCCTAAGCCTTCGATTCTCCAAACTAAATAACCCCAAGTGTAATAACCTGTCTTGGTATTGCAGACCCCCTAGTTCCCTAATAACCTTGGTCACTCTTCTCTGCACCCGCTCCAGTTCAGCTATGTCTTTCTTATACACCGGAGACCAGAACTGTACACGATATTCTAAGTGTGGTCGCACTAGTGACTTATATAGAGGTAAAATTATGTTCTCCTCATGAGCATCTATGCCTCTTTTAATGCATCCCATTATGTTATTTGCCTTTGCAGCAGCTGCCTGACACTGGCCGCTAAATGTGAGTTTGTCGTCCACCCATACACCCAGGTCTTTTTCAGTGACTGTTTTGCCCAGTGTTTTACAATTAAGCACATAATTATACATCTTGTTCGTTCTACCCAAGTGCATGACCTTACATTTATCCCCATTAAAGCTCATTTCCCATTTATCAGCCCAAGCTTCTAGTTTACATAAATCCTCCTGTAATATAAAATTGTACTCCTCTGTATTGATTACCCTGCAGAGTTTAGTGTCATCGGCAAATATTGAATTTCTACTCTCTATGCCCCCTACAAGGTCATTAATAAATATGTTAAAAAGAAGCGGGCCCAAAACTGACCCCTGTGGTACCCCACTGCTAACTGTGACCCAGTCCGAGTGTGCTCCATTAACCCACCTACACATATTTTCCCCTATCCCCATTGTTCTCATTTTATGTATCAACCTTTTGTGTGGCACCGTATCAAAAGCTTTAGAAAAGTCCATGTACACCACGTCCACTGCATTCCCTTTGGTCCAGTCCGGAACTTACCTCTTCATAAAAGCTTATCATAGAATCATAGAATCATAGAATCGTAGAGTTGGAAGGGACCTCCTGGGCCATCTGGTCCAACCCCCTGCTCAAAGCAGGATTCGCTAAATCATCCCAGTCAGATGTCTGTCCAGACTCTGTTTGAAGACTTCCATTGAAGGAGAACTCACCACTTCTCGTGGCAGCTTGTTCCACTCATTGATCACTCTAACTGTCAAAAAGTTTTTTCTAATATCTAATCTGTGTCTCCTCCCATTCAGTTTCATCCCATTGCTTCTAGTCTTTCCTTGTGCAAATGAGAATAAAGTTGATCCTTCTACAATGTGACAGCCCTTTAGATATTTGTAGACAGCTATTAAGTCTCCTCTCAGTCTTCTCTTTTGCAAACTAAACATTCCCAAATCCTGCAACCTTTCCTCATAAGACAGGGTTTGCAGACCGGTCACCATTCTGGTCGCTCTTTTCTGAACTTGCTCCAGTTTGTTGATGTCTTTTTTAAAATGTGGTGCCCAAAACTGGACACAATATTCCAGATGAGGTCTGACCAAAGAGGAGTAGAGGGAAATAATGACTTCACGTGATCTAGACTGTATGCTTCTGTTAATACATCCTAGAATTGCATTTGCCTTTTTTGCTGCTGCATCACACTGTTGACTCATATTCAGTCTGTGATCTATTAGTATGCCTAAGTCTTTTTCACATGTGCTGTTGCTTAGCCCTATTCCTCCCATTCTGTATATGCTTTTTTCATTTTTATTGCCCAGATGTAGTACTTTGCATTTTTCCCTGTTAAAAACCATTCTGTTTGTTGCTGCCCACTTCTCCAGTTTATTTATATCTTTTTGAATCCTCTCTCTCTCTTCTCTAGTGTTAGCTATCCCTCCTAGCTTTGTGTCATCAGCAAATTTATTCAGTTTACCCTCAATTCCTTCATCTAAATCGTTGATAAAGATGTTGAACAATACAGGGCCTAGGACAGAGCCCTGTGGTACCCCACTTGAGACATTCTTCCAACTGGATGTGCAGCCATTTACGACCACTCTTTGGGTCCGATCACTAAGCCAGTTATGAATCCACCTAACAGTTGCCTTGTCCATTCCATACTTAGACATTTTTTCAATAAGGATTGTATGAGATACTTTGTCAAATGCTTTGCTGAAGTCAAGATATACTATATCTACAGCATTTCCTTGATCCACCCAATCAGTGATTCCGTCATAGAAGGAAATTAAGTTAGTCTGACATGACTTATTAGTTACAAACCCATGCTGACTCTGTTTAATCACTTCATTCTTATCCAGGTACTGACATACATGTTGTTTAATAATTTGTTCAAAGATCTTTCCTGGTATAGAAGTCAGACTCACCGGCCTATAGTTGCCTGGGTCCACCTTCTTCCCCTTTTTGAAGATAGGAACAACATTTGCTCTTCTCCAGTCTTCTGGGACATCTCCTGTTCTCCAAGAATTTTCAAAGATTATGGAGAGGGGTTCAGAAATTTCTTCTGCTATCTCCTTCAATACTCGGGTGTAATTCATCTGGACCTGGTGACTTGAATTCATTTAGGTTAGCTAAGTGTTTCCTCACTATCTTTCTGTTTATAGATATCCTGGATTCTTCTATTCCCTTAATAGGACAGTGAAGAACAGTTGATGTTACATTTCCTTTCTGAGAGAAAACAGATGCAAAATAGGAATTTAAAAGTTCGGCCTTCTCAACATCCTGTCTTACCATTTCATCATTTTCATCCTGTAAAAATCCTATAGCATCTTTGACTTTTCTTTTACTTTTGACATATCCCCAAAATCCTTTATTATTGCTTTTGACATCTCTTGCAAGCCTCAATTCATTGTCAGCTTTAGATAATCTGATTTGTTCCCTGCAGGTTCTGCAGACAGCATTATATTCTTCTTTAGATATGCCTCCCTCTTTCCATTTTATAAACATTTTTTTCTTCCTTTTTAGCATGTGCTTAAGTTCTGTGTTCATCCATCCTGGCTTCCTTAAATGCTTCCTATTCTTCCCTCTTTTTGGAATTGTTAACAATTGTGCTTTGAGAATTTCATTTTTCAAGATTTCCCATCCTTCCTGGACATTTTTGTCTTTAAGGATATCCAGCCATTGGATCCCTCCAATTCTCTTTCTGAATCCCTTAAAATCTGCCTTTCTGAAATCTAACCTTGACGTCTGAGTCTTCACATGTCTTCCTCCTCTAGTTATCCAAAATTCTAAAATAGCATGGTCGCTACCTCCTAGGGTCCCAGCCACTTTTACCTCTTCAACCATTTCCTCCCTGTTTGTAAGGATTAGATCCAAGGTATCAGTTCCCCTTGTTTTCTCCCCTACCTTTTGGAAGATAAAGTTGTCAGCAAGAGAGGATAAGAATTTCCTTGACCTGTTAGTTTTGCCTGAGAGAGATTCCCAACAAATGTCTGGATAGTTGAAATCTCCCATGACAACTATGTCATATTTTTTGGAGAACTTGGCCATTTGATGCATAAAGAGTTCATCCATATCTTCAGCTTGCACAGGCGGCCTGTAGTAAATGCCTACAATGGTGTCCTTTCCATTGTTCTGTCCTTGTATTCTTACCCAAACAGTTTCCACAGTACTCCCAGTCTCTGAAGCTTCAATCTCTGTGCAGATATACGCGTTTCTAACATACAATGCGACACCTCCTCCTCGTTTATCAAGTCTGTTTCTTGAATATAAGTTGTATCCTTCTAGTCTTGTATTCCAATCATGTGTATTGTCCCACCAGGTTTCAGTGATTCCAATGACATCATATTTCTTTTCCTGTGTTAGTAGTTCCAATTCTCCTTGTTTGTTGCCCATGCTTTGTGCATTAGTATAGAAACATTTTAGTTTGTGATTGGTTTCTCTTTCTCCAATATTTTTATTATTTAGATTAGTCTGACAGGAGCGGTCCCTTGTAAACCCATGTTGATATTGGGTCATAAGGTTATTCTTCTCCAGATACTCCAGTATAGTATCTCTTAGAAAACCCTCCAGGATTTTACCCACAGTTGAGGTTAAACTTACTGGCCTATAATTTCCAAGTTCAGTTTTTGTCCCCTTTTTGAATATTGGCACCACATTTGCTATACGCCAGTCCTGTGGTACAGACCCTGTTATTATGGAATCTTTAAAGATTAAAAATAATGGTCTATCTATGACTGTGCTTAATTCCTGCAGTACTCGGGGGTGTATCCCATCAGGGCTCGGGGATTTGTCAATTTTAGTGATTTTTAGACGCCTCCGTACTTCCTGCTGGGTTAAGCAGGTGACATTTAACAGAGAATTTTTATCCCTGATCACATTATCCGTCATGGGATTTTCTTGTGTAAATACTGTTGAAAAAAAGTCATTTAGCATATTGGCTTTTTCCTCATCCTCATCCACCATTTCACCCAGACTATTTTTAAGGGGACCAACACTATCATTTTTTAGCTTCTTACTATTTATGTAGTTAAAGAATATTTTGGGATTATTTTTACTTTCTCTGGCAATGAGTCTCTCTGTCTCAATCTTTGCTGTCTTGATTCGACACTGTGGATCATCAGCTCCTCCTCACTATGCTCCGTTCCATTGGCCTCAAGGACACCGTTCTCTCATGGTTCTCCTCCTATCTCTCCGACCGCTCCTTTACTGTATCTTTTGCCGGTTCCTCCTCCTCTCACCTTCCCCTTACTGTTGGGGTCCCTCAAGGATCGGTTCTAGGCCCCCTCCTCTTCTCCTTGTACACTGCCCCTATTGGTCAAACAATCAGTAGATTTGGTTTCCAGTACCATCTCTATGCTGATGAAACCCAATTATACGCTTCTTCTCCTGATATCACACCAGCCTTTCTAGAAAACACTGGCGATTGTCTAAACGCTGTGTCTAACATCATGTCCTCACTATATCTGTAACTGAACCTATCAAAGACTGAACTCCTGGTGTTTCCTCCCTCTACTAATGTACCTATACCCGACTTTGCCATTTCTGCGTGTGGTTCCACTATTACTCCCCAGCAACAGGCCCGCTGTCTTGGGGTCATGCTTGATTCCGAGCTTTCCTTTGCCCCCCAAATTCGATCACTCGCTCACTCTTGTCATCTGCACCTCAAAAACATTTCTAGAATTCGACCTTTTCTTACTTTTGACTCTGCAAAAACTCTTACTGTTTCTCTTATTCATTCTCGTCTTGACTATTGTAACTCTCTTCTAATCGGTCTCCCTCTTACCAAACTCTCCCCTCTCCAATATGTCTTGAATGCTGCAGCCAGGATCATATTCCTCACCAATCGTTACACCGATGCCACTACCTTGTGCCAGTCATTACACTGGCTACCCATCTACTCCAGAATTCAGTATAAACTTATTACCCTCACCCACAAAGCCCTCCATAGCTCAGCACCACCTTACATCTCCTCCCTTGTTTCAGTATACCACCCTACCCACGCCGTCTGTTCTGCTGATGACCTGAGGTTAGCATCCTCAATAGTCAGAACCTCCCACTCCCGTCTCCAAGACTTTACACGTGCCGCGCCAATTCTTTGGAATGCACTTCCCAGGTCAATACGATTAGTCCCCAATCCCCACAATTTTAGGCGTGCCCTGAAAACGCATTTATTCAGACTGGCCTATCGCCTCAACACATTAACCTAATCTATCCCTGTGTGGCACAGCCAAAAGTTTTACCATAACCAGATTTCCCGCATCATGTTCCCACATGCTTTATGCATCCATTAGCCCTCTGTGTTTGTACTGTTACACACTTAACATTATGGCTGGTACATACAATCAGGGCAACTGTTACCACCCACATTTCGTGTCTCCCTTTTTTCCTTATAGACTGTAAGCTTGCGAGCAGGGCACTCATTCCTCTTGGTATTTGTTATAATCTACTGTATGTGATTATTGTTATGCTGTAATGTCTATTGTCTGTACAAATCCCCTCAAATGTAAAGTGCTGCGGAATAAGTCGGCGCTATAAAAATAAAATTTATTATTATTATGAGCTAATAAAAAAGAATCCATTAAGAACTGTGACTCTGCTGCTGACTGCTGTTCCCGAGGCTCCCTCTCATTTGGAGTCTTCTTTCTTTGAAAGAGTTTGGTAAGACAAAACCAATTTATTTTCTTTGAACATGGATCTTATCACTGCACTTTCTAAGCTATTTTTAATAGTCAATAATCTGTGTTTGTATTGAACTTGATGCCATTGATACATGTAACTATCAGCGAAAGGCTGAGAAAGACTAATTTCCAAATATCTAAAGAAATTGTTTACAGATCTTACAGCATCAGTAACATTTTGTGAGTAGATAATAGTTTTTCACAAGTTGCCAGTTTTTCTTTTGTAATAGTGTTTGTTAGAAACTCTAAAATAAGTGAGACAATTATGCAAATATAAAATAAATAAATAAGGACACGTTGGTCATTCAGATTCTGAAACCCAGACAGAAGTTTTTCCTAGCTTCCAAAACATTCACAAGAACATGCTGGAGCAGCACCCATGCAACCTGGCCCTGGAGCGGTCCTTCATCGGACGTCCTCTGACCCGTCCCAGCCATCTGACAGCCAGGAAGCACCTTGCAGGTCAGCCACACAGACAGCTGGTGACCAAGATGCTGGTCCATCAGGTGTTCCCCTGTCCCAGGTCTCTGCCACTGGTTATGCGGGCACTACCCACCAGTGGCAGAGGGCCTTGGACAGGAATGTCTTGCCCGAGTTTATGCACTTGAGCGAGGCCTTTAATGCCAGCCTCAAGTCGCTGTCCGACAGAGTGGAAAGCGGTTTTTCACTCATGGAACGTGGTTTTAACCACATGGAACACCGCTTCCATTCTGTCGAACAGCGCCTTGACCGTCGGGAGGCCGACCTCAACAGACCAGCGCACCTTTTTTTAGTAAGATTGAAAAGGGCATGGTGGAAAACCTTAGTCCTGAGCAACAGCTGAATGTGCTGCAGGCCTGCAACAATGCTATCTTGCAGGCTATGCAGCATAATCGGTACGGTCAGCAGTCAGTGGTGTCATTTCCACCTGTGCCACCATTGACTCGCTTCACCTCACTACCGACTTGTGCTGCATACCTCTGCACGGACACCTCTATTCAAAGCCAGGACACCCACCGTTACACCACCACAAGTCTGAGTGCAGCTGGTCACTTCACCAACACCACCATGGCAAGCGCTGCTCCTGTCTGGAGCACCACCGCCACCCCATGCATGCTTGGAGCACAGCCACCACTCTGAAAACGTGGAACAGCCCTGCCGCTACAACAACATGTAGTTGCCCTGCGGCCACCACTCCGCAAACCTGGACCATCACTGCAACCACCAGTCCTCCTGCAAGGACGAGCACTGCCACCGCCACCACAGAGCATCAGCAGCAGCCACAGCATCAGCAGCAGCCATAGCAGCAGCCACAGCAGCAGCCACCGCAGCAGCAGCCACAGCAGCAGCAGCTACAGCAGCAGCCACAGCAGCAGCAGCCACAGCTGCAGACAGGGGACCCACATTCAATATTTGCCCCAAGTTCAAGGTGCAATCAATCAAGTAGGTCCAGGCAGACAAGTTTACGGAGACAAGCACTTAGGACCAATGTCCCTGAACCTCTTTCCTCTCCTCCAAGTGTTTCTAGTTCAATTCCCATAACTGGACTCCCTTCCCCCACAAGTTTTGTTGCCCCTTCCCCTAGAATACCTTCTTCAACTGTAAGTTCTGCATCATCCCTGCACACCCCCAACTTGCAACCATCTGCCCCCAAACGCAGAAAAAAATAAAGTTTTTTAATTTTTTTGGTTAAAAATAAATTTAAAATTTCTGGTTCATCATAACAAAGTTTGATTAATGTTTTTGGCGCCACTCACACACACTGCGCCGTACACACAATGTGACTTAAACTTTGCAAGGTGTCATAAAAAGTGTTTGGAGGATTGGCTGTTTTTACCATCCTCATTTCACTTATTGTGATTCTAGGCAAGGGGAATTATCGATATACCTTGTAATTAACAACATACTCTTGTGTGTTGAATCCACTGATGGGTAAAATACACGTCATATGTTAATATGTTAAATACCAAGGCCTAGTATGATAACTAGCATTTTACCGACTAGGATCTGGTTTCCTGAAACACAAACTGGTGAAACTCAGGCAAAAAAAAGGCGAGTTTCCTTGCATTGTGGTTTGGTTTTGAACGAATCTCCTACTTGTTTTCCACTAGTTGGACAAGTTTCATTTGAAACAAATTTGGTTTCATGAAACCCGATCCTACCAAAGTCGCTCAAATGTCATAATCATAACTATTTATCAATCATGGCCTGGTTAATACACATATCATATTTAACCTGCAGCTTTGCTTACGTACCAATATATTTAACGCAGACTAGCGATGCTGCATTTTAACTCATATATGTATTTACCTGCGCATGTTTGAGAACATCATGAATTCACAGGTATACATGGGAAGTTTTTTATTTTATTGGAGTGTAAAAAACATAGTGCATTCGGTACTGATATCAAATCAGGTTTTTTATTAACATACACAAACAAAAACATTCTTACACCATTTCATCTTGTCAGTGCACCCGTCCTACATCAGAGATAAAGTAGGCCGCAAATTGGTCCCTCATTTGGCCAACTTCAACGGATGACCTGAGAGAGGGTGCTGAGTGAATTCAGGCAATGGGTTAGGAGCAGCATCATCGAGTTCAAAGGTCGGGTGCTCTTTAGCCATCACATAATTATGTAGAACCACACACGCCTTCACCACCTCATCGACTGTTTCAAGTTTAAGATTAATGGCTGTGCCGAGAATTCGCCATCTGGAGACAAGAATCCCAAAAGCACACTCGACAATTCTTCTGGCCCTGGTCAGCCTGTAATTGAATATTTTTTTGGTGTGGTCCAAGTCCCGGCTGGAGTAGGGTTTCAGTAAGTTTGCGCACATTTGAAAAGCCTCATCCCCAACCATTACAAAGGGCAGTGGCGGAGCTTCGGTGTGAGGAAGAGGCCGTGGCATAGGGAAATTAAATTGGTTGCCATACAACCTCCGGCCCATGTCTGAGTTTTTAAAAGCCTGTGAGTCATTACCACGGCCAAATGCTCCAATGTCCACTGCTACAAACATACATCTGGCATCCGCAATGGCCATGAGTACTATTGAAAAGTACTTTTTGTAATTATAGTACTCAGATCCAGTTCTTTTGGGTTTGATGTGCTTACCATCAACAGCTCCCAAACAGTTGGGGAAATTGCAGACTGTCCAGAATTTGTCAGCAATTTCCAACCACTTTTCAGCGGTGGGCAGGGGCATAAATTCTGGACAAAGAACATTCCAGGGAGCCCGGCAGGTGTCCGCAACAATTCCAGACAAGGTAGAGATTCCAATACGGTACTGGAAGTGTAGTGAAGATAGGGTTTCTCCAGTCGCCAGGAATCTGCAAAGCAGAGAAAGAAGTAAAATTAATATTTCTGTATATGGTTTTGTAAAACTATAAAATAAAATATTAGTACATTCACTAAAAATAATTAGCCAAGGTTTTGAATAGTACATGTAAAAAAAAAAAAAAATATATCAGACCCCACCCCTTGGTTTTTAAATATTACGTACCGTAATGTCACCAGTAGCCGTTCCTCAGGAGGAATCGCATGACAGAGCTGTGTGTCCTGTTTCCGGATGGATTCTTGGACACGAGCAAGCAAATCCCTGAAGCTTTCTTGGGACATCCGGATATAATCTGTAAATTTCTCCGGGTTTGCCTGTAGCTCACTGCAGAGGGTGTGGTATGCCCCACGGCTCTCCCGGAGTTCAACAATCGGATGTATCCACATACGCCGCCGCTGCAGTCTTCGCTGCCTCTCTCTCTTCTTTTGTTCATGGCAAGCAACTGCATAAGCCTGAGCCATCGCGATGTCCAAATCCAAGTTGAAGTGAAAACTCTTCCAGCGCTGATCCATGTTGACACGAGAACAATCAAGCAAATGTGAAAAATACTGTAGACGGGGTCTATATATTAACATACCACACCGCCACTGACGTCCCATTGGTCGTGTGCCAGATTGTTATTTGTTTTTTTTCTGGGTGAGGACAAACAATGTGGAAAAAAATGCAAACGCACTAAAAATGCATACAAACGCATAAAAACGCTGCATTTTTTTCCTGCATGCGCATAAAAATGCTTGAAAAAACGCAGTGTTTGTATGCGTTTTTTCCATGCTTTTTTTGCGCAAAAAGCGCACTGCAAAAAAAATCAAGCGTGAAAGTAGCCTAAGTCTGCGTCTTTGCCTCCTCTTAGGAGTTATGACTGTGCAATTGAGTTGATGCCTGGGTGTAAATTTCCCAAGGGTCGGCTTTTCAACTTATCAGTACCAGAACATGATGCTATGCGATCCTATATTAAGGAGTGATTGGAGAAGGGTCATATTAGACCATCCTCATCACCTTAAGGTGCTGGTTTTTTTTGTGGCCAAGAAAGATGGTTCATTAAGACCGTGTATTGATTATCGTTCCCTTAACAAGATGACGGTTAAATATCAGTACCCGTTACCTCTGATGTCTGATTTATTCTCCAGAGTTAAGAGTGCCTGCTGGTTTACTAAGATTGACCTCAGGGGGGTGTATAATCTTATTCACATCAAGCACGGGGATGAATGGAAGACGGCGTTTAATACTCCGGAGGGACATTTTGAGTACCTGGTGATGCCTTTTGGGCTCACTAATGCCCCTTCTGTCTTCCAGTCCTTTATGAATGATATTTTCCATGACTTTGTGGATAAGTTTTTGATCATCTATCTGGATGATATTTTGATCATTTCTAGTGATTGGGATTCTCATGTGGAACACGTCTGGACTGTGTTCTGGATTTTGAGGGAGAATTCCCTGTTTGTTAAGGGATCGAAATGCCTCTTTGGTGTACAGAGGATTTCATTTTTGGGATTTATCTTGTCTCTGTCGATTATTGAAATGGACCCGGCCAAAGTACAGGCCATTTATGATTGGGAGCAGCCTACTTCTTTGAAGGTCCTCCAGAAGTTTTTGGGTTTTGCTAATTTCTATCGTAAATTTATAGGTAATTTTTCAGGTATTGTGAATCCACTGACTGATCTGACCAAGAAGGGCGCTGATGTGCTGAATTGGTCTCCTGAGGCTGTCTCAGCATTTCATGAGCTTAAGCGGAGATTTACTTCTGCTCCAGTTTTACGGCAACCTAATGTCTCACTTCCATTTCAGGTGGAGGTAGATGCTTCTGAGATTGGTGCAGGAGCTGTTTTGTCCCAAAAAGACCCTGTGACTTCTAAGATGAATCCCCGTGCCTTCTTTTCTCGAAAGTTCTCCCCATCTGAACGCAACTATGATGTGGGGAATCAGGAATTGTTGGCCATGAAATGGGCATTTGAGCAGTGGAGACATTGGTTGGAGGGAGCTAGACATCAAGTTGTGGTCCTCACCGATCACAAGAATTTGATTTATCTGGAGTCGGCCAAACGCGTGAATCCTAGACAGGCTAGATGGGCCTTGTTTTTCATTCGTTTTAATTTTGTGGTCTCTTTTCTTCCGGGCACTAAGAATGTTAAGGCAGACACCCTTTCTAGGAGTTTCTTTGGTGATTCTCTTAATCTGACTGAGCCTACTACCATCCTAGGTGAGGGGGTAGTTCTTTCTGCCATTTCGCCCGATTTGAGACGCGCCCTGGAGGAATTTCAGGAGGATAAACCTGAGTGTTGCCCTATGGGGAAATTGTATGTTCCTGACCAGTGGAGAAAGAGAGTGATGTCTGAAATTCATTGCTCCGCATTGGCTGGTCATCCAGGTATTTTTGGTACCAGAGATTTAGTGAGTCGGTCTTTTTGGTGGTCCGCCTTATCTCGTGATGTCGGGAATTTTGCACAGTCCTGTGGGACTTGTTCTCGGTCTAAACCCTGTTCTCGTTCTAGTGGGTTGTTGATGCCCCTGCCGGTGCCCAAGAGGCCATGGACCCATATCTCAAAGGATTTTATTTCTGATCTTCCTGTCTCTCAGAGAATGACTGTTATCTGGGTGATTTGTGATAGATTTTCAAAGATGGTCCATCTTGTACCAGTTGCCATCTTCCGCTGAGTTGGTACCCTTGCTTTTACAACAGGTGATTCGGTTACATGGGATTTCTGAGAACATTGTGTCCGACAGAGGAGTCCAGTTTGTTTCCAGATTCTGGAAAGCCTTTTGTTCCAATCTGGGAATTCAGTTATTCTTCTCCATGTTTCATCCCCAGACCAATGGACAGACTGAGAGAACAAACCAGACCTTGGAGTCTTATTTAAGATGGTTTATATTTGCTGATCAGGATGATTGGGTCTCATTTTTGCCCTTGGCCGAATTCACGCTGAACAATAGAGCTAGTTCTGCCACTTTGATGTCACCCTTTTTCTGTAATTTTGGGTTTCATCCTCAATTCTCTTCAGGGCAAGTGGAATCTTCGTCCTGCCCAGGTGTGGACACTGTGGTTGAGAGAATGCAGCAGATATGGGACTAAGTGGTGGATAAGTTGTCACTCTCTCAGGAGAAGGCCCAGCGATTTTCCAACCGGCATAGGACCATTGGTCCCCGGTTTAAAGTGGGTGATATGGTTTGGTTGTCATCTAAGAATATTCCTATGAAGGTTGCATCTTCAAAATTTAAGCCAAGATTTATTGGACCTTATAAGATTTTGGAGATTCTTAATCCTGTTTCTTTTCGATTGGCTCTTCCAGTTACGCTCAAGATACATAACGTATTTCACAAATCTCTGTTGAAGAGGTTTGTTGAGCCAGTGGTTCCTATGGCAGCACCTCCTGACCCTGTGTTGGTAGAAGGCAATGTGGAATATGAGGTAGAGAAAATATTGGATTCTTGTTTGGTTAGATGGAGACTCCAGTATTTGGTCAAATGGAAGGGTTATGGCCAGGAGGATAATTCTTGGGTCTCTGCCTCTGATATTCATGCCAATAGATTAGTTCGTGCTTTTCACCAGGCCCATCCTGATCGGCCGGGTGGCGTGGATGAGGGATCGGTGACCCCTCCTCAACTGTTGTGAGTTCATTTTCTGGTCTACCAGTTGTGAGTTCTTCCAGGCTCCCTCTGGTAGTAACAGGAGGCAGTGAGGCTGATTTAATCAGTGGAGATCTGCCACCTGATAAGAAGGATGACGATTGGACCTCAGGAATCTCAGACTGGATTTAGGACAGCCGACGCCCTATTCTGGTGCTGGTGATTCCTTCTGGCTTGTCAAGTCTTGGTCCTCAGCTCTGTTCCAGTCAGCTCAAGCTAAGTTTTTCTGCTAATGTTCACACTTGATTTTGTTGGTCTATTCAGTTTTTTTGTGTGGTCAGCCAGCCCTGGCTGGTGCTGTGCTGAATTTCCACTCTTACTTATCTGTATTTGCCAATTTGCTTTTTGTCCCTTATTAGATTGGCCTCTTTTTGCTCTGCCTCAGAATATTTCAGAGTGCTGATATAGTGGGAGAAGTCTAGTGACTTAAGGGTTAATTTTGTTATCAGAAGTGTTGGACATTATTTTTGTAGGGTTTTTGGCAGATTGCAGACAGTGTCTTTCCTTTCCTATCCTTTCTAGTTAGTTTGGGCCCCATCGTTTGCTCTGCCTATTTTCTTGCCTATGTTTGTGTTTTCATCTTGTTTCACCATCAATACATGTGTGGGGGCTGTCTATTCCTTTGGGGTCTGCTCTAGGGCAGATAATTTTTCCCCTTTTCTTGCCTTAGGCTTATTTAGTCCTCCGGCTGTGACGAGGTGCAGTGGCGTAGTGTGGGGGGGTGGGGAGGCGGTCCGCCCCAGGCGGCACATGTGTGGGGGCAGCTCGGCAGCAGAAGCAATTCCTCTCTGTGGGAGAAGCGCGGAGGCACAGTGCAGTGCAGTGGTGGGCAGGGAGCGATCACAGCAGCTCCGCTGCCGGCAAGAGGGAATAGCAGGAGCGGAGCTGCAAGGGTCCGTCCTGCTTCCTGCCCGGAGGCCGCGCTTCCTGTTTGACACAGAGGAGCGCCACTGAATGACGTCATCATTCAGCGGCCGCTGCTGTGTGAGCGAGGAAGCACGGGCGATGCTGCGGACAGGTGAGAGGAAGAGGTGGTGTCTGTGTGTATGTATGTCTGTGTGTGTATGTATATGTATGTGTGTGTGTATGTCTGTCTGTGTGTGCATGTATGTATGTCTGTGTGTATGTTTGTGTGTGTCTGTAGGTTAGCCTGGCCCTGGAGGAGATGGGGTCATGAGAAGACCGTGATGGGGAAAGAAGGCCATGATGCCTGGGGTGATGGGAGAAGGCCATGAGGGGGTAATGGGAGAAGGCCATGAAGGGGTAATGGGAGAAGGCCATGAAGGGGTAATGGGAGAAGGCCATGAGGGGGTAATGGGAGAAGGCCATGATGGGGGTGATGCAGAGAAGGCAATGATGGGAGTGATGGGGTGATGGAGCAGACAATGATGGGAGTGATGGGGTGATGGAGCAGGCAATGATGGGAGTGATGGGGAGAAGGCGAAGGCAGTGATGGGGTGATGGAGAAGGCAATGATGGGAGTGATGGGGAGAAGACAATGATGGGGTGATGGAGCAGGCAATGATGGGAGTGATGGGGAGAAGGCAGTGATGGGGTGAAGGAGAAGGCAATGATGGGAGTGATGGGGAGAAGGCAATGGTGGGGGTGATGGGGAGAAGGCAATGATGGGGTGGTGGGGGAAAAATAAATGATGATGGGGTGGTGGGGGAGAATGCAATGATGGTGGTGGTGGAAAGGGCAATAAATGGGGGTGGTGGAGGAGGAGGAAATGATGGAGGTGGTGGAATGGGCAATAATGGGAGCGGTGTGGGAGAAAGCAAAGATAGTGGAGGGGAGAAGAAAATGATGGAGGTGGTGAAGAGGGCAATGATGGGGTGGGGGAGAGGACAATAATGGGATGCGAGGGGAGGAGGACAATGAGGGGTGTGGGGGATTGGGATGGGAGGAAGGGGGACTTATAATGGCCTTAGGAACAGGGGGAGGTAAAGGAAGACATTATCGCTTATTATGTCTAACACAGTCCCTTAGTATATAGTGTACTCACTAATTCTGTATAACACTATCCTTATTTATATAGTTTCCTCTTTTATTATGTATAACACCATCCCTTATTACGTATCATCCTCTCTAGTTATATATGATGCTGTCCCTTATTATATAGCTTCCTCTGCTGTTATGTATAGTGCTGTCTCTTACAAAGTGTATTCTTGTTAATTTTGTTATTTACAGTGCCCTCTTTTATTACATAGTCCCCTCTCTTTTTTTATATAAAATGACTGCTGATCGAGGAGCCGGTGACCAAACTGCCAGTCCATCAGCTCCTCCATTAGAAAGGAAGCTTTCCCATGCTCCATCAGCCATCATTGCATTACACAGCCAACAAGACAGGACGGTATGTAATAAAAAACAGTGCTCTATGTAATCCAATATGTAAGGAACGGTACTGTACATAACAAGAGAGGGCACTGTGTAAGCGACAGCAATATACATAATAAAGGAGACTATGTAATATATATACCTGTATGTGTGTGTTTGTGGCTATGTAATATCAATATCTATCTATCTATATATATATACATACACACACACACGAAGCTCTGACGCCATAAAAGGAGGGGGGCCCGGACACATTTCTTGCACAGGGGCCCCAAGCTGTCAGTGTCCGCCAAAATAATTAGTACTTTCTGTTTTTTTTTCTGTCACATTATTAAAAATTATTATTAAAAAAGCCATTAGGTCTTCATCCAGCATCATCAAGCTAATACATACATATATATAGAGAACTGCAAGAAGATGAATGTCTAGAAATTTAGAAATAATAACAGCAGAGTTAGTAGCAGACTAAAAATTAGATCTTTGAGTGTAGTGTGGGCTCTTCGGATGCTTCCGAATTATCAACGACCAAAGGGGCGGCAAATTTTTCATCCGCCCCGGGCGCCACAAACAGTTGCTACGCCACTGAAGAGGTGTCTAGGTTCATCGTAGGCACGCTCCACGGCTGCTGCTAGTTGTGTGGTTAGGATCAGGGATCTGCAGTCTGCATAGTTACCAACCTCTCTGGTTTTTCTGGGGCTTAGCTTGTTTAGGTTTTTTCCTCCATGGTGACCCATTCATAACACTCCTCCTCCTCTGCAGACGCCTGATCCTTGATGTGCATCAAAGTTTGCATGAGCAGATACATAAGTGGTATGCTCATGCTTATGATGGCGTCATCTGCGCTTACCAGCCGTGTGCATTCCTCAAAGCACTGGAGGACTTTACAGAGGTCTTTCAGCTTTGACCACTGCACACCCGACAATTCCATGTCTACCCTCAAACTGCCTGCCCGTGTATCCTCCCATAAATGCATTACAGCCTGCCTCTGTTCGCACAGCCTCTCAACCATGTGCAGCCAGGCAGCACTGTTCCACCGCCGCTGTCCCCAGTTGAGCCTGCATCCACCACATTAACCCAGTGTGCAGTGATGAGCACGTAATGGCCCTGGCCATTCCTACTGGTCAATGCATCTGTTGTGAGGTGCACCTTTCCACTCACTGACTGTTTTAGTGCATGGACAATGCGGTCTTTCACTCGACTTTACGTCTGTACTTTTATCCATCTGCCTTACTCTAGTGGAGAGTCTGGCCTGGCAGACTGACACTGAAATATAAACAAAGATTTCAAAGTACTCCAACACTGTACTCTGGTGTATGTTTCAAATATATTTCCCTTTTTCTCATTTTTATATTCGGGTGTAATCCATACTGAGCCTGTGAGAGTTTGTGTCTTACTCTGGTAAAATATAAGGAGATTTAAAATGACACCAACACTGTATGCAGCTGACCAATTGTAAAACATTACCCTTTTTCAAGTTTTTATATTTTTGTGTAATCCATACTGAGCCTGTGAACGTCTGTCTGTAACTCCAGAAATGTATTTGTAGATTTAAGATTAACCCAACACTGTATACAGCTGTACGCTTGTGATACCTTACCCATTTACTGCTTTTTATATAGTGGTCTAATCCATACTGGGCCAGTGAGAGTCTATTTCTGACTCTGGAAATATCTACTGAGATTTACAATTACCCCAACACTGTATGCAGCTGTACGCTTCTGATCCATTACCCTTTTACTGCTTTTTATATTGTGCAATCCATACTGACCCTGAGAGCATCTGTGTCAGCCTCCGGAAAAAAATAAGGAGATTTATAATGTTTAATCAATACTATATGTACCTTGTATCTGGTGATACAGTAACCTTTTTATACTTTTTATATTCTTGGCTAATGCATACTGGGACTGAGAGCGTCTGTGTCTGCCTCATGAAATGTCTACTGAGATTTAGAATGTTTAAACTATACTATATATACCTTGTATCTGGTCATACTGTACCCTTTTTCAACTTGTTACATTATTGTCAAATCGATACTGAGCGTGTGAGCATATGTGTCTGCCTCCTGAAATACATATGGAAATTTTTTTGTATTTTACGTAGACTATATATACCTTATATCTGTTGAACCAGTACCCTTTGTGCCTGAAATTCATCCTCCACCCACCACTCAAAGTGCATCATTGACACCTAGAACATTGGCACACATGTGTGATTATTTCTTGCGGATCTTCTTTTTATATTATGGTGTGATCCAAACTGAGCCTGTGAGAGGCTGTGTTACTCTTGAAATATATATGTAGATCGCCAAATGACCCCAACACTGTATACAGCAGTACGCTTGGGATCCATTCCCTTTTACTGCTTTTTATATTGTTGTGTAATCCATTCTGGGCCTCAGAGCGTCTGTGTCTGCCTCCTGAAATAAATCCGGAGATTTTGAATGTTGAAACTATACTATATATAGATTGTAAGCTTGCGAGCAGGGACCTCACTCCTAATGTCACTGTTTGAATTGTCTTAACTTGTATTATTTATTGTCTGTACATGTCCCCGCTTAATTGTAAAGTGCTGCGGAATATGTTGGCGCTATATAAATAAAAATTATTATTATTATTATATATACCTTGGATCTGGTGATACTGTACCCTTTTTCTACTTTTTAGTTTGTTGTCGAATCCATACTGGCCATGACAGCATCTGTGTCTGCCTCCTCAAATATTTACGTAGATTTATAATGTTGAAACTATACAATATATCCCTGTTATCTGGTGTAAAAATGAAACGCCACGCAGGGCCGGGGGTTACACAGTACCGGGCCTTTCAGGCTCTTTTAAGGGGGAAGTATGTCACGGTGGTGATTGGGACCCAGTCCGTGGCCCTGGGTTTCCAATAAAGAAGATGACAGTTCAGATGAGGGGGAAGATGGCATGATAATTAATCATAATTAATGATAATTAATTTGGAAAAGGGGGATCATGATGCCACCCGTGGTACTCGGCTAGGGTAGCCGACGCTGCAATGCAGATCCTCTGTGCCGGTGTTAAAGCAGACAAGATGATGAAGCTCTCCATGGGCAGAGGTGTATCACAGGGCAGTTGAGATGGTGTTTGTGAGCCGTTGACGGTGATGGTGAGTGTAGCATGTGTAGCAGGCGAGTTGTAAAAGCCACTAAGGATGCAGTTGGGTGCAGTTTCTGAGTTTTTCCTCAAAAGTTTTGTGCACAAGATGACCCGATTGGTACTGTGTCATCCGAGGGAGGGGTCCGACAAACTCAAAGGTAGATCAGGAACACCTGTTCAAGACTCCTCCTTGTGTATCCTTTCTAGGTCGTTTCTCTGCGCTGATCTCTCCCTTCCTTCCTGCTGTGGGCCTTCGCAAACAGTGTCCCAAGCCGGCAGCCACGGATCACACCGGGCGACGTGGGTCAGGCTCCGGGGTCCTTTATTCCAACTGCTGCCTTTTTGAGTATTGAATGCGGCTGAGACTGAGGCACTTAAAGTTACCTCATCCTCCGTCTTTCTAGCTGAGCCCTGTATTTCTCCACTACCTTCAGGAGCCACCTTCCCCAACGAGGCCTGGTCCTTTCTTCTCCAGAAATGGGCTTCACAGGTGGCTTATTGCACTTCCCATGCCCCAAGGACCCCTCCCTTCCAGTCTAGGAGCTTCCACAAAGATTTTTCTCTCTTCTCTGACCCTCAGCCCTCTCACAGCAATCCTGCTCTTACTCTGTCCTGTCACCGCCTGACAGCTCTCTAGAAAGTTCCATTTACCTCAGACTAGCTCCACCCATCAACTGTCAGCTTGCTCTCTCTGATTGGATGCCCACAACCACTCCACTACCTAAGCTCCTACCACTGTACCTACCTTCCACACTAACTCCCAACACCCTTTCCTAGTCAGTCTGGGATAAGGCCATCCTCCTGCCGGGTACACCCAGAAAGCACTGACTAACATGTGTGTGTGTTGAGTGCAGGGTTAGGAGTCCTGAATGGTGATCCCTCCTTACCTGAGGGTGCGATACCACACCTTTGGATGAGGTGCAGTACCTCTGTGGCGACCATACCCTCAGGGGCACCATAGTACCCTTTCTCAACTTTCTATATTGTTGTCGGATCCATACTCGGCCTGAGAGCGTCTGTGTTTGCCTCCTGAAATGTATACGGAGATTCAGTATGTTTAAACTATAATATATATATACCTTGCATCTAGTGATACTGTACCCTTTTGCAAATTTTTAGATTATTGTCTAATCCATACTGAGCCTGTGACCATCTGTGTTTGACTTATGGAATATATACTGAAATTTACAATTATCCCTAGACTGTATAGAGCTGTCCGCTTCTGAAACAGTACCATATATCTGCTGGTATTTTTAGTCCATTTTCACAAAAATTATTACGTATGGTGGAAGAGGCCGTGGACGTGGGTGTGGGGGGGCAGCTGGTACTGATGGTGATGGTTGTGCATCTGCTGGTATTGCCAAAAGCACAATAGCAACTAAGGCAGGAGGTGTTGATCCTGCATAATCAGCTGGCACAAGAAGGCCTTTAAGGCTCCCTTTTCTGGGAGTAGGTAAACTGCTTTTAAAGCCGGAGCATCAGGAACTGGTTTTGCCTTACATTGCCGAAAAAGCCTCCAGCTCTATCGCCTTCTAATCTGAAGTTTTAAAAAATGCAAGCACTGAGTCGTCAGTACAGGCTTCTGGTCAGGAACCACCCCTTTCCTTGTCTCCTTCACCCCCAATAAAAGTGAAGGATGCGGCAGCCCACACTTCAGATTACTCCATGCAGCTCTTTTCACAGACTATGCCTGTGTTATCAAGTGAAATTCTGAATTCCCCAGTAAAACATGAATTTGAGATGGAGTGCACTGATGCACAGCCACTGCTAGATGATTCTGCTGGTACATTGGTCCACAGCACTACATTCCCCTCGCACACTACAGAGTCAGAATGTGACACTGATGAAACTCAGGCGCCCTTTCCCACATACTATACCACCTTACACGGTGACACAGAGGAAGGTGCAGATGAAAGTGCTGGTTCCCTGAGCAGGTGGGGGGTCCTACTCGTGGGCGACGGCAGTGGCACAGGGCCCCTCATAGTACGCAAAAGTGTCTCTGCCGATAGGAGGGCTCACTCGCCGTCAGACATACCGTGATACTATGAGGGGCCTTGTGCCGTCACCCACAAGTGGGCCCCCCATGCTTGCTCAGGGCCACAGCACTGGCAATACTTACCTCTCCCTGCTCCACTGCCGTGACGTCTTCCGCCTTTCCTGACAGTGACATTCAGGCTACAGAGCGTGATGACATCACATCTGTATGCCCTCTACTGAAACAGTACAGGTGCAGAGAGCTTTAAAATGGCAATGCTGAGGAGTCCAGAGTAGAGCAGTGACCAGCATGGAGAGGTATTTAAGTTTTTTAAATGTTGGGAGCATTTTTTGGGGAGCACTATACATGGAGAATGATATATGGGGCCCATCATACACTGGAGCATCATCCATTTGGCCCATCATATACTGAAGCATTCCAAATGGGGGACATCAGACACTGGAGCAGCATTTACTGGGCCCATTATACACTGGAGCATTAGAAATGGGGCCCATTATATATGGAGCATTATTTGGGCCCATAACACACTGGAGCATCATCCATGGGGACCAACATATACTGGAGCATTCCAAATGGGGGACATCAGACACTGGAGCAGCATTTACAGGGCCCATTAAACACTGGAACATTAGAAATGGGGCCCATTATATATGGAGCATAACTTGGGCCCATAACACACTGGAGCATCGTCCAAGGGGACCAACATATACTGGAGCATTCCAAATGGGGGACATCAGACACTGGAGCAGCATTTACGGGGCCCATTATACACTGGAGCATTAGAAATGGGGCCCATTATATATGGAGCATTAATTTGGGCCCATAACACACAGGAGCATCGTCCATGGGACCAACATATACTGGAGCATTCCAAATGGGGGACATCAGACACTGGAGCAGCATTTACGGGACACATTATACACTGGAGCATTAGAAATGGGGCCCATTATATATGGAGCATTATTTGGGCCCATAAGACAGTGTAGAATCATCCATGGGGACCAACATATACTGTAGCATTATGTGGAGCTCATCATATACTGTATGGAACATTATATGGGCCCAATTATTCTGTATGGAGAAATATATGGGGCTCATTATTCTGTATGGCACACTAGGTGGTGGCCATAATACTGAATGGAGTAATATACTGTCCGGTTTTTGAGCTATTGTAGAATTTAAAATAGATATCAGTCATGTCATGTAAGCAGTGAAGTATTTTTCATTGTATTATACCTATATTTCTGTGCTGTATCGGAGCATTATGAATTGTGGTATGGGTTAAAAGGGCGCACTGACACTCTTTGGCCCAGGACACACGAAAACCTGGCGCCAGCCCTACCCCCCACAACTTTAGCCAAATAACCCCCAGTTTTCAATGTGTAACTATTATTATTAAGTAAATTAAGGTTGCCAAGCTTAAGTAATAAGAATTGATGTCGTTGGCATTGAAATGGGCACTGTAGGTGTGTTTACTGTCCTCCACTCCCTGCCTACTTTGCTTCCCCATTGACTTGCATTGGGTTTCGTGTTTCAGTCGAGCCCCGACTTTTCCCTATAGTCGGCCATTTTCGTTCGACTAAGACTTTTTAGAAAGTTGGGTTTCATGAAACCCGAATCGACCCGAAAAAAGGAAAAGTCGCTCATCTCTAGTCACGAACCTTGCATATTCATATTCGTGTTTGAATCTAGCACAACCCAACCGTGAGTGAACACAATGGAGCACACCCCTATGGCTAAACGAGCAAGTAAGATATAACTATATAAAGTGCTTTTTGATAAGGATTTTGATAAGGATTACTGCAGCAATTTTAATGGAAAAAACATGTTATTAATGCACATTGCATCAATAACGAAGGCCTTTAGATACTACAAATGACATGAAAGGTTACCTTTAATTATCACAATTTTTTTTAATGCCTTTGGACATTTTGTTGTTTAACGACCAAAATTTGTCCATTTATTGGACTTCCCATAAAATGTTTTCGTTGCTTTTTCATGCCTTTCCTTACAGTTTCTCTTGGCTCAACACATCCATGACACCCTGATAAGCAATAAAAATAATCCTGCAGTTGCCCTATATGATGATTATGGCAACTAAAATTTTTTAATTATATTTGGATTCATTTTTTCCCATATATCTCTTACAAGGTACCTTGTGGGATTTTTCATGCTTTGTTTTTTAATTTTTCACCAGAACTGGGGCATTCATATACTGTAAACTATAGCTATAGCAGAAAAAAGTCACCTGTGTGGCTAACAGTTACTGGCAACACTGATCTTGATACAGAGGCATATGTAGGGGTTTGGCTCAGGGTTGGGAGAAACACTGAGTGGGCCACCAACCATGCTACTACGGTGGCGCATTCTAATTGTGGGTATAGGGGAACCTCAGCAGATGACAGAGCGGTTATTGAAAATAAATCTCTATACAAAGACTAGCACTAATATTTCAACCATATAGTGGTAGATACCAGTCCTGTAGGCCATACAAGGGATTACAATACAGTTACAGATAGTGACTAAAGGCCCCGTCACACTGATTTTGTGACGCCACAGCGATCTCGCCAGCGAGATCTCTGTGTGTGATGGGGATCAGCGACCGGCCCCCCCCTGCCGGGTATTGCTGATCGTGCTCGATCGTTCTGGGCCATTTTTTGATCCCTGGTCTCCTGCTGGCCAGCACGCATCGTTGCGTGTGGCAGCGAGAGACCAGCGATCAGCGATGCTGGACGCTGGTTTCCAAGGTAAACAGCAGGTATCCAGGAGCCGCGCGGCTCTTAGATACCCGATGTTTACATTAGAAACCAGCTTGCTCGCTGGTCCTGATTGCTGGAGGGGCTGTCTATGTGACAGCTCACCAGCGATCAGCCTAACGATGTCCCAGCGATCCCATCCATGTTGGATCATTGGTGGGATCGCTGGAACATCGTTATGTGTAATGTGGCCTTTACAACTGACATTCTTTCTTAGGCCTCTTTCACACATCAGGTTTTCGCCGTCAGGCGCGATCCGGCGCTTTTGACAGAAACCGGATCCGGCGAAATGCAATGCCGGATCCGGTTTCCCCCCCATTGACTTGCATTTGCGCCGGATCGCGCCGGATGGCCATGCGTTTCATCCGGTTTTCGACGGATCCGGCAATGTGTCGCGATCCGGCGTCTGGAAAAAACGTCTACTGTAATGTTTTTTGTCTCCGGCGAAAAAGCCGGACACGCCGGATCCGGCGCGTCCGGCTTTTTCACACAATGAAAGCCTATGAGCGCCGCAATGCGCCGGATCCAGAGAAAGCCGGATCCGTTTTTTTGGTCTGAGCATGCTCAGTAGCTCTGCCCACAGGAGATATATAAAAGCAAGACAATGGGACCCTCAGCCACACCCAACATGCCACCCAAGCCAAGAACCAGGAGCAGGAGAAGGCAGCAGACATCTGCAGCAGCAGCACCATCAGCACCACCCCAAATGGAGCAGCAAATGGAACATGCTGAGGAGGGGAGTCCAGCAGCAGATGAGAGACGGTAATTATCAAATCCCCCATTCCTCCAAACTAGGGCCATGGAATATCAAGATATTCATTGGCCCTTTGTTTCTCTTTATTCAACAGCCGCCAAAGAGATGCAGCAGCAGCAGCAGCAGAAATGGCATCACTGGCAGCAGCAACAGCAGCAGCAATACCCACAGCCATGGAGTCTGGCCATCAACAGGACAGCACATCTTCTTCTGGGAGCCCTCCCTCGCATCGTCAGCGTTTGACGGTAAGTTTTTATTTCCAAAATCCATCATCTCTGTAATATATGTCTATTCATTGACTTTTATTTCAAAACAGGAATCACAAGATGAAGAAGAGCTTCCAGAAGAAGAAGGAAGGGGTGGACAGACACCTGGAGTGGGCTCACAATTGGTAAGTTTTTTGCATCAAACGCAGAAACACAACATCACACTACACACAACACATAGAAAACAATGTTCTGCAGACCACACACAGCAAACAAATGCCTACATCCAAAGACATAACATTTTTTGTTTTCTTCTCTAGTCTTCCCAATCTGGTGCTCGGCCAAGAGGTCCTCGTAGTGCCTCCCAGGGTCGTCGGCGACAGCAACGCGGCGGTCACCAGCGTGTAAGTATAAATATTTTTGCTTTGTTTTTTTGCACTTTTTATTTCATTTCTTTTGTGGAGGCTAATTATGTTATTTTTGTCTTTTTCTTTAACAGCCTTCACAGCGTGCTCCTGACTCTGACGGTGAGGATAGTGGGATTGATGTGGACCGCCTCATCGATCTCGTCAGAGAAAGGGAGCCGCTCTGGAATATGGCTGACCGCCGCCACGCTGACCTGATCGTTACCCGACGACTCTGGGAGGAAATCTGTTCTCTCCTTGTGGGCCGCTGGGAGGACCTCGAAGCTCGGGCCCAGATTAAAGAGCGTAAGTATATACAGTACCGGTTGCTTGATGTAAACCAGTGTTTCCCGAACTCCAGTCCCCGTGGTCCCCACGGATCATGTGTTCAGGATTTCTATTTACTATGGAAATCCTGAAAACATGACCCCTGGGGACCATGAGGACTGGAGTTTGTGAAACACTGATGTTGTATACTAACCACTCCTTTCTCGTTTCAGGGAACAGAATTGTGAATCGGTGGCGGTCTGTGAGGGATCGTTTCAAGAAGGAGTTCAATAAAGAGATGCGGGCCCCGAGTGGATCTGGAGGACGCAGGAGCAAGTACAAGTACGCACAAGCCCTGTCGTTCCTCCGGGAAACAATGCTCACCAGAAGGTAAATATTACACACCACATGTGAAAAAAATGTTAGATGTAACTTTTTTTTTTCAGCCAGGGCCATACCATGTCAGTATTTTAATTGTTTTTTTTCTCTTTATTACACAGCACTGTGAGCAGCACTCGGGAGCCTGCACGATTGGACCCTTCTGAGGCGATCCCTGAGGAGACCGGCACCGAGGGACACTTCGACCGCCCCGGTACATCTGCACCTTCCCAGCCTTCCCACACATTCGACCCATCTGTCCCATCCACCAGCACAGGAGCATCGTGGCCGCCTACATTACATGAAGCTGCTGGTGAGGAGATCGCTTTCCCTTTACCCCACCCTTCTGCCCCTGCCACCTCTAGTAAACCTGCGGGTACTGGGCGGCAGCGGCAGAGGGGTCAGGAAAAGAGTTATGCGCAAGAGTTCTTGCATCTGAATGCATCTTTCCAGAACTGTCTAAAAGTCTTGTCAGAGCAAATCTCCGCAGGCTTTCAGCAGATCAACTCCAGCATTCTGGAGGTGAAGACACTTCTGCAAACCATGCATTCAGAAGCAAGATCTTCGCCAAAACACACCTTTTTCAGGTCTGTTGTGGAGCGCATGGCAACACTATCTCCTACCCAGCAGATGCATGTAATGCATTCGTGCCACGGTGCTCTACAGCAGGTTACCTCCCAACCTCCACCTCCCACCACTGTAGTTCCTCCACCTGCACCCCCTCCAGCCACTTTCCATCCTCCCCCTCCTATTACATCTGCACCCCCTCCAGCCACTTTCCATCCTCCCCCTCCTATTACATCTGCACCCCCTCCAGCCACTTTCCATCCTCCCCCTCCTATTACATACCAGCAACCTCACCAGTACCAGCAACCTCCCCAGTACCAGACATCTCCCCACTTCCAGCAACCTGCCCCGTACCAAACTCCTTCCCCGTACCAAACTCCTTCCCCGTACCAAACTCCTTCCCCATACAACTTTCCATCAACATCATCTGCTCCTACAGTCCCTGCCCAACCCTCCACTCCACCGCCCACCACCTCTTCTGCCTCCCACATGTCCACCCATTCTGTAGCTTTTTCCACACCTTCACCTCTAACTGTTCCTTCCCCACCACGATCCCAGTCCTCTCTCCACACACCCAGTGTCGAAGTGTCCCGCAGCCCCTCCAGCAGTATTTCCACCCCACAGTACACAGATTTGTAATGTGTGTTTTTTGTAATAAAAATGCCCATTGGGTTTAAAACCTTTATTAAAAAAGTTTTTTGCACTTTAAAAACATTTTACAAAAAAAAAAAAAATTTAAATAAAAGTTAAATTATCGTTTCACAATGGTTGTCTGTCATTTCTTTCTGCGGCGAACTATGTTTTAAAAAAAGGTTAAATACAGGGTATTTCAAAGGTAAAAAGGTATTCAAAACCAGGTATATAACTGTGGGTAAATTTTAGCTTTTTGCCACAGTTGTGTTCCTGGTTGTGTTTGAAGCAAAGTATTTCACCTAAAAAGTTGTGTTTATTGTTGGTGATTTCCTACCAATGTACACAACTTTTGTTAAAAGGTGAAATACTTTGCATAAAACACAACCAGGTACACACCTGTGGCCTAAAGCTAAAAATAGTAAGACCATGACAAGATAGCCAACTTTGGTTGGCAAACGTATATACTGTTGGTCCAGAAGGTACACAAGTTTAGGGCACAAATCTTTCACACTCTGTCATCCCAGTGTACTCTGCCTTGAGGTGACATAAAGTATAGTGGAAAATTGTCCCTGAAACCGTCACAGAACTTCTAGTGGTAATATTTCCAATGACAACATCCATCTTCGCCAGTAACTTGCTCTTCTCTCCAACCTGCACTTTCTTCTCTACAACCTGTCAAAGAAGGGCTGTAGGAACATGCTATATCTAGTTTTCCAGTAGCCAATCCCGTTCGGAAGGCCACAAGGGTCAATTTTAAAAACCGGATCCGGCGTAATCCGTCGAAAAACGGATAGAAAAACGGATAGAAAAACGGATGAACCGGATGAGACGGATCCGGTTTTGTCTGTCAAGAACAAGACGGATCCGGCAGAAAACCGGATCCGGCACTTCAGGTTTTACAAAACATTTGCCGGATCCGGCATTCCGGCACGACTCCGGATCGCGCCTGACGCCGAAAACCTGATGTGTGAAAGTAGCCTTAAGGAATCATTCATTGTTCCCATTATTTACATCTTGTCGGCTCATGCAAATATCAAACATGAGGTCACGTGACTGCCTGATAACACTGGTGCACTTTGTCATGATTGGACAGTCAGCAGTCACAGAGCGTGACTGCAAACATTTCTCCCAAGCCTTTAAAAACTTTATAATAATAATAAATTGCTTGTTATAAATTTACTAAATGCTGTGTTGTTCGTGCCATGGTTAATGTATGGGTGTCTTTTAAAATAACAGGCAGGGGTTTATAATTAGTGATGGGTAAACCCCTGGATGTTCAGGTACGGTGCGTTTGGCTGAACATTTTAAAAAAGTTTTTTGGGGGTACCAGAACAGTACCCGAACCTAAATCTCAACCCCTTTTAGATGAATGAGGGGCCAAAAATCTGTAGTTTGCCACACTTTTTACCACTGGACACAGCTGCTGGCTCATGCTATCATCTGACAGCAAGAGAGCCGCTACTCTCTGACTGGTGGTAATGATCTTACTGCTGATTAGAGCCACCGGTGTTTCTTATGCTGTCATGCAGATGACAGCTAGGGAAACACTTGATGTTTGGTTTGGACCTCCAATTTTACTGTTTAGGTTTGCCCATCAATACTTATAATAAGACCCAGGCCTCAAATATAGAAAGACCCCTACAAACCCATCTCCAGCCTCCCCATACAGCAATCATTACATGTGAATGAGTGCATATCATTAGACAGTATAATCACAGGTCTGCGACTAAAAAGCTGTTTGATTATTTTCATCTAATTTCCATGTATTTTGGTGTGCTGAAAACGAAAAAAAATATTGAAGAAAATCCTGGACGTCAGGATTTGCCACAAAATGCAAAATTCTCTTCAAATTTAGTAAATTTGTCTCAATTTTTTTTTTTTTATCTTAGGGTTTTGAAAGTCAAAATTACTATTAATTGATTTACATCAATGCATTGAAGATATACAATGCCAAAAAAATATAACTTTCAAAGAAAAGAACTTGCAGAGTGAGCTAATGATACCAGCATCAACATGTTGCAAGCTGAACGAGCGGGCTCTGACATGCCCGGGCTGGTTTCAATTGTTTTATCTTGGTTCTCGCCTATTCACACTTTTTAATCTCAGTTCGTGTTAGCTCATCATATTCAACCGCGTTTCCCAAAATTAGCATTATGGCTCAGCGGAAGTGTATTAATTCGCCTGACAGTTTCTGTTACATTTGTGGTGAATATACAGTGTTGAAGCAACAGCTGAATATTACAGACTTTGTGAAAAAAGTATACTTCGCATATTTCGGACTAAAGCTTGGAGATCAAGATAAAACTTGGGCGCCTCATAAAGTGTGCAAACGGTGTGTTGAGGACATCCGAAATTGGTTCAAGGGTAAGAAAAAAGCTTTCCGTTATGGGATTCCTATGGTATGGTGAGAGCAAAAGAACCATAGTGACGATTGTTACTTTTGTTCATGCGATGTGAAAGTGTATAATTCAAAATGGAAGCATTCCATTTCATACCCCAATATTCACTCAGCAATTCGTATCATCCCCCATGGCACAGATATACCAGTACCCAAGGCCCCTGCTACCTTGGAAGAGATAACTAGCTCCGATGAAGGTACAGTCATACCTGAACCAGATGATGAGTCAAGTTCTGACTTTGAAGATGATACAAGACCAAAATTGTTTTCCCAGGAGGTGATGAATGATTTGGTAAGAGACTTGAATCTTCCCAAAGATGCCGCTGAGTTACTCGGATCAATGCTCAAAAGCAAGAATTTGCTTTTCCCACACAGCTTTTACCATAAAGTGAGACTAGGGACTTTTTTTTTTTTAAGTGGCGGAGGAATACAGTGCGGAAGCATACCTACCTTCCGTCATTGGATTCCTGCAGCCCGTAGAGAGCGGCAGCATCAGCTGATGCTGCAGTTCTCTACCCAAGATCCTCGTGGGACACACTCGTGGACTGCTTCGGATCATGGGTGAGTATTTTTGTGGTTTGTTATGTTAATATTTATTCTGTAAAAGACAATGGCTTCGGGGAACAATGTGACAAGTATTGGTAAGTATGTTACGCTATGTTATATGTACTGTATGTCTATGTATGTATTGTATGAATGTATTGTATGTAGCATGCATGTAGTATGTATGTAGCATGTATGTAGCATGTATGTAGCATGTATTATGTATGTAGCATGCATGTAGTATGTATGTAGTATGTATGTAGCAGGTAGTATGTATGTAGTATGTATGTAGTATGTATGTAGCATGTAGTATGTATGTAGCATGCATGTAGTATATATGTAGTATGTATGTAGTATGTATGTAGTATATATGTAGCATGTAGTATGTATGTAGCATGCATGTAGTATATATGTAGTATGTATGTAGCATGTAGTATGTATGTAGCATGCATGTAGTATATATGTAGTATGTATGTAGCATGTAGTATGTATGTAGTATGTATGTAGCATGCATGTAGTATATATGTAGTATGTATGTAGCATGTAGTATGTATGTAGTATGTATGTAGCATGCATGTAGTATATACACTCACTGGCCACTTTATTAGGTACACCATGCTAGTAAGGGGTTGGACCCCCTTTTGCCTTCAGAACTGCCTCAATTCTTCGTGGCAGAGATTCAACAAGGTGCTGGAAGCATTCCTCAGAGATTTTGGACCATATTGACATGATGGCATCACACAGTTGGCGCAGATTTGTCGGCTGCACATCCCTGATGCGAATCTCCCGTTCCACCACATCCCAAAGATGCTCTATTGGATTGAGATCTGGTGACTGAGGAGGCCATTTGAGTACAGTAAACTCATTGTCATGTTCAAGAAACCAATCTGAGATGATTCGAGCTTTATGACATGGCGCATTATCCTGCTGAAAGTAGCCATCAGATGTTGGGTACATTGTGGTCATAAAGGGATGGACATGGTCAGCAACAATACTCAGGTAGGCTGTGGCGTTGCAACAATGCTCAATTGGTACCAAGGGGCCCAAAGAGTGCCCAGAAAAAATTCCCCACACCATGACACCACCACCACCAGCCTGAACCGTTGATACAAGGCAGGATGGATCCATGCTTTCATGTTGTTTACGCCAAATTCTGACCCTACCATCCGAATGTCGCAGCAGAAATCGAGACTCATCAGACCAGGCAACGTTTTTCCAATCTTCTACTGTCCAATTTCGATGAGCTTGTGCAAATTGTAGCCTCAGTTTCCTGTTCTTAGCTGAGAGGAGTGGTACCCAGTGTGGTCTTCTGCTGCTGTAGCCCATCTGCCTCAAAGTTCGACGCACTGTGCGTTCAGAGATGCTCTTCTGCCTACCTTGGTTGTAACGGGTGGCAATTTGAGTCACTGTTGCCTTTCTATCAGCTCGAACCAGTCTGCCCATTCTCCTCTGACCTCTGGCATCAACATGGCATTTCCGGCCACAGAACTGCCGCTCACTGGATTTTTTTTCTTTTTCGGACCATTCTCTGTAAACCCTAGAGATGGTTGTGCGTGAAAATCCCAGTAGATCAGCAGTTTCTGAAATTCTCAGACCAGCCCTTCTGGCACCAACAATCATGCCACGTTCAAAGGCACTCAAATCACCTTTCTTCCCCATACTGATGCTCGGTTTGAACTGCAGGAGATTGTCTTGACCATGTCTACATGCCTAAATGCACTGAGTTGCCGCCATGTGATTGGCTGATTAGAAATTAAGTCTTAACACACAGTTGGACAGGTGTACCTAATAAAGTGGCCAGTGAGTGTATGTAGTATGTATGTAGTATATATGTGGTTTGTATGTAGCATGTAGTATGTATGCAGCATGCATGTAGTATGTATGTAGCATGCATGTAGTATATATTTAGCATGTAGTATGTATGTAGCATGCAGGTAGTATATATGTAGTATGTATGCAGTATGTATGTAGCATGCATGTAGAATATATGTACTATGTATGTAGCATGGACTATGTATGTAGCATGTATGTAGTATGTATGTAGCATGTAGTATGTATGTAGCATGCATGTAGTATATATGTAGTATGTATGTAGTATGTATGTAGTATATATGTAGCATGTAGTATGTATGTAGCATGCATGTAGTATATATGTAGTATGTATGTAGCATGTAGTATGTATGTAGCATGCATGTAGTATATATGTAGTATGTATGTAGCATGTATTATGTATGTAGTATGTATGTAGCATGCATGTAGTATATATGTAGTATGTATGTAGCATGTAGTATGTATGTAGTATGTATGTAGCATGCATGTAGTATATATGTAGTATGTATGTAGTATATATGTGGTATGTATGTAGCATGTACTATGTATGTAGCATGCATGTAGTATGTATGTAGCATGCATGTAGTATATATGTAGCATGTAGTATGTATGTAGCATGCATGTAGTATGTATGTAGTATGTATGTAGCATGCATGTAGTATATATGTACTATGTATGTAGCATGGAGTATGTATGTAGCATGCATGTAGTATGTATGTAGTATTTTTTTTTTTTTTTTTTACATTTAACACATTAGCCGGATGATGGGACTACTACTGTCCCATCATTGGCTAATGTGTCAATCACTGTCATGGTAGCAGGCATCGCCCGATGGGACTTGTAGTCCCATCGGACGATGCCTGCACGGACCCCCGGACATCAGCGCAGCCCCCCGGCAGGCCGGCACAGCCCCCCGGCAGGCCGGTACAGACCCCCACAGGGTGCACAGCCCCCCGGCAGGCCGGCACAGCCCCCCGGCAGGCCGGTACAGACCCCGGGCAGTCCGCACAGCCCACCAGCAGGCCGGCACAGCCCCCCGGCAGGCCGGCAGAGACCCCCGGAAGGCCCGTACAGACCCCCGAGAGGCTGCACAAGGGCAGGAAAGGGTTTTTCCAATTCTGATACCGGAAGTCTCATAGACTTGAATGGGACTTCCGGTATCGGCATCGGCGATACCGATCCTTTTTTTAAAGATCGGCCGATCCATTCCGATCCGATATTTTGAAGTATCGGACGGTATCGCTCAACTCTAGTCGAGACCGACAAAATCACTGGACCAAGAAGAATTGGCAGCCGAGGGTGCTCACAGCTGGTGAAAAAAGTGTCCTCCGAGAAACTTTGGTTCCTCCTCATAAAGTTCATCTACCACCTCTCCACATCAAATTGAGATTGATTAAGCAATCCATAACATCACTTCCAAAAGATGGAGAATGCTTCAAATACTTGGTCACCAAGTTTCCAGGCCTCTCGGAGGCAAAATTGAAGGAAGGTGTGTTCGTCGGGCCAGACATTAGAAGGCTTATAGCTGATCAAGAGTTTATCAATACCATGACGCATCCTCAAAAAGAAGGGTGGATTGCATTTAAAGATGTTGTAGACAAATTTTTAGGCAATAGAAAAGACCCTGACTACAAAAAAATCGTCTGACGAATGCTGAAATTATTTCAAGCTTTAGGTTGCCTGATGAGTTTGAAAGTGCATTTCCTCCATTCCCACCTAGTCAACTTTCCTGAAAATTTGGGAGCTGTGAATGAAGAGCAAGGTGAACGAGTCCACCAGGACATTAAAGAGATGGAAAGAAGATACCAGGGAAGATGGAGCATTTCCCTCTCCTCAGTCCCCTTGGTCGGATTCTCCTCAGGGCACACAGACTGGCGAAGTCCTCCTGTCACCTGGGCTCCCCCTGGGGACTGGACTCTTCTGGAACCCTCCCTCAGAATTTATAACTTCCCCGGTTCCTTGAAACTGTCACTAACTGTCACCACGCCCCCCATGACCAACGGTTTCTAAAGCCCTAAGCTGCTGTAAAGTCCTTTGCTCACACTCCACCCTGCCATCTAATGGTCATCCCAAGGTACTGCACGTCCACTACACTTTTCTAGTTGTTTACCCACTGTAATCACTGTCTCCTACCTACACTGTGCAAACCTATCTTTCTTCACTCTGACTAGTCCGTCCGTCAGGTCACCTTCCCTACACTCCCCCTTCCTTTGTCCATTGTCGTCCTCGACAATCGTCATCCCTGCCTTCGTCGTTCTGAATCTACACCTACATTCTGTTGTCGGACCAGAAGTTGAGCCAAACCCACTATCTGCGGGGGCCGAACCATACTGGGAGCACTATGCTCTGAGCAGCCTACTGCTACTCACCAGCGCGCACGCCACATGACAACGTCTTTCAAATTGGGCAAGGTACACCCGTATTCTCTCTACGGCGTGTATCTTTCCCCTACTCTCCCCTACTGTTACCTTTCACTATCCGGTACGCCATGATCGAGGCCACTCACCTACCAGATCATTGCCGGCGCCCGCCTTTCCTTCTTCAGGGGTGTCCGTGGTGTCGGGGACCTGACCTAGGACGGCTGTCTTTCTCACATCTTCCCATTCATTTTCCTTCTTTCAATTACATGTCATGGTCGGCGTCCCGGTCTCCCAGACCTCAACTCTTAGATCCCTACCGGATCTCACACTTTCCTTTGGTCCCGCAGACCTTCCCTTACCCGGACCTGTTGCATTTTACTTTGCATATTATACATCATACAACTTTATAATAGCACAAGTACCCCATTTTTATAATTTTTTTTTTTTTCGATTTTCTTTTGCTTTTAAAACCAACATATAACAACATAACATGGCAGATCCTCTTTCTTCCTCCCCCCCTTCCTTGGACCTGGACACTCCTCCACTTTTCCGTATCCCCGTTCTGTCAGGTAAACATATTTTCGTATTTAAAGAACATAGAAAGAAGAAAGAAAGAGAGAGAGAAAATAGTTGCATCAGTTAAACAACAACAAAACTTTTTTCTAAATGCAACTGTACTTATAATCTGCACAACGGTGCTTCGAACTCCTGACAGTCTATACCACTCTCAATGGACAGAGGTGAGGGCTCCACGGGGATACTGAGGGTGTCCATTCAAGTCCTCTTCTTTTCCATGACGGCCTCTCCTTGAGTGTGGAGCAGGTTCCACACTTCCTGCTCCCGGGCCTTTTTCTTCCTGATCACCTCCGCTTCCCACACGGAGGGAACAGCACGGGCCCTGGAGTCCGGTGGGCGGGACTCCGCTGAAAAAGACCGCAAGACAGAAACGGCCGAAGATTTCTGCGGCCCAGCAGCCGCTGGGGTCAGGTGGCAAATGGGGAGAACCGGGTCCTCGGGGGCTGGAATCACAGGGCCCGCTGAATCGGTCGCAGCCGACTCCAGCAGCGGCATAACCGCGGCCTCAGGACAGGCCGCATCCACTACTTCCAACGGAGCTGGAGTAACGGCCGATTTCAACGATGCAGCTGCTATTAGCAGGGAAAGCGCAGCAGCGTCTTCTTTGGGTGAGCTCTGCACTGGTGACTCCGGGCGGGGTAGTTCGGGGACATGAGCGGGGGCCTCGCTCAGCTCTGCATACACCACGGGGCCCGTGGTAACTAGGCCTTCCGGTACGCAGGGGGCCGCGTGCTGCAGCAGAATGGTGGGGGCCGCTTGCGGAGGCACTGGTAGGGCCGGGGGTACTCTCACCTTCCCCGGCGCTGCGGCCTCCATTCCATCATCACGCAGTTTCCCCCGCAGCCTCCGTTCCTTGCTCCACTGTCCTGCGGGCCTTCCCTCCGGACTCGGGGGCTCCGCTGAGAAGTCCTCTGATGGTATTGGTGGCAGCCGTTCTCGCTGACTCCCCTCAGGCTCCGCTCCCCGGCTCAGCATCCCGCTGCCTGCCCGTAAATCTGAAGATGACTTCTGGTGCAGCTCCATCTCTCGCCGCCATTGCCACTCTAGGCGGCCGATGCCCCGACACCCGCAGCATCTCATACCGTCCGTTGGGCAGCACTCGAATGGCGTCAGACAGCCGCAGCCAAGTTTTTCTTCTGTGCCACTCCTCCTGCTGGGTGGGGCGTTGGCAGACCTTTCCATCCATCTGCCAGGGTCCAATATATGGAAACGTCGGTCTCCGGGCATATATTGCTTCCTTTTGGGGTACGTTGGAGGGGGTCCCAGTCCACTCTGAACAACTGCAAACACCCGGACCTCTCCTCTGCGCTGAAGTAATACCGCCATCTTGGGCAGAATCAGCTACTGCCTTGGATCCTCTGCAAGCAACACAGATCCGACACAGCGTCCCAATTTGTAATCCACAGGTCAGTAATTTTTAGTCCACAGGTATTTATAATCCGAAATAGAGCAGTCCAAGTTTTCCTCAGTCCTTCAGTTGCAGGCCTGCCGCAGAAGATAGCGTATTAGCAGCGGCGATCCTGCCGACTACGCCAAATGTAGGGTCGGTGGTGGGGTGCCGAGCTGGGGGGGGTGGTCCTACTTTTGTACCGCGCAGAGATGATAACAGAGACTCGATGAGGCAGATTCTGGGTGCAACAGGTCCAAGTTTATTTCATTACTTGCCGTCCGCCTGACGGCCTCCGCAGCACACCGCACGTTTCTTCACTTATCGGCCCTCCGTTTCCAGAGCCGTTTACACACCGTACTTTTACAATAAGGACGTACATATGCGTACTGCCCCTCCTTCACTTGTTCGACGCTCCTGCCAGGTCCGCCACTGTGGCCGCCCTAGGCCCAATAACCAACAGCGCTTTCACTGGTCAGTCGTCGTGTCAAATACGGTATATGGCACTCACTGCCTCGTATCTTCTGCGGTATCTTTCTGTCAGGACCACCCCCTGATGTTTCCCTCTCCTCAGTCCCCTTGGTCGGATTCTCCTCAGGACACACAGACTGGCGAAGTCCTCCTGTCACCTGGGCTCCCCCTGGGGACTGGAACTTTCTGGAACCCTCCCTCAGTATTTATAACTTCCCCGGTTCCTTGAAACTGTCACTAACTGTCACCACGCCCCCCATGACCAACGGTTTCTAAAGCCCTAAGCTGCTGTAAAGTCCTTTGCTCACACTCCACCCTGCCATCTAATGGTCATCCCAAGGTACTGCACGTCCACTACACTTTCCTAGTTGTTTCCCCACTGTAATCACTGACTCCTACCTACACTGTGCAAACCTATCTTTCTTCACTCTGACTAGTCCGTCCGTCCGTCAGGTCACCTTCCCTACACTCCCCCTTCCTTTGTCCATTGTCATCCTCGACAATCGTCATCCCTGCCTTCGTCGTTCTGAATCTACACCTACATTCTGTTGTCGGACCAGAAGTTGAGCCAAACCCACTATCTGCGGGGGCCGAACCATACTGTAGGGAAGGTGACCTGACGGACGGACGGACTAGTCAGAGTGAAGAAAGATAGGTTTGCACAGTGTAGGTAGGAGACAGTGATTACAGTGGGGAAACAACTAGGAAAGTGTAGTGGACGTGCAGTACCTTGGGATGACCATTAGATGGCAGGGTGGAGTGTGAGCAAAGGACTTTACAGCAGCTTAGGGCTTTAGAAACCGTTGGTCATGGGGGGCGTGGTGACAGTTAGTGACAGTTTCAAGGAACCGGGGAAGTTATAAATTCTGAGGGAGGGTTCCAGAAAGTTCCAGTCCCCATGGGGAGCCCAGTTGACAGGAGGACCACGCCAGTCTGTGTTCCCTGAGGAGAATCCGACCAAGGGGACTGAGGAGAGGAAACGTCAGGGGGGTGGTCCTGACAGGAAAGGACCGCAGCAGAGACAAGGCTCTGGGTGGAAGACACCGTATGTGTAACGACGAAACTGACCAGTAAAGTGCTGATGGTGTACGGGCCTTAGGCAGCCACAGTAACCGAGCTGTCAGGATTGTCACAATGTGAGACGGGACGTACGTATAAATACGTCCCTAGTGTAACGTACGGTGTTGAAGCGGCCCTGGACACGGAGGGCAGAGAGAGAGATATCGCGGTGTACCGCGAGGACCGTCAGTCGGACGGTGAGCAATAAACTTGGACCTGTTGCACCCAGAATCTGCCTCATCGTGTCTCTGTTATCATCTCTGCGCGGTAAGAAGTGGGACCACCCCCTATCATCCCCCAGCTCGGCACCCCACCACCGACCCTTCATTTTTTTTTTTTTTTCTGGGTAAATGTAGTGTCGGTGGTGGGGTGCCGAGCTGGGGGTGGTGGTCCTACTTTTGTACCGCGCAGAGATGATACAGAGACACGATGAGGCAGATTCTGGGTGCAACAGGTCCAAGTTTATTGCTCACCGTCCGACTGATGGTCCTCGCGGTACACCGCGATATCTCTCTCTGCCCTCCGTGTTCAGGGCCGCTCCAACACCGTATGTTACACTAGGGACGTATTTATACGTCACGTCCCGTCTCACACTGTAACAATCCTGACAGCTCGGTTACTGTGGCCGCCTTAGGCCCGTACACCAACAGCACTTTACTGGTCAGCTTCGTCATAACACATACGGTGTCTTCCACCCAGAGCCTTGTCTCTGCTGCGGTCCTTCCCTGTCAGGACCACCCCCTTGACGTTTCCTCTCCTCAGTCCCCTTGGTCGGATTCTCCTCAGGGCACACAGACTGGCGAAGTCCTCCTGTCACCTGGGCTCCCCCTGGGGACTGGAACCTTCCGGAACCCTCCCTCAGAATTTATAACTTCCCCGGTTCCTTGAAACTGTCACTAACTGTCACCACGCCCCCCATGACCAACGGTTTCTAAAGCCCTAAGCTGCTGTAAAGTCCTTTACTCACACTCCACCCTGCCATCTAATGGTCATCCCAAGGTACTGCACGTCCACTACACTTTTCTAGTTGTTTCCCCACTGTAATCACTGTCTCCTACCTACACTGTGCAAACCTATCTTTCTTCACTCTGACTAGTCCGTCTGTCCGTCAGGTCACCTTCCCTACACTCCCCCTTCCTTTGTCCATTGTCGTCCTCGACAATCGTCATCCCTGCCTTCGTCGTTCTGAATCTACACCTACATTCTGTTGTTGGACCAGAAGTTGAGCCAAACCCACTATCTGCGGGGGCCGAACCATACTGGGAGCACTATGCTCTGAGCAGCCTACTGCTACTCACCAGCGCGCACGCCACATGACAACGTCTTTCAAATTGGGCAAGGTACACCCGTATTCTCTCTACGGCGTGTATCTTTCCCCTACTCTCCCCTACTGTTACCTTTCACTATCCGGTACGCCATGATCGAGGCCACTCACCTACCAGATCATTGCCGGCGCCCGCCTTTCCTTCTTCAGGGGTGTCCGTGGTGTTGGGGACCTGACCTAGGACGGCTGTCTTTCTCACGTCTTCCAACTCATTTTCCTTCTTTCAATTACATGTCATGGTCGGCGTCCCGGTCTCCCAGACCTCAACTCTTAGATCCCTACCGGATCTCACACTTTCCTTTGGTCCCGCAGACCTTCCCTTACCCGGACCTGTTGCATTTTACTTTGCATATTATACATCATACAACTTTATAATAGCACAAGTACCCATTTTTTTATAATTTTTTTTTCCATTTTCTCTTACTTTTAAAACCAAAATATAACATAACATTGCATTTCCTCTTTCTTCCTCCCCCCCTTCCTTGGACCTGGACACTCCTCCACTTTTCCGTATCCCCGTTCTGTCAGGTAAACATATTTTCGTATATAAAGAACATAGAAAGAAGAAAGAAAGAGAGAGAAAATAGTTGCATCAGTTAAACAACAACAAAACTTTTTTCTAAATGCAACTGTCCTTATAATCTGCACAACGGTGCATCGAACTCCTGACAGTCTATACCACTCTCAATGGACAGAGGTGAGGGCTCCACGGGGATACTGAGGGTGTCCATTCAAGTCCTCTTCTTTTCCATGACGGCCTCTCCTTGAGTGTGGAGCAGGTTCCACACTTCCTGCTCCCGGGCCTTTTTCTTCCTGATCACCTCCGCTTCCCACACGGAGGGAACAGCACGGGTCCTGGAGTCCGGTGGGCGGGACTCCGCTGAAAAAGACCGCAAGACAGAAACGGCCGAAGATTTCTGCGGCCCAGCAGCCGCTGGGGTCAGGTGGCAAATGGGGAGAACCGGGTCCTCGGGGGCTGGAATCACAGGGCCCGCTAAATCGGTCGCAGCCGACTCCAGCAGCGGCATAACCGCAGCCTCAGGACAGGCCGCATCCACTACTTCCAACGGAGTCGGAGTAACGGCCGATTTCAACAATGCAGCTGCTATTAGCAGGGAAAGCGCAGCAGCATCTTCTTTGGGTGAGCTCTGCACTGGTGACTCCAGGCGGGGTAGTTCGGGGACATGAGCGGGGACCTCGCTCAGCTCTGCATACACCACGGGGCCCGTGGTAACTAGGCCTTCCGGTGCGCAGGGGGCCGCGTGCTGCAGCAGAATGGTGGGGGCCGCTTGCGGAGGCACTGGTAGGGCCGGGGGTACTCCCACCTTCCCCGGCGCTGCGGCCTCCGTTCCATCATCACGCAGTTTCCCCCGCAGCCTCCGTTCCTTGCTCCACTGTCCTGCGGGCCTTCCCTCCGGACTCGGGGGCTCCGCTGAGAAGTCCTCTGCTGGTATTGGTGGCAGCCGTTCTCGCTGACTTCCCTCAGGCTCCGCTCCCCGGCTCAGCATCCCGCTGCCTGCCCATAAATCTGAAGATGACTTCTGGTGCAGCTCCATCTCTCGCCGCCATTGCCACTCTAGGCGGCCGATGCCCCGACACCCGCAGCATCTCATACCGTCCATTGGGCAGCACTCGAATGGCGTCAGACAGCCGCAGCCAAGTTTTTCTTCTGTGCCACTCCTCCTGTTGGGTGGGGCGTTGGCAGACCTTTCCATCCATCTGCCAGGGTCCAATATATGGAAACGTCGGTCTCCGGGCATATATTGCTTCCTTTTGGGGTACGTTGGAGGGGGTCCCAGTCCACTCTGAACAACTGCAAACACCCGGACCTCTCCTCTGCGCTGAAGTAATACCGCCATCTTGGGCAGAATCAGCTACTGCCTTGGATCCTCTGCAAGCAACACAGATCCGACACAGCGTCCCAATTTGTAATCCACAGGTCAGTAATTTTTAGTCCACAGGTATTTATAATCCGAAATAGAGCAGTCCAAGTTTTCCTCAGTCCTTCAGTTGTAGGCCTGCCGCAGAAGATAGCGTATTAGCGGCGGCGATCCTGCCGACTACGCCAAATGTAGTGTCGGTGGTGGGGTGCCGAGCTGGGGGGGGGGTGGTCCTACTTTTGTACCGCGCAGAGATGATACAGAGACACGATGAGGCAGATTCTGGGTGCAACAGGTCCAAGTTTATTGCTCACCGTCCGACTGACGGTCCTCGCGGTACACCGCGATATCTCTCTCTGCCCTCCGTGTTCAGGGCCGCTCCAACACCGTATGTTACACTAGGGACGTATTTATACGTCATGTCCCGTCTCACACTGTAACAATCCTGACAGCTCGGTTACTGTGGCCGCCTTAGGCCCGTACACCAACAGCACTTTACTGGTCAGTTTCGTCATAACACATACGGTGTCTTCCACCCAGAGCCTTGTCTCTGCTGCGGTCCTTCCCTGTCAGGACCACCCCCTTGACGTTTCCTCTCCTCAGTCCCCTTGGTCGGATTCTCCTCAGGGCACACAGACTGGCGAAGTCCTCCTGTCACCTGGGCTCCCCCTGGGGACTGGAACCTTCTGGAACCCTCTCTCAGAATTTATAACTTCCCCGGTTCCTTGAAACTGTCACTAACTGTCACCACGCCCCCCATGACCAACGGTTTCTAAAGCCCTAAGCTGCTGTAAAGTCCTTTGCTCACACTCCACCCTGCCATCTAATGGTCATCCCAAGGTACTGCACGTCCACTACACTTTCCTAGTTGTTTCCCCACTGTAATCACTGTCTCCTACCTACACTGTGCAAACCTATCTTTCTTCACTCTGACTAGTCGGTCTGTCCGTCAGGTCACCTTCCATACACTCCCCCTTCCTTTGTCCATTGTCGTCCTCGACAATCGTCATCCCTGCCTTCGTCGTTCTGAATCTACACCTACATTCTGTTGTCGGACCAGAAGTTGAGCCAAACCCACTATCTGCGGGGGCCGAACCATACTGGGAGCACTATGCTCTGAGCAGCCTACTGCTACTCACCAGCGCGCACGCCACATGACAACGTCTTTCAAATTGGGCAAGGTACACCCGTATTCTCTCTACGGCGTGTATCTTTCCCCTACTCTCCCCTACTGTTACCTTTCACTATCCGGTACGCCATGATCGAGGCCACTCACCTACCAGATCATTGCCGGCGCCCGCCTTTCCTTCTTCAGGGGTGTCCGTGGTGTCGGGGACCTGACCTAGGACGGCTGTCTTTCTCACATCTTCCCATTCATTTTCCTTCTTTCAATTACATGTCATGGTCGGCGTCCCGGTCTCCCAGACCTCAACTCTTAGATCCCTACCGGATCTCACACTTTCCTTTGGTCCCGCAGACCTTCCCTTAACCCGGACCTGTTGCATTTTACTTTGCATATTATACATCATACAACTTTATAATAGCACAAGTACCCCATTTTTTTATAAATTTTTTTTTTTCATTTTCTCTTGCTTTTAAAACCAAAATATAACATAACATTGCATTTCCTCTTTCTTCCTCCCCCCCTTCCTTGGACCTGGACACTCCTCCACTTTTCCGTATCCCCGTTCTGTCAGGTAAACATATTTTCGTATATAAAGAACATAGAAAGAAGAAAGAAAGAGAGAGAGAAAATAGTTGCATCAGTTAAACAACAACAAAATTTTTTTCTAAATGCAACTGTCCTTATAATCTGCACAACGGTGCATCGAACTCCTGACAGTCTATACCACTCTCAATGGACAGAGGTGAGGGCTCCACGGGGATACTGAGGGTGTCCATTTAAGTCCTCTTCTTTTCCATGACGGCCTCTCCTTGAGTGTGGAGCAGGTTCCACACTTCCTGCTCCCGGGCCTTTTTCTTCCTGATCACCTCCGCTTCCCACACGGAGGGAACAGCACGGGCCCTGGAGTCCGGTGGGCGGGACTCCGCTGAAAAAGACCGCAAGACAGAAACGGCCGAAGATTTCTGCGGCCCAGCAGCCGCTGGGGTCAGGTGGCAAATGGGGAGAACCGGGTCCTCGGGGGCTGGAATCACAGGGCCCGCTAAATCGGTCGCAGCCGACTCCAGCAGCGGCATAACCGCGGCCTCAGGACAGGCCGCATCCACTACTTCCAACGGAGTCGGAGTAACGGCCGATTTCAACAATGCAGCTGCTATTAGCAGGGAAAGCGCAGCAGCATCTTCTTTGGGTGAGCTCTGCACTGGTGACTCTGGGCGGGGTAGTTCGGGGACATGAGCGGGGACCTCGCTCAGCTCTGCATACACCACGGGGCCCGTGGTAACTAGGCCTTCCGGTGCGCAGGGGGCCGCGTGCTGCAGCAGAATGGTGGGGGCCGCTTGCGGAGGCACTGGTAGGGCCGGGGGTACTCTCACCTTCCCTGGCGCTGCGGCCTCCGTTCCATCATCACGCAGTTTCCCCCGCAGCCTCAGTTCCTTGCTCCACTGTCCTGCGGGCCTTCCCTCCGGACTCGGGGGCTCCGCTGAGAAGTCCTCTGCTGGTATTGGTGGCATCCGTTCTCGCTGACTCCCCTCAGGCTCCGCTCCCCGGCTCAGCATCCCGCTGCCTGCCCGTAAATCTGAAGATGACTTCTGGTGCAGCTCCATCTCTCGCCTCCATTGCCACTCTAGGCGGCCGATGCCCCGACACCCGCAGCATCTCATACCGTCCGTTGGGCAGCACTCGAATGGCGTCAGACAGCCGCAGCCAAGTTTTTCTTCTGTGCCACTCCTCCTGCTGGGTGGGGCGTTGGCAGACCTTTCCATCCATCTGCCAGGGTCCAATATATGGAAACGTCGGTCTCCGGGCATATACTGCTTCCTTTTGGGGTACGTTGGAGGGGGTCCCAGTCCATTCTGAACAACTGCAAACACCCGGACCTCTCCTCTGCGCTGAAGTAATACCGCCATCTTGGGCAGAATCAGCTACTGCCTTGGATCCTCTGCAAGCAACACAGATCCGACACAGCGTCCCAATTTGTAATCCACAGGTGTTTATAATCCGAAATAGAGCAGTCCAAGTTTTCCTCAGTCCTTCAGTTGCAGGCCTGCCGCAGAAGATAGCGTATTAGCGGCGGCGATCCTGCCGACTACGCCAAATGTAGGGTCGGTGGTGGGGTGCCGAGCTGGGGGGGTGGTCCTACTTTTGTACCACGCAGAGATGATGACAGAGACACGATGAGGCAGATTCTGGGTGCAACAGGTCCAAGTTTATTTCATTACTTGCCGTCCGCCTGACGGCCTCCGCAGCACACCGCACGTTTCTTCACTTATCGGCCCTCCGTTTCCAGAGCCGTTTACACACCGTACTTTTACAATAAGGACGTACATATGCGTACTGTCCCTCCTTACTTGTTCGACGCTCCTGCCAGGTCCGCCACTGTGGCCGCCCTAGGCCCAATAACCAACAGCGCTTTCACTGGTCAGTCGTCGTGTCAAATACGGTATGTGGCACTCACTGCCTCGTCTCTTCTCCTGTATCTTTCTGTCAGGACCACCCCCTGACGTTTCCCTCTCCTCAGTCCCCTAGGTCGGATTCTCCTCAGGGCACACAGACTGGCGAAGTCCTCCTGTCACCTGGGCTCCCCCTGGGGACTGGAATCTTCTGGAACCCTCCCTCAGAATTTATAACTTCCCCGGTTCCTTGAAACTGTCACTAACTGTCACCACGCCCCCCATGACCAACGGTTTCTAAAGCCCTAAGCTGCTGTAAAGTCCTTTGCTCACACTCCACCCTGCCATCTAATGGTCATCCCAAGGTACTGCACGTCCACTACACTTTCCTAGTTGTTTCCCCACTGTAATCACTGTCTCCTACCTACACTGTGCAAACCTATCTTTCTTCACTCTGACTAGTCCGTCCGTCCGTCAGGTCACCTTCCCTACACTAGTGTAGGGTTCGAGCAGGCTCACAGGATGCAGTGACGAGACACGAGACTGAATGTGGGGTGAAATAAACTTTTATAAGTTTTAAAGCCGCAAGGGCTAAAACTGCTTAAATCAGGCAAAAGGGGAAACACTTATTTGTCCTCGCAGGGACTCGTAAAACAACATTAAAAAGACAAAAAGGGTCCTTATTTCTTCTATAATACACTTAGCCTTCCGGGCGTCGCTCGAGTTCACGACCACTCAGGGGTTGCAGATGTGGCTGCCTTGTAATCCACGACTTCCCGGAAGGACTTGTGCTTGTCCAGCCCCGAAGAGACCAGAACGATGGGGCGCAGCAGGCCCTTAAGAAACTGGACGGTGGGGCGCAACGGGCCCTGTAGTAACCGGAACGATGGGGCACAACAGGCCCTGAAGAAACCGGAACGATGGGGCACAACAGGCCCTGAAGAAACTGGGTGGTGGGGCGCAACGGGCCCTGAAGAAATGGGGTCGGTGGGGCACAACGGGCCCTGAAGAAATGGGGTCGGTGGGGCACAACGGGCCCTGAAGAAGCTGGCACGGTGGGGCACAACAGGCCCTGAAGAAATGGGGTCGGTGGGGCACAACGGGCCCTGAAGAGGCTGGCACGGTGGGGCACAACAGGCCCTGAAGAAGTGGGGTCGGTGGGGCACAACGGGCCCTGAAGAGGCTGGCACGGTGGGGCACAACAGGCCCTGAAGAAGTGGGGTCGGTGGGGCACAACGGGCCCTGAAGAAACTGTTCAGGGGGTCAATCTCCCAGGCGTCCGTTTAGAGGCGCTCGTTCCCCAGCCAGGTCATGACGCAGTTTCAAAAAAAAGACATAAACGTTAACAAATTCTGCTCAGTGTCCCCTCAGTAACCGGGACGGGCTCTGCGGCCGCCTATAGCGAGGTGACGTCCCCTGAGGTCGGTGATGACGGGGCCGCGGCTGTGGGAGAAGACAGGGGGGCAGTGTCCTGGCCACTGTACCGGATTGCTGTGTCGTCGCAGCGGTCGCCTGAGATCCCGGTCCTGTCACACCACGGAGGGAATCAGCGGCCGTCACTTTATCTGAATCTTTGCGGGGGGAAACTCCCGGGAAGAGTCTCTTACGCGTCAACCTTCGGTAAGTCTCAAATTTCCCTTTTTCGATCTCCTGCCTGTCTCTCTTTTCCACACCGTCAGTTGCCACAGTCCTCTCTCTGCCGCACGGCTTCCTCTCTCCTGTCAGGCTCTCTGCCAACTGCCACCTCAGCGCGTCCCCTGCTCCTTTTACCCTCGCCCCGCCCCCTGTTGCCCTGACAACTTCAGTCGCATGTCTCCCTTTGTAATCCCCCTGATGTGGTTTCTTCAACAACCCTGATGGCGGTCCCCCTGGTTCTAGCCCAATCACTGTATGGGGGTCCTCCTCCCCACATTCCCCCACCCTGTAAGCTCGCCAGTCCTCGGGCGAGGGTGTTAGTCTATTGAGATTGGTCTGTAAAGGTGTCAATATTTGTTGCCATACGAACTGGTCTTGTTCATACCGTTCGGGGGGTTTGCCGGCTGTTGACCGCTCGGAGCGTCTAAGTTCGACTGGGGTGGAATCTTCTGGGGTGGTGGACGTCGGTGAGCTGCAAGATGCCGGTGGGTTAATTGTGTCAACTGGCTCATTATTGGGTGGAGGGCCCTTGGGAACTGGAGGGAAATCCTCGTCGTCTGAGTCCCAGCATATGGACTCCGGTTCGGATGTCTTCGGGACGGGTTCCAGTTGCTTCGGGTCGGAAGAAATACACAGGCGTAACATATTACGATGCACAATGCGAGTGGGCAGTGTTTCATCCTGCTCGGGCTGTATTTCGTAATTGAACCGCAGCAGCGGGCAGCACTTCTTCTAGAGGCTTTACTAGTTTGGCCAGTACAGTCCGTGCTTTCAGAATGATATCTCGGTCTTCAAGGTTAACGCAGCGGACCAGGGCGGTTCCTTTTCGCACCGTAGCGAGGGAACGGGCCACCAGTATGCCAGGAGGTAAGTGCTCTGAGTGACACGGCTCCACCTGCACCTCTACGCCTTCCAAAGGTATCGGGGCCCGAATTGGCAGGGCCACCACTGTCTGTCCAGGAGGCAGCACAAGCAGGGGTGCCGCTGTCGCGATGACCTTGCCCAGAGCCTCACCCTCCTGGCAGTCCCGATGCACCCGCGCACCAGCTGCTGGAATACCTGTCCCTGAGCTGTGCGAGAACCCCACTGCTTCAGTGTCCTTTGTGTGGGATCATTAAGCAACAGGTTACCAAACTCTTTTAAAATATTCATGCCTAGGGTGACGGGGTGTCGTTGATCAGCTTCTCCTTGAGTCAGCACCACCCCTCTGCGGCCGAGGGGTTTACCGCACAACGTCACCTGCACCCACACTACCCCGGCAACCGGAACCGGCAGTTGGTTGGCGGCTACTAGTCTAATCATGGGCCCCCACTGAGGCCTTGCTGCCTCCGGAAAGTTTTGTTGAAAGTACGCTGCGGTCATAGTGGTTACTTGTGACCCCGTGTCCACCAGACACCGGACGGCCCGGCCCTCTACTTCTGCCCAAACTTCAGGACACTTTGCTACCAAATCTTTGGGACTTCCACCACCCCTAGTTGTGGTTTTCGGCTCCGAGCGGCGTCCCCCCAGCCCGGAGCCCTTTAGTTTAATGGCCGCCGGGGTGGGTATCTCCCACGCCGCGGACACTCTCGGGCGAAGTGGCCTGGTTCTCCACACTCATAACACCGGGCCGGTAGAGATTGACCACCTCGCGGAGAGCGTGACCCCCAGGGACCAGGATTAGCACTGGGTCGTCCAGTCTCCGGTTCAGTTCTTCTCTTTACTTCAGCCAACTCGCTCTTTATATTTTTCAATTCACGCTTCATCTCCTCCACCCATTGAGGTTCCTCAACTGTGTTCGAGGAGGCCTCCACACCTCGGACCTTCCCCACGGGGACCGCCATCCCCTGCTCTTGCTCCTGAACCCGTGCCTGACTTCCCACTTCTGAAAAGTCGATTTGGGGATTCATTCTGATCCGTTCCCTTAAAGCCTGCTTTATCAGTGGATCTCGCAGTCCAGTCACCAGTAGGTCACGTAGGGTTATGTCAACAGGTCCTACCCCTACCCCATCTTTTCTTTCAATAGCCGTATGCAACTCTTGGAGTACATTCATATACTGAGTAATCGTCTCCCCCTCTGCCTGCATCCGGCTAAACAGTCGGGTCCTTAACTCTCCCACATTAGTGGGATCCCCGTGGGTCTGTTCCACTATCTGCAACACCTTTTCAAAAGTGTTGCGGTGCCCCGGGGGTTTCAACATCACTGACCTCCGCACCTCCCCGTCTAGGGCCATGAGTGCCACTTCAGCTTCCAGGTCAGGGGTCATTGGGTGCATCCGAAAAAGCCCCCTCATCCGCTCTGTCCAGCTCCATAGCATAGTATTTGAGCCAGAGAATCTAGGCAGGTTGTTCAACATGGCCCCCAATGAGATGCTGGTACGGGGACCCTCATTATTTACAGAGCTTACAGCTCCCCCATGTTCGGGGCTACCACTGTCCGCGATCGGAGACTGCATCCTGCCGACTACGCCAAGTGTAGGGTTCGAGCAGGCTCACAGGATGCAGTGACGAGACACGAGACTGAATGTGTGGGGTGAAATAAACTTTTATAAGTTTTAAAGCCGCAAGGGCTAAAACTGCTTAAATCAGGCAAAAGGGGAAACACTTATTTGTCCTCGCAGGGACTCGTAAAACAACATTAAAAAAACAAAAAGGGTCCTTATTTCTTCTATAATACACTTAGCCTTCCGGGCGTCGCTCGAGTTCACGACCACTCAGGGGTTGCAGATGTGGCTGCCTTGTAATCCACGACTTCCCGGAAGGACTTGTGCTTGTCCAGCCCCGAAGAGACCAGAACGATGGGGCGCAGCAGGCCCTTAAGAAACTGGACGGTGGGGCGCAACGGGCCCTGTAGTAACCGGAACGATGGGGCACAACAGGCCCTGAAGAAACCGGAACGATGGGGCACAACAGGCCCTGAAGAAACTGGGCGGTGGGGCGCAACGGGCCCTGAAGAAATGGGGTCGGTGGGGCACAACGGGCCCTGAAGAAATGGGGTCGGTGGGGCACAACGGGCCCTGAAGAAGCTGGCACGGTGGGGCACAACAGGCCCTGAAGAAATGGGGTCGGTGGGGCACAACGGGCCCTGAAGAGGCTGGCACGGTGGGGCACAACAGGCCCTGAAGAAGTGGGGTCGGTGGGGCACAACGGGCCCTGAAGAAACTGTTCAGGGGGTCAATCTCCCAGGCGTCCGTTTAGAGGCGCTCGTTCCCCAGCCAGGTCATGACGCAGTTTCAAAAAAAAGACATAAACGTTAACAAATTCTGCTCAGTGTCCCCTCAGTAACCGGGACGGGCTCTGCGGCCGCCTATAGCGAGGTGACGTCCCCTGAGGTCGGTGATGACGGGGCCGCGGCTGTGGGAGAAGACAGGGGGGCAGTGTCCTGGCCACTGTACCGGATTGCTGTGTCGTCGCAGCGGTCGCCTGAGATCCCGGTCCTGTCACACCACGGAGGGAATCAGCGGCCGTCACTTTATCTGAATCTTTGCGGGGGGAAACTCCCGGGAAGAGTCTCTTACGCGTCAACCTTCGGTAAGTCTCAAATTTCCCTTTTTCGATCTCCTGCCTGTCTCTCTTTTCCACACCATCAGTTGCCACAGTCCTCTCTCTGCCGCACGGCTTCCTCTCTCCTGTCAGGCTCTCTGCCAACTGCCACCTCAGCGCGTCCCCTGCTCCTTTTACCCTCGCCCCGCCCCCTGTTGCCCTGACAACTTCAGTCGCATGTCTCCCTTTGTAATCCCCCTGATGTGGTTTCTTCAACAACCCTGATGGCGGTCCCCCTGGTTCTAGCCCAATCACTGTATGGGGGTCCTCCTCCCCACATTCCTCCACCCATGCCTTGGATCCTCTGCAAGCAACACAGATCCGACACAGCGTCCCAATTTGTAATCCACAGGTCAGTAATTTTTAGTCCACAGGTGTTTATAATCCGAAATGGAGCAGTCCAAGTTTTCCTCAGTCCTTCAGTTGCAGGCCTGCCGCAGAAGATAGCGTATTAGCGGCGGCGATCCTGCCGACTACGCCAAATGTAGTGTCGGTGGTGGGGTGCCGAGCTGGGGGGGGTGGTCCTACTTTTGTACCGTGCAGAGATGATGACAGAGACACGATGAGGCAGATTCTGGGTGCAACAGGTCCAAGTTTATTTCATTACTTGCCGTCCGCCTGACGGCCTCCGCAGCACACCGCACGTTTCTTCACTTATCGGCCCTCCGTTTCCAGAGCCGTTTACACACCGTACTTTTACAATAAGGACGTACATATGCGTACTGTCCCTCCTTCACTTGTTCGACGCTCCTGCCAGGTCCGCCACTGTGGCCGCCCTAGGCCCAATAACCAACAGCGCTTTCACTGGTCAGTCGTCGTGTCAAATACGGTATGTGGCACTCACTGCCTCGTCTCTTCTGCGGTATCTTTCTGTCAGGACCACCCCCTGACGTTTCCCTCTCCTCAGTCCCCTTGGTCGGATTCTCCTCAGGGCACACAGACTGGCGAAGTCCTCCTGTCACCTGGGCTCCCCCTGGGGACTGGAACTTTCTGGAACCCTCCCTCAGTATTTATAACTTCCCCGGTTCCTTGAAACTGTCACTAACTGTCACCACGCCCCCCATGACCAACGGTTTCTAAAGCCCTAAGCTGCTGTAAAGTCCTTTGCTCACACTCCACCCTGCCATCTAATGGTCATCCCAAGGTACTGCACGTCCACTACACTTTCCTAGCTGTTTCCCCTCTATAATAACTGACACCTACCTATACTGTGCATACCTATCTTTCTCCATTCTGACACGTCCGTCCGTACGTCAGGTCACCTTCCCTACACTCTCCCTTCCTTTGTCCATTGTCGTCCTCGACAATCGTCATCCCTGCCTTCGTCGTTCTGAATCTACACCTACATTCTGTTGTCGGACCAGAAGTTGAGCCAAACCCACTATCTGCGGGGGCCGAACCATACTGGGAGCACTATGCTCTGAGCAGCCTACTGCTACTCACCAGCGCGCACGCCACATGACAACGTCTTTCAAATTGGGCAAGGTACACCCGTATTCTCTCTACGGCGTGTATCTTTCCCCTACTCTCCCCTACTGTTACCTTTCACTATCCGGTACGCCATGATCGAGGCCACTCACCTACCAGATCATTGCCGGCGCCCGCCTTTCCTTCTTCAGGGGTGTCCGTGGTGTCGGGGACCTGACCTAGGACGGCTGTCTTTCTCACATCTTCCCATTCATTTTCCTTCTTTCAATTACATGTCTTGGTCGGCGTCCCGGTCTCCCAGACCTCAACTCTTAGATCCCTACCGGATCTCACACTTTCCTTTGGTCCCGCAGACCTTCCCTTAACCCGGACCTGTTGCATTTTACTTTGCATATTATACATCATACAACTTTATAATAGCACAAGTACCCCATTTTTTTATAATTTTTTTTTTTTTCATTTTCTCTTGCTTTTAAAACCAAAATATAACATAACATTGCATTTCCTCTTTCTTCCTCCCCCCCTTCCTTGGACCTGGACACTCCTCCACTTTTCCGTATCCCCGTTCTGTCAGGTAAACATATTTTCGTATATAAAGAACATAGAAAGAAGAAAGAAAGAGAGAGAAAATAGTTGCCTCAGTTAAACAACAACAAAACTTTTTTCTAAATGCAACTGTCCTTATAATCTGCACAACGGTGCATCGAACTCCTGACAGTCTATACCACTCTCAATGGACAGAGGTGAGGGCTCCACGGGGATACTGAGGGTGTCCATTCAAGTCCTCTTCTTTTCCATGACGGCCTCTCCTTGAGTGTGGAGCAGGTTCCACACTTCCTGCTCCCGGGCCTTTTTCTTCCTGATCACCTCCGCTTCCCACACGGAGGGAACAGCACGGGCCCTGGAGTCCGGTGGGCGGGACTCCGCTGAAAAAGACCGCAAGACAGAAACGGCCGAAGATTTCTGCGGCCCAGCAGCCGCTGGGGTCAGGTGGCAAATGGGGAGAACCGGGTCCTCGGGGGCTGGAATCACAGGGCCCGCTAAATCGGTCGCAGCCGACTCCAGCAGCGGCATAACCGCGGCCTCAGGACAGGCCGCATCCACTACTTCCAACGGAGTCGGAGTAACGGCCGATTTCAACAATGCAGCTGCTATTAGCAGGGAAAGCGCAGCAGCATCTTCTTTGGGTGAGCTCTGCACTGGTGACTCCGGGCGGGGTAGTTCGGGGACATGAGCGGGGACCTCGCTCAGCTCTGCATACACCACGGGGCCCGTGGTAACTAGGCCTTCCGGTGCGCAGGGGGCCGCGTGCTGCAGCAGAATTGTGGGGGCCGCTTGCGGAGGCACTGGTAGGGCCGGGGGTACTCTCACCTTCCCTGGCGCTGCGGCCTCCGTTCCATCATCACGCAGTTTCCCCCGCAGCCTCAGTTCCTTGCTCCACTGTCCTGCGGGCCTTCCCTCCGGACTCGGGGGCTCCGCTGAGAAGTCCTCTGCTGGTATTGGTGGCAGCCGTTCTCGCTGACTCCCCTCAGGCTCCGCTCCCCGGCTCAGCATCCCGCTGCCTGCCCGTAAATCTGAAGATGACTTCTGGTGCAGCTCCATCTCTCGCCGCCATTGCCACTCTAGGCGGCCGATGCCCCGACACCCGCAGCATCTCATACCGTCCGTTGGGCAGCACTCGAATGGCGTCAGACAGCCGCAGCCAAGTTTTTCTTCTGTGCCACTCCTCCTGCTGGGTGGGGCGTTGGCAGACCTTTCCATCCATCTGCCAGGGTCCAATATATGGAAACGTCGGTCTCCGGGCATATACTGCTTCCTTTTGGGGTACGTTGGAGGGGGTCCCAGTCCATTCTGAACAACTGCAAACACCCGGACCTCTCCTCTGCGCTGAAGTAATACCGCCATCTTGGGCAGAATCAGCTACTGCCTTGGATCCTCTGCAAGCAACACAGATCCGACACAGCGTCCCAATTTGTAATCCACAGGTCAGTAATTTTTAGTCCACAGGTGTTTATATTCCGAAATAGAGCAGTCCAAGTTTTCCTCAGTCCTTCAGTTGCAGGCCTGCCGCAGAAGATAGCGTATTAGCGGCGGCGATCCTGCCGACTACGCCAAATGTAGTGTCGGTGGTGGGGTGCCGAGCTGGGGGGGTGGTCCTACTTTTGTACCGCGCAGAGATGATGACAGAGACACGATGAGGCAGATTCTGGGTGCAACAGGTCCAAGTTTATTTCATTACTTGCCGTCCGCCTGACGGCCTCCGCAGCACACCGCACGTTTCTTCACTTATCGGCCCTCCGTTTCCAGAGCCGTTTACACACCGTACTTTTACAATAAGGACGTACATATGCGTACTGTCCCTCCTTCACTTGTTCGACGCTCCTGCCAGGTCCGCCACTGTGGCCGCCCTAGGCCCAATAACCAACAGCGCTTTCACTGGTCAGTCGTCGTGTCAAATACGGTATGTGGCACTCACTGCCTCGTCTCTTCTCCTGTATCTTTCTGTCAGGACCACCCCCTGACGTTTCCCTCTCCTCAGTCCCCTTGGTCGGATTCTCCTCAGGGCACACAGACTGGCGAAGTCCTCCTGTCACCTGGGCTCCCCCTGGGGACTGGAACTTTCTGGAACCCTCCCTCAGTATTTATAACTTCCCCGGTTCCTTGAAACTGTCACTAACTGTCACCACGCCCCCCATGACCAACGGTTTCTAAAGCCCTAAGCTGCTGTAAAGTCCTTTGCTCACACTCCACCCTGCCATCTAATGGTCATCCCAAGGTACTGCACGTCCACTACACTTTCCTAGCTGTTTCCCCTCTATAATAACTGACACCTACCTATACTGTGCATACCTATCTTTCTCCATTCTGACACGTCCGTCCGTACGTCAGGTCACCTTCCCTACACTCTCCCTTCCTTTGTCCATTGTCGTCCTCGACAATCGTCATCCCTGCCTTCGTCGTTCTGAATCTACACCTACATTCTGTTGTCGGACCAGAAGTTGAGCCAAACCCACTATCTGCGGGGGCCGAACCATACTGGGAGCACTATGCTCTGAGCAGCCTACTGCTACTCACCAGCGCGCACGCCACATGACAACGTCTTTCAAATTGGGCAAGGTACACCCGTATTCTCTCTACGGCGTGTATCTTTCCCCTACTCTCCCCTACTGTTACCTTTCACTATCCGGTACGCCATGATCGAGGCCACTCACCTACCAGATCATTGCCGGCGCCCGCCTTTCCTTCTTCAGGGGTGTCCGTGGTGTCGGGGACCTGACCTAGGACGGCTGTCTTTCTCACATCTTCCCATTCATTTTCCTTCTTTCAATTACATGTCTTGGTCGGCGTCCCGGTCTCCCAGACCTCAACTCTTAGATCCCTACCGGATCTCACACTTTCCTTTGGTCCCGCAGACCTTCCCTTAACCCGGACCTGTTGCATTTTACTTTGCATATTATACATCATACAACTTTATAATAGCACAAGTACCCCATTTTTTTATAATTTTTTTTTTTTTCATTTTCTCTTGCTTTTAAAACCAAAATATAACATAACATTGCATTTCCTCTTTCTTCCTCCCCCCCTTCCTTGGACCTGGACACTCCTCCACTTTTCCGTATCCCCGTTCTGTCAGGTAAACATATTTTCGTATATAAAGAACATAGAAAGAAGAAAGAAAGAGAGAGAAAATAGTTGCATCAGTTAAACAACAACAAAACTTTTTTCTAAATGCAACTGTCCTTATAATCTGCACAACGGTGCATCGAACTCCTGACAGTCTATACCACTCTCAATGGACAGAGGTGAGGGCTCCACGGGGATACTGAGGGTGTCCATTCAAGTCCTCTTCTTTTCCATGACGGCCTCTCCTTGAGTGTGGAGCAGGTTCCACACTTCCTGCTCCCGGGCCTTTTTCTTCCTGATCACCTCCGCTTCCCACACGGAGGGAACAGCACGGGCCCTGGAGTCCGGTGGGCGGGACTCCGCTGAAAAAGACCGCAAGACAGAAACGGCCGAAGATTTCTGCGGCCCAGCAGCCGCTGGGGTCAGGTGGCAAATGGGGAGAACCGGGTCCTCGGGGGCTGGAATCACAGGGCCCGCTAAATCGGTCGCAGCCGACTCCAGCAGCGGCATAACCGCGGCCTCAGGACAGGCCGCATCCACTACTTCCAACGGAGTCGGAGTAACGGCCGATTTCAACAATGCAGCTGCTATTAGCAGGGAAAGCGCAGCAGCATCTTCTTTGGGTGAGCTCTGCACTGGTGACTCCGGGCGGGGTAGTTCGGGGACATGAGCGGGGACCTCGCTCAGCTCTGCATACACCACGGGGCCCGTGGTAACTAGGCCTTCCGGTGCGCAGGGGGCCGCGTGCTGCAGCAGAATTGTGGGGGCCGCTTGCGGAGGCACTGGTAGGGCCGGGGGTACTCTCACCTTCCCTGGCGCTGCGGCCTCCGTTCCATCATCACGCAGTTTCCCCCGCAGCCTCAGTTCCTTGCTCCACTGTCCTGCGGGCCTTCCCTCCGGACTCGGGGGCTCCGCTGAGAAGTCCTCTGCTGGTATTGGTGGCAGCCGTTCTCGCTGACTCCCCTCAGGCTCCGCTCCCCGGCTCAGCATCCCGCTGCCTGCCCGTAAATCTGAAGATGACTTCTGGTGCAGCTCCATCTCTCGCCGCCATTGCCACTCTAGGCGGCCGATGCCCCGACACCCGCAGCATCTCATACCGTCCGTTGGGCAGCACTCGAATGGCGTCAGACAGCCGCAGCCAAGTTTTTCTTCTGTGCCACTCCTCCTGCTGGGTGGGGCGTTGGCAGACCTTTCCATCCATCTGCCAGGGTCCAATATATGGAAACGTCGGTCTCCGGGCATATACTGCTTCCTTTTGGGGTACGTTGGAGGGGGTCCCAGTCCATTCTGAACAACTGCAAACACCCGGACCTCTCCTCTGCGCTGAAGTAATACCGCCATCTTGGGCAGAATCAGCTACTGCCTTGGATCCTCTGCAAGCAACACAGATCCGACACAGCGTCCCAATTTGTAATCCACAGGTCAGTAATTTTTAGTCCACAGGTGTTTATAATCCGAAATAGAGCAGTCCAAGTTTTCCTCAGTCCTTCAGTTGCAGGCCTGCCGCAGAAGATAGCGTATTAGCGGCGGCGATCCTGCCGACTACGCCAAATGTAGTGTCGGTGGTGGGGTGCCGAGCTGGGGGGGTGGTCCTACTTTTGTACCGCGCAGAGATGATGACAGAGACACGATGAGGCAGATTCTGGGTGCAACAGGTCCAAGTTTATTTCATTACTTGCCGTCCGCCTGACGGCCTCCGCAGCACACCGCACGTTTCTTCACTTATCGGCCCTCCGTTTCCAGAGCCGTTTACACACCGTACTTTTACAATAAGGACGTACATATGCGTACTGTCCCTCCTTCACTTGTTCGACGCTCCTGCCAGGTCCGCCACTGTGGCCGCCCTAGGCCCAATAACCAACAGCGCTTTCACTGGTCAGTCGTCGTGTCAAATACGGTATGTGGCACTCACTGCCTCGTCTCTTCTCCTGTATCTTTCTGTCAGGACCACCCCCTGACGTTTCCCTCTCCTCAGTCCCCTTGGTCGGATTCTCCTCAGGGCACACAGACTGGCGAAGTCCTCCTGTCACCTGGGCTCCCCCTGGGGACTGGAACTTTCTGGAACCCTCCCTCAGTATTTATAACTTCCCCGGTTCCTTGAAACTGTCACTAACTGTCACCACGCCCCCCATGACCAACGGTTTCTAAAGCCCTAAGCTGCTGTAAAGTCCTTTGCTCACACTCCACCCTGCCATCTAATGGTCATCCCAAGGTACTGCACGTCCACTACACTTTCCTAGCTGTTTCCCCTCTATAATAACTGACACCTACCTATACTGTGCATACCTATCTTTCTCCATTCTGACACGTCCGTCCGTACGTCAGGTCACCTTCCCTACACTGGCGCTGCGAGCAGGGAACCATACAGTACGCATATGTACGTCCCTATTGTAAAAGTACGGTGTGTAAACGGCTCTGGAAACGGAGGGCCGATAAGTGAAGAAACGTGCGGTGTGCTGCGGAGGCCGTCAGGCGGACGGCAAGTAATGAAATAAACTTGGACCTGTTGCACCCAGAATCTGCCTCATCGTGTCTCTGTTATCATCTCTGCGCGGTACAAAAGTAGGACCACCCCCCCCAGCTCGGCACCCCACCACCGACACTACATTTGGCGTAGTCGGCAGGATCGCCGCCGCTAATACGCTATCTTCTGCGGCAGGCCTGCAACTGAAGGACTGAGGAAAACTTGGACTGCTCTATTTCGGATTATAAACACCTGTGGACTAAAAATTACTGACCTGTGGATTACAAATTGGGACGCTGTGTCGGATCTGTGTTGCTTGCAGAGGATCCAAGGCAGTAGCTGATTCTGCCCAAGATGGCGGTATTACTTCAGCGCAGAGGAGAGGTCCGGGTGTTTGCAGTTGTTCAGAATGGACTGGGACCCCCTCAAACGTACCCCAAAAGGAAGCAATATATGCCCGGAGACCGACGTTTCCATATATTGGACCCTGGCAGATGGATGGAAAGGTCTGCCAACGCCCCACCCAGCAGGAGGAGTGGCACAGAAGAAAAACTTGGCTGCGGCTGTCTGACGCCATTCGAGTGCTGCCCAACGGACGGTATGAGATGCTGCGGGTGTCGGGGCATCGGCCGCCTAGGGTGGCAATGGCGGCGAGAGATGGAGCTGCATCAGAAGTCATCTTCAGATTTACGGGCAGGCAGCGGGATGCTGAGCCGGGGAGCGGAGCCTGAGGGGAGTCAGCGAGAACGGCTGCCACCAATACCAGCAGAGGACTTCTCAGCGGAGCCCCCGAGTCCGGAGGGAAGGCCCGCAGGACAGTGGAGCAAGGAACGGAGGCTGCAGGGGAAACTGCGTGATGATGAAACGGAGGCTGCAGCGCCGGGGAAGGTGAGAGTACCCCCGGCCCTACCAGTGCCTCCGCAAGCGGCCCCCACCATTCTGCTGCAGCACGCGGCCCCCTGCGCACCGGAAGGCCTAGTTACCACGGGCCCCGTGGTGTATGCAGAGCTGAGCGAGGTCCCCGCTCATGTCCCCGAACTACCCCGCCCGGAGTCACCAGTGCAGAGCTCACCCAAAGAAGATGCTGCTGCGCTTTCCCTGCTAATAGCAGCTGCATTGTTGAAATCGGCCGTTACTCCGACTCCGTTGGAAGTAGTGGATGCGGCCTGTCCTGAGGCCGCGGTTATGCCGCTGCTGGAGTCGGCTGCGACCGATTTAGCGGGCCCTGTGATTCCAGCCCCCGAGGACCCGGTTCTCCCCATTTGCCACCTGACCCCAGCGGCTGCTGGGCCGCAGAAATCTTCGGCCGTTTCTGTCTTGCGGTCTTTTTCAGCGGAGTCCCGCCCACCGGACTCCAGGGCCCGTGCTGTTCCCTCCGTGTGGGAAGCGGAGGTGATCAGGAAGAAAAAGGCCCGGGAGCAGGAAGTGTGGAACCTGCTCCACACTCAAGGAGAGGCCGTCATGGAAAAGAAGAGGACTTGAATGGACACCCTCAGTATCCCCGTGGAGCCCTCACCTCTGTCCATTGAGAGTGGTATAGACTGTCAGGAGTTCGATGCACCGTTGTGCAGATTATAAGGACAGTTGCATTTAGAAAAAAGTTTTGTTGTTGTTTAACTGATGCAACTATTTTCTCTCTCTTTCTTTCTTCTTTCTATGTTCTTTATATACGAAAATATGTTTACCTGACAGAACGGGGATACGGAAAAGTGGAGGAGTGTCCAGGTCCAAGGAAGGGGGGAAGGAAGAAAGAGGAAATGCAATGTTATGTTATATTTTGGTTTTAAAAGTAAGAAAAAATGGAAAAAAAAAAATTATAAAAAAATGGGTACTTGTGCTATTATAAAGTTGTATGATGTATAATATGCAAAGTAAAATGCAACAGGTCCGGGTTAAGGGAAGGTCTGCGGGACCAAAGGAAAGTGTGAGATCCGGTAGGGATCTAAGAGTTGAGGTCTGGGAGACCGGGACGCCGACCATGACATGTAATTGAAAGAAGGAAAATGAATGGGAAGATGTGAGAAAGACAGCCGTCCTAGGTCAGGTCCCCGACACCACGGACACCCCTGAAGAAGGAAAGGCGGGCGCCGGCAATGATCTGGTAGGTGAGTGGCCTCGATCATGGCGTACCGGATAGTGAAAGGTAACAGTAGGGGAGAGTAGGGGAAAGATACACGCCATAGAGAGAATACGGGTGTACCTTGCCCAATTTGAAAGACGTTGTCATGTGGCGTGCGCGCTGGTGAGTAGCAGTAGGCTGCTCAGAGCATAGTGATCCCAGTATGGTTCGGCCCCCGAAGATAGTGGGTTTGGCTCAACTTCTGGTCCGACAACAGAATGTAGGTGTAGATTCAGAACGACGAAGGCAGGGATGACGATTGTCGAGGACGACAATGGACAAAGGAAGGGAGAGTGTAGGGAAGGTGACCTGACGGACGGACGGACTAGTCAGAGTGAAGAAAGATAGGTTTGCACAGTGTAGGTAGGAGACAGTGATTACAGTGGGGAAACAACTAGGAAAGTGTAGTGGACGTGCAGTACCTTGGGATGACCATTAGATGGCAGGGTGGAGTGTGAGCAAAGGACTTTACAGCAGCTTAGGGCTTTAGAAACCGTTGGTCATGGGGGGCGTGGTGACAGTTAGTGACAGTTTCAAGGAACCGGGGAAGTTATAAATTCTGAGGGAGGGTTCCAGAAGATTCCAGTCCCCAGGGGGAGCCCAGGTGACAGGAGGACTTCGCCAGTCTGTGTGCCCTGAGGAGAATCCGACCAAGGGGACTGAGGAGAGGGAAACGTCAGGGGGTGGTCCTGACAGAAAGATACAGGAGAAGAGACGAGGCAGTGAGTGCCATATACCGTATTTGACACGACGACTGACCAGTGAAAGCGCTGTTGGTTATTGGGCCTAGGGCGGCCACAGTGGCGGACCTGTCAGGAGCGTCGAACAAGTGAAGGAGGGACAGTACGCATATGTACGTCCCTATTGTAAAAGTACGGTGTGTAAACGGCTCTGGAAACGGAGGGCCGATAAGTGAAGAAACGTGCGGTGTGCTGCGGAGGCCGTCAGGCGGACGGCAAGTAATGAAATAAACTTGGACCTGTTGCACCCAGAATCTGCCTCATCGTGTCTCTGTTATCATCTCTGCGCGGTACAAAAGTAGGACCACCCCCCCCAGCTCGGCACCCCACCACCGACCCTACATTTGGCGTAGTCGGCAGGATCGCCGCCGCTAATACGCTATCTTCTGCGGCAGGCCTGCAACTGAAGGACTGAGGAAAACTTGGACTGCTCTATTTCGGATTATAAACACCTGTGGACTAAAAATTACTGACCTGTGGATTACAAATTGGGACGCTGTGTCGGATCTGTGTTGCTTGCAGAGGATCCAAGGCAGTAGCTGATTCTGCCCAAGATGGCGGTATTACTTCAGCGCAGAGGAGAGGTCCGGGTGTTTGCAGTTGTTCAGAATGGACTGGGACCCCCTCCAACGTACCCCAAAAGGAAGCAGTATATGCCCGGAGACCGACGTTTCCATATATTGGACCCTGGCAGATGGATGGAAAGGTCTGCCAACGCCCCACCCAGCAGGAGGAGTGGCACAGAAGAAAAACTTGGCTGCGGCTGTCTGACGCCATTCGAGTGCTGCCCAACGGACGGTATGAGATGCTGCGGGTGTCGGGGCATCGGCCGCCTAGAGTGGCAATGGCGGCGAGAGATGGAGCTGCACCAGAAGTCATCTTCAGATTTACGGGCAGGCAGCGGGATGCTGAGCCGGGGAGCGGAGCCTGAGGGGAGTCAGCGAGAACGGCTGCCACCAATACCAGCAGAGGACTTCTCAGCGGAGCCCCCGAGTCCGGAGGGAAGGCCCGCAGGACAGTGGAGCAAGGAACGGAGGCTGCGGGGGAAACTGCGTGATGATGGAACGGAGGCCGCAGCGCCGGGGAAGGTGAGAGTACCCCCGGCCCTACCAGTGCCTCCGCAAGCGGCCTCCACCATTCTGCTGCAGCACGCGGCCCCCTGCGCACCGGAAGGCCTAGTTACCACGGGCCCCGTGGTGTATGCAGAGCTGAGCGAGGTCCCCGCTCATGTCCCCGAACTACCCCGCCCGGAGTCACCAGTGCAGAGCTCACCCAAAGAAGACGCTGCTGCGCTTTCCCTGCTAATAGCAGCTGCATCGTTGAAATCGGCCGTTACTCCAGCTCCGTTGGAAGTAGTGGATGCGGCCTGTCCTGAGGCCGCGGTTATGCCGCTGCTGGAGTCGGCTGCGGCCAACTTAGCGGGCCCTGTGATTCCAGCCCCCGAGGACCCGGTTCTCCCCATTTGCCACCTGACCCCAGCGGCTGCTGGGCCGCAGAAATCTTCGGCCGTTTCTGTCTTGCGGTCTTTTTCAGCGGAGTCCCGCCCACCGGACTCCAGGGCCCGTGCTGTTCCCTCCATGTGGGAAGCGGAGGTGATCAGGAAGAAAAAGGCCCGGGAGCAGGAAGTGTGGAACCTGCTCCACACTCAAGGAGAGGCCGTCATGGAAAAGAAGAGGACTTGAATGGACACCCTCAGTATCCCCGTGGAGCCCTCACCTCTGTCCATTGAGAGTGGTATAGACTGTCAGGAGTTCGATGCACCGTTGTGCAGATTATAAGGACAGTTGCATTTAGAAAAAAGTTTTGTTGTTGTTTAACTGATGCAACTATTTTCTCTCTCTCTTTCTTTCTTCTTTCTATGTTCTTTATATACGAAAATATGTTTACCTGACAGAACGGGGATACGGAAAAGTGGAGGAGTGTCCAGGTCCAAGGAAGGGGGGGAGGAAGAAAGAGGAAATGCAATGTTATGTTATATTTTGGTTTTAAAAGCAAGAGAAAATAAAAAAAAAAAATTATAAAAAAATGGGGTACTTGTGCTATTATAAAGTTGTATGATGTATAATATGCAAAGTAAAATGCAACAGGTCCGGGTTAAGGGAAGGTCTGCGGGACCAAAGGAAAGTGTGAGATCCGGTAGGGATCTAAGAGTTGAGGTCTGGGAGACCGGGACGCCGACCATGACATGTAATTGAAAGAAGGAAAATGAATGGGAAGATGTGAGAAAGACAGCCGTCCTAGGTCAGGTCCCCGACACCACGGACACCCCTGAAGAAGGAAAGGCGGGCGCCAGCAATGATCTGGTAGGTGAGTGGCCTCGATCATGGCGTACCGGATAGTGAAAGGTAACAGTAGGGGAGAGTAGGGGAAAGATACACGCCGTAGAGAGAATACGGGTGTACCTTGCCCAATTTGAAAGACGTTGTCATGTGGCGTGCGCGCTGGTGAGTAGCAGTAGGCTGCTCAGAGCATAGTGATCCCAGTATGGTTCGGCCCCCGCAGATAGTGGGTTTGGCTCAACTTCTGGTCCGACAACAGAATGTAGGTGTAGATTCAGAACGACGAAGGCAGGGCTGACGATTGTCGAGGACGACAATGGACAAAGGAAGGGGGAGTGTAGGGAAGGTGACCTGACGGACGGACGGACTAGTCAGAGTTAAGAAAGATAGGTTTGCACAGTGTAGGTAGGAGACAGTGATTACAGTGGGGAAACAACTAGGAAAGTGTAGTGGACGTGCAGTACCTTGGGATGACCATTAGATGGCAGGGTGGAGTGTGAGCAAAGGACTTTACAGCAGCTTAGGGCTTTAGAAACCGTTGGTCATGGGGGGCGTGGTGACAGTTAGTGACAGTTTCAAGGAACCGGGGAAGTTATAAATTCTGAGGGAGGGTTCCAGAAGAGTCCAGTCCCCAGGGGGAGCCCAGGTGACAGGAGGACTTCGCCAGTCTGTGTGCCCTGAGGAGAATCCGACCAAGGGGACTGAGGAGAGGGAAACGTCAGGGGGTGGTCCTGACAGAAAGATACCGCAGAAGAGACGAGGCAGTGAGTGCCATATACCGTATTTGACACGACGACTGACCAGTGAAAGCGCTGTTGGTTATTGGGCCTAGGGCGGCCACAGTGGCGGAACCTGTCAGGAGCGTCGAACAAGTGAAGGAGGGACAGTACGCATATGTACGTCCCTATTGTAAAAGTACGGTGTGTAAACGGCTCTGGAAACGGAGGGCCGATAAGTGAAGAAACGTGCGGTGTGCTGCGGAGGCCGTCAGGCGGACGGCAAGTAATGAAATAAACTTGGACCTGTTGCACCCAGAATCTGCCTCATCGTGTCTCTGTTATCATCTCTGCGCGGTACAAAAGTAGGACCACCCCCCCAGCTCGGCACCCCACCACCGACCCTACAAGCTCATTGCAGTTAAAAAAATGATTTTCATGAAACATTTGTAATAAAAAATTAATTTTATGAGTCTATTTTCATTTGTTTTGAGGTATTGCCTTATTTAACATAGTTACTTAAATTGTCAGAAAACGTGATGTCCTATAACAAAACGGAGGTCATTTTCAGATTCAGCACACTCAAAAACATAAAGATTACGTGGAATAACCAAAACAGCTCTTGAAAAATTTTTTTTGCAGACCTGTTATCAGCCCCCTAACCTATTCTTTCCTCCTCCACCCCCACTTCAGCTCCCACAATACCCCCATCCTCTTACATTCTTTTCATGGTGACAATTACATACCTACAGTACATTTAATTTATCTAATAAATTCCATCCACCCTTATCGATGAAGTTTGCAGGCAGTGAGCCAGGACCATGTAGTGTCTGAGTGAAAACCAAAGTGGGCAATAGGGCCCAGTCTGCCTGAGACAATAAGAGCATGCATGGAGTGAAGCAGGCTACTGTGCTATCAGCCTAGCCTGGAAGTTTATCAAGTCAGACAACCTGCACCGTACTGAGGCTCTGCAACTGACCATTGTGCTAATCAGTGTGCAGAGTTTCCATCAGACAGGAAAGAAGACATTTTTTTGCCCTCTTCTCTCACTCCTCATGATAGAAGTGGCGATGGCTCCGGGTGGGCAACTTTATGTGTTGGGGCCCGGGGTGATAGCCCCCTCTGCCCTCCCAGTAGCTATGCTACTGTCTTGATCTCCTAAGACCAAGCAGCTCCATCAACTGAGGAGCATTTGGCAATTATGTGATAAGCAGGTGTTGAAATAAAGCATGACAAATTAAACAAGCTTACCATTTCTAATGCTTGGAGACTTGTTCCCAGCTTGGCTTGATCTGCTGTGCTCAGAAAATGAAGATTTTCAACTGGTTTGGAATAAAATTTAGTCATCATATTTTTGTCAGCAGCTTTTAAATTCAGGCACAAATACCAGTAAAAAAAATTATAGCATCTTCTGAAACATTTCGGACATAAGTAGATCCTTGGTGCTTTCCAAAACAGCATTCCGGCCAGTCAAAGTGTAAATCAAATCCCCCTTTGTCACACCCTTAGTTAGATAAAAATTATAAAATTGTAATATTTTTTCTATTCTTTGCAGTTGGGGTAAGGGTTGGGGTTGTGGTTGGGGTTTGAGGTGACACAGCATTTAATCTGTGAGGGCCATTGTAAAACCTTCAGCTTCCACCTTTTGAGGTAGCCAATTGTGTATTTTGACATGTGTTTAGGATATCCATTTGCAGAAGCCACATGACTTGTGTCTAAAATTCATCAGGCTTGTTTAGATATTCTTTGGCATACTTCTGATGCTGAATTTTATGGTGATGACTTTGAAGATGTTTCCTTCTGATAACTCTTCCATGAAGGCGAGATTTATGCAGGTGTCTCTGAACGTAGAATAATGTACCATTACTCCAGAGTATGCTAAATCTTTTTGAAGGTCTTTTGGAGATCTCACTAAAATTTTGCTTGGTCTTCCAGACCTGATCTTGGCCTCCACTGTTCCTGTTAGCTGCCATTTCTTAATTATATTTCGAACTGAGGAAAGGAAAACTTGGAAACACTTTGCCATTTATTATAGACTTCTCCACGTTTGTGGGCCTCCACCATTTTCAGAGTGCTACGCAGCTGCTTAGAAGAACCCATGGCTGCTTTTTTTGGCACAAGGTTAATAGAGGATGGGTTTTTATAAAACTGGGAAATTTGCATCATCTGGCTTTTTTGATTTTGCTCGATGATAGTGAACAAGCCATAAAAGATAATAGAAAAAATTTGCGTCCAGCTCAACAGGACTGGATTTTCCTTTTCTTTTTATTTTTATGAGTCACGAGTAAGACTGCTTAGTGCAGTCGAAGAGCGTCGACTGGGTCATATCGACCATGTAAATTTTTCTTTTGTATGCACTATATGTTCTTTGGAAAAATAAAATGAAAAGGAAAGTCCAGTCTTGTTGAGCCGGACTCCAATTTTTTCTATTATCCGTGATGTGAGGCCAGGGCGAGGCCAGTGTCTGAGCTCCAGGTGGATGAGCATAGAGCAACTGGGTGAGCTGGAATCAAGTTTTATAATTGAACTGGCCATAATCCTAACAGGCTAATTAAGGTCTGAAACTTTGGTCAAAATTATCTGAACACACAAATCTCCAAGGGTGCCCAAAGTTTTGCATCGGCTCATTTTCCTTTTTGTCATTTTCAAAATGTAAAAACTATGTATATCTTTTGCCAAAATACAAAGGAAATGTGTCATCTTTACCTTTAGGCCTTTTAAGGATCATTTCATGTTCAACTTGCTTACCTGTTCACAGTAACAATAATTTTGACCATTGGTGCCCAAACTTTTACATGCCACTGTATGTATCTTCCATTAATTCAGACTAAATTAGGACTTCACATTCCTTATTATTGTGTTACATGCTGCATATTGAATCCAAAGGGAGTTTGTAGCTATATTCCGCGCTGCCGCTTTAGACAGATTCCAGGAGAATGCTGTATGATTGCAGTGGTTTTATTCTACGCGTTTCAGGGGTCTCATTCCCCCTTCATCAGGAAATACCACCTGGGGTATTTCCTGATGAAGGGGGAATGAGACCCCTGAAACGCGTAGAATAAAACCACTGCAATCATACAGCATTCTCCTGGAATTTGTCTAAAGCGGCAGCGCGGAATATAGCTACAAACTCCCTTTGGATTCATGATTTCTTTGGTCGCTGAAGACCTGTGGATCTGCAGCAGCCGCTACCTACACGCTCTTATCTCATCCTAACCAGGTGAGCATATTTCATGATATACTGTCTTTTGTAACGTGGATAAGACCCTATTGCGCTTTTTTGTCTCCCCCTTTTTTTTTGCAACATGCTGCATATTGCAATGATTTTTTTTCCGGCCAAATATTGTGACGATTGTTCTTTCTCCTTTAAGAACCAAAACACACCATTAACTCTATCTGGTAATCTATGTGATGATGGCTTTATTTCAAAGCAGAAATGTTTCATACAGTTACTTATTTTTTGCCATTGATGAAGAAAAAAAGCATTATTTCATGATCTAATCTTTATAATCTGGAGTTTACATACTGAATGAAAGTAGCATACTGACTGGTTCCAAATATCTGCTTCAAATTATATTTCTTCTTTTACATAATTTTTGTAGTTACTTTTGAGCTCCATACATTATCATTTCTTGTATCACTGTTGTAAAGAATGCTTTTTAGCACATCCTTAGGACATAAAAAATATTTAACTGCATGTGATCCTGAAGGAGTTTGTCACCCTTCCTGATAACCCTTGACAGAACTGGCTACGGTGGACGGGGTCAGTGGACCACCTCCTAAACTCGGATCAATACTCCTCCACCGGCCGGTTTCCCTGCTGAAGGTGATGGAGGTCACCGTATATATGACCCAGTGCCAGAAAAAATTCCTCCACTGTCCAGGAGCAACCAGCAGTCAGAGGGGAGAGAGAATGCCCATGATTGGGGGTCACCCTGAAGGACACAGATTATTATCTCTAGCCGTTACTCCTAGGTTCCTGAGGAACAAGGATGTAAGCTGAAGTATAGTTCACAGGCCTCCCTGAAAACAACAAATTTGTCACTATGTCAGGCATAGCAATCTTGGGCCCCACTAAGGGTGCTGCAACACACAAAACAACAGTCCATAGATTTGCCACCACCAGGCTAAGCTGCTGCAGTAGCAGTCAGAGTAGTGATAGGATCCATAATGGATCAAATAACGGTTTTGGTCAGAGCTAATGTCACGACTCTGTTGTCAGGTATCCCAGGACCAGGAGCTCCTTCCCTGTCCCTAACACTAGGGACTCCCTTGCTCGATCTGTTCCTTTGATTACTTCTGATGGTGAAGACGCCAGGGCCACGTACCTTGTCTTAGCTACTGATTCCGCCCTCAGTCTGTACCTTTCTCCGACCTAGTAGTAGTGTACCGTAATACATTAATACACCAACCAGACTAACAAGGCAATGATTAAGGGTGCATAGCCACCTGAAACTCATCAATGTTTCATATCATGTAACTGTCAATGCTGATGTTGTATTACCCTCTGCGGAGCACTTTTTGGTGAATATAGAAAGAAGTTTGTTCATAAGTTTGTTGAGCTGGATTTCCTTGCTTTGATTGCTCCACGCCTTGACACAGCATTCCTCATGCTCTGAACATCAAATGATGTCTACTCTGGTGAGCTGGACTTTTTTCTACTTGATAATGAAAAATATCAAGCATACAAATATACTCACACAGACATCCAAGGAATGCAGCGGGGAGTGGAGGATGGGGTTAAACCAAAGCAGGAAAAGAAAGGGAATTATCATACACTCAAAACCCAGCAATAGTCCCAGATAAAGCCACTAAATGCCTTCTCCAATAAAAACCAACAACAACCATCAGCCATGCAGCAAAAGTTCTGACAATGAGTGCTAGCCATGACCCAGATTTGATAGGAGATGGGAGTGGCTAACAGTGAACAGATGAGCCATAACACAGTAATCCTTCTAGGAGCTCAAAACTGAGCAGATTAACCACTGCACTGCTAAAAGAAACTTGTACTGTTTAATATGAAGGTGAAGTGCTTCTATTCAGTGCAGGAGTAGTAGAAATCAGACTGTGGTCTTCTGGCTTCGCTCTGTCTCGGTAAACCAGTGACAGAGGTATCAAAAGAGAGCAGTTAAAGGGTTAACACAGAATAAGTAAACCAACTTTAGCACGATTTTATCCATGGTTATACTTGCCCAACTGAAGATCTTAGAATCCTTTGGTCAGCTCAGGTTATGACATAACATTGAGTTCCAAAAAGGGTCATATAAAGAAATCCTGGGAACCTATAGCAAAGGCTCAGATTGCCCCTTCTAATTCCTATCCCCCACCCAAAAAATTGTTCAGTCACTTAAGAGCATATTTCACAACTTTTTAAATTTTTTAATGTTCCCATACACAAAAATACCCTTTCATATCCACTATAAAATATGTGCTAACAAAAGTGCCCCCAATGGTAGTATGATACCCCCACAGTGAATCCGTCTACAGTACTCTCCACACACATAGTACGATTACCTCACAGTTCCTCTACACAATTTGATGCCCCAACAGTGACCCAAAAACAACATATTCTCCACAGTCCCCCACGATCAGTATGATGGTCTGACACAGTCCTCCCACACAGTCATGCACACCATATGATGACCCTCCATACAGTATAATAGCCCCCTATACTGTATATTGGCCATCCTAACAGTATAATGTCCTCCACAAAGAATAATGGTTCCAACACTGTGTGATGACTACCACACAGTATATGCGGGATAAAGTGTAATCGCCCCACACATAGCCCTTCAAACAGTGTAATAACCTCCACATAGCCCTTCAGACAATATAATGGCCCCTCAAGGTCCTTCAAACACTAGAATTGCCCCAAACACAGCCCTCTTTTATGGCCTCCACTTAGCTCTTCCAACATTATAATGGCTTTGCATAGCCTTTGAAACAATACATTACCCACCATATAGCCGCTAAATAGTATAATTACCCCCACATATTCCTCCAAACAGTATAATAGCCATATAACCCTTAAAACAGTATAATGGTCCCCACATAGCCACCCATAGAGTATAATGGCCTCACACAAACCTTCAGACATAATGGCACCCATATACCCTTCCAAACAGTATAGTGGATCCCAAAAAGCCCTCCAAACAGTATAATGACACTCACAAAGCTGTCCAAGCTAAATAATGTTCCACCCCACTTAGCACACCCCACAGTATGATCATCCCCATGAGTACAATGTATTCATTGTTTTAAAAATAATCATTTTGACCTTATTAACTATAAGTCCTTTATTTGCCATTTTAACAAAATAATAATAAATAAAAGTATTGATGTTCTGTATGAATCGAAGATGTCCTTAGGCAACCCAAGTTGTCTTTGCCCCCAGAGAAGCTGGCAAGCCCAACAAATAAAATGAAGTTTTTAATTGCACACTAAAACTAAATATATTTAAATCAATCTCTTGTCCCACTTTATGGGTTCTCTAAATAAAATTTATTTTATGCCCTGTTTGAAATAAGATATTCTATTAATTCATTGAAGAAATGGTGCTACTTATCTGGTGTTACAATTCAACAATCTCAGCTTTTTTTTAAAGCATTTGGAAGCTCTTCATTGTTTTATCTTATATCCCCTTCCACATGTATAACATTAATTTAATGGCTAAAATATAGGAAAATCCACCATTGCATACAACATGGCTCCTGAATTATATAGTAATACCATCTGCTTAGCATATGAATGTAACTCTGATTTGACAGCTGGCTATTTAGGCTAAAATAAGCAGCTAGCGATCAGACATTTGCTCAATGTTTAGACAAACGGCTGCCAGGCATAGACTCAACATAATGCATTGCAGGGATAGCACTGCCTGAATAAGTAATGGCTGCCTTGTCTCCTTCATTAAGTCTGTACACTGTGTTATTAACACCTTGCTCTGTTGAAGAGAAGACATCGTATAATACTTAAGTTTCAAGCCACTGCCACTTTACTAAACAAAAATAGAAACCCTAGGTCGCTTTGTGAAACTTAAAAAAAAAATAAAACTTAGGAAAAAACATGGTACATCCATACATACTGATTAGTAATGTTCTTCTGGCAGAGTTGTAATTATACAAAAAAAGGCTATGTAACAAATGGAAAGTATTTGGTCTGCATCCGCGCTGTCAGGCGATGAATAGAGTTGAGCGATACCGTCCGATACTTCAAAGTATCGTATCGGATGGTATCGGCCGATCTTTAAAAAAAGTATCGGTATCGCCGATTCCGATACCGGAAGTCCCATTCAAGTCTATGGGACTTCCGGTATCGGAATAAGAAAAACCCTTTCCTGCCCTTGTACAGCCTCTCTGGGGTCTGTACGGGCCTTTCGGGGGGCTGTGCCGGCCTGCCAGGGGGTCTGTGCAGGCTCCGGTGGTCTGTGCCGGCCTGCCGGTGGTCTGTGCAGGCTCCGGGGGCTGTGCCGGCCTGCCGGGGGGCTGTGCCGGCCTGCCGGGGGGCTGTGCAGGCTCCGGGGGGCTGTGCCGGCCTGCCGGGGGGCTGTGCCGGCCTGCCGGGGGGCTGTGCAGGCTCCGGGGGTCTGTGCAGGCTCCGGGAGTCTGTGCAGGCATCGTCCGATGGGACTACAAGTCCCATCGGGCGATGCCTGCTACCATGACAGTGATTGACACATTAGCCAATGATGGGACAGTAGTAGTCCCATCATCCGGCTAATGTGTTAAATGTAAAAAAAAAAAAAAAAAAAAAAAAAATTACATGCTACATACATACAACATGCATACTACATACATGCTACATTCATACTACATGCAACATACATACTACATATATACTACATGCATGCTACATACATACTGCATGCTACATACATACTACATATATACTACATACATACTACATGCATGCTACATGCATCATACATAACACATATATACTACATGCATGCTACATACATACTACATATATACTACATACTACATGCTACATACATACTACATATATACTACATGCATGCTACATACATACTGCATGCTACATGCATGCTACATACATACTACATACATACTACATGCTACATACATACTACATATATACTACATACATACTACATACATACTACATGCATGCTACATACATGCTACATGCATGCCACATACATAACACATATATACTACATGCATGCTACATACATACTACATGCTACATACATACCATATACATACTACATGCATGCTACATACTACATGCATGCTACATATATACTACATGCATGCTACATACATACTACATGCTACATACATACTACATGCTACATACATACTACATATATACTACATGCATGCTACATATATACTACATACATACAATACATTCATACAATACATACATAGACATACAGTACATATAACATAGAGTAACATACTTACCAATACTTGTCACATTGTTCCCCGAAGCCATTGTCTTTCCGGAATAAATATTAACATAACAAACCACAAAAATACTCACCCACGATCCGAAGCAGTCCACGAGTGTGTCCCACGACGATCTTGGGTAGAGAACTGCAGCATCAGCTGTTGCTGCCGTTCTCTACTGGCTGCAGGAATCCAATGACGGAAGGTAGGTATCCTTCCGCACTGTATTCCTCCGCCACTTAAAAAAAAAAAAAGTCCCTAGTCTCACTTTATGCCATTGCTGTGTGGGAAATTCCCACGCAGCAATGGCATAAAGTGAGACTAGGGACTTTTTTTTTTTTAAGTGGCGGAGGAATACAGTGCGGAAGGATACCTACCTTCCGTCATTGGATTCCTGCAGCCCGTAGAGAACGGCAGCATCATCTGATGCTGCAGTTCTCTACCCAAGATCGTCGTGGGACACACTCGTGGACTGCTTCGGATCGTGGGTGAGTATTTTTGTGGTTTGTTATGTTAATATTTATTCCGGAAAGACAATGGCTTCGGGGAACAATGTGACAAGTATTGGTAAGTATGTTACTCTATGTTATATGTACTGTATGTCTATGTATGTATTGTATGTATGTAGTATGTATGTAGTATGTATGTAGCATGCATGTAGTATATATGTAGCATGTATGTAGTATGTATGTGGTATGTATGTGGTATGCAGTATGTATGTAGCATGCATGTAGTATATATGTAGCATGTATGTAGTATGTATGTGGTATGTATGTAGCATGTAGTATGTATGTAGCATGCATGTAGCATGCATGTAGTATGTATGTGGTATGTATGTAGCATGTAGTATGTATGTAGCATGCATGTAGTATGTATGTAGTATGTATGTAGTATGTATGTAGCATGCAGTATGTATGTAGCATGTATGTAGTATGTATGTAGCATGCATGTAGTATGTATGTAGCATGTAGCATGCATGTAGCATGCATGTAGCATGTATGTAGTATGTATGTAGTATATATGTAGTATGTATGTAGCATGTAGTATGTATGTAGCATGCATGTAGTATATATGTAGTATGTATGTAGCATGCATGTAGTATGTATGTAGTATTTTTTTTTTTTTTTTCTTTTTTTTTTTAACATTTAACACATTAGCCGGATGATGGGACTACTACTGTCCCATCATTGGCTAATGTGTCAATCACTGTCATGGTAGCAGGCATCGCCCGATGGGACTTGTAGTCCCATCGGACGATGCTTGCACAGACCCCCGGACATCAGCACAGCCCCCCGGCAGGCCGGCACAGCCCCCCGGCAGGCCGGTACAGACCCCCACAGGGTGCACAGACCACCGGCAGGCCGGCACAGCCCCCCGGCAGGCCGGCAGAGACCCCGGGCAGTCCACACAGCCCCCCGGCAGGCCGGCACAGCCCCCCGGCAGGCCGGCAGAGACCCCCGGAAGGCCCGAAATGACGGCGCATCATGATGCGCACACACCGCGCATCATGATGACGTCAGGCCGTCAATCAACTGAACTTCCGATTCCGATGCCGAATTCCGATATTGAAAAAATATCGGAAGTCGGTATCGGAATTCCGATACAGCAAGTATCGGCCGATACCCGATACTTGCGGTATCGGAATGCTCAACACTAGCGATGAAGAAACATGAAATGCCGGAAATAATGTAAAAAAAATGTTTTTTTCATTTTTCTATGCATTTCGAAGTTTAGCCCCACGTAGAAAAATTTAAAAAAAACTTTTTTTTTCCCATTATCTCGGCATTTGATGTTTCTTCATCACCTGGCAGTGTGGAAACAGACCACAAATTTTTCATTTGTTACATATTTCTCTGGTAAAATCACCTGTGGATGTGCAGCCATACAACCTGGGATCAGGTCAGCGTTTAATGAGGCCATTTTTAGTAATTACTATCGGATAAGACCCTATTTTGCGCTATTTTGTCTACTCAGCTATTTATATTGCAAAAAAACTAGGCATATGCTTATGTTTACACAGCATGTGTATATTTCTTGCACAAATACTTTTTATTATTTTTTTCTTGCAGAATTCCTTTTTATTATTTGTTTTTAGGGTCTTGAAGTGTATTTGCGTGTGCCAGTTATAATGTTGTGAATATTGACTTACAGGTAGCGGTTATCAAATCTTTTGCATTGGAGTAACACACAGAGGAAAAACTCCCTCAAAAACTCCTTCTAGAGCAATAACTTGCAGTTGCTGTTTTCCAGTGGACCCTTATCATATGTTAATGCTGAGGTTTTTTCAGAGTTTTTGGAGTAGAAAGTGAACAGAAAATAGGTAGAAACTCTACAAATACTAGTCAGAAAACTCAAATATCCTAAATAAATTGGAATTTCCACCTCCAAAAAGTAAGTAAAAAGACTCCGGACTCAGTGTGCATATACTCTAAAAAGGGTTACACAGTAGCTTTCATGAAAAAAACTGTCATAAAGAAATATTAATTGTAAATATTTTTTGAAAAAATAGATGGTAAAATAAAAGTTTTGCTTATTAAAGGTACGTTTAGTAGCGATGGGCAAATTTATTCAAATGTGATGGACGTTTGCTCGCATTCTGGAAAATATGAATCTTTTGTAAATTGCTCTATGCAAAATGAGCAAAATGGCAGCCAACTGGCAATGACATCTTGCTGAACAGTATAGGACCGGCAAAAGATTAGAGGAAAAAAAATACATTCACCTGCCCTCTGTCTAATACTCTGCACCAACCTTCCATTCATGAGCAAACCCTGGGACTGGTTCATGGCTGAAAGCCCACGCTTAGACTGAACACTGGAACTTAAACACAATGGATCCATGGAGGAAACAGGCCAGAAACAACGGAGAGAGCTGTAAAAGTGAGCAGTGAAATTTTTTTTTATTTCCTTTTAATTTTCTTCCAACCACTTACCTCTCTTGCCATGCCCGCTGCTCACTGTCCGCTATTTGTCCCCTGTACCTCTGCGGCACTGCATCTCTGGCCTGGTGCTTATTCTACATCAGAGATTATGGTTGCAAGTAGGCCTTGAAGTTCATTGCGCATTCTTTGGGGATTAATTGTGGCTGGATGTACCAACCTAGAGTAAACACCAGGTACAACAATTCTGCCTGTAAGCCCCAGAAGTCAATGCCAAGGCGTAATTAACTCCAGGGCGTCCTCTTAGCCGGAAGCCCTGACATTCAGTGGACCAGACATATGATGCAACAGAGGTGCATATGGCAAGATAACCAATATGGAGAAGCGGAAGAGAGCAGAAAGGTGGGCTATGAGGTGAGTGTATATATATATATATATAGGGTTTGGACAAAGTAATGGAAACACCTGGAAACATCAACAAAAGTTAGTTTAATATGATGTAGGTCCACTTTTTGCGGTGATTACAGCCTCAATTTTCCGAGGTATGGATTCATACAAAGTGTGAATTGTTTCCAAAGGAATTGTAGCCCATTCTTCAGTTAAAACACCCTCCAGTTCTTTGAGCGACGATGGTGGTGGAAATCGACGTCTAACTTGAATCTCCAAAATCGACCATAAATGCTCAATAATGTTGCGGTCTGGGGATTGTGGGGGCCAGATGAGATGCTCAACTTCATTACAATGTTCCTCGTGCCAAGCTTTAATGATTCTAGCTGTATGAGTTGGTGCATTATCATCCTGAAAGATGGCGTTCCCCTCCGGGAACAGTGCTTGAACCATAGGATGCACTTGGTCACCCAAAATGCCTAAATAATCATGGCTGTTAATTCTTCCATGAAGGGATATCATTGGCCCGGCGGATCTCCACAAAATAGCACCCCGGATCATCACAGAACCTCCGCCATGTTTTATGGTTGGGAGAAGGCAGTCTGGATGGAATGCTTCTTTCTGCTGTTTCCAAACGTACACTCGGCCGGAGGTCAGAAATAGGGTAAACGATGATTTGTCTGAGAATATCACATGTTTCCACTGCTCGAGGGACCTATTCTGGAGGTTTCTACACCACTCTAAATGCTTGGAAACATTTGTCATTGAGAGCAGCGGTTTTCGAATTGCAGCTCTTCCATGGAATCCAGATTTGTGCAGCTCCCAAAGAACAGTTTTCGTGGAAATTGGGTTCTGTAGGTGTTCATTGAGCTCAGCAGTGATTTACAGAGCCATGGTCTTGCGATCATCTCTCACAATTCGCTTTAGAGTCTGACGGTCTCTCTCAGTCAACTTCGACTTTCGGCTGGACCTGTGCTTTGCTGCGGACGCTTTTCCTTCTCTTTCAAATGCAATCATTACTTTGGAGACAGTACCTCTTGACACGCCAAGCATTCGGGCACTTTCTGTTACACTAGCGCCTGCCATATGAGCACCAACAATTTGGCCTCTTTGAAAATCCGAGACGTCTGCCATTGGTATCAGGTTTTCATCAATGTTCTTACAATTCTGCAAAACAAACAGTTAATTTACATACACATATCACATAACACAAATAATTAACTACAAAACATTACCATATGTCACGGTTTGCATGTTTACAACATGTTTGAAGATTATGATGCCAAAACATTAGGTGTTTCCATTATTTTGTCCATATATATGCTCTAGGGTAAGTCAATGAAAGTGATTGAAATTTTCTGCACAGGGCCAACTTTTTTCTGCCTAGGCTTGTGGTACAAACCTGATTGTACCAAACTTGCATGTACTTGCATTTTATAAAAGACATGTAGGGGGGAGGCTGGGATGATGAAGACATTATGGCAGCAGGGGGATTGTTGTGAGGTTTGTAGTTTTATATACTAATATTTATATGTATGTGATAAAAGTAATGTCATGTGTTATCCCTATGGCCGGTGTGTGTTCAGTTCTTCTACAGGTTTTGCCTAAGGCCGTCGCTGGGAATGCGAGAGGTCTGTCCACTAGGGGACCACACTAAGTTCAGGAATATAGTTTTCATCACACAGGAAAACATATAGTTAATACAAGGGATTAGCCCACTACTTGGGAACCCTTAGATGAGTTAATTGCAGAAGCTCTTCCTGCTTCTGTTCAATTCAGTCAGACCCAGTCTAGTCAGAGTCCAGGACTTACAAATGGCGGAATTAAAAGTAGCGCAATCTTCAGCTTCTGTGGTGTAAAATATTAACATGTACCAATTTTGGAAATCAGCCATTGGCTCAGTAAAAACTGCTCTGCTGCTGCAAATCCTAGCACCGTTTAAGTGCCCACAATGTTGCATGGTGAAATTGAGGACAATCATCATGCAGCGATTTGTCTAAATGCATAGAATCCATGATGTTTCTTGCATTGTTGCTTAATAGGTTGCCTAGTTGTAGGAGTCATCTTATTTAATACAATATTCTGCTCTATTGCTGGTGAGAACTGACAATTTCCATTGTGGAGGAAATATATAATCTTCACCTGTTGTGGAGGTATCAACACTAAAAAAAAAGCCCAGCGTCAGTCGTGCATCAACTCCATGCAAAATATTTACTCAAAAGGGCATAAAATACTTGTAAAATCTTTAGCCACAACTTCTGCTTCCAGCCAACTTTGGAGTTTAACTTGCAGCACAATTTCTAATCCAAAGAGTAAAGTATGGCCTCTGCTTAGTGAAAGTATAAAGCAGAGAGGGCTTTGTTCAATAAGTATTGATGGCTTGATATCTCCATTGAGGCTGAATATATACTGTAATATTCTTCTGAAAAAGACAGTATAATCAATTGTGATGAATTTTGACATGTGGGAGTATAAGGGGGCCGACGAGACAGCGGGTACCTGTGCGCCCGATCTGGAACTGGAGAGGCTGCATTCTCTGAAGCTTAGTGAGGTGGACCTTCCCCTGTTGCCTGGGGCAAGCCCTAGCAAGATGGAGCTTCCTGCTGTGAGAAGGAGCCGGAGAGAGGAAAAAAGCATGCGCAGCAGCTGGGGGATGAGAGCAGAAAGCGTGCGCTGGAAGAGAGTTTGGCACCAATGGAGTGCAGCGCACAGAGTGGTGACAGGCACGCTCTGCTCCCCCTGCCCCCTCTGGAGAGTCCCGGGCCACATAGAGAGGGCCCCCATCGCCTGAAGAGGGAAAGCCTTAAAGCAGAGCCATGTAGAATAGAGCCGTGCACATAGAGCAGAGCTGGGCTGCAGCAGACCAGAAGGACAGGGATTGCTGCACTGAGGAGAGCTATGGGTCCAGCAGTAGCACCAGCCAGGGAGAAGAGTGTTTAGTCTGGAGAGCACCAGCATCGTGCAAGCCAGCGTCCGCCATCACCCACTGCCAGCAGCAAGGACCAGAGAGGGAGAGGTAAGTGCAGGGTGCCAGTAACTACCAGAGAGAAGCAGTGCACCAGTGGTTGTCAGCGCTTGAGTCTTGAACAGGAAGTGCACAGCATAGAGAGGAAAGTGCATGGTGCCCAGTAGCTGGCAGAGATCGAGGTGCCGTGTGCTTTGTGACCGTGAATACAGCGCATGTGCCGCAAGGAGAGAACTTAGGACTGTATAGATGTTTGTAACTCACCTCACCCGCATACACCGCGGAGCAGAGCTACACTCCAGCAGTATCTCACAATGATCTGAGCATACTACGTAGAAGCCGTGGGAACAGGAGCGCAGCAGACCTAGGAAAGACCACTCTCCAGCATACGAAACTGTAATTTCGTCTACGCCATGCGACTCAGAGACTACACGTGCCGCTGTTGTCGGTGCCACCGTTGGAGACCGAGGATCTGCAACCAAGAAGCCAACAGACTGATAAGTTTGTTTTCTCGTGAACATTCGTTTGCCCATGTTTTACCCCTTCCTTCCCTTCCGTTACAACATTGCTCCATAACATACCTCCATAACCACTGTCTCCCTGTGAGGAGTATAAATCTGTGGACTAGATATCAGAAAGTTGGTCACAAGAAGAACAAATATAGTTGAAACCTTATCTTTCATGGTCAGTTTGCTTTCCCTATAAAAGTAGATGATGTTGTTTTATGTTCTAATTTATAGATGTACTTCTTACTCGATGTGTGCTATGATATATAGTTTATTTTCCAACAGCAAAGCCTGTACACTGCTATACATTGATCATCCCACACTGTGGAAAAACATTCCCACCCATGAGTTCCCAATACATAGTGATCGCCACCACCACAACCACCACAGTTGTCAAGCACTGTGGAGCTTCCTACACAAATAACAGTCAGAATGTCACCTGTTCCTGAGTTGACTGCCGAAAAAACTGAAGATCTCTGTGCTCTCCTTAATTACTCCAACACCCTCCCCTTGGGATGACATCAACTCCATCCACGGCACCATGTGTTCGTTCCCATTCATCATCAGCATTATCCTTGATGTAGTTGACAGTTGTCTCTGTGTAGAAATTGACTTTCTTGCCCACACTCTTATTTGCTTCCATGCCTAATTCTCAACTCAAGATTTGTCTTGACTCAGAGTGTTCCAAACACCGTGACTTGTGTACTCATATACACCTTCTTCCCCAAGTGCAAAGGATGACTATCCATCTCATCCAATAGTATAAAAAGAAAAAAATGACATCTCTCAAAGTAATTCCCTGTCTTTTTTTTAGCAATAAATGAATAAATAATTATAAAAAATTACATTGGATAACCATATTTTTAATAACCAGCTAAAGCAATGCAGACAGCTGCAGGCTGATATTATCAGGCTGGTAAGGTCAATGGTTATTAGCCCCCAGGCTAAAAATGCCAGCCCACAGCGGCTCCAGAACTGCCACATCACATTAGATGTGCCAATTCTGGCTCTCTGCCTCAACTCTTCCTCATTGCTCTGTTGTGGTGGAAATAGGGGTAATGGGATTTGGGGTTCATAATGACAGCTATAATTTGTCAAAAATCATAGCTGGCATCAACCTCTGGGGTTAGTAAAGGAGAGGTGTCTATCAGACACCCCCATTACTAACCCAGTAAGAAATGTAAAAAGGCACACATAAAAATCCTTTACATACAAAAACATTCCCCCAACAAATGCCCTCGTTCTCTCGTTTATTAAAAAAAAAACAAATCTCATGCAGTTCTGGAGTACTCCAACAATCAAGCAAACAGCTGTGGGCCCTTTCCAGTCTAAAATTACCAGCTTTCAGCCTCGTTAGAATTGGCACATCACATCAGATGTTCCAATTTTGGTGCCCTCTCTAAGCTTCTCCCTATATACCTATTGTGCTGGCAATTAGAGTAATGGGAAGAGGGGCTGATGTCAGCAGCTGGTGTTGACACCAAGCCCTGGGGTTCGTAATGGAGAAATGTCTGTCAGACACCCCCCATTACTAACACTGTAAGTAAAAATTAATAAACACATACACAAAAAAATTCCAGACACCTTCTTTCCCTAATTTATTTCCCCCAAAAAATTCCTCCATGACGTTCCATTGTAGTCAAATGGATCTGCCGTAATCCACATTGATGTCCCACGACAATCCTGCTCCAAAATTCCAGCATACTTGAACTTCATTCAGAGAGCAAGGCTTCACAGGTTGCTACCCCAGCACACACTGCCAGATCTCGCACCACTTCACGATAGCTGGCAGTATCTGTGACCTGTGGTGACGTCAATAAGGAACTTTACTTTATAATAAATGAGTAAACAGGGGGAATTGTAGAGGAGTATATTTTGAAATAAAGGACCTTTTTGTGTGTTTATAAGTGTTTAAATAACTCATCTCCCAGTTAAGCAGATGTAAATGCTTAATGAATATTCATTGCTTCCCCTCATGTCCTGACACTGAGAGATGAGAAAGGAAAGCAGTGAGTATTCATTTTAGCCTCTGATTACAAAGGTCAATTGGCCAAGCACTGGGTCATCGGGTCTTAGACCCAATGACATGATGCAGACGGCCAATCACATTAATGCCAGTAGTCAATCTGGCTACTGCATTCCTGTGTATGGCAGGCAATGTTGATTGGCATGTTTTTTAACAGTCACAAAACATGCGCTTGAGTACCCCCAATACTCGATTGAGTAATGAGCAGTGCCGAGCATACTCACTCATCACTACAACTAAACTTTTGCCTGGTTAAGTTGCTGGTGGTGCAGTGTCTGCATTTAAAAATGCAAAAAATGCATTGTATCAAAGACCCCTGGAGTAATCACTAATGGTAGGAACAATGTACGAGTTCAAGGGTATGTGTAGACGATCAGTAAACGCTGCAGGTTGGATGCTGCATACTTGCGCAGTGGACATGTGCTGCATCCAAAGCTCTGCCAATTACTGAATGACTCTACATACCCTAACAGCCCAGTGGATGTATATTTAATGTGGCATTTATGTAACACTACAACCGGGACAAGTGGTGAAGTCTCCATGACTAGCAGCTATGTTTGTTTCCACCTTTAGGTCATGTCTGTGGGTGATGCTGCTCAATAGACATGACTCAATCCCCAACAGCCACAGCACACAGGAACAGCATTGCTTCAACACAATATAATTCTTTCAGCTCATGCTATGTCAAGCATTGCTAAGCGGGTTTACAGATTGAAAACTTGGGTGAGAAAAGCCATAAAGCGGACAAATTGCTGCTTTTCATCAACTGGCATCTCTCACACTGACTTGCATCCAATGAATTACAGCTGGGAATTGTGAGTGAGAATGTTCACAAAAATCTGTCTGCCTTACTGTCAGTTAACGTAACTCTGAATTAATGCATGGGGAAAATGCTTAAGTAAATAATTCAGCATTTCTTTCAGAAATTTAGTCGTACAGGGTTGTCCATGGCCCAAAAAAATATCAGCCCTTTGAAACATTCTCATTTGCAAATCACACCCATCTGGCTTTGCAAAAACAGAATGGTCTGCCAGTACGCAGCTTGATTTGAAACATTGCCACATGTTGGAATTCAGCACTTCATATGTTGGATTATCGGTACAAGCATATCAAACTGCAGCAAAACTGGAGCATAGATTACACTGATACACATTGTTGGCAGCTAATGAGGGACATGTGACACGTACGGTCTTGAAGTAAGATTTGTCATGTAGGGAATGTCACAGCTCATCATAAATTGAAGAGCTGTGGTGTAACACCCTTGCCATGTCCCTGTCCCAACTCAGCTTTGCAAATTTTTGCAGAGCTGGAAGTAACTGGTATGAAAATGTTTTTTGTGTAACTCGGAGTTTTTGCCTATTTTCATTTTTCTAATTTTTGTAATTTTTAAAATGTAAAAAATGACATTTATTTGCATAAAATACAAAGGAAACTTGTTATCTTTAACTTTAGGCCTTTTAGAGATCATTTAATCTTCAATTTGCTTAAAGGTTCACAAGATCCGCATCAGAGCGTGCGGCTGCATAGCAATACATGGAGCCGCACGCTCTGCTGCTGAGCGCCGGCGGCAGTGCCGGGTATTGACATGTGAGACTTAGCCGTATTCCCCGCATGTGTGATACCGGCCTAAAAAACACTCTCAGCAAAAGAATCTGTAGTACTAGATACAGGGAGAGTGTATAACATCCCTGTTTGCATGTAGAAGAGTGAGTATAAATTTAACTGTAAATAATTACTAATAATTTATACTTTTTGGAGATTAATGAAAAGAATCCCCCCCAGTGCACACGATGCCAAGATTTGCTGATTTTTTTTTTAATTTCTTTTCAAATATTTGTATTGGTTTTAGTAATTAAACAGGGTAAGGGAAGGAAGGTAGGAAGGAAATAAAGGGAATGGGAAGTAAAGAACCTTGTACAGGTACAGAAAAAAATTAAAACTAGAGAACCCACAAATAGGCATTAAATAGCATATAGCGAATAACAACATAAAAGGAAAAGAAAATCGCCAATCCTTATTATGGGGTAACATTCTTGGAAGGAGATACAACATCCCGGTACTACAACGGCCATGCTTAGGCCTCAAAATATAATACCTCTTAATAGGTCTATTTGATATGGAATTTGTTGTTCCAAGTCTTCCATTTTTTTGTATATTTGTGGATGTGATTGTTGTTAATCGCAAATCTGTGTTCTAAATTGCTATGTTGGCCTATCTTATCAAGTATGCCATAAAACTTAGGAACCTCGACTTTCTTCCACCATTGTGCTAACATGGTCTTAGTCACTAAGAGGATGTGTATAATAATGTATCTTACCGAATCATCAAATTGTTCCATGTCTAGAGAAAGAAGTGCTCTTTCAGGCATAATTGTGAAGTCCTTAGCAATGAGGTTAATGTGCTGTGTGACCTGGAACCAGAGGTTTTTGATTTTTGAACAACCCCAAAATATATGGTAGAGGTTCCCTTGATGTCCACAGCCTCTCCAGCACAAGGAAGATAGTTCTGTGTTAAAATGTGATAACCTTGTCGGGGTATAGTACCACCTATTTAACAGTTTAAAATAACCCTCGTGAAGACCCATTGATATGTTGGAATTGTAAGTGTTTTTGATGGCATCGTTCCAATTCTCGAGACGGATATCAGCACCTAAATCAGACTCCCATCTCTTCATGTATATGCTTTTGTTGCTCGTTAGGTCCTTGACGACAGATCTATACAAATTACGCAGACTCCAGAGGTTTTTATTTTTAAGGTTACATAATAGTGAAGATAGCATTTCATAATTTAAAGTCTTACCTTTCATGATTTTTCATATTCTGTCTATCAACATGGTGTAAAAGACCAGCTCAGATGTCGGTAGATTATATTTAGCCCTGATCTCACTGAATTTCAAGAACTCCACTCCACTAAAAACATCCCCCACCTTTTTGATTCCAGATTTCCCCCATACCTCTGGTATCGGGAGATCATCCATCAGTGCCAATGAAGATAGGGGTAGTTTTAAGATTTGCTCTGGTTTTTTTTTATATTTTTAGTCGGCTTAATGAGTTCCCTCCAGGCTGAGATTATCGACCGAAATATAGGATGCGATGAGTTCGCACTGTGCTTTTGCAGAAGGAAGTAAAAGAAAAACTTTCGCGTGGAACCTCTATCACTAGCATCTCTCTCTAAGCCATACCAAGCTGGATGTGTCATGTTTTCCGTAAACCAGTGCCAGCTCTGTTTAATAAGTGAGGCCTGATAATAAGTGTATATGTTGGGCAGTCCTGCACCCCCATGTTTTTTATTTTTAAAAATTAAGTCTGCAGATATTCTTTCTTTCTTACCTTTCCAAATAAATAGTCGGATGAGCTCTTGAATTTTATCAACGGAACGCTAACTGGCAAAGTCCTAAATATGTATAATATTTTGGGAAGGATAAAGGCTTTGACTGCCAGTATCTTCCCAAAAATGGAAGGCTCTAGCTGAACCAAAAAGGATAGATTGCCTGTAATAGTCTTTATAATGCTGTCTAAATTGGCCCTAACTGTGGCTTGGATTGATTCTGCTATTCTAATTCCTAGATAGACAATATCTTTCTCCTCCCAAATGAACTGGGATTGAGTCTTTATTTCGTTAATTTTGGATTGTTTCATGTTTAGAGTTATAAATTTGGATTTGTGTGGGTTTATCTTAAAATAGGATGCTCTAGAGAATTTTTCTAGTTCTTCTGAAAGGGCTTTAATGGAATTTGTGGGATCAAGTAGTGTGAGGAATAGATCATCTGCGAATAACCCAATTTTAAAATTTCGTGATGGCAGTTCAAAGCCTTTAATATCATTGTTTAATCTAATTTTTTTCAACTAGGAGATCTATAGCAAGCACAAATAGAAGGGGAGACAGGGGGCACCCCTGTCTCGTGCCATTAGTAATGTCGAACGAGTCAGAAAGGAAGTTGTTTGCATAGATCCTGGCACTAGGACCCAAGTATAGGGCGAAGACTGTTGATAGAAACTTCTCGTCAAAGCCAAATCTAGCGAGAGTTGCTTTTAAATAAAGCTAGTTTAATCTATCGAACGCCTTCTCAGCGTCAAGTGCCAGAAAAGCAGTTTGGGTTCTCGAGTTGTTAGCTAAATTTATCAGGTTCAACACCCTTCTAGTCCCGTCTGAGGCCTGGCGGCCCTCTGTGAACCCTATTTGATCATCCACCAACAGACGTGGAAGGATGGTTTTTAGTCGGTTTGCGATGATCTTTGAGCAGATTTTAATATCGCTGATTATGAGCGAGATTGGCTTATAGTTCTGTATCCTCTCGGGGTCTCCCCCCTCCTTTGGAATCATGACAATTGTTGCCTCTAACATCTCTTTTGGGAAGGAGCCCCGAAAGGATGCCAGATCAAACACAGAAGCTAACTGTGGAGCCAAAATTTTTGAAAAGGATTTATAGTATTCCCCAGAGAAGCCATCAGGCCCTGGTGATTTTTGGGACTGCAGTTTCTTGATAATGTCAACTATTTCACTCTCTGTAAAATGACTATTGACATAATTCAAGTCCAGCTCATCAACTCTTGGTAAACCGATACTCTGTAGAAAAGAATCCACAAAATTCGAGTTAACCATCGGTGTTTGGGGGTCATTTTTCAGGTTATAAAGATTTTTAAAGAAATCTGCAAACGAGTTGACAATGTCCCTAGGGTGAATTTTGGGGTCACCCGAGGGAGATACAATCTTAATTATCCTTTTTTTGATTCTTTCTCTTTTAATTTCCTCATCATAAACTTGGTAGGCTTGTTGAGAGATGCATACGATTTATACCTAGATGCTTTGATGGCTGCATCGTATTCCTGGTACTGTAGATTTCAGATCTCAGACTCTGTCTAAGTCTCAAAATCTCAGCCTGGATGGATTGGGAAGGAACTTTCAAGTTGGTTTGTTTTTTTTCCAGATCATTAATTTGGGCCTGTAAGTTAGTAATTTTTTCCCTATTTCTCTTCTTATGTTTAGAGAGGATCTCAATAAGGCATCCCCTCAGGACCGCCTTATGAGCATTCCAGAACGTGAACTGATCTACTTCACCAGATACATTTTCCTTGAAGTAGTTTAAAAGAATGTTTTCTATCTCTTGCTTGTACTCTGGTATATATAACAAGGCTGGGTTTAGTTTCCAGTGGAATGGCTTGTCAGAGGGAGGACCCACGAGGAACTCAACGAGAACCGAGGCATGATCCGAGATTGTCTTTTGCATTAACCGTATATCCTTAATTTTTGGTAAAGTAAATATACTAGTAAGTAGTAGATCGATTCTAGATGCTGTCTTATGTACATCTTAAAAGTGAGAATACTCACAAGACGATGTGTTCAAGCAACGAAAAGCATCATAAAGCTCATTTTGAAGTAACCAGTTTTTTAAAGCTGGAACCTTATGGCGAACTAAAGAGGATGAATCAGTGCTACTATCTGGGACAATATTAAAATCGTCTAGTAAGATAAGATCGCCTGTTTTGATTTTGTCTATTTTTTTGATTAGCTTGTTCAAGAATCGAATGTGTCCCTTGTTAGGTGCGTATACATTCACTATTGTGCATGGCCTTTCATGGAGTAAGCATATGAGTATATGAAACCTGCCCAATGAGTCTGGTATCTCTTTGATGAGCTGAAACGGAATGGTGCCATCTACCAGTGTAATGACCCCAGCCTTTTTCTTTGTGGACAGTGACTTGTACATGTGTGGAAAGTTCTTGTGCTGGAAAACAGGGTGTCGATCGGAGGCCAGTTGAACCTCCTGGAGGGATACCAATTCGGCACGGGTTCGGTTGATCTCCTTCCATACCGCATACCTCTTATTCGGACTGTTGAGCCCCCTAACATTGTATGATAAGATTTTCATCGTTAGAGTGCAATATCAAAACAGAAAAATGTTAACAAGCAAAACAGTGAAATATAGAAAAAACAATTAGGAACTTGAGAGTTCTCCTGGAGGACTCCAAACCGGTTGGTGTTTCACCTTGGTGTGGGGGAAAAAGTGAGAAAAAATTAAGTGGCAAGTTCCTACAGTGACATCAATAAACTGTAAATATGGGTCATAAGATATTCATATTCAGTAAACACCATGAAATTCGAACATAAGATAAAAATAAGTCCTAATCCCTATCCCTAAATGCTGGTTCATCCATCAGAAATTTAAGGGACTTCTGACCCTCATGTGGAGTTGTAGTTTTTGTCATTATACCAGACTAATAGCTTGGTAGGGAAACCCCATCTACACTGCGTTCCAAATTATTATGCAAATTGGATTTAAGTGTCATAAAGATGTAATTTTTTGTTTTTCAAATAAACTCATAGATGGTATTGTGTATCAGGGCTCTTTGGATCACCGAAATCAATCTCAAACGCCTGTGATAATTAGTTTACCAGGTGAGACCAATTAAAGGAAAACTACTTAAGAATGATGTTCCACATTATTAAGCAGGGCACAGGTTTCAAGGAATTTAGGAAAGAAAACGGATCTCTCTGCTGCTGAAAAGCATCAAATAGTGCAATGCCTTGGTCATGAGATGAAAACATTAGATATTTCCCAAAAACTTAAACGTGATCACTGTACTGTTAAGAGATTTTTGGTTGATTCTGAGCACAGACATGTTTGTGCTGATAAAGGCAGAATGAGGAAGGTTTCTGCCAGGCAAGTTCATCGGATTAAGAGAGCAGCGGCTAAAAAGCCATTACAAACCAGCAAACAGATATTTAAAGCTGCTGGTGCCTCTGGAGTCCCTCGAACCTCAAGGTGTAGGATCCTTCAAAGGCTTGCTGTGGTGCATAAATCTACTATTCGGCCACTCCTAAACAGTGTTCACAAGCAGAAATGGTTGCAGTGGGCCCAGACATACATGAAGACTAATTTTCAAACAGTCTTGTTTACTGATGAGTGTCGAGCAACCCTGGATGGTCCAGATGGATGGAGTAGTGGATGGTTGGTGGATGGCCACTATGTCCCAACAAGGCTGTGACATCAGCAAGGAGGTGGAGGAGTCATGTTTTGGGCTGGAATCATGGGGAAACAGCTGGTAGGGCCCTTTAAGGTTCCTGAAGGTGTGAAAATGACCTCTGCAAAGTATATAGAGTTTCTGACTGACAGCTGTCTTCCATGGTATAAAAAGCAGAAATGTGCCTTCAGGAGCAAAATCTTCTTCATGCATGACACTGCACCATCTCATGCTGCAAAGAATACCTCTGAGTCATTGACTGCTATGGGCATAAAAGGAGATAAACTCATAGCGTGGCCACCATCTTTCCCTAACCTCAACCCTATAGAGAACCTTTGGAGTATCATCAAGCGAAAGATCTATGAGGGTGGAAGGCAGTTCACATCAAGACAGTAGCTCTGGGAGGCTATTCTGACTTCATGCAAAGAAATACAAGCAGAAACTCTCCAAAAAATTCACAAGTTCAATGGATGCAAGAATTGTGAAGGTGATATCAAAGAAGGGTTCCTATGTTAACATGTAACTTGGCCTGTTAGGATGTTTTGGAGTTAAATAGCTTTTTTGTTCGGTGAATGTGACCTCCTAATGCTGCAAATTCCACAAATGAGCATTTTCAGTTCTTTAAAACATATCAAATGTTTAGAAATTCTACTGTGCATAATAATTTGGAACAGTGCAATTTGAGTTTTTATTCATTTTGGAGATTATACTGTCATCATTGAGAGGTTTCTTCAATAAAATTCGATGCATACTCTAACGGGTGATGACTTTTATTAGACTGACTGTCATTTGTACCGACTATTTAGGAAAATCAGAGAAAAATATCATTTGCATAATAATTTGGAACACAGTGTATATCACTCTGAGCTCTCTAAGTTTAGAGGTCAAATCTCTGAAGGACCTTCTTGCGTCCATTGTTTCTTTGGAGAAGCCTTGGAAAATCTTTAAATCTTTATATGGCTCTGGAGGTGAACCTCTCTCTCTCAGAGATTTTAGAACCTTCTCCTTGGTTTCAAAAAAATGGACTCTGAGGATAGTGTCCCTAGGGTTTTCCTGTGGGACCCCTTTTGGACGTGGGAGGCGGTAAATATGATCAATATTTACTTATAGTTCTGTCAATTTTGGCGATAGTTTTTTGAATAAATTTTTAGTGTAATCTGAAAGATCTGCCTGGGAGACTGACTCAGGAATACCTCGTATTTTTAAGTTATTTCTCCTGCTTCGGTCTTCCAGATCCGTTAATTTGTTTTTAAGGGAAATAACCTCTGTATTCCTCCAGGTTAATGGATGGAGGAGGAACCTCAAATGAAGGAAATTGACCCCCAGTGTCCCTTCTAGGCCTCTGCCTTTCAGGGCTTGTGTTTGTGGTAAAGTCAGCTGAGACACTGTCGGAGTCCTCAGAAGAAAGACTACCGGTGTTTTCCAGATCGTCTGGGCCCTTCCTTTTGTTTGATTTGGAAGTGTCCATTTCCCTCCGTGAGGGGCTGATTTGGAGGAGGAGTTTTAATGTGTCCCCCCAAATTTTTATTTTTTTGAATTGCTTCAGGTTGTGTTTTAGGCAGTGTTTTGGTCAATGGGTTATTGACACCTGATCCCCTTTTGCAGCTTTGACAGGTGCAGGGTTATGGAATTGTTTTATACAAGGTGTTTTTGGCTCACCTCTTTTCAGAGGTGACCTAGATTTTGTGGGGCTTAACACATTAGGGATATCCTCATAGGATTTTGAATATGCCCCCAAAATGTGCGTCATCACCCTGTGTGAGCTATCATTAATTCTGCCCCTGCCCGACTGCATCTTAATTTGCCATGCAGCCTTCCCTGGCCTCAGATCTATGACCCTTTTAGCTTGATCAATCAGACAAGTTAAGTAAAATGGTCTAAAAACAAATTTCAGAAAAGGAGACAACTGAGAAACCCTCAGTAAGAGTGCCAAAAGTCACACAATTCCTCAATAATAATGCAAGCAGTCCACTGTAGCTCTGATCCTTGCTTGAAGAGTGGATAATCCTTTGTTATGGTGCACTGCACAGATGAGTATAGGGCACCGGGGCCACCAGCCAGAAACTGCGGTCACTATTGTGTTATAAGTCTGCGGCGCTGGTAAGTGCAGTATAGTCAGTATTCCTTTATTTTGTGGGGATAGTGAAGGCCCTTCCCGCAGTCTATAACCTTCTCTCCAGTACACATGGGGTTAACTGCCAGCTGCGCCGCACAGTATAATGGGAGTATAGCTGAGCCTGTAGTACCCTGGGCCTCTTGCTGTGTGCTGCAGGGCCCGTGACATCAGCTTTCTGCATTGCTGACAGGCTGGACACAGCCGGAACTACTTCCCATTGAGTTCTATTGTGGCTATGATCCGTGTGCAGCGTCCGGTTCTAGTGACCGGATTTCAGTTGTGCCTCACCTCAGCAGTTTTTAGTGGCTCCCCCGGTGCTAGGCGCCTCAGATCTGGTCCTTTATGAGGCTGTATAGTGCTGTTCTTGGCCAATTCTGGGGTCTGGTCCTAGAGGTCCGGTGGTATCCCACCGCCCTTCAGCTTCGTAGCAAAGAAAGAGTCCCTGCCGGTGTCTTTGCTTTCCTCTTCAGCGTGCCATGCTAGAATATGTCCAGGGAAGCTCATCTGTCCCCGCTCACCTCACCCTGATATTACAGCAATCAGAATGCAGTGGCACTCAGGCGTAAATCAGCAGGGATGAACATGCAGGAGTCTGTATCCCTCCGCCACAGCCACACCGTTATCCTCCACACACTGCAGGCAGAAAGCCGTGCAGAGAGCTGGATTTACATTGTGCCTTACTGTGGGGATCCAAATAAAGTCCTCAGTACCAATAATAATCCTCCAGATCAATCCTGGCTTCAGTACAGCCTGCGCTGGCACTCCAGTCTCTTCACAGGAGGACAGATGATGTGGGGTGATGTCCCTCAGCTTCTGCTGCACCGCAGCCGTCCAGACTTGTAAAAGCTTATTTCTTCGGTCCTCTTTGGACCAGAGTCCTGCTTTTTGTCTTAAAATGGGCACCCAAAGTTCATAAATAAAATAGGGTCCAGCAAGGTTATTTTGGTTAACCCTATGCACGATTATTTTGTAGCTTTAGAATGTGACTGTGGGAGCTTTGAGCTCTTGCTGCCTACATGCTCAGAGTCCAGGCCACACCCCCCAGAGATTTGCTGATTTTTAAGCCAGGACTAAAGTGTAGAGTATGTATGAGTTTTGCATACACTCGACCTTACTTGTTCTCCATACACTTGCATGAAGCGAGTCCGCACCCTCTAGTCGGCAATGCCAATTGGTAAGCCACTTAAATAGACAGTCCACTTGTATGGAGTGAGGCCACATCCACTTTCCAAAATCAAGTAAACTCATGCATACCCTCTGGTTCCAACTCAGAAATCGGCGAATCCTCACAGCTCACGGTTTCGTGCACTGGGGAAATTCATAAGTCTGCTGTCACACAGCATGGCTACAGACTTATTGGTTTGGACCAGACAACCCCTTTAAATTTGCCAAATTAGCTTAGTTGCCCCTGTAACTGATTTTTTTAAAATAAATGTTATTTATGTTTATAAATAGACACTGTCAAATTGCAGCTAAGGTAAAACAAATCTTTAAAAGCATCCGAATAGCTAGTGAACGAGTTTGCAAGTGGTTTGTTCTAAGTGAGGTTTGACTTAAAGAGAAACTGCCAACAAGAAAATGCAGTTCGATCTGCAGTCACCATGTTATAGAGTTGCAATCAATAATGAGGACATCATTATTATTAATATATTCCGCTAGAAAACTATTTTTATTAGATAAATTAAAAAATACTTTAAAAAAACAACACACAAACATGTAAAGTAATAAATACTAGGGTCCGTATGTCCTGTATATTTGTGTGGTTTTTTAACCATATTTATGTAATCTTTTGATAAAATAAAGGTTGTCTTGATTTTACAATATTGTGTAGAGAACTCCATTTTTTATTTTTTTTTTACAGTTCGGAGTATACATCACTGTCCTTATACTTACATGGAGGAATATAGTGATATAAATCTATTCAGATTAATGTACTTTTCGGATAGTACCCATGGTTTCTTTGGGAGTTTGATCATATTGTCATTTCACACATGTTGCACACTCAGTAAGCGGGCTAAAGGTGTTAGCACAGGTTTCCCCATAGTGTCTTGCAACAATCCAATCACATGGTTTAGCAAAGACAATCCGGGGACCATCACAGACAGTATATACATAGGGGTCGGTCAAGGAATGCTGTATTTTGCTTGTATTGTATAGGGATATGAGCGCTCAGAGCACACAGGATAGGTAAGAAAAATACTTAATGATATTGTGGTGTATTATTTAACTTCTAAGATACCAGACTGAAAATAGGAGTGATAATCTCAGTCTGTTAATAGAAATCCAAGATTCTGGTGATACACAGTGAACACTTGTAGCGTCTCATCATCACCACTCAATGTATAACTGAAAATTAATACATCTGTAAGGGTAATATTATGTAATGCATTTCAGATTTTGCAGCTAAACCCAAATTCTTAGTTCAAGACTTGTTTTAGTTTGCAAATAAAACTGTGATCCCACCATTTTGAGATGCACCATTTTAGTTGAAACTTGACACCAAAGTTTAACTGCTCAATTTCATAAAATAGTAATTTTTTTTTGCTGCTTTTTATATGTTATCTATTTCCAGTATTGTGACAATGTCAATTGTAAAGTACTGGAGGGGAGATATGTATCACTGAGTATGTTAGCTTCAGTGAAATGAACCTGGTAAAATGCTCCAGCACACTAAGTTCTGAGAGTTGTTAATCGACCATGTTGTTAAGAGCTGTTTTTTTACTGAACATTTGAAGAGTCATAGGGAGGCTGTTCACCATATCTTCACTCCAGGGCGTCATATATTTATATGTTTATATAAAACCCTTCCTACTTATTTCCCTCCAATATCAATAGACTATTCCCCCTTTTTATTTGCTTCACTGACTAATATTTATTACCACAATAGAGTCTTATCCAGGACAAAATTCAAACGTAAGGCAAATAATATGCACACCTTCAAAGGTTGTGAAAGGCAGCTGTACTTTTACTTTTGTGACTTATCCTGATGAGGATGCAGGTGGGCACCGAAACACATTGACGGACAAATAAAAAGCAGACTGATACTTTTACATTTTTTTCCACTGTATCCTTTACTATGCAGCACAGGTTCATCTCCACTTCACTACCCTATTTGGACACCTCACAACCTTTTTTTATACACATCTCAATTTCAGAAGAAAACTCTGTTCACTACTATTCCACTTCTTCCTATAAATTTCATTTTTTATGTTCCATTTTTCACCACTTTTTATTGTGCTATTTCACACACAAAACCTCTTCCTGCAATAAAAACCCACTTTTTCAAATCACTATGGTCTCTTAACCACCTCACTTTGACACCTCTTTAGAAAAGAAAAAAGTAAATTTCCACACACTATCTTAGAATAAACTTCATTCTACTTCCTCTTGTGAACTTCAGCATCATTATTTTTTTATATTTAATTTCTTTTTTTTCTTGATATTTTTTCTGTATCAATTTTTAATTTTTATTATTCCTCTCCACAACATTACATCATTAAAATCTCCAATGCTGTCATAGGCTATCCTTTGATGACTCAAGACTTGTCCCGTAATCCATTTTAACAGTTTCCGTGACTCCAGTACCAACTCCTTGAACTCTATGCTATCCTTCTCTACAACAATTGTCACTAGTTCCCTCTTCCCTTATCTTTGCCTTTATGGCATGTCCTTTAAACCTCTCATCCCGCTTTTAGATTGGCCCTTTTTCCTCTGGCTCAATCAATTTCCCCGACTAACACTTTTCCAACCTACTGCTCTTTTTTTGCTTTTTTTTGCTATGCAATTGATTCTTTCATTTGAAAAATGAGTTAGTCCAATGTTGAAACTTGTTGTGGATATAAAAACCGTTCCACTCATTTTGATCATAAGGATTCATCTTTACAGCAGCACAGCCTGATATCATTTTATTGTCCAAACTGGTCATTATACAATGCATGACATATTTTGCAACTATACCCAAAATCTGAATTCAAGTCTGCGCAAGTCTGCAGTCACATAGAGTAACTGCAGACTTGTAGCCTAAGGACAAACAACCTCTTTAATATCTCAAAAGTAATGTGATGAAAACAACACCATATGACAGCAAAATAAAAAAGCAGGGACTTTTCTACGTATGACTTTGCAACATGTAGTATTTCAAGTATAAAAAAGGAAGAAGATAGTGAAAACAGAGTAGCAGAGGATGAGACATGCATTGAAGGCAAAATGAGCTTTTGGACACTCATATTTTATGTTTTCAACACCAAAATAAAAGTTCTTCAGTCTTCACATATTGCGTCTTTTGAACTTGATACATTTGTAACCTTTATTTTCTCTTCAAGAGGATGCCTTTGATGGAATTAAGTCAAAAACATCTTGATGTGTCTTGTACTTAAAAATTGCTTAGCAAAATACATAATGTTGCCTTAAGCAAGGATTCATGTGAGTAGAATTAAAGATAATTGAAAAGGATGTTTTAACATATTTTTGTTGCGAAGGAAAGTTTTCCTGGCTATTTTGTTAGTTAAGTGGTTAGACCAGGCAATTAATTTTTATCACTTCTGTAATATAGCTCCGCAAAATATAATGCATTATCTCTGGGGTGCATTAAATGGAGCCTTATACAAAACTAAAGTATTAACATAATTAAGAAAGGCTTGTCAAATGGTCAGCATTTATTCGCCTAGCATAACATCATTAGACATCTGTGTATAGGATTCTTTACACAGTTTGAAGCATGAATTATTTAGAAATAGCAGGTATTAATTTATTGAATTAATGTGTTTTGCATTTATGTAAAAGATAACTAACATTGTCATTTAAATAAAGTCACCAGCATTTAACATTTAGTAAGATGCCTCATAAAAAAACAACTCCCCGCTGTTTACCAGCAAGTGAAATGACATCATTATAGTGACATTATAAATCGTATTATAGCAGGGTCAATGTTTTATGCAATGCTATGAAACCATTCACTTGCCTTGTATTAATGCATGTTCTTTCCTCTAAGTGCTGAGACTTACCCATAAAAAGCTGCTTAAATGTCACCTTTATGTAATATATTAAGAGCTCTTTGGGATTTATGGGAATTTGAAATATAAATCTGCTGCTCTGTAGGAGTTTGCAGAAGTATAAAATTTATATGTTAATTAAAGAATTAATTAGTTTCTGTGTGTAGTAATTGAGAAAAAGCAGATTAAGAAAAAAGGTATGTTTCTCAAAAGTTAATATTTCACACTCTATGACTCTTGTTAAAATCTTCTGAAAGAAGTGGCCAAGGCGTCATGGACTAATAACTAAAAACATGAACAGTAAAGTTATATTGAATATTTTTGGGGATGACAAGTAGGAGATTTGGAGAACATCATAGCTTCCATATGAAAAGGTAATGTTCATAATGCCCAATTTAGCATACATTACTTGTCTGAACACTCAAAATACATAAAGTGGGATCACATCTGTCAAAAGTAAATAACTTTAGAGAATTTGGGTAGCTTTACCAAGAAAACACTTGTAACCTAAAAGACTGATCCAAAAGTAAAAAACGCTAGTGAATTAGGGTAACTTTACCAGGAAAGCACTTTGCCTATAACTTAAAAGACTGACTTAATAGAGTGTGGTCTCTGACTCAATATCAGGCTCCAAGGATCCGGGAAAATACAACCCTACTTAGATCTGATTTTAGAGCCAATCATTTTTGTCATAATAAGAATCCCATACCCCCAAGACTTCCTCTCATTAACCAGGAGTGAAAGCTATGAGCAAGCAGTAGTTCTTTATCTTTCTGAATTGGGTATCAATACAGGGCAGGACCATTGTGATCACAGAGGTTGTGACCACGACTTGGCCCGTGTGGGTGAGGGGCCCGCCAACATCAGCACAAACTTCAACTGGATGTGCATCCTTGGAAGAGTATTGTGGTGCAGGAATTCATGTGCTGCAATACACACTGCTGGCCAATCAGAGGCCAGCAGCTGACATCAGCGTGTATGTGACTGGAAGCGCATGGAGGTGACGTCATGCTCTCCCATCGCTTCCACACTAAAGTCAGCTGCCGGCTTCAGAAGAGGACGCTGCACAGGACATATATACCAGGATAGGGCCCAGGGTAAGGGACATATATATCAGGATGGGTCCCAGGCTAAGGGACATATATACCAGGATGGGATATATATACAGTATATATATATATATACCAGGATGCACCCAGTATGAGTGACATATATTTCAGAATGGGGCACAGGATAAGGGGCATATATACAAGGATGGGTCCCAGGATAAGCAACAAATATATCAGGATGATGAACATATATACAAGGATGGGCTCAGGTTGGGAGACATATATATTAGGATGGGGCCTAGAATGGAACATGGATAAGGAACACAAATACTAGGATGGGGAGCATATATACGAGGATGTGCCCAAGATGGGGAAGATGTATATCAGGAAGGACCCAGGATGGGAAACATATATAGCATGATGAAAGATATATATTAGGATGGGACCAGGATGAGGGGCATTAAAACCAGGATGGAAACATATATACTAGGATGGGCCCAGGATGAAAGACATATGGGCTATGCCATGAAGGATCTCAGGATTGGGAACATTACTACATAATAGGGGTCAACTCATATGACACCCATTTATCTGAATGACCTTCATATAATACTACAAATCCCCTTCAGCCTTTAGTTTGTTTGCGAGAAATGCTACCATAAGAGACACAAATATACCAGAAATGTATACATTCTTTGAACCGCACAGGAGCTGAACCTTTCTTTTAATCCAATAGCAATAATATTCCTAGAAAAAAAGATAATGGCATCAGTCACAAGGGGCTGACATTACAATATCTTGCATGTAGATATTTAGTCTGTGATCTAAAAGTACAACCAGATCATTCTCTACAAGTGACTCTCCTAGTTTTACTCCAGCTGTAACATACGGCACTGTCATATTATTATTGATACCCATAAGTTTACAATTCTCCACATTGAACATCATCTGCCAAATAGATAAACATTCAGTTGTTCAAGTTGTCCTGTAATTTATGAATGTCCTCCACAGACTTTATGACACTACATAGTTTTGTGACATCTGCAAAAATAGGAGCAAAACTATTGATCCTGTCTTCTAAATCATTAATAAATAAGTTGTATAATACTGAACCTTGGGTACACTATTAATAACCGGAGCCCATTCAGAGCAGCAGTCATTCACTTCATCTCTCTGGGTCTTCGAGTACATTTTTGGACAAATTACATCCTTCTCTACTGCACTCATTTTTGTGACGAAGGAGATGATATAATTATTTAGATTTTTTTTACATAGAAAAGAAAATTGCTTACAATTCCGAGATTTACCTGCGCATGTCTACCTCCCAAAGTGCGTGCCTAGCAAACATTTTTATTCTTTGCATATCTGATTTAATAGTCAAATTTTACTTTGATACATTAATGTCAAGAAACTATCTTGAAAAATTATTTGTACTTTGTGGGGTCACAGTATCACAACAACATGTAGACATAATTTGGTTCACTAAAAAAATTTATAAAAGGCTTATATTTCATGTTAAAGGAAAACCTGCTTTAAGAAAATAAAGATTAATAGTACAATTTTAGAATATATAAATGATCTCTTAATAAATATAAAAATGATCTTTTAACTTATATGTTATCTCTGTCTGGGGTTGTTTATGCTATATATCCATATGTTTAGAAAAATAGGCCCCAAAGGAATCATAAAGATAATTAAACTAGAAATATATTTTAATATACATTATTAAAAGAGTCTTAAGGTTATCATATACAACACGTACCACAACATACCAAAATAGTGTATTAATATTAGGCTTAAAGGTCAGATGGCTAAAATAATCATTGCAAAGTCAAATATATAAATAAAAAGAATGACTTATCTTACGCACTATGTACTATGTAGTCTGCCCTTCAAATATGCAAATTGCATTTTATTGTGGTCCCTCTTGCTTCTTCAAGATGTGATGAAATTAATTCCCCTTACAGTCTTTAAATATGCGCCTCTACAATCATGTGATCATATTCTAGCAAATCCAATCTACAGTGGCATGTAAAAGTTTGGGCATCCCTGGTCAAAATTTCTGTTATTGTGAACAGTTAAGAAAGTCGAAGATTAAATGATCTCTAAAAGGTCTCAATTTAAAGATGACACATTTCCTTTGCATTTCAAGCAAAAAAAATCAATATTTTAAATATATTAAATTACAAAAAGCAAAATGGGTCAATGAAAAAGCTTGAGCTTTGTGTGCTCAGATAACTTTGACCAAGGCTTCAGTGTTATGAGTGGGTCACCGAGGAGCAAAAAACAACACAAGCCAAGTCTCAGAAAACCAGAGGGGTTGGTAACTATGCAGATTGCAGATCCCTGATCTTACCACACAACTAGCAGCAGTCGTGGAGCGTACCTACGATGATCCTAGACACCTCATGACAACCGGAGAGCTACATAAGCCTAAAGCAGGAAAAGAGGAAAACTAACTGCCCCAGAGCAGACCACAAAGGAAAGACAGCCCCCCACATGTATTGACGGTGAAACAAGATGAAAACATAAAGGCAGAAAAATAGGCTGAGCAAACGATGGGGTCCGACTAACTAGGAACGACAGGAAAGGAAAGACACTGTCTGCAATCTGCCAAAAACCCTACCAAAATAATGTCCAACACTTCTGATAGCAAAATTAACCCTGAAGTCACTAGATTTCTCCCACTATATCAGCACTCTAAAATATTCTGAGACAGAGCAAAAAGAGGCCAATCTAATAAGGGACCAAAAAGCAAATACAGATAAATAGGAGTGGAAATTCAGCACAACCCCAGCAGGGGCTGACTGACCACAAAAAACTGAATTGACCAACAAGAGCAAGTGTGAACAATAGCAGAAACAAACTTAACTTGAGAAGACTGGAACAGAGCTGAAGTCAAAGACCTGAGAAGCAGACTGAATCACCAGCACCAGGATAGGGCATCGGCTGTCTTATATCCAGTCTGATACTCCAGAGATCCAATCGTTATCCTCCTCATCAGGTGGCAGATCACTACCAATTAAACCAACCTCACTACCTCCTGTCACCACCAGAGGGAGAACGGAAGGAGGAGCAGAAAATGAGTTCACAACACTTCAGGCTTTAATTAGCCTGTTAGGGTTATGGCTTGTTCACTATCATTGTTAGAAAAGGCAAGGTGATGAAAATTTCCCAGCTTTATAAAAACCCAGCCTCCTCTAACCTTGTGCCAAAAAACAGCAGCCATGGCAGCTGGTTAACACTCTGAAAAGTAATATGTTTGAGGTCTACAAAGCAGGAAAAAACTTTAAGAAGATAGCAAAGTATTTTTACTCTTACCTCAGTTTGAAATGTAATTAAGAAATGGAAGTTGAAAGGAGTAGTAGAGGTCATGATAAGGTCAGGAAGACCAAGCCAATTTTCAGTGAGAGCTGCTGGAAGGATTGCTATAGAGGCAAATTAGAACCTCATCTTGACTGCAAAAAACATCCAGAAAGATTTAGCAGACGCTGCAGTTGTGGTACATTGTTCTACTGTTCTGAGACACCTGCACAAATAAGGCCTTTAAATAATATAACCTCTCCTGCATCCTCACCATAAAATTCAGAGTAAGAATTATGTAAAAGAACATCTAAACAAGCCTGATATATTTTGGAAACAAGTCCTATGTGTCAATAAGGTTAAAATAGAGCTCTTTGGCCACAATGATCAAAGGAATGTGTGGAGTAAAAATGGCACAGAATTTCAGAAAAAAGAACATTTTGCCAACCATTAAGTATTGGGGTGGATCAATCATGCATTGGAGTTTTGTTGCAGCTAATGGCACAGAGAACATTTCATTGGTAGAGAGAAGAATGGATTCATTGAAATTTTTATAAATTCTTGATGCAAACATAACATCATCTGTAAAAAAACTGAAGTTTAAAAGAGGATGGCTTCTACAAATGGATAATGATCATAAACACACTTCAAAATCCACAATGGACTACCTTAAAAAGCACAAGCTGAAGGTTTTACAATGGTCCTCACAATCCCCTGATCTGAGCATCATTGAAAATCTGTGGCTAAACCTCAAAATAGCAATCACCGAAATTAAGTACTAAATTCCTCCTGACAAAACTGGTGTAAATGATCCTTTGTAGGGCGCCTTGCTCACCCCTGCCTTTTCAGCTTTGCTCATAAATTTTCAATAGGATTCAGTTCAGGGCTTTGTGATGGCCTCTTGAAAACATTAACTTTGTTATCCTTATGACATTTTGTTACCATTTTGGTAGTATGCTTCAAGTCATTGTCCATTTGGAAGACAAATTTCCGCACAAGCTTTAACATCAAGGATGATGTCTTGAAATGTTGCTTCAGTATTGCCACATCATTTTCTTTTCTCATGATGCCATCTATTTTGAGAACTGCATTAGTTCCTCCGGCAGCAAAATAACTCCACAACATGATTCTGCCACCCCTGTGTTTCACAGCTGGGATAGTGTTCTTAGGCTTCCAAGCTTCTCCCTTTTTCCTCCAAACATAACGATGGTCATTATGCCCCAAAAGTTAAATTTTAGTTTCATCAGACCACAGGGCATGTTCCCCAAAATGTAAGGTTTTTGTTACTGTGTGCATTTTCATGCATTAATCTGGCTTTTTTACGTTTCTTTTGGAGTAATGGCTTTTTCCTGGCAGAGTGGGTTTTCAGCCCATGTTGATATCGTACTCGTTTCACTGTGGATATTGACACAATCTTACCAGCTTCTGCCACCATCTTCACAAAGTCTTTTGCTTTTGTCCTTGCATTGATATGCACATGTCAGACCAAAGCACATTCATCTCTGGGACACAGAACCCATTTCCTTCCTAAGCGGTATGTTGGCTGGACATCCCCATCTTGTTTGTACTTGTGTATAAATGTTTATACAGATGAACAAGGCACCTTCAGTTATCTTGAAATTGTAGACAATGGTGAGCCAGATTTGCGCAAGTCAACAACTCTCTTCCTAACATATTGGCTGATTTCTTTAGACTCTCTCATGATGCTACACAAAGAAGGTGTGTCTGTAATTAACTCAGATGTTGCCAAAAAGTCTAATCATTAGCTACCAAATACCTGACATCATCATATGGGCAGTCCAGAAATGTTTAAAGGCATAGTAATCTTGTATGTAAACTTTTGACTTTGCAGTAAGTAATAAAAATGCCTTAAAATATTCTCTCTCTCATTATTCTGGCATTTGGCAAATATTAACAATTATGGTAATCCTAATTGACCTAAAATGGAAAGGCTTATTCTGTTTTCATTTAATTTTGATGTCGCTGCATTTTCAAACTGATTTTTTTTAGAAACAAAAAACAAGGTTGCACACCAAGACATATAAAAGACCATAGTTAATAGGAAGCAGAATGATAAGTAGTGTTGAGCGATACCTTCCGATATCAGGAAATATCGGATCGGATTGGATCGGACCGATACCCCAAATATATCGGGTATCGCCAATTCCGATACTGAAAACCCATGCAAGTCAATGGGGCACAAATATCGGAATGAAAATAAACCCTTTCTTTCCTTGGACATCCAGTTTGGGAGGGGGGAAGAGTGTGGGCGGTGCGTGGGCGGAGACTGTGCGTGTGTGTGTGCAGGTGGGGTCTGTGCGGGCCTGTCGGGGGTCTATGCGGGCTGCCGGGGGTCTGTGCGGGCCTGCTGGGGGTCTGTGCGGGCTGCCAGGGGTGTGTGCGGGCCTGCTGGGCGTCTGTACGGGCCTGCCAGGGATCTGTGCGGGCTGCCTGGGGTCTGTGCGGGCCTGCTGGGGGTCTGTGCAGGCTGTCAGGGGTCTGTGCGGGCCTGCCGGGGGTCTGTGTGGGCTGCCGGGGGTCTGTGCGGGCCTGCCGGGGGTTGTGCGTGTGTGCAGGCATTGGGCTATGCCTGCTACAATGACAGTGATTGACACATTAGCCAATGATGGGACACTAGTAGCCCCATCATCCGGCAAATGTGTTGAATAGAGTTGAGCGATACCAGCCGATACTTGAAAATATCGGATCGGAATGGATCGGCCGATCTTAAAAAAAAGTATCGGTATCGCCGATTCCGATACCGGGAACCAATGCAAGTCAATGGGGCCAAAATATCGGAATTAAAAAAAACCCTTTCTTTCCTTGTAGGTTAATTCTACATGAAGAAAAACAACTAAGAATAATGTAGAATGTATTGTGGGAGGTGGAGGAGACATTAAAGCCATAGAGGTTTAGCCCAATCAAATGGAATAGCAGGAATTAAACTTTTTTTTTTAAAGATGTTAGGAGTTACAAAGATATTGACTATGTTAGCCTCATTTATATTTTGCCAGACATGTATGTCTTCTTCTTCTACTTCCTTTTTTTACATTCTTCTTCTTCTTCTTCTACTTCCTTTTTTTACATTCTTCTTCTTCTTCTTCTTCTACTTCCTTTTTTTACATTCTTCTTCTTCTTCTTCTTCTACTTCCTTTTTTTACATTCTTCTTCTTCTTCTTCTTCTACTTCCTTTTTTTACATTCTTCTTCTTCTTCTTCTACTTCCTTTTTTTACATTCTTCTTCTTCTTCTTCTTCTTCTTCTTCTTCTTCTTCTTCTTCTTCTTCTTCTTCTTCTTCTTCTTCTTCTTCTTCTTCTTCTTCTTCTTCTTCTTCTTCTTCTTCTTCTTCTTCTTCTTCTTCTTCTTCTTCTTCTTCTTCTTCTTCTTCTTCTTCTTCTTCTTCTTCTTCTTCTTCTTCTTCTTCCTTTTCTTACATTCTTCATATTCTTCTTATTCAACAATTATTATTCTACATATTCAGCTTCTTCATCTTCTTCCTATTCTTCTTCATCATATTCTTGTTTGTGTCAGGCATTCCTGTAGTTGTTATCTAGAAAAGTTAGAAGTTTACACCTTCCGTTCTGCCTGTCACAAAAGATTTACAACAGGATTTGTCCGCGTTCAGTTTGGCCTGCAGAAGCAGGCCTTTTCCAGGGGCACCACGAGGAGGAACGGACTCACCCCCATACACTGCTTAGTCTTCTTCTGCTTATAAATAAGATAATATCATTTGCTCAGAGTATTAGTCTTATGCTTAATGTTCTTCTGCTTTGTTTTTTTTATGCTTCTTTGTCTTCTCTCTCTTGTTGTTCTGCATCTTGGTGGTTGTCTTCCTGTTCTTTGTCCTCTTGAACCAGCTGACGGTACTGGCACCCGGAGGGGCAGCAGAAGGAACAAGAGCCAATGGCACTACCGAGGACCAGCTGACGGTGCTGGAACCCGGTTACTAAGCAGGAGGTACCTGTGCTACAAAGCACTACCAAGGACCAGCAGACGTTGCCGGAACTCGGATACCGAGATGGAGGCACCTAGGCCAAACGCTCTGACGAGAACCAGCTGACGGTGCTGGAACCCGGAGGGGTAGCATAAGCTGCAAGAGCAAATGGAAATAGCGAGGACCAGCTGACAGTGCTGGCACCCGGAGGGGCAGCAGAAGGAATAAGAGCCAATGGCACAACCGAGGACCAGCTGACGGTGCTGGAACCCGGTTACTAAGCAGGAGGTACCTGTGCTACAAAGCACTACCAAGGACCAGCAGACGTTGCCGGAACTCGGATACCGAGATGGAGGCACCTAGGCCAAAGGCTCTGACGAGAACCAGCTGACGGTGCTGGAACCCGGAGGGGTAGCATAAGCTGCAAGAGCAAATGGAAATAGCGAGGACCAGCTGACAGTGCTGGCACCCGGAGGGGCAGCAGAAGGAATAAGAGCCAATGGCACAACCGAGGACCAGCTGACGGTGCTGGAACCCGGTTACTAAGCAGGAGGTACCTGTGCTACAAAGCACTACCAAGGACCAGCAGACGTTGCTGGAACTCGGATACCGAGATGGAGGCACCTAGGCCAAAGGCTCTGATGAGAACCAGCTGACGGTGCTGGAACCCGGAGGGGTATCAGAAGTTACCCCTGAAAAGCAAAGTTGGCATGCCGCAAGCTGGCCGCAGTTACCGAATCACACAGTCCTACAGGGGGTGCTTGTCCTACTGGCACTATGGAACAAACCTTTCTTACCAGAACCCGCAGTCCACATAGGAAGCACCTAAACTGCTGGCACCCTAGCCTCGGCTAACCCAACCGCAACACGACATGGCAACTTGGGGTGGCAAACTGACATTGACACTTCCCGGAAACAGCAGGCAGGGCTGGAACCAAGCTGGGCAGGAGGGAGTACCCGTGCCAAAGTCAGTTATGAGCAGCAACTGGCGATGTTGGAGCCCAGGACAAGCACTTAGCAGGCTGAGGCCTGATGTGCTGTCAATTGGGAGGCAGCAGGACAGATTGCCATCAAAACAGCAGGGGAACAGCTGACGTTACTGAACCCCACAAACACAGGAGCTAGTGTTTTACTCTGTGAAGACGGCACTTCCGAGCAACAACTGGCTGTGTTGAAGCCCAGGGACAAGCACGGAGCAGGCTTAGGCTGCATTGAAGAAATTTTAAGATCGGTTGTAGACTACTAATTTGAACCAAGCTCCACTTAGGCCTGTGGATTCACTGATTTTCGTATTTCCCCTGTCCTCCAACCCCGCCAGTTACAGCTCCGAAGTGGCGTCTGCACAATCCACACTTGTTCCTGTGTTACAGGTGTTCAGTCCGGTCAGTTAATCCCCTGATGTGTGTCCGGCAATGTCGCCTGCTCTGTCCACATTCCGATAATGGGAATGTGGACAGAGCAGGCGACATTGCCGGACACACATCAGGGGATTAACTGATCGGACTGAACACCTGTAACACAGGAACAAGTGTGGATTGTGCAGACGCCACTTCGGAGCTGTAACTGGCAGGGTTGGAGGACAGGGGAAATACGAGAGACAGTGGAGCCACAGGCCTAATTGGAGCACGGTTAAAAATCAGTAGTGGTACGACTGTGTAGGCAGCAGGAGACTTTGCCATCCACACAGCAGGGGATCAGCTGACATTACTGAACCCCACTGAGACACGGGAGCAAGTATCTCTTTCCGTGTGGACGGCACTTCCGAACTACAACTGGCTGTGTTGAAGCCCAGGAAATAGGAGGGTGTAGGCAGAGGCCTACTGTATTTTGAATGAGTTTACAGCAGGAGAGACTGCCATCCACACAGCAGGGGATCAGCTGACGTTACTGAACCCCACTGAGACACGGGAGCAAGTATCTCTTTCCGTGTGGACGGCACTTCCGAACTACAACTGGCTGTGTTGAAGCCCAGGAAATAGGAGGGTGTAGGCAGAGGCCTACTGAATTTTGAATGAGGTGACAGCAGGAGAGACTGCCATCCACACAGCAGGGGATCAGCTGACGTTACTGAACCCCACTGAGACACGGGAGCAAGTGTCTCTTTCCGTGTGGACGGCACTTCCGAACTACAACTGGCTGTGTTGAAGCCCAGGAAATAGGAGGGTGTAGGCAGAGGCCTACTGTATTTTGAATGAGTTTACAGCAGGAGAGACTGCCATCCACACAGCAGGGGATCAGCTGACGTTACTGAACCCCACTGAGACACGGGAGCAAGTATCTCTTTCCGTGTGGACGGCACTTCCGAACTACAACTGGCTGTGTTGAAGCCCAGGAAATAGGAGGGTGTAGGCAGAGGCCTACTGAATTTTGAATGAGGTGACAGCAGGAGAGACTGCCATCCACACAGCAGGGGATCAGCTGACGTTACTGAACCCCACTGAGACACGGGAGCAAGTATCTCTTTCCGTGTGGACGGCACTTCCGAACTACAACTGGCTGTGTTGAAGCCCAGGAAATAGGAGGGTGTAGGCAGAGGCCTACTGAATTTTGAATGAGGTGACAGCAGGAGAGACTGCCATCCACACAGCAGGGGATCAGCTGACGTTACTGAACCCCACTGAGACACGGGAGCAAGTATCTCTTTCCGTGTGGACGGCACTTCCGAACTACAACTGGCTGTGTTGAAGCCCAGGAAATAGGAGGGTGTAGGCAGAGGCCTACTGTATTTTGAATGAGTTTACAGCAGGAGAGACTGCCATCCACACAGCAGGGGATCAGCTGACGTTACTGAACCCCACTGAGACACGGGAGCAAGTATCTCTTTCCGTGTGGACGGCACTTCCGAACTACAACTGGCTGTGTTGAAGCCCAGGAAATAGGAGGGTGTAGGCAGAGGCCTACTGAATTTTGAATGAGGTGACAGCAGGAGAGACTGCCATCCACACAGCAGGGGATCAGCTGACGTTACTGAACCCCACTGAGACACGGGAGCAAGTGTCTCTTTCCGTGTGGACGGCACTTCCGAACTACAACTGGCTGTGTTGAAGCCCAGGAAATAGGAGGGTGTAGGCAGAGGCCTACTGTATTTTGAATGAGTTTACAGCAGGAGAGACTGCCATCCACACAGCAGGGGATCAGCTGACGTTACTGAACCCCACTGAGACACGGGAGCAAGTATCTCTTTCCGTGTGGACGGCACTTCCGAACTACAACTGGCTGTGTTGAAGCCCAGGAAATAGGAGGGTGTAGGCAGAGGCCTACTGAATTTTGAATGAGGTGACAGCAGGAGAGACTGCCATCCACACAGCAGGGGATCAGCTGACGTTACTGAACCCCACTGAGACACGGGAGCAAGTATCTCTTTCCGTGTGGACGGCACTTCCGAACTACAACTGGCTGTGTTGAAGCCCAGGAAATAGGAGGGTGTAGGCAGAGGCCTACTGTATTTTGAATGAGTTTACAGCAGGAGAGACTGCCATCCACACAGCAGGGGATCAGCTGACGTTACTGAACCCCACTGAGACACGGGAGCAAGTATCTCTTTCCGTGTGGACGGCACTTCCGAACTACAACTGGCTGTGTTGAAGCCCAGGAAATAGGAGGGTGTAGGCAGAGGCCTACTGAATTTTGAATGAGGTGACAGCAGGAGAGACTGCCATCCACACAGCAGGGGATCAGCTGACGTTACTGAACCCCACTGAGACACGGGAGCAAGTATCTCTTTCCGTGTGGACGGCACTTCCGAACTACAACTGGCTGTGTTGAAGCCCAGGAAATAGGAGGGTGTAGGCAGAGGCCTACTGAATTTTGAATGAGGTGACAGCAGGAGAGACTGCCATCCACACAGCAGGGGATCAGCTGACGTTACTGAACCCCACTGAGACACGGGAGCAAGTGTCTCTTTCCGTGTGGACGGCACTTCCGAACTACAACTGGCTGTGTTGAAGCCCAGGAAATAGGAGGGTGTAGGCAGAGGCCTACTGTATTTTGAATGAGTTTACAGCAGGAGAGACTGCCATCCACACAGCAGGGGATCAGCTGACGTTACTGAACCCCACTGAGACACGGGAGCAAGTATCTCTTTCCGTGTGGACGGCACTTCCGAACTACAACTGGCTGTGTTGAAGCCCAGGAAATAGGAGGGTGTAGGCAGAGGCCTACTGTATTTTGAATGAGTTTACAGCAGGAGAGACTGCCATCCACACAGCAGGGGATCAGCTGACGTTACTGAACCCCACTGAGACACGGGAGCAAGTGTCTCTTTCCGTGTGGACGGCACTTCCGAACTACAACTGGCTGTGTTGAAGCCCAGGAAATAGGAGGGTGTAGGCAGAGGCCTACTGTCTTTGTAATGCGGAGACAGCAGGAGAGACTGCCATCTCCACAGCAGGGGAACAGCTGGCAGTGCTGAACCCCACTAACACTTGAACGAATGTGTTTGGCTCTGTGGAGACGACACTTCTGAACACCAACTGACGCTGTTGGAGCCCAGGATTAGGCGAGGAGCAGGCTGGGGCCTACTGGATTTTGGCAGGTGAATGCAGCAGGAGACTTGCCATCTCCACAGCAGGGGAACAGCTGGCAGTGCTGAACCCCACTAACACTTGAACGAATGTGTTTGGTTCTGTGGAGACGACACTTCTGAACACCAACTGACGCTGTTGGAGCCCAGGATTAGGCGAGGAGCAGGCTGGGGCCTACTGGATTTTGGCAGGTGAATGCAGCAGGAGACTTGCCATCTCCACAGCAGGGGAACAGCTGGCAGTGCTGAACCCCACTAACACTTGAACGAACGTGTTTGGCTCTGTGGAGACGACACTTCTGAACACCAACTGACGCTGTTGGAGCCCAGGATTAGGCGAGGAGCAGGCTGGGGCCTACTGGATTTTGGCAGGTGAAGGCAGCAGGAGACTTGCCATCTCCACAGCAGGGGAACAGCTGGCAGTGCTGAACCCCACTAACACTTGAACGAACGTGTTTGGTTCTGTGGAGACGACACTTCTGAACACCAACTGACGCTGTTGGAGCCCAGGATTAGGCGAGGAGCAGGCTGGGGCCTACTGGATTTTGGCAGGTGAATGCAGCAGGAGACTTGCCATCTCCACAGCAGGGGAACAGCTGGCAGTGCTGAACCCCACTAACACTTGAACGAATGTGTTTGGTTCTGTGGAGACGACACTTCTGAACACCAACTGACGCTGTTGGAGCCCAGGATTAGGCGAGGAGCAGGCTGGGGCCTACTGGATTTTGGCAGGTGAAGGCAGCAGGAGACTTGCCATCTCCACAGCAGGGGAACAGCTGGCAGTGCTGAACCCCACTAACACTTGAACGAATGTGTTTGGTTCTGTGGAGACGACACTTCTGAACACCAACTGACGCTGTTGGAGCCCAGGATTAGGCGAGGAGCAGGCTGGGGCCTACTGGATTTTGGCAGGTGAATGCAGCAGGAGACTTGCCATCTCCACAGCAGGGGAACAGCTGGCAGTGCTGAACCCCACTAACACTTGAACGAACGTGTTTGGCTCTGTGGAGACGACACTTCTGAACACCAACTGACGCTGTTGGAGCCCAGGATTAGGCGAGGAGCAGGCTGGGGCCTACTGGATTTTGGCAGGTGAAGGCAGCAGGAGACTTGCCATCTCCACAGCAGGGGAACAGCTGGCAGTGCTGAACCCCACTAACACTTGAACGAACGTGTTTGGTTCTGTGGAGACGACACTTCTGAACACCAACTGACGCTGTTGGAGCCCAGGATTAGGCGAGGAGCAGGCTGGGGCCTACTGGATTTTGGCAGGTGAATGCAGCAGGAGACTTGCCATCTCCACAGCAGGGGAACAGCTGGCAGTGCTGAACCCCACTAACACTTGAACGAACGTGTTTGGCTCTGTGGAGACGACACTTCTGAACACCAACTGACGCTGTTGGAGCCCAGGATTAGGCGAGGAGCAGGCTGGGGCCTACTGGATTTTGGCAGGTGAAGGCAGCAGGAGACTTGCCATCTCCACAGCAGGGGAACAGCTGGCAGTGCTGAACCCCACTAACACTTGAACGAACGTGTTTGGTTCTGTGGAGACGACACTTCTGAACACCAACTGACGCTGTTGGAGCCCAGGATTAGGCGAGGAGCAGGCTGGGGCCTACTGGATTTTGGCAGGTGAATGCAGCAGGAGACTTGCCATCTCCACAGCAGGGGAACAGCTGGCAGTGCTGAACCCCACTAACACTTGAACGAATGTGTTTGGTTCTGTGGAGACGACACTTCTGAACACCAACTGACGCTGTTGGAGCCCAGGATTAGGCGAGGAGCAGGCTGGGGCCTACTGGATTTTGGCAGGTGAAGGCAGCAGGAGACTTGCCATCTCCACAGCAGGGGAACAGCTGGCAGTGCTGAACCCCACTAACACTTGAACGAATGTGTTTGGTTCTGTGGAGACGACACTTCTGAACACCAACTGACGCTGTTGGAGCCCAGGATTAGGCGAGGAGCAGGCTGGGGCCTACTGGATTTTGGCAGGTGAATGCAGCAGGAGACTTGCCATCTCCACAGCAGGGGAACAGCTGGCAGTGCTGAACCCCACTAACACTTGAACGAACGTGTTTGGCTCTGTGGAGACGACACTTCTGAACACCAACTGACGCTGTTGGAGCCCAGGATTAGGCGAGGAGCAGGCTGGGGCCTACTGGATTTTGGCAGGTGAAGGCAGCAGGAGACTTGCCATCTCCACAGCAGGGGAACAGCTGGCAGTGCTGAACCCCACTAACACTTGAACGAACGTGTTTGGTTCTGTGGAGACGACACTTCTGAACACCAACTGACGCTGTTGGAGCCCAGGATTAGGCGAGGAGCAGGCTGGGGCCTACTGGATTTTGGCAGGTGAATGCAGCAGGAGACTTGCCATCTCCACAGCAGGGGAACAGCTGGCAGTGCTGAACCCCACTAACACTTGAACGAACGTGTTTGGTTCTGTGGAGACGACACTTCTGAACACCAACTGACGCTGTTGGAGCCCAGGATTAGGCGAGGAGCAGGCTGGGGCCTACTGGATTTTGGCAGGTGAAGGCAGCAGGAGACTTGCCATCTCCACAGCAGGGGAACAGCTGGCAGTGCTGAACCCCACTAACACTTGAACGAACGTGTTTGGCTCTGTGGAGACGACACTTCTGAACACCAACTGACGCTGTTGGTGCCCAGGATTACGCATGCCGCATGCAGAGGCCAATGGGCAGCGGTTTTTATGGAGGTTGTGGACTACTACTGATTCTAACCATGCTCCACTTAGGCCTCTGGCTCCACTGTCTCTACTATTTACCCTGGCCTCCAACCCCGCCAGCTACATCTCTGAAGTGGCGTCAGCACAATCTACACTTGTTCCTGTGTTACTGGTGCTCAGTCCCATCAGTTGATCCCCTGATGTTTGTCCGGCAAGTTCGCCAGCTCTGTCCTCATTCCCACTACTGGTTATGGGAATGTGGACAGAGCAGGAGACCTTGCCGGACACACATCAGGGGATAAACTGATGGGACTGAGCCACAGGAACACAGGAACAAGTGTAGATTGTGCTGACGCCACTTCAGAGATGTAGATGGCGGGGTTGGAGGTCAGGGGAAATAGTAGAGACAGTGGAGCCAGAGACCTAAGTTGGGCACGGTTAAAAATCAGTAGTGGTTTGAATGTTGATGGAGCTGGTGACTCTGCCGTCCACACAGCAGGGGATCAGCTGGCATTACTGAACCCCAGTAACACAGGAGCTAGTGTGTTTCTCTGTGCAGACGACACATCTGAGCGACAACTGGCTGTGTTGAAGCACAGGGATTATAGTTCAGGTGGTAGAAAAATGAACACACCAGCAGACCTGGATACAGTTGCCAACCACTAATTTAGTCTGTAAGAGGAATGGCAAAGTCTTTGGAGATCCAGGCCTTGTTCATTTTCAGAAAAGTCAGCCGGTCAACATTATCGGAAGATAGTCGCGTGCGACGGTCTGTTAGTACACCACCTGCGGCACTAAAGACACGTTCCGATAATACACTGGCAGCAGGGCAAGCCAGCACCTCCAATGCATACTGGCTAAGCTCTGGCCATGTATCCAGCTTAGAGACCCAAAACTTGAAGGGGGAAGAGCCATCTGGGAGTACAGCGACAGGGCAAGACATGTAGTCTGACACCATCTGACGGAAGCGTTGCCTCCTGCTGACTCGAGGCGTCGCTGATGGTGTAGACAATTGTGGTGGACACACAAAACTTTGCCACATTTGGGCCATAGTGGTCTTGCCTTGTGCTGCGGCACTGCCTCTGCTCCCTCTTTGTGCAGAGTTTCCTCCACTGCCTCGACGCACAGAGCTGCTTTGTAAAGCACTTGCAACAATGCTGTCGGGTGGAATGGAAAACATTATGGACTGCACCAGTGACTCTTCGTACTCCCGCATTTTACGCTCCCGGTTCAACGTTGGTATGAGCCTTTGTACGCTGTCCCGGTAGCGAGGATCTAGGAGGGTGTACACCCAATAATCAGCCGAGACGAGAATGTGGGCGATGCGGCGGTCGTTTCTCAGGCACTGCAGCATGAAATCAACCATGTGCTGCAGACTCCCAACTGCCAAAGAACCGCTGTCCCCTGTTTGAGGCGTGACCTCGACCTGCTCTGCATCACCCCACCCTCGCTGTACATACTGAGTAGAGGTTTGTGTACCTCCCTCCTCTGGAGAGATGTCTTCCTCCTCCATCGACTCCTCCTCATCCTCCTCACAAAGTGTCCCCTGCCTAGGCCTTTGTGAGGAAACACGTAGCGCAGACTGTCCAGAAGCAGATGGCATTTGGGACTCCTCATCCTCCACCTCTTCTGAAACCTCATCCCTTAGTGCTTGCAGTGTTTGTTGAAGCAGGCAGATAAGGGGGACAGTCATGCTGACTAGTGCATCATCTGCACTCGCCATCCGCGTGGATTCATCGAAGGCACGCAAAACGAGGCAGATGTCCTTCATAGAGGCCCACTCAATGGTGCTGAAGTGTGAACGGCGCACAGTGCGACTTGTTTGCGCCTGATGCAGCTGGTACTCCATGACTGCTGCCTGCTGCTCACACAACCGCTCCAACATATGTAACGTTGAATTCCACCGGGTGGGTAGGTCACATATGATGCGATGTTCTGGAAGGCCAAATCGTCGCTGCAGAGCAGCGAGGCGCGATCTTGCCGTGCTGGAACGTCGCAAGTGAGCGCACTCTATGCGGACCTTGTGCAACAGTGCATCAAGATCCGGATAGTCCCTCAGAAAGCTCTGCACGACCAAGTTAAGAACATGTGCCAGACATGGGATGTGTGTGAGGTTGCCTAGGCCAAGAGCTGCCACCAGATTTCGGCCATTGTCACACACTACCAAGCCCGGCTGGAGATTCGCTGGCCCAAACCACACATCGCTCTCCAGCTTGATAGCATTCCAGAGCTCCTGCGCTGTGTGGCTTCGATTCCCCAAAGAAATTAATTTGAGTACAGCCTGTTGACGTTTGGCCACGGCTGTGCTCATATCGGTCGTAACAGGCTCCTGCTCTGCTGTTTCTGAGGAACTTGAGTAGGAGGAGGAGTCTATGTGTACAGACTGGAGTCCTGCAATCCGTGGCGTTGGAAGAACACGTACAGCGCCACTCTCCAGATCCGTACCCGGCTCCACAACATTGACCCAGTGGGCAGTGAGGGAAAGGTATCGTCCCTGTCCATGGTTACTGGTCCACGCATCGGTGGTCAGGTGGACCTTGCTACTAACGGCGTTTAGTAGCGCATGTTTTATTTTGCCCTCAACATGTTTCTGCAGGGCAGGGACGGCTCGCCTGCTGAAATAAAAGCGGCTGGGCACGTTGTATTGGGGGACTGCCAATGCCATTAAGTCCCGGAAGGTGTCAGTGTCCACCAGCCTGAATGACAGCATTTCAACTGCCAGAAGTTTGGCAATGCCAGCATTCAGAGACTGTGCTCGGGGATGGTTTGCCGAGTAAGGGCGCCTTTTATCCCATGCCTGTGCTACCGATGGCTGTGATGGATGGGAACGTGCTGTTATGGGTGGAATCTGACAGGGTCTCCGGACAACAGTGGCAGAGGTTCTTCCTTGGCGATCCTGTGAGGAAGCCGAACCAGCAGTGTGTGAGCTGGAGGAAGAGGGCCCAACACGAACTGAAGAGGTGGTAGGTGGTGCTGTACGTTGGCCTACGTCTTGAGGGTGTCTCTGCAACTCCAACTCGTGCTTGGTGCGCACATGTTTCCACATATTTGTGGTATTGAGGTTGCTGACATTTCTCCCTCTTTTGACTCTCTGATGACACAGCTTGCATTTGACAAAGCAAATGTCATCTGCAACTGTGTCAAAAAAGGACCACGCACTGCAACTCTTGTGAGCGCCCGGTTTGCCTTTGGAAGGAGGAATGCTCCTAACGGGTGCCGAAGTGGAGGGTACAGGCAACCAAGTCTTCCCCCTCCCTCTGCCTCCTGTTTTGGCCGGTAGGGGAATCTCTTCCTCCGAGCTGCTCCCACCACCTTCCTGTTGCTCACGCCATGATGGGTCAAGGACCTCATCATCTTCCCTCCCCTCTTCAAACAGCTGCTTCTCCGGGGTTGTCTCGCCAGCACCGTACGCACCAGAAAGTGGCAACTGAGTCTCGTCATCATCTGATGCGTACTGAGGTGTGCTGACCATAGGCACTGGCCCACTCGCCTCTTCAGATTCAGAGGGACAAAGAAGTTGCGCATCACTGCATACTCCCTCTTCTTCACATTCAGGAATGCTGCTTGGCTGGCCCCCTCTTTCCAAGCCAACAGATTCCGAGAACAGAAGTAGAGATTGTGATGGCTCCTGTCCATGTCTCTCTGACTGCCTGGGCACTTTGGCAGGTGGTGAAGAGACAGATGGTTGCTCTTCGGTGCTCTGACCCTGAGAGGATGCGGAAGTAATTGAAGTCGATGCGTTAGCTGCCATCCATCCGACAACGGCTTCAATTTGTTCCTCCCGCAGCAGTGGGGTACGTTGAGGTCCTACAAAGCTGCGCATAAAGGACTGTTGCCTGCTAAAACTGGGGGATGCTGATCCACTGGTGCCCGCAGCAGGCCCAGAATCCCCACGTCCTCTACCTGTAGAATCCCCACGTCCTCTCCCTGCAGAATCCCCACGTCCTCTCCCTGCTGAAACTCCACGCCCACGCCCACGCCCCCGCGCCTTACTCCCTGCCTTCTTCATCTTGCAAGACTGCTTAAGATAGGCAAAAAAGGACAAAGGGGGGCCTTAGTGTGCTTATTCCTGAACAGCTGGTTACAGGTACAAGAAACACTAATTTTATGAAGTGTGTGTGTGTGGACTAGACTTTAATAGGAGCTGATGTGGCCTACACAAGTTCAAAATGTAGTGTTTGGTGAACTTTTTATGTGGTTTCTTTGTTTGAAACAAACTCAAAGTATGAGAACAAAGAATTGAAACTGATAGTATCACCAACTTTTTGGAGCTATTACAATGCAGGCAGGTAACCTACAATGCAAAAGATGAGGCTCCAAAAAAATTGGGTAATACTAATCTGGCTGCGCCGGCAGGGCACAAGCCAGAAAAAAAGGCTCCTCTATCTACTCCTATATAGTGTTTGCAACCAACCAATGTTGATGGATACGGATGGATGCACACTAATAGGAGAAGAAAAAATGAGCTGCACTCAGAGACAAATATGTGTGAGGCAGTGACGCACGTTGAGCGTCCTACAACCAGACGTAGCTGCAGGACACTCTACTCAGCGTGAGCTGCACTCACACACAGTCAGAGACCTCTCAGACAGCCGTCAACAGTGCAGCTAAGTGGGCACTGGCACTGACAGGCTGCAGAAAGGCTCCGCTGTGTACTCCTATATAGTGTTTGCAACCACCGTAGATGGAGACGGATGGATGCACACTAATAGAAGAAAAAATGAGCTGCACTCAAATAAAAATATGTGTGAGGCAGTGACGCACGCTGAGCGTCCTACAGCCAGACGTAGCTGCAGGACACACTACTCAGCGTGAGCTGCACTCACACACAGTCAAAGACCTCTCAGACAGCCGTGAACAGTGCAGCAAAGTGGACACTAGCACTGAAAGGCTGCAGAAAGGCTCCGCTGTCTACTACTAGTGTTTGCAACCAACGTATATGGATACGGATGGAAGCACACTAGATTGAAATTATTTAAAAAATGCAGCTCAAAAAATAAAAGATGTATGAGGCAGCAGTGATCACACTGGGTGGCCTACAGCCTGACGTGGCTGCAGGACCCACTCCACAGCGTGAGCTGCACTCACACAGCCCTTGCAGACAGCTGTGAAAACAGCGCTGCTAGGGAAAAGCAAGCTACAGTGGTGGTTTATGTAGCCTGGATAAAGCACAATATTGTTTTTAGAATCGCTATTTCTAACTGTCCCTCACAGTCTTCTACAGCAGCCTGTCCCTAACTGAATTCACAGCAGAGTGACCAGAAATGGCGGCTGCGGTGGCTTTTATAGTGCATCATGACATCATTTCGGCAGCCAATCACAGCCATGCCAATAGTTAACATGCCTACATGCCTAACAGGATGTGCCCACACTTCGGAGGATTCCCATTGGCTTAATCAAAGCAAGCAGGCTCATAGCATGATGGGAACTTCCTATTCCGATTCCGATCCCGGAATCCGATATGAAAAAAGTATCGGAATTAAGTATCGGAATTCCGATACCGCTGATATCGGCCGATACCCGATACTTGCGGTATCGGAATGCTCAACACTAGTGTTGAATGTAAAAAAAAACAAAACATACATACTACATACATACTACATATATACAACATTCATACAACATACATACATACTACACACTTCTTATATACTACATTCATACAACATACATACATACATACTACATACATACTACATATATACTACATTCATACAACATACATACATACTACATACATACTACATATATACTACATTCATACAACATACATACATACTACATATATACTACATTCATACAACATACATACATACTACATACATACTACATATACAGTTGTGGCCAAAAGTAATGACACCCCTGCAATTTTGTCAACTAATATTTCTTCCTGAAAATGATTGCAAACACAAATTCTTTGGTATTATTATCTTCATTTAATTTGTCTTAAATGAAAAAAACACAAAAAGAATTGTCCTAAAGCCAAATTGGATATAATTCCACACCAAGCATAAAAAAGAGGGTGGACAAAAGCATTGTCACTGTTAGAAAAATCATGTGATGCTTCTCTAATTTGTGTAATTAACAGCACCTGTAACTTACCTGTGGCACCTAACAGGTGTCGGCAATAACTAAATCACACTTGCAGCCAGTTGACATAGATTAAAGTTGACTCAACCTCTGTCCTGAGTCCTTGTGTGTACCACATTGAGCATGGAGAAATGAAAGAAGACCAAAGAACTGTCTGAGGACTTGAGAAACCAAATTGTGAGGAAGCATGAGCAATCTCAAGGCTACAAGTCCATCTCCAAAGACCTGAATGTTCCTGTGTCTACCGTGCGCAGTGTCATCAAGAAGTTTAAAGCCCATGGCACTGTGGCTATCCTCCCTAGATGTGGACGGAAAAGAAAAATTGACAAGAGATTTCAACGCAAGATTGTGCGGATGTTGGATAAAGAACCTCGACTAACATCCAAACAAGTTCAAGCTTCCCTCCAGTCCGAGGGTACAACAGTGTCAACCCGTACTATCCGTCGGTGTCTGAATGAAAAGGGACTGCATGGTAGGAGACCCAGGAAGACCCCACTTCTTACCCCAAGACATAAAAAAGCCAGGCTGAAGTTTGCCAAAACTTACCTGAAAAAGCCTAAAATGTTTTGGACGTATGTTCTCTGGTCAGATGAGACAAAAGTAGAGCTTTTTGGGCAAAGGCATCAACATAGAGTTTATAAGAGAAAAAATGAAGCATTCAAAGAAAAAAACACGGTCCCTACAGTCAAACATGGCGGAGGTTCCCTGATGTTTTGGGGTTGCTTTGCTGCCTCTGGCACTGGACTGCTTGACCGTGTGCATGGCGTTATGAAGTCTGAAGACTACCAGCAAATTTTGCAGCATAATGTAGGGCCCAGTGTGAGAAAGCTGGGTCTCCCTCAGAGGTCATGGGTCTTCCAGCAGGACAATGAACCAAAACACACTTCAAAAAGCACTAGAAAATCGTTTGAGAGAAAGCACTGGAGACTTCTAAGGTGGCCAGCAATGAGTCCAGACCTGAATCCCATAGAACACCTGTGGAGAGATCTAAAAATGGAAGTTTGGAGAAGACACCCTTCAAATATCAGGGACCTGGAGCACTTTGCCAATGAAGAATGGTCTAAAATTCCAGCAGAGCATTGTAAAAAACTCATTGATGGTTACCGGAAGCGGTTGGTCGCAATTATTTTGGCTAAAGGTTGTGCAACCAAGTATTAGGCTGAGGGTGCCAATACTTTTGTCTGGCCCATTTTTGGAGTTTTGTGTGAAATGATCAATGTTTTGCTTTTTGCTTCATTCTCTTTTGTGTTTTTTCATTTAAGACAAATTAAATAACGATAATAATACCAAAGAATTTGTGTTTGCAATCATTTTCAGGAAGAAACTGAGTATTATCTGACAAAATTGCAGGGGTGTCAATACTTTTGGTCACAACGGTATACTACATTCATACAACATACATACATACTACATAATACATATATACTACATATATACTACATTCATACAACATACATACATACTTCATACTACATACATACTACATATATACTAAATTCATACAACATACATACATACATACTACATACAACATACATAGTAGATAAAGCACTAGACAGTTTCAAGAGCAAACTGACATGAGTCTCAACAAAATATAATGGAGTATAAAGCAATAGGTGGAAATATAAAAAATAACTTTTAATCAATCATTTAAAAGTACCAATTAGTGTGTCACCCTGTGAAAATAAAAAAGCAGCATACAGCTGCTTATCAGGCATATAGGTCTATACTTAAAAAGAAAAAGTCGGCCCAGCCTGAATAAAGGATATAGATAGTCACCCGAAGATTTCTCTATATGGGTGTACAAAAAAATCTATGGGTTTAGAACAATTGAGAACACTTTCCCATAAATGCCATGACCCTTTTGCATATATATATAAGGAAGAATGCAAATTATCGGCCAAAAGGTCACAGAGGACCAAATATTGACAGTCAGGTGAGAATAATAAAAAAGGAACAATCTCACCCCGTGGATAGATGGGTCAGGAGTCCAGGAGAATCCTCTATTCAGTCCAACTGGAGGATGCAGTAAGGGAAGACAATACCCTGTCACATCCCTAACACCTAAAATTAGGCTCAAACCCAGACTCCTGCCCTAACAAGGGCAGTCCACAGCTGACCCTAACAACACATGCCCTGCACTTTCCCTAAGGCGTTGTCCCACGCGTTTCATCCAAGTACAATCATCTGGGGACTAAACTTGTAAAGTGCCATAGTGCTGATAATAGGAGAAAAACCTCCACTCCCTATACTGTCCAAGGGAAGTGGAGGAATGAGGGCATATTTATGAGCGACCTCAAATGCAATCACATCTTAATTACTGGCATCTGTTAAATAATTACCCCTTACATCGCGTCCATGAGTCCCTTGCGGGCGCCGTTGCACATGCCGTTTCCGTTTGTGGAACGCACGCCGAAGGGAGGAACTACATTACTGCGCCACTTCCGGCGCTAGATGCGATCCACGCCTCACTCCGGCGCATATGCGTCCAAGAAAGATGATCCACTTCCGGTGCGGCTTATACAGGAGCCGCCAACTTCCGGTATCGCGGATCATATGCGCTTTTTTAACGGCGCATGCGCGCCCGAAAATAACAAGCGGCCCCAATACAGAGGATCAGCGCATGTGCGCCAAAAGTGACTGTAACCGAGTCCAAAATAGCGGCGCAGAGTTTTAATTAAATATAAACATAAGCATAGATGATCATATGTCCGGAACAAAAATCCCCATAGACAAGTGGCCCATTCTCGATCCGCTACCTCCAATGTAGGGCGGATAAAACTCCGCCCACCGGACTCCAAAGCTGACTGATGTGCAACATCTGAGTGGACATAACCACCGCATCCATTAATTGTATGCACAGGCTATAACCATCACAGAAGCACCTTCACTCGGGTGGAGTGGGGGGAAAGGGGAGAAAAAGGGGGGGAAAAAAAGGGGTTCAGATGGAGAAGATAACTCCACCCACCGGACTCTCAAAAAGAAACTCATGTATGTTAGACCATAGCCGTCATATATCAATTGGATATGGACCCTATATAGCAATGAGGGGGTTATATTTATAGACAGTGAGATGTGGCAAATGATTAAATACATATATATTCAAAAATCCCAAAATAGGGTGACTTAAAGGATAGAGGTTATGACATCCTAGTTTGAAAATACTGTAGGTAAGGAGACCAAGGAAGAAATTAGATGAAACACCCAAAGCTAATTTGATCATTCAGGCCTTTAGGCGCAACCGTGTCCAAATAAAAAATCCATTTTGCCTCTCGTTGGAGAAGTAACTGATCCCAGTTCCCCCCCCTCTTAGGTTTAAAAACCTTGTCAGTGGCCATGAATTTCAGAAGTCCAGTTTGTCCCTTGTGTATACTATGGATATGTCTCGAGATCGGAGTGTCCCTCTTGTGTAACACATCCCCAACGTGTTTGCCGATTCTCCTCCTGAATTCGCGAATAGTCTTACCCACGTATTCTAATCCGCAAACACAAGTAACCTTATAGACGACACCCTTAGTACCACAATTCATGAATTGTTTAATGTGGTGATTTTTCCCGGTAACATTACTAACAAAACTCTTTCCCACTGAGATGTGTTGACAAGCCACACAATGACCACATTTATGACAACCAACAATATCTTTATCCAACCACGTTTTTCTAGTTGGCGTGGCAAAGTGGCTATGAACAAGTCTATTATTAAGAGATCTCGCCTTTCTATAGGTAATTTGCGGGTGGTCCGTTAAGAAAGGGGACACATCACTGTCCATCTGTAGGATGGCCCAATGTTTTTGAATGATGTTCCTCACTGGAACCGCCCCATTGTCAAAGGTTGTAATGAACCTCAGAAACTCATGTTCCATACCTTTTTTATTATTAGTGGGGTTCAACAACTCTGTTCGCTCACATCCTTTGGCTTTTTCATATGCCTCTTTTAATATATTTTGGGGATAGCCTCTGCTTCTGAATCTATCTCTCAAGTCTCTGGCTTGATTTTCAAAGGTCACAGTATCGGAACAATTTCTTCGAATTCTGAGATACTGCCCCTTGGGGATAGCTCTTTTTAAATGCTGAGGATGATGGCTACCCCAGTATAATAGGGAATTGGTTGCTATTGGTTTCCTATAAGTGGAGGTAACCAATTCACCTTTTTTATTTTTTTCAATTACAATATCAAGAAAGGGCAGTCTCGAGGTCTCAATCACAGATGTAAAAAAGAGACCTATGTCATTACAGTTAAGGTTGTCCACAAAAGTACTAAATTCCTTTGCTGAGTCTTTCCAAACAATGAATATGTCGGCTATGTACCGTGTCCATATCTCAGGGACACGGCACATAGACGCACCCTCCAATTGTTCAGCCCCAAAAACCATTGTCTCCTCCCACCAACCGAGGAGGAGGTTCGCATAAGCCGGCGCACAGGGGCTCCCCATAGCGGTCCCCCTCAGTTGGTGGTAAAATTTCCCGCTGAATGCAAAGAAATTATGTGTCAAACAGAATCGGAGGAGCTTCAACACAAAATGATTATGTTCGCGATACTGGCAGCCTCTCATATTGAGAAAGTATTTAACCGCTTCTAGACCATGTATATGAGGTATAGATGTATACAAAGCCTCCACGTCTATACTAGCCAAGTATGATTGAGGATCAATAGTTAATCCTTCCAGCCGGCGAAGGAGGTCTGGAGTGTCTTTAACAAAGGATTGAAGTGAGGAAACAAAGGGAGACAATATCCGATCCAAGTAAATTTCGGCATTCTGACACAGACTGCCTATCCATGAGACAATTGGTCTGCCTTTAAGGGGGGTGAGACCTTTGTGCACCTTTGGTAAACAATAAAACGTAGCAATAACTGGATGACTAGGAAACAAAAAATCAAACTCAGTTTTGCTAATAATTTTGTCTGACAATGCTTCTGATAATATTGTTCGTAATTCCTCATGGTACATATTCATGGGATTAGACGGTAAAATCTCATAGGTGTCTCCATCAGCCAAAATTGACTCACATAAGCGTTGGTAATGATCAACTCAAAGGACGACAACATTGCCTCCCTTGTCGGAGGGCTTAATTACAATGCTGTCGTCCCGTTCCAACCGCTTAATGGCCTCAATTTCATCCCTAGAACAATTATAATTACAATGGAGTCGAGTTTGAGAAAGTTCAATTAAGTCCTGGGTCACTAGATTACAAAAAACATCAATTGCTGATAGATCGCCCGTTGGTGGCGGCATCTTGGTGCTTTTGCATTTAAGATTAGTAAAAGGACCCAGACCTACAGTATTAGGATCAACTTCCGCAATTGAATCCAATAGCCTCACATCTGGCAACATATCCTCCGGTATACCCAGTTCTAGACTTATCTTGGACTCCTGTCTCCGAAAGTATTTTTTCCACTTAACTTTTCTCAAAAACAGATTGAGATCCTTAATTGTCCTAAAGAGATCAAAATCTGTGTTTGGAACAAAGGAAAGACCTCTACTCAATATAGATCTTTCAGAACTATCAATGACTCTCTCTGATAAATTAATTATTTGGATGCTCTGATTGGCAGACAACTTGTTAATGTCGACTACTTCTTGGTCTGCAGTGGTCTGTTCTTGAGGGCATAGACTTGATCTAAAAAATGACCACTAGAGGTATTATCAGACCTATCTGGTGGTCCTCGTGAACCCCTGCCTCTACCCCGACCTCTGTTCCTACCTCTATTGGACCGGTTTCTACTTTCTGATTCAGAGAAATCAGTGTCGGTAGAGGAGAGATCAGTCTCTCTTTCAGTGGCCCCCGTGCGTGCAACTAATACTGAATATGCCTTATTGTCTTTGAAGTCCTGCACGTCACGTAAATATTGTTTATGCTTTCTCTCTTTAAGATGATACTGAAATCATTCGATGTGTGTTTGAAGTTTCGTTTCTTTCAAAATGAATTCAGATTCAGTGGAGAATTTTTTAGTGGTTTCAATATGCTCTTTAAGTTTCTCACTCAATGAGTTAAGGGTCACTCTTTCCTCATCCAATAGAAGCTGCATAAAGCGTAAGGAACTCTCTGTAGCCTCTTGTTCCCACTTATGTATAAAGGCTGAATTCTTATATCTATTACCCGCTGTTAGATTAATTCGCAAGCCACGTGGGACAATTTTGGCCTTAAGGTAGTTTTCCAAACTCTGAACTTCCCACCAGGAAGTAATCTTCCCACCAGGAAGTAATGGATGCGGTGGTTATGTCCACTCACATGTTGCACATCAGTCAGCTTTGGAGTCCGGTGGGCGGAGTTTTATCCGCCCTACATTGGAGGTAGCGGATCGAGAATGGGCCACTTGTCTATGGGGATTTTTGTTCCGGACATATGATCATCTATGCTTATGTTTATATTTAATTAAAACTCTGCGCCGCTATTTTGGACTCGGTTATAGTCACTTTTGGCGCACATGCGCTGATCCTCTGTATTGGGGGCCGCTTGTTATTTTCGGGCGCGCATGCGCCGTTAAAAAAGCGCATATGATCCGCGATACCGGAAGTTGGCGGCTCCTGTATAAGCCGCACCGGAAGTGGATCATCTTTCTTGGACGCATATGCGCCGGAGTGATGCATGGATCGCGTCTAGCGCCGGAAGTGGCGCAGTAATGTAGTTCCTCCCTTCGGCATGCGTTCCACAAACGGAAACGGCATGTGCAACGGCGCCCGCAAGGGACTCATGGACGCAATGTAAGGGGTAATTATTTAACAGATGCCAGTAATTAAGATGTGATTGCATTTGAGGTCGCTCATAAATATGCCCTCATTCCTCCACTTCCCTTGGACAGTATAGGGAGTGGAGGTTTTTCTCCTATTATCAGCACTATGGCACTTTACAAGTTTAGTCCCCAGATGATTGTACTTGGATGAAACGTGTGGGACAACGCCTTAGGGAAAGTGCAGGGCATGTGTTGTTAGGGTCAGCTGTGGACTGCCCTTGTTAGGGCAGGAGTCTGGGTTTGAGCCTAATTTTAGGTGTTAGGGATGTGACAGGGTATTGTCTTCCCTTACTGCATCCTCCAGTTGGACTGAATAGAGGATTCTCCTGGACTCCTGACCCATCTATCCACGGGGTGAGATTGTTCCTTTTTTATTATTCTCACCTGACTGTCAATATTTGGTCCTCTGTGACCTTTTGGCCGATAATTTGCATTCTTCCTTATATATATATGCAAAAGGGTCATGGCATTTATGGGAAAGTGTTCTCAATTGTTCTAAACCCATAGATTTTTTTGTACACCCATATAGAGAAATCTTCGGGTGACTATCTATATCCTTTATTCAGGCTGGGCCGACTTTTTCTTTTTAAGTATAGACCTATATGCCTGATAAGCAGCTGTATGCTGCTTTTTTATTTTCACAGGGTGACACACTAATTGGTACTTTTAAATGATTGATTAAAAGTTATTTTTTATATTTCCACCTATTGCTTTATACAACATACATAGTTTATATATACTACATTCATACAACATACATACTACATACATACTACATATATACTACATTCCCACAACATGCATACATACATATTACATACTACATACATACTACATATATACTACATTCATACAACATACATACATACTACATACATACTACATATATACTACATTCATACAACATACATACATACATAGTACATGCTACATACATACTTCATACATACATACAGTACAACATACATAAAACATGCTCCAGACATGCATACTACATACATACTACATACAATACATTAATGCAATACATACATATAGACATACAGTACATATAACATAGAGTACATACTCATCATCACTTGTCACTTTGATCCCCGAAGCCAGTTTCATCTGTAAAAAATATTAAAATAACAAACAACCATTATACTCCCTCATTCGCAGAAATCCACAAGTGTCCCACAACGATCTCCCGTGGAGAACAGCAGCATCTGTTGATGCGACCGCTCTCTAGGGGCTCCAGGAATACAATGATGGGAGGTAGGTATCCTTCCGTCCTGTATTCCTCCGCCACTGTAAAAAAATAGTCCCTAGTCTCACTTTTGGCATTGCTGTGTAAGAAAGTTCCCACACAGCTTTTGCCATAAAGTGAGACCAGTGAACTATAGTAAACTCTCAGTGATGCACTGCAGGAGATCGTCATGGGACACTTGTGGATTTCTGTGGACCAGGGAGTATATTGGTTATTTGTTATTTTAATATTTTTTACAGTGAGATGACACTGACTTCGGGGATCAAAGTGACAAGTGATGGTGAGTATGTACTGTATGTTATATGTACTGTATGTCTATATGTATGTATTGTATGAATGTATGAATGTGTTGTATGCAGTATGTAGGTAGTATGTATGTAGTATGTATGTTGTATGTATGTAGCATGTTGTATGTATGTTGTATGTATGTAGTAAGTATGTAGTATGTAGTATGTATGTATTATGTAGTATGTATGTATGCTGTATGAATGTAGTATATATGTAGTATGTATGTAGTATGTATGTATGTTGTATGAATATAGTATATATGTAGTATGTTTTATGTAGTATGTATGTTGTATGAATGTAGTATATATGTAGTATGTATGTACTATGTAGTATGTATGTATGTTGTATGAATGTAGTATATATGTAGTATGTAGAGTTGAGCGACTTTTGCTTTTTTAGGGTCGCGTTTCGTTTCGTGAAACCCGACTTTTCCAAAAGTCGGCTCGAGCAAGATTGTCCGATTATAGGGAAAAGTCGGGGTCGTCCCGAAACACGAAACCCAATGTAAGTCAATGGGGAATAAGAGTCGGCAGTGAGAGGAGGACAGGAAACACACCTACAGTGCCCATTTGAATGCCAAAAGCATCAATTCTTCTTACTTAAGCTTGTCAACCTTAATTAACTTCATAATACAAGTTACGCACTGAAAAATGGGGGTTATTTGGCTAAATTTGTGGGGGGGGAGGGCTGGCTGCAGGTTTTCATGTGCCCTGGGCGAAAGAGCGCCCCTTTAACACATACCACAACTCATCATGCTCCGATACGGCAGAGAAATAGCGGTATAGTACAATGAAAAATACCTCACTTTTTACATCTCATGACGAGGCACATCTATTTCTCCATACAAAATCATTGGTCCCATATAATGTTTGAAACAGTATATGATGAGCTCCACATAATGCTACAGTATATGTTGGTCCCCATGGATGAAGCTCCACTGTCTTATGGGCCCAAATAATGCTCCAAACATAATGGGCCCCATTTCTAATGCTCTAGTGTATAATGGGCCCTGTAAATGCTGCTCCAGTGTCTGATGTCCACCTTTGGAATGTTCCAGTGTATGGTGGGCCCCATCTATCATTCTCCAGAGTATAGTGCTCCCCAAAAATTGCTGTCCCAACATAGAAAACAATCAAATAAGTCTCCTCGCTAGGGAATCCCTGTACTTGTCTGGACAGGTGCTGTAGCTTGCTTAACAGCTCGCCAGCCGTTCTCACGCCCAGTATGGATTGCACGTGATTGCACAAAGGTTAGAAAGGGTACCGTATCCCTGGATAACATGTATGGATAGCGTACACATTCAAAATATATGTCTATACAGCATGAGGCAGGCTCAGACGGTGTTAGGCCCAGTATGGATTGCACGTCATTGCACAAAGGTTAGAAAGGGTACCGTATCCCCGGATAACATGTATGGATAGCGTACACATTCAAAATATATGTCTATACAGCATGAGGCAGGCTCAGACGGTGTTAGGCCCAGTATGGATTGCACGTCACTGCACAAAGGTTAGAAGGGGTACCGTATCCCCGGATAACATGTATGGATAGCGTACACATTCAAAATATATGTCTATACAGCATGAGGCAGGCTCAGACGGTGTTAGGCCCAGTATGGATTGCACGTCATTGCACAAAGGTTAGAAGGGGTACCGTATCCCTGGATAACATGTATGGATAGCGTACACATTCAAAATATATGTCTATACAGCATGAGGCAGGCTCAGACGGTGTTAGGCCCAGTATGGATTGCACGTCATTGCACAAAGGTTAGAAAGGGTACCGTATCCCCGGATAACATGTATGGATAGCGTACACATTCAAAATATATGTCTATACAGCATGAGGCAGGCTCAGATGGTGTTAGGCCCAGTATGGATTGCACGTCATTGCACAAAGGTTAGAAAGGGTACCGTATCCCTGGATAACATGTATGGATAGCGTACACATTCAAAATATATGTCTATACAGCATGAGGCAGGCTCAGACGGTGTTAGGCCCAGTATAGATTGCACGTCATTGCAGAAAGGTTAGAAGGGGTACCGTATCCCCGGATAACATGTATGGATAGAGTACACATTCAAAATATATGTCTATACAGCATGAGGTAGGCTCAGACGGTGTTAGGCCCAGTATGGATTGCACGTCATTGCACAAAGGTTAGAAGGGGTACCGTATCCCCGGATAACATGTATGGATAGCGTACACATTCAAAATATATGTCTATACAGCATGAGGCAGGCTCAGACGGTGTTAGGCCCAGTATGGATTGCACGTCATTGCACAAAGGTTAGAAAGGGTACCGTATCCCCGGATAACATGTATGGATAGCGTACACATTCAAAATATATGTCTATACAGCATGAGGCAGGCTCAGACGGTGTTAGGCCCAGTATTGATTGCACGTCATTGCACAAAGGTTAGAAAGGGTACCGTATCCCTGGATAACATGTATGGATAGCGTACACATTCAAAATATATGTCTATACAGCATGAGGCAGGCTCAGACGGTGTTAGGCCCAGTATGGATTGCACATCATTGCACAAAGGTTAGAAGGGGTACCGTATCCCCGGATAACATGTATGGATAGCGTACACATTCAAAATATATGTCTATACAGCATGAGGCAGGCTCAGACGGTGTTAGGCCCAGTATGGATTGCACGTCATTGCACAAAGGTTAGAAAGGGTACCGTATCCCCGGATAACATGTATGGATAGCGTACACATTCAAAATATATGTCTATACAGCATGAGGCAGGCTCAGACGGTGTTAGGCCCAGTATGGATTGCACGTCATTGCACAAAGGTTAGAAAGGGTACCGTATCCCTGGATAACATGTATGGATAGCGTACACATTCAAAATATATGTCTATACAGCATGAGGCAGGCTCAGACGGTGTTAGGCCCAGTATGGATTGCACGTCATTGCACAAAGGTTAGAAGGGGTACCGTATCCCCGGATAACATGTATGGATAGCGTACACATTCAAAATATATGTCTATACAGCATGAGGCAGGCTCAGACGGTGTTAGGCCCAATATGGATTGCACGTCATTGCACAAAGGTTAGAAGGGGTACTGTATCCCTGGATAACATGTATGGATAGCGTACACATTCAAAATATATGTCTATACAGCATGAGGCAGGCTCAGACGGTGTTAGGCCCAGTATAGATTGCACGTCATTGCAGAAAGGTTAGAAGGGGTACCGTATCCCCGGATAACATGTATGGATAGCGTACACATTCAAAATATATGTCTATACAGCATGAGGTAGGCTCAGACGGTGTTAGGCCCAGTATGGATTGCACGTCATTGCACAAAGGTTAGAAGGGGTACCGTATCCCCGGATAACATGTATGGATAGCGTACACATTCAAAATATATGTCTATACAGCATGAGGCAGGCTCAGACGGTGTTAGGCCCAGTATGGATTGCACGTCATTGCACAAAGGTTAGAAAGGGTACCGTATCCCCGGATAACATGTATGGATAGCGTACACATTCAAAATATATGTCTATACAGCATGAGGCAGGCTCAGACGGTGTAAGGCCCAGTATGGATTGCACGTCATTGCACAAAAGTTAGAAAGGGTACCGTATCCCTGGATAACATGTATGGATAGCGTACACATTCAAAATATATGTCTATACAGCATGAGGCAGGCTCAGACGGTGTTAGGCCCAGTATGGATTGCACGTCATTGCACAAAGGTTAGAAGGGGTACCGTATCCCCGGATAACATGTATGGATAGCGTACACATTCAAAATATATGTCTATACAGCATGAGGCAGGCTCAGACGGTGTTAGGCCCAGTATGGATTGCACGTCATTGCACAAAGGTTAGAAGGGGTACCGTATCCCCGGATAACATGTATGGATAGCGTAGACATTCAAAATATATGTCTATACAGCATGAGGCAGGCTCAGACGGTGTTAGGCCCAGTATGGATTGCACGTCATTGCACAAAGGTTAGAAAGGGTACCGTATCCCCGGATAACATGTATGGATAGCGTACACATTCAAAATATATGTCTATACAGCATGAGGCAGGCTCAGACGGTGTGAGGCCCAGTATGGATTGCACGTCATTGCACAAAGGTTAGAAAGGGTACCGTATCCCTGGATAACATGTATGGATAGCGTACACATTCAAAATATATGTCTATACAGCATGAGGCAGGCTCAGACGGTGTTAGGCCCAGTATGGATTGCACGTCATTGCACAAAGGTTAGAAGGGGTACCGTATCCCCGGATAACATGTATGGATAGCGTACACATTCAAAATATATGTCTATACAGCATGAGGCAGGCTCAGACGGTGTTAGGCCCAATATGGATTGCACGTCATTGCACAAAGGTTAGAAGGGGTACCGTATCCCTGGATAACATGTATGGATAGCGTACACATTCAAAATATATGTCTATACAGCATGAGGCAGGCTCAGACGGTGTTAGGCCCAGTATGGATTGCACGTCATTGAACAAAGGTTAGAAAGGGTACCGTATCCCTGGATAACATGTATGGATAGCGTACACATTCAAAATATATGTCTATACAGCATGAGGCAGGCTCAGACGGTGTTAGGCCCAGTATGGATTGCACGTCATTGCACAAAGGTTAGAAGGGGTACCGTATCCCCGGATAACATGTATGGATAGCGTACACATTCAAAATATATGTCTATACAGCATGAGGCAGGCTCAGACGGTGTTAGGCCCAGTATGGATTGCACGTCATTGCACAAAGGTTAGAAAGGGTACCGTATCCCTGGATAACATGTATGGATAGCGTACACATTCAAAATATATGTCTATACAGCATGAGGCAGGCTCAGACGGTGTTAGGTCCAGTATGGATTGCACGTCATTGCACAAAGGTTAGAAAGGGTACCGTATCCCTGGATAACATGTATGGATAGCGTACACATTCAAAATATATGTCTATACAGCATGAGGCAGGCTCAGACGGTGTTAGGCCCAGTATGGATTGCACGTCATTGCACAAAGGTTAGAAGGGGTACCGTATCCCCGGATAACATGTATGGATAGCGTACACATTCAAAATATATGTCTATACAGCATGAGGCAGGCTCAGACGGTGTTAGGCCCAGTATGGATTGCACTTCATTGCACAAAGGTTAGAAGGGGTACCGTATCCCCGGATAACATGTATGGATAGCGTACACATTCAAAATATATGTCTATACAGCATGAGGCAGGCTCAGACGGTGTTAGGCCCAATATGGATTGCCTGTCATTGCACAAAGGTTAGAAAGGGTACCGTATCCCCGGATAACATGTATGGATACCGTACACATTCAAAATATATGTCTATACAGCATGAGGCAGGCTCAGACGGTGTTAGGCCCAGTATGGATTGCACGTCATTGCACAAAGGTTAGAAAGGGTACCGTATCCCTGGATAACATGTATGGATAGCGTACACATTCAAAATATATGTCTATACAGCATGAGGCAGGCTCAGACGGTGTTAGGCCCAGTATGGATTGCACGTCATTGCACAAAGGTTAGAAGGGGTACCGTATCCCCGGATAACATGTATGGATAGCGTACACATTCAAAATATATGTCTATACAGCATGAGGCAGGCTCAGACGGTGTTAGGCCCAGTATGGATTGCACTTCATTGCACAAAGGTTAGAAGGGGTACCGTATCCCCGGATAACATGTATGGATAGCGTACACATTCAAAATATATGTCTATACAGCATGAGGCAGGCTCAGACGGTGTTAGGCCCAATATGGATTGCCTGTCATTGCACAAAGGTTAGAAAGGGTACCGTATCCCCGGATAACATGTATGGATACCGTACACATTCAAAATATATGTCTATACAGCATGAGGCAGGCTCAGACGGTGTTAGGCCCAGTATGGATTGCACGTCATTGCACAAAGGTTAGAAAGGGTACCGTATCCCTGGATAACATGTATGGATAGCGTACACATTCAAAATATATGTCTATACAGCATGAGGCAGGCTCAGACGGTGTTAGGCCCAGTATGGATTGCACGTCATTGCACAAAGGTTAGAAGGGGTACCGTATCCCCGGATAACATGTATGGATAGCGTACACATTCAAAATATATGTCTATACAGCATGAGGCAGGCTCAGACGGTGTTAGGCCCAGTATGGATTGCACGTCATTGCACAAAGGTTAGAAAGGGTACCGTATCCCTGGATAACTTGTATGGATAGCGTACACATTCAAAATATATGTCTATACAGCATGAGGCAGGCTCAGACGGTGTTATGCCCAGTATGGATTGCACGTCATTGCACAAAGGTTAGAAGGGGTACCGTATCCCCGGATAACATGTATGGATAGCGTACACATTCAAAATATATGTCTATACATCAGGAGGCAGGCTCAGACGGTGTCAGGCACAGTATGGATTTGACGGCCCAGATTACACAGCGGAGGAGCAGGGAGAGGTAAAGATTGCAAATGCTGGGGCCCTGGCCAAGCAAGGGGGGCACACTCGTGGGCGTCGGTACTGGCACTGGGCCGCTCATAGTACAGCGGTGTGTCTGACGGCGGGTGTGCACCACCACCGTCAGAGACACTTGATTGCACTATGTGGAACCCTGTGCCAGTGCCCGCGCCCAAGAGTTGGCCTACCCACCTGTCCAGGGCAACGGCACTCGCACGGTGTCATGCGCTATGTGGTGACCCCGGCCATGGGGGGGAGGCAGCACAGTTAGGGAGTTTTAGAAAGTGGCATATGTTGATGTTGGACATTCAACTGATGCAAAAGGCGAAATAGGTGAAGTACCAGGAAGAGGTGGACCAAAGCAAGCCATTTTTCTGTCACCCTATGTGTCATCAGGGGAAGGTGGGACAAAATCCTTGGAAACCCATGCGTGGTTCATTTTAATGAAGGTTAGATCATCCACATTTTGGGTTGACAGACGGGTCCTTTTTTCTGTCAGGATTGATCCAGCTGCACTGAAGACTCTTTCCGATAGCACACTTGCAGCTGGGCAAGCGAGCTCCTGTAAGGCATATTGGGCCAATTCAGGCCAGGTGTCCAGTTTAGCGGCCCAATAGTCAAAGGGGAATGACCTGTGTGGGAGAACATCGATATGGGAGGAAAAGTAGTTTGTAACCATAGTTGACAACTGCTGTCTCCTGTCACTTTCCATCGATGCAGTATTACCAGTTGTGTGAGCGGTATTTGAAAAATCAGTCCACAACATTGTCATGAAACCCCTGTCTCCAATGCCACTTCTGCTGTGTGCACCACGAACACCTCTGCCAAGCTGCCCCCGGCCCGTACGGCTCGTGTGAGAACCATCACCGCTGCTGTGTGCTGGGAATGCCTCAAGCAACCGATTTACCAGAGTTGCTTGTTTATTAGCCAATATTAGGTCAAGGTTCTCCTGTGGCATGATGTTTTGTAATTTGCCTTTATAGCGTGGATCCAGGATGCTGGCCAACCAGTAGTCGTCATCGTTCATCATTTTGGCAATGCGGGGGTCCCTTTTTAGGATCCGCAAGGCATAATCTGACATGTGGGCCAATGTTCCCGGTGTCAATGATGCACTGCGAGTGCTGGGTGGAGGAGCACTTTCTGGCAAATCCACATCCCTCCAGTCACGCACAAACCCTGTACCAGACCTTGCCACGCCAACATTTTCACTTGCCCCACGAGATGCATCCTCCTCCCCTAAGTAATCATCCCCATCATCCTCCTCCTCTTCCTCCTCTTCTTCCTCCACCACGTCCAGGAGAAGTCCCTGAGCAGACAATGGCTGAATGTCATCAAGGATTCCCTCCTCCTCTTCCTCCTCATCAACATTGGCTGCAGACGCCTGCTCCTTAAGGTGCGTCAAAGTTTGCATGAGCAGACGCATAAGTGGGATGCTCATGCTTAGGATGGCGTCGTCTGCGCTTACCAGCCGTGTGCATTCCTCAAAACACTGAAGGACTTTACAAAGGTCTTTCAGCTTCGACCACTGCACGCCTGTCAACTCCATGTCTGCTCTCAAAGTGCCTGGCCGTGTATCCTCCCACAAATGCATTATGGCCTGCCTCTGCTCGCACAGCCGCTCCACCATGTGCAGGGTGGAGTTCCACCTTGTTGCAATGTCGATAATGAGGCGGTGGTTGGGAAGGTGGAGCAATCGCTGCAGCTTCTGCATACGAACGGAGTGTACAGGCGACCGGCGGATGTGCGCGCACAGTCTTCGCACCTTCTGGAGCAGGGCTGTTAACTCCGGATAATTTTTGAGGAAGCACTGCACCACCAGGTTCAAGGTGTGAGCCAAGCAAGGTATGTGGCTGAGTTTTGAAAGGGCTATGGCTGCCACAAAATTACGGCCGTTTTCACTAACTACCTTGCCTGCCTCAAGATGTACACTGCCCAGCCATGACTCAGTTTGTCGCTTCAAGTACTCGGCCAGCACCTCGGCGGTGTGTCTGTCGCCCAAACACATCATCTGCAACACAGCCTGCTGACGCTTTCCACTAGCTGCTCGATAGGGGGACACATCGTGTGCAACAGTGGCAGCTGCAGATGGAGTGCTCGTACGACTGCGCTCTGTGGACGAGCTGTCGCTTCTGGAGGAGGAGGAGGAGGGTCGAACGCCTACAGCCAACTGTTTCCTAGACCGTGGGCTAGGCAGCACTGTCCCACCACCGCTGTCCCCTGTGGACCCTGCATCCACCACATTAACCCAGTGCGCAGTGATGGACACGTAACGGCCCTGGCCATGCCGACTGGACCATGCATCAGTTGTGAGGTGCACCTTTCCGCTCACTGACTGCTTGAGTGCATGGACAATGCGGTCTTTCACATGATGGTGGAGGGCTGGGATGGCTTTGCGAGAGAAGAAGTGGCGACTGGGTAGGTCATAGCGTGGTACTGCATAGGCCATGAGTTCGCGGAAAGCTATGCTTTCCACCAACCGAAAGGGCATCATCTCAAACGAGATTAGTTTGGCAATGTGGGCGTTCAAACCCAGTGTACGCGGATGAGAGACTGAGTACTTTCTTGACCTACTCATAGTGTCTGGGAGGGTGAGCTGGACTTGAGAGCTGCATATGGTGGAAGTAGCGGTGGGCAGGGCGGACTGAGAGAGGGTTGATGATGGTGATGGAGTTGGTGTTCTTTCTGATGGCCTAGAATCAGTCTTTCATTGATATAACAGTGGGATTCCCTGACTGCTGTGGCCTTGCAACGAAACCTCAACATTTGCTGCTGTGCTAACCGGTGTGCTTACAGTGGGGGAAACAATGTAGCATTGCTTTCTACCTTCGTTGTGATCAGTTGCACATGTGGCACTTGAGGTTTGGTGTTGTGTCCACGCTTGCAAGTGCATGCTGGTTAAATGTCTAAGCATGCAACTGGTATTCAAATTTTTCAGATTTTTCCCTCGGCTAAAGGTCTTTGCGCACTTCTTACAGATAACCTTGGCCTGATCATGAGGATTTTGTTCAAAAAAGTGCCACACTGCACTCTTCCTACTTTGGCAGACATTTTGCGGCCTAGCACGCTGTGATCTTTTGACCCTCTGGACAAGCTGTCCAGCAACTCTTTTGATGTTTGGAACCTGTCTTTGGAGTGCTCCGGGCCTGCCAGATAACAGCTGTTGCGATGTCGATGTCTGCTGTGGATGCTCCTCATCTGAGCTATTGGAAGCAGCACCCTCTTCCCCCAATGGATGCCAATCTGGGTCAACAACTGGGTCATCCATCACCTCCTCTTCTATGTCATGTGCACCTTTCTCTGTGTCACCGTGTATGGTGGTATAGTGTGCGGGAAGGGGCACCTGAGTCTCATCAGGGTCAAAATCTGGCTCTGTACACTGCGAGGACAATGTAGTGCTCTGAGTGAATGTACCAGCAGAATCATCCATCAGTGGCTGTGCATCAGTGCACTCCATGTCAGATTCATCTTGGCCTGGGTAATTCACCATTTGACTTGATAATCCAGGCATGGTATGTGAAAACAGCTCCATGGAGTAATCAGTAGTATGGCCTGCGTCATCCTTCAATCTTGGTTGGGGTGAAGGACACAAGGAAAGGTGTGGTTCATGAACATGAGCCTCCAATGACGACTCAGTGCTTTTACTTTTTACAACTGAAGAAGAGGAGGCGATAGAGCTGGAGGCTGAGTCAGCAATGTAAGACAAAACTTTTTCCTGATGCTCTGCCTTTAAAAGCGGTTTGCCAACTCCTAGAAAACTAAGCGTTCGAGGCCTTATGTAGACAGACGATGACGCAGGGTCAGCACCTCCTGCATTTGGTCCTATTTTGCTCTTGCCACTACCATCAGATCCACCACCAACACCATCATTACCAGCTGCCAACCCCCGCCCAATTCCACGGCCTCTTCCACCAGCCTTCCTCATTTTTGGTAGAAATGTAGACAAAATCCAACAAACTATATAGTAATGTAAAACAAGGTACAAAGTGTCTATAGGACAGGGGAGTTTTAGAATTTCTGCACACACTTGTGGACAGTGGACACTTGTGGATTGTGTGCGGCTCACTGATATCTGAGCGCTATGTGACACGCTCGATGGCACAGCTGCCTGTGACCAAAGTGACGAGAGGATAATGGAGATTTTGAATCTCTGCGTACACTTTTGGACACTGGACACTTGTGGATTGTGTGCGGCCCACTGATATCTGAGAGCTATGTGACACGCTCGATGGCACAGCTGCCTGTGACCAAAGTGACGAGAGGATAATGGAGATTTTGAATCTCTGCGTACACTTGTGGACAGTGGACACTTGTGGATTGTGTGCGGCCCACTGATATCTGAGCGCTATGTGACACGCTCGATGGCACAGCTGCCTGTGACCAAAGTGACGAGAGGATAATGGAGATTTTGAATCTCTGCGTACACTTGTGAACAGTGGACCCTTGTGGATTGTGTGCGGCCCACTGATATCTGAGCGCTATATGACACGCTCGATGGCACAGCTGCCTGTGACCAAAGTGACGAGAGGATAATGGAGATTTTGAATCTCTGCGTACACTTTTGGACACTGGACACTTGTGGATTGTGTGCGGCCCACTGATATCTGAGCGCTATGTGACACGCTCGATGGCACAGCTGCCTGTGACCAAAGTGACGAGAGGATAATGGAGATTTTGAATCTCTGCGTACACTTTTGGACACTGGACACTTGTGGATTGTGTGCGGCCCACTGATATCTGAGCGCTATGTGACACGCTCGATGGCACAGCTGCCTGTGACCAAAGTGACGAGAGGATAATGGAGATTTTGAATCTCTGCGTACACTTTTGGACACTGGACACTTGTGGATTGTGTGCGGCCCACTGATATCTGAGCGCTATGTGACACGCTCGATGGCACAGCTGCCTGTGACCAAAGTGACGAGAGGATAATGGAGATTTTGAATCTCTGCGTACACTTTTGGACACTGGACACTTGTGGATTGTGTGCGGCCCACTGATATCTGAGCGCTATGTGACATGCTCGATGGCACAGCTGCCTGTGACCAAAGTGACGAGAGGATAATGGAGATTTTGAATCTCTGCGTACACTTTTGGACACTGGACACTTGTGGATTGTGTGCGGCCCACTGATATCTGAGCGCTATGTGACACGCTCGATGGCACAGCTGCCTGTGACCAAAGTGACGAGAGGATAATGGAGATTTTGAATCTCTGCGTACACTTGTGGACAGTGGACACTTGTGGATTGTGTGCGGCCCACTGATATCTGAGCGCTATGGACACGCTCGATGGCACAGCTGCCTGTGACCAAAGTGACGAGAGGATAATGGAGATTTTGAATCTCTGCGTACACTTTTGGACACTGGACACTTGTGGATTGTGTGCGACCCACTGATATCTGAGCGCTATGTGACACGTTCGATGGCACAGCTGCCTGTGACCAAAGTGACGAGAGGATAATGGAGATTTTGAATCTCTGCGTACACTTTTGGACACTGGACACTTGTGGATTGTGTGCGGCCCACTGATATCTGAGCGCTATGTGACACGCTCGATGGCACAGCTGCCTGTGACCAAAGTGACGAGAGGATAATGGAGATTTTGAATCTCTGCGTACATTTTTGGACACTGGACACTTGTGGATTGTGTGCGGCCCACTAATATCTGAGCGCTATGTGACACGCTCGATGGCACAGCTGCCTGTGACCAAAGTGACGAGAGGATAATGGAGATTTTGAATCTCTGCGTACACTTGTGGACAGTGGACACTTGTGGATTGTGTGCGGCCCACTGATATCTGAGCGCTATGTGACACGCTCGATGGCACAGCTGCCTGTGACCAAAGTGACGAGAGGATAATGGAGATTTTGAATCTCTGCGTACACTTTTGGACACTGGACACTTGTGGATTGTGTGCGGCCCACTGATATCTGAGCGCTATGTGACACGCTCGATGGCACAGCTGCCTGTGACCAAAGTGACGAGAGGATAATGGAGATTTTGAATCTCTGCGTACACTTTTGGACACTGGACACTTGTGGATTGTGTGCGGCCCACTGATATCTGAGCGCTATGTGACACGCTCGATGGCACAGCTGCCTGTGACCAAAGTGACGAGAGGATAATGGAGATTTTGAATCTCTGCGTACACTTTTGGACACTGGACACTTGTGGATTGTGTGCGGCCCACTGATATCTGAGAGCTATGTGACACGCTCGATGGCACAGCTGCCTGTGACCAAAGTGACGAGAGGATAATGGAGATTTTGAATCTCTGCGTACACTTTTGGACACTGGACACTTGTGGATTGTGTGCGGCCCACTGATATCTGAGCGCTATGTGACACGCTCGATGGCACAGCTGCCTGTGACCAAAGTGACGAGAGGATAATGGAGATTTTGAATCTCTGCGTACACTTTTGGACACTGGACACTTGTGGATTGTGTGCGGCCCACTGATATCTGAGCGCTATGTGACACGCTCGATGGCACAGCTGCCTGTGACCAAAGTGACGAGAGGATAATGGAGATTTTGAATCTCTGCGTACACTTGTGGACAGTGGACACTTGTGGATTGTGTGCGGCCCACTGATATCTGAGCGCTATGTGACACGCTCGATGGCACAGCTGCCTGTGACCAAAGTGACGAGAGGATAATGGAGATTTTGAATCTCTGCGTACACTTTTGGAAAGTGGACACTTGTGGATTGTGTGCGGCCCACTGATATATGAGCGCTATGTGACACGCTCGATGGCTCAGCTGCCTGTGACCAAAGTGACGAGAGGATAATGGAGATTTTGAATCTCTGCGTACACTTTTGGACACTGGACACTTGTGGATTGTGTGCGGCCCACTGATATCTGAGTGCTATGTGACACGCTCGATGGCACAGCTGCCTGTGACCAAAGTGACGAGAGGATAATGGAGATTTTGAATCTCTGCGTACCCTTGTGGACAGTGGACACTTGTGGATTGTGTGCGGCCCACTGATATCTGAGCGCTATGTGACACGCTCGATGGCACAGCTGCCTGTGACCAAAGTGACGAGAGGATAATGGAGATTTTGAATCTCTGCGTACACTTGTGGACAGTGGACACTTGTGGATTGTGTGCGGCCCACTGATATCTGAGCGCTATGTGACACGCTCGATGGCACAGCTGCCTGTGACCAAAGTGACGAGAGGATAATGGAGATTTTGAATCTCTGTGTACACTTTTGGACACTGGACACTTGTGGATTGTGTGCGGCCCACTGATATCTGAGCGCTTTGTGACACGCTCGATGGCACAGCTGCCTGTGACCAAAGTGACGAGAGGATAATGGAGATTTTGAATCTCTGCGTACACTTTTGGACACTGGACACTTGTGGATTGTGTGCGGCCCACTGATATCTGAGCGCTATGTGACACGCTCGATGGCACAGCTGCCTGTGACCAAAGTGACGAGAGGATAATGGAGATTTTGAATCTCTGCGTACACTTTTGGACACTGGACACTTGTGGATTGTGTTCGGCCCACTGATATCTGAGCGCTATGTGACACGCTCGATGGCACAGCTGCCTGTGACCAAAGTGACGAGAGGATAATGGAGATTTTGAATCTCTGCGTATACTTTTGGACACTGGACACTTGTGGATTGTGTGCGGCCCACTGATATCTGAGCGCTATGTGGCACGCTCGATGGCACAGCTGCCTGTGACCAAAGTGACGAGAGGATAATGGAGATTTTGAATCTCTGCGTACACTTTTGGACACTGGACACTTGTGGATTGTGTGCGGCCCACTGATATCTGAGCGCTATGTGACACGCTCGATGGCACAGCTGCCTGTGACCAAAGTGACGAGAGGATAATGGAGATTTTGAATCTCTGCGTACACTTTTGGACACTGGACAGTTGTGGATTGTGTGCGGCCCACTGATATCTGAGCGCTATGTGACACGCTCGATGGCACAGCTGCCTGTGACCAAAGTGACGAGAGGATAATGGAGATTTTGAATCTCTGCGTACACTTTTGGACACTGGACACTTGTGGATTGTGTGCGGCCCACTGATATCTGAGCGCTATGTGACACGCTCGATGGCACAGCTGCCTGTGACCAAAGTGACGAGAGGATAATGGAGATTTTGAATCTCTGCGTACACTTGTGGACAGTGGACACTTGTGGATTGTGTGCGGCCCACTGATATCTGAGCGCTATGTGACACGCTCGATGGCACAGCTGCCTGTGACCAAAGTGACGAGAGGATAATGGAGATTTTGAATCTCTGCGTACACTTTTGGACAGTGGACACTTGTGGATTGTGTGCGGCCCACTGATATATGAGCGCTATGTGACACGCTCGATGGCTCAGCTGCCTGTGACCAAAGTGACGAGAGGATAATGGAGATTTTGAATCTCTGCGTACGCTTATGGACACTGGACACTTGTGGATTGTGTGCGGCCCACTGATATCTGAGCGCTATGTGACACGCTCGATGGCACAGCTGCCTGTGACCAAAGTGACGAGAGGATAATGGAGATTTTGAATCTCTGCGTACACTTTTGGACACTGGACACTTGTGGATTGTGTGCGGCCCACTGATATCTGAGCGCTATGTGACACGCTCGATGGCACAGCTGCCTGTGACTAAAGTGACGAGAGGATAATGGAGATTTTGAATCTCTGCGTACACTTTTGGACACTGGACAGTTGTGGATTGTGTGCGGCCCACTGGTATCTGAGCGCTATGTGACACGCTCGATGGCACAGCTGCCTGTGACCAAAGTGACGAGAGGATAATGGAGATTTTGAATCTCTGCGTACACTTTTGGACACTGGACACTTGTGGATTGTGTGCGGCCCACTGATATCTGAGCGCTATGTGACACGCTCGATGGCACAGCTGCCTGTGACCAAAGTGACGAGAGGATAATGGAGATTTTGAATCTCTGCGTACACTTTTGGACACTGGACACTTGTGGATTGTGTGCGGCCCACTGATATCTGAGCGCTATGTGACACGCTCGATGGCACAGCTGCCTGTGACCAAAGTGACGAGAGGATAATGGAGATTTTGAATCTCTGCGTACACTTGTGGACAGTGGACACTTGTGGATTGTGTGCGGCCCACTGATATCTGAGCGCTATGTGACACGCTCGATGGCACAGCTGCCTGTGACCAAAGTGACGAGAGGATAATGGAGATTTTGAATCTCTGCGTACACTTTTGGACACTGGACACTTGTGGATTGTGTGCGGCCCACTGATATCTGAGCGCTATGTGACACGCTCGATGGCACAGCTGCCTGTGACCAAAGTGACGAGAGGATAATGGAGATTTTGAATCTCTGCGTACACTTTTGGACACTGGACAGTTGTGGATTGTGTGCGGCCCACTGATATCTGAGCGCTATGTGACACGCTCGATGGCACAGCTGCCTGTGACCAAAGTGACGAGAGGATAATGGAGATTTTGAATCTCTGCGTACACTTTTGGACACTGGACACTTGTGGATTGTGTGCGGCCCACTGATATCTGAGCGCTATGTGACACGCTCGATGGCACAGCTGCCTGTGACCAAAGTGACGAGAGGATAATGGAGATTTTGAATCTCTGCGTACACTTTTGGACACTGGACACTTGTGGATTGTGTGCGGCCCACTGATATCTGAGCGCTATGTGACACGCTCGATGGCACAGCTGCCTGTGACCAAAGTGACGAGAGGATAATGGAGATTTTGAATCTCTGCGTACACTTTTGGACCCTGGACACTTGTGAATTGTGTGCGGCCCACTGATATCTGAGCGCTATGTGACACGCTCGATGGCACAGCTGCCTGTGACCAAAGTGACGAGAGGATAATGGAGATTTTGAATCTCTGCGTACACTTTTGGACACTGGACACTTGTGGATTGTGTGCGGCCCACTGATATCTGAGCGCTATGTGACACGCTCGATGGCACAGCTGCCTGTGACCAAAGTGACGAGAGGATAATGGAGATTTTGAATCTCTGCGTACACTTTTGGACACTGGACACTTGTGGATTGTGTGCGGCCCACTGATATCTGAGCGCTATGTGACACGCTCGATGGCACAGCTGCCTGTGACCAAAGTGACGAGAGGATAATGGAGATTTTGAATCTCTGCGTACACTTTTGGATACTGGACACTTGTGGATTGTGTGCGGCCCACTGATATCTGAGCGCTATGTGACACGCTCGATGGCACAGCTGCCTGTGACCAAAGTGACGAGAGGATAATGGAGATTTTGAATCTCTGCGTACACTTGTGGACAGTGGACACTTGTGGATTGTGTGCGGCCCACTGATATCTGAGCGCTATGTGACACGCTCGATGGCACAGCTGCCTGTGACCAAAGTGACGAGAGGATAATGGAGATTTTGAATCTCTGCGTACACTTTTGGACACTGGACACTTGTGGATTGTGTGCGGCCCACTGATATCTGAGCGCTATGTGACACGCTCGATGGCACAGCTGCCTGTGACCAAAGTGACGAGAGGATAAAGGAGATTTTGAATCTCTGCGTACACTTGTGAACAGTGGACACTTGTTGATTGTGTGCGGCCCACTGATATCTGAGCGCTATGTGACACGCTCGATGGCACAGCTGCCTGTGACCAAAGTGACGAGAGGATAATGGAGATTTTGAATCTCTGCGTACACTTTTGGACACTGGACACTTGTGGATTGTGTGCGGCCCACTGATATCTGAGCGCTATGTGACACGCTCGATGGCACAGCTGCCTGTGACCAAAGTGACGAGAGGATAATGGAGATTTTGAATCTCTGCGTACACTTTTGGACACTGGACACTTGTGGATTGTGTGCGGCCCACTGATATCTGAGCGCTATGTGACACGCTCGATGGCACAGCTGCCTGTGACCAAAGTGACGAGAGGATAATGGAGATTTTGAATCTCTGCGTACACTTTTGGACACTGGACACTTGTAGATTGTGTGCGGCCCACTGATATCTGAGCGCTATGTGACACGCTCGATGGCACAGCTGCCTGTGACCAAAGTGACGAGAGGATAATGGAGATTTTGAATCTCTGCGTACACTTTTGGACACTGGACACTTGTGGATTGTGTGCGGCCCACTTATATCTGAGCGCTATGTGACACGCTCGATGGCACAGCTGCCTGTGACCAAAGTGACGAGAGGATAATGGAGATTTTGAATCTCTGCGTACACTTTTGGACACTTGTGGATTGTGTGCGGCCCACTGATATCTGAGCGCTATGTGACACGCTCGATGGCACAGCTGCCTGTGACCAAAGTGACGAGAGGATAATGGAGATTTTGAATCTCTGCGTACACTTTTGGACACTGGACACTTGTGGATTGTGTGCGGCCCACTGATATCTGAGCGCTATGTGACACGCTCGATGGCACAGCTGCCTGTGACCAAAGTGACGAGAGGATAATGGAGATTTTGAATCTCTGCGTACACTTTTGGACACTGGATACTTGTGGATTGTGTGCGGCCCACTGATATCTGAGCGCTATGTGACACGCTCGATGGCACAGCTGCCTGTGACCAAAGTGACGAGAGGATAATGGAGATTTTGAATCTCTGCGTACACTTTTGGACACTGGACACTTGTGGATTGTGTGCGGCCCACTGATATCTGAGCGCTATGTGACACGCTCGATGGCACAGCTGCCTGTGACCAAAGTGACGAGAGGATAAGGGAGATTGGATTGCTTTTAAAAAAGCATTTTGCGAAGCAGTGGGTAAACAGCAATGCCAGCGTGTCAGGAAGCCTTAGAATGCAGCCCAACAACCAACACCACTGATACACCACAATATAGCCTCCCCTTGCACTGCACACACAGTGACTTGTGTGTTGTGCAGGCCAAATCGCTAGCAGCAGAAGCAGTTTTTTTGTCTTCTTCCCTGCCTAACGCTCTCCCTACAGAATCAGCAGCAACCTATCCCTATACTAAGATCGGCAGAATTAAGATGGCGGTCGGCGTGCACGCCCTTTTATACCCCCTGTGACGCCCACCAAAGCAAGCCAATCACTTGCATGCCCTTCTGAAAGATCGTGGTGACCCGTGCCTATGTCATCACGTTGCCCACAGTGTCCGTGGATCCTGATTGGCTGAAAAAGAGCGCAAAACAAACTTTTGAAACGTGATTTTGGCGCGTAAGTCGCCGACCTCGTGGCCTACTTCATCCTAGGGTCGGGTTTCGTTTCATGAAACCCCACTTTGCCAAAAGTCGGCGACTTTTGAATTTTTTCGACCCGTTTCGCTCAACTCTAGTAGTATGTATGTAGTATGTATGTATGTTGTATGAATGTAGACGGGGCCATATTAGGCCGCTTCCCCCTGAGGGAGGCGCCTGATCGTTGTGTTACCTTGCACACTGGGCCCTTCTTCCTCCTGTGCTCTCTGCAGCCTCTCGGTTCCATCCTCGGTGTTTCCTGCAGCAGCCTCGCAGCCCTGTCACCTGTGTTCCCTGCAGTCTTCTCCGTCCTGCTCTAGCCCTGCTTCAGTGTTCCTGTTCCCTCCTGCTCCTGCTCTGCTCCAGCGTTCCTACAGTCCTACTCCAGTCCTGTTCCAGTGTTCCTGTTCCCTCCTGCTCTTGCTCTGTTCCAGCGTTCCTACAGTCCTACTCCAGTCCTGTTCCAGTTCCCTCCTACTCCAGTCCTGCCTCCAGTGTTCCTGCTCCATCCAGCTATCCACACTCCTACAGTCCAACTCCAGTCCGGTCCCTGTGGTCCTGTTCCATCCTACTGCAGTCCTGCCTCCGTTGTTTCGCTCCAGCCATCTCTCCACGTTCCAGCCTTACAGTCTACACTTCAGTCATAGAATCATAGAATCGTAGAGTTGAAAGGGACCTCCTGGGCCATCTGGTCCAACCCCCTGCTCAAAGCAGGATTCGCTAAATCATCCCAGTCAGATGTCTGTCCAGCCTCTGTTTGAAGACTTCCATTGAAGGAGAACTCACCACTTCTCGTGGCAGCCTGTTCCACTCATTGATCACTCTAACTGTCAAAAAGTTTTTTCTAATATCTAATCTGTGTCTCCTCCCATTCAGTTTCATCCCATTGCTTCTAGTCTTTCCTTGTGCAAATGAGAATAAAGTTGTTCCTTCTACAATGTGACAGCCCTTTAGATATTTGTAGACAGCAATTAAGTCTCCTCTCAGTCTTCTCTTTTGCAAACTAAACATTCCCAAATCCTGCAACCTTTCCTCATAAGACAGGGTTTGCAGACCGGTCACCATTCTGGTCGCTCTTTTCTGAACTTGCTCCAGTTTGTTGATGTCTTTTTTAAAATGTGGTGCCCAAAACTGGACACAATATTCCAGATGAGGTCTGACCAAAGAGGAGTAGAGGGAAATAATGACTTCACGTGATCTAGACTGTATGCTTCTGTTAATACATCCTAAAACTGCATTTGCCTTTTTTGCTGCTGCATCACACTGTTGACTCATATTCAGTCTGTGATCTATTAGTATACCCAAGTCTTTTTCACATGTGCTGTCACTTAGCCCTATTCCTCCCATTCTATATATGCTTTTTTCATTTTTATTGCCCAGATGTAGTACTTTGCATTTCTCCCTGTTAAAAACCATTCTGTTAGTTACTGCCCACTTCTCCAGTTTATTTAAATCTTTTTGAATCCTCTCTCTCTCTTCTCTAGTATTAGCTATCCCTCCTAGCTTTGTGTCATCAGCAAATTTAATCAGTTTACCCTCAATTCCTTCATCTAAATCGTTGATAAAGATGTTGAACAATACAGGGCCCAGGACAGAGCCCTGTGGTACCCCACTTGAGACATTCTTCCAACTGGATGTGCAGCCATTTACGACCACTCTTTGGGTCCGATCACTAAGCCAGCTATGAATCCACCTAACAGTTGCCTTGTCCATTCCATACTTAGTCATTTTTTCAATAAGGATTGTATGAGAGACTTTGTCAAATGCTTTGCTGAAGTCAAGATATACTATATCTACAGCATTTCCTTGATCCACCCAATCAGTGATACCGTCATAGAAGGAAATTAAGTTAGTCTGACATGACTTATTAGTTACAAACCCATGCTGACTCTGTTTGATCACTTCATTCTTATCCAGGTATTGACTTACATGTTGTTTAATAATTTGTTCAAAGATCTTTCCTGGTATAGAAGTCAGACTCACCGGCCTATAGTTGCCTGGGTCCACCTTCTTCCCCTTTTTGAAGATAGGAACAACATTTGCTCTTCTCCAGTCTTCTGGCACTTCTCCTGTTCTCCAAGAATTTTCAAAGATTATGGAGAGTGGTTCAGAAATTTCTTCTGCTATCTCCTTCAGTACTCTGGGGTGTAATTCATCTGGACCTGGAGACTTGAATTCATTTAGGTTAGCTAAGTGTTTCCTCACTATCTTTCTGTTTATAGATATCCTGGATTCTTCTATTCCCTTAATAGGACAGTGAATAACAGTTGGTGTTACATTTCCTTTCTGAGAGAAAACAGATGCAAAATAGGAATTTAAAAGTTCAGCCTTCTCAACATCCTGTCTTACCATTTCATCATTTTCATCCTGTAAAAATCCTATAGCATCTTTGACTTTTCTTTTACTTTTGACATATCCCCAAAATCCTTTATTATTGCTTTTGACATCTCTTGCAAGCCTCAATTCATTTTCAGCTTTAGCTAATCTGATTTGTGCCCTGCAGATTCTGCAGACAGCATTATATTCTTCTTTAGATATGCCTCCCTCTTTCCATTTTATAAACATTTTTTTCTTCCTTTTTAGCATGTGCTTAAGTTCTGTGTTCACCCATCCTGGTTTCCTTAAATGCTTCCTATTCTTCCCTCTTTTCGGAATTGTTAACAACTGTGCTTTGAGAATTTCATTTTTCAAGATTTCCCATCCTTCCTGGACATTTTTGTCTTTAAGGATATCCAGCCATTGGATCCCTCCAATTCTCTTTCTGAATCCCTTAAAATCTGCCTTTCTGAAATCTAACCTTGACGTCTGAGTCTTCACAGGTCTTCCGCCTCTAGTTATCCAAAATTCTAAAATAGCATGGTCGCTACCTCCTAGGGTTCCAGCCACTTTTACCTCCTCAACCATTTCCTCCCTGTTTATAAGGATTAGATCCAAGGTAGCAGTTCCCCTTGTTTTCTCCCCTACCTTTTGGAAGATAAAGTTGTCAGCAAGAGAGGATAAGAATTTCCTTGACCTGTTAGTTTTGCCTGAGAGAGATTCCCAACAAATGTCTGGATAGTTGAAATCTCCCATGACAACTATGTCATATTTTTTGGAGAACTTGGCCATTTGATGCATAAAGAGTTCATCCATATCTTCAGCTTGCACAGGCGGCCTGTAGTAAATGCCTACAATGGTGTCCTTTCCATTGTTCTGTCCTTGTATTCTTACCCAAACAGTTTCCACAGAACTCCCAGTCTCTGAAGATTCAATCTCTGTGCAGATATATGCGTTTCTAACATACAATGCAACACCCGCTCCTCGTTTATCAAGTCTGTTTCTTGCAAATAAGTTGTATCCTTCTAGTCTTGTATTCCAATCATGTGTATCGTCCCACCAAGTTTCAGTGATTCCAATGACATCATATTTCTTTTCCTGTGTTAGTAGTTCCAATTCTCCTTGTTTGTTGCCCATGCTTTGTGCGTTAGTATAGAAACATTTTAGTTTGTGATTGGTTTCTCTTTCTCCAATATTGTTATTAATTAGATTCTTTCGTCTTTGTTCTTCCTTTCCACTTCTATTAGCAGAGTTCTCAATAGCATTTGTCAGGTGTATGGCTTTTTCTGGTCTTTTGCTTCCCTTCCCATGTTGTTCTAGTTTAAAGCTCTCCTTACAAGTGTAGCAAGGCGACTTCCAAATACATGCTTTCCAGTCTTCGTAAGGTGCACCCCATCTCTAGCAAGTAGTCCATCGTATAAGTAGTTCACTCCGTGATCCAGAAATCCAAATCGTTGCTGACGGCACCATCGACGTAGCCAGTTGTTCACCTGCAGAATCTTATTCCACCTCCTTGTTCCATGGCCATCCACTGGGAGGATGGAAGAGAAGACCACCTGCGCTCCCAGTTCTTTCACTTTCTTGCCTAAGTCTTCAAAGTCTCTGCAGATGGTTTCCAGGTCGTTTCTTGCGGTGTCATTTGTCCCCACATGTAGTAGCAGGAATGGGTAGTCATCTGTAGGTCTGAAGAGTCCTGATATCCTGTCAGACACATCTTTAATTTTTGCACCTGGAAGACAGCACATTTCTCTTGAAGTTATATCCGGTCTGCAGATAGCGGCCTCTGTTCCTCTCAACAGGGAATCCCCCATGACCACCACTCTCCGTTTCTTCTTCACAACATTTTTCTTTCTCCATCCAGGAGGACTCTGAAGGCGTACAAGGTTGCTGTTTGTTGGCAAAGTCTTATCCTGATGTATTTCTTCATCATTTTCCTGCGTGAGAGCCTGGTACTGGTTTCTGAGCAGTATGGGTGCTGACTGCCTCCTGATCCTCCTGCTTCTCTGGGTCACATGTCTCCATTCCTCTGTTTCTTCAGGTGCACTTCGAATTTCTTCTCTTTCTGTAACATGAAGAGATAATTCTGCTCTGTCCAAGAACTCTTCACCTTCCTTAATGATCTTCAACGTAGCCAACCTCTCTTCGAGATTTTGCAACTTTTCCTCCAACAGGGACACAAGCTTGCATTTGTGGCATGTGAAGTTTGGCTTTTCCACTGGTAAGTCTGTGAACATGTAGCAAGAAATGCAGCTCACCAAATGGCTCCTGGCCTCTTCCATCTTGAGATTTCTTAAAAACGATGAAAGATGAGCGCGGTTTTTCCGATTTCCTCTTTTCAGCTGCAACGGCCAAAACCCAGTGATCGTTGAGCTCGCGGAGACTCTTCACTTATCCCAGAAGGCACTGGGAATATGCAAATGATCTCCTCAAGACTCTTCCCCTGGTTTTCCGATTTCCTCTTTTCAGCTGCAACGGCCAAAACCCAGTGATCGTTGAGCTCGCGGAGACTCTTCACTTATCCCAGAAGGCACTGGGAATATGCAAATGATCTCCTCAAGACTCTTCCCCTGGTTTTCCGATTTCCTCTTTTCAGCTGCAACGGCCAAAACCCAGTGATCGTTGAGCTCGCGGAGACTCTTCACTTATCCCAGAAGGCACTGGGAATATGCAAATGATCTCCTCAAGACTCTTCCCCTGGTTTTCCGATTTCCTCTTTTCAGCTGCAACGGCCAAAACCCAGTGATCGTTGAGCTCGCGGAGACTCTTCACTTATCCCAGAAGGCACTGGGAATATGCAAATGATCTCCTCAAGACTCTTCCCCTGGTTTTCCGATTTCTTCTTTTCAGCTGCAACGGCCAAAACCCAGTGATCGTTGAGCTCGCGGAGACTCTTCACTTATCCCAGAAGGCACTGGGAATATGCAAATGATCTCCTAAAGACTCTTCCCCTGGTTTTCCGATTTCCTCTTTTCAGCTGCAACGGCCAAAACCCAGTGATCGTTGAGCTCGCGGAGACTCTTCACTTATCCCAGAAGGCACTGGGAATATGCAAATGATCTCCTCAAGACTCTTCCCCTGGTTTTCCGATTTCCTCTTTTCAGCTGCAACGGCCAAAACCCAGTGATCGTTGAGCTCGCGGAGACTCTTCACTTATCCCAGAAGGCACTGGGAATATGCAAATGATCTCCTCAAGACTCTTCCCCTGGTTTTCCGATTTCCTCTTTTCAGCTGCAACGGCCAAAACCCAGTGATCGTTGAGCTCGCGGAGACTCTTCACTTATCCCAGAAGGCACTGGGAATATGCAAATGATCTCCTCAAGACTCTTCCCCTGGTTTTCCGATTTCCTCTTTTCAGCTGCAACGGCCAAAACCCAGTGATCGTTGAGCTCGCGGAGACTCTTCACTTATCCCAGAAGGCACTGGGAATATGCAAATGATCTCCTCAAGACTCTTCCCCTGGTTTTTGTCCCGCACTCCTACTTCAGTCCATCCTGAGCCGCCCCTCTCGGTACCGCCTACCGTGGTACTTGAACCCCTGGGTCTGCTCCTAACGGTCCCTGTATAGGGGTTGGTTCCACCTGGCAGCTCGACCGGGGCCCCTCAGTGCCATGGTCCAGAGGGTCCACTCCTGGAGATTCCGGCTCCTGACCACCCATGCTAACAGTACGATCAGGCCATGGACTTCGCCGGTACTACTGCAGCTACTCAGAAAGAGTTGCTCTTCCTGCAGGAGAATCAGGGATGCATTATGTCGGTCATGAAGTCTATGGACACCCATTTGTCGGCCCTGCAGGTGGCCGATCCTGGAAATGCCACTCAACTGGCCAGTCTCCTACAGGAGCTGGGACAGCAACAAGATACTCAAGCCCACATTTTGTCTTACATGGCCTCATTTGACAGTCGCTTATCTGCCCTCCAGGCTGCCACCGCAGCCTCGACTCCTCCCTCCGCATCTACAGCTCTCCCAATGCCCCGCCTTGCCAAACCAACTCGCTTCACTGGGGATCCCAAGCTCTGTAGGGGTTCTTAAATCATTGTAGCTTTCACTTTGAATGGTTGCCGCAGCAATATCCCTCTGACCGGGCCAAGGTGGCCTTCATCATGTCCCATCTGGAGGGGGAGGCCCTGTCTTGGCTGAATCCCCTCTGGGAACGTGACGTCCCTGTAGTCTCGAGTCTTCCGGGTTTCCTGGATACTTTTTGCAGAGTCTTCAATGTGCCGAGCCGGTTAGCCTCTCTCACTGAGTCACTCTTTAACTTACATCAGGGTTCTCTCACGGTCGGACAGTATGCTATTCGCTTTCGTACTATCTCCTCCGAGCACAGCTGGAATAACGTGGCTTTGGAAGGGGCATTCTGGTGCAGTCTTTCAGGCAGAATTAAAAGATGAACTCGCAGGTCGATATACCCCGTCCACCTTACAGGACCTTATCTCGCTGGCTACCCACATTGACCTACGCTTCCAGGAGCGCGCTGGGGAGTCAGCGAGAGACAGGAAGTCCACCAGGCCAGTTCCCCTTTTCACCCGTTCTGCCAGTCCCCATTCGGCTGGGTCCTCTTCTCCCTCGGTCGAATCCATGCAGATAGATCGCCTAAAGTTGGCCGAGTTGCGTCAGAGAGAGAGGCAGGCACGAGGTCTGTGCCTCTTTTGCGGTGATTCGTCACACTATGTCCACACCTGTCCTAAGAGACAGGGAAACTTCTCCACCTAGGTCAGGTAAGAGAGGCCTCCCTAGGTGATGATGATCCGTCTCAACCTCTTACGATTTCTGTGCTTTTGGTTTCAGAGGAGAGACGTGGTTCCGAGGTGGCCTGCGTGGATTCAGGCTCGGCAGGTAACTTCATTCGACCTGAAGAGGTGGTCAAATACCAAATTCCCGTGGTTACGCTATCTAATCCTATCCAGATTGCCGCAGTGGATGGCAAACTGCTACAGGTGACCGTCACCTTGGTCACTGAAGAAGTGGAGTTGCAAGTCAGAGCCTTACACCGAGTGAAGATAGCCTTTTATGTTTTGCCTAAGCTCTCTCACGCCACTCTACTCGGTCTTCCATGGTTAAGGACTCATCAGCCTGTTCTTGACAGGTCTTCTGGGGAAATACTCTGCTGGGGGCACCCGTGCCAAGCTCGCTGTCTGCCTCCTGTCCGCCTTGCGGCCGCTCCTCGGTCACCTCCAGACATTCCGGGTCCTCCTCCAGCCTACAGCTCCTACACCGATGTTTTTGATAAGAAGGAAGCAGAGGTCCTTCCTCCACACTGGCCGTTTGATTGCCCAATTGAACTTGTTCCTGGTTCTACCCCTCCAAGTGGCAGAATCTACCCCCTGTCTCCCGCAGAGACCACCGTCATGTCCGAGTACTTCCGAGAGAACCTCACCAAAGGCTTTATATGGAAATCCTCTTCGCCCGTGGGAGCTGGGTTCTTCTTCGTCAAAAAGAAGGACGGATCTCTACGGCCGTGCATTGACAATAGGGGCTTGAATGAGATTACCATCAAGAACAGGTACCCTCTTCCACTCATGCCGGAGCTGTTTGACCGTAATATAAAAAGACGTTTTGGCACAACTTAAAAAAAGTGGTGGTGCACAAGTAGGATCCCAATCCATATACTAGTATAGAAAAACTTGGCACACACACGTGAATGATTGCAAGTGAAAAGGGAGTGTTTTTAATAAGATACAGTACATGCAGTAAACGTTTCGGTCACAACGACCTTCGTCAATGTACTGAAAATAAAAAATTACAAAATTATTTAATAAATCAAACAAAGTATATACAATATAGATAATCTTGGGTACAAGTATATGCAAAAATTTGAAAACATGCCGTATACCAATAACAGCTTATAGCAAAAAATGTAATACAAGATTTGAAGATCACTGACACCCTGAAGGACTCAAAATTATATATGCGCACGTACCTATACAGTGTACTGACTGCACTTGTATATAGGGCAACCTGTTCTATAAAGAAGAGATATTATGTTGTAGATATTTATTATGAATGCCCATACCTAGGTCACCATGTGCCCATAATATCAAAAAGGTGCTACATACTATAAGGAATAATGCTAGAGCATGGAGGGTTAATTTGTCTCCTTAAAAAGAGCCTGAAAATAAGAGGTACTAAAGTGATCTATGTGCGCCATGCTGCTGGTCCAGAAATGTGTAACCGCAATAAGCTATGTTACCGGTGGTGATAACGTGGAATGAAAACTAGCCTGGACGCGGTGTCCACCGCTTGTCTCCCGTGGTGTGAGGGGTGCGCAGGACCGTGTTATATACATGGTGATAATCACCGCTAACCGGAAGTGCTAGGGCGGAAGTGCCTTAGCGTGAGGTCCAGCAATACTCTCCAGTGTGTTCCACAGACAAGAAGGATATGGACAAGGGGCGTGTTCAATATCCGTCAATCATGGATTACCAACGCAGGCTCTGCTGTGTTTAGCGTGCTGATGTATCAGATTGTAACTTAGTGCAGCGGTATAAAGGCTCTCTATCATTGTGCTGATCAAGTGGGAAGGTGGTCATTGTGATTCCATGTTTTACTGAGAATAAGTTCAATTCCGGGGATTCTGTAATGAAGATTGATAACAATCAATCCGTCCGAGTAAGGGCGATACAACGCTTTCTCTTATTCGCCAATTATTACCTGCAATTCGGCTCCCACTTCTCCATGATCAGAAGACCTATTTCTGCTCTCACCCGTAAAGGGACTACCCCCAAAGATTGGACTCCTGAGGCGGAAGAGGTCTTTCTGTCCCTAAAACAGGTTTTCTCCACGGCTCCGGTTCTGCATCGCCCTGAGAGCAATCAACCTTTTGTACTCGAGGTGGATGCTTCCTCGACAGGTGCCTGGGGCAGTATTGATTCAGAGATCTGACTCCAGTCGCCTGCACTCTTGTGGCTTCTTCTCGAAGACCTTTTCTCCTTCCGAGTGTAACTACTCGATTGGCGACCGGGAACTCCTGGCCATCAAGTTGGCCCTGGCGGAATGGCGTCACCTCCTGGAAGGAGCTGTCCATCCCTTTGTCATCTTCTCGGACCACAAGAATCTGGCCTATCTCCAGTCTGCCCAGAGACTTAACCCTCGGCAGGCCAGATGGTCCTTATTTTTCACCTGATTTGACTTCGAACTCCGTTTCCATCCTGGCAACAAGAATTCCAAAACCGACGCCCTGTCCAGAGTCTTCCAGCCACACAAAACCATGGAGGAACCTTCGCATATCATTGATCCCACTAGGATCATCACAGTGGCTCCAGTGAACTGGCTTGCTCCTCCTCCAGGCAAGACGCTTGTGCCTGAGAGCCTCAAGCGAAAAGTCCTCCTATGGGGGCACGCCTCCAAACTGGCCGGCCATGCTGGAACTAAGAAGACCCTTGACCTTATCACGTGTCACTACTGGTGGCCCACTTTTTGCCAAGATGTACTCGACTTTGTGGCTTCTTGTCCATCCTGTGCTAAAAGCAAAGTGCCACGAAGACCTCCATCCGGCTTGTTGCTTCCGATGCCCATCCCCGCGGTCCCTTGGGAAAACATTGCCATGGATTTCATCACCGACCTACCCTGCTCTTCTGGCTGCACAGACATTTTGGTGGTGGTGGATCGTTTTTCCAAGATGGCTCACTTCGTACCTCTGCCCGGTCTTCCCTCGGTGCCGGAGCTGGCCAAAGTTTTCATTCACCAGATCTTCAGACTCCATGGACTACCTCAACGCATCGTGTCTGACCGAGGGGTTCAGTTTACCTCCAAGTTCTGGTGATCACTTTGTAAGCTCATGAACGCTTCCCTCAACTTCTCCTCGGCCTACCATCCATAGTCCAATGGACAGGTAGAGCGTACCAACCAGACGTTGACTGGGTACCTACGTCATTTCTCCAACGCCCACCAGAACGATTGGGTCGACTTACTCCCCTGGGCAGAGTTCGCTTATAACAACCATGCTGACGAGTCCTTGGCCAAGTCTCCGTTCTTCATTGTCTTTGGCAGACATCCTGGTGTTCCCCTTCCGATAACCCCTGCCTCCGAGGTACCCCCGCCAACGCCTTATCCTCTGAATTTTCCAAGATTTGGGCCAAGACCAATACGTCACTCAAGAGGTCCGCTGATCAGATGAAGAATTATGCCGACAAAAGGAGATTGGATCCTCCACCATATCGTGTCGGGGACAAAGTCTGGCTCTCCTTCAAATTCATCTGGTTGAAACTGCCCTCCTACAAGTTGGGACCACGCTACATTGGTCCGTTTGAAATTCTTGGATGTATCAACGAGGTCGCCTACAAATTGAGGTGGCCTGCTTCGCTCCGGGTGCCGAACACCTTCCACGTCTCTCTCCTGAAACCTGTGGTGCTGAATCGCTTGCATTCCTTGCCTGAACCTGGTCCTCAGCCGGTGGGTGCCGATGATGTCTTTGAAGTGCAGGACATTCTCGCTATGAAGAGGGTCAGAGTTAGGACATTCTTTCTTGTTGATTGGAAGGGCTTTGGTCCTGAGGAGAGATGCTGGGAACCTCGGGAGACTATCAATGCTCCCCATATCCTCAAGAGATTTCTTGCTAATCTCCGGGGAGGGCGGCTTAGGGGAGGGGGTACTGTTACACCGCTCAGATATACTCACCCGGCCTCCGATCCCACGCTGTCTCTGCATACTCACCCGGCCTCTGCTCTCATGCCACAGCCTCTCACCAGCCGACGGCCACGGTGGTCCCCTCTGACAGGCTCGTGGCCGACGCCATCTCTGCATGCAATGCGCATGCGCCATAGGCCGCGGCCGCGCCTCCCTTCTGCTTCTTGTGCTCCAGCTGTGCCCTGACCCAGAAGCACCTTTGGACCAATGGCAGACCAGAAGGGGCCATATCAGGCCGCTTCCCCCTGAGGGAGGCGCCTGATTGTTGTGTTACCTTGCACACTGGGCCCTGCTTCCTCCTGTGCACTCTGCAGCCTCTCGGTTCCGTCCTTGGTGTTTCCTGCAGCAGCCTCGCAGCCTTGTCATCTGTGTTCCCTGCAGTCTTCTCCGTCCTGCTCCAGCCCTGCTCCAGTGTTCCTGTTCCCTCCTGCTCCTGTTCTGCTCCAGCGTTCCTACAGTCCTACTCCAGTCCTGTTCCAGTGTTCCTGTTCCCTCCTGCTCCTGCTCTGTTCCAGCGTTCCTACAGTCCTACTCCAGTCCTGTTCCAGTGTTCCTGTTCCCTCCTGCTCCTGCTCTGCTCCAGCATTCCTACAGTCCTACTCCAGTCCTGTTCCTGTGTTCCTGTTCCATCCTACTCCAGTCCTGCCTCCGGTGTTCCTGCTGCATCCAGCTATCCACACTCCTAAAGTCCTACTCGAGTCCTGTCCCTGTGGTCCTGTTCCATCCTACTCCAGTCCTGCCTCCGTTGTTCTGCTCCAGCCATCTCTCCACGTTCCAGCCTTACAGTCTACACTTCAGTCCCGCACTCCTACTCCAGTCCATCCTGAGCCGCCCCTCTCGGTACCTGCTACCGTGGTACTTGACCCCCTGCGCCTGCTCCTAACAGTCCCTGTATAGGGGTCGGTTCCACCTGGCAGCTCGCCCAGGGCCCCTCGGTGCCACGGTCCAGAGGGTCCACTCCTGGAGATTCCGGCTCCTGACCACCCATGCTAACAACAATTTTGATAAGATCTATTTCCTTGCCCATGCTGTTATGTGTGGTGTCCACTCAGTGGTATGTTAACCACTATTGTTTGTACCCACGATTGTCAATTTTATATCTACCTAATATGTCAGGTCTGATCTGCCTTTGCATGTTGTTATTTTAATTGTGTTTTTAAATTGTATGTTTTTTTGTCTGTCGGGCATTTATGTTCAATAAAGCTTTTTGTATTTTTCATTTTGACTGAGTGTGCACTGGTTCCTGCGCTTCTGTTCTTTTCCTTATAGAAATGTTCAAAAGAAGGCATAGCCCATACTGTATAATAGCCCCACATTAAAAAAAAAAATACTAACCTTTCCCTGGTCCCTTGCTGCTCCGGTTTCAGCAATGAGTGCTCTGATCCTCTTCACTGCTCGGCACAGCGGGCGTGTTGCAGTGATGTCATCGCGCTTGCTGCGCAGAGAACTAAGATGCATGAGAATTACTGCGAAAGGACTGACAGCTGACGACTGCCTCTTCCATCATTGCTTTCAACTGTATTGGCATCCAGGTGGGCCACAGTTTGATATGTGTGCTCTAGATGTTGAAGATGTCCTTTGTCACCTTTGCAGACCTAGGTATGCAAAGATCATAAGAAAAATCCCCGCACAGTCCCTTCATACTGTATATTTGTGTATTGTTATAAGATTTCCCCCAATCGTTTGATCTTCTAAACAAAATAACCACAGGTTTGAAAACTGGTCTTGTTACTGCAGTTCACCCTTGGTCGCTCATCTCTGCATCCGTTTTCATTCATCAATATTCTTTTTACACACTGGATCCCAAAATTGTATAAAATATTCAAAATGTAACCTGCAAAGTGACTTGTTTTGAGGCAAAACTATGTTCTTTTGATGAAAATCTATGCATCCTGTTTTTTTTACATTGGCAGAAGTTGCCTGGCACTAATCACTAAAGTTGACTTTACTGTCCACCCAGGCACTCAAGTCTTTTACAGTGACAGTTTTACCTAGTGCTTTATCATTTAGTAGTAGTACATATTTGTTCATATTCTTTCCTTGGCCCAAGTTCATGACCTTATACTTATCTACATTAAATATCAATTCCCATTTTTCAGCCCAAGCCCCAAAATTACATAGATCCCCATGTAACAATAAGTTATCCAACTCTATATTGATTACCTTTGCAGAGTTTAGGATCATTTGCAAATATTGACATTTTCTTCTGCATGCCATCTATGAAATCTTTTATTGATATGTTAAAAATGAAGAGGTCCCAATACTGATCCCTGTGCTACAGAACCCTACTGTTAACTGTGACCCAGAGTGTGCTCCATTAATAACTATTCTCTGTTTTCGATCACTGAGACAGTAGTAACCCAATTACGCTAATGTTCCCCCATTCCCATTACGTACAATTCATGTATCAACCTTTTTTGAGGCTCTATATTAGAAAAGCGCATATTGATAGATAGAGAATTAAAATTGAATCAAATTTCATGAAACTCATGGTTACATGCTAATTCAAACAATTGAAGATTTGATTCGCTGTTCCCCTCCCAAGTAAAGCAAGCAAGGCACCATTTCCCACACAGTTGAATCATAAAGCAAGCTAACATCATTTTGTGTTGCTACACAGGTCTCACCTTAATGCCCTGCAGCTATGACATCTTATGGATTATCATAACATGTATTAAGGGGTCAGTACCTGGACCATCTGGCATCCGTGGTTCCCAGTGTAGCACAGTTTATATGACAGAATTGTTTACCATCTCCAGAGTCACTGAATAAGTCTCATTCTCCTGTAGAGTGTTATCTTTTTAGGTTAACAGGGTCCTCTCCTTTTTTCTCCCAAATAGTGCAGTCTCTTATGGCCAGCAGAGTCCTCACAAAACTTAATTCCTTCAGTATTCGGTAGTGTATGCCTGGAGGTGTATGCCTACTGTAGTATTTTTGAAGTGATGCTGTACTTCCTTCTAGGTTAAGCAAATGAATTTAATGGATAATTTATGAAACGCCAGTTTATATAATCTGTCATGAGATTTCTTGTGTGAATACTGTGATGAAGAAGGCATTCAATAGATTTTGTTTTCCCTCATCCTCTTCGACTATAGCACAAAGATTATTTTTGAGGGCCAGTGCTATCATTTTTTAGTCTTTCACTATTAACATAGTAATATAGTTATTAAGGTTGAAGGAAGACTCTAAGGACATCTAGTTCAATCCATATCCTATCCTAACCTGCCCTAACATGTTGATCCAGAGGAAGGCAAATAAAACCCATGTGGCAAACAGTAAGCTTCACATTGGGAAAAAAAATTCCTTCCAGATTCCACATATGGCAATCAGACTAGCTCCCTGGGTCAACGCAATATCAAGGAAACTAGTGTATATAACCAGTAATATTATACTTTTCAAGAAAGGCATGCAGACCCTTATTAAATTTTAGTAGGGAATCACTCATTACAACATCATATGGCAGAGAGTTCCATAGTCTCACTGCTCTTACAGTAAAGAATCCGCATCTGTGATTATGATTAAACCTTCTTTCCTCCAGATGTGGAGGATGCCTCCTTGTCCCCATCACAGGTCTAAGTAAAAACATCATTAGAAAGGTCTTTGTACTATCCCCGCATATCTTTATACATTTTAATAAGATCACCCCTAAGCCTTTGATTTTCCTAACTAAATAACCCTAAGTGTAATAACCTGTCTTCATATTGCATACCTCCCATTTCGCTAATAAACTTGGTCGCTCTTCTCTGCACCCGCTCCAGCTCATCTATGTCTTTCTTATACATCGGAGACCAGAACTGTACAAAGTATTCTAAGTGTGGTCGCACTAGTGACTTACATAAAGGTAAAATTATGTTCTCCTCATGAGCATCAATGCCTCTTTTAATGCATCCCATTATTTTATTTGCCTTTGCAGCAGCTGCCTGACACTGGCCACTAAATGTGAGTTTGTCGTCCACCCATACACCCAGGTCTTTTTCAGTGACAGTTTTGCCCAGTGCTTTGCAATTAAGCACATAATTATACATCTTTTTGTTCTACCCAAGTTCATGACCTTACATTTACCCCCATTAAAGCTCATTTTCCATTTATCAGCCCAAGTTTCTAGTTTACATAAAGCCTCCTGTAATATAAAATTGTCCTCCTCTGTATTGATTACCCTGCATAGTTTAGTGTCATCTGCAAATATTGAAATTCTACTCTCTATGCCCCCTACAAGGTCATTAATAAATATGTTAAAGAGAAGTGGGCCCAATACTGACCCCTGTGGTACCCCACTGCTAACCGTGACCCAGTCCAAGTGTGCTATATTAATAACTACCCTTTGTTTCCTATCCCTGAGTCAGTTCTCAATCCACTTACACATATTGTCCCCTATCCCCATTGCTCTCATTTTATGTATCAACCTGTTGTGTGGCACCGTATCAAAAGCTTTTGAAAAGACCATATAAACCACGTCCACTGCATTTCATTGATCCAGTCTAGAACTTTGGGTGGGGAACCTCAAAATTGCGGGACTGGAGTACTGGGACCTTTGACCGGCGAGATGCCGCACTCCCTTTAATTACTGTTAGCAATATGATCATGCAGCGTTCATGACTGAATGCTGCTGGGCATGCAATAAAGGATTTTGACATACCTTGTGGGTCAGGTCAGCGCATTCGGCACTCCCATCCCACCAACAATGACAGCAGCAACAGCCCCAGTGTCTCCTGTAATGTATATGGGACCAGGACCAGCCCAAGCCCCTTCTGTGATATGTATGCTCCAACAACGCTTCCAGTAATGTGTATGTCCCCAGCACCTCCTGTGAAGTGCTGGAGACATACACATGCCCCCATTTCTCCTGTGATGTGTATGACCCCATGTCTCCTGTGATGTAAATGCAATCAAACCCTCCTGTGATGTATATACCCTCAGCGTCTCCTGTGATGTATATGCCCCAGCGTCTCCAGTGATGTTTATCCTTATTTCCTCCTGTGACATGTATGCCCCCAGCCACTCCTGTGATGTATATGCCTAAGCCCCTCCTGTGATTTATATGCCCCAATTCCTCCTGTGATCTGCATGCCCCAAGCTCCTCCTGTAATGTATATGCCACCAGCACTTCCTATGAGGTGTATGCCCACACCCCTTCCTGTGCTGTGTATGCTGCAGCCCCTACTGTGACATGTATGTCCCCAGCCCATCCTGTGGGTTAAACACTCTCAGCCTCTCCTGTGATGTGCATGATACAGCATCTCCTGTGACTTGTGTGCCCCAGTCCAGTAGCGCAGCTACCTGAGTGAAGAAGGTGCGGTCACTTCAGACCTCGCACTCTGAGGGCCCATCCAGAGTAACGCTCCTCTAAAAGAGAACCTGCCAAGCAGTTTTTTAAGTAAAATACAGGCATTTTCAGGTTGGAAGAGTTAAACTAATTAAAATGATACCTGGGGGGAAGAAATCAGTCATGTAGTTCTTGTGTAATCAGTGTTAGAGGTTTGTGCAGGTTGGGGATAGATGGGGATGGTTTTGGATATGTGAGAAGTAAATTCTGTCTTTGTTGTAATCTCTGCAGATGAGTCATGGCTGGAAGAAATCATCACGTTGGTCTGGACAAGATGGAAAAGATGGAAAAAGTAAACAACTTCAGAAGAAGGAACATCAGCTCTAAGTCACTATCTGTAATCACTTGTATGTTCTGCAGGACTGGTAGCTACTGCTATATCATCACTGTATGGTGGTAATATCAGTTTGGTCTTTGTGGACATTTTTTTTCAGTTCCAGTAGGGTCATATGCTGAGGCTCCCCTATACCCACAATTAAAGTGTGCCTCCATAGTTGTATTCAGGGGCTAGCCATGCCTCTTCTCCAGTCCCTCCTGTGACGTGTATGACCCCAGCCCCTCCTATGATGTATATGCCCCCAGACCTTCCTATGACATGCATGTCCCCAGTCCCTCCAGTAAGATGTATACCCTCAGCCCATCCTGTAATGTGTATGCCCCCAGGCCCTCCGGTGATGTGCATGCCCCTAGACTTTCCGGTCATGTGTATGCGCCTACCCATTTCTGTCATGTGTAAGCCCTCAGCCCCTCTTGTGATGTGTATGCCCCAAATTCTTCTTGTGATGTATGTGCACCCAGCATTTCCTTTTCAAAATTAATAGTAAAGAGTCAACTGTGCTCAAGATCAACGCAAATCTGGAAAATCTATTGTGAGTAGCAACAATAATTCCACCTAACAACACAATTGCACCAAAGAGAAGCAGTTCCATTAGGGGTGAGCTAATTAAATGTTAGGCAAGATAAATATCAAGTTCATCATTTTTTACAGCCCCCGAATGATGGTATAAATAGAAAAATGGTCCTAGACCTTAAAAAGGTTCACCACCCCTGATATAGCTGAAGAATATTTTTCAATCATTTTTACTTTGTTGGCAATGAGCCTCTCTGTTTCATTCTTTGCTGTCATGAACACTTTCTTTTTATCAGTAATTTTGCCACGTACAAATCTTTATTACTATCAGGCATATATTTTGGACAGGTCCTATCCAGGATGTTTATAAAAGTATTCCATTTGCTTGCATACTTTTATTTTCAAGGCCATTGTTCCAGTTTATTGCTTTGGGATCATCCCATAGCCAATGGAAATTTGCCTCCCTGAAATTTATTGTACCTTTGATTATACATCATACTAGTGAAAATGTTTAATTTTGTGATCTGTTATCCAAATGATCAACAGCCCATATATTTGAGTGACATTAAGAAAACTATATAAAAGCATTTAAACTTTTCACCATTTAAAAACTCAAGCAAAACATTTACAGGAGTAGATCTGTTATATTGTGGTTTCAACGCAATCACCTGAGCACTATAATCTTGATATTATCATTATACATTGAACCTGCAAATGTGAAAAAATGTTATTGCTTTTTGAAGTTGCTTATTAAAGCATAACTGTCTTTCCTAAATAATAATAGCCTAAATAACTACAATGAAATGTTCTGGTTGCAGACAATTTGTAGTATGCTTTATGAACCGGTGAAAAAGTGTAAACTGAATTTACTTTATGTTCCAAAAATTATTTTCAAGGCTTGCTAGTCGTTTCAAGTAAATAATTTTTGTTAATGTTCAAATAAATCTTTATTTTTTTTTGCTGTATAGGTGGCTGTCTGTTGTAGAGAAAGCAAAAATCATGTGTCAATTTTTTTTGTATATGTTGTTTTTCAACACATTGCTTTTTTCATAATAACTATGAGCTCAAGAAAATAAGTGCTGTAAGAAAATTGTAAATAATCTGCCTTTTATCTAGTTACCTTGTTAAAAACTGTTCTAACTCAAAAATGTCTTCATGTTTTTATTATTGAAACCGTCCCATAAAAATAAAATAAAGCATACTCTCCCATTAGCTTTCTACAAAAATTAAATATTTACCCCAATTTTCAATTTTTACACATTTCTTCTTCCAAGAGCCACATCTTTTTTATTTTTACATTGATATAGTCTATTTTGGAGTTTATTTTTGCAGTGTCTACTGTTTGATTTAAATAATCTAGCAGTATTATTTTACACAAACAGGATTAGGTCACTCTGTTTCACTGCAGATTAGGGAATCCTCATAACAAATTCGCTGCGCGCTTTTAGGATTCGCCATTGTCTGCCCTGGGAACAGTGGTTAAGTATACGATATGCATACTCCCAGGCAGAACCCTTCTAATGGAAACATATCTACTGTGTGCAAGTCTGTAGTCACACAAAGTGACTACAGACTTTTCATTTATACCAGAAAACTCCTTTAAAAACAAAAGTTCAGAAATTCATAAAAATATTTCCTTACATTCTCTGAGACCGGAAAAGTTTTAATTTTTTTGGTCGATAGAGATTTGTGGTGGGTTGTTTTTTGTGGAGTAAGCTGACATTTTAATTGACACCATTCTAGGAAAGGTGCAATGCTATGATTGCTTCTTTTATCATTTTTTTTCAGTGTTGAGGTGGACACAAATTCCCACCGTACTGGGATTTCAAATTTTTGTTCTCTTACATTATTAACTTAGACATGACGGCACCACGAGAGAGAGGGATCCGCCCTTCAAGGACAGGAAACCTACAAGATGAAAAGGGTGGCTCCTCTCTCTGCATCTGTTGTTTTACAGAGCATGAGTGGAACTCCGTGGATTAGTGTACATGGGAAATAATACATCCATATACTGTATACATTTAATGACGATTACCAACCCCCAAGGGAGTATATAACTTTGAAGATTCACCGAACAAAGGAAGTGATCAAAATAGGGAGAGAATATAAGGGTGCCGTCATGGGTTACAAAAAAACACATTACCAGGTAAGTAATACCCGTGTTTTTCAGTCATCCATGATGGCACGAGAGAACTTCAGAGACATATTCTTAGGGAGGGACCACAGCCTGTAGCACCCTTCTCTCGAATGTGAGATCAGCGAAAGTGGACAGGTCTAACCTATATTGTCTGAAGAAAGTATAAGGAGAGGACCATGTGGTCGCCTTACAAATCAGGTCAATAGAGGCTTCTGCTCTTTCCGCCCAGGATACTGCCATGACTCTCGAGGAATGGGCCTTCAGACCTGAAGGAATAGCCCAACCTTTACTAACATAGGCTAGCTTTATGGCTTCTCTCACCCACCTCGCTATAGTCTGCTTAGTTACTCTAAGGCCCCTCCTCAACCCCTGAAATGACGCAAACAGGGCACTCTGCTTTCTCCGGGGCTTTGTAATTTCTAGATAATGCAGAAAACATCTCCTAATGACCAAGGTATGTAGAATTTCCTCCTTCTGATTGCTGGGATTAGGACAAAAGAATGGCAACACTATCTCTTGAGCCCTGTGAAATTTTGTAACTACCTTAGGGAGGTAAGCTGGATTTAATCTCAAGATTATCCTATCTTCCATGTCCTACGTATAAGGAGCGTCTGCTGACAAAGTCTGAAAATCACCTATCCTATAGGCTGAAGTGAGAGCTACCAGTAGGGCTGCTTTTAAATGAGACCACCTTATCCGAGGCCGAAGCTAATGGTTCAAAAGGACTTTCCATCAATGCCTTCAAAACCAAATTTAGATCCCAGGAAGGGGGCTAGGTGATGGAACTGAGTTAGACATACTACAGGCTCTAATAAATCTGGCCACAGATCTATTATTTACCAAGTAACAGTTATATAGGGCCCCTAAAGCTGAAACCTGTACCTTAATGCTGCTAACTGCTAGACCAAGGTCTAACCCCTTTTGAAGGAATTCAAGTTTAGCCACTAATGGGACCTCCCGTTCATGTACTGTCCCTTCAAAGGATAGGAATTTCTTCCAGGTCCTCCCATAAATTCTGGTTGTCACCAGCTTTCTGCTACTAAGCAGGGTGGAGATTAACCAATCTGAAAACCCCTTCTTTTTTAACAGTGACCCCGCAAATTACAGGCTGTTAAATGCAGCCCGGACATCTGAGGGTGGATAAAGGGCGCTTGGGATAGGAGATCCTGGTCCTCTGGAAGAACCCATGGGTCTGATACCGATATTGTCCTCAGCCAGAAAAACCAAGGCCTCTTTGGCCAGATCGGAGCTATCAAGATCATTGGGGTTCTGTCCTCCCTGATCTTTCTTAAAACCGACGGGATGGGACATATCGGCGGAAAGGCATATAACAGCCCTGGTGTCCATTTTATCTGAAAAGCATCTACACTGTGAGGCCTGTCTGCTGGGTTTAGGGATCAGAATCACTGGACTTTTCTGTTGTCTTTTGAGGCAAAGAGATCTATCTGGGGATGACCCCACATGGCCAGCCTTAGCCGATTGTGGCTTAGGAAGTCTGCTCTTACGTTTTCTGCCCCTTTGATATGCCAGGTTGATAAAGAGAGGAGATGTCTTTCTGCCAGAAGAAATATCTGTTCCACCACTGAAATCAGAGAATAGGAAGGGGTACCCCATTGATGGTTTATATATGCAACAGTAGTCAGATTGTTCGATATCACTCTCACATGATGACCCTGCAGATAAGGTAACAATTCCTTCAATGCTCTTTCCACTGCCAGAAGCTGCCGTCTGTTTGATGAGAGCAACTCCTCCTCCCTTGACCAGGCTCCCTGCAGCCAGAGGGCATCTAGGTGGGCTCCCCACCCCCAGGGACTGGCATCTGTTGTAACTGCCCTGGATACTGTAATTGTCCAAGGTACTTCCCTGGGAGCTGACCTGAACTATAAGCACCACATGAGAGACCGGACAACTGTCTCTGGGAGAATTAACTTCTCCAAGTGACCTTCCAAAGCCAGTTCGTTCTCCAGAAAGCACTATTGAAGTCCCCGCATGTGGAACTGGGCCCATTTAACCGCTGGAATGCAGGCGGCTAGGGATCCTAACAGTGACATTGCCTTCCTTTTGGTCATCCTCAGCTTTGTTATTGATGTCAAAATTAAACTCATGATATTTTTTCCTTTTGTTTTGGAAAGCCGGCATTCCTGTTTCACTGAGTCCAGTACTATTCCTAAAAAGACCTGCATTGTCACTGGCTCTAACCTGGATTTCTGAAGGTTTAGGCCTCTTTCAAACATCAATTTTTTGCCAACAGTCGCAATCCGTAGTTTTTAGAAAAACACGGATCCAGCGACTGATGCCGCTGGATCGTTTTTTTTCTCATTGACTTGTATTAGCGACGGATTGTGACGGATGGCCTAACGTTTTGTCCGTCGTTCACTGGATTCGCCAGAAATTTTGTGTCTGTCGGGCGGAGACGATGGACAAAGTAACATTTTTGTCTCTGTCGAAAAGTCGGACAGTGACGGATCCAGCGCCGTCCGTCGTTGGCTATAATGGAAGCCTATTGGCGCAGGATCCATCGATGTCCGTCAAATGATGGAATCCAGCGACGGATTCTGTTTTTTAACCTGAGCATGCTTCAATTGTTATTACCAGGTAGGGCAGTCGGATCCAGCGGAAAAACAGATCTGTCGCATCAGTTTTTCAAAATCTGTGACGGATCAGTTTTTTTCCAAAACTGCTGGATTGTGACTGATGGCAAAAAACTGATGTGTGAAATAGTCCTTATATGTCACCCCAAAGACTCCAAAGTGTCTCTGACTATCCTGACTTGCTGATGGCACTGTAGAAAAGATTTCCCCACAATCAGAAAATCATCTAAATAAGGCGTCACCAAGACGTCCTTTTCTCGGAGATGGGCCGTTACTTCCAAGATCAGTTTTGTAAAAATCTTGGGGGCTATTGCTAATCCAAACAGGAGAGCCTTGAACTGGAAATGTCTTATCTGTGATTGTATCAGTACCACCACCATGAGCAATCTTCGCTCTTGCTCATGGATAGGTACATGATAATAGGCATCCTTGAGGTCCAGGACCACCATATAACAATGTGGGAAAAGAACCTTAACCGACGTCCACACCAATTCCATCTTTAATGATGGTATTATCAAGAATTTGTTTAGGGACTTCAGATTTATAATGGTTCTCCATGTTGCATCTGTTTTTTTTATCAGAAATAGTGGGGAATGTAACCCCTTTCCCTTTTCCTCTAAGGGAACTTCTTCCAGCACATATTTTTTCTTTTAGGCTGTGTTCACACACAGCGTTTTTTTAGCGGTTTTTACCGCGGTTTTCACTATAAAACCGCTATAAACCGCTAAAAATAAGCTGCACAGTCATTTCTATGCATTTTGCACTTTGTGTGCACATTGATGTGCTTTTCACCGCGAAAAACCGCATCGCGGTAAAAAACGCAGCATGCACATTAATTTTGCGTTTTTTTCCGCGGTTTAGGCTTCTCCCATGTTTTTAGAAACCGCTGCGGTAAAAAACGCATCAAAACCGCGCAAAAAACGCGCAAAAACCGCCGTGGGAAAAATAGGTGCGGTTTCTGGGAAGGGATTCAGGTTTTTGTGCAGAAATTTTCTGCAACGTGTGCACATACCCTTAGGGATAGAATCTCGCTCCCCATGACCAGTTGCTTTTGCTGGGAAGGTTGTTCTGGGGTCTCCACGTATCTCTGTTGAGGAGTAGTGTGGAAATTTAGTTTTAAACCTCATCCCACAATCTGGAGGATCAAGGTACTGGAAGAAATCCTTTCCCAGGCTGGGAGAAAGCCCAGGAGCCTCCCTCCCACCTGGGAAGGAAACTCATTGAAGGGTTTTCTTGGTATCTCAGGCAGGCTTCCCAAAATAGAACCCTCTTCCTCTTCTACAGTAGACTGCTTTTCTAACTTGTCCCGGTCTCTGCATGACTGTCTGCTGGATCTGTGTTCCCTACCAAAATGACCATTTAAAATATGGAAAGGGAGTCTTAGGAAACCCCTTCTTCTTATCCCCTGCTTTCTCTAGGATATCTTCAAGGGCCGGCCCGAACAGGATTCTTCCTTCGCAGGGGAGGGAACAGAGTTTAATCTTGGCCTGCATAACTCCTGGACAGCACTTCAGCCAAACTGCCCGACGCCTCGCATTGGTCAATGCCGCTGATCTGTCAGCCAATTTTGCTGAGTCCGCCGAGGCATCCGCCAGGAATGCTGCTGCGGCATTAATGTAGGGAACAGCGGCTAGGATGATATCTCTTGGCACTTATTGTTCTAGCTGGTCTTCAAGGTTATCTACCCAAACTCTTAAGTATCTGGCCACACAATGGTTGGTCTTAGGGCCCCTGCTGAGGATTCTCATGCTGCTTAAAGGAAGATATCTGTCTTCCTATCAAGAGGCTCTTTCAATGAACCCAGATCCTCAAACGGGAGAGAAAACTTCCATGTCCAATTTCGGAGCTTTATTCCAAGAGGAGCAAGCCTCTTCCTCAAGTGGATATTTCCTCTTAAGGCCCATTAGACCCTGTGATTTTCTCTCTGGCTTCTTCAACTTCCTCTTTATGAGGTTCTGAATTTGTTGATTTTCTGTGAAGGTCCTATGCTTCTTTCACCCCAGGCCCATAAACATCAGATCGTGAGCTGACCTCTTAGCTTTTTCTTCCACCAGGCCCTGGTGGATCATACGGCTTTAATTAATCTGTTTCTTCCACCAGAAAACAACATCTTTCCTCCAAACTGCTGCTTGACTACTTTGATCGGTCTGAGTCTACCTGCTCTGATACTGTATGTTCTTCTGGTGTAGAGAGGGAAGGGCTGACCCTTTCTTTACCCATACTGCTACTATCCATAGGGACCCCTAGTGTGCTAACTGTCCTTCGCACTTCAGACTGAATTAAGGACTTCAGATTGGCTGAAAAACTAGGGGATTCTTCAGAAATCACCTGCTCTATGCAGTTCTGACATAGCCTCTTTGTCCGGTCTTTCTCAAACTGATGTCCACAGAGGAGGCATTCCTTGTTCTTGAACTTAGTCTTGCATTTCCTAGGGACCCCTATTCTCCATCCCACCCATAACAAAAGAAAGCAAGGAGAGAAACCAGACAAGACAGGGAAAGAAAAATCAGACATTAGCGTACTGTACTTTCTCATAGTTCACTCACCACTCAGACGCTTTATACGGGTACTGGATCAGGAGGTTGGATGATGTCTGTAAGGTCTCCCTCAGAGACTATCAACTCCTAGTGCCATGATGGTCCACCCGTGTGCTGCCCGAGTGGCCCCGACTGCTGCTGCTGCTGCACGGCTGGTGAGACCCCTGCTTCATCTTGTCATGAGGATGCGGTAGATGCTTGTGGTCTTCGTTCTGGGCAACTCCAGTTGCTCCTGCACTGGTTGCGGCTGCTCCGGTGTGTGAGCTTCCATGTTGCCACCTGCTGACCAATGGTGATCCCTTTACATACCCTCTGGGAATCGCCCGCCAACATGCAACCTCCACCTCCTTTTTTCCTCTTTTCCATTAGCAGCAGTGGGATCTTGCATCCGGAGGCACCCGGTCGGCATTTGAATCTCTCATGCCCCCGGAACACGACTTCCGGGACACGCTCTCTGACCTCGCACTTCATCAGGACTCGACTTCCAGTACGTGCTCACTGCACTATGCTTGCCGGAAGTCCTGTGATTGCATGCCCGCCTGGACCACTGGATGAGCATACAGCAAGGTGAGCTCCCCGTCCCCCGCCCTCCTCTAATGCCCGGCGTCCTGCTATTCTGTAGAGCTAGACCACATCCCTGCACACTATTCCTCGAGTCAGGCGCTGTCAGGCGCCACTGTCAGGCTACCACATCAGGTTCCAAGCAGAGAGGGGGAGGTAGCAGCAGAGGAGACATCTTGCTAGGTAAAAAGAGGCCTGAACACCCACTGTCTCTGGAGTCCGGCCTCTCTCTGCACAGCGAGAGCAGACAAACCTGGCCTCCGTGGTGCTACCAGTACCTGGGCAGCGACCGCAGCAAAGTCAGATCTGACAAAACCCAGCCGCCCCCAGGCCCACGCATCCTCTTCTTTCTTTCTTTTTCTTTTTTCACCCGGCACTGATGTGCAACCTGGTTAGCATGGCCTGGCAAAAAAAAGGCCTCCCCATGCTCCGCTCAGGGAGGACACAACTATTGTGGCCTCTGAGATGCTACCTGAACTGGGTAGCGGCCACAGCAGTCCTAGATCTGCCAAACCTCGGCTGTCCCTCTTCTCTCTTCCTTACTTCATCTTAAGGATTCCCCATCAAGGACAGGAAACCAATCAATGCAGAGAGACAAGCTGCGATTCTTTCCTTGAAGGTTTCCTGTCCTTGAAGGGCGGATCCCTCTCTCTCATGGTGCCATCATGGGTGACTGAAAAAAGCTAATTTATTTCAATTATTCAATACAAAAAGTGAAACTCATTTATTATAAAGAGTCGTTACAAACAGAGTGATCTATTTCAAGTGTTTATTTCTGTTTATGCTGATGCCAGCGTTTTGTCAGAGTTGATTTTTAGTGCCGTTGGTGGAACTATAACTGATAAGCGCATCCGCCTGTCAAATTCAAAAAAGTTCATTTTTTCTCAATAATGTACACTCTGCATCCCATCTTGACTGAAAAAAACAGAAATGAAGAAATGTTTGCAAATTTATTAAAAAAGAAAAACTGAAATACCACATGGTCATAATTATTCCGACCCTTTGCTCAGTATTGAGTAGAAGCACCCTTTTGAGCTAGTACAGCCATGAGTCTTCTTGGGAATGATGCAACAATTTTTTCATACCTGGATTTGGGGATCCTCTGCCATTCTTCTTTGCTGATCCTCTCCAGTTTCATCAGGTTGAATGGTGAACGTTGATGCACAGCCATTTTCAGGTCTCTTCAGGGATGCTCAATTGGGTTTAGGTCAGGGATCTGGCCAGTCAAGAATGGTCGCACAGTTGTTCTGAAGCCACTCTTTTCTTATTTTAGCTGTGTGCTTAGGGTCATTGTCTTGTTCCAAGGTGAACCTTTGGCCAAGTCTGAGGTCCAGAGCATTCTGGAAGAGGTTTTTATCCAAGATAAGTCTGTACTTGGCTGCATTTATGTTTCCATCAATTGCAACCAGCTGAAAAACACCCCCATGGCAAGATGCTGCCACCACCATGTTTCACTGTTGGAATTGTATTGGGCAGGTGATGAGCAGTGCCTGGTTTTCTCCACACGCACTGCTTAGAATTATCACCAAAAAGTTCTATCTTCGTCTCATCAGACAAGAGAATCTTATTTCTCATAGTCTGGGAGTCCTTCATGTGTTTTTTAGCAAACTCTATGTGGGCTTTCATATGTCTTGCACTGAGGAGAGGCTTCCGTCAGGCCACTCTGCCATAAAGGCCCAACTGGTGGAGGGCTGCAGTGATAGTTGACTTTGTGGAACTTTCTTCCATCTCCCTACTGCATCTGCGGAGCTCAGCCACAGTGATCTTGGGGTTCTTCTTTACCTCTCTCACCAAGGCTCTTCTCCCATGATTGCTCAGTTTGGCTGGACAGTCAGGTCTAGGAAGACTTCTGGTGGCCCCAAAATTCTTCCATTTAAGGATTAATGAGTCCACTGCGCTCTTAGGAACCTTGAGTACTGCAGAAATTATTTTGCAACCTTGGCCAGATCTGTGCCTTGCCACAATTCTGTTTCTGAGCTCCTTGGCCAGTTCCTTTGACCTCATGATTATCATTTGGTCTGACATGCATTGTGTGCCATTAGGTCTTATATAGACAGTGGTGTGCCTTTACAAATCAAGTCATATCAGTTTAATTAAACACAGCTGGACTCCAAAGAAGGATTAGAACCAGCTTAAGGAAGATCACCAGGAAATGGACAGCATGTGACTTAAATATGAGTGTCTGAGCAAAAGGTCTGAATATTTATGACCATGTGATATTTCAGTTTTTCTTTTTTTAATAAGTTTGCAAAAATGTCTACATTTCTGCTTTTTTTCTGTCAAGATGGGGTGCAGAGTGTACATTAATGAGAAAAAATGAACTTTTTTGAATTTACCAAATGGCTGCAATGAAACAAAGAGTAAAACATTTAAAGGGGTCTGAATACTATCGGTACCCACTGTATTTCCCATGAAAATTTATTTTTGTTTCATTTTTGCATGTTTTATTGTGAGTCTGTAAAAATGGTGTAAGACTCTGACAACATTGTTCACAGCACTGTTCCCATTGATTTCCGCAATTTCTAGTCCCTCTGCAGACGCCTGAGGGGGCCGCAGGAAAAATGCTCGAGTTTCCTATAGACTTACATTGGGCTTGTTGCTCAGTTCCAGTCTCTGAGCATTCCAATTTGCTCAACCCGAACAACGAGCACCCGAGCATTTTAATGCTCACCTATCGCTAGATTTTACACATGATGCAAATGAAACGTTTTCAATTTTTCAGGATAGGAAACAGATTGATTCCAATAAAACAATAGTAAGTAATGTAAGAATTAATCAGTTCTTTTTTAACTTTAAAATAATTCTACATACACTGGAAAAAGTCTAAAGAAAAGTCTTTTTTTTCTTTCTTTCAGTGCTGTAAAATACTTTAAGAGAAACTGAAAAATAAAAGACTTTCAAACCCTCAGGTGTGGCAATATTATTTCTAGGATTTCACTGGTATTAATGATTGTACTCTTAATATCATTCTGATTTTTATCTATCTTAATTCACATTTTTACAAAACAGTTAATATTCACCTTGATGTGTTTGTTAATGAGCTGTACATCAACATGGGTAATGTACTTGAAGGTCCTTATTTATATGCATTCACAAGAAACTATTGTTATGCCTTGTATAGGTTTGAATTCCTTTTGATCTTACAACACATATTCCCACTCCACCACAATTGTGAAAGTAGTTGCCAAGGTCTCCATATGTGATGCAGGTTAACAATGCTTTTCAAGTCTCTTTGATGCATTCTGTTACACTTCCTCTATGCTACAGAATAACTAAGATGGCTGTAATATAAAATGACAGCATACCTACTGAATATAACATAAGGAATGTTTCTGGCAGGCTTCTTCAAAATCTCAAGTGATTATCAGCACAACTTAGATATACATAGTACTTGTTTTTATTTTAACTATAACTTGTCCATTGTATCTATCTATCTATCTATCTATCCCTTTATGTATTCGTATATACAGTGCTTTGAAAAATAATTCATACCCCATGTAAAGGAAACAATGCACGGTTTTCTAAATATTTTAAAAATATTCAGTAAATCAGAAAATTGTGCCATGCATTTCTATTCAGCCTCCCTGAGTCAGTGCTTTGTAGGACCACCTTTCATTGCAAATACTGCTGCAAGTCTTTTGCGGTATGTCTATGACAGCTCTGCACATCTGGAGGCTTTTTGTCCATTCTTTTTTGCAAGCTAGCTCTAGCTCACTGGGATTGGATGGAGAGCATCTGTACATACCAATTGTAAAGTTTTGACGCATATTCTCAATGGGATTTAGGTCTGGATTTTGACTAGGCTATTCCAACACATGAATATGCTTAGAAATAAACCTTTCATTGCAGGCAGTAGACATCTTCTCATCATCACTGATCATCATCTTCCCTGTCCCAGCTGAAGAAAATCATTCCCACAGCATGAGGCTGTCACCACCATGTTTGTCAATGGAGATCGTGTTTTCAGGCTGAGGTGCAGTACTAGGTTTTTACCACACATAGTATTTTGCTTTCATATCGAAAAGTTCTTCTTTGGTCTCATATGACCAGAACACCTTCTTTCAAATGCTAGCCATGACTCCTACATGACTTTTTTTTGAAAACAGGACTGCTTATGGCATGCTTTCGAGAATGGCTTTCACCATGACACTCTTTTATTACATCTGAGTGGTGAATGTGCAGCTTCACCAAAATGAAAATGGTGTGTTCCTTGGTTTTCATTATGCTGTTTTACCCCTATTGTTCTGAAATAAACATAGTAACATAGTTATTAGGGCTGAAGGAAGACTTTAAGTCCATCTAGTTCAACCCATATCGTATCCTATAGCCTATCCTAACTTGCCCTAACATGTTGATCCAGAGGAAGGCAAAAAAAACCCATGTGGCAAACAGTAAACTTAACATTGGGGAAAAAAATTCCTTCCCGACTCCACATACGGCAATCAGACTAGTTCCCTGGATCAACGCAATATCAAGGAGACTAGTGTATATAACCTGTAATATTATACTTTTCAAGAAAGGCATCCACATCCTTCTTAAATTTTAGTAGGGAATCATTCATTACAACATCATATGGCAGAGTTCCATAGTCTCACTGCTCTTACAGTAAAGAATCCGCGTCTGTGAGTATGCTTAAACCTTCTTTCCTCCAGACATAGAGGATGCCCCCTTGTCCCCGTCACAGGTCTAAGAGTAAAAAGATCATTAGAAAGGTCTATATTTATACATTGTAATAAGATCACCCCTAAGCCTTCAATTTTCCAAACGAAATAACCCTAAGTGTAATAACCTGTCTTGGTATTGCAGACCCCCAGTTCCCTAATAATCTTGGTTGCTCTTCTCTGCACCTGCTCCACTGCAGCTATGTCTTTCTTATACACCGGAGACCAGAACTGTACAAAGTATTCTAAGTGTGGTTGCACTAGTGACTTATATAGAGGTAAAATTATGTTCTCCTCATGAGCATCTATGCCTCTTTTAATGCATCCCATTATTTTATTTGCCTTTGCAGCAGCTGCCTGACACTGGCCACTAAATGTGAGTTTGTCGTCCACCTATACACCCAGGTCTTTTTCAGTGTCAGTTTTGCCCAGTGTTTTACAATTAAGCACATAATTATACATCTTGTTTGTTCTACCCAAGTGCATGACCTTACATTTATCCCCATTAAAGCTCATTTTCCAATTATCAGCCCAAGTTTCTAGTTTAAATAAATCCTCCTGTAATATAAAATTGTCTCCTCTGTATTGATTAACCTGCAGAGTTTAGTGTCATCTGCAAATATTGAAATTCCACTCTCTATGACCCACTAAAAGGTCATTAATAAATATGTTAAAAAGAAGTGGGCCCAATACTGACCCCTGTGGTACCCCACTGCTAACCATGACTCAGTCCGAGTGTGCTCCATTAATAACCACCCTTTGTTTCCTATCCCTGAGCCAGCTCTTAACCAACTTGCACATATTTTCCCCTATTCCCATTGTTCTCATTTTATGTATCAACCTTTTGTGTGGCTTTTGAAAAGTCCATGTACACCACGTCCACATAAAAGCTTATCAGATTAGCCTGACAGGAACGGTCCCTCGTAAGCCCATGTTGATATTGGGTTATGAGGTTATTCATCTTCAGATACTCCAGTATGGCATCTCTTAGAAAACCGTCCAGGATTTTACCTACCATAGAGGTCAAGCTCACTGGCCTATAATTTCCAAGTTCAGTTTTTATCCCCTTTTTGAATATTGGCACCACATTTGCTATATGCCAGTCTGGTGGTACAGACCCTGTTTTTATGGAATCTTTAAAGATTAAAAATAATGGACTATCTATAACTGTGCCTAATTCCTGCAGTACTGGGGGGTGTATCCCATCCGGGCCAGGGGATTTGTCAATTTTAGTGATTTTTAGACATCGCTGTAATTCATGCTGGGTTAAGCAGGTGACATTTAATGGAGAATTTTTATCACTGATCATGTTATCCGTCATGGGATTTTCTTGTGTAAATACTATTGAAAAAAGTAATTTAGCATATTGGCTTTTTCCTCATAATCATCTACCATTTCACCCAGACTATTTTAAAGGGGGCCAACACTATCATTTTTTAGTTTCTTACTACTTATGTAGTTAAAGAATATTTTGGGATCATTTTTACTTTCTCTGGCAATGAGTCTCTCTGTCTCAATCTTTGCTGTCTTGATTTGCTTTTTACAGAATTTATTTAATCTTCTGTATTTATTTAATGCCTCATCACTACCTACTTGCTTTAGTTCTCTAAATGCTTTCTTTTTGTCACTAATTGCACACCTTAGAGCTCTATTTAACCATAGTGGTTTCTTCCTATTTCTAGTATGTTTATTCCCATATGGTATATATTGTGCACAGGTCCTATTCAGGATGCTAATAAATGTCTCCCATTTTCTTGAGTACTTTTATGTCTCAGGATATCGTCCCAGTTAATTGCACCAATATCATCTCTCATCCGTTGGAAATTTGCTTTCCTGAAGTTTAGTGTCCTAGTTACCCCTGTACTACACATCTTACTAAAGAATACATGAAAGCTTATTATCTTGTGGTCACTATTACCCAAGTGACTCTCAACCCTTACATTTGATATGCGGTCTGGCCTGTTGGTTAATATTAGATCTAGCAGTGTCCCCCTTCTTGTTGGGTCCTGAACCCGTTGTGAAAGGTAATTGTCTCTCAGTTATCAAAAACCTATTACCTTTGCTGGAACTGCAGGTTTCGGTTCCCCAATGTATTTCAGGGTAGTTGAAGTCCTCCATAATAATGACTTCTCTTTGAGTCGCTGCTTCATTTATTTACTTTATGAGGATATTCTCAGTTGCTTCAATTATTTTTGGAGACTTATAACAAACCCCTATAAGTAATTTATAATTTTTCCCCCCTCACCTTATCTCCACTCACAGTGACTCTACATTTTCTTTAGATTCACATATATTATCACGCAGGATGGGTTTTAAGGATGATTTTACTTATAAACTCACACCCCCCTTGCTTATTCATACGGTCATTTCTGAACAGACTATAGCCCTGTAAATTAACCACCCAGTCATGGCTCTCATCCAGCCATGTCTCAGATATTCCCACCATGTCATAATTATGTTCCAACAAAATTAATTCTAATTCCTCCATTTTGTTGACGAGGCTTCTGGCATTAGTATACATGCACTTTATGTATCAACTGAGAAGTCGGCCCAGTTCTCCAGGAACCCTAACGCCTCCTTCCTATACCAATTCTTGAGCCACTTATTATCCTCTCTAATCTCCCGTTGCCTCTCTGGCGTGGCACATGGTACAGGAAGTATTTCAGAAAATACCACCTTGGAGGTCCTTGCTTTAAGCTTGCAGCCTAATTCCCTGAAATCATCTTTAAGGACCTTCCACCTACCTCTAACTTTGTCATTTGTGCCAATGTGTACCATGACTGCTGGGTCCTCACCAGCCCCTCCCAGTAATCTGTCAACCCAATCAAAGACGTCTCGGACTCGAGCGCCAGGTAGGCAGCACACCGTTTGACAATCTCTTTCTTTGTGACAGATTTCCCTATCTGTTCCCCTAATAATTGAGTTCCCCACTACCAGCACCTGTCTAGCCTGTCCTGTTCTCCTATTTCCCCTCTTACTGGAGCAAACACTCCTCTGGCTTTCAGAGGACATGCCTTGCTGCAGCAGTGCTACCCTTGGGCTGACACTCCCATCATCTGCCAACTTAGCAAACTTACTGGGGTGAGCCAGATCAGGACTAGCCTCCCTGGCACTCTTCCCTCTACTCTGCCTTCTAACTGTCACCCAGCTTGCTACTTCACTGTCCTGCAGCTCCAACCTAGCATCCCCCCTCATCTATCCCATTGAGCGTCTGCTCAGTGAGCAGAAGACTCCTTTCCATATTGTCTATGGATCTCAGCGTTGCCAGCTGCACATTCAGATCCAGTATCTGGGCTTCCAAATGCACAACATGCTCATATCTCACACAACAGTATTCACCCTAGACCGGCTGGTCAAGGATTTCATACATGCGGCAAGACATACACTGGATGGCGTTGGCAATAGTGGAGCACATCCTAATGGGGATTGCACAAGACAGAAAAGATAAGTAAAAATAAATAAAAAGTAATTACTCCCTTGGAAACTCCCTGAATCCAAAGTCACTGAATTACAAGTCACACACTTACCACCGTTCGCACTTACGCTCCGGTCACACTCAGCTCGTTCACACTCGCTCAGGCAGGAGAATTAAAGAGATTTTTTTCCCTTCAACAGCAAACCACCCTGCTGCTCAATGCACTTCCAAACATCAAAGGCCTTCACAGAACAGCTGTAGTTATGTGGCAAAGAAATTACACATAGGTGGACTCAATTTACTAATCATGTGACTTATGGAGGCAGTTGGCCAATCAGGATTTTATTTAGTGGTATTTGACAGAAAGATGAACACAATTGCACATGACAAATTTCTGATTTGTATGTTTTAAATTATTAGTAAACTACATATTATTTCATTATACTTCACAAAGACTTCCTAATTTTATTAGTATACAATATTAAATCCCAAAAAATTACATTTAAGTTTGTGGGTAGGGATAAGCGGTGGATGTTCAGGTACGTTGGGTTTGGATGAACTAGAGGTAAAAATAAAATGGCTCTGTGGAACAACATCACTTCATGACCAATGAATGACCTTCCATGAGGAACCTTTTTGTGCCATGTTGCGCTGCTTTGTTTACTTCACAAACATGGCCAGCACTGATGATGCCATCATCCTTAGTGTAACTATTCCACTTCTATAACTCATAAAAACAAAGATTCAGGTGATGATGGATGAGGTGGTGGCACAGGTGGAAAAAGAGGAGGAACACTGACCATTCACAACATTATCAGGCCAGGTGTGCACAGTACACCACACCCACCCAGTAATTGTTAGACTGCACCACAGTTTGTTTCTTCTGTTTTCCAGTCACAATGTTTTGTAACTTGTTCAAAATTTGTGTTTTAAGAAGATCGTCTTTTGCATAGTACACCCACACAGGCTGTTTTGCACAGCACCCACACAGAGGCTTTTTTCAGAGTACTCACCCAGAGATGCGTGCACAGTACACACACAGGTTTTTCTGGCACAGTATTCTGTCAGACACGGTTGCGTAGTAGAAAAATGTGTTTTTATGCACAGTATTCCTACAGGCATGGGTGCAAAGTATAATTATTGTTTAGGCACTCGCACAGAGGCAAATTGGCAGAGTATAATTATTTTTTAGGCACACTACTCTCAAACATAGCTGAAGAGTACACAGAGAGGCTTTTTGGCACAGTAATGCCAGAGGCTTTTTAACACAGTACCCCCAGAGGTTTTTTGGGACAGTACTCCCCGAGGTTTTTTGGCACACTACTCATTACTCCCAGAGACAGTGCTGCTGAGGCTTAATTGCAAAGTTTTTTTCAGGCACAGCTACAACTCGTACAGATACAGCAGTAGAATAAAACAATTTGATATTCTACTCACAAAAAGATGGCTGCAGAGTAGAGTAACTTTTTTAAAACACTACTCATATAGACACAGCAATGAAAAAAGATATTTTTAGCCCCGAAAATGGAAAAGAAAGAGACAGCTGCAGAGTACATGTTTTTAGACACACTAGTAGCAAAAAAATAAGGCAGAGTACACTTATTTTTTACCCACACTACTTTAAAAAAACATTGAGTATGTCATTTTTTTATTGCAGCAGCAGCGGCAGCAGCATATGGGGGGTATTTATGGAGCATCTTCTTGGGCCAGCATTAACCCTTGTGCAGCAGCATATTATGGGGGGTATTTATGGGGCAGCACTAATCTTTCTGCGGCATTAACCCTTGTGCAGCAGCAATATATGGGAGGTATTTATGGAGCATCTTATGGGGCAGCATTTACCCTTGTGCAGCAGCATATGGGGGGTATTTATGGAGCATCATTAACCTTTGTGCAGCAGCATATTATGGGGGGTATTTATGGAGCATCTTATGGGGCAGCATTTACCCTTGTGCAGCAGCATATGGGGGGTATTTATGGAGCATCATTAATCTTTGTGCAGCAGCATATTATGGGGGGTATTTATGGAGCATCTTATGGGGCAGCATTAGCCCTTGTGCAGCAGCATATTATGGGGGTATTTATGGAGCATCTCATGGGGCAGCATTAACCCTTGTGCAGCAGCATGTGGGGGGTATTTATGGAGCATCTTCTTGGGCCAGCATTAACCCTTGTGCAGCAGCATATGGGTGGGTTTTTATCTATGGAGCATATTCTTGGACTAGCTTTTAAACCTAGGCTTATATGCGAGTCAATACGTTTTCCCAGTTTTTTGTGGCAAAAATAGGGGGGTTGGCTTATACACGAGTATATACAGTAGTTTTCAACCTGGATGGTGCTAAGATGCGGCCGTCCAGGCTGAAAACCACTGGTGAATGAACTGCTGTGAACACAGCCTCAGAGACTGGTGGTGACGACATAGAGGTTACATCCAGTAACTGAGGCTATATTCCCAGCCAGGCTGAACTGCTGTGACCTTGGTGACATCCCAGCTAGCACTATGAGAGTTTTTCAACAAGGCTAGTTAGTCCTCAAAGAAAATGCAGACCTTTACATGCACATGGTACAAACAGACTGAAAAACAACTAAAGATATGAACTTGGATACTGTCACATTGCCATCGGATACAGGGACTGCTGTTCCTGCTTTGGCCACTAGGAGGCACCAGACTGGCACGTCACCTTCAAACCCGAGCTCTGCTATTCCAGTCTCGGCCTCTGGGATGCACCGTACTGTCATGTCACGGTCAAACTCGGGGACAGCTGTTCCTGCCTCGGCCACTGGGAGGCGCCGTGGTCCACCCATGGGTACTGCTAACAGGGAGGAGGCTCCTCTGCAGGCATCTGGCGGCCGCAGACTGCGCTCCTCTGTCACTCATGAAGGAGTTGATGCATCACCATCTGGCCTGGTCCTGGGGGCGATCCTAATGACGTCATCAGACCGTGAACCTGTGAGGGATGATCTTATCCCTCAAATACCTTGGGGCTGGTCTTGCAGGCCGCCAGATATAGTCTTGGTTTCCCCAGTGTGCTTGTTAGGATCCTGACAGCACCGGCATACAGCCCTCGCTGAACAGGGACTCACCAGTGCTGTAGGGAGTCCCAGGGACAGTAACAGCTGGAAAGTACAGACGCACAGGACCTGAACGCTGAAGTATTAGCAAGCAGGCACGGGACCTACGGTCATGTGACCACAAGGGGGCGGGGCTTAGCATCCTGCTTACTGAGATGGAAGAACACTCAGAGTCGGGCAAACCAGAGATCATACACAATACAGGCGAGCGAGGTACAGGAGGGACAAGCAGATGGGAGGTCAGACGAAGCCAAAGGTCATACACAAGAGGGCGGTGCGGTACAAAAGGGACGAGCAGAGAGCAGTCGAGTCACAAGCAGAGGGTCATACACGAGAGGACGGTGCGGTACAAGAGGGTCAGGCAGAACTCGTAACAGGGACAGAACCAGATCACAACCAAACAGGCAACAAGTTATCAGGCACAAGGCACACGTATACAAGAGGTCACTTAACTCACCCGAGGGCAGGAGTATAACTGACACCAGACCCAGGTCCAGTGAGCATTAAATAGCCGCCCTCTGCCAGAGAGAGGCAGAAACAATTAGCCCCCTGTCTGACCAGGACGGGCCAAAGCGAAACCCCGTCCTGGATCACGACAGTACCCCCCTCTCAATGGGGGGCCACCGGACCCCCCGGTTTCTCTGGATACTTGGCGTGAAAGGCCAGGACCAACCGATCCGCATGAACCGATCGAGCAGGAACCCACGAGTGTTCCTCAGGACCGTAGCCTTTCCAATGTACCAGATATTGAAGGGCACGCTGGACCAACCTGGAGTCGACAATTCGTTCCACCTCGTATTCAGACTGCCCGTCTACCAAAACCGGTGGCGGGGAAGCTGATGGTCCCTCCCCAACGGACCTCACAGGTTTCAAAAGGGCCCTATGGAAAACATTTGGGATCCGCAGAGATGGCGGGAGACGCAACCAAAAAGACACCGGGTTAACTGCTTCGGCAATTTAATAGGGACCTATAAACTTGGGTCCAAGCTTCGCGGAGGGGACCTTGAGCCTTATATTCTTGGTGGATAACCATACCTTATCCCCAACCTGAAACACTGGTCCCGCGGATCGTTTTTTGTCTGCAAAAAATTTAAATTTATCCTGAGCCTTCGTAATGTTACTCTTGACCTCCCGCCATACCTCCCCCAACCGCTGGATCGTCTCATCCGCCCCAGGACACCCAGAATTCAAACGGGAAAATTCTCCATAATGTGGATGAAACCCATAGTTGAAGAAAAATGGAGATGTACCCGTAGACTGGTTAATGCGGTTGTTAAATGCAAACTCAGCCAACGGTAACACAGAACACCAATCATCCTGTCGGGCTGAGGTCAAGCAATGCAGAATTTGCTCCAGAGACTGATTGGTCTGCTTGGTCTGCCCATTAGACTCTGGATGATAAGTGGATGAAAAGAACAGACCAATAACCAACCTCTTACAAAAAGCTCTCCAAAATCTGGAAACAAATTGCACTCCTCTATCAGACACCACATTCAAGGGTACTCCATACAACCGAACCACATGCTCAACAAACAATCTGGACAATTTTTCCGCATTAGGTAGAGCTGACAAAGGTACAAAATGTGCCTCCTTACTAAACCTGTCCACCACAACCCAAATGACGGTATTACCCTTGGAGGGGGGGAAGGTTGGTGATGAAATCCATGGACAAATGGATCCATGGTCTCTCAGGAATTGGCAGTGGTACCAATTCCCCGGCCGGCCGGTTATGGGGGGGGTTTTCGCACGGGCACAAACATCACATGCAGATAAATATTCCCCAACATCAGAGGCTAAAGAAGACCACCAGAATACTCTAGCAATGGCCTTCCGGGTAGCCGAGATCCCTGGATGTCCACCTAGAACTGAGTCATGGAACTCTCGGAGGACCTTGAGACGAAACTGAGCTGGCACAAAAAGTTTATCTACCGTCTTAGCCGGAGGTGCAAGAGACTGGGCTTCCAGAATCTCCCATTCCAACATGTTAGAAACACCTGCCACCATCACCCCAGGCTGAAGAATGGAGGATGGAGGTTCGGGGGGGGGACAACGGATCTAGACTGCTCTGACATTTTTTGATCATGGCCGAAAAGTGATAGAGAATTTGAAAAGAAAAAGTGACCATCTAGCCTGCCTGGGAGTCAACCTTTTAGCTGACTCAATGTAAGCTAGGTTTTTGTGGTCTGTAATTACGGTTATAGGATGGACAGCCCCCTCCAAAAAATGCCTCCATTCTTCAAAGGCCAACTTTACGGCCAGAAGTTCTCGATTCCCAACATCATAGTTTCTCTCCGCAGGAGAGAATTTCTTCTATAAAAAGGCGCAAGGTCTCAAATTGGTCAAAGTGGCGGGTCCCTGGGACAATACCGCCCCCACCCCCACCTCTGATGCGTCTACCTCGACAATAAATGGTTCAGACGGGTCCGGTTGAATAAGAACCGGGGCAGACATGAAACATTTTTTCAAGAACTGAAACGCCGCTATCGCTGCGGCTGACCAATTCTTGATATCAGCCCCCTTTGGAGTCATGTCTGTCAGGGGTTTAACTACCTGTGAGAACACCCTTAAAAATTTATGATAGTAATTGGCGAACCATAGGAAACGCTGCAGAGCCTTCAAATCACAAGGTTGAACCCACTCGACAATGGCCTGCACCTTATTAGGATCCATGCGATACCCTTCAGCAGACACAATGAACCCCAGAAACGACAGTTCTTGAACAAAAAATAAACATTTTTCAAGTTTAGCAAAGAGACAGTTCTCCCGGAGCCTTTGGAGAACTGCCCGAACATGACCAATGTGAGCCTGTTTATCTGGAGAGTAGATCAGTATGTCATCCAAATATACCACCATAAAATGTCCAATAAAATCAGAGAACACGTAGTTTATAAAATTTTGGAAGACTGCTGGCGCATTAGTCAAACCGAAAGGCATGACCAAGTTTTCAAACAACCCTTTAGTAGTGAGAAAAGCAGTTTTACACTCATCTCCTTCCCGGACTCTGATAAGGTTATGCGCTCCCCGTAGATCTAGTTTTGAAAACCACTTAGCTCCGGACAATTGGTTGTATAAATCAGGAATAAGTGGAAGGGGATATGTATTCCTCACAGTTATCTTATTTAATTCATGAAAATTGAGGCATGGGCGCAAACCACCGTCTTCTTTCTTTCCAAAAAAGAACCCCACCGCCACGGGAGAAACAGAAGGACGAATGTGTCCCTTTCGGAGACTCTTGGAAATATATTCCTTCATTGCAGCCCATTCTGACCTGAAAGGTTATACAAGCGGGCTTTGGGCAATTTAGCACCTGGAACCAGGTCAATGGCACAATCAAATGGGCGGTGTGGCGGTAAAACCTCGGCCTCTTTTTCTGAGAAAAAGTCCTTATAGTCTTTCAGGCACTCCGGAATACTTTCCAGACCCACGGACGACACAGACACAGTAACAAGACATTTCTCAGAACAATAGGGACCCCATTTAACAATGTCCCGAGATTCCCAATTAATCACTGGATTATGCACTTGAAACCAGGGGAACCCCAACACCTGTCCCGCAGGCAGGTTGTCCATAACAAAGCATGAAATATGTTCCTGGTGCAAGGAACTTACTTTAAGGAGAAACTCTTCTGTACGAAACATAACGTCATTTTTAACCAGTGGTGTTTTGTCAATGGCAACAATGTGAATAGGAGTCTCCAACCTAACTGTCCCTAACTTACACTTGGACACCAAGTCAGAGTCAATAAAGTTTAATGACGATCCGCAATCCACGAAGGCAGAAGTGAATGTGGAGACACTCCCACAACAAAGTTCCACTTGCAACAACATTTTTGAAAATGCAGAAGAGGGTACCTGAGAGCCTGGGTGATCTCCACCACAATCACCCGGGCTCAGTCGCTTGTTGGTCAGAGGACAGGAGGGGCAATCCTTTTTCCAATGTCCAGAATCGCCACGAAAAAACAGCATTTTCCCATGAGTCGTTGTCTTCTTTCTTTCTCTTTGAGGTCGATGGTCTCCAATGTAGGACTGGCTCCCCTTCCTTGGGAGAATAACGGTGTCTCAATCTGCATCACTCCCCTCGCCCGTAGCCTGCGATCCATTTGGACAGCCTGTGTCGTAGCCTCCTCCAGGGAATCAGGCGGAGGGTGGAGAGCCAAGGCATCTTTCAGATGTTCAGATAGGCCTCTACGGAACAAACCCCGGAGGGCGGCATCATTCCAGCAGACCTCAGCAGCCCAGCGTCTGAACTCTGAACAAAACTACTCGGCTGAGTGCTTCCCCTGGCACACACTCATCACCATGTCCTCAGCCATATGTATCCGATCAGGCTCATCATAAATATGCCCCAGAGCCTCAAAAATGCATCCACAGTCATACGCTCAGGGGCCATGGTCTGAAGGGAGAAAGCCCAAGCCTGTGGAGCCCCCCTTAACAGAGACATAATGACCCCCACTCTCTGGCTTTCACTCCCAGATGAGTGTGGTCTCAAAGAAAAAAAAAGCTTACATCCCTCCTTGAAAACTCTGAATTCCTTTTTATCTCCAGAAAAGGTATCTGGTAACTTAACCGGAGACTCCGGGGAAATTAATGTAACATCCCGAGCCCCCGATGAAAAAAACCCCTGCACAGTGTCAGCGATCAGCTGCTGAGACTGAGCCAGGACTCGTTGTTCTCCAAGGAGTTTCTGAGACATCAGAGTTAGGTGCTTAACCTGCTCAGAAAGAGCGTGCATAGGATCCATCACTTACACAGGTGAATGGGAGCAGAGAAAAAAAAATGGTAATGATCAGTTATAATGTCAGGATCCTGACAGCGCCGGCGTACAGCCCTCGCTGAGCAGGGACTCACCAGTGCTGTAGGGGTCCCGGGGACAGTAACAGCTGGAAAGTACAGAGGCACAAGACCTGAACGCTGAAGTATTAGCAAGCCGGCACGGGACCTACGGACATGTGACCACAAGGGGGCGGGGCTTAGCGTCCTGCTTACTGAGGTGGAAGAACACTCAGAGTCGGGCAAACCAGAGATCATACACAATATGGGCGAACGAGGTACAGGAGGAACAAGCAGATGGGAGCTCAGACGAAGCCAAAGGTCATACACAAGAGGGTGGTGCGGTACAAAAGGGACGAGCAGAGAGCAGTCGAGTCACAAGCAGAGGGTCATACACGAGAGGACGGTGCGGTACAAGAGGGTCAGGCAGAACTCGTAACAGGGACAGAACCAGATCACAACCAAACAGGCAACAAGTTATCTGGCACAAGGCACACGTATACAAGAGGTCACTTAACTCAGCCGAGGGCAGGAGTATAACTGACACCGGACCCAGTTCCAGTGAGCATTAAATAGCCACCCTCTGCCAGAGAGAGGCAGAAAAAATTAACCCCCTGTCTGACCAGGACAGGCCAAAGCGAAACCCTGTCCTGGATCATGACAGTGCTAGTTTGTATTTGCTATCTTTGATTCCGACATTTACCTGGATTTCTGACTCTGCTACTGCCTGCCGATTTTGTACCTCTGCCTCCCTCCCGGTTTATGACTCTGACCTTGGCCTGGAATTTGACTCTGTACCTCTGCTGCCCGCCTGGCTTAGACTTGGATTCATGACGACGCTTTTGGTCCCTTTTTTAACCCCTTTCTGGCGACCGTCCTGCTCTGGTCCGCTGCTCCTATCCAGACAGCTTCCTCCTGGGCTCTGCTGTAAATCCAAATCCTTGTATAGGGGTAAAGGGTATCGGGGTTGCTCAGGGTGCTGTCTTACTGCAGCCCAGACTCGCAGACGAACGTCACAGATACATACTGCAGCATATTTAATCATTATGTTTCTGTCTTTGTTTTTTTTCTGTTCAGTGGCCAGTGTGAATGTTGGTTTGAAAGCTGCATGTACTCCAATTAATTTCCCAGTTTATATACAATAGGTTTTTTCAGTCTGTTTGCATCATGTGCATGCTAAGGTGTGGCCTGCCTTTTCTTTGAGCTGGACATTATATTGATGTGGTCTCACTAGGCTGTGTGTCTACTAGCTTAGTCCAGTCATTCTCAGTGCTTATCTATATGCATGTCACTTGGCAAATGTCAAGGATAGAATTGGGACTGTGACAATTATGGTCACCGTGAAGTGGTGGGATAGCTTTTATATTTTTTGGATCAAAAAACATGTCAACTAAATACCCTATAATATTTTCATGCACTATACTATTTATTTATTTACTGTGGGATATCTAATCATTATGTTTATGTCTTTTTTTTATGCTCAGTGGCGAGTGTGAATGTGTGCTTACATGCTACATTCACACCATTCTGTATCCCAGTTCATATCTTTAGGATTTTTTAATAAATAATACACACCAGTCCAGACAAAAAAAATTGGGGACTAGAAATGTCAACAAGACAGCTGATGTGATATATTGATTTGCAAAAGTAGAACAAGGCAGAGGGAGAGGGTACAAAATACACACAACATCTTAAAGGACAGTACTCCCACATAGAGTGTGGGCAGAGTACATACAGCAGCTGAAAGGCACAGTATTCCCACAGGTGGAGTACAGACAATGACTTTGAGCGCTAGACTCTAGCAGACGGGTTTGCAGAGAACATACAGCGGACTGAAGGACTGTACTTCCACATCTTGAGAGTGAAGTGTATACACAGCAGAATAAAGAAGAGTACTCCCACAGGTGGAGGGTGCATAGTGTACATAGCGGCTAAAAGGACAGTACTTCCATAGACAGAGGGTACAGAGTACATACAGCGGCTTTCAGCACAGTACTCTCACGGATGGGTTTGCAGAGTACATTCAGCAGCTTAAAGGACTGTGCTCCCACAGGCGGAGGTTGCAGACTACACACTGCAGCTTTTAGCACACTATTCTCACGGATGGGTTTGCAGAGTACACACAGTGGCTTAAAGGACAGTACTCCCACAGGCAGAGGATGCAGAGTATACACTGCAGCTTTTAGCACAGAACTCTCACAGACGGGTTTGCAGAGTACACACAGCAGCTCAAATGCACAGTACTCTCATACAGAGGGGTTTGCAGAGTACACACAGCGGCTGACACCACAGAAGCAGCACATATAGAGGTCAAAGAGTACACACAGCATTGTAATTATCAAGTTGTGTTGAAGCACCAAAAAGAAAGCTTTTTTCCAGTGCAAAGACACCTTACATTGATGTTGCATCCTCCATTATAATCAATCTTCAGAGTGATGCATAGACAAAAGACTAATAATGATCAAAGCAGCAAAATAAAGAAAGTCAGCACTCACCCCTGTTTTGAAGATAATTCAGACCTTTTTAATTTTCAGTCAATGTTGGACAGTTGACAAAACGTGCAACAGTGCTAGCAGCATGGCGGCAAGTGCAGTGATTTCCAAAAAGGAGAAAGGACCTGAGATGCCTCCTTCTCTGCCTGTCAGTCACTGCTCTGTTGTTCTGCAATGCAGATGCATTGCAGAACATCAGTGATCTCATGTTATACAGTAATGTCTGATCCTGGGACAATGTAAGAAAAAGTAAAAAAAAAATATTAAAAAGTGTAAAAAAAATTTTTTAAACTCCTCAAATAAAGAAAAAATGTATTTTTCCAATAAATACAATTATTTATGTAAATAACAAAATAAACAATAAAAGTACACATATTTGGTACAATCGCGTCCGTAACAACCCGCTCTGTAAAATTGTCCCACCAGTTAACACTTTCAGTGAATATCGTAAAAAAACAAAAGCAAAAAACAATGCTTTATCATCATACCGCCATTTAATAAACAGCATTTTTTACTGTGTAAGAGCAGCCAAACCTAAATACCGGATATAAATCTGGTGTCGCTGTAATTGCACTGACCCGAAGAATAAAGTCGCCTAATCACTTATACCACAAGAGGAATGGCATAAAAAATAAATAAAACCAATTCTTCACATGTTGTTGATTTTTTCATTCTGCTTCCCAAAGATTGCACTGTTTCACACTATAGGAATGGAGAAAAGCGCAAATAGGGTCTTATCCGAGAAACAGGGTAAGAAATGTATTAAAATTCTACTCACCTGATATAGGAGAGGTATAGCGCATGAAATTAACAGTCAGCTGCCGCACATCCGAAGGTCAAACCAGTGACCGCCGAGACATATAGTTAAGTGGAACTTTTTTATACCAGGTATATCATCCCCTGAGGAAGAAGTGATTTGTACTTCGAAACGCGTTGGGAAAAAGAAATGAATAAAACATCGATCTTCTAATGCACGAGTATTTGTGTGTTATGTTAAGCAGCGCACTGAATCCATAAAAAAGTTCCACTTAACTATATATCCCAAAGACTGCGTAAGGCATGGTGCACATTTATCCTGCGCACTGTACTGAGCGCTTGGGGTTTCTGTGTAAATCTCTGAAATACATGATCCAGTCAGAACCCCTGACGGAAGATTCCCTATAATCAGGCAGATTGTAACAATTATATGGGTACTACGAAATCTGATTGTGTGGGATAATACGAAATTCTGACCAAAGTTAATGCAAATGAGTATATTAACAAGAGAAACAAAACTATCAGAGCACTTCCTGCAATAGTAGAGAAAACACAGCACAATATAGAATAATGCAAGAGAGACAAAACTAACTGAGCACTTTCTGCAACAGTAACGAAAGTGCAGCACAATGTAGAATGATGCAAGTGAGACAAAACTAACAGAACACTTCCTGCAACTGTAATGACTGCACAGCAAAATATGGAAATTTCCAGTGTAACTGAAGAGCTGGGCGTGACAACTAATATGAACCAGTCCTACAGCAATATGATGCAGGTGTACACAAGGCACTAAATGTGGGAGTCAAGCAGCAAGTATGAGAGTAAGCACACTACGCTTAATAAGGAAGTCCAGCTATATTATGAATGAGCATGCACACAGCACTAAAGTGTAGAAGTCCAGCAATCATATGGGTAGAAATGCACATGGCACTTAAACGTAGAAGACCAGCATGATACGGGAGTGGCATTAACAGAAGAAGGTAACTTTATATACCTTTTTTGGGCTGAAAGTCCCACACATGTCCAGCCCTGCAGCCTAACAAACACAGGCCTAGAGGAGATGGTGATGTCAGGATACTTTACAGGCCACAGAAGATACAGAGGGAAATAGTTCCACACTAGAAATCTAGACAGTAGTTAAGCACAGACAGCATCAGGGAGATGCACAGAGGACTGTAGGCAGCACAACATGGAGAGGCAGAACACCAAGCAATGAGCAGCAGCAGGGAGTCCACCAGTAGACAAGCTGGAGCTCAGGAGCCAACAGCAACAAAATGCTCAGGCAAAGAGGAACACACGGCCTGGACTTAAATTATCAGAACAGACACGAATTTCCATGACAAGGCGAGATACAAGATTCCATCTTGGATGAGGGCGAACAGGCACAAAGGAAAGTCTGGAATCCTTACATAGATGGAGGCACTGTGGGCGCCATAGGACCTGTGATCCGTTGGTTTCCATCTTTTTAGGATGGCATAAAAGTGCTGTCAGCCACAGGTTTGTGCACTTCTGAAAAGGACACCGTTGAACAGAGGCCATACGGAGTCCAGAGTAACTGTGTTGCTTCATTATATTGAATCGATCCATTGGGGGTTTCATCTGTCATGTCACTCGTAGATTTAGATGGAAACCCTGATGTAAATGCTCAGCGTAGAGTACCGGATAAATGTGATCATAAATGCTATGTAAAATGTTCCCAATAAAATCTTCAACTCAATGCACAAAAAAGCAAGCCCTCACTCAGGTCCGTCATCTGTTGACGTAAATATAGGGGCTTCCATGTTATTGGTAGCACAAAGACTCTGGAAAAGCCTCCCAAAAGAAACTCAGCAAATTCTCCACTCCCAAATCCAAATGCCCCCCACCCTCCTGAGTCCCAGTGTGACTAAATCACATTTAGCACCCACATGTTTGGTTCTGCCAATGTAACATGGCACCCTAAAACATGTGAAGCAAAATCTGCAGTGTAATATGGCGTTTTTTCCTTCTGAGCTTTCGACTGTGCCTCAAAAGTAGTTTTTAATGACATAAGGGTTATCAACGAACTCAAGACAAATTGCAAAACAAAATTAGGGTCCATTTTCTCCTGTTAGCCTTCTTAACCCCTTTAGCCCCAAGGTTGGTTTGCATGTTAATGACCGGGCCAATTTTTACAATTCTGACAACTGTCCCTTTATGAGGTAATAACTCTGAAGCGCTTCCATGACATGACAAATTGCACTTCATGTTAGTGGTAAAATTTCATTGCCATAAGGGCCCCGTCACACATAGCAACTCACCAGCGATCCCGACAACAATATCAACTTGTCAGGATCACTGCTGTGTCGCTACATGATCGCTGGTGAGCTGTCACACAGACAGCTTCACCAGCAATCAGCACCAGCGACGCCGAGCACCCAGCGTCATGGTGTACGCTAGTTACCAGTGCGCTGATGCAGGGAGCTGGTAACTAAGGTACACATCGGGTTTCTAAGCAGCGTGCATCACTTAGAAACCCGATGTGTACCTTGGCTACCAGCTTGATGTATCAGCGCGCTGGTAACTAAGGTACACATCGGGTTTCTAAGTGACGCATGCTGCTTAGAAACCCGATGATAACCTTAGTTACCAACGCACTGATCGCTGGTCTCCCGCCTGTCACACGCAGCGATCCGTGCTGGCCAGCGGGAGACCTGCAATCAAAAAAATGTCCTGGCTATTCCAGGACGATCAGCGATAACCGGCAGGGGGGCCGGTCGCTGGTCAGTGTAACACATAGCGACCTCGCTGGTGAGATCACTATGTGTGACGGGTGTTTAACTTGCGTTTATTTGTGAAAAAATGAAAATTTTGTGAAAATTTTGAAAATTTCTCAATTTTCCAACTTTGAATTTTCATGCCCTTAAATCACAGAGGTATGGCACATAAAATACTTAATAAGTAACATTTCCCACATGTTTACTTTACATCAGCACAATTTTGGAACCAAATATTTTTTTGTTAGGAAGTAGAGTTGAGCGAAACGGGTCGAAAAATTTCAAAAGTCGCCGACTTTTCACAAAGTCGGTTTTCATGAAACGAAACCCGACCCTAGGATGAGGTCGGCCACGAGGTCGGCGACTTACGCGCCAAAGTCGCGTTTCAAAAGTTTGTTTTGCGCTCTTTTTCAGCCAATCAGGATCCACGGACACTGTGGGCAACGTGATGACATAGGCAGGGGTCACCACCATCTTTCAGAAGGGCATGCAAGTGATTGGCTTGCTTTGGTGGGCGTCACAGGGGATATAAAAGGGCGTGCATGCCGACCGCCATCTTACTTCTGCCGATCTTAGCATAGGGGGAGGTTGCTGATTCTGTAGGGAGAGCGTTAGGCAGGGAAGAAGAAAAAAAAACTGCTTCTGCTGCTAGCGATTTTGCCTGTACAACACACCAGTCACTGTGTGTGCAGTGCAAGGGGAGGCTATATTGTGGTGGATCAGCGGTGTTGGTTGTTAGGCTGCCTTCTAAGGCTTCCTGACAGCTGCATTGCTGTTTACCCACTGCTCTGCAAACTGCTTTTTTAAAAGCAATCCCAATTTTCTTTTTTGTCCTGCTGAGGTACTGAGCGTGCATTTTTTCACACCATACAGCGGTGTACGCTCCTCACACAGTACCGTGTAACGGCTGTTATCACAGCCACAGTGAAGCTATCTGTGTGTCACTGTGGAAGGATAAGTGGAGGACTTTTTCCGTTCTTACAGACCTACACTCTAGGGAGATTCCTATTCTGCCCAATTCTACATACACCTTGTAGTTTGTGAAACACTAGCCAATTTCTGCCTGTGACATAGCACTCTGATATTCAGTAGGCCTCACACAATCCAAAAGTGTCCACCAGTGTTCACTAGTGTGTGCAGAAATTCAAAATCTCCCTTATCCTGTAGTCACTTTTTTCACACCTGTGCCATCGAGCCTGTGACATAGCGCTCTGATATTCAGTGGGCCTCACACAATCCAAAAGTGTCCAGTGTCCACAAGTGTCTGCAGAAATTCAAAATCTCCCTTATCCTGTAGTCACTTTTTTCACACCTGTGCCATCGAGCCTGTGACATAGCGCCCTGATATTCAGTGGGCCTCACACAATCCAAAAGTGTCCAGTGTCCACAAGTGTCTGCAGAAATTCAAAATCTCCCTTATCCTGTAGTCACTTTTTCACACCTGTGCCATCGAGCCTGTGACATAGCGATCTGATATTCAGTGGGCCTCACAAAATCCAAAAGTGTCCACCAGTGTCCACAAGTGTCTGCAGAAATTCAAAATCTCCCTTATCCTGTAGTCACTTTTTTAACACCTGTGCCATCGAGCCTGTGACATAGCGCTCTGATATTCAGTGGGCCTCACAAAATCCAAAAGTGTCCACCAGTGTCCACAAGTGTCTGCAGAAATTCAAAATCTCTCTTATCCTGTAGTCACTTTTTTCACACCTGTGCCATCGAGCCTGTGACATAGCGCTCTGATATTCAGTGGGCCTCACACAATCCAAAAGTGTCCACCAGTGTCCACAAGTGTCTGCAGAAATTCAAAATCTCCCTTATCCTGTAGTCACTTTTTTCACACCTGTGCCATTGAGCCTGTGACTTAGCGCTCTGATATTCAGTGGGCCTCACACAATCCAAAAGTGTCCACCAGTGTCCACAAGTGTCTGCAGAAATTCAAAATCTCCCTTATCCTGTAGTCACTTTTTTCACACCTGTGCCATCGAGCCTGTGACATAGCGCTCTGATATTCAGTGGGCCTCACACAATCCAAAAGTGTCCACCAGTGTCCACAAGTGTCTGCAGAAATTCAAAATCTCCCTTATCCTGTAGTCACTTTTTTCACACCTGTGCCATCGAGCCTGTGACATAGCGCTCTGATATTCAGTGGGCTTCACACAATCCAAAAGTGTCCAGTGTCCACAAGTGTCTGCAGAATTTCAAAATCTCCCTTATCCTGTAGTCACTTTTTTCACACCTGTGCCATCGAGCCTGTGACATAGCGCTCTGATATTCAGTGGGCCTCACACAATCCAAAAGTGTCCAGTGTCCACAAGTGTCTGCAGAAATTCAAAATCTCCCTTATCCTGTAGTCACTTTTTTCACACCTGTGCCATCGAGCCTGTGACAAAGCGCTCTGATATTCAGTGGGCCTCACACAATCCAAAAGTGTCCAGTGTCCACTAGTGTGTGCAGAAATTCAAAATCTCCCCTGTCCTATAGACACCTTGTACCTTGTTTTACATTACTATATAGTTTGTTGGATTTTGTCTACATTTCTACCAAAAATGAGGAAGGCTGGTGGAAGAGGCCGTGGAATTGGGCGGGGGTTGGCCGCTGGTAATGATGGTGTTGGGGGTGGATCTGATGGTAGTGGCAAAAGCAAAATAGGACCGAATGCAGGAGGTGTTGAGCCTGCGTCATCGTCTGGCTCCACAAGGCCTCGAAGGCTTAGTTTTCTAGGAGTTAGCAAACCGCTTTTAAAGCCAGAGCTTCAGGAAAAAGTTTTGTCTTACATTGCTGACTCAGCCTCCAGCTCTATCGCCTCCTCTTCTGAAGTTGTAAAAAATAAAAGCACTGAGTCGTCATTGGAGGCTCATGTTCATGAACCACACCTTTCCTTGTGTCCTTCACCCCAACCAAGATTGAAGGATGACGCAGGCCATACTACTGATTACTCCATGGAGCTGTTTTCACATACCATGCCTGGATTATCAAGTGAAATGGTGAATTACCCAGGCCAAGATGAATCTGACATGGAGTGCACTGATGCACAGCCGCTGATAGATGATTCTGCTGGTACATTCACTCAGAGCACTACATTGTCCTCGCAGTGTACAGAGCCAGATTCTGACCCTGATGAGACTCAGGTGCCCCTTCCCGCACACTATACCACCATACACGGTGACACAGAGGAAGGTGCACATGACATAGAAGAGGAGGTGATGGATGACCCAGTTGTTGACCCAGATTGGCATCCATTGGGGGAAGAGGGTGCTGCTTCCAATAGCTCAGATGAGGAGCATCCACAGCAGACATCGACATCGCAACAGCTGTTATCTGGCAGGCCCGGAGCACTCCAAAGACAGGTTCCAAAAATCAAAAGAGTTGCTGGACAGCTTGTCCAGAGGGTCAAAACATCACAGCGTGCTAGGCCGCAAAATGTCTGCCAAAGTTGGAAGAGTGCAGTGTGGCACTTTTTGAACAAAATCCTCATGATCAGGCCAAGGTTATCTGTAAGAAGTGCGCAAAGACCTTTAGCCGAGGGAAAAATCTGAAAAATTTGAATACCAGTTGCATGCTTAGACATTTAACCACCATGCACTTGCAAGCGAGAACACAACACCAAACCTCAAGTGCCACATGTGCAACTGATCACAAAGAAGGTAGTCAGCAACGCTACATTGTTTCCCCCACTGTAAGCCCACCGGTTAGCACAGCAGTAAATGTTGAGGTGTCGTTGCAAGGCCACAGCAGTCAGGGAATCCCACTGTTATATCAACGAAATACTGAATCTAGGCCATCAGAAAGAACACCAACTCCATCACCATCATCAACCCTCTCTCAGTCCGCCCTGTCCACCGCTACTTCCACCATATGCAGCTCTCAAGTCCAGCTCACCCTCCCAGACACTATGAGTAGGTCAAGAAAGTACTCAGTCTCTCATCCGCGTACACTGGGTTTGAACGCCCACATTGCCAAACTAATCTCGTTTGAGATGATGCCCTATCGGTTGGTTGAAAGCGCAGCTTTCCGCAAACTCATGGCCTACGCAGTACCACGCTATGACCTACCCAGTTGCCACTTTTTTTCTCGCAAAGCCATCCCAGCCCTCCACCTTCATGTGAAAGACCACATTGTCCATGCACTCAAGCAATCAGTGAGTGGAAAGGTGCACCTCACAACTGATGCATGGTCCAGTCGGCATGGCCAGGGCCGTTACGTGTCCATCACTGCGCACTGGGTTAATGTGGTGGATGCAGGGTCCACAGGGGACAGCGGTGGTGGGACAGTGCTGCCTAGCCCACGGTATAGGAAACAGTTGGCTGTAGGCGTTCGACCCTCCTCCTCCTCCTCCTCCTCCAGAAGCGAAAGCTCGTCCACAGAGCGCAGTCGTACGAGCACTCCATCTGCAGCTGCCACTGTTGCACACGAGGTGTCCCCCTATCGAGCAGCTAGTGGAAAGCGTCAGCAGGCTGGGTTGCAGATGATGTGTTTGGGCGACAGACACACTGCCGAGGTGCTGGCCGAGTACTTGAAGCGACAAACTGAGTCATGGCTGGGCAGTGTACATCTTGAGGCAGGCAAGGTAGTTAGTGATAACGGCCGTAATTTTGTGGCAGCCATAGCCCTTTCAAAACTCAGCCACATACTTTGCTTGGCTCACACTTTGAACCTGGTGGTGCAGTGCTTCCTCAAAAATTATTCGGAGTTAACAGCCCTGCTCCAGAAGGTGCGAAGACTGTGCGCGCACATCCGCCGGTCGCCTGTACACTCCGATCGTATGCAGAAGCTGGTGGTGGAGCGGCTGTGCGAGCAGAGGCAGGCCATAATGCATTTGTGGGAGGATACACGGCCAGGCACTTTGAGAGCAGACATGGAGTTGACAGGTGTGCAGTGGTCGAAGCTGAAAGACCTCTGTAAAGTCCTTCAGTGTTTTGAGGAATGCACACGGCTGGTAAGTGCAGACGACGCCATCCTAAGCATGAGCATCCCACTTATGCGTCTGCTCATGCAAACTTTGACGCACCTTAAGGAGCAGGCGTCTGCAGCCAATGTTGACGAGGAGGGAATCCTTGATGACATTCAGCCATTGTCTGCTCAGGGACCTCTCCTGGATGAGGTGGAGGAAGAAAAGGAGGAGGAGGATGATGATGGGGATGATTACTTAGGGGAGGAGGATGCATCTCGTGGGGCAAGTGAAAATGTTGGCGTGGCAAGGTCTGGTACAGGGTTTGTGCTTGACTGGAGGGATGTGGATTTGCCAGAAAGTGCTCCACCAACCAGCACTCGCAGTGCATCATTGACACCGGGAACATTGGATCCACGCTATGAAGGCAAATTACAAAACATCATGCCACAGGAGAACCTTGACCTAATATTGGCTAATAAACAAGCAACTCTGGTAAATTGGTTGCTTGAGGCATTCCCAGCACACAGCAGCGGTGATGGTTCTCACACGAGCCGTACGGGCCGGGGGCAGCTTGGCAGAGGTGTTCATGGTGCACACAGCAGAAGTGGCATTGGAGACAGGGGTTTCATGACAATGTTGTGGACTGATTTTTCAAGTACCGCTCACACAACTGGTAATACTGCATCGATGGAAAGTGACAGGAGACAGCAGTTGTCAACTATGGTTACAAACTACTTTTCCTCCCATATCGATGTTCTCCCACACAGGTCATTCCCCTTTGACTATTGGGCCGCTAAACTGGACACCTGGCCTGAATTGGCACAATATGCCTTACAGGAGCTCGCTTGCCCAGCTGCAAGTGTGCTATCGGAAAGAGTCTTCAGTGCAGCTGGATCAATCCTGACAGAAAAAAGGACCCGTCTGTCAACCCAAAATGTGGATGATCTAACCTTCATTAAAATGAACCACACATGGGTTTCCAAGGATTTTGTCCCACCTTCCCCTGATGACACATAGGGTGACAGAAAAATGGCTTGCTTTCGTCCACCTCTTCCTGGGACTTGACCTATTTCGCCTTTTGCATCAGCTGAATGTCCAACATCAACATATGCCACTTTCTAAAACTCCCTAACTGTGCTGCCTCCCCCCCATGGCCGGGGTCACCACCTAGCGCACGACACCGTGCGAGTGCCGTTGCCCTGGACAGGTGAGTAGGCCGACTCTTGGGAGCGGGCACTGGTACAGGGTCCCTCATAGTGCAATCAAGTGTCTCTGACGGTGGTGGTGCACACCCGCCGTCAGGCACACCGCCGTACTATAAGGGGCCCAGTGCCAGTACCGACGCCCACGAGTGGGCCCCCCTTGCTTGGGCAGGGCCCCAGCATTTGCAATCTTTACCAATCCCTGCTCCTCTGCTGTGTAGTCTGGGCCATCAAATCCATACTGTGCTTGACACCGTCTGAGCCTGCCTCCTGATGTATAGACATATATTTTGAATGTGTACACTATCCATACATGTTATCCTGGGATACGGTACCCTTTCTCTCCTTTGTGCAATCACGTGCAAGCCAAACTGGGCCTAAGACCGTCTGAGCCTGCCTCCTGATGTATAGACATATATTTTGAATGTGTACGCTATCCATACATGTTATCCTGGGATACGGTACCCTTTCTCACCTTTGTGCAATCACGTGTAAGACATACTGGGCCTAACACCGTCTGAGCCTGCCTCCTGATGTATAGACATATATTTTGAATGTGTACGCTATCCATACATGTTATCCTGGGATACGGTACCCTTTCTTACCTTTGTGCAATCACGTGCAAGCCATACTGGGCCTAACACCATCTGAGCCTGCCTCCTGATGTATAGACATATATTTTGAATGTGTACGCTATCCATACATGTTATCCTGTGATACGGTACCCTTTCTCACCTTTGTGCAATCACATGCAAGCCATACTGGGCCTAACACCGTCTGAGCCTGCCTCCTGATGTATAGACATATATTTTGAATGTGTAAGCTATCCATACATGTTATCCTGTGATACGGTACCCTTTCTCACCTTTGTGCAATCACGTGCAAGCCATACTGGGCCTAACACCGTCTGAGCCTGCCTCCTGATGTATAGACATATATTTTGAATGTGTACGCTATCCGTACGTGTTATCCTTGGATACGTTACCCTTTCTCACCTTTGTGCAATCACGTGCAAGCCATACTGGGCCTAACACCATCTGAGCTAGCCTCCTGATGTATAGACATATATTTTGAATGTGTACGCTATCCATACATGTTATCCTGGGATACGGTACCCTTTCTCACCTTTGTGCAATCACGTGCAAGCCATACTTGGCCTAACACCATCTGAGCCTGCCTCCTGATGTATAGACATATATTTTGAATGTGTACGCTCTCCATACATGTTATCCTGGGATACGGTACCCTTTCTCACCTTTGTGCAATCACGTGCAAGCCATACTGGGCCTAACACCGTCTGAGCCTGCCTCCTGATGTATAGACATATATTTTGAATGTGTACGCTATCCATACATGTTATCCTGGGATACGGTACCCTTTCTCACCTTTGTGCAATCACGTGCAAGCCATACTGGGCCTAACACCATCTGAGCCTGCCTCCTGATGTATAGACATATATTTTGAATGTGTACACTATCCATACATGTTATCCTGGGATACAGTACCCTTTCTCACCTTTGTGCAATCACGTGCAAGCCATACTGGGCCTAACACCGTCTGAGCCTGCCTCCTGATGTATAGACATATATTTTGAATGTGTACGCTATCCATACATGTTATCCTGGGATACGGTACCCTTTCTCACCTTTGTGCAATCACGTGCAAGCCATACTGGGCCTAACACCGTCTGAGCCTGCCTCCTGATGTATAGACATATATTTTGAATGTGTACGCTATCCATACATGTTATCCGGGGATACGGTACCCTTTCTCACCTTTGTGCAATCACGTGTAATCCATACTGGGCGTGAGAACGGCTGGCGAGCTGTTAAGCAAGCTACAGCACCTGTGGTTTGCACACGTAAGTTTTTCAATTTTTCAGGAATGACGGTTAGGCCTAATTCCGGAACTGCGGTTGACCTGCACTTACTGGGAAATCATCGTTCGCGGGTAATAATTGTAATCAGTGATGCCCATCACTAACGTTGTTCAGCGGGTTATCTGCACCTGTAAGCGACAAACGCTGGCCTTTTCAGTGTAGCGCACATGCAGCCACGGACATGTAAGGGCATGACACACCAGTTATTGGCCAATCTCATGTGCCAGAGCCTCACGTGTCCCTCTAGTAAGCCGGACTCGGACCACGGGGCATGACGGAGTCTCGTTCGTTAACGGAATTAAGCTTGCAATGTGTGCATCTGTTCTGTAGCTGGCATGGTTGAGGTTTCCCAGGTGGAGTCGAATTTAACCGTAGGCTCCACTCCTGGTGGTGCCCTTCTGGACATTCCTTTAAGGTTCAGCTTTGCAACCATACTGCCCACGTAAAACAAACACTTTGCCTTCATGAACGCTGTTTGGAGGGTCATGACTCGTGGGAATAACACCGCCCAATCAGTTAACCTGCTAGAGAGATCCTTCATTGCTCCCAAGCATGACATCACACTCCCTAGGAGGAAGGTAATGCCACTGTGGCGACCGTACTCCTGGGGGCGACACAAGTGCACTGATGCCCAGCCACTGCTCGATGAATCTGCTGGTACATTGACCCAGACCACTACATTCCCCTCGCACGCTACACGGCCTGAATCTGAAACTGATGAAACTCAGGTTACCCTTCCCATATACAGTTCCATCTTACATGGTGACAAAGAGGAAGCTGCAGATGAAAGTGCAGGTTCAGCCATCAGACACACCACCGTACTATCATTACCTTCCTCCTAGGGAGTGTGATGTCATGCTTGGGAGCAATGAAGGATCTCTCTAGCAGGTTAACTGATTGGGCGGCGTTATTCCCACGAGTCATGACCCTCCAAACAGCGTTCATGAAGGCAAAGTGTTTGTTTTACGTGGGCAGTATGGTTGCAAAGCTGAACCTTAAAGGAATGTCCAGAAGGGCACCACCAGGAGTGAAGCCTACGGCGTAATTTGACTCAACATGGGCAACCTCAACCATGCCAGCTACAGAACAGATGCACACATTGCAAGCTTAATTCCGTTAACGAACGAGACTCCGTCATGCCCCGCGGTCCGAGTCCGGCTTACTAGAGGGACACGTGAGGCTCTGGCACATGAGATTGGCCAATAACTGGTGTGTCATGCCCTTACATGTCCGTGGCTGCATGTGCGCTACACTGAAAAGGCCAGCGTTTGTCGCTTACAGGTGCAGATAACCCGCTGAACAACATTAGTGATGGGGATCACTGATTACAATTATTACTCGCGAACGATGATTTCCCAGTAAGTGCAGGTCAACCGCAGTTCCAGAATTAGGCCTAACCGACATTCCTGAAAATATGAAAAACTTACGTGTGCAAACCACAGGTGCTGCAGCTTGCTTAACAGCTCGCCAGCCGTTCTCACACCCAGTATGGATTACACGTGATTGCACAAAGGTGAGAAAGGGTACCGTATCCCCGGATAACATGTATGGATAGCGTACACATTCAAAAGATATGTCTATACATCAGGAGGCAGGCTCAGACGGTGTTAGGCCCAGTATGGCTTGCAAGTGATTGCACAAAGGTGAGAAAGGGTACCGTATCCCCGGATAACATGTATGGATAGCGTACACATTCAAAAGATATGTCTATACATCAGGAGGCAAGCTTAGACGGTGTTAGGCCCAGTATGGCTTGCACGTGATTGCACAAAGGTGAGAAAGGGTACCGTATCCCAGGATAACATGTATGGATAGCGTACACATTCAAAAGATATGTCTATACATCAGGAGGCAGGCTCAGACGGTGTTAGGCCCAGTATGGATTGCAAGTGATTGCACAAAGGTGAGAAAGGGTACCGTATCCCAGGATAACATGTATGGATAGTGTACACATTCAAAAGATATGTCTATACATCAGGAGGCAGGCTCAGACGGTGTTAGGCCCAGTATGGCTTGCACGTGATTGCACAAAGGTGAGAAAGGGTACCGTATCCCCGGATAACATGTATGGATAGCGTACATATTCAAAAGATATGTCTATACATGAGGAGGCAGGCTCAGACGGTGTCAGGCACAGTATGGATTTGACGGTCCAGACTACACAGCGGAGGAGCAGGGAGAGTTAAAGATTGCAAATGCTGGGGCCCTGCCCAAGCAAGGGGGGCCCACTCGTGGGCGTCGGTACTGGCACTGGGCCCCTCATAGTACGGCGGTGTGTCTGACGGCAGGTGTGCACCACCACCGTCAGAGACACTTGATTGCACTATGAGGGACCCTGTGCCAGTGCCCGTGCCCAAGAGTCGGCCTACCCACCTGTCCAGGGCAACGGCACTCGCACGGTGTCATGCGCTAGGTGGTGACCCCGGCCATGGGGGGGGGGAGGCTGAACAGTTAGGGAGTTTTAGAAAGTGGCATATGTTGATGTTGGACATTCAGCTGATGCAAAAGGCGAAATAGGTCAAGTCCCAGGAAGAGGTGGACCAAAGCAAGCCATTTTTCTGTCACCCTATGTGTCATCAGGGGAAGGTGGGACAAAATCCTTGGAAACCCATGCATGGTTCATTTTAATGAAGGTTAGATCATCCACATTTTGGGTTGACAGACGGGTCCTTTTTTCTGTCAGGATTGATCCAGCTGCACTGAAGACTCTTTCTGATAGCACACTTGCAGCTGGGCAAGCGAGCTCCTGTAAGACATATTGTGCCAATTCAGGCCAGGTGTCCAGTTTAGCGGCCCAATAGTCAAAGGGGAATGACCTGTGTGGGAGAACATCGATATGGGAGGAAAAGTAGTTTGTAACCATAGTTGAAAACTGCTGTCTCCTGTCACTTTCCATCGATGCTGTATTACCAGTTGTGTGAGCGGTACTTGAAAAATCAGTCCACAACATTGTCATGAAACCCCTGTCTCCAACGCCACTTCTGCTGTGTGCACCATGAACAGCTCTGCCAAGCTGCCCCCGGCCCGTACGGCTCGTGTGAGAACCATCACCGCTGCTGTGTGCTGGGAATGCCTCAAGCAACCGATTTACCAGAGTTGCTTGTTTATTAGCCAATATTAGGTCAAGGTTCTCCTGTGGCATGATGTTTTGTAATTTGCCTTTATAGCGTGGATCCAGGATGCTGGCCAACCAGTAGTCGTCATCGTTCATCATTTTGGCAATGCGGGGGTCCCTTTTTAGGATCCGCAAGCCATAATCTGACATGTGGGCCAATGTTCCCGGTGTCAATGATGCACTGCGAGTGCTGGTTGGAGGAGCACTTTCTGGCAAATCCACATCCCTCCAGTTACGCACAAACCCTGTACCAGACCTTGCCATGCCAACATTTTCACTTGCCCCACGAGATGCATCCTCCTCCCCTAAGTAATCATCCCCAACAACATCCTCCTCCGCCTCTTCATCCTCCAACTCGTCCAGGAGAGGTCCCTGAGCAGACAATGGCTGAATGTCATCAAGGATTCCCTCCACCTCTTCCTCCTCGTCAACATTGGCTGCAGACGCCTGCTCCTTAAGGTGCGTCAAAGTTTGCATGAGCAGACGCATAAGTGGGATGCTCATGCTTAGGATGGCGTCGTCTGCGCTTACCAGCCGTGTGCATTCCTCAAAACACTGAAGGACTTTACAGAGGTCTTTCACCTTCGACCACTGCACACCTGTCAACTCCATGTCTGCTCTCAAAGTGCCTGGCCGTGTATCCTCCCACAAATGCATTATGGCCTGCCTCTGCTCGCACAGCCGCTCCACCATGTGCAGGGTGGAGTTCCACCTTGTTGCAATGTCGATAATGAGGCGGTGGTTGGGAAGGTGGAGCAATCGCTGCAGCTTCTGCATACGAACGGAGTGTACAGGCGACCGGCGGATGTGCGCGCACAGTCTTCGCACCTTCTGGAGCAGGGCTGTCAACTCCGGATAATTTTTGAGGAAGCACTGCACCACCAGGTTCAAAGTGTGAGCCAAGCAAAGTATATGGCTGAGTTTTGAAAGGGCTATGGCTGCCACAAAATTACGGCCGTTATCACTAACTACCTTGCCTGCCTCAAGATGTTCACTGCCCAGCCATGACTCAGTTTGTCGCTTCAAGTACTCGGCCAGCACCTCGCCGGTGTGTCTGTCGCCCAAACACATCATCTGCAACACAGCCTGCTGACGCTTTCCACTAGCTGCTCGATAGGGGGACACCTTGTGTGCAACAGTGGCAGCTGCAGATGGAGTGCTCGTACGACTGCGCTCTGTGTACGAGCTTTCGCTTCTGTAGGAGGAGGAGGGTGGAACGCCTACAGCCAACTGTTTCCTATACCGTGGGCTAGGCAGCACTGTCCCACCACCGCTGTCCCCTGTTGTCCCTGCATCCACCACATTAACCCAGTGCGCAGTGATGGACACGTAACGGCCCTGGCCATGCCGACTGGACCATGCATCAGTTGTGAGGTGCACCTTTCCACTCACTGACTGCTTGAGTGCATGGACAATGCGGTCTTTCACATGATGGTGGAAGGCTGGGATGGCTTTGCGAGAGAAGAAGTGGCGACTGAGTAGGTCATAGCGTGGTACTGCATAGGCCATGAGTTTGCGGAAAGCTGCGCTTTCCACCAACCGATAGAGCATCATCTCAAACGAGATTAGTTTGGCAATGTGGGCGTTGAAACCCAGTGTACGCGGATGAGAGACTGAATACTTTCTTGACCTACTCATAGTGTCTTTGAGGGTGAGCTGGACTTGAGAGCTGCATATGGTGGAAGTAGCGGTGGATAGGGCGGACTGAGAGAGGGTTGATGATGGTGATGGAGTTGGTGTTCTTTCTGATGGCCTAGATTCAGTATTTCGTTGATATAACATTGGGATTCCCTGACTGCCAGATAACAGCTGTTGTGATGTCGATGTCTGCTGTGGATGCTCCTCATCTGAGCTATTGGAAGCAGCACCTTCTTCCCCCAATGGATGCCAATCTGGGTCAACAACTGGGTCATCATCACCTCCTCTTCAATGTCATGTGCACCTTCCTCTGTGTCACCGTGTATGGTGGTATAGTGTGCGGGAAGGGGCACATGAGTCTCATCATGGTCAGAATCTGGCTCTGTACACTGCGAGGACAATGTAGTGCTCTGAGTGAATGTACCAGCAGAATCATCTATCAGCGGCTGTGCATCAGTGCACTCCATGTCAGATTCATCTTGACCTGGGTAATTCACCATTTCACTTGATAATCCAGGCATGGTATGTGAAAACAGCTCCATGGAGTAATCAGTAATATGGCCTGCGTCATCCTTCAATCTTGGTTGGGGTGAAGGACACAAGGAAAGGTGTGGTTCATGAACATGAGCCTCCAATGATGACTCAGTGCTCTTACTTTTTACAACTTCAGAAGAGGAGGCGATAGAGCTGGAGGCTGAGTCAGCAATGTAAGACAAAACTTTTTCCTGATGCTCTGGCGTTAAAAGCGGTTTGCCAACTCCTAGAAAACTAAGCCTTCGAAGCCTTATGGAGCCAGACGATGACGCAGGCTCAACACCTCCTGCATTCGGTCCTATTTTGCTTTTGCCACTACCATCAGATCCACCACCAACACCATCATTACCAGCTGCCAACCCCCCGCCCAATTCCACGGCCTCTTCCACCAGCATTCCACATTTTTGGTAGAAATGTAGACAAAATCCAACAAACTATATAGTAATGTAAAACAAGGTACAAGGTGTCTATAGGACAGGGGAGATTTAGATTTTCTGCAGACACTTGTGGACACTGGACACTTGGATTGTGTGAGGCCCACTGAATATCAGAGCGCCATGTCACAGGCTCGATGCAGCAGGTGTGAAAAAAGGGACTACAGGATAAGGGAGATTTTGAATTTCTGCAGACACTTGTGGACACTGGACACTTGGATTGTGTGAGGCCCACTGAATATCAGAGCGCTATGTCACAGGCTTGATGCAGCAGGTGTGAAAAAAGTGACTACAGGATAAGGGAGATTTTGAATTTCTGCAGACACTTGTGGACACTGGACACTTTTGGATTGTGTGAGGCCCACTGAATATCAGAGCGCTATGTCACAGGCTCGATGGCACAGGTGTGAAAAAAGTGACTACAGGATAAGGGAGATTTTGAATTTCTGCAGACACTTGTGGACACTGGTGGACACTTTTGGATTGTGTGAGACCCACTGAATATCAGAGCGCTATGTCACAGGCTCGACGGCACAGGTGTGAATAAAGTGACTACAGGATAAGGGAGATTTTGAATTTCTGCAGACACTTGTGGACACTGGACACTTGGATTGTGTGAGGCCCACTGAATATCAGAGCGCTATGTCACAGGCTCGATGCAGCAGGTGTGAAAAAAGTGACTACAGGATAAGGGAGATTTTGAATTTCTGCAGACTTTTGTGGACACTGGACACTTTTGGATTGTGTGAGGCCCACTGAATATCAGAGCGCTATGTCACAGGCTCGATAGCACAGGTGTGAAAAAAGTGACTACATGATAAGGGAGAGTTTGAATTTCTGCAGACACTTGTGGACACTGGACAATTTTGGATTGTGTGAGGTCCACTGAATGTCAGAGCGCTATGTCACAGGCTCGATGGCACAGGTGTGAAAAAAGTGACTACAGGATAAGGGAGATTTTGAATTTCTGCAGACACTTGTGGACACTGGACACTTGGATTGTGTGAGGCCCACTGAATATCAGAGCGCTATGTCACAGGCTCGATGCAGCAGGCGTGAAAAAAGTGACTACAGGATAAGGGAGATTTTGAATTTCTGCAGACACTTGTGGACACTGGACACTTTTGGATTGTGTGAGGCCCACTGAATATCAGAGCGCTATGTCACAGGCTCGATGGCACAGGTGTGAAAAAAGTGACTACAGGATAAGGGAGATTTTGAATTTCTGCAGACACTTGTGGAAACTGGACACTTGGATTGTGTGAGGCCCACTGAATATCAGAGCGCTATGTCACAGGCTCGATGCAGCAGGTGTGAAAAAAGTGACTACAGGATAAGGGAGAATTGAATTTCTGCAGACACTTGTTGAAACTGGACACTTGGATTGTGTGAGGCCCACTGAATATCAGAGCGCTATGTCACAGGCTCGATGCAGCAGGTGTGAAAAAAGTGACTACAGGATAAGGGAGATTTTGAATTTCTGCAGACACTTGTAGACACTGGACACTTTTGGATTGTGTGAGGCCCACTGAATATCAGAGCGCTATGTCACAGGCTCGATGGCACAGGTGTGAAAAAAGTGACTACAGGATAAGGGAGATTTTGAATTTCTGCAGACACTTGTGGACACTGGACACTTGGATTGTGTGAGGCCCACTGAATATCAGAGCGCTATGTCACAGGCTCGATGCAGCAGGTGTGAAAAAAGTGACTACAATATAAGGGAGATTTTGAATTTCTGCAGACACTTGTGAACACTGGACACTTTTGGATTGTGTGAGGCCCACTGAATATCAGAGCGCTATGTCACAGGCTCGATGGCACAGGTGTGAAAAAAGTGAATTGTAGAATTGAGCAGAATAGGAATCTCCCTAGAGTGTAGGTCTGTAAGAACGGAACAAGTCCTTCACTTATCCTTCCACAATGACACACAGATAGCTTCACTGTGGCTGTGATAACAGCCATTACACGGTACTGTGTGAGGAGCGTACACCGCTGTATGGTGTGAATAAATGCACGCTCAGTACCTCAGCAGGAAAAAAAAAAAATTGGGATTGCTTTTAAAAAAGCAGTTTGCAGAGCAGTGGGGAAACAGCAATGCAGCTGTCAGGAAGCCTTAGAAGGCAGCCTAACAACCAACACCGCTGATCCACCACAATATAGCCTCCCCTTGCACTGCACACACAGTGACTGGTGTGTTGCACAGGCAAAATCGCTAGCAGCAGAAGCAGTTTTTTTTTCATCTTCCCTGCCTAACGCTCTCCCTACTGAATCAGCAACCTCTCCCTATGCTAAGATCGGCAGAAGTAAGATGGCGGTCGGCATGCACGCCCTTTTATAACCCCTGTGACGCCCACCAAAGCAAGCCGATCACTTGCATGCCCTTCTGAAAGATGGTGGTGACCCCTGCCTATGTCATCACGTTGCCCACAGTGTCCGTGGATCCTGATTGGCTGAAAAAGAGCGATAAACAAACTTTTGAAACGCGACTTTGGCGCGTAAGTCGCCGACCTCGTGGCCGACCTCATCCTAGGGTCGGGTTTCGTTTCACGAAACCTGACTTTGCCAAAAGTCGGCGACTTTTGAAATTGTTCGACCCGTTTCGCTCAACTCTAGTGGTGAGCACTTTGAACCCCCAAGTGCTTTACAGAAATTTATAACGCCTGGGAGTGAAAATAGAAAAAATCATATTTTTCCACAAACATGATCTTTTAGTCATCAATTTTTTTTTATTTTTCCAAGAGTAACAGGAGAAATTGTACCCCAAAAGTTGTTGTTTAATTTGTCCTGAGTGTGCTGATTCCCCATATGTGGGTGAAAACTACTGTATGGGCACATGTCGTGGCTCAGAAGGGAAGTAGTGATACTTTGGAATACAGACTTTGATCGAATGGTCTGCGGGTGTCATGTTTCATTTGGAGAGTCTCTGATGTGACTAAACAGTGGAAACCCCCACAAGTGACCCTATTTTGGAAATTAGACCCCCCAAGGAACTTATCTAGATGTGTGGTGAATACTTTGAACCCCCAAGTGCTTCAAAGAAGTTTATAACATACTTTTTTAACACAAAAATGATCTTTTTGCCCCCCAATTTTTTATTTTCCCAAAGGTAACAGGAGAATTTGGACCTCAAAAGTTGTTGTGCAATTTTGCCTAAGTAGGCTGATTCCCCATATGTAGGGGTAAACCACTGTTTGGGCGCATGGCAGTGCTTGGAAGGGATGATGCACCGTTTGACTTTTTCAACGCAGAATTGGCTGGAATTGAGACCATACGCCATTTCGCATTTGGAGAGCCCCTGATGTGCCTCAACATTAGAAACCCCCCAATTCTAACTCCAACCCTAACTGTTGTGAATTTGCTTTCTGTCCTCCCTATGGTTATTACTGAAGGTAGTGGAGCTGGACAGATCGACAGAGGGGTTGCAAGTTCTCTTTCTGGGCTCCCTCTGGTGGTTATTGGAGGTAATGGAGCTGATCTGATTGACAGAGGCTTGCCACCTGATAATGATGATGATGATTGGAGATCTGGGGTTTCAGATTGGGATTTAAGACAGCCGACTCCCTCTATCCCTGCTGGTGATTTGCTTCCTGTTCCTCCTGAGGTCTGATTTCTCCAGCTCTGTCCCTGCATGTTCAGTTAAGTGGTTTATTTGCTATTCTGTTTGCATTTGATCTGGTTTTGCCTACCTCTTCTTGGTGTGGGTGAGCCAGCTCCGGCTGGGGCTGTGCTGAATCACCGCCCATATGTTACTGCTTGTGCCAGCTCGTTTTATCCCCTGTTAGATTGGTCTCTGTTTGCTCTGCTTTCAGAATATACCAGAGTGCTGATATAGTGGGGGGTGAAGTCGTGTGACTTCAGTGTTTTTTGCATCAGACGTGTTGGACTTTTTGCTGTTTTTTGCGTGATTGCAGACAGTGTCTTTCCTTTCCTGTCCTGTCTAGTCAGTGTGGGCCCCATCATTTCCTCAGTCTATTTTTCTGCCTGTGTTTGTGTTTTCATCTTGTCTCACCGACAATATATGTTTGGGGGCTATCTATTCCTTTGGGGTCTGCTCTGGGGCAGTTTAGATTTCCCCTTTCTTGCTTTAGGCTTAGTTAGCTCTCTGGCTGTGCCGAGGCATCTAGGATCATCGTAGGTACAATCCACAGCTACTGCTAGTTGTGTGGATAGGATCAGGGGTCTGCAATCCACTTAGGTACCAAACTCTCTGGCTTTCTGTGGCTTAGCCTGGACCTGCTCTCCTCCTTGGTGACCCATTCATAACAGAATCACCAGCCTAACTGTAGGCTCTAGGGTACTCCAAAGAAGAAAAGAATTTAAAAAAAAAAAGTGTCAGGATTTTTTTTTTTATATATTTTTTCCTCTTTTTTTTCTGGGGCTGCAGGAGGAGAATTTTTTTTCTCTAAATGGAGACTATGCAATTGTCTGATCGAGTTGAGCAGCTTACTGCTGAAGTGGGGGAATTTCTGCCTATCTCACTCAATCATCTGCTGTTGAACCAAAAATCCCTACTCCTGATGTGTTTTTTGGAGATCGGTCTACATTTTTGAATTTTAAGAATAATTGTAAACTATTGTTTGCTTTGAAACCTAACTCATCGGGGAGCTCTGTGAAACAGGTTAAAATTGTCATTTCCCTGCTGTGCAGCGATCCCCAGGATTGGGCCTTTTCTTTGACACCCAGAGATCCTAATGTGGCTAATGTGGACGCGATTTTTCAAGCCTTGGGGTTGTTGTATGATGAACCTAATGCTATTGATCAAGCTGAGAAAACCTTATTGGCATTGAACCAGGGTCAAGATTCTGCAGTTATATTGTCAAAAATTCCGAAAGTAGGCGGTCCTTACTAAATGGAATGACAATGTCCTAGCAGCTCTCTTTCGGAAGGGTTTCACAGAAACCGTAAAAGATGTTATTGGTGGGATTTCCTGTTCCCTCTGGTCTAGACGACACTATGTCATTGGCCATTCAAATTGATCAGCGTTTACGTGAACGTAAAACTACACGAGAGGCGTTGCCGCCTTTCGAACGAACGTCTGAACCCATGCAATGTGATAGGGTTTTGTCTAGCGCGCAACATCAGGAGTTTAGAAGGCGTAATAAGCTGTGTTTTTTCTGTGGAGATGCCTCTCATACTATTTCTGTCTGCCCTAAACGATAAAAGCGTTTTGCTCACACATTTGCGGTGGGCAGTGTACAGCCTAAGTTCCTTTTGGCAATTATTCTGATCTGCTCCATGTCTACATTTTCCGCTAAGGCTTTTGTAGATTCAGGAGCAGCTTTGAATCTGATGGATTTGGACTTTGCTAAATGTTGTGGTTTTCCCATGAAACCCCTGCGGACTCCTATCCCTTTGAGGGGTATTGATGCTACTCCTTTGACGTACAATAAACCCCAGTTTTGGACCCAGGTGATAATGCGGGTCACCCCGAACTACCAAGAAAATTGTAAATTTTTGGTGTTGCACAATTTGCATGATACTATTGTTCTTGGTTTTCCTTGGTTGCAAACTCATAATCCTGTTTTGGATTGGAAATCTGTGTCTGTGGTGAGTTGGGGTTGTCAATGTGTTCTTAGTGACAGTCCTGCTTTCTCCCCCTCTCCCAAGTCTCAGGATATTCCTATTTGGCTGATTTTTCTGATGTATTTAGTGAGAGGAAGTCTGCATCTTTGCCTCATAGGAGTTATGACTGTGCAATTGAGTTAATGCCCGGGTGAAAATTTCCCAAGGGTCTGCTTTTCAATTTATCGGTACCCGAACATGATACTATGCGATCTTATATCACGGAGTCATTGGAGAAGGGTCATATTAGACCATCCTCTTCACCTTTAGGTGCAGGGTTTCTTTTGTGGCCAAGAAAGATGGTTCATTAAGGCCATGTATTGACTATCGTTCCCTTAACAAAATCACTGTTGAATATAAGTACCCATTACCCCTGATTTCTGATTTATTTTTTAGAGTTAAAAGTACCTGTTGTTTTACCAAGCTTGACCTCAGGGGGGCGTATAATCTTATTCGCATCAAGCATGGGGATGAATGGAAGATGGCATTTAATACTCCGGAGGGACATTTTGAGTACCTGGTGATGCCATTTGGGTTCACTAATGCCCATTCTGTCTTTCAATCTTTTATGAACGATATTTTCTGGGACTTTGTGGATAAGTTTTTGATCATTTATCTTGATGATATTTTTATCTTTTCCAGTGATTGGGATTCTCATGTGGAACATGTCCGGACTGTGTTCCGGATTTTGAGGGAAAATTCTTTGTATGTTAAGGGATTGAAGGGCCTTTAGGTGTACAGAGGATTTCATTTTTGGGATTCATTTTGTCCTGCTATTGAAATGGACCCGGCCAAGATACAGGCCATTTATGATTGTGTTCAGCCCACTTCTTTGATGGCTCTCCAGAAGTTTTTGGGTTTTGCTAATTTCTATCATAAATTTTTTGCGTGATTGCAGACAGTGTCTTTCCTTTCCTGTCCAGTCTAGTCAGTGTGGGCCCCATCATTTGTTCAGTCTATTTTCCTGCCTGTGTTTGTACTTTCAGCTTGTCTCACCTACAATATGTTTGGGGGCTATCTATTCCTTTGGGGTCTGCTCTGGGGCAGTTTAGATTTCCCCTTTCTTGCTTTAGGCTTAGTTAGCACTCCGGCTGTGCCGAGGCATCTAGGATCATAGTAGGTACGCTCCACGACTACTGCTAGTTGTGTGGATAGGATCAGGGGTCTGCAGTCCGCTTAGGTACCAACCTCTCTGGTTTTCTGTGGCTTAGCCTGGACCTGCTCTCCCCCTCAGTGACCCATTCATAACACCTAACCCCAACACACCCCTAACCCTAATCCCAACCCTAACCCTAGCCCAGCCCTAACCCTAGCCCTAACCCTAGCCCTATCCCTAGCCCCAACCCTAACCGTAGCTCTAACCCTAGCCATAATGGAAAATGGAAATAAATACATTTTTTTAATTTTATTATTTTTCCCTAACTAAGGGGTTGATAAAGGGGGTTTGATTTACTATTTATAGCGGGTTTTTATGCTTGGCAACTGTCACACGCTAAAAGACACTTTTTATTGCAAAAGATAGTTTTTCCATTACCACATTTTGAGAGCTATAATTTTTCCATACTTTGACCCACAGTGTCATGTGAGGTCTTATTTTTTGCTGGACGAGTTGACGTTTTTATTGGTACCATTTTCAGGCACATGACATTTTTTGATCGGTTTTCATTCCGATTTTTGGGACGCAGAATGAACAAAAACCAGCAATTCATGAATTTCTTTTGGGGGGGTGTTTACACCATTCCATGTGTCGTAAAATTGATAAAGCAGTTTTATTCTTCAGGTCAGTGTGATTACAGCGATACCTCGTTTATATAATTTTTTATGCTTTGGCGCTTTTATACAATAAAAACAATTTTATATAAAAATAATTATTTTTGCATCGCTTTATTCTGCAAGCTATAGCTTTTTCATTTTTTTGCTGATGATGCTATATGGTGGCTCGTTTTTTGCGGGAAAAAATGATGTTTTCAGCTGTGCCATGTTTGTTTATATCCGTCTTTTAGATCACATGTTATTGCACTTTTTATTCGGCGGTTTGATGATAAAGCATTGTTTTTTACCTTGTTTTTTTATGGTTTCACTAAAGGGGTTAACTAGTGGGACCGTTTTATATGGCGGGCCTTTATGGATGCAGCGATGCTAAATATGTGTACTTTTTTTATTTACAAAAAATAATATTTATTAGGACTTTTTTTTATTATTTACTTAGGAATTTTTAAAAAAAATATTTTCACACGCTTTTTTTTACTTTATTATTTTGTCCCGGGGGGGGATCACTGTATAGTGTCACATCGCTGATCTGATACTTTGCAGAGCACTGTGTGAGATCAACGATCTGACAGGCACTGCAGGCAGGTGGCTTCTCAGCACCTTCTCTCAGCAGGCACTGAGAAAGCCATCTCCCTGCAGGATCCGGAAGGCCCCCATGGCCATCTTGGATCTGGGGGCCTGCAGGGAGGAAGGTCCTCAGAACAACGCAAGCATATTGCGTTGTTCCAAGGGTCTCAGGGAAGCACACAGGGAGCCCCCTCCCTGCGCAATTCTTCCCTATGCCACCAGAACACTACGATCATGTTTCATCGCAGTGTGCTGGGGGTTAATGTGCTGGGAGCGGTTAGTAATGGGGGTGTCTTATAGACGCCTCTCTATTATTAACCTCTGGGCTTGATGTCACCTGACAATACAAAGGTGACATCAACCCCCCAACTAATCCCCCCCTACTTGACACCACATCAGGGCAAATGTAAAGAGTGGGGCTAAGTGCCAGCATTGGCACATCTTATAGATTCACCTTTTCTGGGGCTGATGAGAACTGATGTTTTTAGCCTGGGGTAGGGGCAATATCCATGGCCCCTTCCAAGGCTACTAATATCAGATCACAGCTGTCTGCCTAGCTTATGCTGGTTATTAATTATAAGGGGACCCTATGTCATTATTTTAGGAGTCCCCCATTTTAAAAGCCTGTAAAGGCTAAGTATACAGTTATGATATTAATAGCTTATGAAGCTCCATGAGTATTACCCCCTTCCCAGGCTATAAACATCTGCACCCAGCCATTGGCTTTCCATCTGCTGGTTAAGAAAATTACAAGGGAGCCCACACCATTTTTTTTTCAGAAAAATAATCTTTTAGTTATTAAATATATGTACAATAAGCTGCACACGCTCTGTACTAATTGTATATGTCACTGACATGTATATAAGTATCTATTCTCTGTGTATATACTGTATGTAATCTTTCTATTCTATCCTGTTGGGTCTTGCTATGATTTTATTGTACTGCAGAATTGCTGGCTTTTCATCTATATCTATCTATTCTCATATGTATGTTTTGAAGAATATTTCCTTTGAAAACTATGGGTAAATGACATAGAGAAATCGGATAGCAATCACACTACATTTGGATGTAAATAGGATCCTAGGTGTGAAAAATCAGATTGTACTGGCATAAAAAAAGCATGACACTTGCCTTACACTCGTGTGACTCTCGGCAGTGAGAATCGGACTGATGTTTTTATACATTTAGTGTGACTCCAGCCTAAGTCTACTGTTTTAGAATGGCATATACAGTTGTAATATTGTGCTATTACAAGTATTTTAAAAATTAAAAAAAAATTGTGTGGTGCAGGCAGTATAGTAAAGTGTAATAAGATCACTCAATTCATAGTCATACAGACTATGAAGGTCCCAAACCTCCCTATCACTGATTCTATTTTTATCATTCACAGACTGAGATTAACACTGCAATTTTTTATCCTATTAAGCACTGCAACAGTATAGCACATTGTGATTAAGGCATTAGCATCTCTATATGAAATGATGATTTTTGTGTCCTGACTAGTAATGAGCAAATGTGCTTGTATAACCTCCTATCCGAGCATGCTTGGGTGTTATCCTTGGGGCTACTTGATTTGCGGCTGTTAGACAGCCTGAACACATGTGAGGATTCCTGTTTGTTAGGAAATCCTCACATGTGTTGAGGCTATCTAACAGTCACAAATCATGTAGCTGCAGGGACTCGAGCATAGTATGCGAACACTCCCAAATGCTCGGATAACACCCGAGTGTGCTCGCATAAGATGTTATCCGAGCACGTTCTCTCATCACTTGTACTGACCTATTCCAATGCTACAAAGTGCTAAAAGCCACTAGTTTCAATGCCCACATGTTTTTTGCTGCCTGTAATTTTCCCTCAACATCAAGTTTCAAACTGTTTGAATTCACCCGGACCTGTGAATTTCTTGAAATTTGTCTCTAAGTTGATTAGCAATGGATCAATTTTATAATCTCTAATGAACCTATTATCGACCTTACTCTATCATATATAGTATTTTTTAACAATTGTCCATGATACCGTGACTGTTGCTATTTAATAAGAGCTCAAGTGATATTTTACTTTATCTCTTTATGGAATAAAATTCTTGGACTTATGTGCACTGCTAGACAGAATATCAGATCCAGATCATGTAGATAAATTGACCATTTATTTTCCAACGCATTTTGAAGTCCATACACTTCTTCCTCAGGGGATGACATATATGAGTAGATAGAGCTGTCTCCAGCTTTATACATCCACATTTTAAAAATTGGCGCCAATGATAACATGTGATGCACTGCAAAAGTCAAAGTTCAAACAGATCAAATATCATAAGAAGATCAGAATAATTTATCTGTAGTTGATAAAACCAATTGTTCTTATATTTATTTTACAGAACATTTATTTTATAAGAGCAATTGGTTTTATCAACTACAGATAAATTATTCTGATCTTCTTATGATTAGATGCATCACATGTTATCATTGGCGCCAATTTTTAAAATGTGGATGTATAAAGCTGGAGACAGCTCTATCTACTCATATATGTCATCCCCTGAGGAAGAAGTGTATGGACTTCGAAACGCGTTGGGAAATAAAAGGTCAATTTATCTACATGATCTGGATCTGATATTCAGTCTAGTAGCGCACATAAATCCAAGAATTTTATTCCATAAAGAGATTTACGAAGTGGACCGTTGGACGTGCAGCAGGCTGACAAATTGATTCTATACGCTCAGCTCTCTCTTGGAAAGGGTGAGTATATCTCTATATTGTTTCTTATAAATCACCCGGATAAGACCCTATTGCGCTCTTCTCTACCTATAGTTTGAACAATTTTACTTTATCTATAATTCCCATTTCTTGCTCCCACTTAGGTAAATTTGAGTTCATTGACCTTTCATGTTTTTTTATCATAAATCTATTGTAAATACCATTTATTGATAGATACATTTTGCAACTCAGGTATCCATCTTACAACTTAGCAATGTAGCAGTGAAGCTTATTTATCTTTCTACACCACTTAAAGGAAAATATATTGGATTTGCAATAAAGTGAATGCATTAACCTAACACTCTAAAGTTGTGGACATTTGTTTTAAAGCTGCTTTGCTGTTGTTTCACCACATTTTAGAGCTTAAAAAGAGTTATGTTCTGAAATACCTAAATGTATATAGACCATTATCATGATTGTATATGCACTTATTCTTTTCTTGTTTTTCAAAAACATTCATTAAGTGTATAATATTTTATAAAGATTTGAAATGCATCAGAGAAGCTTTCAGTGACTGAGTGAAGATTTGAATTTACATTGATTTGGTCATGAAGGATCATTAAAGGTTGACTTTGATTTATATGGCCTAAAATTCGCAGATCACAGCATATTTGGACTCTGCAATTCAATTCGCAGGGATTTCAAAAAAAAAAAAATTGGCTTCAGAAGAAGTGTGGCTGTGACCACTGAAGATGTGCGGGTGGGGACAAAAGGATGGTGTTGGCCAAGGAAGATTACCCCCATTACCCCCTCTGAAACAAGAAATGGCAACAATACCAGTGGTAAGTGAGCCTAGTGCTGCCTCTTAATGATGTCATTTTTTTGGGGGGTGGAGGTGGGTGGAGGGTGCAAGCTGCATAAAAATGACTGCAGGGCCATCATTCTAATATGATGTACTATTTGAGACTCCCATGAAGTAAAACATCACATTAAGGAAACAAAACTACAGTAAACAAAATGACAGACACACGGTGGACACCGGGCTGCGAACGCACCTTATTACCATCTCTTTATTATTTGGTGCGTTCCGCCAGCCCTAACACACGGATTAAGTTTATAGAGAGAATAGTAGGGAGTTTTGTAAAAAATAAAATTCTGAAAACAGTATCAGGTAATCCCTATATGGAGTTAATTTAACTGAAGGAATGTCTGCTCTTGTGCAGACTTCCTTTACTTACATAATGATTGGGCAGCGTTCCCCTGAAATCCTTTTCGTAAATATAGAGAGGACTGTGCGGCAGTACGGATATAGATGGTCTTTGCTCTATCTACCATTTTTGCTCTCATCCTTTGATCAGTGCCTTGAGGAAATAGAAAGCTGAATGATCAATGTTGAATTTCTTGATGGAGTCTGGAGCATTGAGTAACCGCTGAAACCCACTGATATATTACCCACTTAAGTATCTTCTGCAAAGATTCTAAAATCCCCATTTAACTCCATGAATCACTATGGATTCTAAAATTAAGCTCTTCATTGCATTAGACAACCAGGAGCCACCAGGAATTCTAACAATCTATCCCTTCAGTACTCTAGAACACTAGGATTCCGGACATTTATTGCTTAACTACCCTAAATCAGCTAATTACAAGAATTCTCTGTGTTAATATTTATTTGATATAGTTCTTCATAGCCAGCCATCAGAGGTATATATCTGGACTCTGAAGTATTTCCTAACAATTACGTCTGATGGAAGGTTCCAATATGTGCCACTTTATAGGTTTCTCTGTCTGCATACATAAATAGATATGGAAATATACCTCTTTAATTTGTGATAAAAGTAAACCATTGTTAGTGCTCATGTGGTGCAGTGGATTTAGTAAGCTGCAGATTATGATGAACTCACAGACCACAGGTATTGCCATAGGACTTGTGTAGTGGCTCATGGAGTATGAAGTTAAGAGCAGGCCAACTGTGTAGGTTTGATAACAGGCAGTCAAATAAATCAAATGAGAAAGAATAAGGGGTGCAGATATCCCAAAAATGCAACAGGTGAAGGGTTAATCAGCCAACAATAGAAAGTTGCTGTCAACAGTGATGAAGAGGCAAACTTGATTATAAATGATTATAAAGAAGATACACTCTGATCCAATAGTGTTCAAAGTGTGAACAAGTCCAAATAACAGCTTTTTTATGCTTACAGCTAGAGTTGAGCGACTTTTGGTTTTTTAGGGTCGCGTTTCGTTTCGTGAAACCCGACTTTTCCAAAGGTCGGGTCGAGCAAGATCGTCCGATTATAGGGAAAAGTCGGGGTCGTCCCGAAACACGAAACCCAATGTAAGTCAATGGGGAATAAAAGTCGGCAGTGAGAGGAGGACAGGAAACACACCAACAGTGCCCATTTGAATGCCAAAAGCATCAATTCTTCTTACATAAGCTTGTCAACCTTAATTAACTTCATAATACAAGTTACGCACTGAAAAATGGGGGTTATTTGGCTACAGTTGTGGGGGGGAGGGCTGGCTCCAGGTTTTCATGTGCCCTGGGCGAAAAAGCGCCCCTTTAACACATACCACAACTCATCATGCTCCGATACGGCAGAGAAATAGCGGTATAGTACAATGAAAAATACTTCACTTTTTACATCTCATGACGAGGCCCATCTATTTCTCCATACAGAATCATTGGTCCCATATAATGTTTGAAACAGTATATGATGAGCTCCACATAATGCTACAGTATATGTTGGTCCCCATGGATGAAGCTCCACTGTCTTATGGGCCCAAATAATGCTCCAAACATAATGGGCCCCATTTCTAATGCTCTAGTGTATAATGGGCCCTGTAAATGCTACTCAGTGTCTGATGTCCACCTTTGGAATGTTCCAGTGTATGGTGGGCCCCATCTATCATTCTCCAGAGTATAGTGCTCCCCAAAAATTGCTGTCCCAACATTGAAAACAATCAAATAAGTCTCCTCGCTAGGGAATCCCTGTAATTGTTTGGACTCCTCGTCGTCCCCATCTTCCATCTCACTGCACAGTATTTCAACTTTGCAAGTGCTGTGATCCTGAGCAAGCAGGGGGGGCCCACTCGTTGGCGACGGCACTGGCACAGTGCCCCTGATAGTACGGTGGTGTGTCTGATGGCGGGTGGGCCGAACCTGAACTTTCATCTGCAGCTTCCTCTTTGTCACCGTGTAAGATGGAACTGTATATGGGAAGGGTAACCTGAGTTTCATCAGGGTCAGATTCAGGCCGTGTAGCGTGCGAGGGGAATGTAGTGGTCTGGGTCAATGTACCAGCAGATTCATCGAGCAGTGGCTGGGCATCAGTGCACTTGTGTCGCCCCCAGGAGTACGGTCGCCACAGTGGCATTACCTTCCTCCTAGGGAGTGTGATGTCATGCTTGGGAGCAACGAACGATCTCTCTAGCAGGTTAACTGATTGGACGGCGTTATTCCCACGAGTCATGACCCTCCAAACAGCGTTCATGAAGGCAAAGTGTTTGTTTTACGTGGGCAGTATGGTTGCAAAGCTGAACCTTAAAGGAATGTCCAGAAGGGCACCACCAGGAGTGGAGCCTACGGTTAAATTCGACTCCACCTGGGAAACCTCAACCATGCCAGCTACAGAACACATGCACACATTGCAAGCTTAATTCCGTTAACGAACGAGACTCCGTCATGCCCCGCGGTCCGAGTCCGGCTTACTAGAGGGACACGTGAGGCTCTGGCACATGAGATTGGCCAATAACTGGTGTGTCATGCCCTTACATGTCCGTGGCTGCATGTGCGCTACACTGAAAAGGCCAGCGTTTGTCGCTTACAGGTGCAGATAACCCGCTGAACAACGTTAGTGATGGGGATCACTGATTACAATTATTACCCGCGAACGATGATTTCCCAGTAAGTGCAGGTCAACCGCAGTTCCGTCATTCCTGAAAAAATGAAAAACTTACGTGTGCAAACCATAGGTGCTGTAGCTTGCTTAACAGCTCGCCAGCCGTTCTCACGCCCAGTATGGATTACACGTGATTGCACAAAGGTGAGAAAGGGTACCGTATCCCCAGATAACATGTATGGATAGCGTACACATTCAAAATATATGTATATACATCAGGAGGCAGGCTCAGACGGTGTTAGGCCCAGTATGGCTTGCACGTGATTGCACAAAGGTTAGAAAGGGTACCGTATCCCCAGATAACATGTATGGATAGCGTTCACATTCAAAATATATGTCTATACATCAGGAGGCAGGCTCAGACGGTGTTAGGCCCAGTATGGATTGCACGTGATTGCACAAAGGTGAGAAAGGGTACCGTATCCCCAGATAACATGTATGGATAGCGTACACATTCAAAATATATGTCTATACATCAGGAAGCAGGCTCAAACGGTGTCAGGCACAGTATGGATTTGACGGCCCAGACTACACAGCGGAGGAGCAGGGAGAGGTAAAGATTGCAAATGCTGGGGCCCTGCCCAAGCAAGGGGGGCCCACTCATGGGCGTCGGTACTGGCACTGGGCCCCTCATAGTACGGCGGTGTGTCTGATGGCGGGTGTGCACCACCACCGTCAGAGACACTTGATTGCACTATGAGGGACCCTGTGCCAGTGCCTGTGCCCAAGAGTCGGCCCACCCACCTGTCCAGGGCAACGGCACTCGCACAGTGTCATGCGCTAGGTGGTGACCCCGGCCATGGGGGGGGAGGCAGCACAGTTAGGGAGTTTTAGAAAGTGGCATATGTTGATGTTGGACATTCAGCTGATGCAAAAGGTGAAATTGGGCAAGTCCCAGGAAGAGGTGGACCAAAGCAAGCCATTTTTCTGTCACCCTATGTGTCATCAGGGGAAGGTGGGACAAAATCCTTGGAAACCCATGTGTGGTTCATTTTAATGAAGGTTAGATCATCCACATTTTGGGTTGACAGACGGGTCCTTTTTTCTGTCAGGATTGATCCAGCTGCACTGAAGACTCTTTCCGATAGCACACTTGCAGCTGGGCAAGCGTGCTCCTGGAAGGCATATTGTGCCAATTCAGGCCAGGTGTCCAGTTTAGCGGCCCAATAGTCAAAGGCGAATGACCTGTGTGGGAGAACATCGATATGGGAGGAAAAGTAGTTTGTAACCATAGTTGACAACTGCTGTCTCCTGTCACTTTCCATCGATGCAGTATTACCAGTTGTGTGAACGGTACTTGAAAAATCAGTCAACAACATTGTCATGAAACCCCTGTCTCCAACGCCACTTCTGCTGTGTGCACCACGAACACCTCTGCCAAGCTGACCTAGGCCCGTATGGCTCGTGTGAGAACCATCAACGCTGCTGTGTGCTGGGAATGCCTCAAGCAACCGATTTACCAGAGTTGCTTGTTTATTAGCCAATATTAGGTCAAGGTTCTCCTGTGGCATGATGTTTTGTAATTTGCCTTTATAGCGTGGATCCAGGATGCTGGCCAACCAGTAGTCGTCATCGTTCATCATTTTGGCAATGCGGGGGTCCCTTTTTAGGATCTTCAAGGCATAATCTGACATGTGGGCCAATGTTCCCGGTGTCAATGATGCACTGCGAGTGCTGGTTGGAGGAGCACTTTCTGGCAAATCCACATCCCTCCAGTCACGCACAAACCCTGTACCAGACCTTGCCACGCCAACATTTTCACTTGCCCGACGAGATGCATCCTCCTCCCCTAAGTAATCATCCCCATCATCCTCCTCCTCCTCTTCTTCCTCCACCTCGTCCAGGAGAGGTCCCTGAGCAGACAATGGCTGAATGTCATCAAGGATTCTCTCCTCCTCTTCCTCCTCATCAACATTGGCTGCAGAAGCCTGCTCCTTAAGGTGCATCAAAGTTTGCATGAGCAGACGCATAAGTGGGATGCTCATGCTTAGGATGGCGTCGTCTGCGCTTACCAGCCGTGTGCATTCCTCAAAACACTGAAGGACTTTACAGAGGTCTTTCAGCTTCGACCACTGCACACCTGTCAACTCCATGGTTGCTCTCAAAGTGCCTGGCCGTGTATCCTCCCACAAATGCATTATGGCCTGCCTCTGCTCACACAGCCGCTCCACCATGTGCAGGGTGGAGTTCCACCTTGTTGCAATGTCGATAATGAGGTGGTGGTTGGGAAGGTGGAGCAATCGCTGCAGCTTCTGCATACGAACGGAGTGTACAGGCGACCGGCGGATGTGCGCGCACAGTCTTCGCACCTTCTGGAGCAGGGCTGTTAACTCCGGATAATTTTTGAGGAAGCACTGCACCACCAGGTTCAAGGTGTGAGCCAAGCAAGGTATGTGGCTGAGTTTTGAAAGGGCTATGGCTGCCACAAAATTACGGCCGTTATCACTAACTACCTTGCCTGCCTCAAGATGTACACTGCCCAGCCTTGACTCAGTTTGTCGCTTCAAGTACTCGACCAGCACCTTGGCGGTGTGTCTGTCGCCCAAACACATCATCTGCAACACAGCCTGCTGACGCTTTCCACTAGCTGCTCGATAGGGGGACACATCGTGTGCAACAGTGGCAGCTGCAGATGGAGTGCTCGTACGACTGCGCTCTGTGGACGAGCTTTCGCTTCTGGAGGAGGAGGAGGGTCGAACGCCTACAGCCAACTGTTTCCTATACCGTGGGCTAGGCAGCACTGTCCCACCACCGCTGTCCCCTGTGGACCCTGCATCCACCACATTAACCCAGTGCGCAGTGATGGACACGTAACGGCCCTGGCCAGGCTGACTGGACCATGCATCAGTTGCGAGGTGCACCTTTCCGCTCACTGACTGCTTGAGTGCATGGACAATGCGGTCTTTCACATGATGGTGGAGGGCTGGGATGGCTTTGCGAGAGAAAAAGTGGCGACTGGGTAGGTCATAGCGTGGTACTGCATAGGCCATGAGTTCGCGGAAAGCTGCGTTTTCCACCAACCGAAAGGGCATCATCTCAAACGAGATTAGTTTGGCAATGTGGGCGTTCAAACCCAGTGTACGCGGATGAGAGACTGAGTACTTTCTTGACCTACTCATAGTGTCTGGGAGGGTGAGCTGGACTTGAGAGATGCATATGGTGGAAGTAGCGGTGGACAGGGCGGACTGAGAGAGGGTTGATGATGGTGATGGAGTTGGTGTTCTTTCTGATGGCCTAGAATCAGCCTTTCGTTGATATAACAGTGGGATTCCCTGACTGCCGTGGCCTTGCAATGACACCTCAACATTTGCTGCTGTGCTAACCGGTGGGCTTACAGTGGGGGAAACAATGTAGCGTTGCTGACTACCTTCGTTGTGATCAGTTGCACATGTGGCACTTGAGGTTTGGTGTTGTGTCCACGCTTGCAAGTGCATGGTGTTTAAATGTCTAAGCATGCAACTGGTATTCAAATTTTTCAGATTTTTCCCTCGGCTAAAGGTCTTTGCGCACTTCTTACAGATAACCTTGGCCTGATCATGAGGATTTTGTTCAAAAAAGTGCCACACTGCACTCTTCCTACTTTGGCAGACATTTTGCGGCCTAGCACGCTGTGATATTTTGACCCTCTGGACAAGCTGTCCAGCAACTCTTTTGATTTTTGGAACCTGTCTTTGGAGTGCTCTGGGCCTGCCAGATAACAGCTGTTGCGATGTCGATGTCTGCTGTGGATGCTCCTCATCTGAGCTATTGGAAGCAGCACCCTCTTCCCCCAATGGATGCCAATCTGGGTCAACAACTGGGTCATCCATCACCTCCTCTTCAATGTCATGTGTACCTTCCTCTGTGTCACCGTGTATGGTGGTATAGTGTGCGGGAAGGGGCACCTGAGTCTCATCAGGGTCAGAATCTGGCTCTGTACACTGCGAGGACAATGTAGTGCTCTGAGAGTGAAAGTACCAGCAGAATCATCCATCAGCGGCTGTGCATCAGTGCACTCCATGTCAGATTCATCTTGGCCTGGGTAATTCACCATTTCACTTGATAATCCAGGCATGGTATGTGAAAACAGCTCCATGGAGTAATCAGTAGTATGGCCTGCGTCATCCTTCAATCTTGGTTGGGGTGAAGGACACATGGAAAGGTGTGGTTCATGAACATGAGCCTCCAATGACGACTCAGTGCTTTTACTTTTTACAACTGAAGAAGAGGAGGCGATAGAGCTGGAGGCTGAATCAGCAATGTAAGACAAAACTTTTTCCTGATGCTCTGGCTTTAAAAGCGGTTTGCCAACTCCTAGAAAACTAAGCCTTCGAAGCCTTATGGAGCCAGACGATGACGCAGGCTCAACACCTCCTGCATTCGGTCCTATTTTGCTATTGCCACTACCATCAGATCCACCACCAACACCATCATTACCAGCTGCCAACCCCCGCCCAATTCCACGGCCTCTTCCACCAGCCTTCCTCATTTGTGGTAGAAATGTAGACAAAATCCAACAAACTATATAGTAATGTAAAACAAGGTACAAGGTGTCTATAGGACAGGGGAGATTTTGAATTTCTGCTCACACTAGTGGACACTGGACACTTTTGGATTGTGTGAGGCCCACTGAATATCTGAGTGCTATGTCACAGGCTCGATGGCACAGCTGTGACCAAAGTGACTAGAGGATAAGTGAGATTTTGAATTTCTGCACATACTAGTGGACACTGGACACTTTTGGATTGTGTGAGGCCCACTGAATATCTGAGCGCTATGGCACAGGCTCGATGGCACAGCTGTGACCAAAGTGACTAGAGGATAAGTGAGATTTTGAATTTCTGCAGACACTTGTGGACACTGGACACTTTTGGATTGTGTGAGGCCCACTGAATATCTGAGCGCTATGTCACAGGCTCGATGGCACAGCTGTGACCAAAGTGACTAGAGGATAAGTGAGATTTTGAATTTCTGCAGACACTTGTGGACACTGGACACTTTTGGATTGTGTGAGGCCCACTGAATATCACAGCGCTATGTCACAGGCAGAAATTGGCTAGTGTATCACAAACTACAAGGTGTATGTAGAATTGGGCAGAGTAGGAATCTCCCTAGAGTGCAGGTCTGTAAGAACGGAACATGTCCTCGACTTATTCTCACAGAGTGACACAGATAGCTTCACTGTGGCAGTGGGTAAACAGCAATGCAGCTGTCAGGAAGCCTTAGAAGGCAGCCCAACAACCAACACCACTGATACACCACAATATAGCCTCCCCTTGCACTGCACACACAGTGACTGGTGTGTTGTACAGGCACAATCGCTAGCAGCAGAAGCAGTTTTTTTTTCTTCTTCCCTGCGTAACACTCTCCCTACAGAATCAGCAGCAACCTCTCCCTATGCTAAGATCGGCAGAAGTAAGATGGCGGTCGGCGTGCACGCCCTTTTATACCCCCTGTGACGCCCACCAAAGCAAGCCAATCACTTGCATGCCCTTCTGAAAGATGGTGGTGACCCCTGCCTATGTCATCACGTTGCCCACAGTGTCCGTGGATCCTGATTGGCTGAAAAAGAGCGCAAAACAAACTTTTGAAACGCGACTTTGGCGCGTAAGTCGCCGACCTCGTGGCCGACCTCATCCTAGGGTCGGGTTTCGTTTCATGAAACCCGACTTTGCCAAAAGTCGGCGACTTTTGAAATTTTTCGACCCGTTTCGCTCAACTCTACTTACAGCAGATGAGGGTTTAATTAGCAGCTTAGAGCCAGGAAGTAGAAGCAGTTTTTAGAAAGTATGGAAGTTTGCAGATTTGATTGCAGTTGAGTGACCTGGATGATGGGAAAATTCAAAGCACGTGATAACTGAACATAGCGTACTCAATAACTTACACATAACTATATGTTTAAGTCAGCCTCAAGAGGAATTGGGTGACGATGTCACTGAAGTTTGCCAAGAAACTTGTGAAACCTGACATGGAGTTCAACAAAGGGCAACAACGTTAGGGAAAGTGAACAAAACTTGACCCTAAATTCAAGATATGCGAATAGTGTCTATCGTGGCATACCAGTATGTAACAACTATTATGGAATTTTAATTGAACAGCAGTACCTTGTATATAATTTGAGCATATGTACTATAAGCTTTTCCCGTACATAATATTGAGCACCCCACTAGTAGGAAAACTGCACAAGTCTCTAACTTCTCTAAGTATGGGCTACAAAGGAATCAATGGAACATTGCTCCCACCACTCATCAATATTTAGCAGCTGCTCATCAATATAGTGGACTCATGATAATGAGCCTGCTTTATTTTTTCTTGTCAATTGTTTTTTGCATCTTTTTTTAAATTAGCTAGATTTTTCCAAGACAGTATACTTTTATATGTCATAAATGACTTCACAGCTCTTTTCACTAGGTCTGTAAAAAAAAAAAAATGAAAAATTGCGTTTCCTGATTAATGTTTGTTCTTACTTTGGTATACAATAGTTTCTTGATAGCCACCATATATTGAAGTACCCAGCACACTAAAACTATCTGATGTCACTTTATCTCCAAATATTACATAGTGTTAAGTTTCACAGGAAAAAATAGAAAAGAAGCTATTCCCTAAACCCTTACCCCCTCTGTCTACTGTCTACAATTTATGTTCATGATTTTCTGTTTGGGGCTGAAGAGGAGTCTGAATGTTCATAATTTTTCATGTTTTGCTGATTTATACATTTAAAACTATATCAATAGGTGGTTTTCAGTGTATTCAACTGAAAAATGAGAGCAGTAACATTATGTTCATTTTGAATTTTGTGAGCTGTAAGGTATAAAAAAAAGAAATGATGTGCATTTTTAGGAGAAAAATGTGTTTATTACACCCATTAAGCCTTATCATTGTGCGGTTGGAAAACAAAGTTTGTTGTTTCGGCTTTTACTTGTATTGTAGTTTTGGAATTCTCTAAAATAATGACTTTGGTATATAGTGTCTACAACAAAAATGCAGAAAGTATTTTTTTGCTTGCTTTGCATCAGATAATACCTATCTTAGTGCTTCAAAAATACTTTTTAATTTGAGATTTTAAACAAGAGTTTCTAAATGGTTGTGACCACATTTGAAATGTATGATACGGTATCACAATTTCAATAATACCAGTGTCCACTTTGTTTAAAAAGTGTATAATAAAATAGTAATGAGATACAAGTTATAGAGATAGAAAGATAGCTCTTTCAATGCCATGGAAACTAGAGATTATAAACATTTTTTAAATTCAAATTTGCCAGGTAAAACAGATTTTTTTCCCAAAATTAAATTTACAGTAAACTGATTTATCATGAATCACAGTACTGAAAAACCCCTAAGGCCTGTTTCACACTTGCTTTTTTTGCAGTGCGTTTTTCCCGCAAAAAAACGCATTGAAAAGTGCATACAAAAGCATACAACTGCTGCGTTTTTTTCAAGCATTTTTATGAGCATGCATGAAAAAAACGCAGGGTTTTAATGCGTTTGTATGCGTTTTTAGTGCGTTTTTACCGCGTTTGCGTTTTTTTCCAACATTAGGTGGCCCCTCACACTAACCCAAACCATGACTTTACTAACCCTAACCCTAACCCTAACCCTGACCCTAACCCTAACCCTAACCCTTAACCAAACCATACTTAACCCTAACCCTGACCCTAACCCTTAACCAAACCATACTTAACCCTAACTCAAACCCTAACTAACCTTAACCCTAACCCTAACCCTGACCCTAACCCTAACCCTAACCCTGACCCTAACCCTTAACCAAACCATACTTAACCCTAACCCTGACCCTAACCCTTAACCAAACCATACTTAACCCTAACCCAAACCCTAACTAACCTTAACCCTAACCCTAACCCTGACCCTAACCCTAACCCTAACCCTAACCCTGACCCTAACCCTTAACCAAACCATACTTAACCCTAACCCTGACCCTAACCCTGACCCTAACCCTTAACCAAACCATACTTAACCCTAACCCTGACCCTAACCCTGACCCTAACCCTGACCCTAACCCTGACCCTAACCCTGACCCTAACCCTTAACCAAACCATACTTAACCCTAACCCTGACCCTAACCCTGACCCTAACCCTTAACCAAACCATACTTAACCTTAACCCTAACCCTAACCCTGACCCTAACCCTAACCCTAACCCTGACCCTAACCCTTAACCAAACCATACTTAACCCTAACCCTGACCCTAACCCTGACCCTAACCCTAACCCTAACCCTAACCCTAACCCTGACCCTAACCCTGACCCTAACCCTTAACCAAACCATACTTAACCCTAACCCTGACCCTAACCCTAACCCTAACCCTGACCCTAACCCTTAACCAAACCATACTTAACCTTAACCCTAACCCTAACACTGACCCTAACCCTAACCCTAACCCTAACCCTGACCCTAACTCTTAACCAAACCATACTTAACCCTAACCCTGACCCTAACCCTGACCCTAACCCTAACCCTAACCCTGACCCTAACCCTTAACCAAACCATACTTAACCCTAACCCTGACCCTAACCCTAACCCTAACCCTACTTAACCCTAACCCTGACCCTAACCCTAACCCTAACCCTAACCCTGACCCTAACCCTAACCCTAAACCCCCTTAACTAACCCTAACTTTACCCAAACCCCTAAATTCCATTGTCTAAACTAATGGTAAAAAAAAAAACGCATGTGCAAAAAAACGCATACATAAGCATGCCAATGCGCACATATGCTCACCATAGACTTATAATGGGTGTCTTGCTGTAAAAAAACGCATTGCGCGCGCATGCGTTTTTTTGAGGCAAATCGGACGCACAAAAAATGCAACAAGTTGCATTTTGTGCGCCCGAGCGCATACCGCAAAAAAACGCATGCGCGGCAAAACGCGTACAAACGCATGTGTATGCGCACATAAGCGCATCCCATGCAAAGTATAGGAAAAAAAACGCATGCGCTATTTAGCGCTAAATTACCGCGAAAAAAAACGCAAATGTGAAACCAGCCTAAGTGCCCTGAAAAATGTGTCACACTCTGTGGTCTACAGAAGTAACGTAAAAGGGATTTCACCACAGAAATTGATCACAACCCAGTAGTAATAAGCCAATGTAATAATACAGTGCACTAACATAATTTTAACTTTTTATTAAAAATGGTCCAAAATTATCCTACTTAATCATTTGTGTTCAGGCAGACTATTAAGTGCAGAACATTGACTTAAACTGATGGTGTCACTGTCAGAATTAACATCATCCTGCTGTGGCAGAAACATAACAGAGAGGACTGTGTTATATACAACCCTGATGAAAACCTGTTATAGCCATACATTATTCCAAACAGAACATAGAAAATATATCAAAAGTTGAAAGTTAGACATTTTTGCTTTTCATTTGAAAACATAACTCATTTAGAAATTGATGGCAAGAGCACATCTCAAAAAAGTTGAGACGTGGCACCCGTACTCTTCTTCTGTCAGATCTTGTTGTTGTGTTGGAACCAATATGTGATTCTGAGTTGTCTTGCTGAAATGTGCATGAATTGTCATAAAATATATGCTACATGGATGGGAGCATATGTTGTTCTAAAACCTCTATATAATATATGTGGCAGTGAGATAGATCGGCTCACTCAACTGCACATGGAGGTAGAAACAGGTATAATGTCTATTTAAATCTTCTGCTGGTTTATTGTACAGGTGGCATAAACCAACAGGAAGTGAAAATAAACACAGCCCTTCTGACATAAAAAGAAAATAGAAAATCAAAATGGGGTACAGTCTCTGCATCTGCAGGGATCCATCCGCTCAGGATGACAACCATACAACAGTTCAGTTTTTCCCTCTTAGGAAAAAAACACTGGAGATCCTCTGTCCAGCCCTACTGAGCAATGACTGCCTCTGGAGGCCAGCTATTTAAGCCCCAGACCACTCCCTGGGATGGAAATAAGGTGGACAACCTCCCACCTGCTCCATGGTTGTCCACAAAATACCAGCCCTTTAAAATAATTTGCTGTTAACCTCTTACAGAACTTAATGTGCTGGAGGAAAACTTTGGAGTTTTTATATCACTGAAGCCAATAACTGCAGTGATACATATCTCCCCTCCAACACTTTACCAGTGACTTTGTCACAGCAGCATTGATAACACCTTTCAAGATGTGTAAGCTGCCCATGCCATTGGCACTACTACATGTTCATACCATCAGAGATACAGGCTTTTAAATTGCATGCTGATAATGAGCTGGATGGTACCTCTCTTCTAGAGTCCAAAGGCCTTGGTGATGATGGTTTTCACAAAGTTTCCCATTTTTACTTGTCTTACCACAGACATTTTCCATTATGCCTCAGTCCATTTGGCATGAGCTTTGACCCAAAATAAATAGTTTTTTTCTGAATTTTGTTGATATATGATTTCTTCTTTACATGATAGGGCTTTCACTTGCATTTGTGGATTGCATTCATAGTTAATGATTTCTGGAAGTATTCCAGGGGACATGAAATGATTGCATGAAATAATCATACTTGTTTTTAAGGAAATAAAACCTGAGTGCCAAAAGATCATAGAATCATAGAGCATTGAATATTAAAGGGAAACTGTCACCACATTTGACCTATCTAAACTATTAATATGGGCACACAGGTTATAAAATGATGAAAAAAAAAGTCATCCCTGTATGCCTTATATTAGATGCCTTGTTGTTGACAAATCATCTTTTATCACTTTTTGTAAATGTCCTCTTCCAGGCTATGGAGAGGACACTGCCTGGAAGATAACTCGGCCTCCATAGCTTATTTTAAATTGAAGGAAAGTTATCAGTGTGATATGCAATGGCCACTCTCTGCTCTCCTGATCTTACTTCAGAGCGGTGTATTACTTTAACGGACACATCTGCAGGTTCCTCTCAGCTTCAGGTTCCATCTCAAAGGCAGACAGGGTTGTGACAGTGTTCCAATACAGTAGAGCTGAGAGAGAAGCAGAAAATGTGTTTGCAAGAAGACAAATTTCAGTTCTCTTGTTTTGTGTTAGTTACATGTCTCACACTGTTAACTTACCTTTCATGTAAAATTACGCCTTTGGGTGGAGTTATCTTCAAGGCAGCATCCTATTCAGAGCCTAGAAGAGGTCATTTATATGAACTGATAAAAGGTGATTTATCCACATTGCATCTGATATGACACATACAGAGAGGACTTTTTTTAGTCATTTATAATCTGTACGTCCTTATTTATAGTTTAAATAGGTCAAATGTGGTGACAGATTCCCTTTAACCCTCCATCACCTGCAGCTGATCTGACAAGCACAGCTCAATTATTTTTTTCTCTCTCTCGTCTCCAAGTTATCAGAAAATCTCCCCCCTCCCAGTTATTTCATGTCATTATATGCTGTTTTAAATCTGTTCTCACAGTGATTCAACTAACCTTCTGCAGAGCTGATTTGATCTTTGTGGCTTCTCAGGCTCACTGTGCCTGAACTTGTCTCACATTTTTAGGTTAGTATTTTCTTTTTTTATTCATCACAATTGATTATTTAGCTTGTTTTATGAATGAATAATGCATGTTGCTCCCTAACAAGTCATTTTTCTCTCTTGCTTCAGATTCTCTGCTGAAATGGCCAGTAGACCGTATGACTTATCTAACCCCCTTCATGTTGATGATTGAAAAATCTCCTGTTAAATGATGGTGAGGGAGAACCCCACACTGGGTGAAGATTTAAGGGAAGAGAGTGACACATCATCTCAAGATGAGGTGGAAAAAAGTAAAAGTGATTCAGAAGAACAAGATACAGATAACACATATTATCTGGGCAAAGACCAAGCGGAGCAAGAAGCCACTTACAGTGATAGCAAAATACCAACCTCTGGCCAATGATTATCTTGTTCATGATGTTGAATGTGGGTGGTATCAATTCACAAGTGCTGTACCTCGGCAATCAACTGTAACCACTGCGTAGAAGAATTTATCTGGAAACATTGGCTAATGAACTGGTAAGTGGTGAACTACACCGAAGAAGTCTAAAGATGTGTAGAATCGCCTCTAGCATGCAAGTCCAGCTGAGAAGATTTCATCCCAAAGATGATCAAGAAAAATCACCACCTCTCTAACCTCCCAAAAGATGTAGATGCACCACCAGCACCATTGACACTGGTGGCAGAAGGATGTCAAATTATGAGTGCAAAAAATGTCACAACATGATCTGCCTGTCCCATGCAAATATGACCTGCCAGCCTTGCTTCTTTAAGTGTAACTGTGTTTCTTCTGCTGAACATGTAACCTCTGAATCTGAGTGAGTGAATAGTAAGCAAGTAGCATCTAAGTGCATTTTCATTATGTTTTTTTTTCCTAATTTTAATGTTTATTAGTAGTTATGTCATGAAAACTGGAGACTATTTGGAAGTAATTGAGAAATCTGGTACTTTTTGTTTTAAAAAGGTTTATGGTTATTAACTGTTTTTCTGGTGATAGAAACATAAACAACAAGGGTAAGCACCAACACAGATATCATAGCTAAACCCAAATTCAGTTGTCATTCAATTCACTTACTGTATATCTACCAGGAATCATTTTTTTGCAACAGAGAATGTAATCCAGATACTTTTTCATGCATCTTATTTGTCCAAAATAGATTTTGTGATCTCGTTGGTGGTCAAATGAGGTTTTTCCCTTTAAGTTTTTATGGCTTTCAAAGACATCTATATATATAATTGCCTTAAATTGTCTGTCATCCACTTCCGTCTGGATGTCCCCGAATCCAACCGCCATTTTGGAGCACCCAATTGATGTCGCTCGGATCCAGGACGCAGCTATGATGCCGAATGCTGCTGCGATCCCGAATGCTGCTGGGATCCCAGCTGCCACTCGGATCCAGGCCGCCGCTGTGATCCCAAATGCTGCTGCGATCCTGACTGCCGCTGGATCCCGGCCACTGCTTGGATCCCAGTCGCCACTTAGATCCCAGCTGCCGCTCAGATCCAGGCCGCCGCTGTGATCACAAGGCTGTGAAAGGGGTGTAAGAAGGGGATATGGTGCACATTGGCACAAATGACAAAGTTAGAGGTAGGTGGAAGATCCTTAAAGATGATTTCAGGGAATTAAGCTGCAAGCTTAAAGCTAGGACCTCCAAGGTGGTATTTTTGGAAATACTTCCTGTACCACGTGCCACACCAGAGAGGCAACGGGAGATTAGGGAGGTTAATAAGTGGCTCAGGAATTGGTGTAGGAAGGAGGGGTTTGGGTTCCTGGAGAACTGGGCTGACTTCTCAGTTGGCTACAGGTTCTACGCTAGGGACGGGCTGCACCTCAATGGGGAGGGTGCAGCTCTGCTGGGTGAGAAAATGGCTAGAACGTTGGAGGAGTGTTTAATCTAGGGAATGGGGGGAGGGTATTCCTTTTATAGGAGGGGAAGATAGTGCAGATAGAGACCTGGGGACAAATAATGAAATTGAGGGTGGGGGTGGCATGGGGGTAGGGCTAGAACAGTTAATAATTTAAGAAAGAATAGAGGTACAGAGAGATACATAAAGTGCATGTATACTAATGCCAGAAGCCTCGCTAAAAAAATGGAGGAATTAGAATTAATTTTGTTGGAACATAATTATGATATGGTGGGGATATCTGAGACATGGCTGGACGAGAGCCATGACTGGGCGGTTAATTTACAGGGATATAGTCTGTTCAGAAATGACCGTTCAAATAAGCGAGAGGGAGGCGTGTGTTTATATGTAAAATCATCCTTAAAACCCATCCTGCATGATAATATATATGAATTTAATGAAAATGTAGAGTCCCTGTGGGTGGAAATAACGAGAGGGGGAAAAATAATAAATTACTGATAGGGGTTTGTTATAAGTCTCCAAAAATAATGGAAGCAACAGAGAATATCCTCATCAAGCAAATAGATGAAGCAGCGACACAAGGAGAAGTCATTATTATGGGGACTTCAACTACCATGAAATACATTGGGGAACCGAAACCTGCAGTTCCAGCAAAGGGTTTTTGACAACTATGAGAGACAATTATCTTTCACAACTGGTTCAGGACCCAACAAGAGGGGGGGATCTGCTAGACCTAATATTAACCAACAGGCCAGTCTGCATATCAAATATAAGGTTTGAGGGTCACTTGTGTAATAGTGAGCACAAAATAATAAGTTTTCATGCATCCTTTAAGATGTGTTGTAGAGCGGATACAAGGACACTAAACTTCAGGAAAGCAAATTTCCAATGGATGAGGGATGATCTTGGTGCAATTAACTGGGACGATATCCTGAGACATAAAAATGCACAAAGAAAATGGGAGACGTTTATTAGCATCCTGAATAAGACCTGTGCACAATATATACCGTATGGGAATAAACATGGGAGAAATAGGAAGAAACCACTATGGCTAAATAGAGCTGTAAGGGGCGCAATAAGGGACAAAAATAATGCATTTAGAGAATTAAAGCAAGTAGGTAGTGATGAGGCATTAACTAAATACAGAAGATTAAATAAATTCTGTAAAAAGCAAATCAAGACAGCAAAGATTGAGACAGAGAGGCTCATTGCCAGAGAAAGTAATTATATAAATAGTAAGAAACTAAAAAATGGTAGTGTTGGCCCCCTTAAAAATAGTCTGGGTGAAATGGTAGATGAGGATGAGGAAAAAGTTAATATGCTAAATGACTTTTTTCAACAGTATTTAAACAAGAAAATCCCATGATGGATAACATGAACAGTGATAAAAATTCTCCATTAAATATCACCTGCTTAACCCAGCAGGAAGTACGGCGGCGTCTACAAATCACTAAAATTGACAAATCCCCGGGCCCGGATGGGATACACCCTCGAGTACGGCAAAAATTAAGTACAGTCATAGATAGACCATTATTTTTAATCTTTAAAGATTTCATAATAACAGGGTCTGTACCACAGTGTTGATTTCTATGGATTCTGCCACACTAGGGTGTGGCCCGTCTTAATTGTCTGTGGCCGAATTGGATCTCTGGCAGAGATTATACGTGCACGGAGAAAAGAATACACAAGACAAGGTGTATCATGTCAATATGATTCTTCTCTATCTTTAATCCAAAGTGTACAGCTTTTATAACAGAAATTGCGCTATCTCATTGTGTTACATCATGGGTACATTTCCAAATTACTGTTTACCCCAAATAGCAAATTAGTATTGATCTTGTGGGATCTCATATGTTCCCATATCGCTACATAATCATTATGTACATAATTATTGTTTTCTAGCCCGATCCACCCTAGTCCACCCAGTCCACCCAGTATTGCATGAAGCCTAGGTGGGTTATACAATACAGAAACAATTCTCAGAGAATCAGGAGTATCTAACTGGATAGTAGGCGTTGGTCCACTCGGTTGTTTTGTGGAGTGCATGAGTAATGGGGTGTGTGGTGGATCCGGCTTGCCAATGTCATATTGTGGGCGTGGTCCAGGTGGTCCCTGGGTGGGCTGCTGTCGCTGTTCTGGCCCTCTCCTGAGTGGAGCTGATCTGCAGTTCCTTTTTAGGTGTCCTACTCTCCCACAGTTGAAGCAGGCACCCCTAGGTCTCTGTAGTCTGAGGTTGCCCTGGGACGGTCCTGAGACAACAGAAGGGTAGTACGGGGTTTAGCTGACTGATTTAACTCTAATCCTTTTGCTACTGTATGTAGTACCTCTGATTCTAGCCTGCGGTATTCTGGCCTGGTGGTCTGCAGTTGTTTGCGTATTGGTTCTCTGAGACCCTGCACAAAGGCCTGCACCCAAATTTGGTGGTGGGCTTTGTCCAGGAGGTCAAATCCTAAATCAGTAAACATTTGGTTTAACCTGTGGTAATATTTTTCCACAGATTCATTTTTCTCTTGCATTGTATCTTGTAAGGAAGTGGCTTGGTCTATTAGACGGTCCTTGGCCCAGAGCCGGAGCTTTTCTAGGAAGTCCTCCCCAGAGGGTAGGGACTGATAATATTCAGGCATTCCACCCATGGGTCTTAGGGATGGTTCCATTACAGGCCAAAATGAATCACCTGCTTTGATCTCAGCCAACCCAACTAAATCTATCCATGACGCTGCATGGGTTTTGTGTATCTGACTCATTTTCCTATAGAAAGGCATAGGATGCCCCTCTGGATCAGGTAAGCTGTTAACTAGAGTGGCAGCTTCCTGTGGCTTCCAACTCACATATCGGGTACTACGTCTGGAAGGAACTAAAATATCATTGGTGGGAGATATACGCCTAGTTCGGCGTGGGTAGAAACCATCTATATATTCAGAGCTGTCTGGGGGACTGTTATCCTCGTACAAAGGTAAAGACATCCTCCCTAGATTGCCTGATGCTGCTATACCACTGCTTGGGTCTGTATTCTGCGGTAAAGATGTGGTTGTGGGAAAACAGGTTTCTAGTTTTTCTTCCTTATCCTCTCCCTCAGTTTCACTCTGCTCACCATTTGTATATATGCCAGATACTACCGGAGCTAAAATGGCTGCTGGATGACGTGTGCCCTTACATAAAATGGCTGCTGGTGTAGGTGTGGGTGTAACTGTGGGTGTGGCTTGCCTCAAGACAGCCTCTGGGACATGAGGTGTGCCATCTGCATTAAGGACTGGGTACAAGGAGGTAGATTTGCGTGGGTGCGGTGCCCCACAAACGGCACATGTGTCCCTCCAATCTGGGTTCTGATTTTGACAGACTGCACATGTCCACCCCTCTGGAGAATACGGAGGTGGTTTATGCGGTGCAGCTGCCAAAGCCGGAGTCATTTTATCAAGAGGTGGCTTATACATATATTCACCAGTGGCAGAATCACAATCTTCAACCCACATTTGTCTCTTAATTTCTCTCGCGGTACGATACCATGCTTCTGCATCCCTCAATACATTTTTGTCACGTAACAATCCTTTCTTGGTAATTAGTGTTTTTCCACTCTGTCTCATCAAGTCTCCCCCCTCGGGTTGTAGACCCTGTAAGCTTCAGGAGGAGCTTCGCATTTTTAACATACTGTTTGCCTTCTCTTTGTGCCACTACCTCTTGAGCAGAAAAATAATTAGTCTTAGACTCACTATGACCCATGTTTATAACTTAGTTTTCAACCACTGTATTTAGCAAAAATCTCATAAACTTTTAGATTGCCGTAATTATAGATATGCCTGAAGGGTTACCGTATATGTGTGTATACTATAAAACAACTTATTACACTCTATAAAATATAATTTTATATGCTCCGGACTGAATACAGATAATTTAGAGTGATTGTTAAACACTTTGAATTCAGGAAATGCAGCTGTAGTAGCAGTCTAACCAGTATGGCAGTATATTCAGTATGAGAGCTGCGGACAGGCGTGTCTCAACAATGCATCAATTCTACAAAACATAAAAACTATTATGAATAGCAATAAAATAATCAATGTATTCCTTACCCCTTTCACTGTTCTTTTGTTACCAAGGCAACTAGGGCTGGGCTTTTTGTCACTTTAGGTGTAGTAAATAGTGGTAATCACCTCTAGATAGGTGGTTGATACTTCAGCAGAGGGGGAAAAAATAGTAATCACCTCTTTCCTTAAAAATATGTATATGCCGTGTCATTCACGTCACCGGGCCCAGTTTATACTGTGGGCGTATGGCCGGACGTGAGCACCTATATGTGTGTGTATATATACTGTATATACCTATAACTTCTTCGACCGTCTAAGGTCGGAACCAGGGTGATAACCCAGTGTGAACACCCCCTTTGTACTCTGCTCTGTATGTTTCTAGTAGCCCTAGTGCAGTATGAAATAGTTTTTAGCAGATACTAGACAGATTCTAGACACACCCTCCGAATTGGTTAGACCGGACAATACACACAGACAAGTAAGGAATTATATATCTGACCGGGTCCGTAGGCTCAGGTGTTATGATTGAGTCACCGTAGGAGGCAAACACAGAAATGCTAGCTAAGTCCAGAAAACCAGAGAAGTTGGCAACTATCAGATTGCAGACCCCTGAACCTATCAACACAACTAGCAGTAGCCGTGGGGGGTTCCTACGATGACCTAGACCCCTCGATCACAGCCGGAGAGATACATAGGCCTAAAGAAGGAAAGGGGAAATCTAACTGCCCCAGAGCAGACCCCAAAGCAATAGGCAGCCCCCCACATATAATGACGGTGAAGCAAGATGAAAACACTTACACAGACAGAAAGACAGGCTGAGCAAAGACGGGGCCCAAAAACTACCTAGATAGGAACGGATAGGAAGGCTGCTGTCTGCAATCTGCCAAAACCCTATCAGAGACAAAAGCCAACAAGCTGATATAAAAATGGCCCTGAAGCAACTAAGCTTCAAAAACTAAATCAGCACTCAGGTACTTTCAGAAGACAGAGCTAACGGAACACTGCACACTCCAGCAGGGAGTGGCAGAATCCAAAAAGCAAGAAAAACAAAAACAAATCTTAAATGCAAAAAGGCAAAACAGAAAACTTAGCTTTAGGAGAGCAGGAATCAGACTGGTGTCCAAGAGTCCACAGAGAAATCACCCGCAGGGCAGAAAGGGCGTAGGCTGCCTTAAATCCAGTCAGTGACTCCACTCAGCCAATCGCCTTCATTAGTCCCAGGTGCCTGATAATCAGGCTCACTACCTTCCTTCACTAGAATAGGGAGTTCACCAGGCCTCAGTGACGGAGGGGAGAATGAACTCACAACACTCAGGACTTTCAAACGTGGTCAGTTTAAGGGTTCAGAGAAGACAGCCAACTATCTCCTCCCAGCCGGACGTGAATACAGAAGGGTAGGTAAGATGATATATTTTCTCACCTGGTCTCGAGCTGCAGCCTCGTCCTGCTGGAAAGACGTCCGTCCTGGGGGAGATTTTGTTGCGGCTGTGATCGTCTGGTATCGTCCTGAGCCCCACTGTTTGAGCGCCAACTTTGATTTCTATGGATTCAGCCACACTAGGGTGTGGCCCGTCTTAATTGTCTGTGGCCGAATTGGATCTCTGGCAGAGATTATACGTGCATGGAGAAAAGAATACACAAGACAAGGTGTATCATGTCAATATGATTCTTCTCTATTTTTAATCCAAAGTGTACAGCTTTTATAACAGAAATTGCGCTATCTCATTGTGTTACATCATGGGTACATTTCCAAATTACTGTTTACCCCAAATAGCAAATTAGTATTGATCTTGTGGGATCTCATATGTTCCCATATCGCTACATAATCATTATGTACATAATTATTGTTTTCTAGCCCGATCCACCCTAGTCCACCCAGTATTGCATGAAGCCTAGGTGGGTTATACAATACAGAAACAATTCTCAGAGAATCAGAAGTATCTTAAAGCAACATGATCCCAATATTCAGCAAAGCGTCTATATAGTGGTACAGTTTTGATTCTTGTATATATTCATATGCCATATATTTTCCCCTTTACATCAGGACTGGCATATAGCAAATGTGGTACCAATATTCAAAAAGGGGAAAAAAACTGAACTTGGAAATTATAGGCCAGTAAGTTTAACCTCAACTGTGGGTAAAATCCTGGAGGGTTTTCTAAGAGATACTATACTGGAGTATCTGCAGAAGAATAACCTCATGACCCAATATCAACATGGGTTTACGAGGGACCGTTCCTGTCAGACTAATCTGATAAGCTTTTATGAAGAGGTAAGTACCGGACTGGACCAAGGGAATGCAGTGGACGTGGTGTACATGGACTTTTCAAAAGTTTTTGTTTGATACGGTGCCACACAAAAGGTTGATACATCAAATGAGAACAATGTGGATAGGGGAAAATATGTGTAAGTGGGTTAAGAGCTGCCTCAGAGATAGGAAGCAAAGGGTGGTTATTAATGGAGCACACTCGGACTGGGTCACGGTTAGCAGTGGGGTACCACAGGGGTCAGTATTGGGCCCGCTTCTTTTTAACATATTTATTAATGACCTTGTAAGGGGCATAGAGAGTGGAATTTCAATATTTGCAGATGACACTAAACTCTGCAGGGTAATCAATACTGAGGAGACAATTTTATACTACAGGAGGATTTATCTAAACTAGAAGCTTGAGCTGATAAATGGCAAATGAGCTTTAATGGGGATAAATGTAAGGTCATGCACTTGGGTAGAACAAACAAGATGTTTAATTATGTGCTTAATTGTAAAACACTGGGCAAAACTGTCACTGAAAAAGACCTGGGTGTATGCGTGGACGACAAACTCACATTTAGTGGCCAGTGTAAGGCAGCTGCAGCAAATACAAATAAAATAATGGGATGTATTAAAAGAGGCATAGATGCTCATGAGGAGAATATGATTTTACCTCTATATAAGTCACTAGTGCGACCACACTTAGAATACTGTGTACAGTTCTGGTCTCCGGTGTATAAGAAAGACATAGCTGAACTAGAACGGTGCAGAGAAGAGCGACCGAGGTTATTAGGGAACTGGGGGGTCTGCAATACCAAGACAGGTTATTACACTTGGGGTTATTTAGTTTGGAAAATAAAAGGCTTCGGGGTGATCTTATTACAATGTATAAATATATGCAGGGACAGTACAAAGACCTTTCTAATGATCTTTTTACTCTTAGACCTGTGACGGGGACAAGGGGGCATCCTCTACGTCTGGAGGAAAGAAGGTTTAAGCATACTCACAGATGCGGATTCTTTACTGTAAGAGCAGTGAGACTATGGAACTCTCTGCCATATGATGTTGTAATGAGTGATTTCCTACTAAAATTTAAGAAGGGACTGGATGTCTTTCTTGAAAAGTATAATATTACAGGAAATATACACTAGTTTTCCTTAATATTGCGTTGATCCAGGGAGCTTGTCTGATTGTCGTATGTGGAGTCAGCAAGGAATTTTTTTCCCCAATGTGAAGCTTACTGTTTGCCACATGGGTTTTTTTTGCCTTCCTCTGGATCAACATGTTAGGGCAAGTTAGGATAGGATATGGGTTGAACTAGATGGACTTAAAGTCTTCCTTCAACCTTAATAACTATGTTACCCTCTGGTGGCGCTGTACACCATCTCCAGCACAGGCCACAAAACACCGTCCTTCCTGCCGGTTGTGACTGCACGGAAGTGGGTGGGCCACCACCCCCAGCACCACAAAGCTGCCCCCATCATGATGTTACTGCCCTCACAATGCGATATCATCGGGCACACATCCAGTTATGGCATATTTGTCAAGCTAGCTGTGCCAGAAATGTCATAATTTGTACCATAAAAATCCTGTCTGTAATGATTTACACTATATTTACGTTTTATTTCATACCCTTTTTACAACTCGTCTGACTTATTCATTATTGGGAGAACAGATTTCTTTTTGGTCTTAGTAGAATTAAGTCAAACAAATTGTGAACCTGCAATTGGAATGTAATACTAATGTAAGTTTTGTCTTAGGATTTATATAACCAGTCAACTATTACTAGTTAATGCTGCCTTCAACACATTATACTTTGTTAAATTCTCACAATGTTCTTTAAGAAATAACCCTTTGTGTCTTCTGCTCTTTAACGGAAGATCGATATTGCGGTAACACTATAAAATGAATATTGATTAATTTCACTGTTACCAGTAACCTGAGCTGCCTATGTTATTATCCTCTCCTGAGCTTCAGACTCACAGGGAACTCACACATCTATATATGCAATGTTTCACACCATACTAAAATTTAATTATAGACCTCTAGAACTGTTGGAAAGAGCATGAGGCTGTGGTATGGTGTCTAGTTGTGATTCCAAAAGAAGAGCATTCAGACTGGAAGCTATTAAAAATTAAAACTGCAAGGCTGATAGTCTGCCCTAATGTCTGGAATACCCTGATCCAAACTACATTTCATCATTTGTACTGCTGCATTGTGTTCTGTTGACTGACACAATAAGCAGAATAGATAGCAAGACTAGCAATCCCCAAGGTAAGAAAAAAAGATAAGAAGTGGCTTAAATAAAGCTCAGAGATTTGAAAAGAATTAACCATGTAGAGGATTTGCAACTATGAAAATGATCACATAGTGCAATAATGTATGAATATTCCAGAAATGTGAGCTCATTTGCCCATATTTAGAAAATAGTGATCACCATGATCCATAACTGTAAATATTGAACTTTAATCCCTTTAGGCTATGTGCCCACATAGCGTTTTAAAACGCACAGTGAAAACTTGACTCCTTCCCAGAAATCGCGCGGTTTTTCCCGCGCGATTTCACCTCGATTTTATCGCGATTCTGTTCGCGATTTTGCAGTGATTTTCTCAAGCACTTTCCAAGCGATTTGAAGCGTCGCTTGGAAAGTGATTGACAGGTTGGTCACAGTCGTCAAACATAGTGTTTGACAAGTGTGAGCAGCTTTTTACTATTGAGGCCGCCTATGCGCCTAAAAGCAATTAAAAGCCAATAATTGCTGCTTAACCCCTTCATGACATTTAATGTACATTTACATCAAGGTTGAGTAGAAGTTACTGACCTTTGACTTGTAGGATCTGTGCAGTCATGATCGACTCCAAGAGCTTGGCTTACGTGAAAGCCTATAACACCTGCTGGCAAAGTCAGGAGTGGTGCCCATAGTGCCCACGCTGCCCTTGGCTTTTTAACCCCCCGAAATGCAGCAATCAGTATTGATCACAACATTGACAAAAAGGATCCCTCTCCATTTCAATCGGCGCCCCAATGCTATCATCACAAGAGCTTGATTGTTGTCATGGCAACCCAAAGTTGTCAAGATGACCTCCTGATCTGCTATCAACAGTACCCTGCTTAGGCCATACCAGGAATATGGTTTAAAAGGCATTCTGTCAAGAGAATCACTGACAGGTATGATACATTGCAGTGCTAGTGCATTGCAATGCATTATCATAGAATCATAGAATGTTAGAGTTGGAAGGGACCTCAAGTCATCATGTTCAACCCCCTGCTCAATGCAGGATTCACTAAACCATCTTAGACAGATGTCTGTCCAGCCTCTGCTTGAAAACCTCCTTGAAGTCTCACCACCACTTGTGGCAGACTGTTCCACTCATTGTCACCCTCACTGTCAAAAAGTTTTTCTAATATCCATTATACCAGTGATCAGAGCAGTGAAAATTAAAAAAACTATAGAGGGACTAAGTAAAATAGCAAAAAAAAGAGTTAAAGAAAATTGTATAAATATAAGAAAATGACAAAAACAATAAATAAATAAAACAATATTAACTTTTATGTTTAGGTAAAAACAAAAATAAGCAAAAAAGTACACATATTTGGTATTGCTGAGTCCATCCATAACAACTTGACCTATAAAACTCTCACTCTAGTTATGCCCTCGAGTGAACAGTGATAAAAATAAATAAATAAACTTGGCAAAAAACTATGCATTTTCATCATACTGCAGAACAAAGAGTGAAATAAAACGTAATCAAAAAGTCAAATGGAAATAAAAATGGTATTGCTGAAACCATCATCTTGTCCTGTAAAAACAAGCCACAATACAACTCCAACAGCGTGGAAATAAGAAAAGCTGTAACATTCAGAATACAACTATGCAAAAACAATTATTTTTTTCTTTAAAATTCTTTTTATTGTGTAAAAGCTGCAAAGCATAAAAAAGGCATGTGGTATCACTGTAAATTTACTGACCTGAAGAATAAAGCTGTATTATCATTTTTACCATACTGTGAATGGCATAAAAAAACATTAAAAAAATTCCTGAATTTATGGTTTTTGATCATTCTGCCTTCCAAAAATTGGAATTGACAATTATCAAAAAGTATTGTGCCCGAAAATGGTAGCAATCAAAACAGCAACTCATAAATAAGCCCTCACATGACAAAACTGGCAGAAATAGAGAAAATTATAGCTCTAAAACTATGGTGATGCAAGAATTTATTTTTGCGCAGACAAGCAAGACTGGTATCGATTTAATTGCACTGATCTGAGGAATAAAGATGATTAATAATTTATACCGCACAAGAAAAGGCATAAAATAAATTAAATAAAAGCAATTTTAGACCTGTTACTGATTTGTCCATTCTGCCTCCCAATGATCACATTTATTCTGTGCCCTATGCTGAGAGCTTGTGTGACATCCCAGAGTCCGGTTGTTACAGTGACATTGCCTCCCTCTAAGAGGTGAAGTCATGCTTGGAGGCAGAAAGGGATCCCCATGCCAGGTAACACAGATTAAATCACAATTTCTGCTGCAGGTCAGAAAAGGGAGCTGCCTTATAAATTCTGGCCAGCAGATGGGGTTGGTGAGTCAGCTAGAGGTGAGTTGAGGGGGTTGTCATGGAAACGAGAGCAGCTGTGAGCTGTGAGGAGAAATGACAAGACAGTTAAACGTGAGGTGAAAAGATCTTTCTGGAAGGTCCAGCCAGTTCCAGACAGGGAGCTGATCGGAGAGGAGCTCAATAGGCAGAGCTGATCCGTGAAGAGGGAAAGGACACGGGCAGAGATGTAGAGGTTCTGGGGAAGCTAAAAAACTGCATATAGCAGACCCCAGAGCGTAGCGCTAATAGAGAGAAAAGGGACGTCAGAGTCCTTGGTGGTCAGGAGCTGTATGTCCTGATCGCCGAATCTGAAAGTACAGGGGATTGTAAATCCCTGTACGACATTGAACACCTGAGGGCACGGCAGCGCATAAGGAGATCGGGGCTGACGGTGAAGAGAACGGTACCAATGGAATCGGCTCACGCTGACAGCCATACAGGTTAGTGAAACTATCACGAATAGAGGGTTGCAGCTTAGTTATATACAGTGGAGACCCACACACAAAGCGCAGAAAGGAAGGTCCTAACCCCCACCTGGCAAGGTGGATCCCCTGAATGCCTCTAGGCGAGCCGGACTCATACCATCACATGTGGTACTCCGGATTGCAACCAGTTACCAGTAAAAGGTAAAGAAACTTCACATCTCTGTGTCCTTCTCTCATTTCTCTGCACCCTGACATTCACAGCCATTTTGACTATTAATATAAAATCTTTGCCCTGGGACTATTGCTCCACCTGTGGGAAGCCATTATTACCTCAGCTGCGCCACATCAACAGTCTCAGGGGAACAACACCTCAGCGCTGGACACCTCTGACCAGAATACCACAGGTGGCGTCATGTATTTAACCATCTACAAACTTATCTTCATTTTTGCCACATCACCAACAACTTTTCCCCCCTATTTTATTATTTAATGGATGCCCCAGGGCCACGGACTGGGTCGCCGCCGCCGTGACACCATCCCCCATTGAAGTCGACGGGCCCGGTACCGAGTACCCCACGGCCCTGCTTGAGCTCAGGTGCGCTTAGGGCGCTCCAACTGCATCAGGGTTTCTGTGTAAATCTCTAAATTCAGACAGAGCCTTTGATAGAAGATTCCACTAACTGAGGCATATGGAGACACTGTCTGGCCTATGATCTGGCTGTATCCATCTTTTGAAGGGCGTGGGCACACTTGCAGATTTGGTGCATTTTTGCCATGCACATTTGCTAGCAAAACCTGATGACATCTGATGACAGCAAAGTGAATGAGAAACCTTAAGTGTCATGCACAGATGAGTATTTTTGACATGCAAATTTGGTGCAGAAAATAGTCTGCAGCATGTCAATTCACTATGTTTATTTGCCAACCTTTTTCATCTTTGACTTCATTCAAATCAGTCAAAAAACAGAAAGCAAAAACACAGGGAAAAAATGCATGCAAAAATGTTTAGAAAACGCTCATTTTTTGCAGCTGCGTTTTTCCTGCCAAAAGATTCAGAAATGGTGTAAAAATGTCTGCATCCATTTACTCAACGTGTACACACAGCCATAGGGTGCATTAAACCTCGGCAGTCACAGTTTTGTGCATCTCTGAATAGAAGGTCATTACTGATCAGAGACCTGATGAAGTCCAGAGTGTCTCTAAAACCTAATTATAGTGAATGGATCCCTTGAGGTTTCATCTGAATTACATCATTTGAGGCTTTAGATGGAAACTCTGAGGTAAGTGCTCAGTGTAGAGCACAGGATGTGATTCAAAATGTTATGTAAAATGTTCCCAGTAAAATTTTCAACTCAATTCACAAGAAAAGCAAGTTCCCAATCAGATCTGTCATATGTCAATAGAAATATAGGCGGCTCTGGAAAAGCGCAATGGCTCCCCTCTCCACAAAAGAAATTCAGCAAATTTTGCGCTCCCGAATCCAAATGCCCCACTCCCTTCTATGACAAACAGTGTGACTAAACCACATTTAGCATCCACAAGTTTGGCATTTCTGTAGCGATGAAAGCCTACCTAATCTTCTGGTTCCATCACTCCAGAAGCATGAGCACACTGTATGGGCATTACAATGTATGGGCACCACAATGGCAGAGTTGCAATTTTTACTCAGAAATATCCAATTCTGCTTGTTTCTGGAATACATCCATGAAGTAAAACTCATCACTACACCTTTAGATAAATTTCCAGAGGGGAGTAATTTCCAAAATGGGTCATTTGAGGGGGATTCTGAACTTCTGGCAATTAAGAGCTCTGTAAATGGAGCCCGCAAACTATTCTCTGATAATTTGTTCTCTGAGAATCAAATAGCGCTCATTCTTTCCCAAGTCTTATAGTGTGGCTAAGTACTGTACAGACAAATATGGGGCATTGCCACTTTCAGCAGAAAATATGTGACAAATTTTCGTGCAATTTTTACCCAATTCCCCATGTGAAAATGTAAAATCCTGGATTAAAACAACATTTTTGTGGTAAAAATTTAATTTTTCTTCTTCATCAATGGTATAAAACTTTCTGACACATCAGTAGTGTCAATATAATCAATATTCATTGTGAATTCATTGTGAGGTGAAGCTTGTAAAATAGGGTCACATCTGCTGGTGTTCTACTGTTTTAGCACTTCAGGGGCTCTTTCAATGGGTCATGGCATCTGTAAAACATGTCATCAAAATCTGCACTATTATGTGGCGCTCCTTCCTTTCTGGGCTTACCACTGTGAATAAAAAGTAGTTCTCGATTATAAGTAGGGTATTGGTGCACTAAGGAAAAATTGCACAACAAACCATGTGATCCATTTTTTTCCTTTGAGCCCTTTTAAAGAGGGGGAAAAAAGAAAAAAACAAAATAGAAGAGGGATAGGAAAAAGGAAAGAAAACGGGCAGTAAAGAAAAAAGAAAAGGAGAAGAGAAGAGAAAATTAACAAGAGAGAAAAAGGAAGAAAAGAATGGCGAAAAGGAGAAGAGAAGAGAAAAATAACAAGAGAGAAAAAGGAAGAAAAGAACGACGAAAAGGAGAAGAGAAGAGAAAAATAACAAGAGAGAAAAAGGAAGAAAAGAACGACGAAAAGGAGAAGGGAGGATGGAAGGTATAACGAGAGAACAAAAAAAGAAAGGGGCTACATATTTGGTGGACCCCTGAGGAACCTAAAATAATGCAAAATATCATTAGGCCAAAACATTAGCATTATATCTATTTTCACTGGTCTCCCTAATAAATACAAATCTTGAAAAGGACTCATTTTGCACTTAACTTGTGATGAAGGTTATTTTTATACATACTATATATATATGTTTTCCCTTGACTAAGCACTAGATTATTTTGGTTTTGAGGACCCCTATATATACTGTAGATATGAGGGTTAAGAGTCTGCATAGCTTTGCCCATAAAATGTAGATATCAGCTACTTATCTATTTCTCAGGCAGCTATTTTAAATGTGTACGGCTAAATTTATAAAAGTTTCTTATTGACTTTTTTAATAGCGAAATAAGAAGAACTAAATAATATCTCGTATCATGACAGGGTTGGTTTTGGTCTTTATATGCTTATCGGTAGAGTTGAGCGGCTTTGGTCAGATCGGGTTTCATGAAACAAAATTTGTTTCAGATGAAACTGGTCCGACTAGGGCAAAAAAAGTCGGAGTTTCGTCCGAAACCCGACCCCAATGCAAGTCATTGGGGATTAAAAGTCGGCATTGAGTGGATGAATGACTTTTTTTTGCCCTAGTCGGACCAGTTTCATCTGAAACAAATTTTGTTTCATGAAACCCGATCCGACCAAATTGGCTCAACTCTACTTATCGGCATTAAAATACTTACTAAGTGCTTTGTAAAGTGACTGCCTTGCTGTTACAATTCTAAAATATTTTTTTCTGCTTGCTAAATCTAGTTTTATTATTTTAAAATTAACCTCTGTAATCTGCTCACTTGCTACAGTTTGGCGTAATATTGGGATCAGGCTGCAGGGGATATTGCAGATTAAGAAAGTATATCACTTATTATTAGCTATCAGGTAACTGTTTCCATCAAAGCCTTTTTTATTAAAAGTCTTAGTGCTAATCCTTGCCTGTCTCTTAAAGTATAGTCGAAAAATTAGCGGGCATGCCCTCAATCATAGAAGGAAAATGGAAATTAATATCATTACAGTTGACATAACGTAAAAATCATTGAAGTAAATTTTTATTCTGTTTTCCTTATAATATAATAGATAAATCTTCTGTATCAGCAGATATGATTAGTATAGGGATTATTGCAGCCTCACAGCTCTAAATGAACATTTTGGCATAAGTAAAATGAGTGACTGTTGTCCCTGTGGCTTCACTGCTTTAGAGGCAGGTTTTATCGAATAGCAATAATATCATTACGCTGTTATACATGAAAGTTCATTAAACTGATGTTGGGTGGACAATAGAATCAGAGAAATTTAACCAGGAGATGACAAAATTTCTTTTAAACTTTTCAACTAAAAATTTACAATTACTTTAATTAATTGAAAGGTAAAGAAAGACAGAATAAATATTAACGTTAACTTTAATAATAAACACTATCAGTTTTTTAATGTCACATTACAATAGCCATAGCTATAGCCATGCTGCGTTTGGCGCACACGGGCGCACCTTCAAAAGTTCGCAGCGCACGCCAAAATCCTACTAGCGCACGGCCAGCGCACGATCTGCGCACCCTATGCTAAAGATAGGGTGCGCAGATCGCAAGCGTCCATGTGCGATAGTAGACGGCGATGACCGGATGGGGCGGGCAGGGAGCCGGCAGGGGGGGGACTTAGCGGCGCCATGCACTGCGTCGAATAAATGCTAGTGTGAAACTAGCCTTAGTATTCTATCTCTTGCCTTCATTTTGCATTAAGTAAATTTTAATAAAACTAGCTAGGGAGCTATGTGGGCATTTGAAACCAAGATTTTCTGTGCACCCTTCAACCGCTGGTATTTCATGAAACCATCTCCCTTCCTCACAGATGATTGACTGCATTGACTACAGACAGTGCAAGCACGCGGCAAACCAGAATTGTCAATCACCAGTGAGGGGGCAGTCAATCATTTCTTGATGATAACAAAAGTGTGTTTAAAAGTCTATTTATTTAACATATTTGATTAAAAAGTTAGTCTTTATAGTATTGAAGCAGTGATTAGAAAACTAAAGGTGCAATTTTTAAAGAGGCTGTATCCGATATAAGGCTATATGCTTATATTATACTTTTAATTTGTATTTAAAGACATACTTTAAATAGGACTTTCAGTAGTTTGAGCTTGTTAAACTTGCCACATCATGGAATAGTGGATGCAGAGCTGAGTAAAATGTAATTTTTATCAATTTCATTTTTACTTTCTGTTGCAAAGATATTAGTTTGTAAAATGTAATTGAAATAATAATTTATACTATACTTCGACTGGGCATTGCCAGAGATTTGTCTCTGCAGAGGGTACTTCATCTCCTGCATGGTTTTGACTAATGAAAAGCAGTATGATGCAGGAGAGAAAAGAACGTGCACTCCTCTCATCATTAAAATCTCAACAGCAGAGTTGAGTCATATTTGATTACTAACTTTCAAGATCTCATATCATAACATTCAGAAAAGAGTGGGATAGAGCTTACAGCACTGTGAGATGAGATCTGGAAAGGTTTGTAATGAAGCATAACTCAGCTGTGCTGTACCAGTAGCTGCAGTAATCAGTAAGGAGAGAAAGAATGTTCTTTTCTCCACTGCATGACATTTCTGGCCTATGATTGATCATCCTCAAACAATGGAAGAATAACACTCTCCCAGAGTCAAATCTCTTGTAATGCCAAGGGACTATAATTTACATTATATTTTTGGAGAGCAGAAAATTAAATCTAAAATCTCAATTTTAATCAGCTTTGCATCCACTATTTCATGAAGTGGCCAGTTCAATAAGCTCAAACTAGAAAAAGGTCCTCTTTAATTTTCACACCCTTCACTGTGCTACACAAATGAAGTGTTTTATTGGCTCACTATGACTATATCAATATCAAATTTACCCTGCTTTGAAAATGTTTTCATACACCGTGAACTTTTCCACATTTTTTCCATTGCGGGAACCAAGTCTTTAAGGAACAGTAAAGTTTAATTAAGAAAAAGCGCTTGGTGGGGCACAAACATTTTGTGAACAACAAATTCAAGGTTCTGACGGATGATCAGTTAGCACAACAATTTGTTGAGTTGCTCCTTCTAGATAAAATCTTTAGTCCTTAAAGGGCCTGTCACACTAAGCGATATCGCTAGCAATATCGCTATAACTTGTGACGTTATAGCGATATTGCTAAGCGATATCGCTGTGTGTGATACTTACCTACGACCCACTCACCCGCTGGTTATCGCTGATCGCGCGAGAACGTCCAGGACTGTTTCTCGTCGTCAGCTTCCTGCTGTGGAGAGGAGCGACGCGTGGACGCGGGCGGGTGGACGTCAGGATCGCCTCGTCTGACAGGTAAGTAGCGACCCCCGACCCCTGCGATGTCGCTGGTGAGATCTGCCTGTGTGGCAGCTCACTAGCGACCACTTAGCGATGCACCAGCGATCCTGACCGCGTCATATCGCTGGTTGGGATCGCTGGTGCATCGCTAAGTGTGACAGTACCCTTAAAGCAGCAATGATAGCAGGGAGCTCTGTGTCCCCCACCATCATAATTCCTTTCTGATAAGATTAAACTTGGGAAAACTAAACACAGGGACATAACAAATTTCTTGTTGCTGCTCTTTGTGATAGAATAGCACCAACTGCACTGTATGAAGTATCCACTTCTATAATAAAAGCATGTACAGCATTGGGATGAATCAGTATCAGAGCTGTGTTGCACTTGGTCTTCAGGTATGAAAGAGCACCTAGTGCTTGGGGAGACAAAACAAACTTTATGCCTTTCATTGTTAATTGGTACAGGAAAAACATATATCTTTGTAGAATGTTAGCCAGTAAATATAAAAATATAAAAATTTCAACCACTGAGGACTCTCATATCTTAATATTTTTTTGTTAGATGGGCGACTGGCGTAATTATACCTGAAAAATTCTTAAATGACTGTAGAAATTAGCAAAGCCTACAAATCGTTGGACATTTTTTATGGGGATGGCCAGTCAATGATAGTTTGAATATTGCTAGAGTCCATTTGTAACTCTTGAGTAGATATTACATAGCCAAAAAGCTGGATATCTGTTTAAAGGAATTCACTTTCCTACAGCTTAATATTGAGTTGGTGGTTTCTTAAAGGGAACCTGTCAACTCGTTTTTCCGCAATAAGCTGTGGCCACTGCCTTTCAGGGCTTATCTACAGCATTCTAGAATGCTGTAGATAAGCCCCTGATCTAACCTAAAACAGAAGAAAAAGTTATATTATACTCCGCTGGGTGGCAGTCCGGTCTGATGAGCGTCGCATGTCCAGGTCTGGCGCCTCCCATCTTCTTGCAATGTCATCATCCTGCTTGCTTCGTGCCACACTCCTGCACAGGCATACTGATCTGCCCTGTTGAAGACAAAGCAAAGTACTGCAGTGCGCAGGCGCCGGGAAAGGTCAGAGAGGCACAGTGCCTGCACACTGCAGTACTTGGCTCTGCCCTCATCTGGGCAGATCAGTATGCCTGTGCAGGAGAGCCACAACAAAAAGCAAGGAAGATGATGCCATCGCATGAAGATGGGAGACTTCGGACCTGGACCTGCGACGCCCATCTGACCGAACCGCCACCAGGTGAGTATAATATAACTTAATTTTCTTCTCTTTCAGGTTAGATCAGGGGCTTAGCTACAACATTATAGAATACTGTAGATAAGCCCTGAAAGGCAGTGCTTATCTACAGCTTATTGCGGAAAAATGAGGTGACAGGTTCCCTTTAAATGCTGCAACACAGTTTTCACATGATTCTGATGTTCCTCTGCAGATTTAGAAAAGATTAATATATCTTCCAGATTAATTACTACAAATGCATCAAGAATGTACTTAATGAAATGCTAAAACATTGCAGGAGCATTGCACAGTAGAAACAACATTACTAAATACGCATAATGTCCAAAAAGTGATCTAAATGCTCTTTTCCTTTCTTCACCTGGTCTACTACAAACCAAGTTATATTGCCTTTGAAGATCCAGTTTTGTGAGCAATATTGCATTGCAAAGCAACTCAGGGATTAAAGGCAGAGGATAACAATATTTTACAGTTATGTTTTTTCATTTTTTCTAATCAATGCAGAGTCTCAAGGAATCGTATTATTGAAAAAAATATATAGATGCACCTACTGGTGATGAGGATGGTCAAACAAATCCTTTGGATAAATTTTCATGAATGTATTCTTTGAGGTCTTAAAATTCCTGATCTGCCAGTGGGCGAAGACGTCCAAATAGTATAGCTGCTCCAGGCAACAGCTCTATTGGAAGATCATACAGCTTATGAAGAGAGAGTAAGTTGGCATTTTTCTTGCCACATACATCAGCAAATTTTTATATATACAGGCGGTAGTTTAGAATATCGTTCAGGATTGATCCTCTACTGCAACCTCGTCTTTGGTGAAGTGTGTGGGTAGAGAGCTGCAGAAAAAAACACTTCTTTGGTTTCCCAGTTAATTGTGAGATTTTTTACTTTGTATCCATGGCAACCCTGGGATGATTAGATAATGGGCAGATGAGATTAGTAAGATGGATAAAATCTAATGGTGATTAAGTTCTATAACTATCTCCAAGATTTCAATCACTTGATTCATTCTTCCTGAGCATAGTGTGGATCCATCAGCAGTTTTGATAATGAATGATTTGAAAATTGTTTCTTGAGAGAGAAAGAGGACTTGAACTCTATAGCGCCACCTGTGGGAAGTAGCGATCCTACAAATCACAAACAATCCTTTGACAAACCTTGCAATATGACATAGGATAAAAGCCAAATCAGAATCTAAATTTGCAGACACGTTGTTTCAGGCTATTGGCCCTCACCTTACCCCTGAGACCTCAGTTTAGAGCCTCTCACCTAGCCAAATCAGTTATCATACAGAGGGTACGTAAAGTATTCAGACCCCTTTAAATTTTCCACTCTTTGTTTCATTGCAGCCATTTGGTAAATTCAAAAAAGTTCATTTTTTACTCATTAATGTACATTCTGCACCCCATCTTGACTGAAAGAACAGAAATGTAGAAATTTTTGCATATTTATAAGACCTCACAGCTCACAGTGCATGTCAGACCATATGAGAATCATGAGGTCAAAGGAACTGGCCAAGGACCTCAGAGACAGAATTATGGGAAGGCACAGACCTGGCCAAGGTTACAAAAGAATTTCTGCAGTATTCAATGTTCCTAAAAGCACAGTGGCCTCCATAATCCTTAAATGGAAGACTTTTTGGGACCAATATGAGTCTTCCTAGACCTGGTCATGCAGCCAAACTGAGCAATTGTGGGAGAAGAGCTTTGGTGAGAGAGGTAAAGAAAAACCCCAAGATCACTGTGGCTGAGCTCCACAGATGCAGTAGGGAGATGGGAGAAAGCTCCACAAAGTCAGCTATCACTGCAACCCTCCACCAGTTGGGCCTTTATGGCATAGTGGCCTGACAGGAGCATCTCCTCAGTGCAAGACATATGAAAGCCCACATAGAGTTTGCTAAAAACCACATGAAGGACTCCCAGACTATGAGAAATAAGATTCTCTGGTCTGATGAGACGAAGATAGAACTTTTTGGTGATAATTCAAAGCGGTATGTGTGGTGAAAACCAGGCACTGCTCATCACCTGCCCAATACAATCCCAACAGTGAAACATGGTGGTAGCAGCATCATGCTATGTGGGTGTTTTTCAGTGCAGGGACAGGACGACTTGTTGCAATTGAAGGGAACATAAATGCGGCCAAGTACAGAGATATCCTGGATGAAAACCTCTTCCAGGTGCTCTGGACCTCAGACTTGGCCAAAGGTTCACCTTCCAGCAACACAATGACACTAAGCACAGAGCTAAAATAACAATGGAGTGGCTTCAGAACAACTCTGTGACCCTTCTTGACTGGCCCAGCCAGAGCCCTGACCTAAACCCAATTGAGCATCTCTGGAGAGACCAGAAAATGGTTGTCCATCAACATTCGCCATTCAACCTGATGGAACTGGAGAGGATCTGCAAGGAAGAATGGCAGAGGATCCCAAAATCCAGGTGTGAAAAAATTGTTGCATCATTACCAAGAAGATTCATAGCTGTACTAGCTCAAAAGGGTGCTTCTACTCAATACTGAATAAGGGGTCTGAATATTTACGACCATGTGATCTTTCAGTTTTTCTCTTTTAATAAATTTGCAAAAATTTCTATATTTCTGTCTTTTCTCAGTTAAAATGGGGTGCAGAGTGTACATTAATGAGAAAAAAATGAACTTTTATGAATGAACCAAATAGCTGCACTGAAACAGAGTGAAAAATTTAAAGGGGTCTGAATACTTTCCATATCCACTGTATGTCCCACATCCTGGGCCCCTTCATGATGCATATTTTGCCCATCATGCTATATATGTCCTGGTATATATGTCTCCTATTCTTTGCCCACCCTGGAATTATCTTCCACCATCATGGTTTACGTTTCTCCCATCCTGTCTCATCTAGATATACATGTCCCCCATCCTGGTATATATGTGCACCATCCTGGTAAATATGTCTCCCATTCTGGGAACAATCTGGTGTATAAGTCCCCCGTTCTGCTGCTGTTCTTTAATGCATAAAAAAATATATGATTCTACGCACCTTCCTCCATTTCCACACCACATGCCATCCTTTCTATTGCCGGCACAGAAGCCGACTTCAGTGTACAAGTGACAGACAACCCATTACAACACTGCTATACGCAGACAGTGGCTTGTGCATCGATGTCAGAAATTGACTTCTGGTGTTTAATGCCATGCAGGAACCTGTCGGGTCTTTGTGCTGTAATGCAGTTCAGCTTAATGTGCACCCTCGGACGCATATGAAACTGAAATATTTGTTGGTGTCAGTAGGCTCCTCCTCCAGCACAGGTCGAGTTGTGATCGCACACTCTGCAACTATGATCATTACACCCCTGGTTTTAAACTAAATGCAATCCATTTGTAGTCTGACCCTACACTCATACTACCTCCTATCCTCCTTAATGTATGCTAGCAAAAGTTGAGGATAGATAGAAAAAATATTTATTAATTAAAGGGGTTGTCCGGGCTTTTCACATAATCTCAGTACATAACTGGGCTGCAGAATTGTGACAATAAGTAATTTACTTTCTGTCACTAGTTTGCACGGTTTTCTACATATTCTGAACAGAACGTCCAAGGGGGGGGTGTTATGGCATTGAAATGAGAACTAGTCGTAACCTCCTACTCTACTCCAAACATGCCCTTTATAGCAACAGCCCCACCTTCCATAGCTACATGCCCTCCCTGTCCATATGAAGCAGCCCTCATCAGACAGTAATGAATTCTTCCCCTCCAGCAGCCTCAGTGCAGAGAGCAGACCACCCAGCTGCTCCTCCCCCAGACACACACTGAACAGTTATCTATGGAAAGTGAAACTAGTGAGGAGGAGTGAAAATCGTCCTGTATTCTGGGCCACTCCATGATTACAATATATAACTCACTAATTATCAGTGATTCCTTCCCTCACTGTCCCAGGCTGCTGGCAGTGATGGGGCTTGGCTGCTGGCAGCAGTGAGAACAGACTGTGTGTGTCACGGGGGCTTAGTTCAACTAAGGCTGAAATACCCGGGGCCCCTGTGGTGTCCCTTTACTAGGGGAAACCCTGTCTGACCCTCAACCCAGGGTTTTTGCTGAAGGTGCAAATGCCTGAGCCTCCGACCTTTCCTTATCTCCTGCTCAGCCCTGCACTTAACCCTCCACCCTCCACCCAGTGAGAAGTCACCACCAAAGCTCCCACACAAATAATGACAGACAGGGAGAACTTAAACTGCACTGCGCCGCACACACACAGGAATAAACAGTAATGTGAACAGGGCACAACTAAACACAAATATGGGAAGGAGAAAGGATAACGACGGATCATACGACACCAGATATGAATCTCTCTCTCTTGAACACCTCCACTCCAGACCGGAACCACTTGGTATGAAACACAAGCTATAATCGGCGACGCCCATAGGCCAGCATGACTATTTAAAGACCGTGGGCGTGACTAACCATCCAACCTGGTCTCCAGCAGGATTAACCCCCGAGAGCCTGAAGATCAGGCCGGCGCCACTGAGGCTATAGTGGCTGGAGGTGGAACTACCTCTGCCTGCCGGATGCTTTGGTGTGAACAGCGTCCGACATGACAGTACCCCGTCTTCTACGAGGGACCCCAGGGCCCTCAAGACTCATAGGACCCGGCTTGTCCGGATGACGACGGTGAAAAGAACTGACCAGCCGATCCGCATGCATGTCTGAGGCTGGAACCCAAGACCTCTCCTCTGGACCATACCCCCGCCAGTGCACCAAATACTGAAGAGTACGGCGTACTACTCGAGAGTCCACTACCTTGGCGACCTCGAACTCTAAATCTCCATTCACCATGACTGGAGGTGGCATCGGCGTCGTGTCCACCAAGCCTACCACCTTTTTCAATAAAGCCCTGTACATCTTGTACACCGCGGGAAGTTCCAACCGATAAGCTACTGGGTTAATGATGGCAGAAATCCTAAAAGGCCCAATAAACCTTGGACCCAGTTTTATAGAAGGGATTTTGAGTTTTATGTTCTTCGTAGCTAACCACACCCATTCACCCACACACAGGTCCGGACCTGGCACGCGTCTACTGTCAGCCACCCGTTTGTACCTGGCACTCATGCTCAACAAACGCTGTTTCACCCGCCTCCAGACTGATGACAATTGGGCTCCTAGCTGATCCTCCTCCGGGACACCCCCGGAGTCACCCTGACGTAAGGTACAAAACTGAGGATGTTGACCGTACACACAAAAGAATGGAGACTCTCCTGATGACTCTTGGCGGTGATTATTTAATGCGAATTCGGCCAGAGGAAGGAAAGTAGACCACTCCTCCTGGTTGTCGGACACAAAGCATCGTAAATACTGTTCTAGATTTTGGTTCATGCGCTCAGTTTGTCCATTAGACTGTGGATGAAACGCCGATGAATGTGACAACTTGATCCCCAACCTTGAGCAAAAAGCTTTCCAAAACCTCGCCACAAATTGCGTACCCCTATCAGATACTATGTCAGACGGTACTCCGTGGAGTCTGACCACCTCCTTCACAAATACCTGAGCCAACGTCTTAGCATTGGGCAAAGAGGACAACGCCACAAAATGCGCCATCTTTGAAAAACGGTCAACCACCACCAGGATGACCGTGTTCCCTGCCGAGGCTGGCAAGTCAGTGATAAAATCCATGGAGATTTCTGTCCATGGCCTATTGGGTACCCCCAGAGGCTGTAGCGTGCCAGCAGGACGGGTTCGGGGTGACTTAGCCCTAGCGCACGTGATGCAAGCTGCCACGTACGAGACCACGTCCTGCCGGATTTTGGGCCACCAGAAACGACGCGATACCAGCTCTAAGGTGCCCTTCACCCCTGGGTGACCAGCCAGTACCGAATCGTGGTGTTCCTTCAACACCTTAGGCCGAAGATGCAGGGGTACAAATGATTTGTTGGCGGGAAGTCCTGGTGGTACCTCCTCTTGGGCCTCGGCAATCTCCGCCTCTACCTCAGTCGTGAGAGCCGAGACCACTACCCCTTTCTGGAGGATGGGTACCGGCTCTTCCCGAGGTTCTCCCCCCGGAAAACACCTAGACAAAGCATCCGCCTTGGTGTTTTTAGCCCCGGGACGGTACGTCACAAGAAAATTGAAACGAGTAAAAAACAATGCCCAGCGAGCCTGCCTAGGAGACAGACGCTTGGCCGACTCCAGGTAGAGCAGATTCTTATGGTCGGTGATAACTGTGACCTGGTGAGCCGCCCCCTCCAAGAAGTGTCGCCATTCCTCAAAAGCCAGTTTGATGGCCAACAACTCCCTATTGCCGATATCATAATTCCGTTCGGCCGGCGACAACTTCTTGGAGAAGTAGGCGCATGGATGCATCTCGCTCAAGGACGAGCCTTGAGACAGTACTGCCCCCACTCCCACCTCCGACGCATCAACCTCTACCACAAAAGGTTTAGACACGTCTGGTTGCACCAGAATGGGGGCTGAAGCAAAACTATTCTTCAGACGCTCAAATGCACGTATAGCCACCTCAGGCCAGTTCGCCAGATCGGCACCCTTTTTTGTCATGTCCGTGAGCGGTTTGGCGACAGTCGAAAAGTGTTTTATAAATTTCCTATAATAATTCGCAAACCCAAGGAACCGCTGGAGTGCTTTCAGACTCTCCGGCCTCTCCCATTGCAACACCGCTTGCACCTTAGCGGTGTCCATTTTAAAACCATCTGCTGACACAATATATCCCAAAAAGGGCAACTCCTGGACAAAAAATAAACATTTTTCCAGCTTAGCATAGAGCTGGTTCTCCCGGAGCAACTGTAACACCTGCCTAACATGCTGCAAATGAGTGTCCCGATCGCTAGAATAAATGAGGATATCATCCAGGTATACAATCACAAATCTCCCCAGGACATGAGCAAAGACATCATTAATAAAATGTTGGAAAACGGCAGGCGCGGTGGTCAACCCAAACGGCATAACCAGACTCTCAAAATGACCCTCAGGAGTGTTAAACGCCGTCTTCCACTCATCCCCCTGACGGACCCTTATGAGGTTATACGCCCCCCTGAGGTCCAGCTTGGAAAACCATTTTGCCCCCGCTACCTGGTTGAACAAATCCGGGATCAACGGCATTGGGTAGGGATCACGGATAGTAATCTGGTTTAACTCTCGGAAATCCAGACACGGGCGTAACCCCCCATCTTTCTTCTTAATGAAGAAAAACCCCGCGGCTACAGGCGAGGACGAAGGCCGGATGTGACCTTTGCTCAGACTCTCCGCGATGTAGTCTTTCAGAGCTTGTCTCTCAGGACCAGAAATATTAAACATCCTGGCCTTAGGTAATTTGGCCCCGGGTTTTAACCTAATAGCACAGTCATAGGCTCTATGTGGAGGCAGTTCTGAGCAACCCTTCTCAGAGAAAACATCCGCGAAATCCTGCAAAGCCTCCGGCAGGCTGGGCGTCACGGCGGACACACATGTGGCCAAGCAATTGTCTTGGCAGAAACCACTCCATTGTACTATGTCCTGAGTTTTCCAATCAATTACCGGGTTGTGCCTGGACAGCCATGGAAAACCCAGGACCATTTGAGCTGGGAGATTACGGAGGACCCTACATGTAACCGACTCAGAATGTAGGACCCCAATGTGGAGTTTCACCTCTGCCACAAACTCAGTAATCTCCCCTTGAGGGAGGGGAACAGCATTAATGGTCACCACCTGTATGGGGTGAGGAAGTTTTTCAATCTTAAACCCGGCGGTGTGTGCAAACTCCTCATCTATGAGATTGGTGGCGGAACCGCTATCCACAAACACTGATATAGGTAGCTCTCTGCCGGCGACAATAACCTTGGCAGGGAGCATACATTGAGATACCATCATGGAGGATATGCATACGCTCAGTTGGGTCTCCTCCATACCCTCTGAGCTTAACAGTTTTCCGCCGGTGTGACCCTCTTAGGTAGTACCGGGCAAACGTTAACATAATGACCTCCTTTACCACAGTAGAAACATGCTCCGGACTTCCGGACTCCCGGAGCGCGAGGCTGAACCTGTGCCACGCCAGCAATCTGCATAGGTTCAGGGGACTCATCTACTTCAACCACACCTGCACCTCTGTTTTCCCCCAGAGGTAGCGTCTCCTGTGCCCCCTGACGAAAACGGCGATCAATACGTATCACCAAACTCATGGCAGACTCCAATGATGCCGGAGTCTCATACATCAGGAGGGCTTGTTTCACCCTCCCTGATACCCCATGAATAAACTGGCTCCGCAGTGCTGGGTCATTCCACTGTGTGTCTACAGCCCAGCGGCGAAATTCCGAACAATAGTCTTCTGCCAAGCGCTCCCCCTATCGGAGGGCGCGGATTTTAGATTCCGCTAGAGCCAGTCGGTCAGGGTCATCGTAAATGAGCCCGAGGGCAGAAAAAACATTATCGACCGAATGAAATGTAGCAGAGTCAGGTGGTAAGGAAAATGCCCATGCTTGGGGGTCACCACTCAGTAATGACAACACCAGCCCTACTCGCTGGGCCTCATTACCTGAGGATATTGGCCGCATGCGGAAGTATAATTTGCAGGCCTCCCGAAATACGACAAATTTGCTGCGATCGCCTGAAAATCGTTCTGGCAGCGGAAACTTCGGCTCTGCACCGATACCTGCAGATGCCGTTTGCACCTTTGCTACTACCAGGCCCTGCTGCTGAACTGCCCCATTCAACTCGGAGACCTGTATGGACAGCGCCGCCAACTGGCGGGTTATGGAATCTAATGGATCCATGGACTCCTGAAAAAATGTGGGCCGATTATAATGTCACGGGGGCTTAGTTCAACTAAGGCTGAAATACCCGGGGCCCCTGTGGTGTCCCTTTACTAGGGGAAACCCTGTCTGACCCTCAACCCAGGGTTTTTGCTGAAGGTGCAAATGCCTGAGCCTCCGACCTTTCCTTATCTCCTGCTCAGCCCTGCACTTAACCCTCCACCCTCCACCCAGTGAGAAGTCACCACCAAAGCTCCCACACAAATAATGACAGACAGGGAGAACTTAAACTGCACTGCTCCGCACACACACAGGAATAAACAGTAATGTGAACAGGGCACAACTAAACACAAATATGGGAAGGAGAAAGGATAACGACGGATCATACGACACCAGATATGAATCTCTCTCTCTTGAACACCTCCACTCCAGACCGGAACCACTTGGTATGAAACACAAGCTATAATCGGCGACGCCCATAGGCCAGCATGACTATTTAAAGACCGTGGGCGTGACTAACCATCCAACCTGGTCTCCAGCAGGATTAACCCCCGAGAGCCTGAAGATCAGGCCGGCGCCACTGAGGCTATAGTGGCTGGAGGTGGAACTACCTCTGCCTGCCGGATGCTGTGGTGTGAACAGCGTCCGACATGACAGTGTGATGGCCAGTGATGGGGGTCTGCAGCTTCTAAATGTAAAAACGCTGGCTAAAAATCTAATATGGCTATGGATAAAGGCTTAATAGTGTTATATGACCTTCTGCCACACACAATATGGCGTCCTTGAGGTGATGCAGAGAGAGGAAATACCACACATGCTTTTCTATTGGCTGGCTACACATGACAGAGCAGATGACTCATAGCACATTGCTCAGTTGAGCTATAGGAACGCCAGATATAGCGTTCTCTGTGTTCATGGTGTCCTCCATGTGGTGGTATGTAAACTAAAGGGATTATGAGACACTGTAATACTGTATGACTAAATGTGCAATCACAAAAACACTAATAAGATTAAGTTAATGCAAAATATAAAGATTGTATTGAGCACAAAGCACTTTTTGCACTGTTTGCACATATAGAGCCTATTGACTATAATGAAAGAAATTGTATGCACTGAATTGTAATTTCCTGTATTGTAAAATGATTGACAATTGAGAGATTGTTATATGCTCTATAAAAAGACACTTTTCTGTAACACCCACTGCTTGAGAAAGACTCAGTTGAGCCGAAACGTTGCCTTTATATGTGGGATGAATAAAACTCACCTACCACTTTGAAAAAAGTTACTATGGAGTGCTGCCTTTTTTTGGAATGAATATTGAAATTGTGGCTGAAAATAGGACTTTCTGCCAGGGGCCGTGCACCCGAAGCTAAGTACTGTGCTGTTTCCTTTCTCTCTCTCTCTCTCGCGCTCTCTCGCTCTCTCTCTCTCTTTACATATATATATATATATATATATATATATATATATATATATATATATTTATATTGCAGAGAGAGATAGATAGAAGAATAGCCAGTAATTTATTTGCCGGCTTCTGTAAAATCACTGCATGAGCCGACAGGATAGGATAGATGGATTGCATATAGCAGTGGTCCCCAACCTTTTTTGCACCAGGGACCGGTTTTAAGCAAGACCATTCTTCCATGGCCCGGCAGGGTGGGGATGGACGTGTGGCAAGGGCGGGGCTTTGGTCATAAGGGGGTGGGGCTATGGACGCAGTTGTAGTGTAGCAGTGCATACTTATAATTAAATAACATTTATAATGTGACTCAACTCACCATAGGTTTTGAATGAGTGCTCCATCACCCCCATCTTTGCCTGCTCCATCACCCCATCATTGCCTTCACCCCATCACTCCCTTCTCCCCATCATTGCCTTCACCCCATCACCCCATCTCTGCCGTCTCTCCTTCACTCCCATCATTGCCTTCTCCCCATCACTGCCTTCTCCCCATCACTGCCTTCACCCCATCACCCCATCACTGCTGTCTCTCCATCACCCCATCATTGTCTTCACCCCATCACCCCCATCACTCCCATCATTGCCTTCTCCCCATCACCTCCCTCATGGCCTTCTCCCATCACCCCAGGCATCATGGCCTTCTCTCCCCATCACGGTCTTCTCCTCATGTCCCCATCTCCTCCAGGGTCAGGCTAACCTACACAAACACAGACAAACCTACATACACACACACACACACACACACACAGACAGACATACATATACACACACATACATACACACATTATATATACACACACACACAGACAGACATATACACACACACAGACACCACCTCTCTCCTCTCACCTGTCCGCAGCATTGCCCGCGCTTCCTCGCTCTGACACAGCAGCGACCGCGCTCCTCTCTGTGTCAGTCAGAGACAGGAAGCGCGGGCGGCGGGCAGGAAGCTGGACGGGTCCTTGCAGCTTCACTCCTGCTATTCCCTCTTGCAGGCAGCAGAGCTGCTTTTATCGCTCCCTGGTCGCCGCTACACATGAGGGCAATCTAAGAATTGCTGCGCGCCGCCCCAGCCCCCGCTATGCCATTGACCGCCCCTGGCTCCTCTTGTGTCCGCGGACTGGCAATGGCACTGCAGCGGCCTGGTGCTGGGCTGCGGACAGGCGGTTGGGGACCCCTGGCATATAGTAAATCCTTATAGTATAGGTAAATATATAGATGACAGTGACAAATACAATTAGTGTAGTGTGGAAGCAAAATACTGGACACTAGTTACTGAAGCTGCACTCATAGCTGGATGGAACTGCTGTGACCTCAGGTCCGGGGAAAAATGCCAGTGAAGAGGTCACGGCAGTTGAAGCTCAGTGTCTTTGTAATAAGTTGCAGGAGATGAGTATGTCACCACGGAACAGACAGACCAACAGTTAAAGGGAGGTTTATTTACAGGGGATAACACTGACAAAATTAACAGTGCAAATGTGAATATTATGAGAACGAGAAATGTAAGCAGGCAAAAGGCATCAACAGTATTAAACAATATAAAGAGTAGTTTTCCTATCGAGGAACTTATCAGTCTGAAGGGGTCTTGATTGAAGGGTCACTCTTCTCCCACGTTGGCGCCGAATCACCAGCAGCGCTTGTTGTCTGGAGTACTCTGTATCCTGTGCATTTAAAAATGTCCAGCCGAGATATGAGGGATTACTGCGGGAGCCAGAGGGGTCTGAGACAAACGATATCCCCTATGCTCCTAGTCCTTCTCTCTAACTCTGCTGCGATGCTCTCTCACCGAAATCAGGGGCTCTGCATTAACACAATGGTTACCAGAACTTCGTAAGTGGTACAGTCTCTCTAAACAAGTCACAGCCCTGTCACTGGGCGCTGTCTCTTTGCAGAGGACAGTCTTATCACTGAGCGCAGTCTCTTAGCAGGGGACAGTCTTATCAAAGAGCGCAGCCTCTTTGCAGGGAACAGTCTTATCACAGAGCGTAGTTTCTTTGCAGGGGACAGTCTTATCACAGAGGTGAGAGCGCAACTTTCCTGACACTGCAGTACCCGGCTTCATGTACTCACGGTCTGCAGTCTCTGTGCACAGTCTCTCTGTCTCTGTCCCTCTGTAGACTTCCATCGGTATGTAAGATAAACGCCTGTGTAAAGTCAGCATAGGCCAACACAGGGGCCTCCGTCAAGGCTTTCTTCAAGGCTTGAAATGCTTTCTCCTGGTGCTCTCCCCAGTGAATGTTTCTGTTCTTCATGCAGGAGGGTACTCCTTTCAACAACTCCAGTAGGGGATTTGTGATGGGGAAAGTCTTTTACAAAGCGCCGGAAGTATCCTGTGAGTTGCAGGAATGCTCGCATATCCTTCACGGTTTTTGGGGTCGGCCACTCCTACACCGCAGCTATTTTCTCATTGGAGGGCCTTACTCCTTCAGCAGAGACAACATGCCCAGATAGTCAATCTGAGTCCAGAAGAGGTGGCACTTCTGAGGTTTCACCTTCAGCCCATACTTTTGCAGCCTACTCAGAACTTGCTCCAGTCTCTGTAGATGTTCATCAATGGTGGGAGCAAAGATGATGATATCATCCAGATAAGTCAGAGTGGCTTCAAAGTTCAAGTCTCCCAGACATCTCTCCATGAGGAGTTGAAACATTCCCGAGGCGTTGGCTAGCCAGAAGGGCATGTGGTTGAACTCATATAATCCCATCGGAAGAATGAAAGCTGTCTTGGCCTGATCTTGTTCAGACATTGGTACTTGCCAGTATCCACTGGCCAGGTCTAGCATGGAGGAGTACCGGGCATTTCCTAGTGCTGACAGGGACTCTTCTATCCTTGGCAGTGGATACAAATCTCGCCCTGTACAGGCGTTAAGCTGGCGGTAATCACACAGAAGCATAAGTTTCCATCCTTCATTTGCACTAAGAAGATGGGGGCAGCCCATGGGCTCTGGCTCTCATGGATCACTCCCTTTTTCAACATCTGTGACGGCATTCCTTTTACCTCCTAATACATTTGTGGGAGTATCTGGCGATACCGTTCCCATATTGGTGCCGCATCCCCGGTGGGTATCTCGTGGGTGATGGCCGTAATGCACCCAAAATCATCTTCATCTTTTGCGAAGACCTCCTGGTATTATCCTAACAAGGCTTCCACCCGAGGAACTTGTTGAGAGGGTAGTTCTGAGAGTTCCACCAGCATGGGCTCTAGTATCCATCGACCTTCTTGCGGTAACCTGGGATCTGGAGTGGCCTCTGCCTTTACAGTCACCAGCCATGGGTCTTCTGACTTGGCAGTCAGCTGTACTGTTTCAGATGGAACCAGCTCGTCCAGCATGCCCAGGATATGGGCAACTTCATCCCTGGGGGGCAGAGTCACATCAGTCTCTCCCAAATTCACACAGCGTACGAGGACAGTGCTATTCTGCACAGTGGCCAAGGTCCATACGACCAATATCCCTGATGGTAATTGATCATCTTTGCTGGGTTCCACTTGTACCTCCACTCCCTCTAGGGGAATACCCGCTCAGACAGGAAGGGGGAGCATGGTCTGTCCACGGGGCAACACTCGATTCAAAGAAGCGGGGGTGATGATCTTGCCTAGTTTTTTCCTGCTGCTGCATATTTCCGGGACCTGAGCTGTCCATATCAACTGCTGAAAAACCCTCTTCTGTGGGGTCTGGTTGCTCCATTGTCACAGGAATTGGTCTGGGGACTCATTGAAAAGAATACTCCAGAGGTCTTTAAGCACGTTCATGCCCAATGTTACGGTATGATCCTTAGCGGCTTCTCCACAAGCATAGCATGTGAGGGGACGTCTCCTCTTGGTAGCTGCAACTTCTCTTTGGGGAACAGCTCCTCTATCTCGCACCAGTGGACCGGGCCTCTCTACCTGGGTCCTCCTTGAAGCCGCCATTTCTTCGCGGATCTAGCTGATGACCATTCTCAGGTCTTCTACCCATCGGGGGACTTTTTCTCCGGTGGTGGTTGCCTCCCCGCTCCCCACATTTCCCACTGGCCCTGTCACATCCTGCTCCTACTCGCGCGTGCGCACTTCACTGCCAACTTCAGAGAAGGTCATGTCTGGCTCTCGCATAGCCTGCTTCATCACTCCGTCACGCAGCCCCTTCACCATCTGATCCCTGATCACCACGTCTACGCCTACCCCATCCTTCCATTTAATAGCAGTATGGAGCTCTTGTAGGGCATTCATAAACTGAGTCACGGTCTTCCCCTCTCTTTGCACCCGGTGGAACAGTCGCATATGGAGTTCCCCTAGGTCAGTGGGATCCCCATGTGTCTCCTCCAGCATGCGCAGCACCTTGTCCAGAGTGTTTCTCTCCCAGGGGGGGCCTATGCATGACAGAGTCTCGTGCTTCCCCCTCTAAAGCCATCAATGCTATCTCTGTCTTCAATATCAGTGCCAGGGGGTGCATCTGCAACAGCCCCTGAATTCTTGCCGTCCAGCTCCACAACATCACATTGTTCCCAGTAAACCTCGGCAGATTATTCAACATGACTCTAAGAGAAGTGCTAGTCCTGGGACCTTCCCTGACTGTTTGGTCCACCCCTTCCATGCCTTCATGTGACATCCTGCCGACTACACCAAGTATAATAAGGTGCAGGAGATGAGTATGTCACCACGGAACAGACAGACCAACAGTTAAAGGGAGGTTTATTTACAGGGGATAACACAGACAAAATTAACAGTGCAAGTGTGAATATTATGAGAACGAGTAATGTAAGCAGGAAAAAGGCATGAACAGTATTAAACAATATAAAAAGTAGTTCTCCTATTGAGGAACTTATCAGTCTGAAGGGGTCTTGATTGAAGGGATACTGCGGGAGCCAGAGGGGTATGAGACAAACGATATCCCTTATGCTCCGAGTCCTTCTCTCTCACTCTGCAGCGATGCTCTCTCACTGGAATCAGGGGCTCAGCATTAACACAATGGGTACCGGAACTTCGTAAGTGGTACAGTCTCTCTAAACAGGTCACAGCCCTGTCACAGGGCGCAGTCTCTTTGCAGGGGACAGTCTTATCACAGAGGTGAGAGTGAGAGCGCAACTTTCCTGACACTGCAGTACCCAGTTTCACGTTCTCACAGTCTGCAGTCTCTGTGCATGGTCTCTCTGTCTCTGGCTGATGTACGGGAGATCTCTCTCCCAGTCTGTGTCAGCGTCCTCCCCTGTCTCCTGTCTGGGCTGTTCTGGGGAAACCCCGCTCACTTTTCCCGCTCTCAGCTCACCTTCCTTCCTGTTCCTGGCTGATGACCAGGCTGATTTTTTGTTCCTCGGGGAACCTGCTGCCCTGCTCAATGGTTCCAGGCACGGAGCAGAGGAGGCAACCCTCTCTCGGCTCTTCCTGCACTTTACCCCCTTACATCTTCATAGCAGATCACCGTGAGAAATTCTCACGGTTATCAGCTGTGAATACACTGTTGTTATCATGAACTGTGATGACCTCTTACTGGCATTTTCCCATGGTACAGAGGTAATAGCAGTTCAGGCTGTGAAGGAGCGCAGTCTCAGTGACGTCACCACTAGTCACTGAGGCTGCGCTGGCAGCATCTCCTCCTTCACCGGTGTTTTTCAGCCTGGACGGTCGCATCTTAGGACCATCCAGGTTGAAAAATGTATATCCTCCAGATATGGATTACGGCATGAGACACAACAACAGACTGGTGTGGTATATTGTTGCTTTTTTATTTTACATTTATTACAGGAGATTGAGGGCTTCGCATGGATTAGGTGTGGTTGTAAGTATGGCTTTATTAAGAACAATAAAGGAGTCTATGTCTTTATTTCAATTAAAGGACTTTTTACAGGGTGACTGTGTTTTCTTTACAGTTTGACTATGGGGTTACTAATAGGGGAGTCTTATTAATGCCTCTCCATTACTAACCTCGGGGCTTGAAAAGTGACATCAACCTCCCAACTACCCCGTATCCCACCGCTACAGGGCAGTGGGAAGAGCATGGCTGTATGCCAAAATTGGTGCATCTTAGGCCGGTTTCACACTAGCGCATTTTCAGCGCGCGCACGGCCGGGGGTAGCTCCGCCCCCGATCCGGCTCTCTGCCCGGCGTGCCCGCCCCTTCCTTGTAGCGCCGCCTCCTAGCGGACAGCGGCGCCTGCGATCGGCGCACCCTATCTTTAGCATAGGGTGCGCCGATCGTGCGCAGGCCGTGCGCTAGTTGCGCTTTGACCTGCGCTGCGCACTTTTGACGGTGCGCCGTGCGCGCCAAAATCCGAAAACTGCGTCTGCTGATAGCGCTTTTCACTGTACAGTTAGCGTGCAGTGAAAGGGGAGGATTTTTGGTTTTGTGCAGCAGCGCTGGTGGTGATTAGGCAGCATTGTAAGGCTACCTGCTAGCTGCATTGCTATGTGCACACTGGTGTTCAAACTGATTTTTTCAAAGCACTCCAACTTTTATTATTTTGTCCAGGTGAGTTCTGAGCATTCATTTTTTCACAGACCGTATAGCGGTGTACGCTCCTCACACACTACCATGTACCGGCTGGTATCATGAACAAATAGAAGCTATCTGGGTGTGACTCTGGAAGAAAAAAACAAGGAGTTTGTCTGTTTTTCCAGACCTACACCTTAGAGTGCTGTCCGCGTTTCAAACACTTTTGTATATCTGCTGTTTGACTACGGTGAAAACTAGACAGAGACAGCGTGCAGCAGTCCCTATAGAAATAGACGAAGATTGACAATTTTCCACACAGACACCGTATAGCGGTGTACGATCCTCACACACTACCGTGTACCGGCTGGTATCACGGACAAATAGAAGCTATCGGGGTGTGACTCTGGAAGAAAAAGCTGAGGAGTTTTTCCTTTTTTCCAGACCTACACCTTAGAGTGCTGTCCGCTTTTCAAACAGTTTCGTATATCTGCTGTTTGACTACGGTGAAAACTAGACAGAGACAGCGTGTGTCAGCCCGTATGCCAATAGATGGAGATTGAAAATTGTCCATACAGACACCATATAGCGGTGCACGATCCTCACACACTACCGTGTAACGGGTGGTATCACGGACAAATAGAAGCTATCTGTGTGTTACTCTGGAAAAAAAAGCTGAGGAGTTTGTCCATTTTTCCAGACCTACACCTTAGAGTGCTGTCCGCTTTTCAAACAGTTTCGTAGATCTGCTGTTTGATTACGGTGAAAACTAGACAGACACAGAGTATGTCATTCCCTATAGAAATAGACAGAGATTGACAATTTTCCTTACAGACACCGAATATCGGTGTACGATCCTCACACACTACCATGTACCGGCTGGTATCATGGACAAATAGAAGCTATCTATGTGGTACTCTGGAAAAAAAAGCCGATGACTTTTTCCATTTTTCCAGACCTACACATTAGAGTACCGTCCGCTTTTCAAACAGTTTCATATATATATGATGTTTGAATATGATGAAAACTAGACAGAGACAGCGTGTGTCAGTCCCTATAGAAATAGACGGAGATTGACAATTTTCCATACAGACACCGTATAGTGGTGTACGATCCTCACACACTACCGTGTACCGGCTGGTATCACGGACAAATAGAAGCTATCTGTGTGTTACTCTGGAAAAAAAGCCGAGGAGTTTTTCCATTTTTCCAGACCTACATCATAGCGTGCTATCTGCTTTTCAAACAGTTTCGTATATCTGCTGTTTGATAACGGTGAAAACTCGACAGAGACAGCGTGTGTCAGTCCCTATAAAAATAGACGGAGATTGACAATTTTCCTTACAGACACCCTATAGTGGTGTACGATCCTCACACACTACCGTGTACTGGCTGGTATCACGGACAAATAGAAGCTATCGGGGTGTGACTCTGGAAGAAAAAGCTGAGGAGTTTTTCTGTTTTTCCAGACCTACACCTGAGAGTGCTGTCCGCTTTTCAAACAGTTTCGTAGATCTGCTGTTTGATTACGGTGAAAACTAGGCAGAGACAGAGTGTGTCAGTCCCTATAGAAATAGACGGAGATTGACAATTTTCCATACAGACACCGAATATCGGTGCACGATCCTCACACACTACCGTGTACCGGCTGGTATCACGGACAAATAGAAGCTATCTGTGTGTTACTCTGGAAAAAAAAGTCGAGGAGTTTTTCCGTTTTTCCAGACCTACACCTTAGAGTGCTGTCTGCTTTTCAAACACTTTCGTATATCTGCTGTTTGATAACGGTGAAAACTTTACAGAGACAGCGTGTGTCAGTCCCTATAAAAATAGACAGAGATTGACAATTTTCCTTACAGACACCCTATAGTGGTGTACGATCCTCACACACTACCGTGTACCGGCTGGTATCACGGACAAATAGAAGCTATCTGTGTGTTACTCTCGAAAAAAGCTGAGGAGTTTTTCCGTTTTTCCAGACCTACACCTTAGAGTGCTGTCCGCTTTTCAATCAGTTTCATATATCTGCTGTTTGACTATGGTGAAAACTCGACAGAGACAGCGTGTGTCAGTCCCTATAGAAATAGACGGAGATTGACAATTTTCCATACAGACACCTTAAAGAGCTGTCTAATTCTCAAACAGTATTGTATATCTGTCATTTGCAATTCAGTAACAACTAAACAGAGTCAGCGTGTGTGTGTGACACTCCGTAAATACATATATGGAGATTGTTAGTTACACAAAAAACGTATACAGCTGTTCACTTCTGATACAGTTCCGTATATCTGCTTGATGGATTACGGTCCAATACATACTGTGAGAGCGTCTGTGACTAACAAAATATATACGTAGATTTAACTTTTTTCATACACTTTACACAGCTGGACGATCCCCATACAGTACCATCTCTCTGCTGGTATTTTTGGTACATTTTCCCAAACATGAGGAAGTATGGTGGAAGAGTTCATGGACGTGGGCAGGGGGGCGCAGCTGGTACTGATGGTGGTGGTGCATCGGCTGGTTCTGGCAAAAACACAATAGCAGCTAAGGCAGGAAGTGTTGAGTGTTATGATTGAGTCACCGTAGGAGGCAGACACAAAAATAGAAGCTACGTCCAGAAAACCAGAGAAGTTGGCAACTATCAGATTGCAGACCCCTGAACCTATCAACACAACTAGCAGTAGCCGTGGGGGGTTCCTACGATGCCCTAGACCCCTCGATCACAGCCGGAACGCTAAATAGCGTAAAGACAGAAAAGGAAATCTAAACTGCCCCAGAGCAGACCCCAAAGTAAAAGGCAGCCCCCAACATATAATGATGGTGAAGCAAGATGAAAAAACACTCACACAGATAGAAAGATAGGCTGAGCAAACGATGGGGCCCAAGCTAGCTAAACAGAACAGGAAAGGAAGGTTGCTGTCTGCAATCTGCCAAAACCCTTTCAAAGACATAAGCCAACAAGCTGATAGGAAAAAGACCCTGAAGCAGCTAGGCTTCAAAAACTAAATCAGCACTCAGGTATTTTCAGAAGACAGAGCTAAAGGAATTCAGCACACCCCAGCAGGGAATGGCAGAAATCCAGAAAAACAAAGCAAAACAAAGTCTAAGCACAAATGCAAAAGGCCGAGCAGAAAACTTAGCTTTAGAGGAGCAGGAATTCAGACTGGTCTCCAAGGATCCCACAGAGAAATCACCCGCCGGGCAGAAGGGCGTCGGCAGCCTTATATCCAGTCAGTAACTCTACTCAGCCAGTCATCATCATCAGACTCAGGTGCTTGGTAATCAGCCTCACTACCAGAAGAGGGAGTTCCTCGGGCCTCAGTAGTGAAGGGGAAAATGAACTCACAACAGTACCTCCCCCTTGAGGAGGGGTCACCGAACCCTCAACCACGCCACCAGGGTGATCAGGGTGAGCCCGATGAAAGGCACGCACAAATCTTTTGGCATGAATATCAGAGGCAGAGACCCAGGAATTATCCTCCTGACCATAACCCTTCCACTTAACCAAATACTGGAGTCTCCGTCTAGCCAGACGGGAATCCAGTACTTTCTCTACCTCATATTCCATGTTACCTTCAACCAATACAGGGTCTGGAGGTGCCACCCCGGTACAACAGGTTCAACAAACCTCTTCAACAAAGATTTATGGGACACATTATGGATTTTAAATGTGACAGGAAGAGCCAAACGAAAAGAGACTGGATTAATAATCTCCAAAATCTTGTAAGGTCCAATAAATCAAGGCTTAAACTTAGGAGAAGCCACCTTCATAGCAATATTTTTTGATGATAACCATACCATATCACCAACCTTAAACTGGGGACCAATGGTCCTATGTCGGTTGGAAAACCGCTGGGCCTTTTCCTGGGAGAGAGATAACTTTTCCACCACTTGGTCCCAGATCTGGTGCATTCTCTCCACCACAGTGTCAACACCTGGGCAGGCAGAGGGCTCCACCTGCCCTGAAGAAAATCGAGGATGAAACCCAAAGTTAAAAAAAAAAGGTGACATCAAAGTGGCAGAACTAGCTCTATTATTTAAAGCAAATTCGGCCAAGGGCAAAAATGAAACCCAATCATCCTGATCAGCAGAAATAAAACATCTCAAATATGACTCCAAGGTCTGGTTTGTTCTCTTTGTCTGCCCATTGGTCTGAGGGTGAAAAGCAGAGGAGAAGGACAACTGAATTCCCAGCTTGGAACAGAAAGTTCTCCAAAATCTAGACACAAACTGGACTCCTCTGTCAGATACAATGTTCTCAGGAATCCAGTGCAAGCGAACCACCTGTTGTAAAAACAGGGGCACCAACTCAGAGGAAGATGGCAACTTAGGGAGTGGTACAAGATGAACCATCTTAGAGAACCTATCACAAATCACCCAAATAACAGTCATCCTTTGAGAGACAGGCATATCAGAGATGAAATCCATTGAAATATGGGTCCATGGCCTCTTGGGGACAGGCAAAGGCATCAACAACCCACTAGAGCGAGAACACGATTTAGACCGGGAGCACGTCCCACAGGACTGCACAAAATTCCTGACATCACGAGACAAGGAGGGCCACCAAAAAGACCGACTCACCAGATCGCTAGTAACAAAAATACCTGGATGACCAGCCAAAGCAGAGCAATGAACTTCAGACATCACTCTCTTCTTCCACTGGTCAGGAACATACAACTTTCCACTGGGACAACGCTCAGGTTTGTCCTCCTGGAACTCTTCCAGAGCACGTCTCAAATCGGGCGAGATGGCAGAAAGAACTACCCCTTCGCCTAAGATGGTAGCAGGCTTGGTCACCACAGGAGAATCAGCAAAGAAGCTCCTAGAGAGGGCGTCTGACTTGACATTCTTAGTTCCAGGAAGAAAAGAAACCACAAAATCAAAACGTGTAAAAAACAAGGCCCACCTAGCCTGTCTAGGGTTCAAGCGCTTAGCCGACTCTAGGTAAATCAAATTCTTGTGGTCAGTGAGGACCACGACTTGATGCTTAGCTCCCTCCAACCAATGTCTCCACTCCTCAAATGCCCATTTCATGGCCAACAGTTCCCGATTCCCCACATCATAGTTACGTTCAGATGGAGAGAACTTTCGGGAAAAGAAAGCACAGGGATTCATTTTAGATGTTACAGGATCCTTTTGGGACAAAACAGCTCCTGCACCAATCTCAGAAGCATCCACCAATACCTGGAACGGAAGTGAGACATCAGGTTGCCGCAAAACCGGGGCGGAGGTGAATCTTCGCTTCAGCTCCGGAAAGGAAGAAACAGCCTCCGGAGACCAATTTAACACATCAGCACCCTTCTTAGTCAAATCAGTCAATGGCTTGGCAATACTAGAAAATTTTGCTATAAATTTCCGATAAAAATTAGCAAAACCCAAAAACTTCTGGAGGGCCTTCAAAGAAGTGCGCTGAACCCAATCGTAAATGGCCTGTACCTTGGCCGGGTCCATTTCAATAGTTGACAGGGACAAAATAAATCCCAAAAAAGAAATCCTCTGTACTCCAAAAAGGCATTTAGATCCTTTGACATACAGGGAATTCTCCCTCATGATCCGGAACACAGTCCGAATATGTTCCACATGAGAATCCCAATCCTTGGAGAAGATCAAAATATCATCCAGATAGATAATCAAAAATTTATCGACAAAATCTCGGAAAATATCGTTCATGAAGCACTGGAAGACAGAAGGGGCATTAGTGAGCCCAAAAGGCATCACCAGGTACTCAAAATGTCCCTCCGGAGTATTAAACGCCGTCTTCCATTCATCCCCATGCTTAATGCGAATAAGATTATACGCCCCCCTGAGGTCAAGCTTGGTAAACCAGCAAGCACCTTTAACTCTGGAGAATAGATCAGAAATCAGGGGTAACAGATTCTGATATTTAACAGTAATTTTGTTGAGGGCACGATAATCAATACAAGGTCTTAATGATCCATCCTTTTTGGCTACAAAAAAAAAACCGGCACCTAAGGGTGACGAGGATGGTCTAATATGACCCTTCTCCAACGCCTCCTTAATATAGGATCGCATAGCCTCGTGCTCGGGTACCGATAGACTGAAGAGCCGACCCTTGGGAAATTTACACCCCGGGCTCAGTTCAATTGCACAGTCATAACTCCTATGAGGAGGCAGAGACGCAGACTCATTCTCACTAAATACATCATAAAAGTCCGCCAAATAATCAGGAACATCATGCGACTGAGGAGAGGTGGAAAACACCGGAGCCTCACTAAAGGCACACCGACAACCCCAACTCACCACAGACACAGATTTCCAATCAAAAACTGGATTATGAATTTGTAACCAGGGAAACCCCAGAACAATAGTATCATGCAGATTATGCAACACCAAAAATCTGCAATTTTCTTGGTGGTCTGGGGCGACCCGCATTACCACCTGGGTCCAAAACTGAGGTTTATTTTTAGCCAAAGGAGTAGCATCAATCCCCCTCAAAGGGATAGGCGTCTGCAGAGGTGTCATCGGAAATCCACAACGTTTAGCAAAATCCAAGTCCATTAGGTTTAGGGCTGCTCCCGAATCCACAAAAGCCTTGGCGGAAAATGTGGACAGGGAGCAGATCAGAGTAATAGCCAGAAGAAACTTAGGTTGAACACCACCAACAGAAAACGTGTGTGCAAAGCGTTTCTCTTGTTTAGGACAGACAGAAATAATATGCGAGGCATCTCCACAGAAAAAACACAACTTATTACGCCTTCTGAACTCCTGACGCTGCTCTCTGGAAAAAACTCTATCACATTGCATAGGTTCAGACATTTGTTCAACAGGTGGCAACACCTCTCGTGCAGCTTTGCGTTCGCGCAAACGCCTATCAACCTGAATGGCTAATGACATAGAATCGTCAAGACCAGAGGGAACAGGAAATCCCACCATAGTATCTTTTACGGCTTCTGACAACCCCTTCCGAAAGAGAGCAGCCAAGGCATTATCATTCCAGGTAGTAAGTACTGCCCACTTTCGGAATTTTTGACAGTACAATTCTGCAGAATCACGACCCTGGTTCAATGCCAGCAGGGTCTTTTCAGCCTGATCAATGGCATTAGGTTCGTCATTAGTGTTGAGCTTTCCGATACCGCAAGTATCGGGTATCGGCCGATATTTGCCGTATCGGAATTCCGATACCGAGTACCGATACTTTCTTCGTATCGGATACCGGAATCGGAAGTCCAAAATGCAATGAGCCACTTTTGTGGCTCTGATTGGCTGCCGAAATGACGTCATCATGATGCGCTGTCTGTGCGCATCATGATGCGCCGTCAGTTCGGGCCTTCGGGGGGGCTGTGCCGACTGTCCGGGGGTCTGTACCGGCCTGCCGGTGGTCTGTGCAGGCTCCGGTGGTCTGTGCCAGCCTGCCGGGGGGCTGTGCCGGCCTGCCGGTGGTCTGTGCAGGCTCCGGTGGTCTGTGCTGGCCTGCCGGTGGTCTGTGCAGGCTCCGGGGGTCTGTGCCGGCCTGCCAGTGGTCTGTGCAGGCTCCGGTGGTCTGTGCCGGCCTGCCGGGGGGCTGTGCCGGCCTGACGGTGGTCTGTGCAGGCTCCGGTGGTCTGTGCCGGCCTGCCGGTGGTCTGTGCAGGCACCGGGGGTCTGTGCAGGCATCGTCCAATGGGACTACAAGTCCCATCGGGCGATGCCTGCTACCATGACAGTGATTGACACATTAGCCAATGATGGGACAGTAGTAGTCCCATCATCCGGCTAATGTGTTGAATGTAAAAAAAAAATAAAAATGTACATGCTACATACATGCTACATACATGCTACATACATACAACATGCATACTACATATATACTACATGTAACATACATACTACATACATGCTACATACTACATGCATGCTACATACTACATGCATACTACATACATACTACATACATAATACATATATACTACATGCATGCAACATACATGCAACATATATACTACATGCCTGCAACATGCATACTATATATATACTATATATACTACATGTAACATACATACTACATATATACTACATACAACATGCATACTACATACATGCTACATACATGCTACATACATACTACATACATAATACATACATACTACATGCATGCAACATACATACAACATATATACTACATGCATGCAACATGCATACTACATATATACTATATATACTACATGTAACATACATACTACATATATACTACATGCATACTACATACATACTACATACATGCTACATACATACTACATACATACACTACATGCATGCAACATACATACTACATACATACACTACATGCATGCAACATACATACTACATATATACTGCATATATACTACATGCATGCAACATACATATATACTACATACAATACATACATATAGACATACAGTACATATAACATAGAGTACATACTCACCGTCACTTGTCACTTTGATCCCCGAAGCCATTGTCGCCTGAGGAATAAATATCAAAATAAAAAAAACACCAATATACTTACCCCGATCCACAGAAGTCCACGAGGGTCCCACGTCCATCTTGCATGGAGAACAGCAGCATCAGCTGATGCTACCGTTCTCTACCAGCTCCAGGAATACAATGACGGAAGGTAGGTATCCTTCCGCACTGTATTCCTCCACCACTGTAAAAAAAAGTCCCTAGTCTCACTTTATGCCATTGCTGCGTGGGAATTTCCCACGCAGCAATGGCATAAAGTGAGACTAGGGACTTTTTTTTTTTAAAGTCTCGGGGTAAGTATATTGGTGTTTTTTTATTTTGATATTTATTCCTCAGGCGACAATGGCTTCGGGGATCAAAGTGACAAGTGACGGTGAGTATGTACTCTATGTTATATGTACTGTATGTCTATATGTATGTATTGTATGTAGTATATATGTATGTTGCATGCATGTAATATATATGCAGTATATATGTAGTATGCATGTTGCATGCATGTGGTATATATGTAGTATGTATGTTGCATGCATGTAGTGTATGTATGTAGTATGTATGTAGCATGTATGTAGTATGTATGTAGTATGCATGTAGTATATATGTAGTATGTATGTTACATGTAGTATATATAGTATATATGTAGTATGCATGTTGCATGCATGTAGTATATATGTAGTATGCATGTTGCATGCATGTAGTATATATGTTGTATGTATGTTGCATGCATGTAGTATATATGTATTATGTATGTAGCATGTATGTAGCATGTATGTAGCATGTATGTAGTATGCATGTTGCATGTAGTATATATGTAGTATGTATGTTACATGTAGAGTATATATACAGTATATAGTATGCATGTTGCATGCATGTAGTATATATGTTGTATGTATGTTGCATGCATGTAGTATATATGTATTATGTATGTAGTATGTATGTAGCATGTATGTAGTATGTAGCATGCATGTAGTATGTAGCATGTATGTAGTATGTATGTTACATGTAGTATATATGTAGTATGCATGTTGTATGTATGTAGCATGTATGTAGCATGTATGTAGTATGTATGTAGTATGCATGTAGTATGTTGCTTGTATGTAGCATGTAGTGTGTATGTTGCATGTATGTAGCATGTAGTATATATGTAGTATGTATGTTACATGTAGTATATATAGTATATATGTAGTATGCATGTTGCATGCATATAGTATATATGTTGTATGTATGTTGCATGCATGTAGTATATATGTATTATGTATGTAGTATGTATGTAGCATGTATGCAGTATGTAGCAAGTATGTAGTATGTATGTTACATGTAGTATATATGTAGTATGCATGTTGTATGTATGTAGCATGTATGTAGCATGTATGTAGTATGTATGTAGTATGCATGTAGTATGTTGCATGTATGTAGCATGTAGTGTGTATGTTGCATGTATGTGGCATGTAGTATATATGTAGTATGTATGTTACATGTAGTATATATAGTATATATGTAGTATGCATGTTGCATGCATGTAGTATATATGTTGTATGTATGTTGCATGCATGTAGTATATATGTATTATGTATGTAGTACGTATGTAGCATGTATGTAGTATGCATGTTGCATGTAGTATATATGTAGTATGTATGTTACATGTAGTATATATAGTTTAAATATAGTATGCATGTTGCATGCATGTAGTATATATGTTGTATGTATGTTGCATGCATGTAGTATATATGTATTATGTATGTAGTATGTATGTAGTATGTAGCATGCATGTAGTATGTAGCATGTATGTAGTATGTATGTTACATGTAGTATATATGTAGTATGCATGTTGTATGTATGTAGCATGTATGTAGCATGTAATTTTTTTTTTTTTTTACATTCAACACATTAGTCGGATGATGGGACTACTACTGTCCCATCATTGGCTAATGTGTCAATCACTGTCATGGTAGCAGGCATCGCCCGATGGGACTTGTAGTCCTATCGGACGATGCCTGCACAGACTACCGGAGCCTGCACAGACCACCGGCAGGCCGGCACAGCCCCTCGGCAGGCCGGCACAGACCACCGGAGCCTGCACAGACCACCGGCAGGCTGGCACAGCCCCCCGGCAGGCCGGCACAGACCACCGGAGCCTGCACAGACCCCCCCGGCAGGCCGGCACAGCCCCCCGGCAGGCCGGCACAGACCACCGGAGCCTGCACAGACCTCCCGGCAGGTCGGCACAGCCCCCCGGCAGGCCGGCACAGACCACCGGAGCCTGCACAGACCACCGTCAGGCAGGCACGGCCCCCCGGCAGGCCGGCACAGACCACCGGAGCCTGCACAGACCCCCCGGCAGGCCGGCACAGCCCCCCGAAAGGCCCGTACAGACCCCAGAGAGGCTGTACAAGGCAAAAATAGGGTTTTTCTTATTCCGATACCGGAAGTCCCATAGACTTGAATGGGACTTCCGGTATCGGAATCGGTGATACCCGATATTTTTTTTAGATCGGCCGATACCATCCGGACGGTATCGTTCAACACTATTCGTCATACAACAACCCCAAGGCCTGAAAAAATGCGTTCACATTAGTCAGAATAGGATCATCTGGTTTCAAAGAAAACGCCCAATCCTGGGGATCGCCACGCAGCAAAGAGATGACAATTTTAACCTGCTGCGCGGAGCTCCCTGACGAGTTATGCTTCAAGGCAAAAAATAATTTACAATTATTTTTGAAATTCAAAAATTTAGACCGATCCCCAAAAAATACATCAGGTGTAGGAATCTTTGGTTCAGCAGCATGTGAATGAGCAAGGTAGGCGGAAATTCCCCGCACTTCCACAGCGAGCTGCTCCACACGATCAGACAATTGCTTTATCTCCATTGAGAGAAAAAAAATTCCCCCTACGGCCTCAGAGATATAGAGGAAAAAATATACACTTTTTTTTTTTTTTTACAATTCTTTCCTGCTATTGAGTACCCTAGGATCTGCGGTATGGCGGGTGATTCTGTTATGATTGAGTCACCGTAGGAGGCAGACACAAAAATAGAAGCTACGTCCAGAAAACCAGAGAAGTTGGCAACTATCAGATTGCAGACCCCTGAACCTATCAACACAACTAGCAGTAGCCGTGGGGGGTTCCTACAATGCCCTAGAACCCTCGATCACAGCCGGAACGCTAAATAGCCTAAAGACAGAAAAGGAAATCCAAACTGCCCCAGAGCAGACCCCAAAGTAAAAGGCAGCCCCCAACATATAATGACGGTGAAGCAAGATGAAAAAACACTCACACAGATAGAAAGATAGGCTGAGCAAACGATGGGGCCCAAGCTAGCTAAACAGAACAGGAAAGGAAGGTTGCTGTCTGCAATCTGCCAAAACCCTATCAAAGACATAAGCCAACAAGCTGATATGAAAAAGACCCTGAAGCAGCTAGGCTTCAAAAACTAAATCAGCACTCAGGTATTTTCAGAAGACAGAGCTAAAGGAATTCAGCACACCCCAGCAGGGAATGGCAGAAATCCAGAAAAACAAAGCAAAACAAAGTCTAAGCACAAATGCAAAAGGCCGAGCAGAAAACTTAGCTTTAGAGGAGCAGGAATTCAGACTGGTCTCCAAGGATCCCACAGAGAAATCACCCACAGGGCAGAAGGGCGTCGGCAGCCTTATATCCAGTCAGTAACTCCACTCAGCCAGTCATCATCATCAGACTCAGGTGTTTGATAATCAGGCTCACTACCTTTCTTTACCAGAAGAGGGAGTTCCTCGGGCCTCAGTAGTGAAGGGGAAAATGAACTCACAACAGTTGAGCCTGCGTCATCGTCTGGCCCAAGAAGGCTTATAAGGTTGCCTTTTCTTGGAGTAGGAAAACCGCTTTTGAAGCCGGAGCATCAGGAACAGGTTTTGGCGTACATTGCCGAAACAGCCACCAGCTCTAACGCCTCCTGTTCAGAACGTTCGAAACCTGCAAGCACAGAGTCGTCAGTGCAGGGTTCTGGTCAGGAAAAACACCTTTCCTTGTGTCCTTCACCCCCACCAAAAGTTAAGGATGCAGCAGCCCACACTTCAGATTACTCTATGGAGCGCTTTTCACATACCATGCCTGGGTTATCCAGTCAAATCCTGAATTCCCCAGTCCAAGATGAATCTGACATGGAGTGCACTGATGCACCGCCACTGCTAGATGATTCTGCTGGTACATCGACCCAGAGCATTACATTGCCCTCGCAGTCTATTGAGCCAAAATCTGACTCTGATGAAACTCAGGTGCCCCTTCCCACATACTATACCACCTTACACGGTGACACAGAGTAAGGTAAAGAGGAAGATGCAGATGACTTTGAAGAGGAGGTGATGGATGACCCAGTTCTTGACCTGGATTGGCATCCATTGGTGGAGGAGGGTGGCGCTGGCAATAGTTCAGATAAGGAGAAGGATCCGCAGCAGGCATTGACATCGCAGCAGCGGTTATCTGGCAGGCCCATAGTTGTCCAAAAACGTGGACCAAAAACTAAAATAGTTGCAGGACAGTATGGCCAGACAGTCAACTTAGCACAGTGTGCAAGGCCAGAAAATGTATACCACAGTAGGAAGAGTGCAGTGTGGCACTTCTTTGTCCAAAATCCTACTGATGAGGCAAAGGTTACCTGTAAAAAGTGCGGAAGGACCTTTAGCCGAGGTAAACAACTCAGAAATTTGAATACCAGTTGCATGCTTAGACATTTAACCAACATGCACTTGCAAGCGAGGACGGACTACAAAGCCTCAGGTAGCACGTGTGCACCTGCTCCGACTCAAGGTAGCCGGCAACGCTCCATCGCTTCCCCCACTGTAAGACCACTGCCACCGTTAAGCACACCACCAGCACTAAATGTGGAGGTGTCGTCGCAAGGCCAAAGCACTCAGGGAATCACAATGGTTTTGCAACACAACACTGAATCTAGGCCATCACCACCAATACCATCACCAACCCCCTCTCACTCCGTCCGGTCCACCGCTACTTCCCCCATATGCAGCTCTCCAGTCCAGCTCACCCTACCAGACACTCTGAGTAGGACAAGAAAGTACTTATCGTCTCATCCACATACACTTTGTTTGAATGCCTACATTGCCAAACTAATCTCATTAGAGATGATGCCCTACCGTTTGGTTGAAAGCAAAGCTTTCCGTGACCTCATGGCCTACGCTGTCCCACGCTATGACCTATCCAGTCGGCACTTCTTTTCTCGTAAAGCCATCCCTGCTCTCCACTGGCATGTGAAAGACCGCATTGTCCATGCACTAAAACAGTCAGAGAGTGGAAAGGTGCACCTCACAACAGATACATGGACCAGTAGGCATGGCCAGGGCCATTACGTGTTCATCATTGCACACGGGGCTAATGTGGTGGATGCAGGCTCCACTGGGGACAGCGGTGGTGGAACAGTGCTGCCTAGCCCACGGTATAGGAAACAGTTGGCTGTAGGCTTTCACACCTCCTCCATCAGCGAAAGCTCATCCACAGAGCGCAGTCGCACGAGCACTCCATCCGCAGCTGGCAGTGTTGCACACAAGAAAGAGAAACCAATCACAAACTAAAATGTTTCTATACTAATGCACAAAGCATGGGCAACAAACAAGGAGAACTGGAACTACTAACACAGGAAAAGAAATATGATGTCATTGGAATCACTGAAACTTGGTGGGACAATACACATGATTGGAATACAAGACTAGAAGGATACAACTTATTTGCAAGAAACAGACTTGATAAACGAGGAGCGGGTGTCGCATTGTATGTTAGAAACGCGTATATCTGCACAGAGATTGAAACTTCAGAGATTGGGAGTTCTGTGGAAACTGTTTGGGTAAGAATACAAGGACAGAACAATGGAAAGGACACCATTGTAGGCATTTACTACAGGCCGCCTGTGCAAGCTGAAGATATGGATGAACTCTTTATGCATCAAATGGCCAAGTTCTCCAAAAAATATGACATAGTTGTCATGGGAGATTTCAACTATCCAGACATTTGTTGGGAATCTCTCTCAGGCAAAACTAACAGGTCAAGGAAATTCTTATCCTCTCTTGCTGACAACTTTATCTTCCAAAAGGTAAGGGAGAAAACAAGGGGAACTGCTACCTTGGATCTAATCCTTATAAACAGGGAGGAAATGGTTGAGGAGGTAAAAGTGGCTGGGACCCTAGGAGGTAGCGACCATGCTATTTTAGAATTTTGGATAACTAGAGGCGGAAGACCTGTGAAGACTCAGACGTCAAGGTTAGATTTCAGAAAGGCAGATTTTAAGGGATTCAGAAAGAGAATTGGAGGGATCCAATGGCTGGATATCCTTAAAGACAAAAATGTTCAGGAAGGATGGGAAATCTTGAAAAATGAAATTCTCAAAGCACAGTTGTTAACAATTCCGAAAAGAGGGAAGAATAGGAAACATTTAAGGAAACCAGGATGGATGAACACAGAACTTAAGCACATGCTAAAAAGGAAGAAAAAAATGTTTATAAAATGGAAAGAGGGAGGCATATCTAAAGAATATAATGCTATCTGCAGAACCTGCAGGGCACAAATCAGATTATCTAAAGCTGAAAATGAATTGAGGCTTGCAAGAGATGTCAAAAGCAATAATAAAGGATTTTGGGGATATGTCAAAAGTAAAAGAAAAGTCAGAGATGCTATAGGATTTTTACAGGATGAAAATGATGAAATGGTAAGACAGGATGTTGAGAAGGCTGAACTTTTAAATTCCTATTTTGCATCTGTTTTCTCTCAGAAAGGAAATGTAACATCAACTGTTATTCACTGTCCTATTAAGGGAATAGAAGAATCCAGGATATCTATAAACAGAAAGATAGTGAGGAAACACTTAGCTAACCTAAATGAATTCAAGTCTCCAGGTCCAGATGAATTACACCCCAGAGTACTGAAGGAGATAGCAGAAGAAATTTTTGAACCCCTCTCCATAATCTTTGAAAATTCTTGGAGAACAGGAGAAGTGCCAGAAGACTGGAGAAGAGCAAATGTTGTTCCTATCTTCAAAAAGGGGAAGAAGGTGGACCCAGGTAACTATAGGCCGGTGAGTCTGACTTCTATACCAGGAAAGATCTTTGAACAAATTATTAAACATCATGTATGTCAATACCTGGATAAGAATGAAGTGATTAAACAGAGTCAGCATGGGTTTGTAACTAATAAGTCATGTCAGACTAACTTAATTTCCTTCTATGACGGTATCACTGATTGGGTGTATCAAGGAAATGCTGTAGATATAGTATATCTTGACTTCAGCAAAGCATTTGACAAAGTCTCTCATACAATCCTTATTGAAAAAATGATTAAGTATGGAATGGACAAGGCAACTGTTAGGTGGATTCATAACTGGCTTAGTGATCGGACCCAAAGAGTGGTCGTAAATGGCTGCACATCCAGTTGGAAGAATGTCTCAAGTGGGGTACCACAGGGCTCTGTCCTGGGCCCTGTATTGTTCAACATCTTTATCAACGATTTAGATGAAGGAATTGAGGGTAAACTCATTAAATTTGCTGATGACACAAAGCTAGGAGGGATAGCTAATGCTAGAGAAGAGAGAGAGAGGATTCAAAAAGATTTAAATAAACTGGAGAAGTGGGCAGCAACTAACAGAATGGTTTTTAACAGGGAGAAATGCAAAGTACTACATCTGGGCAATAAAAATGAAAAAAGCATATATAGAATGGGAGGAATAGGGCTAAGTGACAGCACATGTGAAAAAGACTTGGGTATACTAATAGATCACAGACTGAATATGAGTCAACAGTGTGATGCAGCAGCAAAAAAGGCAAATGCAATTCTAGGATGTATTAACAGAAGCATACAGTCTAGATCACGTTAAGTCATTATTTCCCTCTATTCCTCTTTGGTCAGACCTCATCTGGAATATTGTGTCCAGTTTTGGGCACCACATTTTAAAAAAGACATCAACAAACTGGAGCAAGTTCAGAAAAGAGCGACCAGAATGGTGACCGGTCTGCAAACCCTGTCTTATGAGGAAAGGTTGCAGGATTTGGGAATGTTTAGTTTGCAAAAGAGAAGACTGAGAGGAGACTTAATAGCTGTCTACAAATATCTAAAGGGCTGTCACATTGTAGAAGGATCAACTTTATTCTCATTTGCACAAGGAAAGACTAGAAGCAATGGGATGAAACTGAATGGGAGGAGACACAGATTAGATATTAGAAAAAACTTTTTGACAGTTAGAGTGATCAATGAGTGGAACAGGCTGCCACGAGAAGTGGTGAGTTCTCCTTCAATGGAAGTCTTCAAACAGATGCTGGACAGACATCTGACTGGGATGATTTAGCGAATCCTGCTTTGAGCAGGGGGTTGGACCAGATTGCCCAGGAGGTCCCTTCCAACTCTACGATTCTATGATTCTATAAGGTGTCCCACTATCGAATAGCTAGAGGTAAGCGTCAGCAGGCTGTGCTAAAGATGATGTCTTTGGGCGACAACAGACACACCACGGAGGTACTGGCCGACTACTTGCAGGGACAAACTGAGTCATGGCTGGGCAGTCTACATCTTGAGGCAGGCAAGGTAGTCAGTGATAACAGCTGTAATTTTGTGGCAGCCATAGCCCGTGCAAAACTCACACACACAACTTTGACTGGCTCACACTTTGAACCTGGTGGTGCACTGCTTCCTTAATAGTTATCTGGAGTTAACATCCCTGCTCCATAAGGTGCGAAGACTGTGCTCGCACATCCGTCGCTAGGCCGTACACTATAGTCGTATGCAGAAGCTGCAGCGATTGCTCCACCTCCCCAAGCACCGCCTAATCATAGACGTTGCAACAAGGTGGAACTCCACCCTGCACATGGTTGAGAGGCTGTGCAAATACAGGCAGGCTGTAATGCAATTTGTGGGAGGATACACGGTCAGGCAGTTTGAGGGAAGACATGGAATTGTCGGGTGTGCAGTGGTCAAAGCTGAAAGACCTCTGTAAAGTCCTTCAGTGTTTTGATGAATGCAAATGGCTGGTAAGCGAAGACGACACCATCATAAGCATGAGCATCCCACTTATGCATCTGCTCATGCAAATTTTGACGCACATTAAGGATCAGGAGTCTGCAGAGGAGGAGGAGGGAAGCCTTGATGACAGTCAGCCATTGTCTGATCAGCGAACTGTCCTGGATGAGGTGGAGGAAGTAGAGGAAGAGGATGAGGGGGATGATTATTTTGGGCAGGAGGATGCTTGTCAGGGGGCAAGAGGAAATGTTGGCATTCCAAGGTCAGGTACAGTGTTTGAGCGTGACTGTAGGGATGTGGATTTGCCAGAAAGTGCTCTTCCACCTACCACTGGCAGTGCATCATTGACACCTGGAACATTGGCCCACATGTGCAATTATGCCTTGCGGATCCTAAAATGGGACCCCCGCATTTCCAAAATGATGAGAGATGACGACTACTGGCTGGCCAACATACTCGATCCAAGCTACAAAGGCAAATTACACAACATCATGCCACAGGAGAACCTAGAGATAATATTGGCTAACAAACAAGCAACTCTGGTAAACCATTTGTTTGAGGCTTTCCCAGCACACAGCAGCGGTGCTGTTTCTCCCACGAGCCGTAGTGGGCACAATGGAAGAGGTGTTCGTTGTGCACACAGCCTAAGTGACGTTGGAGACAGGAATTTAATGACCATGTTGTGGAAGGATTTCTCAAGTACTGCTCACACGACTGCTAATACTGCATCGATTAAAAGTGACAGGAGACAGCAGCTGTCAAATATCGTTACAAACTACTTCTCCTCCCATATCGATGTTCTCCCTCACAATCATTCCCCTTTGACTATTGTGCCTCTAAACTGGACGCCTGGCTTGAATTGGCACAATATGCTTTACAGGAGCTCGCTTGCCCTGCTGCTAGTGTGTTATCTGAAAGAGTCTTCAGTGCTGCTGGATCAATCCTGACAGTAAAAAGGACCCATCTGTCTACCCAAAATGTTGATGATCTAACCTTCATTAAAATGAACCATGCATGGGTTTCAAAGGATTTTGTCCTATCTTCCACTGATGACACATAGGTTCCCAGAAAACTGCCTCGCTTTTGTCCTCCTCTTCTTCGGACTTGCCCAATTCCGCCCTTTGCAGCAGCTGAATGTCCAGCCAACACATCAACATATGCCATTTTTTAAACCTCCCTAAGAGGGCTGCCCACCCCCCAATGGCTGGAGTCAACACCTGGCGCACCCGGGCACGTGCCGTTGCTCTGAACAGGTGTATTGGCCCACAGATGGCCGACGGCACTGACACAGGGCACCTCATAGTACAATACAGTGTCTCTGATGGTGGGGGGGTCCTCTCACTGTCAGACACACCAGCGTACTTTGAGGGGCCCTGTGCCAGTACCGTCGACCATGAGTGTGCCCCCCCTGCTTGGCCGTGGCCACAGCACTTGCAAGTTGCAATACTTACCCCTCCCTGCTCCACCGCTGTGTAATCTGGGCAGTTAAATTCTTCATAGCGATGGCCACTAGAAATTTGGTGTATTGATCGATGATGGATAAGATTTAGCTATGCCCTGTCCTGCTGGCCTTTAACTTCAGATGATCAATGGCTTCCATTTGTAATGCATGTCAACTAACAAGCGGATGCAGTGGTGCTTTATGATCACCTTTCACAGTTGTGATAGTCACAGACGTGTGACATCCCTGCCACCATTTTTCAATGTCTCCTCTCATGCCAATCCAATAGAAACGCCTACGTCCTGTGGCTTCTGTCTTTGGCACTCCAAAATGACCAGACACATCATGATAGGCAGTGAGGACCATGTGTACATCTCTCCCTGTGATCACAGTTTGATGGAGACGAGTAATGGTGATGTGATCCACGCTTCTGCGATAAAGCAATCCTTTCTTCACAAATAACCATTTTCGCTGTCTCCACAGATACAGTAATTGAGGGTCTGCATAGCCTCTGCAACATCTACGGGGAGGTTTTCCCGCGATGAGTAATTCCCAAATTTCTGATAACACTCGAATTTCCGTTTGTACTTGTATCCATGTAGTTTCCAGTAGCGGAGGGTCTGGGCTGGCTTCCTGAGATTGAAATATATACGAAGATTTAAAAGTACCAAACACTGTATACTGTTGTATGCTTCGACTACCTTTCCCTTTTTCTACTTGTTAAATTCTGATGTAATGCATACTGAGCCTGTGAGTGTCTGTGCCTGACTCCGAAAGTATAGATGAAAATTTACAATTACCCCTAGACTGTATACACCTGGTATGTGCTGACACAGTACCTTTGTTCCAAATTTTGTATTACGGTATCATCCATAGTGAGTGAGTATGTGTGAGCGTGTGTGGTTTACGCCTTCTATATATACGGTGAGTCGGAGATACCACTTTTTACCCTATACTCGATACAGCTTGTATCTTGTTATACAGTACCTTTGTTCGACATTTAGTATTATGGTCAAATCCATACTGAGTAAGGCCGATTTCACATTAGCGCTTTTTAAGCGCACGCACGGCCGGGGGTAGCTCCGCCCCCGAGCCGGCTCTCTGCCCGGCGTGCCCGCCCCTTGCTTGTAGCGCCGCCTACTAGCGGACAGCGGCGCCTGCGATCGGCGCACCCTATCTTTAGCATAGGGTGCGCAGATCGTGCGCAGGCCGTGCGCTAGTTGCGCTTTGACCTGCGCTGCGCACTTTTGATGGTGCGCCGTGCGTGCCAAAATCAAACTTTTCGGATTTTGGCGCGCACGGCGCACCGTCAAAAGTGCGCAGCGCAGGTCAAAGCGCAACTAGCGCACGGCCTGCGCACGATCTGCGCACCCTATGCCAAAGATAGGGTGCGCCGATCGCAGGCGCCGCTGTCCGCTAGTAGGCGGCGCTACAAGCAAGGGGCGGGCACGCCGGGCAGAGAGCCGGCTCGGGGGCGGAGCTACCCCCGGCCGTGCGTGCGCTTAAAAAGCGCTAATGTGAAACCGGCCTAAGCGTCTGAGACTGACTATGGGACTATGTTTACAGAGAATTCAATTGTACACTATAATATATATATACTTGCTGTCTTGTTTTCCAGTACCTTTTTTACAACATTTTTTATTATGGTCAAACCCAGACTGAGTGAGCGTCTGAGGGTGACTCCGGAAATATATACCGAGATTTCAAATTTACCCAACACTGTATACTGGTGTATGCTTATGTTACATTACCCATTTACAGCTTTTCATATTCTTGTGTTCTCCATACTGGGCCTGGGAGCGTTTGTGTCTCCCTCCTGAAATGTATGCGGAGATTCAGAATGTTTACACTATACTATATATAACTTGTATCTGGTGATACTGTACCCTTTTTCACCTTTTTATTTTATTGGGTAATCCATACTAAGCCGGTGAGCATCTGTGTATGACTCATGAAGTATATATGGAGATTTACTGTTATCCCTAGACTGTATAGAGCTGTGCGCTTCTGATACAGTACAGTACATATCTGCTGGTATTTTGGGTCAATTTTCTAAAATATGAGTAAGTATGGTGGAAGAGAATGCGGATGTGGGCATGGGGGGCCACCTGGTACTGATGGTGGTGGTGGTGCATCTACTGGTAGTGCCTAAAACACCATAGCAGCTAAAGCAGGAGGTGTTGAGCCTGCATCATGGTGTAGCTCTGGAAGGCCTGTAAGGCTCCATTTTATGGGAGTAGGTAGACTGCTTTTAAAGCCGGAGCATTAGGAACTGTTTTTGGCTTACATTTCTGAAACAGCCTCCAGCTCTATCGCCTCCTCTTCTGAAGTTTCAAAAAATGCAAGCACTGAGTCGTAAGTGCAGGCTTCTGGTCAGGAGCAACCACTTTCCTTGTGTCCTTCACCCACACCAAAAGTGAAGGATGCGGCAGCACACACTTCAGATTACTTCATGGAGCTCTTTTCACATACCATGCCTGGGTTAATTAAAAAATGGGCCCATCATATACTGGAGCATTCAAAATGGGGGAAATCTGACACTGGAGCATCATCCATGAGGCCCATCATATACTGGAGCATTCTAAATGGGGAGATCAGACACTGGAGCAGCATCTATGGGGCACATTATACACTGGAGCATTATAAATGGGGTCCATTATATATGGAGCATTATTTGGGCCCATAACACACTGGAGCATTGTCCATGGGAACCATCATATACTGTAGCATTATGTGGAGCTCATCATATACTGTATGGAACATTATCTGTGACCAATTATTCTGTATGGAGAAATATATGGGGCTCATTATTCTGTATGACGCACAATTTGGTGTCCTTAATACTGTATGGAGTAATATACTGTCCTTTTTTGGAGCTATTGTAGAATTTAAAATAGATCAGTCATGTCATGTAAGCAGTGAAGTATTTGTCATTGTACTATACCTTTATTTCTGTGCTGTATCGGAGCTTCATGAGTTGTGGTATGTTTTAAAGGGGCACATGAAAACCTGGAGCCAGCCCTACCCCACCACAACTATATCCAAATAACCCCCAGTTTTCAGTGCGTAACTATTATTATGAAGTAAATTAAGGTTGACAAGCTTCAGTAATAAGAATTGATGTCGTTGGCATTGAAATGGGCACTGTAGGTGTGTTTACTGTCCTCCACTCCCTGCCGACTTTGCTTCCCCATTGACTTGCATTGCGTTTCGCGTTCCAGTCGGACCCCCGACTTTCCCCTATAGTCGGCCAACTTCGTTCTACCCGACTTTTGAGAAAGTCGTGCTTCATGAAACCCGACTCGACCCTAAAAAAGGCAAAGTCGCTCATCTCTAATTTTACCCTATAGACTTTCCTTGGTGCTGGTTTTTGTTTTTGGTTATATATGTGTATATATATATATATATATATATATATATATATGCTCATGTTAAAATCGCACTGCATACGGTTTGCATACACATGTCATACGGATATTCCGTTTAAAAATGGCACAGAAATCGCTCAGAAATCGCATGGCACTCGTCCATTTTTTGGGCCCGGAAATCGGACATTTTTTTTTCTTGCATATGTGTATAAGCCCTTAGGCAGAAAACAAGTCACATAAAGTTACTGCAGACTTTTAATTTCAGCTTGGACAATCCTTTGAAAATCAAATTTTGGGAACACAGCTATGTACACTGCTCGAAAAAATAAAGGGAACTCTATTCCATTTGCAACAGGCTGTTTGTGTTCCCTTTATTTTTTTGAGCAGTATATTTTATTTACTACTGAAAGAAGAAACTATTAATCTAAGTTCACACTAGGCATTTTTTGCAGCAAGTTTTTGATGCTTTTTATGTAAATTTTCAGCTGCTTTTTACAGTACCAGCAATATCTGAGATTTCAGAAATCTCATGCACACAGCTTGTTTTTTTTGTCATCGAGATTTTGTGCTTTGCATTTTTTTTGCAAAATGGAGCATGTCATTTTCAGCGTTTTTCACCCATTGAATTGAAAGGGTGGTGAAAAAACACCGAAAAATACACTTTTGAGCCAAAACCTGATTCTATAGACACTAAACTTTATCAGCATGCACAAAAGACAAATCTAGCATGCCAAAACCCTAGCAAAAAAAACCACACAAAAACTGCAGCAAAAACTCAGCAAAAAAGCAACGAAAACCTGTGTTTTTTTGCTGCAGCTTCTTTCTTGCCAATATATCAGGTTTTGCTGCAGGAAAAAAAAAACACTGAATAAACGCCTAGTGTGAACTATATACTATCTTTGTAATGGACAGCTAAATGAGGTTCTCGTAAGTAAGATTGCTAACTGATAATGGGGGTTCGTGAGTGTGCCCTTAAAGATAGGGAAATAGATCCAACAAAGTCGTGTACACGGCCCATTTCAATCGAAAATAAGTGCATACTTTTTTGCCTTCTCTGTTCTCTGTTCTTATGTTCACAGCAGCACTTGTCATTATAAGCCTGAAGGAATCAGTACTACATTTTTTTTCCAATGGTTGAGTTTGTGCATTATACAATTGTTTCTTAAATTTATATCATAACCAATTGTATTATTAACATGGACAGTAGGAAAAAAAAAACCAAAGTCATTTTCTTTGCATGCAGCCTAAAAATGACAATAACATAGCGAACTTGTAGAATAAATGTAGAAAAATAATTCTAATCTCTTACTGCAACTATTTTGTTTAGGGAAAATATACTTTCCATACCTCCATTTTTCCCTTATTTTAGGATGTAAGTTTCTTTGACGTTTGATAGCTTATTATTTCATAGTATTTAATATTGTCTGAGTTTTCCAAAGATATCTGTCTAGATAAATATAGAAAAATGTTAGCTGTGATTGCATGAGAGATTTTAGGAGGAGAAACATCACAACACGCAAAAATATCACATCATGCAAAAACGTAAGAATGAAAGTTTGTTAGGAATTGATGCGACGTTCAGATTTTTGACGCTGAATGCAGCTCAGGGAGAGCAAATGAAAGACTTCACAGCAGCAAGCAAGTCCATTTCAAGAATTACATGGCTATTAGCAGCATTAGATAAGCCTATTAAGTGTCCAGGAATTATATTTATAACACCACTGCCCAGGTCTTTTATAAATAATGCATGCTTAGGGTGCATTGAATGGAATAATCGTACCTCAGGGGTGTTATAAAGCAGGAAATATTTTTGATCTGTTTAAACCCCCAGAGGATGCACTTAATTAACGAACTGATAAACACTGACCGAAAAGTTGCAAGACTTTTTAATAGAAAAAGTTTTGACTTGAAAGAGAGAAAAAGCATTCAGGTCACAGTTATACGCATGGGAAAAAAACTTCACCAAAATTCATAGTTCTATAACATAACCCCTTAATGACTAGACTATTTTCTGCGGTACTGACCAAGCAATTACTGTTTGTGCTATCGATATGTTTTAAAAGCTGTAATTTTGATTTATTTTTTTTATCAGTATACCACATGAGGACTATTTACTGAAGATTAAGATTTTTTTTAAGTGAACAATTTTATATTTCATCATTTAATATTTTTACCACAATGATTGGACCCCTCAATACCCATTCCTATAGAGCATGACAATTCATAGCACTAACAAATTATTTTCTCTTTCGAATGTTCTGAATTTAATTTGATGGGGCAAAAGTTAAAAAGAAATACATTTTAAAACAGTGTCTTTTTTTCAAGCCACTAGTCTATTTTAAAACAGCTCATATAGCCTTTGCCAGAAATTATACTCTTCACATCTTGCACCATCACTTATACATAGGTAGCCCTCCTTAACTTTTCTCTTGGCTTCACATTTACTGGCAGCAGAGGGATAAAATCATAGAATTAAAGAATGGCAGAGTTGGAAGGGACCTCCAGGGTCATAGTGTCCAACCCCTTGCTCAATGCAGGATTCACTAAACCATCTCAGACAGACATCTGTTCGGCCTCTGTTTGAAGACTTCCATTGAAGGAGAGCTCACCAACTCTCCTGGCCGCCAGCTCCACTCATTAATCATCCTCACTGTCAAAAAGTTTTTTCTAACATCTAATCTGTATCTTTTCCCTTTCAGCTTCATTTCACTGCTTTTCATGTTTCCATGTGCAAATGAGAATAATAAGGATAATCCCTCTACACTGTGACATCCCTTCAGATATTTGTAGACAGCTATTAAATCTCCTTTCAGCCTTCTTTTTTGCAAGCTAAACATTGCCAGATCCTTTTACCATTTCTCATGGGACATAATTTGTAGTCCGCTCACTTTCCTGTTTGAACTTCTCTGAAGTTTCTCTGGTATTTTGAGTTGTTTGATAACCTTTGAAAAAAAATATATGTGTTGCTATGTTGGGAGTCACTTAGACTATATATGCCTAGGCTTTTAAGTCTCCTCTGAGCCTTCTTTTTTGCAAGCTAAACATTCCCAGACCTTTTAACCATTCTTCGTTGGGTATAATTTGTAGTCTGCTCACCATCCTGGTAGCTCTTCTCTGAACTTGCTCCAGTATTTGGTGTTGTTTGATAACCTTTGAAAAAAAATATATGTGTTGCTATGTTGGCAGTTGCTTAGGCTACATATGTTATAGTACATTGGCCTTACAATTGCGATGTAAGTCAAGGGTTTTGTTAGCATATTGCGAAAATGTGTTGAATTGTTATAGCGTTATATTAGAGTATTTTACTACATTTAAAAATGCAAGAGTGAAACCTATGTCCTCTCACTTAACTGTATTAATTTGTAATTTTCATTTTATTCTTTCATTTGCATGTATTTGCTTCTTCCATTTGTGTTTTCTCACCTTCTCCAAATTATCTCCTATTTTCTGGATTTCACTATCACGACTTATAATGTAATATCTTACTCTGCAGGCTTTCAAAACTAACTTATGCATTCACATCCTCAGGAAGTTCAAAACCCACAATCACTGTTTTTCTACTAGCAGTATATAAGCAGTTGTTTTATTTTTTTAACTTCTCATCTTCCATCTTTTTACCTCTATCTTTTAGAGGGTTTGAATCTATCATTTGATAGTTTGCTTGATGTAGTGAATCTACTCATTTAAATGAATGAATATCTTATAAATATTAAATTAATCAATCCTCCACTATTTCACTTGCGCAACACCCAAAAATTTGCATCACTGTAGAAATTATTATTTAAAGCTAATGAATACAGAAGTAGCTGCTCAGTGCTAAAAGTCTATATTCTAAGCAGAAAGGATTACTTTAGGAATAGCAAAGTGTTCCTTAACACTGTCAAATTAAATACAACTTTGAAATCCAAAGGTGAGTTGAAAACTTTTGTCATTGTTCATTTTTCTATTATTTTTTTAAAGTCTATCGACTATTCATTGAAAGTAAAACAAGTAGTTTGGCACTGTAATGGTTTGGATTTTTGGTATCATGGAATATCATTCTATCAAGGCTTAAAGGGAACCTGTCATGTTGGATAAATCTATGAACCTGCAGATAAAGGGCTAAGCGTCTGTACTGAAAGGGCAGCTTCTGAGTAAAAATAAACTTTATTCCTCCTGTGAGCAGCCGGCTTTCAGTCATACAGATGTTCCAACACGGCTATAATCACCACTCACAGCGCTGTAAGCTGCAATTGTAAGCATGCCCTTACACTTTGACCGTCAGCTAGCATAGCAGTGCATCATTGGCTGTAAGCCATAATCATCAAACCTGGAAATTATAGGCCAGTAAGTCTAACCTCTATTGTTGATAAAATATTAGAAGGGTTTCTGAGGAATGTTATTCTGGATAATCTCAATGAGAATAACTGTTTAGCGCCATATCAGCATGGGTTTATGAGGAATCGCTCCTGTCAAACCAATCTAATCAGTTTTTATGAAGAGGTAAGCTATAGACTGGACCAAGGTGAGTCATTGGATGTGGTATATCTTGATTTTTCCAAAGCGTTTGATACCGTGCCACACAAGAGGTTGGTACACAAAATGAGAATGCTGGGTCTGGGGGAAAATGTGTGTAAATGGGTAACTGGCTTACTGATAGAAAGCAGAGGGTGGTTATAAATGGTATATTCTCTAACTGGGTCGCTGTGACCAGTGGGGTACCGCAGGGGTCGGTGTTGGGACCTACTCTCTTCAACATATTTATTAACGATCTGGTAGAAGGTTTGCATAGTAAAATATCGATATTTGCAGATGATACAAAACTATGTAAAGCAGTCAATACAAGAGAAGATAGTATTCTGCTACAGATGAATCTGGATAAGTTGGGAACTTGGGCCGAAACGTGGCAGATGCAGTTTAACAATGATAAATGTAAGGTTATACACATGGGAAGAAGGAATCAATATCACCATTACACACTGAATGGGAAACCACTGGGTAAATCTGACATGGAGAAGGACTTGGGGATCCTAGTTAATGATAAACTTACCTGGAGCTGCCAGTGCCAGGCAGAGGCTGCCAAGGCAAACAGGATCATGGGGTGCATTAAAAGAGGTCTGGATATACCTGATGAGAGCATTATACTGCCTCTGTACAAATCTCTGGTTAGACCGCACATGGAGTACTGTGTACAGTTTTGGGCACCAGTGCTCAGGAAGGATATAATGGAACTAGAGCGGGTACAAAGGAGGGCAACAAAATTAATAAAGGGGATGGGGGAACTACAATACCCAGAGAGATTAGCAAAATTAGGATTATTTAGTCTAGAAAAAAGACGACTGAGGGGCGATCTAATAACCATGTATAAGTATATAAGGGGACAATACAAATATCTCTCCGAGGATCTGTTTATACCAAGGAAGGTGACGGTCAAAAGGGGGCATTCTCTGCGTCTGGAGGAGAAAAAGTTTTTCCACCAACATAGAAGAGGATTCTTTACTGTTAGGGCAGTGAGAATCTGGATTTCCCTGCCTGAGGAGGTGGTGATGGCGAACTCAGTCGAAGGGTTCAAGAGAGGCCTTGATGTCTTCCTGGAGCGTAACAATATTGTATCTTACAGCTATTGTTAGGTTCTTTAGAAGGACGTAGATCTGGGGATTTATTCTGATAGAATTTTATAGGCTGAACTGGATGGACTAATGTCTTTTTTCGGCCTTACTAACTATGTTACTATGTTACTAAAGTATGTTACTATCATTAACAGAAATAAACACTTGAAATAGATCATTCTGTTTGAAATGACTCATATATATGAGTTTCACTTTTTGTATTGAAGTACTGAAATAAATTAACTTTTTGATGATATTCTAGTTTTGTGAGAAGCACCTATACATGTTACATTAACCCCTTACTGCCATTGGACAGTATAGTACGTTCGATAGCAGTACCCCCGCTTTGATGTGTTTGATGTGGGCTCCAGCGGTGAGCCCCCTTCAAAGCTCGGGCATGTCAGCTGTTTTGAACAGCTGACATGTGCCTGCAATAGCTGTGAGTGGAATCGTGATCCGCCCACGGCTATTAACTAGTTTAACTAGCTAAATGCCGCTGTCAAATTCTGACAGCGGCATTTAACGTGCGCTTCCAGCATCGGCCAGAAATACGCGCAACGCTGACCCCAGTCATGTGATCAGGGGTTATCGGTTCATCAGCATAACAACCAGAGGTCTCCTTGGGACCTCTATGGTTGTTGATGCCGAATTGCTATGACCGCCACCCTGTGGTCGGCGCTCATAGTAATGCAGTAATTCTGCTACATAGAGGTAATCTGAGCATCACCTCCATGTAGCAGAGCCGATCAAGCTATAGCAGCTTCTTGCCTCCCATGGAGGCTATTTGTTACACCCACAGGGCGTGAAGATGTATAGTGGACTCCCTAGACCACAGATGGTGCAGTGGTAGCTGTGGTAGCTGTATACCTGATACACAAGAGACAGGAGAATGAGCTTCAAAAAACTAAGGATGTTTATTAAAGGAAGCAAACAAATGGAAAAGGTGCCTGAGGGAGAAACCCTCTCGACCACAACATAGAACCACGTAGTGGAGAACTGGGCAAGGTGTACCTCTATACAGGGATTCCCCCGTTGCAACACCAGATGACCTTAATGCCAAGATACCCGGACCACAGGGACAACCCATACAGACCATATAGAGGAGGTGGCGAGAAGATTTGGCTCCCTGTCCTTGATGGATCACCCAGACATACTAGATGCCCTTCAGGCCCCATGGAAATTCGACCTAGCATATGCCTTCCCCCCCGATTATCCTTCTACCACAGGTCATTCGGAAGATCAGAGAGCACAAGGTGAGGATAATTTCAATAGCACCGTTCTGGCCCAAGAGACCGTGGTTCTCATGGCTACGAACCATGCCGATATCAGATTCTTGGGTCCTCCCTTCGATCCCCAACCTACTGTCCCAAGGCACTTTTTTCCACCCTCAAGTGGATAGCCTACACTTGAAAGCGAGGAATTTGAGAGGCAGCTACTAAAATCAAGACGGTTTTCCGAAACTCTAATTGTTACGCTCTTACAAAGCAGGAAGCAGTCTACTACCCAGATTTACACAAAAATATGGAGAAAATGTATGCAGTTCCACACAACCTCTCGTTCCACAGAAATTCCGATTGTTCCTATATTAGAATTTCTAAAAAAAGGAAAAGAACTGGGTCTGCCAGTAAATACATTGAAAGTCCAAGTGTCTGCTTTAGGGGCACTCTACGGCCATAATATAGCAGGTAGAGATGAGCGACTTTGCCTTTTTTAGGGTCGAGTCGGGTTTCATGAAACCCGACTTTCGCAAAAGTCGGGTAGAACGAAATCGGCCGACTATAGGGAAAAGTCGGAGACCGACTGAAACACGAAACCCAATGCAAGTCAATGGGGAAGCAAAGTCGGCAGGGAGTGGAGGACAGTAAACACACCTACAGTGCCCATTTCAATGCCAAAAACATCAATTCTTATTACTGAAGCTTGTCAACCTTAATTTACTTCATTATAATAGTTAAACATTGAAAACTGGGGGTTATTTGGCTAAAGTTGTGGTGGGGTAGGGCTGGCTCCTGGTTTTTGTGTGCCCTGGGCCAGAGTGTCAGTGCGCCCCTTTAACACATACCACAACTCATGTTGCTCCGATACGGCAAAGAAATATAGGTATAGTACAATGCCAAATACTTCACTGCTTACATGACATGACTGATCTATTTTAAATTGTTCAATAGCTCAAAAAAGTACAGTATATTACTCCTTACAATATTATGGCCACCACATTGAGCGTCATACAGAATAATGAGCCCCATATATTTCTCCAAACAGAATAATTGGTCACATATAATGTTCCATAAAGTATATGATGAGCTCCACATAATGCTACAGTGTATGATGGTCCCCATGGACGATGCTCCAGTGTATTATGGGTCCAAATAATGCTCTATATATAATGGGCCCCCCCATTTCTAATGCTCCAGTGTATAATGGGCCCCGTAAATGCTGCTCCACTGTCTGATGTCCCCCATTTGGAATGCTCCAGTAAATGCTGGGCCTCATGGATGATGCTCCAGTGTCTTATGGGCCCAAATAATGCACCATATATAATGGGCTCGATTTCTAATGCTCCAGTGTATAATGGGCCCCATAGATGCTGCTCCAGTGTCTGATCTGCCCCATTTAGAATGCTCCAGTATATGATGGGCCCCATGGATGATGCTCCAGTGTCTTATGGGCCCAATTAATGCTCCATATATAATGTGCTCCATTTCTAATGCTCCAGTGTATAATGGGCCCCGTAAATGCTGCTCCAGTGTCAGATGTCCCCCATTTGGAATGCTCCAGTATATGATGGGCCCCATTTCTAATTAACCAAGGCATGGTATGTAAAAAGAGCTCCATGGAGTAATCTGAAGTGTGTGCTGCCGCATCCTTCACTTTTGCTGTGGGTGAAGGACACAAGGAAAGTGGTTGCTCCTGACCAGAAGCCTGAACTTACGACTCAGTGCTTGCATTTTTTTGAAACTTCAGAAGAGGAGGCGATAGAGCTGGAGGCTGTTTCAGCAATGTAAGCCAAAAACAGTTCCTGATGCTCCGACTTTAAAAGCAGTTTACCTACTCCCAGAAAAGGGAGCCTTACAGGCCTTCCGGAGCTACACCATGATGCAGGCGCAACACCTCCTGCCTTAGCTGCTATTATGTTTTTGGCACTACCAGCAGATGCACCACCACCATCAGTACCAGGTGGCCCCCCATGCCCACGTCCGTGTCCTCTTCCACCACACTTCCTCATGTTTTGGAAAATGGACCCAAAATACCAGCAGATATATGGTACTGTATCAGAAGCGTACAGCTCTATACAGTCTAAGGATAACAGTAAATCTCCAGATATATTTCATGAGTCATACACAGATGCTCACAGGCTCAGTATGGACTACCCAATAAAATAAAAAGTTGAAAAAGGATACAGTATCACCAGATACAAGGTATATATAGTATAGTGTAAACATTCTGAATCCCCGTATATATTTCAGGAGGCAGACACAAATGCTCTCAGGCCCAGTATGGATTATATAAGAATATGAAAAGCTGTAAATGGGTAATGTATCACAAGCGTACAGCTGTATAGAGTGTTGGGGTAATCTTAAATCTCCAAATAAATTTCCGGAGTAACAGACAGACATTCACAGGCTAATTATGGATAACACCAGAATCTAAACAGCAAAAAAGGTTACTGTATCAGAAGCGTACAGCTGTATACAGTGTTGGCCAAATTTGAAATCTCGTTATATATTTCCGGAGTCACCCCCAGACGCTCAATCAGTCTGGGTTTGATCATAATAAAAAATGTTGCAAAAAAGGTACTGGATAACAAGATAGCAAGCATATATATTATAGGGTACAATTGTAATCTCTGTATACATAGTCCCGTAGTCAGTATCAGACGCTTACTCAGTATGGATTTGACCGTAATACTAAATGTCGAACAAAGGTACTGTATAACAAGAAATAAGCTGTATTGAGTATAGGGTAAAAATTGGTATCTCTGATTCACCGTATATATAGAAGGTGTAAACCACACACGCTGACTCACTATGGATGATACCGTAATAAAAAATTTTGAACAAAGGTACTGTATCAGCACATACCAGGTGTATCCAGTCTAGGGGTAAATGTAAATTTCCGTCTATACTTCCGGAGTCAGACACAGACACTCACAGGCTCAGTATATATTTCACCAGAATTTAAAAAGTAGAAAAAGGGAAAGGTATTCGAAGCGTACACCAGTATACAGTGTTGTGGTACTTTTAAATCTTCGTATATATTTCAAACTCAGTAAGCCAGTCCAGACTCTCCACTACTGGAATCTACATGGATACAAGTACAGGCGGAAAGTCGAGTGTTTGCAGAAATTTGGGAATTACTCATCGCGGGAAAACCTCCCGGTAGATGTTACAGAGGCGATGCAGACTCTCAATTACAGTGTCTGTGGATACAGCAAAAACGGTTCTATGTGAAGAAAGAATTGCTTTATCGCAGTAGCGTGGATCACATCACCGTTGCTCATCCCCATCAAATTGTGATCACAGGTAGAGATTTAGACATGGTCCTCACTGCCTATCATGATGTGTCTGGTCATTTTGGAGTGCCAAAGACAGAAGCCACAGGCCGTAGGCGATTCTATTGGATTGGCATGAGAGGAGACATTGAAAAATGGTGGCAGGAATGTCACATGTCTGTGACTATCACAACTGTGAAAGGTGATCATAAAGCACCACTGCATCCGCTTGTAAGTTGACGTCCATTACAAATAGTAGCCAGTGATCATCTGAAGGTATAGGCCAGGAGGACAGGCCACAGCTACATCTTAACCATCATCGATCAATACACAAATTTCTAGTGGCCATCCCTATGAAGGATTTAACTGCCCAGACTACAGAGCAGTGGACAAAATACAATAGCCAAGGTATATGTGAGCATCTTATATATAAAATCATAACACATTGGTGCTCAAGTATAGGACAATCATGAATCAGTCGCTACTATACATTAAACATGAGTGTGGAGACCACAAAAAAATACGACCAAAAGATCCTGTATCATCATATTTAGATTTCTTTATTAGAAAAGGACACAAAAAGGACAAGAAGGGGACATGTGCAAATAGCAAACTAAAGTGCAGCAGTTCCTAAAGACACACTGGACTACCACCAGCCACAAAGGGGAAGGTAGTAAAGATATACAGATCTATTAATCAAGAGGCATAAAGTATGTTAGCATATTAATGGCAATATATCAGGGCATTGTGGCTCTTTCTATATGCATGGATCATAGACATTTGCCTATATAGCTGGTACCTCTTTCAGAGGTGATATAGGCTCCTTTGGTGTTGCTTTGTCACATATTTTTGATTATTGCCTCTGTTTCCCATTGATATGCTAACATACTTTATGCCTCTTGATTAATAGATCTGTATATCTTTACTACCTTCCCCTTTGTGGCTGGTGGTAGTCCAGTGTGTCTTTAGGCACTGCTGCACTTTAGTTTGCTATTTGCACATGTCCCCTTCTTGTCCTTTTTGTGTCCTTTTCTAATAAAGAAATCTAAATATGATGATACAGGATCTTTTGGTCGTATTGTTTGTGGTCTCCACACTCACGTTTAATACACAGCAGTGGAGCAGGGAGAGGTAAGTATTGCAAATTGCAAGTGCTGTGGCCATGACCAAGCAGGGGGGCACACTCGTGGGCGACGGTACTGGCACAGGGCCCCTCATAGTACGCTGGTGTGTCTGACGGCGAGTGGGCCTCCCCACCGTCAGAGACACTGTATTGTACTATGAGGGGCGCTGTGCCAGTGCCATCGGCCAACAGTGGGCCCATCCACCTGTTCAGAGCAACGGCATTTGCCCGGGTGCGCCAGGTGTTGACCCCCGCCCTTGGGGGGTGGGCAGCCCAGTTAGGGAGGTTTAAAAAATGGCATATGTTGATGTGTAGGCTGGACATTCAGCTGCTGCAAATGGCGGAATTGGGCAAGTCCGAGGAAGAGGAGGACAAAAGCGAGGCAGTTTTCTGGCAACCTAGGTGTCATCAGGGGAAGGTGAGACAAAATCATTTGAAACCCATGCATGGTTCATTTTAATGAAGGTAAGATCATCAACATTATGGGTCAACAGACGGGTCCTTTTTTCTGTCAGGATTGATCCAGCAGCACTGAAGACTCTTTCAGATAACACACTAGCAGCAGGGCAAGCGAGCTCCTGTAAGGCATATTGTGCCAATTCAGGCCAGGTGTCCAGTTTAGAGGCCCAATAGTCAAAGGGGAATGACCTGTGAGGGAGAACATCGATATGGGAGAAGATGTAGCTTGTAACCATAGTAGACAACTGCTGTCTCCTGTCATTTTCAATCGACGCAGTATTACCAGTCGTGTGAGCGGTACTTGAGAAATCAGTCCACAACATGGTCATGAAACCCCTGTCTCCAATGCCACTTCGGCTGTGTGCACCACGAACACCTCTTTCATTGTGCCCACTACAGCTAGTGGGAGAACCAGCACCGCTGCTGTGTGCTGGGAAAGCCTCAAACAATCTGTTTACCAGAGTTGCTTGTTTGTTAGCCAATTTTATCTCTAGGTTCTCCTGTGGCATGATGTTGTGTAATTTGCCTTCGTAGCGTGGATCGAGGATGCTGGCCAACCAGTAGTCGTCATCCTTCATCATTTTGGCAATGCGGGGGTCCCTTTTTAGGATCCGCAAGGCATAATCGCACATGTGGGCCATCGTTCCAGGTGTCAATAATGCCCTGCCACTGCTGGGTGTTGGAGCACTTTCTGGCAAATCCACATCCCTACAGTCACGCACAAACCCTGTACCTGACCTTGGAATGCCAACATACTCTCTTGCCCTCTGAGAAGCATTCTCCTGCCCAAAATAATCATCCCCCTGATCCTCCTCCTCTTCCTCTTCTTCCTCCACCTCATCCAGGACAGTTCCCTGACGAGACACTGGCTGACTGTCAGCAAGGTTTCCCTCCTCCTCCTCCTTCTGTTCCTCCTCCACTGCAGACACCTGATGCTTAATGTGCGTCAAATTTTGCATGAGCAGACGCATAAGTGGGATGCTCAAGCTTATGATGTCGTCATCTGCGCTTACCAGCCGTGTGCATTCCTCAAAACACTGAAGGATTTTACAGAGGTCTTTCAGCTTTGACCACTGCACACCCGACAATTCCATGTCTTCCCTCAAACTGCCTGCCCATGCATCCTCCCACAAATGCATTACAGCCTGCCTCTGTTCGCACAGCCTCTCAACCATGTGCAGGGTGGAGTTCCACTTTGTTGCAATTAGAGTTGAGCAAAACGGGTCAAAAAAATTCAAAAGTCGCCGACTTTTGCCAAAGTCGGGTTTCATGAAACGAAACCCGACCTTAGCATGAGGTCGGCCACGAGGTCGGCGACCATCGCACCAAAGTCACATTTCAAAAGATGCTTTTGTGCCCTTTTTCAGCCAATCAGGGAGAACGGCTTGCTTTGTGTGGCATCACAGGGGGTATAAAAGGGCGTGCACGCCGACCGCCATGTTACTTATGCTGATCTCAGAATAGGGAGAGCTGCTGCTGCTGATGATTCTGTAGGGAGAGCATTAGGCAGGGAAGAAGATACCAAAAACTACTTCTGCTGCTAGCGATTTTGCCTGTACAACACACCCGTTACTGTGCAGTGCAAGGGGAGGCTATATTTTGGTGCATCACCTCTGTTGGTTATTAGGCTGCCTTTTAAGGCTCCCTGATAGCTGCATTGCTGTTTTCACACTGATGAGCAAACTGCTTTTTTCAAAGCAATCAAAATTTTATTGTTTTGTCCTGGTGAGTTACTGAGCGTTCATTTTTTCACACACCGTACAGCGGTGTACGCTCCTCACACAGTACCGAGTACTGGCTGCTATCACAGCCAAATTGAAGCTATCTGTGTGTGACTCTGTAAGGAAAAGCCGAGGAGTTTGTCCATTCTTACAAACCTACACTCTGGGGAGATTTCTGCCTGTCACATTGCGGTGTAATCTCTACTGGGCCTGAGACAATAGTTCAGCGTCCTCCAATCTACAGTGAGATTCAAATTCTCACCAATACTCTATAGACCCTTTACCTTGTTTTACAGTACCATATAGCTGTTGTTATTTTGGGTACCTTTTTCAAAAAAATGAAGAAGTATGGTGGAAGAGGCAGTGGAAGTGGGCGGGGGTTGCCAGCTGGTCCTGATGGTGGTGTTGGTGGTGGTGCTTCTGCTGGTTGTGGCAAAAGCAGAATAGCACCTAAGGCAGGAGGTGGTGAGCTGGCGTCATTGTCTGGCTCCACAAGGCCTTGTAGGCTCCCTTTTCTGGGAGTAGGTAAACCGCTTTTAAAGCCAGAGCTTCAGGAACAAGTTTTGGCTTACATTGCTGACACAGCCTCCAGCTCTATCGCCTCCTCTTCTGAAGTTTCAAAAAAGAAAAGCACTGCATCATCAGTGGAGGCTCCTGGTCAGGAACAACACCTTTCCTTGTGTCCTTCACCCCTACCAAAAGTGAAGAATGCGGCAGGCCACACTACAGATTACTCCATGGAGCTCTTTTCTCATACCATGCCTGGGTTATCAAGTCAAATCGTGAATTCCCCAGTCCAAGATGAATCTGACATGTAGTGCACTGATGCACAGCCACTGATAGATTTATCTGCTGGTACATTCACTCAGAGCACTACATTGTCCTCGCAGTGTACTGAGCCAGAATCTGACACTGATGAAACTCAGGTGCCCCTTCCCGCATGCTATACCACCATACACGGTGACACAGAGGAAGGTGCACATGACATTAAAGAGGAGGTGATGGATGACCCAGTTGTTGACCCAGATTGGCGTCCATTGGGGGAAGAGGGTGCCGCTGCCAATAGCTCAGAAGAGGAGGAGCATCCGCAGCAGGCATTGACATCGCAACAGCTGTTATCTGGCAGGCCCAGAGCAGTCCAAAAACAGGTTACAAAAAGCAAAAGAGTTGCAGGACAGCTTGGCCAGACGGTCAAAATAGCATAGCGTGCAAGGCCTCAAAATGTCTTCCATAGTAGGAAGAGTGCAGTGTGGCACTTTTTTGAACAAAATCCTAATGATCAGGCAAAGGTTTCCTGTAAGAAGTGCGCAAAGACCTTTAGCCGAGGGAAAAATCTGCTTAGACATTTAACCACCATGCACTTGCAAGCGTGGATGGACTACCACATGTGCAACTGCTCCCAAAAAAGGTAGTCAGCAACGCTACATTGCTTCCCCCACTGTAAGGCCATCGGTTAGCACACCACCAGCAGCAAATGTTGAGGTGTCGTCACAAGGCCAAAGCAGTCAGGGAATCACAATGTTATATCAATGAAAGACTGAATCTAGGCCATCAGAAAGAACACCAACTCCATCACCATCATCAACCCTCTCTCAGTCTGGCATGTCCACCGCTAGTTCCACCATATGCAGCTCTCAAGTCCAGCTCACCTTACCAGAGACTATGAGTAGGACAAGAAAGTACTCATCCTCTCATCCGCGTACACTGGGTTTGAACACCCACATTGCCAAACTAATCTCGTTAGAGATGATGCCCTACCGGTTGGTTGAAAGCGCAGCTTTCCGCGAACTCATGGCCTACGCAGTACCACGCGATGACCTACCCAGTCGCCACTTCTTTTCTCGCAAAGCCATCCCAGCTCTCCATCTTCATGTGAAAGTCCGCATTGTCCATGCACTCAAGCAATCAGTGAGTGGAAAGGTGCACCTCACAACTGATGCATGGTCCAGTAGGCATGGCCAGGGCCGTTACGTGTCCATCACTGCGCACTGGATTAACGTGGTGGATGCAGGGTCCACAGGGGACAGCAGTGGTGGGACAGTGCTGCCTAGCCCACGGTATAGGAAACAGTTGGCTGTAGGCGTTCGACCCTCCTCCTCCTCCTCCAGAAGCGAAAGCTCATCCACAGAGCGCAGTCGCACGAGCACTCCATCCGCAGCTGCCAGTGTTGCACACGATGTGTCCCCCTATCGATCAGCTAGTGGAAAGCGTCAGCAGGCTGTGTTGCAGATTATGTGTTTGGGTGACAGACACACCGCGGAGGTACTGGCCGACTACTTTCAGCGACAAACTGAGTCATGGCTGGGCAGTCTACATCTTGAGGCAGGCAAGGTAGTTAGTGATAATGGCTGGAATTTTGTGGCAGCCATAGCCCTTTCAAAACTCAGACACATACCTTGCTTGGCTCACACCTTGAACCTGGTGGTGCAGTGCTTTCTCAATAATTATCCGGAGTTAACAGGCCTGCTCCATAAGGTTCGAAGACTGTGCTCGCACACCCGCCAGTCGCCGGTACACTCCAATCATATGCAGAAGCTGCAGCGATTGCTCCACCTTCCCAAGCACCGCCTAATTATTGACGTTGCAACAAGGTGAAACTCCACCCTGCACATGGTTGAGCGGCTGTGCGAACAGAGGCAGGCCGTAATGCATTTGTGGGAGGATACACGGGCAGGCACTTTGAGGGCAGACATGGGTGTGACAGGTGTGCAGTGGTCGTAGCTGAAAGACCTCTGTAAAGTCCTTCAGTGTTTTGAGGAATGCACACGGCTGGTAAGCGCAGACAATGCCATCATAAGCATGAGCATCCCACTTATGCGTCTGCTCATGCAAACTTTGACGCACATTAAGGAGCAGGCATCTGCAGCCGAGGTAGATGAGGAGGAAGAGGAGGAGGGAAGTCTTGATGACAGTCAGCCATTGTCTGCTCCGGGACCTCTCCTGGACGAGGTGGAGGAAGAAGAGGAAGAGGAGGAGGAGGAGGATGATGATGGGGATGATTATTTAGGGGAGGAGGATGCTTCTCGTGGGGCAAGAGAAAATGCTGGCGTGGCAAGGTCTGGTACAGGGTTTGTGCGTGACTGGAGGGATGTGGATTTGCCAGAAAGTGCTCCTCCACCCAGCACTCGCAGTGCATCATTGACACCGAGAACATTGGCCCACATGTGAGATTATGCCTTGCAGATCCTAACAAGGGACCCCCGCATTGCCAAAATGATGAACGATGACGACTACTGGTTGGCCAGCATCCTGGATCCACGCTATAAAGGCAAATTCCAAAACATAATGCCACAGGAGAACCTTGACCTAATATTGGCTAACAAACAAGCAACTCTGGTAAACCGGTTTGTTGAGGCATTCCCAGCACACAGCAGCGGTGATGGTTCTCACACGAGCCATAGGGGCCGGGTGCAGCTTGGAAGAGATGTTTATGGTGCACACATCAGAAGTGGCATTGGAGACAGGGGTTTCATGACCATGTTGTGGACTGATTTTTCAAGTCCCGCTCACACGACTGGTAATACTGCATCGATTGAAAGTGACAGGAGACAGCAGTTGTCAACTATGGTTAAAAACTACCTCTCGTCCCATATCGATGTTCTCCCTCACAGGTCATTCCCATTTGACTATTGGGCCTCTAAACTGGACACCTGGCCTGAATTGGCACAATATGCCTTACAGGAGCTCGCTTGCCCAGCTGCAAGTGTGCTATCAGAAAGATTCTTCAGTGCAGCTGGATCAATCCTGACAGAAAAAAGGACCCATCTGTCGACCCAAAATGTGGATGATCTAACCTTCATTAAAATGAACCATGCATGGGTTTCCAAGGATTTTGTCCCACCTTCCCCTGATTACACCTAGGTTGCCAGAAAAATGACTTGCTATGGTCCTCCTCTTCCTCGCACTTGCCCAATTTCACCTTTTACAGCAGCTGAATGTCCAACATCAACATATGCCATTTTGTAAACCTCCCTAACTGGGCTGCCTCCCCCCCCAATGGCCGGGGTCACCACTTAGTGCACCCAACCGTGCGAGTGCCGTTGCCCTGGACAGGTGGGTGGGCCGACTCTTGGGCGCGGGCACTGGCACAGGGTCCCTCATAGTGCAATCAAATGTCTCTGATGGTGGGGGTGCACACCCGCCGTCAGACACACCGCCGTACTATGAGGGGCCCAGTGCCAGTACCGACACCCACGAATGTGCCCCCCTTGCTTGTGCAGGGCCACAGCATTTGCAATGTTTACCTCTCCCTGCTCCTCCGCTGTGTAGTCTGGGCTGTTAAATCCTTCACTGGGACTGCCACTACAAATTTGTTGAACTGATAGATGATGGTTAAGACGTAGCCCTGCCCTGTCCCGCTGGCCAGGCTCTAGCTTCAGATGATCAATGGCTTCCATTTCTTATGGACGTCGACCCACAATGACATGCATTGGTGGTTTATCATCAGCTTTCACAGTTTTCCTACTCACAGACGCGTGACATTCCGGTGCACATTTTTAAATGTGCCCTCTCATGCCAATCCCATAGAATCGCCTACGGCCTGTGGCTTCTGTCTTTTGCACTCCAAAGTTACGTGACAGATCATGATAGGCAATGAGCAACATGTTTACATCTTTCCCTGTGATAAAAATTTGATGGAGATGAGTAACGCTGATGGGATCAACGGTACTGCGATACAGCAACACTTTCTTCACAAAGTTATGTTTTCACTGTCTCCACACACAAATTAATTGAGGGTCAGCATCTCCTCTGAGAATTGTGACAGAAGTTTTTCCCGTGATTGTTAATTCCTAGATTTTTGCAATCACTAGACTTTATGTCAGTAATTGTATGCATCTCATTTCCTGTGTCGGAGAGGCTGGACTGTCTTACTGAGACAGAAATATATATGAAGATTTAAAAATACCACCAAAAGTATATACTGGTGTACACTTCAAAAACATTTCCTTTTTTCTACTTTTTAGATTGTTGTCCAATCCATACTGAGAAAACGGAGATTTTAAATGTTTAAACTATGCTATATATACCTGCTATCCAGTGATAATGTACCCTTTCTCACCTTTGTCCAATCACGTCTAATCCATATTTTGCCTGAGACCATCTGAGCCTGCCTCCTGATCTATAGACATAGGTTTTTAATGTGTAAACTATGCTATACATACCTGTAATCCGGTGATACGTTACCCTTTCTCACCTTTGTCCAATCACATCTAATCCATTCTGGGCCTGAGACCGTCTGAGCCTGCCTCCTGATCTATAGACATAGGATTTTAATGTGTAAACTATGCTACATATATACGTGTTATTCGGTGAAACTGTACCCTTTATCAACTTTCTACAATGTTGTCGAATCCATACTGGGCCTGAGAACGGCTGCCGAGCTGTTAAGCAAGCTACAGCACCTGTGGTTTGGACACGCAATTTTTTCATTTTGTCAGGAATGCCGGTTAGGCCTAATTCCGTAATTGCGGTTGACCTGCACTTACTGGGAAATCATCGTTCACGGGGAATAATTGGAATCCCCGATCCCCATCACTAACTGTGTTTAGCGGGTTATCAGCAACTGTAAGCGACAAAAGCTGGTCCTTTCAGTGTAGCGCGCATGCAGCCCGGGACATGTAAGGGCATGATAGACCTGTTATTGCTCGATCTCGCATGCCAGAGCCTCGCATATCCCTCTAGTAAGCTTGACGCGTACCGTAGGGGCATGCCGGAGTCTCGGTCGTTAACGGAATAAAGCTGAGAGATCGCTAGCACAACTACAAACGGACATACAACACCACACACAGAAACGACAAAGCTTGCAATCTGTCCATCTTTTCTGTAGCTTGTATGGTTGTGGTTTCCCGGGTGGAGTCCAATGAAGCCACAGGCTCCAGTCCTGGTGGTGCCCTTTTGGACATTCCTTTAAGGTTCAGCTTTGCAATCATACAGCCCCCGGAAACCAAACACTTTGCCTTCATGGACGCAGTTTGGAGGTTCGTGGGAATAATGCCGCCCCATCGGCAGTTGCCATAATTTATTGGTGGGCAGTTCGACAGTATATGATCGTGTTCGATTTCAGAATTTTTTTTTTTTTGGTTTGTATTTTATATTTTTATTCCAGCCTTTCTTGACTTCATAAGGGCATGACAAGCCTATATCTGTGTCTCCTCCACCTCCTCCTTTTACTCCTCCACCTCTTTTCTAAATGTAGTTGCCCTTTTCCACATGTTATTTTTCTGAGCATTTTGTCTGCTTTGGGACACCGTTAAAGGTGTTTTGTAATTGTTTTCTATGTGTTTGTATGTGTTTGTGTTTGCCTGCCATTGTTTTCAATTGGGTTCGACGGTGTTCTTCGAACGTTCGACGAACATTCGACGAACTTGCCTCCTGTGCGACGAACCAAAACACTAGCAGGGTGGCTCAACACTACTCCTGATATATAGAAGTACATTGTTAATGTTTAAACTATGCTATATATACCTGGTATCTGGTGATACTGTACCCTTTCTGCCAGGAAGTCCTCCTCCAACCAACACTCTAAGTGTATCATTGACACCTGGAACATTGTCCCACATGTGTGATTATTTCTTGCGGATCTTCTTGTTATATTGTGGTGTGATCCATCCTGAGCGTGTGAGTGTCTATAGGTTACTCCTGCAATTTAGATGTACATTTAAAAATTACCCCAACACTAGTGTATACAGCTCTACGCTTGGGATACATTACCCATTTACTGCTTGTTATATTCTGGTCTAATCCAAACTGACCAAGTGAGAGTTATTTTCTGACTGTGGAAATAAATACTGAAATTGACAACAATGACACCTACACTATGTACAGCAGTACTCTTAAGATCCATTACCATTTTCAGGCTTTTTAGATTGTGTTGTAATCCAATACTGAGCCTGAGAGTGTCTGTGTGTGCCTCCTCAAATATCTACGGAGATTTAGAATGTTTAAACTATACTATATATACCTGCTATCTGATGATACTGTACACTTTGTCTAATCTTTATATTCTTGTCTAATCCATACTGAGCCTGTGAGCATCTCTGTGTGACTGATGGAATATATAGGGAGATTGACAATTATCCTTTGACTGAATAGAGCTGTACACTTCTGATACAGTGCCATATATCTGATGTTATTTTGGGTCTATTTTCTGCAAAATTTTGAAGTTTGGTGGAAGAGGCTGCGGACAGGAACGTGGGTGAGGTGGGGCCAGCTGGTGCTGATGGTGGTGGTGCATCTGCTGGTAGTGGCAAAAGCACAATAGCAGCTAAGGCAGGAGGTGTTGAGCATGCATTATGGTCTGGCTCCGGAACGCCTGGAAGGCTACCTTTTCTGGGAGTAGGTTAGCAGCTTTTAAAGGCGGAGCATGAGGAACTGGTTTTGGCTTACATTGCCGAGACAGACTCCAGCAAATATGCCCTCCTCTTCTGAAGTTTCAAAAAATGCAAGCACTGAGTCGTCAAGTGCTGGCTCCTGGTCAGGAAGAACCCCTTTCCTTGTGTCCTTCACCCCCACCAAAAGTGAATGATGCAGCAGGCCACACTTCACATTAGTCCATGTAGCTCTTTCTATCATACCATGCCTGGGTTATCAAGTCAAATTATGAATTCCCAAGTCCAAGATGAATCAGACATGGAGTGTGGGTGGCCAGCCAGGGCAGTAGGGTTAATTGGTACCGAGACGATGTCTCACAGGGATTTGTCACGGTGGTGGTGACCCGTTCCGTGGCCCTGGGCGTCCATGCAAAGGGGTGAATTACATTTATAAGTGAATGATGCGTGACGCCACCTGTGCTTTCTGATTGGATTGACCAGCACTGCAGTGTCGCTTCTCTGGGACAGATGTTGTGGTGCAGCTAAGATGTAGAAGCCCTGCACAGGTAGGGCAGTAGTCGCAGGGTAGATGAATGAGTTGGTAGATGGTGTGCAGTGCAGGATGTAGCAGAGCCGTGCGCCAGGCGCAGGAGAAAGATGACAGACACGGTAATGCAGTTCCTTTACCTGTACTTGGTAAGTGCCGTCCAGGACCCAGAGTACAGATGGAGAAGGAGTTGGTCAGCCTGGAAGCCAATTTGGAATTCTCTCTCTGCAGATAGGTAGTGTGGCCTCTGTTCTAGTGCTTATCTGAGGTATTCGCAGTGCTGAGTTCAATGAAGTTCCCCCTGTTGACTCTCTTTTGGAACTTTCTTGTATGGCAGACAGCCGTAGACTTTTCCTTCTGGCTCCCACACATCGATGCTGGGGCCTCCGAGCTTTAGTTGGGTACAGAGCATTTACAACTGTTACTTCCTCCGGTTTCGGCTGCAGGAACGTCAGTGTCCCTACAAACTCGGAGACCGGAATCCGGACCATGCGCTCCAGCTAGGAGTGAGCCTTAACTCTGCTCATCCTCCAGCTCCCCTTCTCAAGTCCACACACTTCCCCTTCCCTGCACAGAGTGCCCTAACTTACCTCCTCCCGGCCACAGAGAGCAGCTCCTCAGCAGTCAGGCTCAGAGGTCTCCCTGCTGGCCTGGAGTGGGAAATGTGTTGTGTGCTGGTTGAACTGCTAGAGAGATCCTTCATTGCTCCCAAGCATAACATCACATTCCCTAGGAGGAAGGTAATGCCACTGTGGCAACCGTACTCCTGGGGACACCACAAGTGCACTGATGCTCAGCCACTGCTAGATGATTCTGCTGGTACATTGACCCAGACCACTACATTCCCCTCACACTCTACACAGCCATAATGTGACCCTGAGGAAGCTCAGGTTCCCCTTCCTGCATACTATACCACCTTACAAGGTGACAAAGAGGAAGGTGCAGATGAAAGTGCAGGTTCCTTGAGCAGGTGGGGGGCATACTCATGGGCAATGGCACTGACACAGGGCCCCTCATAGTACGCCGTACTATGAGGGGCCCTGTGCCAGTGCCGTCGCCAATGAGTGGGCCCCCCTGCTTGCTCAGGATCACAGCACTTGCAAAGTTGAAATACTTACCTCTCCCTGCTCCACCGCCATGACGTCTTTTGCATGTCTTGACAGTGATATTCTGATCAGAGGGCACAATGACATCATGTCTGTACGCCCTCTGCCTAAACAGCCAAGTGCAGTGAGATGGAAGATGAGGACGACGAGGAGTCCAGAATAGTACAGGGATTCCCTAGCGAGGAGACTTATTTAATTGTTTTCAATGTTGGGACAGCAATTTTTGGGGAGCACTATACTCTGGAGAATGATATATGGGGCCCACCATACACTGGAGCATTCCAAAGATGGACATCAGGCACTGGAGCAGCATTTACACAGCCCATTATACACTGGAGCATTAGAAATGGGGCCCATTATATATGGAGCATTATTTGGGCCCATAAGACAGTGGAGCTTCATCCATGGGGACCAACATATACTGTAGCATTATGTGGAGCTCATCATATACTGTTTCAAACATTATATGGGACCAATGATTCTGTATGGAGAAATATATGGGCCTCATTACTCTGTATAGCGCACTATGCGGTGCCCATAATACTGTATGGAGTAATATACTGTCCGTTTTTGGAGCTATTGGAGAATTTAAAATCGATATCAGTCATGAGATGTAAAAAGTGAAGTATTTCTCATTGTACTATACCGCTATTTCTCTACCGTATCGGAGCATCATGAGTTGTGGTATGTGTTAAAGGGGCGCTCTTTGGCCCAGGGCACATGAAAACCTGGAGCCAGCCCTACCCCTCCACAACTTTAGTCAAATAACCCCCAGTTTTCAGTGCGTAACTATTATTATGATGTAAATTAAGGTTGACAAGCTTCAGTAATAAAAATTGATGTTTTTGCCATTGAAATGGGCACTGTAGGTGTGTTTAATGTCCTCCACTCCCTGCCGACTTTGCTTCCCCATTGACTTGCATTGGGTTTCGTGTTTCAGTCGGCCTTCGACTTTTCACGATAATCAGCCGATTTCGCTCGAACCGACTTTTGAGAAGTCGGGTTTCATGAAACCCGACTCGACCCGAAAAAAGGCAAAGTCGCTCATCTCTAGTTGCAATGTCGATGATTTGGCAGTGCTTGGGGAGGTGGAGCAATTGCTGCAGCTTCTGCATACGACTGGAGTGTACGGCCGAGCGACGGATGTGCGAGCACAGTCTTCGCATCTTATGGAGCAGGGATGTTAACTCCGGATAATTATTAAGGAAGCACTGCACCACCAGGTTCAAAGTGTGAGCCAGCAAGGTATTTGTGTGAGTTTTGCACGGGCTATGGCTGCCACAAAATTATGGCCGTTATCACTGACTACCTTGCCTGCCTCAAGATGTAGACTGCCCAGCCATGACTCAGTTTGTCGCTGCAAGTAGTCAGCCAGTACCTCCGTGGGGTGTCTGTTGTTGCTCAAAGACATCATCTTTAATACAGCCTGCTGACGCTTACCACTAGCTGTTCAATAGTGGGACACCTCCTGTGCAACACTGCCAGCTGCAGATGGAGTGCTTGTGCAACTGGGCTCTGTGGACGAGCTTTCGCTTATGGAGGAGGAGGGTCGAAAGCCTACAGTCAACTGTTTGCTATACCGTGGGCTAGACAGCACTGTTCCACCACCGCTGTCCCCTGTGGAGCCTGCATCCACCACATTAACCCAGTGCGCAGTGATGGACACGTAACAGCCCTTGCCATGCCTACTGGACCATGCATCTGTTGTGAGGTGCACCTTTCCACTCACTGATTGCTTGAGTGCATGGACAATGCGGTCTTTCACATGCAGGTGGAGGGCTGGGATGGCTTTTCAAGAAAAGAAGTGCCGACTGCTTAGGTCACAGTGTGGGACTGCGTAGGCAATGCGCTCGCGGCAAGCTTCGCTTTCAACCAAACGGTAGGGCATCATCTCTAATGAGTTTAGTTTGGGAATGTAGGCGTTCAAACACAGTGTACGCGGATGAGAGGATGAGTACTTTCTTGTCCTACTCAGAGTGTCTGGTAGGGTGAGCTGGACTGGAGCGCTGCATATGGGGGAAGTAGTGGTGGACCAGATGGAGTGAAAGGGGGTTGGTGATGGTATTGTTGGTGATGGCCTAGATTCAGTGTTGTATTGCAAAAACATTGTGATTCCCTGAGTGCTTTGGCCTTGCAATGACACCTTCACATTTAGTGCTGGTGGTGTGCTTAACGGTGGTGGTGGTCTTACAGTGGGGGAAGTGATGGAGCGTTGCTGGCTACCTTCAGTCGGAGCAGGTGCACATGTGCTACCTGAGGTTTTGTAGTCTGTCCACGCTTGCAAGTGCATGTTGGTTAAATGTGTAAGCATGCAACTGGTATTCAAATTTATGAGTTGCTTACCTCGGATAAAGGTCCTTCCGCACTTCTTACAGGTAACCTTTGCCTCATCAGTAAGATTTTGGACAAAGAAGTGCCACACTGCACTCTTCCTACTATGGTATACATTTTCTGGCCTTGCACGCTATGCTATGTTTACCGTCTGGCCAAGCTGTCCTGCAACTCTTTTAGGTTTTGGTCCATGCTTTTGGACAGCTATGGGCCTGCCAGATAACCGCTGCTGCAATGTCAATGCCTGCTGTGGATCCTTCTCCTTATCTGAACTATTGCCAGTGCCACCCACCTCCCCCAATGGATGCCAATCCGGGTCAAAAACTGTGTCATCCATCACCTCCTCTTCAAAGTCATCTGCACCTTCCTCTTTACCTTCCTCTGTGTCACCGTGTAAGGTGGTATAGTATGCGGGAAGAAGCACCTGAGTTTCATAAGGGTCAGATTATGGCTCAGTAGACTGCGAGGGCAATGTAGTGGTCTGGGTCAATGTACCAACAGAATCATCTAGCAGTGGCTGTGCATCAGTGCACTCCATGTCAGATTCATCTTGGACTGGGGAATTCTGGATTTGACTGGATAACCCAGGCATGGTATGTGAAAAGAGCTCCATAGAGTAATTTGAAGTGTGGGCTGCCGCATCCTTAACTTTTGGTGGGGGAGAAGGACACAAGGAAAGGTGTTTTTCCTGACCATAACCCTGCACTGATGACTCCGTGCTTGCAGTGTCACGACTGCAGCCGCAGACGCGTCCCAGCAGGTGCCTCCACGCCGATGGAGAGGGGGCGGGCACAATATGGACCCTCTATACCACATAGAGGGACCCGGGCCTACCCGAACTAGGGAAGGGCAGCAACTGGGATTCTCTGGCAGCTGAGCATGTGGACAAGGACACGTAGGACTTGATGACACCACACAACTTCAGGTATAAATAAAGTAAAGTTTACTTAAAATAAAGTCACAGTACATAGACAAAACCAGGACACACGAGGTCATCAGGACATCAGGACACATGAGGTCATCAAGACATCAGGACACACGAGGACATCAGGATACACGAGGTCATCAGGACATCAGGACACACAAGGTTATCAGGACATCAGGACACACGAGGTCATCAGGACATCAGGACACATGAGGTCATCAGGACATTAGGACACACAAGGACATCAGGACACACGAGGTCATCAGGACACACGAGGTAATCAGGACATCAGGACACACAAGGTCATCAGGACACACAAGGTCACCAGGACATCAGGACACACGAGATCATCAGGACATCAGGACACACGAGATCATCAGGACATCAGGACACATGAGGTCATCCAGACGCAGGCAGGATATCAGGGTCACCCACAGGACATCAGAGTCACCGGCAGACATCAGACGGGAGTCGTTTGGTTCTGGACATCCAACACGACCTACAGGCACCACTGCAGTCATCTAGCTCCAGGCAGCAGTCATCAGGATCCAGACTGCGGTCGTCAGGCTCCTGGCATCAGACCTAGGAAGGAACTCAAGCGTGATGGTGCCAACACCGCAGGATGACACCACGGTCTGTATGCAACAAGCTTCCTTTCCTACACGATTACTTTCTGAAAAACTCTCTGAATCTGTTGGCCCTCACGGAAACCTGGATTCAGGATTTCTGACACTGTCTCTCCTGCTGCCATTTCCCATGGTGGCTTACAATTCTCCCATTCCCCGAGACCGACAAACAGACCTGGTGGTGGAGTCAGCATACTCCTGTCCCCACAATGCACTTTCCAGGTCATCCCCCCAGTTCCATCACTCTCATTCCCTTCTTTTGAAGTCCACACCATCAGGCTCTTTCGTCCCCTCTCCCTCAGAGTAGCGGTCATATATCGGCCCCCAGGCTCACCCACTTCCTGGACCGTTTCTCTGCCTGGCTGCCGCACTTCATGTCCTCAGAACTACCAACCCTTATCCTGGGAGACTTCAACATCCCCATTAACAGCTCCACTTCCACGTCTGCATCCCAGCTTCTATCACTGACCACTTCTCTAGGCCTCTCACAGCTATCAACCTCTGAAACACACAAAGACGGTAACACCCTGGACCTGGTTTTCGCCCGGCTCTGCTCAATCTCCTACCTAGATAACTCACCGCTTCCCCTCTCTGACCACAACATTCTCTCCTTTACACTCACAAATCCTCGCTCACCCCAGCACCCTCCTACCTACCATTCAGTCAGAAATCTACAAGCCATTAACCCTCATACACTCTCAGACTCCCTACACTCATCATTGTCCCCAATCTCTTCTTTTTCCTGTCCTGATCTAGCTGTACATCACTTCAATGACACTCTTAGAAACACCCTTGACCAAGTAGCTCCTCTCACCCTCAGAACCTCCAAACACAAAGTGAAACAGCCCTGGCTCACATCACAAACCCGATTTCTCCAGCGATGCTCTAGGTGTGCTGAATGCTTATGGAGGAAAACACGCACACCAGAAGACTTCATACACTTCAAATTTATGCTAAGGCCATATAACTCTGCCCTTCACCTCACCAAACAGACCTACTTCACCACCCTGATCTCCTCACTATCCAACAACCCCAAGAAACTTTTTGACACCTTTCACTCCCTCCTCAGGCCAAAAGCACAAGCCCCTATCACAAACATTTGTGCTGATGACCTGGCCTCCCACTTTATAGAGAAAATAGACAATATCCGCCAGGAAATCTGCTCCCAATCACCAAGTTCAGTGACTCCCATCCCTCCCTGCATTTCCCCTGGCTCACTCTCCACATTCGATCCTATCACAGAAGAAGAAGTCACCAGTCACCTCTCCTCTTCTCGTCCGACTACATGCACAACCGACCCCATTCCCTCACATCTCCTCGAGTCTCTCTCTCCAGTCGTCACAACTCACCTAACTACAATCTTTAATCTCTCCCTCTCCTCTGGCATTTTCCCCTCCTCCTTCAAACACTCTATTATTGCTCCATTACTAAAGAAACCCACCCTCGACCCATCCTGCCCAAACAACTACAGACCAGTCTCCAATCTCCCCTTCATCTCTAAACTCTTGGAGCGCCTGATATAATCCCGCCTTACCCGTTACCTCTCCACTCACTCCCTCCTAGACCCTTCACAGTACGGTTTCCGCCCCCTACATTCGACAGAAACTGCACTCATCAAACTGACCAATGACCTTCTGACAGCAAAATGTAACGGTGACCACTCTCTGCTCATTCTTCTCGACCTATCTGCAGCTTTCGACACTGTTGACCACCCTCTCCTACTCTCTAGGCTCCAGTCACTAGGCATTAAGGACACTGCTCTCTCCTGGTTCTCCTCCTATCTTTCTTACCGCTCCTTCAGTGTTCTGTTCTCTGGCTCCACTTCATCTCCTCTTCCTCTCACTGTCGGGGTACCTCAGGGCTCAGTCCTTGGCCCCCTTCTCTTCTCTCTCTACACAGCCCCAATTGGACAGACCATCAGCAGATTTGGCTTTCAGTACCATCTTTATGCTGATGACACACAACTATACACATCATCCCCTGACCTTACCCCCGCTGTACTACAGAACGCCACTGACTGTCTGTCTGCAGTCTCCAACATCATGTCTGCTCTCTATCTGAAACTCAACCTCTCCAAAACTGAACTTCTTCTGCTCCCGCCATCTACTAACCTCCCTAAATCTGACAATTCCCTATCCGTGGGTGGCACCATAATAACACCCCGACAGCAGGCGCGCTGTCTGGGTGTTATGTTTGACTCCGATCTCTCCTTCACCTCCCATATACAATCTCTTGCCCGCTCGTGCCGCTTACACCTAAAGAACATCTCTAGAATCCGCCCTTTTCTCACCATGGAAACAACAAAAATCCTCACTGTCGCCCTGATCCACTCCCGCCTGGACTACTGTAACGCTCTATTAATTGGCCTCCCCCTCACTCGACTCTCCCCTCTCCAGTCGATCCTTAATGCAGCAGCCAGGGTTGTCCATCTGGCTAATCGTTTCTCGGACGCATCCGCTCTTCGCCAGTCGTTACACTGACTGCCCATTCATTACAGGATACAATTCAAAGTACTTGTTCTCACCCACAAAGTTATCCACAGTGCGGCACCCCCTTACATCTCCTCCCTCATTTCTGTCTATCGGCCTAACCGACCAGTGCGCTCTGCAAATGACTTTCGACTAACCTCTGCCCTAATCCGTACCTCCCACTCCCGACTCCAAGACTTCTCCCGTGCTGCGCCAATCCTCTGGAATGCTCTACCCCAAGATATTAGGACCATCCACAATTTGCATAGTTTTAGGCGCTCGCTCAAAACACATTTATTTAGAGCAGCCTATCACATTCAGTAATCAAAGTCATTTTATGCTTGTGTGTGTGTAGCCCATTCACTATCTCCATCTATCCCACACCCCCTGAAGATGGCTGGACCATCATTGTAAATACATCATTGTAAATACAAACCTGTGCTTTGTATCGCCCCCACCTCATTGTAGATTGTAAGCTCCCACGAGCAGGGTCATCTTATTTCGCTTTAATTATTGTATTGTTAACTTTATTACTTATGACTAGAGTTGAGCGATACCAGCCGATGATTGAAAATATCGGATCGGAATGGATCGGCCGATCTTAAAAAAAAATATCGGTATCGCCGATTCCGATACCGGGAACCAATGCAAGTCAATGGGGCCAAAATATCGGAATTAAAAAAACCCTTTCTTTCCTTGTAGGTTAATTCTACATGAAGAAAAACAACTAAGAATAATGTAGAATGTATTGTGGGAGGTGGAGGAGACATTAAAGCCATAGAGGTTTAGCCCAATCAAATGGAATAGCAGGAATTAAACTTTTTTTTTAAAGACGTTAGGAGTTACAAAGATATTGACTATGTTAGCCTCATTTATATTTTGCCAGACATGTATGTCTTCTTCTTCTTTCTTCTTCTTTCTTATTCTTCTTCCTTTTTTTACCTTCTTCTTCTTATTATTCCTTTTTTTACATTCTTCTTCTTCTTCTTCTTCTTCTTCCTTTTTTACATTCTTCTACTTCCTTTTTTTACATTCTTCTTCTTATTCCTTTTTTTACATTCTTCTTCTTCTTCCTTTTTTTAAATTCTTCTACTTCCTTTTTTTACATTCTTCTTCTTCCTTTTCTTACATTCTTCATATTCTTCTTATTCAACAATTATTATTCTACATATTCAACTTCTTCATCTTCTTCCTATTCTTCTTCATCATATTCTTATTTGTGACAGGCATTCCTGTAGTTGTTATCTAGAAAAGTTAGAAGTTTCCACCTTCTTTTCTGCCTGTCACAAAAGATTTACAACAGGATTTGTCCGCGTTCAGTTTGGCCTGCAGCAGCAGGCCTTTTCCAGGGGCACCACGAGGAGGAACGGACTCACCCCCATACACCGCTTAGTCTTCTTCTGCTTATAAATAAGATAATATCATTTGCTCAGAGTATTAGTCTTATGCTTAATGTTCTTCTGCTTTGTTTTTTTATGCTTCTTTGTCTTCTCTCTCTTGTTGTTCTGCATCTTGGTGGTTGTCTTCCTGTTCTTTGTCCTCTTGAACCAGCTGACGGTACTGGCACCCGGAGGGGCAGCAGAAGGAACAAGAGCCAATGGCACTACCGAGGACCAGCTGACGGTGCTGGAACCCGGTTACTAAGCAGGAGGTACCTGTGCTACAAAGCACTACCAAGGACCAGCAGACGTTGCCGGAACTCGGATACCGAGATGGAGGCACCTAGGCCAAAGGCTTTGCCGAGAACCAGCTGACGGTGCTGGAATCTGGATGGGTAGCATAAGCTGCAAGAGCAAATGGAAATAGCGAGGACCAGCTGACAGTGCTGGCACCCGGAGGGGCAGCAGAAGGAATAAGAGCCAATGGCACAACCGAGGACCAGCTGATGGTGCTGGAACCCGGTTACTAAGCAGGAGGTACCTGTGCTACAAAGCACTACCGAGGACCAGCAGACGTTGCCGGAACTCGGATACCGAGATGGAGGCACCTAGGCCAAAGGCTCTGCCGAGAACCAGCTGACGGTGCTGGAACCCGGAGGGGCAGCTGAAGTTACCCCTGAAAAGTAAAGTTGGCATGCCGCAAGCTGGCCGCAGTTACCGAATCACACAGTCCTACAGGGGGTGCTTGTCCTACTGGCACTACGGAACAAGCCTTTCTTACCAGAACCCGCAGTCCACATAGGAAGCACCTAAACTGCTGGCACCCTAGCCTCGGCTAACCCAACCGCAACACGACATGGCAACTTGGGGTGGCAAACTGACATTGACACTTCCCGGAAACAGCAGGCAGGGCTGGAACCAAGCTGGGCAGGAGGGAGTACCCATGCCAAAGTCAGTTATGAGCAGCAACTGGCGATGTTGGAGCCCAGGGACAAGCACTTAGCAGGCTGAGGCCTGATGTGCTGTCAATTGGGAGGCAGCAGGACAGATTGCCATCAAAACAGCAGGGGAACAGCTGACGTTACTGAACCCCACAAACACAGGAGCTAGTGTTTTACTCTGTGAAGACGGCACTTCCGAGCAACAACTGGATGTGTTGAAGCCCAGGGACAAGCACGGAGCAGGCTGAGGCTGCATTGAAGAAATTTTAAGATCGGTTGTAGACTTCTACTAATTTTAACCAAGCTCCACTTAGGCCTGTGGCTTCACTGATTTTCGTATTTCCCCTGTCCTCCAACCCCGCCAGTTACAGCTCCGAAGTGGCATCTGCACAATCCACACTTGTTCCTGTGTTACAGGTGTTCAGTCCGGTCAGTTAATCCCCTGATGTGTGTCCGGCAATGTCGCCTGCTCTGTCCACATTCCCATAACTAGTGGGCAGCAGGAGACTTTGCCATCCACACAGCAGGGGATCAGCTAGCGTTACTGAACCCCACTGAGACACGGGAGCAAGTGTCTCTTTCCGTGTGGACGGCACTTCCGAGCTACAACTGGCTGTGTTGAAGCCCAGGAAATAGGAGGGTATAGGCAGAGGCCTACTGTCTTTGGAATGTGGAGACAGCAGGAGAGACTGCCATCCACACAGCAGGGGAACAGCTGGCGTTACTGAACCCCACTGAGACACGGCAGCAAGTGTCTCTTTCCGTGTGGACGGCACTTCCGAGCTACAACTGGCTGTGTTGAAGCCCAGGAAATAGGAGGGTATAGGCAGAGGCCTACTGTCTTTGGAATGCGGAGACAGCAGGAGAGACTGCCATCCACACAGCAGGGGATCAGCTAGCGTTACTGAACCCCACTGAGACACGGGAGCAAGTGTCTCTTTCCGTGTGGACGGCACTTCCGAGCTACAACTGGCTGTGTTGAAGCCCAGGAAATAGGAGGGTGTAGGAAGAGGCCTACTGTCTTTGGAATGCGGAGACAGCAGGAGAGACTGCCATCCACACAGCAGGGGATCAGCTAGCGTTACTGAACCCCACTGAGACACGGGAGCAAGTGTCTCTTTCCGTGTGGACGGCACTTCCGAGCTACAACTGGCTGTGTTGAAGCCCAGGAAATAGGAGGGTGTAGGCAGAGGCCTACTGTCTTTGGAATGCGGAGACAGCAGGAGAGACTGCCATCCACACAGCAGGGGAACAGCTGACGTTACTGAACCCCACTGAGACACGGCAGCAAGTGTCTCTTTCCGTGTGGACGGCACTTCCGAGCTACAACTGGCTGTGTTGAAGCCCAGGAAATAGGAGGGTGTAGGCAGAGGCCTACTGTCTTTGGAATGCGGAGACAGCAGGAGAGACTGCCATCTCCACAGCAGGGGAACAGCTGGCAGTGCTGAACTCCACTAACACTTGAACGAATGTGTTTGGCTCTGTGGAGATGACACTTCTGAACACCAACTGACGCTGTTGGAGCCCAGGAACAGGCGTGGAGCAGGCTGGGGCCTACTGGATTTTGGCAGGTGTAGGCAGCAGGAGACTTGCCATCTCCACAGCAGGGGAACAGCTGGCAGTGCTGAACCCCACTAACACTTGAACGAATGTGTTTGGCTCTGTGGAGACGACACTTCTGAACACCAACTGACGCTGTTGGAGCCCAGGATTAGGCGAGGAGCAGGCTGGGGCCTGTTTTTTTAGGCAGGTGAAGGCAGCAGGAGACTTGCCATCTCCACAGCAGGGGAACAGCTGGCAGTGCTGAACCCCACTAACACTTGAACGAATGTGTTTGGCTCTGTGGAGACGACACTTTTGAACACCAACTGACGCTGTTGGAGCCCAGGATTAGGCGAGGAGCAGGCTGGGGCCTGTTGCTTTTGGCAGGTGAAGGCAGCAGGAGACTTGCCATCTCCACAGCAGGGGAACAGCTGGCAGTGCTGAACCCCACTAACACTTGAACGAATGTGTTTGGCTCTGTGGAGACGACACTTCTGAACACCAACTGATGCTGTTGGAGCCCAGGATCAGGCGTGGAGCAGGCTGGGGCCTACTGGATTTTGGCAGGTGTAGGCAGCAGGAGACTTGCCATCTCCACAGCAGGGGAACAGCTGGCAGTGCTGAACCCCACTAACACTTGAACAAATGTGTTTGGCTCTGTGGAGACGACACTTCTGAACACCAACTGACGCTGTTGGAGCCCAGGATTACGCATGCTGCATGCAGAGGCCAATGGGCAGCGGTTTTTATGGAGGTTGTTGACTACTACTGATTCTAACCATGCTCCACTTAGGCCTCTGGCTCCACTGTCTCTACTATTTACCCTGGCCTCCAACCCCGCCAGCTACATCTCTGAAGTGGCGTCAGCACAATCTACACTTGTTCCTGTGTTACTGGTGCTTAGTCCCATCAGTTGATCCCCTGATGTTTGTCCGGCAAGTTCGCCAGCTCTGTCCTCATTCCCACTACTGGTTATGGGAATGTGGACAGAGCAGGAGACCTTGCCGGACACACATCAGGGGATAAACTGATGGGACTGAGCCACAGGAACACAGGAACAAGTGTAGATTGTGCTGACGCCACTTCAGAGATGTAGATGGCGGGGTTGGAGGCCAGGGGAAATAGTAGAGACAGTGGAGCCAGAGACCTAAGTTGGGCACGGTTAAAAATCAGTAGTGGTTTGAATGTTGATGGAGCTAGTGACTTTGCTGTCCACACAGCAGGGGATCAGCTGGCGTTACTGAACCCCAGTAACACAGGAGCTAGTGTGTTTCTCTGTGCAGACGACACATCTGAGCGACAACTGGCTGTGTTGAAGCACAGGGATTATAGTTCAGGTGGTAGAAAAATGAACACACCAGCAGACCTGGGTACAGTTGCCAACCACTAATTTAGTCTGTAAGAGGAATGGCAAAGTCTTGGAGATCCAGGCCTTGTTCATTTTCAGAAAAGTCAGCCGGTCAACATTATCGGAAGATAGTCGCGTGCGACGGTCTGTTAGTACACCACCTGCGGCACTAAAGACGCGTTCCGATAATACACTGGCAGCAGGGCAAGCCAGCACCTCCAATGCATACTGGCTAACATCTGGCCATGTATCCAGCTTAGAGACACAAAACTTGAAGGGGGAAGAGCCATCTGGGAGTACAGTGACAGGGCAAGACATGTAGTCTGACACCATCTGACGGAAGCGTTGCCTCCTGCTGACTTGAGGCGTCGCTGATGGTGTAGACAATTGTGGTGGACAAACAAAACTTTGCCACATTTGGGCCATAGTGGTCTTGCCTTGTGCTGCGGCGCTGCCTCTGCTCCCTCTTTGTGCAGAGTTTCCTCCACTGCCTCGACGCACAGAGCTGCTTTGTAAAGCACTAGCAACAATGCTGTCGGGTGGAATGGAAAACATTATGGACTGCACCAGTGACTCTTCGTACTCCCGCAGTTTACGCTCCCGGTTCAACGTTGGTATGAGCCTTTGTACGCTGTCCCGGTAGCGAGGATCTAGGAGGGTGTACACCCAATAATCAGCCGAGACGAGAATGTGGGCGATGCGGCGGTCGTTTCTCAGGCACTGCAGCATGAAATCAACCATGTGCTGCTGACTCCCAACTGCCAAAGAACCGCTGTCCCCTGTTTGAGGCGTGACCTCGGCCTGCTCTGCATCACCCCACCCTCGCTGTACATACTGAGTCTGAGAGATGTCTTCCTCCTCCATCGACTCCTCCTCATCCTCCTCACAAAGTGTCCCCTGCCTAGGCCTTTGTGAGGAAACACGTAGCGCAGACTGTCCAGAAGCAGATGGCATTTGGGACTCCTCATCCTCCACCTCTTCCGAAACCTCATCCCTTAGTGCTTGCAGTGTTTGTTGAAGCAGGCAGATAAGGGGGACAGTCATGCTGACTAGTGCATCATCTGCACTCGCCATCCGCGTGGATTCATCGAAGGCACGCAAAACGAGGCAGATGTCCTTCATAGAGGCCCACTCAATGGTGCTTAAGTGTGAACGGCGCACAGTGCGACTTGTTTGCGCCTGATGCAGCTGGTACTCCATGACTGCTGCCTGCTGCTCACACAACCGCTCCAACATATGTAACGTTGAATTCCACCGGGTGGGTAGGTCACATATGATGCGATGTTCCGGAAGGCCAAATCGTCGCTGCAGAGCAGCGAGGCGCAATCTTGCCGTGCTGGAACGCCGCAAGTGAGCGCACTCTATGCGGACCTTGTGCAACAGTGCATCAAGATCCGGATAGTCCCTCAGAAAGCTCTGCACGACCAAGTTAAGCACATGTGCCAGACATGGGATGTGTGTGAGGTTGCCTAGGCCAAGAGCTGCCACCAGATTTCGGCCATTGTCACACACTACCAAGCCCGGCTGGAGATTCGCTGGCCCAAACCACACATCGCTCTCCTGCTTGATAGCATTCCAGAGCTCCTGCGCTGTGTGGCTTCGATTCCCCAAAGAAATTAATTTGAGTACAGCCTGTTGACGTTTGGCCACGGCTGTGCTCATATCGGTCGTAACAGGCTCCTGCTCTGCTGTTTCTGAGGAACTTGAGTAGGAGGAGGAGTCTATGTGTACAGACTGGAGTCCTGCAATCCGTGGCGTTGGAAGAACACGTACAGCGCCACTCTCCAGATCTGTACCCGGCTCCACAACATTGACCCAGTGGGCAGTGAGGGAAAGGTATCGTCCCTGTCCATGGTTACTGGTCCACGCATCGATGGTCTGGTGGACCTTGCTACTAACGGCGTTTAGTAGCGCATGTTTTATTTTGCCCTCAACATGTTTCTGCAGGGCAGGGACGGCTCGCCTGCTGAAATAAAAGCGGCTGGGCACGTTGTATTGGGGGACTGCCAATGCCATTAAGTCCTGGAAGGTGTCAGTGTCCAGCAGCCTGAATGACAGCATTTCAACTGCCAGAAGTTTGGCAATGCCAGCATTCAGAGACTGTGCTCGGGGATGGTTTGCCGAGTAAGGGCGCCTTTTATCCCATGCCTGTACTACCGATGGCTGTGATGGATGGGAACGTGCTGCTATGGGTGGAATCTGACAGGGTCTCCGGACAACAGTGGCAGAGGTTCTTCCTTGGCGATCCTGTGAGGAAGCCGAACCAGCAGTGTGTGAACTGGAGGAAGAGGCCCCAACACGAACTGAAGAGGTGGTAGGTGGTGCTGTACGTTGGCCTACGTCTTCAGGGTGTCTCTGCAACTCCAACTCGTGCTTGGTGCGCACATGTTTCCACATATTTGTGGTATTGAGGTTGCTGACATTTCTCCCTCTTTTGACTTTCTGATGACACAGCTTGCATTTGACAAAGCAAATGTCATCTGCAACTGTGTCAAAAAAGGACCACGCACTGCAAGTCTTGGGAGTGCCCGTTTTGCCTTTGGAATGAGGAATGCTCCTAACGGGTGCTGAAGTGGAGGGTACAGGCAACCAAGTCTTCCCCCTCCCTCTGCCTCCTGTTTTGGCCGGTAGGGGAATCTCTTCCTCCGAGCTGCTCCCACCACCTTCCTGTTCCTCACGCCATGATGGGTCAAGGACCTCATCATCTTCCCTCCCCTCTTCAAACAGCTGCTTCTCCGGGGTTGTCTCGCCAGCACCGTACGCACCAGAAAGTGGCAACTGAGTCTCGTCATCATCTGATGCGTACTGAGGTGTGCTGACCATAGGCACTGGCCCACTCGCCTCTTCAGATTCAGAGGGACAAAGAAGTTGCGCATCACTGCATACTCCCTCTTCTTCACATTCAGGAATGCTGCTTGGCTGGCCCCCTCTTTCCAAGCCAACAGATTCCGAGAACAGAAGTAGAGACTGTGATGGCTCCTGTCCATGTCTCTCTGACTGCCTGGGCACTTTGGCAGGTGGTGAAGAGACAGATGGTTGCTCTTCGGTGCTCTGGTCCTGAGAGGCTGTGGAAGTAATTGAAGTCGATGCGTTAGCTGCCATCCATCCGACAACGGCTTCAATTTGTTCCTCCCGCAGCAGTGGGGTACGTTGAGGTCCTACAAAGCTGCGCATAAAGGACTGTTGCCTGCTAAAACTGGGGGATGCTGATCCACTGGTGCCCGCAGCAGGCCCAGAATCCCCACGTCCTCTACCTGCAGAATCCCCACGTCCTCTCCCTGCAGAATCCCCACGTCCTCTCCCTGCTGAAACTCCACGCCCACGCCCACGCGCCTTACTCCCTGCCTTCTTCATCTTGCCAGACTGCTTAAGATAGGCAGAAAAGTACAAAGGGGGGCCTTAGTGTGCTTATTCCTGAACAGCTGGTTACAGGTACAAGAAACACTAATTTTATGAAGTGTGTGTGTGTGGACTACACTTTAATAGGAGCTGATGTGGCCGACACAAGTTCCAAATGTAGTGTTTGGTGAACTTTTTTTGTGGTTTCTTTGTTGGAAACAAACTCAAAGTATGTGAACAAAGAATTGAAACTGATAGTATCACCAACTTTTTGGAGCTATTACAATGCAGGCAGGTAACCTACAATGCAAAAGATGAGGCTCCAAAAAAATTGGGTAATACTAATCTGGCTGCGCCGGCAGGGCACAAGCCAGAAAAAAAGGCTCCTCTATCTACTCCTATATAGTGTTTGCAACCAACCAATGTTGATGATACGGATGGATGCACACTAATAGGAGAAGAAAAAATGAGCTGCACTCAAAGACAAATATGTGTGAGGCAGTGACGCACATTGAGTGTCCTACAACCAGACGTAGCTGCAGGACACTCTACTCAGCGTGAACTGCACTCACACACAGTCAGAGACCTCTCAGACAGCTGTGAACAGTGCAGTTAAGTGGGCACTGGCACTGACAGGCTGCAGAAAGGCTCCGCTGTGTACTCCTATATAGTGTTTGCAACCACCGTAGATGGAGACGGATGGATGCCCACTAATAGAAGAAAAAATGAGCTGCACTCAAATAAAAATATGTGTGAGGCACTGACGCACGCTGAGCGTCCTACAACCAGACGTAGCTGCAGGACACACTACTCAGCGTGAGCTGCACTCACACACAGTCAGAGACCTCTCAGACAGCCGTGAACAGTGCAGCAAAGTGGACACTAGCACTGAAAGGCTGCAGAAATGCTCCGCTGTCTACTACTAGTGTTTGCAACCAACGTATATGGATACAGATAGAAGCACACTAGATTAAAATTATGTAAAAAATGCAGCTAAAAAATTAAAAGATGTATGAGGCAGCAGTGAGGCACGCTGGGCAGCCTACAACCTGACGTGGCTGCAGGACCCACTCCACAGCGTGAGCTGCACTCACACAGCCCTTGCAGACAGCTGTGAACACTGCTGCTAGGGCAAAGAAGGCAACAGTGGTGGTTTATGTAGCCTGGGTAAAGCACTAGATGTTTGGTGGAATCGCTATTTCTAACTGTCCCTCACAGTCTTCTACAGCAGCCTGTCCCTAACTGAATTCACAGCAGAGTGAACCAGAAATGGCGGCTGCGGTGGCTTTTATAGTGCATCATGACATAATTTCGGCAGCCAATCACAGCCATGCCAATAGTTAACATGCCTACATGCCTAACAGGATGTGCCCACACTTCGGAGGATTCCCATTGGCTTAATCAAAGCAAGCAGGCTCATAGCATGATGGGAACTTCCGATTCCGGTATCCGATATGACAAAAGTATCGGAAGTCAGTATCGGAATTCCGATACCGCTAATATCGGCCGATACCCGATACTTGCGGTATCGGAATGCTCAACACTACTTATGACTGTTGTGTTTGAAACTGTTCAACTGAAAAGCGCTGCGGAATATGTTGGCGCTATATAAATAAAGATTATTATTATTATTATTATTATTATTATTATTATTATTACTGGGCCTGCATGGAGCTAGCACCACATGGTAGTCAGAGTACAGCATAGTAGATGCTCAGCAGGAACACCGGTTCCAAGAGTGTCAGAGTCACAGGGTGCAGGGCTCCCAACACAGAGGGATTCCAGGAACACAACAAAGCAGACAATTCAGACATGGTCAGGTACAGGACAGGTACAGGATCAGGGATGGATTCAAGCCTGGATACACCACCTCTAGGGCAGTGCGAAAGTAAACAGGGACAGGTACAGGAGCATGTATTCAGGCCCGGATATACCACCTCCGGGGCAAGGCGAGGGAACAGGACAAAGCAGGAATCAAGGCAGGGACTTTGGTACCATAACCGAGACAGACGAGGTCCACAGACACGAGACACACATGGCAAAGTCCAGGAGCTTTGTGAGTAGGGTAAGTTTATAAAGTAGCTGCCCCTCAGCAATTGGCTGGGGACAGCATTTCAAGTACACACACTAACCCTGATAAAAGCAGGGAAGGTGTGGCTGCACATGCCATAAACACACACAAAAACCATTGCAGCACAATCAGTGCAGGAACTGCAGCTTAGAGCACCTGGCATCATCTGCAAGCCTAGACACACGTGGAAAATCATGCACCAGCTGCAAATGGCCTCACAACCCGCAGACAGCTTCCACAGCGGCGACCAGGGACAGCACATGCGAAAGGTCAAGCAGCAGAGCAAAGATCTAACACCACATGTGCAGCTACGCAGCAGAGCAGGGAATTGAGCAGGCTCCATACAGGTAACAGCCAGCAGTATCCCAGCTCAATTAGGGGGGAAAAGAGTAAGGGGTTAAAGCAAACACATGAATTGTCACGCCGACAAGCAGATACAGACAGAACGGCGTGACATGCAGGTTTCGAACGTTCAGAAGAGGAGGCGATAGAGCTGGTGGCTGTTTAGGCAATATACGCCAAAACCTGTTCCTGATGCTCTGGCTTTAAAAGCAGTTTTCCTACTCCTAGAAAAGGGAACCTTACAGGCCTTCTCGGGCCAGACGATGACGCAGGCTCAACAACTCCTGCCTTAGCTGCTATTGTGCTTTTGCCAGAACCAGCCGATGCACCACCACCATTAGTACCAGCTGCGCCCCCCTGCCCACATCCGTGGCCTCTTCCTCCATACTTCTTCATGTTTGGGAAAATGTATCAAAAATACCAGCAGAGAGATGGTACAGTATGAGGAGCATCCAGCTGTGTAAGGTGTATTAAAAAAATTAAATCTACGTATATATTTTGTTAGTCACAGACGCTCTGCCAGTGTGTATTTGACCGTAATCCAACAAGCAGATATATGGTACTGTATCAGAAGTGTACAGCTGTATACATTTTTTGTGTAACTAACAATCTCCGTATATGTATTTACGGAGTGTCACACACACGCTGACTCTGTATAGATGTGACTGTAATGCGAACAGCAGATATACAATACTGTTTGAGAATCAGACAGCTCAATACGGTGTATGGAGAAATGGAAATGTCCGCATATGTATTTACGGAGTGTCACACACACACACGCTGACTCTGTATAGATGTGACCGTAATGCGAAAGGCAAATATACAATACGGTTTGAGAATCGGACAGCTCTATATGGTGTCTGTATGGAAAATTGTAAATCTCTGTCTATTTTTATACGGAGTGACACACGCTGTCTCTGTATAGTTTGGACCGTTATCAAACAGCAGGTATACAAAACTGTTTGAAAAGCGGACAGCTCTATACTGTGTAGGTCTGGAAAAATGGAAAATCTCTTTTTTTTTTCCAGAGTCAAACACAGATAGCTTGTATTTGTCCGTGATACCAGCCGATACACGGTAGTGTGTGAGGACTGGAGCGTACACCGCTATACGGTGTATGTATGGAAAATTTTAAATCTCCATCTATTTTTATACGGAGTGACACACACTGTCTCTGTGTAGTTTGGACCGTAATCAAACAGCAGATATACAAAACTGTTTGAAAAGCAGACAGCTCTATACGATGTAGGTCTGGAATAATGGAAAATCTCCTCTTTTTTTTTCCAGAGTCACATACAGCTTGTATTTGTCCGTGATACCAGCCGGTACACGGTAGTGTGTGAGGAGCGTACACTGCTAGATGGTCTGTGAGAAAATGAACGCTCAGTAACTGACCAGAACAAAATAATAAAAGTTGGAGTGCTTTGAAAAAAACAGTTTGAACACCAGTGTGCACACAGCAATGCAGCTATCAGGTAGCCTTAAAAGGCAGCCTAATCACCACCAGCGCTGCTGCACACAACAAAAATCCTCCCCTTTCACTGCACACTAACTGTACAGTGAAAAGCGCTATCAGCAGAAGCAGTTTTTTTCTACTTACCTGCCTAACGCTCTCCCTATTCAGAATCAGCAGCAGCACCTCTCCCTATTCTAAGATCAGCAGAACTAAGTTGGCGGTCGGCAGTCACTGCCTTTTATAGCCACTGTGACGCCACACAAAGCCAGCCAATCACTTCAATGCCCTTCTCTAAGATGGTGGTGGCCGCTGCCCATGTCATCGCGTTGCCCACAGTGTGCGTCCTCCATCATTGGCTGAGAAATGGCGCTGGAAGCATTATTTGAAACGCAACTTTGGCGCTCTGGTCGCCGACCTCATGGCCGTCCTCATGCTATGGTCGGGTTTCGATCGGCGAAACCTGACTTTAGCTAAAGTCGGCGACTTTAGAATTTGACATACCCGTTTCGCTCAACTCTAATAGCAGGGAATAAGTGCGTGTCCCGATTTATTACAGCTTGTGAACGAATGGCCCCTGTTCATATACCTAGAATCCCTCCCTGGGACTTAAACTTGGTCCTAGACGCCCTAACAGCAGCCCCTTTTGAACCAACAGACACTGTATCTCCACAATACCTGTCACTCAAAACGGCCCTCTTACTAGCACTAACATCTGCTAGGAGAGTTAGTGACATTCAAGCCTTATCCATAGATCCACCCTTCTTACAGATATATCAGGATAGGCTGATTTTAAAACCAGATCCCTCATACTTTCCCAAGGTATCAGCAAAATTCCATAGATGATAAGAGATACTTCTCCCCACTTTTTTCAGAGACCCCTCGACTTCTGCAGAACAGAAATTTCACACCCTAGACGTTAGGAGAACTGTCTTAAAATACATCGAAAGATCTGGGAGCTGAAGGTAGTGAAGGGCTCTGTTCATATCTTTTCACGGCTGTAAAAAGGGGTACGGAGTCACGAAGAGCACCTTATCCCGATGGATCAGGGATGCCATCCGATTGGCTTGCTCTCTGAGAAATGAAGATTCTCCGGAGAGCATCGGAGCACATTCTACTAGAGCAATGGCATCCTCTTGGGCCGAGAGGGGAGAAGATCCAAGCCATATGTAAGGCAGCAATTTGGTCAACCCCTTCAACCTTCTATAATCACTATAGACTTGACCTCTCGTCAACTTTAAACGTAAGCTTTGGCAGGACTATCCTTGGCATGGTGGTCCCACCCAGGTGATGGTCTCTGGAATTTCTCCAGTGGGTGCTGTCGTGGCGATGGGTAAAAAGCCGAATTACTTACCAGTAATGCTCTTTTAATGAGTCCACGACAGCACCCGCTCACTTCCCTCCCTATGAAGATAATAATAGTGATAGATACACCACATACAGTATATTAATAGAGTGTATTCCTTAAACATAAAAGTAAATAAGTTAACCTAAAATGCAAGAACCTTGCTTAACTTTTGGCGGTCCTCCTGGTACCCTGAAATACAACTGAGGAGAGGCGGACCACCCCTTGTCACGCCGCCTGTCACACCGCTCCCACCTGGTGCCGCTGCGAGGGTCCCGTCAGGTGTGCACGCGCACCTCTCGCTCCTAGCTCCGTGGTTGCGCTATGTTCCAGTGCGCATGCACGCTCTCCTCTGCTCTGTCTCCAGGCTTGTCCTCTCTATGGTATTGGAGGACTTGACCCGGAAGTCCAAGTGATCATGTTCTATATCAGGCTACCTCTTCCTATGGGAGGTGCCTGATTATTGCTGTGCTTCTTGGCTTTGTCTGCCTTGTCCTTGCCTGGCTGTGCGCTGTTTTCGGGTCCTCTGCCTCGCACTCAGCTGTGCCTCCTGGCACACACTCTGATTCTGTCCTCTGCCTTGCCCTCAGTTGTGCCTCCTGGCACTCGCTCTGATTCTGTCCTCTGCCTTGCCCTCAGTTGTGCCTCCTTGTACTCGCTCTGATTCTGCCCTCTGCCTTGCCCTCAGTTGTGCCTCCTGGCACTTGCTCTGATTCTGTCCTCTGTCTTGCACTCAGTTGTGCCTCCTGGCACTCACTCTGATTCTGTCCTTTGCTCTATGCTCAGTTGTGCCTCCTGGCACACCTTCTGCCTAGCATTGCACTCTGGCGTGCTTCTCTGCATGCGCTCCATTTAACCCTGTACTCAGACATGCTCCTTAGCACGCACCCTGCTTTGCTCGCTCCTAGGCGTGCTTGTCTGTGCACACCATACGTGCTCTCGTGTAACCGCCTTGCACGTTCCTGCAGACACACTCACTCATGTCTCCTGTGAGCCAGCCACCTGGTGCCAGCAGTCGTGGTACCTTACACCCTGGGGCTTGCCCTGACACTCCCTGTATAGGGGGTGGTCCTCACTAGGTCAGCTCGCCCTGGGAGGGTTGGTGCCTCGACCCAGAGGGTCCACTCCAGGAGGTGTCACACCCCTTTTATTTCTCTGTTGGTTTCCTGTTCCTATGGGGCGGATCCTGCTACCTCCAGTGGGTGCTGTTGTGGACTCATTAAAAGAGCATTACGGTAAGTAATCCGGCTTTTTTTTTTCGTCGCTGCGTCATTGCATTAAAATGCAATAACGGGCAATCAAAAGAACGTATCTGCACAATACGGGTATCATTAAAAATGTTAGCATGCAAAAAAATGAGCCCTCACCCAACCCCAGATCAGGTCCGAAAAATGGAGACCCTCTGGGTCTCGGAAAATGGCACATTTTTTTTTTTTAGCAAACTTTGGAATTATTTTTCACCACTGAGATAAAAAAGAATCTAGACATGTTTGGTGTCTATGAACTCATAATGACCTGGAGAATCATAATGGCAGGTCACCTTTAGCATTTTTTGAAGCTAGCAAAAAAGCCAAACAAAAAACAAGTGTGGGATTGCACTTTTTTTGCAATTTCACCGCACTTGGAATTTTTTTCCTTTTTTGAGTATGCAACATGCTAAAACCAATTATGTCATTCAAAAGTACTTCTCATCCTGCAAAAAAAAAAACCCTCACATGGCTATATTGATGGAAAAATAAAAAAGGTATGGCTCTGGAAAGGAGGAGAGCGAAAAATGAAATCGCAAAACCAAAAAAAGCTCTAGTCCTGAAGGGGTTAAATATAGCAAAAGGAACCTGATAGGAGATTTATGCTGCCTGAAACAAAGTCAGCATGAGTCAGACTGCGTTATTGTAGGCCTGTAAGTATTGCTTGGGTATTTTAGAGAAAATATACTTTGAAAAACTGTCTTGGTTCCAATGTGTCTGGGATGACTAGTTCATGAGGACACTACCTGGAGGCTTCTCCCTGCCTTGCTATCCATGACACATAAAAATTGACCTATAAGTCTCGGGGAGTGGCGCTAAGAGAAGCCACCAGTCTTGGATTTTATTCGTCTGAGATTACCTGGCTGTAAAAACGCAGGCTGTGTCTGATTCATATTGATTGTGGTTTGTGCAGCTTGAATCTTCTGCGAGGTTGACTTTAACATGTCTGTAGGTAGTAATAAACTTGTGTTTGTGCCAAAATAGTGTAAGATTGCAATTTAGAATCTTCAGTTAGTGGAAGTAAAATCCTTAATATGGCATGAATGATAGAAGGATTGAGTTACCTTAAAGGTTTTACAATAAACTTTAAGTTTGTGTCCAGTTTTTAAGCAGTTTCTTTCTAATGGTGACAAAATACATCTGCAGTGAAAGCAATGAGGGACAGAAAAAGTGAATGTTCTTCAGATTAAGTATTTCAGAGATAAAACTCATTAATTGACCTGAATTGAAGAGGAGAGCTACTGATTGTGACCTGAAGGTGTTGCCTTGCCTAGAGCCATGTTTGTTAATGATTCATTAGATGATTACTAAGAGCTGATGATGCAAAAAAAGAAAAAGCTAAATCACTGGCAGCATTTTAGCATACATCCAGACAAAAATAGAAACTTGACTATGCTCATGAATTATTATGTGCACTAATTGTGTGTAGTCTTTTGTAAGCTATACTGTTTGTTTGCCAAGGTCACCTAACTTCAGTTTCTGGGAAAAGAAAGCTTGGTCAGTATTGTTGGTATTACAAGTTCAACTTTTTATGGGATGTGTGATAATGTATTTGTTTTAGAAGTTTTAGTAAAGAGTCACTCCAGCTACAAAATTTTGAACGTTTTCATATTGAACCCCCAAAAGTTTTTTGATGCTGATACAAAGATCTGAAGCCACAGCTGAAGCCCGTGCCATAACAAAAACAAAATCACAAAATGTTACAATGACTAACCCTATTCAGGTAATTATAATACTGTATATCAGTGATGATGAGGCTTAAAGTTAAGATAAATAATTTATAGAAATATTAGAATTGATTTGTAGGACTGCAGTGCCAGGCTGATTAATCAAAAGAAGAGATGGAAAGCCGGGAGGTAAGACATTTTGCAAGTTTTCCATCCAGTGGTCAAATTACTTACCTGGCCAACGGCTAATTGATTCTCCCATCTCTTATAATTACCTACATTTTTCTGTGTCAGGATTAATAAAAAATAATTTTAATTTGCCACGTTTTACATTTTGACAAGCGTAGGAGATATTTAGCTGTGTGACATTGTAAGACAACGTTCACATGTTCAGCATTTGTGGGTGAAAAATACAGAAGTGGTGACGTGTTTCTATTATAGTTTTCTTCTGATTGTTCCACTCCTGGTTTCGGCTTACAAATACTGATGTAAAATACTGACCAAATACTGACCGTGTGAACATGGCCTAAAAGTAAGTCATTTTTACACAGCTGACTATAAGGCCGGGGTTACACTAGAGAGGAATACGGACTAGTATGAGGCGTTAAAAGCACGCATTACACACAGACAATTGATTCTCTATGGGGCAGCTCCCAACAGCCGTATAATTCTCACTCGTAATCTACGGTCCATGCCAATCGCAGCATGCTGCGATTGTCAGCGTACTACGCCCGTAGTACGCCAATGCAGCTCTATGGGTGCGCAAAAAATATGGATTACACACGGACCACACGTGTGGCTTGCGAGAAATATGCAGGTCTTTTGGCAGGTGACAGGAAATGGGCCAATCCATCATCAGGAAGCTTAGACATGCAAATGAGCTCAAAAAGCGCTCCAGACATCCAGGAAGTACGCCTCCACGGAGTACATCAGCGTCATGGCTCCATATTTTCTCAATGTGAAGATGCTTATTGTGTTAGTGCAGGAGCGGCCAGAAATCTGGGACCAACGTAATACCCATTATGCCAACAGGGCAAGAAAGGAGGAGTCATGGAGGCGCATATGTTGCCAGATGTTCCATGATTTTGGTGATCGGCCACGTGAGGAGCAGCAGCAACTGAGTAAGTACAACCCAAAGACTGTTTAAAATTACCTCACATCAAAAAATGCATTTAGAATCAGCCTCCCCCTTCCTGTGCTTGTACTTTTTGCCTCATGAGGTGGGTAGATTTTGATGTGACCCATGGATTTACACTGCCATCATTTGGCCCAGGCCACAAGCTCCTCATCCTCCTAGCCAACCAAGTTAGTAAGTGTAGTTACTTGATACATGAACTACTGTGACCCTGTGTATCTGGCCTGGATGCCCCAATTATATATGCCACCCTGGGTAGAAAGCATACCCCAGAAGGCCACATGCCTAGGCTACTGGTAGCAAATTTGACCTATCAAATATGTGAAATTGAGAATATTTCCTGTCACATTGCAGTGGAAGATGTGATGAGACGCTGGCGCAGCATCCGCGACCAATACAGGCGGGAACGTCAGCAGCGGTCCAGGAGTGGTGATGCGGGCCACATAAAGAGGAAATACGTATATTATGACCGCCTCTCCTTCCTCGCCCCTATTCTGGATCTGAGACCGTAAGTAGATACCTCACACCACATTACACAGATACTTTACAGGGCCAAAAATATTGATTTATTTTTGGCTCTGTTCTATTTCATAACAGAACTCAGTCCAACCTTACGGAGAGAGGAACTTGCTCAGATACAGAGCCCATCATTGATCCTGTAGGGGATGAGGTGGCTGGCCCATCTTCTCCCCCAACAAGAAGCATGGGTGAAGAATCCTCTCAGGAAAACCCAGTGCCTGCACCACAAACTCCACCACCAGGACCACATCCACAACCAGGATGTCTGCTGCTGCACCATCAGCCATACAGGAGGAGCAGGGCAACATGAGCAGCAGCCCAACTTCCCAGATCCAGGGCTCCCCACAGTCTGCTGGACCATCCCGGTGAGGAAGAAGAAGGCGCCATATCCCTGCCCAAGATACCCGTACCAATGTGGACACAGGGGTCCTCAACTATCTGTCTAGAGTCAATAATGATGATGGTGAGGAGGCATACTCACACAGCCTGGCCCTTTATCTTCGTGCCCTTTCCCATGAGGTTAGGCTCCGTATTCGAGGATGTTTTCAGATCCTGCTTGATGCAAGCACAAACCCCAATACCCCATATGAGTTATTTGAATATCTGGAGAGGTGGCAGCTTTCACCAAGAAATCTAATGCGCCTTAGACCACCCACACACATGCTTGCTCAAGCAGGCTCTGAGGATCCTCAAATACGTGGACCTACACCTCACCCCCTTCCTCCCCCTACCCAACCTTTACAACAGCAGCCACATATGTCAGGCTCTAGCCAACCTCACCAATATGGCCACTTTTTCCCACCCAGTGTTGGAGGCTGGTCCCAACCTGGTTGGGGACGACATGGCTATATTGGTGAGTATGAGACATGGGCCTACCCGACCCAACAAGATGCCCTTGTTCATTATCACTCTGGCCAGTACCAAGCCCAATCCCAGGAGGCAGTACATTACCCACATCATAGGCAACAGTATGCCCCCACACAGGGCGATGGGCAAGTTGGGCAAAGTAGCCAGCAGCAAACACAGGCTGGTCTTCTGCCTTCTCCTCCCCCAACGTACCAAAATTTATAATATTTCCATTTTGTTATTGCCTAATGTTATTTTTGTGTTTTCTATGTGTGAAAATTTTATTGTCACACAATGTTCACACCTGCAAAAAGGCCAATTTGGCCCATTCCCACTTTTCTGATATGGCAAGAATATGTTTTGCTTTAAAAAAAACAAAAAAAAAGGCTACATTTTACGTCTCTGTCTCAATTCTAAAAAACCGTGTCAGCATACTAACATACGCTTACCAATGCAATTCAACAGTCATAGAATCAGAAGGGGAAGAAATATATATATTTAGACACACAGAAACCAAACTATTATAACATAGACACAGCATGCTCTTGCCAAGAAATTTCCCCCTCAGGTGACATAAAGTAATTTGTGAAAATATCACGCACTTTGAGGCCAGAGAGCGGTCTACGTTGAGGGTTGATAGGTGGTGTCGCCCTACGCACATTGTCCGACCCACGCACAACACCAGCAGAGGAGGAACAATCATGTATCCTGGTGAAGTTATGAAGAACCACACAGGCTTTAACTACTTCATTAACATTTTGTTCACTCAGCTGAATGGCAGACTGGAGTACCCGCCATTTTGCACAAAGAATGCCAAAGGAACACTCCACCAGTCACGGAGCACGTGATAGGCGCAAGTTAAAAATTCTGCGCCGGTGGTCAAGGTTGCGCCGGGGATATGGCCTCATGACATTGCGCGTTAACCGAAACGCCTCATCTGCCACAAGGACATAAGGGACAGATTCTTGAGTGGAGCCTGGTAGCTGGCGTGGTGGTGATAGATCCAACTGGTTGGTGCGTAGCCGCCGAGCCATAATGGAAGTATTGAAGACTTGAGAGTCTCCCGCCCTTCCATAGGCCCCAATGTCAACAATTATAAACTTGTATTGAGGGTCGACCAGAGCCAACAATACAACAGAAAAGTATTGTTTATAATTGAAGAATTGGGAGCCAGAGTTCGGCGGCTTACGCACCCGGATATGTTTGCCATCAAGGGCCCCAATACAATTAGGAAACTGGCATTCCTCCTCAAAGTCCCTTGATATCCTCAATCAGTCTTCCATCCTGGGCTCGGGCATGACGAGTTGATGTAGTCTTGACCATATTTCACTACATGTCGACCTGACTATGCCAGAAATGGTTTATCTTTCAATCAGAAACTCATGGTGGAGGGCGGCATAAGACAGGCCAGTGGACAGGAAGCTGAAGAACAACAGAAAAGGAACATTTTAGAATGCACAAATTAAACAAAAAACAGGTACATACATACCAAACTTGTTAGGATTTCAGATCTACTAACACACACATATTTGGTCGCACAATGACTAAGTGATATTCAGTACATATTACACATAACATTCTGGTTGGAAGTTTCAACATATCTGGAATAAGATGAGGGCATTAAAATTAGTCCATGAAGCAATAAATACATACTTTGGGCAACACATCATGAACATAGAGAATGTGGTTGTGTAGTACATACCGTAATGTGAGTAGAAGTTGCTCCTCTGCAGATATAGCTTTGCGCATCCTTGTGTCCTGAAAGGTTATCCCAGGGGGCACTGTCTCCGAGAGTCAATCAAATGTTGCAAGGCTCATGTGACAGTATTGGTCGAATTTTGCAGGATGCTTCCGCAGAGAAGAATAGAGGCGGTGAAAATGACCTCTTGTGAGTCGCTGCCTCAAAAGTGGATGTACCCACATGCGTCTCCTCCTCCGCGGATCCACTATCACTGGGTATGGTTGACCAAAGCGGCGTGACAAAAGCCGGTTGAAGAGAACCTGCTCAGTTAATGTTGAAACTCAGACTGTCTGCCATGTTGCACATACAACACCAACACACCTAGTGAAGGCAAGGTCACAAATGGACAAAATGGAGGCTGCCACCTGTTCCTGAGGCAATAAATAGGGTGCAGGCTAATGATTTAAATAGTTAGCAGGCCTCAAAACCGTTAAATGTCCATTTTGCAAGCCTGCGAGAAAATCTCGCAATACGGATTCCATACGGATGACATACGGATGCTGACATGCGCAAAATACGCGACCACACCTTGCTTACGGATGACATACGGAGCACTATTTAGGGTTCATTCATCCGTATTACGCATGTAAACTACGGACCGTATTTTGCGTCGGTTAGTGTGACCCCGGCCTAAGGGTACGCTCACACGAGTGTATGAATCCAACAAGTGCAATCAATTAAAAAATAGGATTACATGCTGCGATTTGACTCCAAAATCAGATATGTGCGAGAAAAAATTGGATGCCATTTGGACCATCAAAATGTCATCTGATTTCTGCTGTGACTGATATGTTACAATTGTGGAAGATGAGAACTACAAATGGTCCTATAAATGATTAAATGCTGCTGTGTAAAAAAACAGATTGCATAAGAACAACACACGGATGACAACTGAGAAAAACAATAGTCCCACTTTTCTGGATGAGAAAGGGACCAATTTTTTTATATGCTCGTGTTACCCCAGCCTAAATGTCTTGGAGTCATGAAGTCATTGAAATGGCTGCCACATTGTGCAATAGTGCTAAAAATATGTAGTAACAAGAAACAAAATGAGGCATAAAGTCTTTACAATGTGAAAGTACAGAACAGACATAAAGCTTTAGAAATAAGAGGATAGATATGGAAAAAATCTAATTTGAGTTGAGTGTACTCGATTCTGCAGTTCAACTCAAATTTGAATAATCTGAAATTAAATTCATGCGGATCAGCGGAAAAAAAAAATGCCCGCCGATATTTCACACACGCTGCACACTCAGTGAGCGGGCCAATGGTGTCAAGTGCAACATCGCAGGCTTCCTCGTAATGCTCTGCAGCAATCTGATCACACGGTGTAGTACAGCCAGTCAGGGAACTATAACAGACAGTATAAAACATAGGGTCAACCAAGAAATGCCATTGTATGCTTGTACTGAATATAGGAAGGAGCACTCAGAGTACACAAAATAGGGATAAATAACGACCTAATGCGATTCTTAGGTCCAGACGTACAAGATGGAAAATGAGAATGATAGTATTCGTCTGAAAGAAGAAATCCACGTGAAATACAGTGAAGTCCTGTAGCACTTAGAGCAGATTTTGCAACTAAATCCAAATTTTCAATTCAAGTCTTATTTCTGTTTGTAAATGAAAGTGCAAAATGTGCGTGTCATTTAAACTTGAAATTAAAATATTTATCCCGCTTCATTGTCCCAATAGTCGACACATACACAGGCCACCTGAAAACAGCGTCCAGCTGGTCATACTAGCTGTTGGAAAATTATTCTAACCTAGATTTCCTAGTCATATCCTATTTTGTAAAGGCATGTTGCCTTGATTTATTGATTTATTTAATTTTTAAGAGAAAAATACATGATCATTTGATTATGAAACTTAAAATCAAGTGTTGACCTGCTAAAGTGTGGGTGCTTTTTAAAATAATGTTTGTGCGCCATTGATTTCGCTAATAGTCTAATACTAGAATACTAGAAGCAGCAATGTGCCACTTGAATATATCGTCCAGTTGCTTGTAAAAAGAGATTTTACATAAATATTCTAGTCCCATGCTATTCTGAAAAGGCTTTTTTTCATCACCTTTAATTTAAAAGGTCTATTTTCATTTTTGGAATACCTGTTATAATTGTCTAAGCTAGATGCTATTCATGTTATGGTCAAATTGCCTGTCATGATCTCAGTGTGGGTTTGACTCGCACACGTGAGGTTAATGTCTGGAACCAGTGCTGATGACTGGCATTTCTGGGGTTAAAGGTTGTGATCCCAGTGCAGGCTTACCTGCACACCTGGGGCTTATGATCATGGCCTATCCCTGGTTCTGGGAGAGGCTTCTTATAGCCTCAGGAGGCTCCTATCCCTGTCAGTTATACTTTCACCCTTGGCATAGTGTGGTGACCTCTGAGTGTGTTTGTGCTGTGTTCTTGTTTATCGGGATGCTCTGTGTATGACTCGGTCTGTTCTCTGGATATTGCTTGTTGGATTCAGCTTGGTACCTTCTATGTCTGTTTGGTTTTGATCTCTGCTTGGCCCCGACTCTCCGTTCTGCCTCATCCCTGGTACTTTACTGTTATCTCTGTGTACGACCCGGTTTGTCTGACTTTGAGAATTCCTGTATTACTGTTCTGCCTATCTCTGACAGCAGGATGCTAAGCCCTGCCCCCTTGTGGTTACATGACCGTAGGTCCTTCACTGCTCACTGACTTTAGCTTCTCCAGGTCCTGTTTGCTTGAACTAGCCAGCCGTGTCTGACCCCGGGCCCCTCTGCAGTGTGGGTGAGTCCTTGCTCAGCGGTGGCAGCACGCCGACCTTAACAGGACCGTGACAATAAACTTCTGTGAAGCCCTTGGGGGTTCAAAGTTCTGACCCCATATCTAGGTAAGTTCCTTGGGGGGGTCTAGTTTCCAAAGATCCTTGTGAGGGGTTTCCACTGTTTAGGTACATCATGGGCTCTCCAAACGTGACATGGCGTCCGATCTGAATTCCAGCCAATTTTGCATTGAAAACGTCAAACGACGCTACTTCCCTTCGGAGCGCTGCCATGCACCGAAACAGTGGTTCCCGCCACATATCAGGTATCAGAGTACTCAGGACAAATTGCACAATAACTTTTGCAGTCCAATTTCTTCTGTTACCCTTGGTAAAATAAGAAAAATTGGACCTGAAGTAATTTTTTTGTGAAAAAAGTTAAATGTTCATTTTTTTAAAACATTCAAAAAATTCCTGTGAAGCACCTGAAGGGTTAATAAACTTCTTGAATGTGGTTTTGAGCACCTTGATGGGTGCAGTTTTTAGAATGGTGTCACTTTTCTTATTACTTGCCAAATACAAGCCGCAGAGACACCATCACATGTTTCTCAACGCAAGCAATGGCTAGCCAGGTGTTTCCCCGGGAAGGAACAACCACGGGAAGGTCAGTCTCCAATGAAGGAAACCACCTATGCCAAAACATGGTATCCATCCACAGACAGCTGTTTCGGGGTAAATGCAACCTGTTGCAATTTGGTGCGGTCGGCGCAGCGTCAAAAGGACACATGCGCCGCCAAACACATACCTGTGCACGGCCTGCATCCCCAGTGCTAAAGATAGGGGACACAGGACGCATGCAGCATCATGTGCCCGTAGGCGGAGCTACCGGAGGAGGCGCGACAGGGGGCGGGGCTTAGCGGCAGCCGTGCACAGGCCGTCGCTGAGGCCTTAAACGCAAATGTGAAACTACCCTTTGTGCTGCTGCATGATATACATTGACGGATATCAAAAGTCCTAGATCCATCAGAAGACGTGAACGTGGATCAACGAAGGACATTGGTGCAGGCGAGACAGTGCCCACAAGGGAAAAATCCTGGAGTAGGTCCTCGTGCATTGAGGAAACTACTTGGAGTTGGGGTGTAATGACTCCTGGCTAGGATGTCATTCAAATTTTTTGACCTTCTCGCAGTCATGGAGGGAAAATCACCCAGTATTGCCCCCAGGGAGGGCTCAGCCCTAAGTATATTCCAATGCTTTTTTATAATTATTTGCATACTGAACCACTCGTGGTTATAAGTTGTAATGAAGCATATGGGCCCGTCACCAGTCTTACCTGTTTCTTCCTTGAGCTTGAGGAGTATCTCACACATAGGGCTGTCCATGACGGAGGCTCCCAGGAACAAACGGACCACCTCCAGGCCCTGTGATTGGTCAATGCAGGTGTACAAAGACTCCACATTGGCAGTAACAAATATAACATTCTCATCCACAAGAATGCCGTCAACCCGCGCCAGAACATCAGTTGTGTCACGGACGTAGGATGGTAGGGTCTCAACAATTGGTTTTAGATAAAAATCTATAAATTTACAAATGGAGTCACACAAACCTCCAATCCCCAACACAATGGGGCGTCCCAGGGGGTTTAGGGCATTTTTGTGGATTTTGGGTAATAGATAAAAAGGGGGGACCTGAGGAGACATAGTAACGATACCATCAAGAACCTGTTTAGGAATAACATTATCTTCAAATGCATCAAACAGGATGTGTTGTAACTCCACCAAGAAAGAAGACATGGGATTATAGGAAAGCTTGGTATATGTGTTGGAATCACGTAATTGGCGAAAAGCCTCACGTTCATATAAAGTATTAGGCCAGATCGCTATGTTCCCCCCTTGTCTGCCGGTTTGAAAACAACATCTGACATAGACCGCAATTGGGTAATTGCCAGCCGTTGTTTGGAAGTCAAGTTGTTATATCTACATTTTTTCGATAGAGTTTTGAAATTCTCCGTTATCAATTGAGTAAAAATATCAACGGCGGGACAGAGGGACAAGGGGGGAAACCTCGTGGATCTCGGCACTATAGATTCTGGGAATCTACTGTGTACTGGAGAAGTTTGCTCCTCAAGTAGCTCCTCCAGATTCCTCACTGTTTCTCTCTCGATGTCACTCAATGCCTCCACATTTTGCTGGTAGTTGTGAAGCTTTCTCAGGACCAGCTTGCGTGAGTACAGATGCAAATCCTTTAGGGCTGTAAAATAGTTAAACGCATTGGTTGGTGAAAATGTCAAACCCCCACCTTAGACCTCTAATTGTACATCAGAGAGTCTATGGTCCGAAAGGTTAACTACCTGTAGGACTTCCTGGGGCCCAACCAGGGATGACTTCCCTCCAGATGTGTTATTTTTGGTAGACTGTCTAGTCATGACTCTTTATTCATTAGAACTACCACCAGAGGTAGAGGTACCAGGCTGAAATGTAGAATTAGGGGTATCGTCACTCATGGAGCCATGGGGTCTCGCCGATGTTGATCTGGACCTAGAATAGGATCTAGATCTGGAGTATGTGTAGTTCCTATAGGGTGGACGGGAGCGCTTCAAAGTGTTGCACCACCTATAAACATGAGATAACTGCTTGTTCTGGATATCCCGCTTAAATTTCTTAGACTTGGTTGTCTGTATCTCGTGGGCACACTTCTGGAGCTCCGCATCCATGCTATCATTAAGTTTCTTAAGTGCATCACTTGTCATATTATTTTGCAAAATTGTTGGTATTTTCTCAATCTCAATCTCCAGCATTTATAAAGTATTCTGGTTCATTTCTCTAAGGAGAATCATGATCCCATTGGAACAGGAGTTTGTAAGATCCTCCCTCTTGGTGTTAAATTCATCACCTATTATGGGAAAAGAGGGAAACACCTGAATCCTTAGGCCCCTAGGAATCAATTCAGTTTGTATATATTTGTCAAGGAACTCACGATAGAGCATGACGCCGTGTCCTGTGTGTCAGGACCTGCCATGCGCAGTGCACATGCGCCGCTATCGTCTCTCTCATCAGGCCTGCTGCAACATGTGATGATGCAGCATCACTACTTTAAGGTCCTCAACCCTCAGCTTAGACCATCTTCTTGAGAAAGCTGCTCCCCGAACAGTGAAATGCGCATCGGGTCCACCTTTTGTGGGTCATCCCCTTCTACTGGTACTTTAAAGGTAAGCCTGATCGATCTTACACTTTACCTTTGTGATTGGATCACTAGCTGATACTTTTGTGATTAGGCAATGCCCACAGTTTGACACGCTCATTTGGTTTTTCCCTCAATGTTTTTATTATGGAGGGTTTACCCTTATTCCCATAGCATTAATGTTTGGCACCTCTGACATGTCTTGTATTGTGATTGTTGTGTCTCACTAATTGTTTATTAATAAAATTTTGATATTTTTTATTATAAAGCACTCGTAACTTAGCTTTTCCTCCTGTGGCTTAAGATTTATTTGGAAGTGAGTGCAGTTACTCAGAGTATTTTTGTTTGACACATGTCAAGCTATCCCCTTGTGGTATTACAATGAGACTGGATCTGTATATAATAGGTTAGAGGGGTACTCTCATGTCCAAAATCCTATTCTAAAATGTAGTAGGTGTAATAGTAATAATTTTTGAAAATTCCTCTAGTTAGAAATGTAGATTATTTCTTCTGATTTGCTATATTCCTTCTTCCATATTCAGGGCATTGCAGTAGCTTATGTATCTATGGTTGAGACCACTCATATAGCGAAAAGTAGTTAATTATTTAGCTGTTAGTAAGGCGATAACCATGGATACCTAAGCTACTACTTTTCAAATGTTTGATTAGTCACATTTAACAATTTTAGCCACCTGAACAATAATGTTGGCTCTTGAAGAAAATTAATTTCCATTTACGTGCTTTCATTGAGACCTGTTTATTTTTAAATGTTCTACTTTTCCCTTAAATGAACCACTTTAACTTGAACATATTCACTTGCTAAGATCCCTCTCACTCAAAATAAAATGGACTGTCAACTTACTGAAGGATCAGTTTACAATTATGTGGAGAAATGAGGGCAAAAAAGCAGGTAGGAGTGGTAAGGTGGACACATAGGTGATGCTGCTGCATTTTATTAAATGTGTTATGTTCTTTTAGTAGTGGTAGATTCACAGCTACAATGCTCTGTGCAACTGTATGTCATCAATGCTTTCAGCATCTTTTAGGCTTCTTCTTCAAATGTAGAGTAAAGGAAACAGGTCTCCTGGTGGTTCTCTGTACTGCAATTGGGAGACATAATGGCTGATAATTTCGTCTTACTCCCTCTTGGGCAACCAAGACAAAGATAGAGCATGCCATTGGATAAAACTCATTAAAATGCTATGTACAGTACATCTAGGCCATATACTATGCTAACTTTTCATAATGTGCTTTGTTAATGTTTCTCCAACAAAATTGTTGGGAAACAATTTTAAAAATATGTTCATCTTGTAGGCTGATAGCTGTAAGAAGAAAGATGCCATTAAGTATGGATTATTTTCATGGAAAAAGTAAGCTGGGAGGAGCTATGATTCCTTCTCCCTGGCTCATTTTCCATGAAAACCATTCATATTTACAGGCATCCTTTTGATTATCTCTGACAAATACCTGCATCTTCCTGAAAAAGCAGATGAACATATGGGTAAAAATTTCAAGGCAACCTCAGAAATCTGAAAAGTGATTTATCTTCTAACAGAGTTGCATGGCTCATTATCACTAGAACTACCGGAGGGGTCATTTTGAACCTTTTGCTATTTCTTTTTCCTATCATTTCTAAAATTTTAACAAATGAGTTCTGACTTTTTGTGACTTTTATTTATTCATGGTAGTGTATTTTAGGACACAAAATTGATTTGTAACTTTTTCAGGGTCCCGGATTTTACAATTCATACCTATAAGTACTGAAGGGGTCAATTTGACCCCATACATAAAAGTAGTAGTAGGCAAGTCACCTAATATTACAGAGTACAGAAAATCACAGTGCTTCTCCCTAGTTGTAGAGTGTAATTGTATCTTTGCATATCAGGGATGATTCAGCATTTTGTTTTGTCTAAACTTGTCTGAACATGTTTGATCCATGTCTCTTGTAGCGATTTCTGCCTGCACTTCAGTAGCAAACATTACAGTTGAAGCTACATTATGATTTAAGTCTGTATTGAAAGCATATATATATATATATATATATATATATATATATATATATATATGTTTAATCTGTACCTAAGTCTCATCAGAGGAAAACGGATTTAATATTTGTCCCCTGATATTGTCTATGTTGCAGTGTACATTAGTTCATTCATTATAGGCCTTTCCACACTTTTTTATGTATACACTTACATACACCTAAGAAGAAAAGGTGTAATATCACAATGGTACAGTGTGAACGAACTTCTATGACGGCAGCTGCCATTAGAAATTAGAAATGCATATTGTGAATACTACTAACCTAACATCAGAAGTACAGACTTTCTTGTTATTTGTGTACCTTTTCTTTCCACATTTCTATTGCAGTGTGGTGTCAGAAGCAGAACCTTACCAGGGATAGAAGGAAGAGCTGCTGTCGAGTGGGGGCGTCATGCTCAAATCTTAGGGTGGCAACTCCGGTAGGTAGGATCAGCTTTAGGGACAGCTTAGGGGCACAGATAGATCTTTCTAGATGCATACAATCTTAGACAACCTTTTATTATTTGCATTTTCTTCACACACAGGGTTTTTTGTGTGTTGGTGTATTTTAACCTATATAATAAATGTGAAAAGAAAAATATTTCAGCTCACCCCTTGGCGTCCTTGGATAGCAGGATCCACACCGTCGCACGGAGCCGCCCTGCTCTGGCGGATATACTCCAGATACACAGTAGTCTCAAGCGATCTCAGTCAGGAAGGTAGTAGTAAAAATTATTCCTTTACGGACTGATGCTAGCCAAACAGTTCACCAAACGTTCGTCGAACGTATCCGAATCTTATTGCATTCAATGGGAGACAAAATCGAACCCATAGACAACACCTTCAGGGGGCATCTATAGACCCACAGTAGAAACTTTGGCACAGCACTCAGGCATGGGCCATGCATGAGACAGGGGGTGAGCTAGCATTTGCAGCTTGGAATTGAATTTTCAATGAGGACCTGGTGGATAAGGGTGCGTTATAAGCATTCTCAGCTGGGAGACTTAGAATCATAGAATTGTAGAATTGGAAGGGACCTCCTGGGCCATCCGGTCCAAACCCCTGCTCAAAGCAGGATTCGCTAAATCATCCCAGTCAGATGTATGTCCAGCCTCTGTTTGAAGACTTCTATTGAAGGAAAACTCACCACCTCTCGTGGCAGCATGTTCCACTCATTGATCACTCTAACTGTCAAACAGTTTTTTCTAATATCTAATCTGTGTCTCCTCCCATTCAGTTTCATCCCATTGCTTCTAGTCTTTCCTTGTGCAAATGAGAATAAAGATGATCCTTCTACAATGTGACAGCCCTTGAGATACTTGTAGACCACTATTAAGTGTCCTCTCAGTCTTCTCTTCTGCAAGCTAAACATTCCTAAATCCTGTAACCTTTCCTCATAAGACACGGTTTGCAGACCGGTAACCATCCTGGTCGCTCTTTTCTGAACTTGCTCCAGTTTGTTGATGTCTTTTTTAAAATGTGGAGCCCAAAATTGGCCAAAGTATTCCAGATGAGGTCTGACCAAAGAGGAGTAGAGGGCAATAATGACTTCATGTGATCTAGACTGTATGGTTCTGTTAATACATCCTAGAATTGCATTTGCCTTTAATGCTGCTGCATCACACTGTTGACTCATATTCAGTCTGTGATCAATTTGTATACCCAAGTCTTTTTCACATGTGCTGTTGCTTAGCCCTATTCCTCCCATTCTGTATATGCTTTTTTCATTGTTATTGCCCAGATGTAGTACTTTGCATTTTTCCCTGTTAAAAACCATTCTGTTATTTGCTGTCCACTGCTCCAGTTTATTTATATCTTTTTGAATCCTCTCTCTCTCTTCTCTAGTATTAGCTATCCCTCCTAGCTTTGTGTCATCAGCAAATTTAATCAGTTTACCCTCAATTCTTTCATCTAAATCATTGATAAAGATGTTGAACAATACAGGGCCCAGGACAGAGCCCTGTGGTACCCCACTTGAGACATTCTTCCAACTGGATGTGCAGTCTTTTTCAACCACTCTTTGGGTCCGATCACTATTCCAGTTATGAATCCACCTTGTCCATTTCATACTTAGCCATTTTTTCAATAAGGATTGTGTGAGATACTTTGTCAAATGCTTTGCTGAAGTCAAGATATACTATATCTACAGCATTTCCATGATCCACCCAATCAGTGATTCTGTCATAGAAGGAAATTAAGTTAGTTTGACATAACTTATTAATTACAAACCCATGCTGACTCTGTTTAATCACTTCATTCTTATCCAGATACTTACATATATGTTGTTTAATAATTTGTTCAAAGATCTTTCCTGGTATAGAAGACAGACTCATCGACCTATAGTTGCCTGGGTCCACCTTCTTCCCTTTTTTGAAGATAAAAACAACATTTGCTCTTCTCTAGTCCTCTGGGACTTCTCCTGTTCTCCAAGAATTTTCAAAGATTATGAAGAGGGGTTCTGAAATTTCTTCTGCTATCTCCTTCAGTACTCTGGGGTGTAATTCATCTGGACCTGGAGACTTGAATTCATTTAGCTTAGCTAAGTGTTTCCTCGCTATCTTTCTGTTTATAGATATCCTGGATTCTTCTATTCCCTTAAGAGGACAGTGAAGAAAAGTTGATGTTACATTTTCTTTCTGAGAGAAAACAGATGCAAAATTGGTATTTAAAAGTTCGACCTTCTCAACATCCTGTCTTACGATTTCATCATTTTCATCCTGTAAAAATCCTTTAGCATCTTTGACTTTTCTTTTACTTTTGACATATCCCCAAAATCCTTTACTATTGCTTTTGACGTCTCTTGCAAGCCTCTATTTATTGTCAGCTTTAATAATCTGAGTTGTGCCCTGCAAGTTCTGCAGACAGCATTATATTCTTCTTTAGATATGCCTCCCTCTTTCCGTTTTATAAACATTTCTTTCTTCTTTTTTAGCATGTGCTTAAGTTCTGTGTTCATCCATCCTGGTTTCCTTAAATGCATCCTATTCTTCCCTCTTTTCAGAATTGTTAACAATTTTGCTTTGAGAATTTCATTTTTCATGATTTCCCATCCTTCCTGGACACTTTTGTCCTTAAGGATATCCAGCCATTGGATCCCTCCAATTCTCTTTCTGAATCCCTTAAAATCTGCCTCTCTGAAACCTAACCTTGACGTCTGAGTCTTCAAGGGTCTTCCGCCTCTAGTTATCCAAAATTCTAAAATAGCATGGTCGCTACCTCCTAGGGTCCCAGCCACTTTTACCTCCTCAACCATTTCCTCCCAGTTTATAAGGATTAGATCCAAGGTAGCAGTTCCCCTTGTTTTCTCCCCTACCTTTTGGAAGATAAAGTTGTCAGCAAGAGAGGCTAAGAATTTCCTTGACCTGTTAGTTTGCCTGAGAGAGATTCCCAACAAATGTCAGGATAGTTGAAATCTCCCATGACAACTATGTCATATTTTTTGGGGAACTTGGCCATTTGATGCATAAAGAGTTCATCCATATCTTCAGCTTGCACAGGCGGCCTGTAGTAAATGCCTACAATGGTGTCCTTTCCATTGTTCTGTCCTTGTATTCTTCCCCAGTTTCCACAGAACTCCCAGTCTCTGAAGCTTCTATCTCTGAGCAGATATACGCGTTTCTAACATACAATGCGTCACCTCCTCCTCATTTGTCAAGTCTGTTTCTAGCAAATAAGTTGTATCCTTCTAGCCTTGTATTCCAATCATGTGTATCATCCCACCAAGTTTCAGTGATTCCAATGACATCATATTTCTTTTCCTGCATTAGTACTTCCAGTTCTCCTTGTTTGTTGCCCATGCTTTGTGCATTAGTATAGAAACATTTTAGTTTGTGATTGGTTTCTCTTTCTCCAATATTTTTATTGTTTAGATTCTTTCATCTTTGTTCTTCCTTTCCACTTCTATTAGCAGAGTTCTCAATAGCATTTGTTAGGTGTATGGCTTTTTCTGGCCTTTTGCTTCCCTTCCCTCATTGTTCTAATTTAAAGCTCTCCTGATGAGTGTAGCTAGGCGACTTCCAAATACATGTTTTCCAGTCTTCGTGAGGTGCACCCCACCTCTAGCAAGTAGTCCATCGTATAAGTAATTCACTCCGTGATCCAGAAATCCAAATCCTTGCTGATGGCACCATCGACCTAGCCAGTTGTTCACCTGCAGAATCTTATTTCACCTCCTTGTTCCATGGCCATCCACTGGGAGGATGGAAGAGAAGACCACCTGCGCTCCCAGTTCTTTCACTTTCTTACCTAAGTTTTCAAAGTCACTGCAGATGGTTTCCAGGTCGATTCTTGCTGGGTCATTTGTCCCCACATGTATTAGCAGGAATGGGTAGTCATCTGTAGCTCTGAAGAGTCCTGATATCCTGTCAGACACATCTTTAATTTTTGCACCTGGAAGACAGCACATTTCTATTGAGGTTATGTCCGGTCTGCAGATAGCGGCTTCTGTTCCTCTCAACAGGGAATCCCCCATGACCACTACTCTCCGTTTCTTCTTCACAACATTTTTCTTTCTCCATCCAGAAGGATTCTGAAGGCGTACAAGGTTGCTGTTTGTGGGCAAAGTCTTATCCTGATGTATTTCTTAATTGTTCTCCTGCGTAAGAGCCTGGTACTGGTTCCTGAGCAGTAAGGGTGCTGACTGCCTCCCAATCCTCCTGCTGCTCTGGGTCACATGTTTCCATTCCTCTGTTTCTTCAGGTGCACTTCGAATTTCTTCTCTTTCTGTATCATGAAGAGATAATTCTGCTCTGTCTAAGAACTCTTCACCTTCCTTAATGATCTTCAATGTAGCTAACCTATCTTCGAGATTTTGCAACTTTTCCTCCAACAGGGACACAAACTTGCATTTGTGGCATGTGAAGTTTGGCTTTTCCACTGATAAGTCTGTGAACATGTAGCAAGAAATGCAGCTCACCAAATGGCTCCTGACCTCTTGCATATTGTTATAGTTATAGAGATTTCAAAGCGATGAAAAAAGAGCCAAAATTTATCGGCGCGCGGTTTACCGATTTCCTCTTTTCAGCTCCAACGGCCAAAATCCAGTGATCGTTGAGCTCACGGAGACTTCTCACTTATCCCAGAAGGCACTGGGAATATGCAAATTCTCTCCTCAGGACTCTTCCCCTGGTTTACGGATTTCCTCTTTTCAGCTGCAACAGCCAAAATCCAGTGATCGTTGAGCTCACGGAGACTCTTCACTTATCCCAGAAGGCAATGGGAATATGCAAATTCTCTCCTCAGGTCTCTTCCCCCTGATACCTCAGGCAACACCTCCATTTTTTTTTTATTCCAGCCACACTCAGTTGGCACAAGCATCAGTTTCATACAGTACTATTGTTAGAAAAATGTAAGGAAAGCAACACAGGTTGTTGACTAATCAATTGACCCACAGTAGAACCTTTTATAATGGCACAGAAAAAGTCAGCCATAACCCAACTTGGAGTCTCCACATTACAAAATAATAATTGTCACACACCCTGAAAGCGGCATCAATTATAACAGAACAGAAAAAGTATAACAGGCCTCTTAAACTCCTTCTACTAGAGGCTAACCACCACATGGAGACCCAACTTGGAATCTCCACATTTCAAAAAATAATTGTCACACAACACTAAAGTAGCATCAAATTCCTCAGGGGAGAAAGAGTATAATAGGCCTCTGACACATCTTCCATCACAGGCAACCCACCAGATGGAGACCCAACTTGGAGTCTCCACTTTTCAAAAAAGTAATAGTCACACAGCACTAAAGTGGCATCAATTTCCACAGAGTAGAAACAGTATAATAGGTCTCTGACACACCTTCTACTACAGGCTAACCATGACATGGAGACCTAACTTTTGAGTCTCCATATTTAAAAAAAAATTGTAATATCAGAAGCAGCAGCAACAGGCGGCACAGAAGACCCCACAAAGATGGCACAGACTGCAATAATGCAAGATCAATACATGGCAATAAAAAGTACATAATCGCATAGTCTGCCCAATCTGTGATTGAAGCAAACAAAAGTGATGTCCAGCGGGTAGTAGAAGTAAAAATTAACTTTTAATGCAAAAATGGTTAAAATTCCATATAATTAATGTCCAGCACAATACACATACTGGCTAAATGCCGCTAATGAACGACGCGTTTCGACTTTCTTAGATCATGACTAAGACTTAAAAGTCGAAACGCGTCGATCATTAGCGGCATTGAGCCAGTGTGTGCATTGTGCAGGACATTACTTATATGGCATTTTAACCATTTTTGCATTAAAAGTTAATTTTTACTTCTACTACCCGCTGGACACCACTTTTGTTTATTGGCTTCGGCTGTGGCTGCTTCACCCTTGCCCATGCAGAATACTACCAAGCAAGCTGGACATTAAGATGGACTACTAGTGGTGAGCTGACCTTTCCTGCATTTTTTCTATATAATCTGTGATTGGGGTGCAAAAGTCAACGAAGATCCATGACTAGTTTTGAGCATTCCGATACCGCAAGTATCGGGTATCGGCCGATATTCACTGTATCGGAATTCCGATACTAAGTTCCGATACTTTTAGCATATCGAATACCGGAATCGGAAGTTCCTATAATGCTATGAGCCAGTTTGATTTGATTCAGCCAATGACAATCCTCAGAAGTGTGGGCACATCCTGTTAGGCATGTAGGCATGTTAACTAATGGCATGGCTGTGATTGGCTGCTGAAATGATGTCATGATGCACTATAAAAGCCGCCGCCACCACCATTTCGGGTTCAATCTGCTGTGAATTCAGCTAGGGACAGGCTGCTCTTCAAGACTCTGAGGGACAGTTAGAGATAGCGATTTTCAAAATCATATTGTGCTTTACCCAGGCTACATAAAAAACCTCTGTAGCTTTCTTTTGCCTTGCAGCAGTGTTCACAGCTGTCTGCAAGGTCTGTGTGAGTGCAGCTCACGCTGAGTAGTGTGTCCTGCAGCCACGTCTGGTTGTAGGCCACTCAGCGTGTGTCACTGCCGCATACATATTTTTCTTTTTTTGCTGCTCATTTTTCATTCTCCTATTCGTGTGCATGCATCCGTATCCATCTACATTGGTTGGTTGAAAACACTATAGGAGTAGACAGTGGAGCCTCTCTGCAGCCTTTCAGTGCTAGTACCCAGTTTTCTGCACTGTTCACGGCTGTCTGAGAGGTCTCTGTGTGTGAGTGCAGCTCACGCTATTGTGTGTCCTGCAGCTACGTCTGGTTGTAGGCTGCTCAGCGTGCGTCACTGCCTCACACATATTTTTCTTTTATTGCTGCTCATTTTTCATTCTCCTATTAGTGTGCATTCATCCATATCCATATACGTTGGTTGCAAACACTACAGGAGTAGACAGCGGAGCCTTTCTGCAGCCTTTCAGTGCTAGTGCCCATTTATCTGCACTGTTCACGGCTGTCTGAGAGGTCTCTGTGTGTGAGTGCAGCTCACGCTGTAGTGTGTCCTACAGATACGTTTGGTTGTAGGCCACTCAGCGTGCATCATTGCCTCACACATATTTTTCTTTTATTGCAGCTCATTTTTCATTCTCCTATTAGTGTGCATCCATCCATATCCATCTACATTGGTTGGTTGCAAACACTATATAGGAGTAGATAGAGGAGCCTTTTTTATGGCTTGTGCCCTTCAGCTGCAGCCAGATTAGCATTACCCTTTTTTTTGGAGCCTCATCTTTTGCATTGTAGGTTACCTTCCTGCATTGTAGTAGCGCCAAAAAGTTTGTGATACTATCGCTTTCAAATCTTTGGTCACATCCTTTTTGTTTTTTTGAAAAAAACAAAAACAAAATAAAGTTCACCAAACACTCCATTTGACAGTTGTGTAGGCTACATTAGCTCATATAAAAGTGTAGTCCACACACAAATTATAAAAGTAGTGCTTCTTATACCTGTTAGCAGCTGTTCAGGAATAAGCACACTAAGCCCCCTTTGTACTTTTCTGCCTATCTTTATCAGTCTACCAAGATGAAGAAGGCAGGGAGTAAGGAACGTGGGCGTGGAGTTTCAGCAGGGAGAGGATGTGGGGATTCTGCAGGGAGAGGACGTGGGGATTCTGTGCCTGCTGCGTGCACCAGTGAGTCAGCATCCCCCAGTTTTACCAGGCAACAGTCCTTTATGCGCAGCTTTGAAGGACCTCGCCGTACCCCACTGCTGCGGGAGGAACAAATTGAAGCCGTTGTCGGATGGATGGCAGCTAACGCATCGACTTCAATGACTTCCACGTCCTCTCAGGGCCAGAGCACTAAAGAGCAACCATCTGTTTCTTCACCACCTGCCAAAGTGCCCAGGCAGTCAGAGAGCCCTGGACAAGAGCCATCACAGTCTCTAATTCTGTTCTCTGAATCTGTTGGCTTGGAAAGAGGGGGCCAGCCAAGCAGCATTCTAGAATGTGAAGAAGAGGGAGTATGCAGTGATGAGCAACTTCTTTGTCCCTCTGAATCTGAAGAGGCGGGTGGGCCAGTGCCTATGGTCAGCACACCTCAGTACGCATCAGATGATGACGAGACTCAGTTGCCACTTTCTGGTGCGTACGGTGCTGGCGAGACTACCCAGGAGAAGCAGGTGTTTGAAGAGGGGAGTGTAGATGATGAGGTCCTTGACCCATCATGGCGTGAGGAACAGGGAGGTGGTGGGAGCAGATCTGAGGAAGAGATTGCCCGAACGGCCAAAGCAGGAGGGAGAGGGAGGGGGCAGACTTGGTTGCCTGTAGCCTCCACTTCGGCACCCGTTAGGAGCATTCCCCTTCCAAAAGCCAAAACGGGCGCTCCCAAGACTTGCAGTGCGTGCTCCTTTTTTGACACAGTTGCAGATGACATTTGCTTGGTCAAATGCAAGCTGTGTCATCAGAAAGTCAAAAGAGGGAAAAATGTCAGCAACCTCAATACCACAAATATGTGGAAACATGTGCGGACCAAGCACGAGCTGGAGTTACACAGACACACTGAAGACGTAGGCCAATGTACAGCACCACCTACCACCTCTTCAGCTCGTGTTGGGGCCTCTTCCTCCAGCTCACACACAGCTGGTTCAGCTTCCTCACAGGATCACCAAGGAAGAACCTCTGGCACTGTTGTCCAGAGACCCAGTGACATTCCACCCACAGCACCACGTTCCCAGTCATCCTCATACTCCCAGGCCACTCTACAGCCATCGGTAGCACAGGCATGGGATAAAAGGCGGCCATACTCGGCAAACCATCCCCGAGCACAGGCTCTGAATGCTGGCATTGCCAAACTACTGGCCCTTGAAATGCTCTCATTCAGGCTGGTGGAGACTGACACCTTCCGAAACTTCATGGCATTGGCAGTCCCACAATACACCGTGCCCAGCCGCTTTTATTTCAGCAGGCAAGCCGTCCCTGCCCTGCAAAAGCACGTGGAGGGAAAAAATAAAACATGCACTACTAAACGCCGTCAGTAGCAAGGTCCACCTGACCACCGATGCGTGGACCAGTAACCATGGACAGGGACGATACCTTTCCCTCACTACCCATTGGGTCAATGTTGTGGAGCCGGGTACAGATCTGGAGAGTGGCGCTGTACGTGTTCTGCCAACTCCACGGATTGCAGGAATGCAGTCTGTACACATTGACTCCTCCTCCTACTCAAGTTCCTCAAAATCAGCACTGCAGGAGCCTGTTACGACCGATATGAGCACAGCCATGGCCAAACATCAACAGGCCGTACTCAAATTAATTTCTTTGGGGAATCGAAGCCACACAGCGCAGGAGCTCTGGAATGCCTTCAAGCCGGAGAGCGACATGTGGTTTCTGCCAGCGAATCTCCAGCCAGGCTTGGTAGCGTGTGACAATGGCCAAAATCTGGTGGCAGTTCTGGGCCAAGGCAACCTCACTCTCATCCCATGTCTGGCACATGTGCTGAACTTGGTCGTGCAGAGCTTTCTGTGGGACTATCCGGATCTTGATGCACTGCTGCACAAGGTCCGCATAGAGTGCGCTCACTTGCGGCGTTCCATCCTGGCAAGATCGCGCCTTGCAGCTCTGCAGCGCCGATTACGCCTTCCGGAACATCGCATCATATGTGACCTACCCACCAGGTGGAATTCAACGTTACATATGTTGGAGCGGTTGTGTGAGTAGCAGGCAGCAGTAATGGAGTACCAGCTGCATCAGGCGCAAACAAGTCGCACTGTGCGCCGGTCACACTTCAGCACCACTGAGTAGGCCTCTATGAAGAACATCTGCCTCGTTTTGCGTGCCTTCGACGATTCCACGTGGATGGCAAGTGCAGATGATGCACTAGTCAGCATGACTGTCCCCCTTATCTGCCTGCTTCAAAAAACACTGCAAGCACTAAGGGAGGAGGTTTTGGAAGAGGTGGAGGATGAGGAGTCACAAATGCCATCTGCTTCTGGACAGTCTGCGGTACGTGGCTCCTCACAAAGGCCTAGGCAGGGAACACTTTGTGAGGAGGATGAGGAGGAGTCAATGGAGGAGGAAGACATCTCTCCAGAGGAGGGAGGTACACAATGCTCTAGTCAGTATGTACAGCGAGGGTTGGGTGATATAGAGCAGGCAGAGATGACGCCTCAAGCAGGGGACAGCGTTTCTTGGGCAGTTCGGAGTCTGCAGCACATGGTTGATTTCATGCTGCAGTGCCTGAAAAACGACCGCCGCATCGCCCACATTCTCAACACGGCTGATTATTGGGTGTACACCCTCCTAGATCCTCGCTACTGGGACAACTTACAAAGCCTCAGAACACAGTAAAATGCGGGAGTACCAAGACACACTGGTGCAGTCCATCATGTTCTCCATTCCACTCGAGAGCAGTGCTGCTGTTGTTTTTCAAAGCAGCTCTGTGTGTCGAGGCAGTGGAGGAAGCTCTGAACAAAGAGGGAGCAGAGGCAGCGCCTCAGCACAAGGCAAGACCAGTATGGCCCAAATGTGGCAAAGTTTTGTGTGCCCGCCACATACGTCTACACCATCACAGATGGCTCCAGTCAGCAGGAGGCAACGTTTCCGTCAGATGGTGACAGGCTGCATGTCTTGCCCTGTCAGTGTACTCCCAGATGGCCTTTCCCCCTTCAAGTTTTGGGTCTCTAAGCTGGATACATGGCCAGAGCTTAGCCAGTATGCATTGGAGGTGCTGGCTTGCCCTGCTGCCAGTGTATTATCGGAACGCGTCTTTAGTGCCACAGGTGGTGTACTAACAGACCGTCGCACGCGACTATCCTCCGATAACGTTGACCGGCTTACTTTTCTGAAAATGAACAAGGCCTGCATCTCACCAGAATTTGCCAGTCCTCTTGCAGAATAAATAATTGGTTGGCAACAGTTTCCAGGTCTCCTGTTGTGTTCATGTTTCTACCACCTTAACTGTAATCCCTGGGCTTCAACACAGCCTGTTGTTGCTCAGAAGTGCCATCTGCACAGAGAAAAACACTAGCTCCTGTGTTAGTGGGGTTTAGTAACGCCAGCTGCTCCCCTTCTGTGTGGACGGCAAAGTCTTCTGCTCCCTCCACATTCAAACTACTACTGATTTTTAACCATGCTCCACTTCGGCCTCTGGCTCCATTGTCTCTAGAATTTCCTCTGGCCTCCAACCCCGCCAGTTGCTGCTCTGAAGTGTCGTCAGCACAATCCACACTTGTTCCTGTGTTACTGGGGCTCAGTCGCGTCAGTTGATCCCCTGATGTGTGTCCGGCAATGTCTCCTGCTCTGTCCACATTCCCATTACTGTTTTTCTTATCTTTCAGGTTACATCGGGGGGCTTATCTACAGCATTACAGAATGCTGCAGATAAGCCCCTGATGTCTATGCCGGCAGCTAATCGGGGCTAAAAAGGGTGACAGATTCCCTTTAAATTGTACAATAGCTCAAAAACAGGACAGCATATTACTCCATACAGTGTTATGGCGATCACATTGTGCGCCATACAGAATAATGAGCCCCATATATTTCTCCATACCAAATAATTAGTCACATATAATGTTCCATACAGTATCTGATGAGCTCCACATAATGCTCCATATATAATGTGCCCCATTTGTAATGCTCCAGTGTATAATGTGCCCCTTAGATGCTGCTCCAGTGTCTGATCTGCCCCATTGACAATGCTCCAGTACATGATGGGCCTCATGGATGATGCTCCAGTGTATCATGGGCCCTAATAATGCTCCATATATAATGAGCCCCATTTGAAATGCTCCAGTGTATAATGTGCCCCTTAGATGCTGCTCCAGTGTCTGATCTGCCCCATTTACATTGCTCCAGTACATGATGGCCCTCATGGATTCATGGATGATGCTCCAGTGTATAATGTGCCCCTTAGATGTTGCTCCAATGTCTTATCTGCCCCATTTACAATGCTCCAGTACATGATGGGCCTCATGGATGTTGCTCCAGTGTATTATGGGCCCAAATAATGCTCCATATATAATGGGACCCATTTGCAATGCTCCAGTGTATAATGGGCCCCTTAGATGCTGCTCCAGTGTCTGATCTGCCCCCTTTACAATGCTCCAGTACATGATGGGCCCTATTTTTAATTAACCCAGGCATGGTATGTGAAAAGAGCTCCATGTAGTAATCTGAGGTGTGTGCTTCCACATCCTTCACTTTTGGTGTGGGTGAAGGACACAAGGAAAGGGGTTGCTCCTGACCAGAAGCCTGCAGTTACGACTCAGTGATTGCATTTTTTACAACTTCAGAAGAGGAGGCGATAGAGCTGGAGGCTGTTTCAGCAATGTAAGCCACAAACAGTTCCTAATACTCCGGCTTTAAAAGCAGTCTACCTACTCCCAGAAAAGGGAGCCTTACAGGCCTTCCAGAGCTACACAATGACGCTGGCTCAACACCTCCTGCCTTAGCTGCTATTGTGTTTTTGGCACTATCAGCAGATGCACCACCACCACCACCATCAGTACCAGGTGGCCCTCCACGCCCACATCCACGTCCTCTTCCACCATGCTTCCTCGTGTTTTTGAAAATGCACCCAAAATACCAGCAGATATATGGTACTGTATCAGAAGCGTACAGCTCTATACAGTCTAGGGATAACAGTAAATCTCCGTATATATTTCATGAGGCATACACAGACGCTCACAGGCTCAGTCTGGATTACCCAATAAAATAATAAGTTGAAAAAGGGTACAATATCACCAGATGCAAGGTATATATAGTATAGTGTAAACATTCTGATTCTCCGTATACATTTCAGGAGGCAGACACAAACGCTCTCAGGCCCAGTATGGATTACACAAGAATATGAAAAGCTGTAAATGGGTTATGTAACACAAGCGTACAGCTGTATACAGTGTTGGGGTAAAGTTACAAATATATTGCCAGAGTAACAGACAGACGTTTACAGGCTCATTATGGATTACACCAGAATCTAAATAGCTTAAAAGGTTACTGTATCAGAAGCGCTCTGCTGTATACAGTGTTGGCCAAATTGAAAATATCAGTATATATTTCCGTAGTCACCCTCAGATGCTCACTCAGTTTGGTTTTGACAATAATAAAAAATGTTGTAAAAAAAGGTCCTGGATAACAAGATAGCAAGTGTATATTTTTTAGGGTACAATTGAAACCTTTGTATAAATAGTCCCGTAGTCACTCTCAGATGCTTACACAGTATGGATTTGACCGTAATGCTAAATGTCGAACAAAGGTACTGTATAACAAGATACAAGCTGTATCAAGTATAGTGTAAAAATGTGCTTCTCCGATTCACCTTATATATAGAAGGCATAATCCACACACGCTCACTCACTATGGATGATGTAGGGAAGGTGGACTGACAGACAAACCAGCCTGAAGTGAGAAGCAGAGGTATAGCGCAGTGTAGGTGTGAAACCGCTAAGATAAAGAGAAAGGGTGCAGAGTTTTAGCTTGCCCATTGGAGGGCAATGTAGAGTATAGGAGTGGGACTGAATAACTGCCTTCAGTCAGAGAAACTGTTAGGTGATGGTGGGCCGAGTTACCAGAACTGGAAGTATAAAAGACTGAGGGAAGTTTCTGGAAGACTTAGTCAGCGAAGGGAGCACAGTAAAGAGGAAGTTCTGCTGAGGAAATAGAGACAGTGTAAAGGCTCCAGAGAGGACTGACAGTTGAGGTCAACGGGGGGGTGCCCCAGAGGAACGTAGCAGCAGACGAAGACGGCCTTGGGCTATCATACGGACGGTGTGCTCAGACTGGTGCAGCGCTGTGGTGGTTGGGACTAGGCCAGCCACAGTGGAAGAGCCACAGAGGACGCCACGATTATAGTTACAAAGGAAGTGAAGGTATCGGGGCCTGTGTACAGAGACATGTGAAACGGCTGTGGTGAATTGCAGTTGTCGACAGAAGGATGGGCACTAAAAATGGACCTGTTCAATACAAACTCTGTCTCAGTCTCGTGTTTGTCTGCAGCAAAAAGAGGGTCCCCCCCCACAGTTGGTTATTCTGCAGATGATACCTTAATACAAATATTTGAAACAAGGTACTGTATCAGCACATACCAGGTGTGTCCTGTCTAGGGTTAAATTTCCATCTATACTTCCGGAGTCAGACACAGACACTCACAGGCTCACTAAGTATTACACCAGAATTACAAAAGTAGAAAAAGGGAAAGGTATTCATAGTGTACACCAGTATACAGTGTTGTGGTACTTTTAAATCTTCGTATATATTTCAATCTCAGTAAGCCAGTCAAGAATCTCCGCTACTGGAAACTACATGGATACAAGTATAGACGCAAAGTCGAGTGTTAGCAGAAATTTTGGAATTAATCATCGTGGGAAAACCTCCCGGTAGATGTTGCAGAGGCGATGCAGACCCTCAATTACTGTGTCTGTGGAGAAAGCGAAAAAGGTTCTTTGTGAAGAAAGGATTGCTTTATCGCAGTAGCGTGGATCACATCACAGTTACTCGTCTCCATCAAATTGTGATCACAGGGAGAGATGTACCCATGGTCCTCACTGCCTATCATGATGTGTCTGATAATTTTGGAGTGCAGAAGACAGAAGCCACAGGCCGTAGGTGATTCTATTGGATTGGCATGAGAGGAAAAATGGTGGCAGGAATGTCACACGTCTGTGACTATCACAACTGTGAAAGGTGATCATAAACCACCACTGCATCTGCTTGTAAGTTGACGTCCATTTCAAATGGTAGCCATTGATCATCTGAAGGTAGAGGCCATCAGGACAGGCCATAGCTACATCTTAACTATCATTGATCAATACACCAAATTTCTAGTGGCCGTCCCTGTGAAGGATTTAACTGCCCAGACTACACAGCGGTGGAGCAGGGAGAGGTAAGTATTGCAACTTACAAGTGCTGTGGCAATGACCAAGCAGGGGGAGCACAATCGTGGTCGACGGTACTGGCACAGGGCCCCTTATAGTACGCTGGTGCGTCTGACGGCGAGTGGGCCGTCTGAGACACTGTATTGTACTATGAGGGGCCCTGTGCCATTGCCATCGGCCATCAGTGGGCCCATCCACCTGTTCAGAGCAACGACACTTGCCCGAGTGTGCCAGGTCTTGACCCCAGCCATTGGGGAGGGGGGCATCCCAGTTAGGGAGGTTTAAAAATTGGCATATTTAGATGTGTTGGCTGGACATTCAGCTGCTGCAAAGGGCGTAATTAGGCAAGTCCGAGGAAGAGGAGGAAAAAACAGAGACACTTTTCTGGTAAACTATGTGTCATCAGGGGAAGGTGGGACAAAATCCTTTGAAACCCATGCATGGTTCATTTTAATAAAGGTTAGATCATCAACATTTTGGGTCGACAGACGGGTCCTTTTTTCTGTCAGGATTGATCCAGCAGCACTGAAGACTCTTTCAGATAAAACACTAGCAGCAGGGCAAGCGAGCTCCTGTAAGGCATATTGTGCTAATTCATGCCAGGCGTCCAGTTTAGAGGCCCAATAGTCAAAGGGGAATGACCCGTGAGGGAGAACTTCGAAATGGGAGGAAAAGTAGTTTGTAACCATAGTTGACAACTGCTGCCTCCTGTCACTTTTAATCGATGCAGTATTAGCAGTCGTGTGAGCGGTACTTGAGAAATCATTCCACAACATGGTAATTAAACCCCTGTCTCCAATGCCACTTCTGCTGTGTGCACCACGAACACCTCTTCCATTGTGCAATCTACGGCTCGTGGGAGAACCAGCACCGATGCTGTGTGCTGGGAAAGCCTCAAACAAACGGTTTACCAGAGTTGCTTGTTTCTTTGCCAATATTATCTCTAGGTTCTCCTGTGGCATGATGTTGTGTAATTTGACTTTGTAGCGTGGATCGAGGATGCTGGCCAGCCAGTAGTCATCATCCCTCATCATTTTGGCAATGCGGGGTTCCCTTTTTAGGATCCGCAAGGCATAATCGCACATGTGGGCCAATGTTCCAGGTGTCATTGATGCACTGCCCGTGGTGGGTGGAGGAGCAGTTTCTGGCAAATCCACATCCCTACAGTCACGCACAAACACTGTCCCTGACCTTGGAATGCCAACATTTTCTCTTGCCCCCTGAGAAACATCCTCCTGCCCAAAATAATCATCCCCCTCATCCTCATCCTCTTCCTCTTCTTCCTCCACCTCGTCCAGGACAGTTCCCTTACCAGACAATGGCTGACTGTCATCAAGGCTTCCCTCCTCCTCCTCCTCCACTGCAGATGCCTGATCCTTAATGTGTGTCAAACATTGCATGAGCAGATGCATAAGTGGAAAAACTAGTAGTGGGAATGTGGACAGAGCAGGAGACATTGCGGGACACACATCTGGGGTTCAGCTGACGTTACTGAACCCCAGTAACGCAGGAACAAGTGTTGAATGTGCAGACTCCACTTCTGAGCAGCAACTGGCGGGGTTGGAGGCCAGGGGAAATACTAGAGACAGAGTGTAGCCAGAGGCCTAGTTGGAGCACGTTTTAAATCAGTAGTAGTGTGAATGTGAAGGCAGCAGGAGATATTGCCGTCCACACAGCAGGGGAGCAGCTGGCATTGCTGAACCCCACTAACACTGGAGCATGTGTTTCTCTCTGTGCAGACGGCACTTCCAAGCAACAACTGGCTGTGTTGAAGCCCAGGAACAGTCATGGAGCTAGTAGTGAGAATGTGGACAGAGCAGGAGACATTGCGGGATACACATCTGGGGTTCAGCTGACGTTACTGAACCCCAGTAACGCAGGAACAAGTGTTGATTGTGCAGATGCCACTTCTGAGCAGCAACTGGTGGGGTTGGAGGCCAGGGGAAATACTAGAGACAGTGGAGCCAGAGGCCGAAGTGGAGCATGGTTAAAAATCAGTAGTAGTTTGAATGTGGAGGGAGCAGGAGACTTTGCCATCCACACAGCAGGGGAGCAGCTGGCGTGACTGAACCCCAATAACACAGGAGCTAGTGTTTTTATCTGTGCAGACAGCACTTCCGAGCGACAACTGGCTGTGTTGAAGCCCAGGAACAATCATGCAGCAGGCTGAGGCCTACTTGGAACAAGTAGAAAATCGGATGTTGTGTCAATGTGGAGGGAGCAGGAGACTTAGCCGTTCACACAGCAGGGGAGCAGCTGGCGTGACTGAACCCCACTATCACAGGAGCTAGTGTTTTTCTCTGTGCGGACAGCACAACCGAGCGACAACTGGCTGTGTTGAAGCCCAGGAACAATCATGCAGCAGGCTGAGGCCTACTTGGAACAAGTAGAAAATCAGATGTTGTATCAATGTGGAGGGAGCAGGAGACTTTGCCGTCCACACAGCAGGGGAGCAGATGGCGTGACTGAACCCCACTAACACAGGAGCTAGTGTTTTTCTCTGTGCGGACGGCACTTCCGAGCAACAACTGGCTGTGTTGAAGCCCAGGATCAATCATGCAGCAGGCGGAGGCCTACTTGCAGCAAGTTTTATATAGGTTGTAGACTGCCTGCGCACTGCAGGACTCTGCTCTGCCCTCAACAGGGCAGAGCAGTGCGCCTGCGCCGGCCGGAGCCATTACAGGACAGGAGAAGAGGACGTCATCGCATGAAGAAGGGAGGCGCTGGACGGGACGGTCACACCCATTGGACCGGACCGCCCACCTCGGTGAGTATAATATAACGTGTTTTTCTTATCTTTCGTTTACATCGGGGGCTTATCTACAGCATTACAGAATGCTGTAGATAAGCCCCCGATGTCTATGCCGGCAGCTAATGGGGGCTTAAAAGGGTGACAGATTCCCTTTAAAATAGATCAGTCATGTCACGTAAGCAGTGAAGTATGTGTCATTGTACTATACCTATATTTCTGTGGCGCATCGGAGCATCATGCGTTGTGGTATGTGTTAAAGGGGCACACTGATACTCTTTGGCCCAGGGCACACGAAAACCTGGAGCCAGCCCAACCCCCCCACAACTTTAGCCAAATAGCACCCAGTTTTCAATGCGTAACTATTATTAGGAAGTAAATTAAGGTTGACAAGCTTCAGTTATAAGAATTGATGTTTTTGGCATTGAAATGGGCACTGTAGGTGTTTTTACTGTCTTCCACTCCCTGCCGACTTTGCTTCCCCATTGACTTGCAATGGGTTTTATGTTTCAGTCGGCCTCCGACTTTTTCCTATAGTCGTCCGATTTCGTTCGACCCGACATTTGCGAAAGTCAGGTTTCATGAAACCCAACTCAACCCCAAAAAAGGCAAAGTCGTTCATCTCTATTCATAACGTTTTTCATAAATCTTTGTTGAAAAGGTTTGTGGAGCCAGTAGTTCCCATGGTGGCACCCCCTGACACTGTACTGGTTAAGGGTACTTTGGACTATGAGGTAGAGAAGATATTGGATTCTTGTCTGGCTAGACAGAGGCTTCAGTACTTGGTCAAGTGAAAAGGTTATGGCCAGGAGCATAATTCTTGGGTCTCTGCTTCTGACATCCATGCCAAGAGATTGATTTGTGCCTTTCACCGAGCCCATCCTGATCGGCCTGGTGGCGTGGATGATGGTTCGGGACCCCTCCTCAAGGGGGGGTACTGTTGTGAATTCCCTTGCTTGGACTTCTGAGCGTGAGCTCCCTCTGGTGGTTACTGGGAGTAGTGGAGCAGGCCAGGTTGATGGAAGTTTGCCACCTGAGGATGATAATTGGGAATCTGGGAATACTGGCTGGGAGCATATAATTGAGCAGGCTTCCCTTTGTGGTTGCTGGTGATTTCTTCCTTGTGCATTTGGAGTTCTTTTGTCTCCTGCCTGATATGCATGGTTCAGTTAAGTGATTCTTTTGCTAATCCTTTGCATCTAATCTGGTTGTGCCTTTTTTTGCTTTCTGCTTTGTTGCGAGGGTTCAGTGTACTCCCTGCTGGGGGCAGCACTGGGCCCCGCTCCATATGTTACAGCTTGTGTCAGTTTGTTCAGTCCCCTGTTATATCAGTATCTTTTGCTTTGCTTCCAGTTTACACCAGAGTGCTGATCTAGCAGGGGTGAGGTCGTGTGGCCTCAGGTTTTTTGTATATCAGATGTGTTGGATTTTTTAGGGTTTTTTGCATGATTGCAGACACTATCTTTTCTGTCCTGTCCTGTCTAGACAGCTTGGGCCCCACCATTTGCTCAGTCTATTCTCTGCCTGTGTTTGTGTCTCATCTGGTCTCACAAACAATATATGTTTGGGGGCTGTCTATTCCTTTGGGGATCTGCTCTGGGGCAGTTTAGATTTCACCTTTCTGGCTTTAGGCTTAGTTAGGTCTCTGGCTGTGCCGAGGCGTCTAGGGCATCGTAGGAACGCTCCACGTCTACTCCTAGTTGTGTTGATAGGATCAGGGGTCTGCAATCCGCTTAGTTACCAACCTCTCTGGTTTCCTCGTGGCTTAGCTTGTTCCGGTCATCCTCCTCGGTGACCCATTCATAACACTGCTCATCATCTGCCCAATACAATCTCAACAGTGGAACATGGCGGTGGCAGCATCATGGGGGGTGTTTTTCAGCTGCAGGGATTGGATAACTGGTTGCAATTGAAGGAAACATGAATGCGGCCAAGTACAGAGATATCCTGGATGAAAACCTCTTCCAGAGTGCTCTGGACCTCCGACTTGGCTGAAGTTTCCCCTTCCAACAAGACAATGACCCTAAGCACAGAGTTAAAATACCAAAGGAGTTGCTTCAGAACAACTCTTTGACCATTCTTGACTGGCCCAGCCAGAGCCCTGACCTAAACCCAAATGAACATCTCTGGAGAGGCCTGAAAAAGCCGGCTGTCCACCTACATTCACCATCCAAATTGATGGAACTTGAGAGGATCTGCAAGGAAGAATGGCAGAGGATCCAAAAATCCAGGGATGACTTGTTGCATTATTCACAAGAAGAATCAAGGCTGTACTAGCTCAAAAGGGTGATTCTCCTCAATACTGAGCAAAGGGTCTGAATACTTATGACCATGTGATATGTCAGTTTTTATTTTTTAATAAATTTGCAAAAATGTCTACATTTCTATTTTTTTCAGTCAAGATGTGGTGCAGAGTGTACATAATGAGAAAAAAAATTAACTTTTTTGATTTTGCCAAATGGCTGCAATGAAACAAAGAATGAAAAATGTAAAGGGATCTGAATACTTTCTGTACCCACTGTACATCTAGGTGACATGATTCAGTTGAAACCCCTGAGGGATCCTTTCACTATAATGAGGTAGAAGAGTTACTCTGAAATCCATCTGGCTTCTGTTCAGCTGTATTCTTCATTTCAGAAGTGCACAAAACTGTGGCCAATGGCACTTTTATGCAATTCTAAAAGTCGGGCACTGCCAGATCAAAGGTCAGACAGCATCCACATTGCCTCTATCTGCCTCATTATAGGGAATCTTCCACCAGAGATTCCGTCTGACTTGTGTATTTCAGAGATTTACATGGAAACCCTGATGCAAGCGCTCAGCGCAGAGCACAGGATAAATGTGCACCTAGCCTTACTGCAATTTTTGGGAGGAAGAATGAAAAAATCAGCAGCAGGTGAATAATTGGATTTATTTATTTTTTGCACCATTCCTTGTGCGGTATCAGTAATTTGGCAACTTCGTTTTTCGGGTCTGTGCGATTACAGAGATATCAGATTTATATTGTTTTTTTTATGTTTTGCTGGTGTCACACAGTAAAAGATGCTTTTTTTTGTAAAAAATAGTTTTTGCATCACCATATTTTGGGAGCTGCAATTTTTCATATTTTGTCCCACAAAGTCAAGTGATGGCTTGCTTTTTTGAGTACAAGTTGACTTTTTTTAAAACCATTTTCAAGCACATGACTTTTTTTATTGCATTTTATTCTGATTTTTGAGAGGCAGAATGAACAAAAACCAGCAATTCAGGTTCTTTTTTTTGGGGGGGAGTAGTTTTTACCGTTCTGGGTGTAGTAAAATTGATAAGCTAGTTTTAGTCTTCGGGTCAGTACAATTACAGCAATAACAAAATGATATAAATGTGATATAAATGAGGTATGTTTTGGCACTTTTACACAATAAAAACTATTTCTTAGACAGATTAATTTTTTTTGCATTTCCTTATTCTGAGAGCTATAACTTTTTAAGTTTTTTTGGCTGATGGAGCTGTATCATGCATGGCTTGTTTTTTGTGGAAAAAAATATTGCTTTCAGTGGTACCATTTTGATTTATATCTGTCTTTTTGATCGCGTTTTATTCCACTTTTTGTCAGGCGTTATGATGATGAAGGATTGTTTTTACCTTATTTTATTTACTTTTTTAATGGTGCTCACTAAAGGAGTAAACTAGTGGGAAAGCTTTATAGATCAGGTCATTGTGGATAATAATAAATAAATAAATAATCTTTATTTTTATATAGCGCTAACACGCAGCGCTTTACAGTTTGCACACATTATCATTACTGTCCCCGATGGGGCTCACAATCTAAATTCCCTATCAGTATGTCTTTGGAATGTGGGAGGAAATCCACGCAAACACGGAGAGAACATACAAACTCCTTGCAGATGTTGTCCTTGATGGGATTCAAACCCAGGACTCCAGTGCTGCAATGCTATCAACTGAGCCACCGTGCTGCCTATGGGGATGGGACAATACCAAAAGTGTACTTTTTTGTTTATATTTTTTTCTATCAAATATTTATTTATAAATACAGTATCTTTTGATTTTTTATTACTTTTGCTTTTTAAAAAATATTTTTACAATCATTTTTTAAATTTGTTTTACCTTTTTTATTTAGTCCTACTATGGTTCTATCATTTTTTGCAGGCTGATCGCTTCTAACCACATGCTGTAGAATCAACTCTGCACTGACAGAGAAGCTTGCTAATCATGCACTGTGCATGATCAGCATGTTTCCTAGCTCTGGTGACATGTATGTCATCATGATGACATCAGGTCACCATGGCATTGATTGGGACCCCACATCAGGCTGTGGGATCTCCGATCCAAAGCAGAGGGGCTTTCAGCCGTCTACTGACTCCCAGAATGCTGCAATCTCATTTGATCTCAGCATTTCTGGGGTTAAAATGCCGTGAGCAGTGTGTAATTGCTCCTCGCACTTTGTGCCGGGTGTCAGTTGTCGGTCCCTGGTCAGATAGACCCAGGTCACATGAACTGATTATTATTTCTAACGTCAGAAAGGGGTTAATTGGAAATCTGGCCTTCTGATTTGTCTCTGACGTGGAAATGACGTTAAAAAAAAATCAAAGCTAATATTTTTGTAGCCACTAGCCGTAATACCAAATATAGGCTACAATTTGCTTCTTTTGCCTGTGGCACTGACCTTATTTGTCTGTGAATAGTGCATTAGTGCAAAGGAAGTGGAAAACATTATGGACTATATCTATCGCACATCATTCATCTTGATTATTTTTATTATTATTTACTTATATAGCACCATTAATTCCATGGTGCTGTATATGAGAAGGGGTCACATACAAAGTTATAGATATTATTTACAGTAAACAAATTTACAATGACAGACTGGTTAATAAGAGGGGAGAGGATCCTGTCCTCACAGACTTACATTCTATGGGATAATGGGGAACAGACACAAGGTCGGTGGTGCAGCAGCCCTGTGGTGGTGAGGAAGCAGCCTGGGTGGTGGTGAGGTGGCAGAATGGTTTTCAGGTTGCATTTGAAGGATACCAGGGTGGTGGATAATTGGACATGTTGAAGCATGGAATTTCAGAAGATGGGGGATATTTGGGAGAAATCTTGGAGGCGGTTGTGTGAGGAACGAATAAGTGTGGAGGAGAGTAGGAATTCTTAGGAGGATCGAAGATTACGTGACGGAAGATATTGGGAGATTAGTTCAGAGATATAGGGAGGAGACAGGTTGTCGATGGCTCTGTAGGTCAGTGTTAGTAGTTTGAATTGGATGAGTTGGGGAATTGGGAGCCAATGGAGGGATTTGCAGAGGGGAGTAACAGGGGAGTAGTGAGGAGAGAGGTGGATTAGTCGGGCATCAGAGCTGAGGACAGACTGGAGTGGTGCAAGAGAGTTAGCAAGGAGGCCACAGATGAGAGTGTTACAGTAGTCAAGGTGGGAGATGATGAGGGCGTGCAGAAGAGTTTTAGCAGATTGAGGGCTGATGAAGGGATGGATTCTGGAAATATTTTTGAGTTGGAGGAGACAGTAGGTGGCAAGAGATTGGATGTGCTGTTTGAAGGACAGGGTAGAGTAGAGAGTTACTCTGACGCAGCGGTTTTCTGGTGCGGGAGAGAGCGTGATGCCATTTACCATAATAGATAGATCAGGTAGGGAAGATACGTGAGATGGAGGAAAGATGATTAGTTCGATTTTGTCTACAATAAGCTTTAGGAAGCGAGAGGTGAAGAAGGAGGATATGGCTGATAGACACTCCTGGATTCTGGACAGCAGAGGGGACATCTGGGCCAGACAGGTAGATCTGAGTGTCGTCAGCATACAGGTGGTACTGGAAGCCATGGGACTTCATGAGTTGTCCTAGGTCAAGGGTATAGATGGAAAAAAGTAGGGGCCCCAGGACAGAGTTTTGATCACTGCAGTATGATTTTACTTCTGTCAGTGACACAATCAGAATGAATCAGTGTTCTGCAAAAAACAGTCTGATCACCAATGGCTAAGAATAACTCTTTATAGACATTTTTTTTCTAATTTTTAACTAAAAATACGAAAATTCTGTCTGCTATTAAATGACCTCCCGTTACTAATGGGTTACCATCCATTTCTATGCTGAGTTCACTGTTTTGACTAATTGTGAGTCAATTTATTGTGAATCTTATTATTTTGAAAATATCGTGGAACTCAATGGATTTAAATTTAATTTTTTTTTTCTTTTTCTATTAGCCATGCATGATGAAAGAATATTTGAAAGCACTTCATAGGGTAGGAAACAATATTGTTCGGTTGGATATACATAGGTGCTCATGTTGGGGTTAATCCTGACTTTCATAAGTGTCTAAACAACTAGCTGGTGCTCAGGTACCATGAACCACAGTGAGGGCCATTATCCACAAATGGCGAAAACATGGAACAGTGGTGAACCTTCCCAAGAGTGGCCAGCAGATCAAAATAAAATGACTGCAGATGTGGAGCATGAAATGCTGACGGAACCACATGTGAGGGTGAATAAAAAGCCGCATCAGATTCCCAAAACCCACTGCAAGGTGATCTCCAAGAAGGTGAGGAGAATGTTGAGCTTGAGATTCATCGAGTAGCCAAAGAGCGGGTGGTCCAGCCCTATTGTCCTTCTGATGAAGCTGCATGGAATGTGTGGCTTTTGCAATTACAACAGGAGGCTAAATGAGGTGACCAAGTTTGACGCATATGTTATGCACCGGGTCGATGAGCACAGAGAGCCCCTTGAGAGTCAGAAAGATATTTCACCACACTGGACCTAATGAAATGGTACTGGCAAATTCTCCTGTCCCCTAGTGAGAATGAGAATATGGCTTTCTCTACACTTGATGGGTGATTTAAGTTTCCCAGGATGCCGTTCGGACTACAGGTAGCCCCAGCTACCATCCATGGGGCCATTGACCGAATCCTAGCCTCACGCAAAAAGTACACAGTCGCTCATCTGGATGACATCATGATCTTCAGCCCAGATTGGGAAGGTCATCTACTGAAGGTTCAGGTGGTAATGGATGCGCTGAGGAAGGCAGAGCTTACCATAAGCCTAAAAAAGTGCACCATGGGGAAAGAAGAGGTGAAATACTTGGGCTATATAGTCAGAAGGAGCTAAATCAAGCCACAAGTAAATAAGGTAGAGACAATCCAGAGTCTCCAAGTAACTAGTCACAACTGGTCTCCAAGAAACAAGTTTGGGAATTGTGGGATACTATCTGACTGATCTTACTAAGACTGATGCTTCAGAGGGCCAGCTGGGAGCCATGATGCCCCAATTGGAACATCCCATCCTGTATTTAAGCTGAAATCTCTCTGCTTGCGTGAACAACTATGCCTTTGCGGAAAAAGAGTGCTTGGCCATCAAATGGGCAATTGACACACTGAGGTACTACCTGTTTGACTTGGAAGTTCAGGTTGGTGTCAGATCATGCCCCCCCTGAGATGGATGAAGGAAAGGAAGGGGAAGAATGCTAGGGTGACTAGGTGGTTTCTAGCACTCAAGCACTTTAGTTTTCTTGCTTCAGGACTGGGAAACTACATAGTAATGCAGATGTCCCGTCAACAATTCCCTGTGAGTAAAGGTGCCAAAACTCTCAGCTTTGGACAGAGGGAGGGGGATATGTGACAAAGTCACGAGCAAAGTGCTGGAGGGGAGATACGTTTCAGTGAGGCTATCAGCTTCAGTGATTTGAAACCCAGAAGTTTGCTCTAGCACACTTTGTTGAGTGAGGTTAATCAGCCCACTTTGTGGTCTGGGGTTTAAATAGTCTGCTTTCTTAGGCATTCAGAAATACATGCTGTCACACTTAAGTCAATAGAGCAGACGGCCAGTCCGACTGAATATGGCAGTCTGACTTAATCCTAGGGGTGGGTGGGATTATGGGCTCAGGAAGGGGTGAATAATCATTTCACATTTATATACACTTGACTTCCAGTGTACATGTAAATGTGAAATGAAAGTTCACCAATTCTCCTGCCTTTCCACCGCCCACCCTCCAAAGCCGGCATCACTGATTGGGTGCAAACAGACTGCTACATTACTCACCTGAGGATCACATTGCAATCCATGGACTGACCATCTGCTATTCTGGTCTGAACATGAAAGTATTTCTATGCAGCTGTTACTCTCAGGTCAGGAGAAGAGGTGGCCAGTTGGAGGATTGCGATGCGATCCTTGGGCATAAGGAAGTATGGCTGAATAGGTGAATATTCATTTTCCATTTACATATCCTTGACTTGCTTGCATGCAACAATTAATTTGTCCGGGGTTTACAGCAAAACATAGGGCCACGTACAAAAATAAAAGCTACATATCCTGAAAGGGCTGTCGAAGCCCTATTTCAGGATATTATTAGTATATTACACAAAAATCACCTTACAGATTCCCTTTAGGCTAAATGGTTCAGGTTTCTAGTGGTTGTGGACAGAGCTGGATGTAGAAAAGCTGCCTGATTTCACTTTACTCAAAGGTCCTCTGCTTTGTGCATTTATTGAGCCCAGCAGTAGTCTAGATAATATAATCTGCATTGAGTCTGGCAGTGCAGCCATCATTTACCCATCTCTTTAATTCATGGCATGTCAGAAATAAGCTCAGACAAACTGCAGTCAAAAGAAATCATGAAGAAAATGAGATCTCGGAGCTGCAAATGGTTTATGGCTAAAATAAGCTTAATACAGCATTTCATATTCTTTGGAAAGAAATGTGTATTTTTCAATAGCAGCATTGACTATGACTGTAGTCTATAAAAAATCCCCTGTTTGGAGAATGGAGGCTCGAAATAACATTAGTGGACTTACCCTTCAATTACATCGGCTGATCCCATCACTGCTATCCTCTAATGTCTTTACAAATATCAATCAAGAAACCAACACAGAGGAGGTGTTTTGGTTATTACTGTGAGTCAAAGAGCAGGCTGTGACAGATAACACAGAAAATAAAACAGGGTGCATCTGGTAACTGTTTGTGAGCTGGAATGCTTTACCTGTAGCTAAGCTTCTTTTAAGGAAATTCACTTTATCATTGTAAGGGAGCCTTGTTTAGACAAAATCACGTAATTGCTGACCCATTTATACTTAGCTCTATTAGCAAAAGGCAAGAATGGTTCTAGCTTTTTGGGAAGATGGAGAAAAATTGTTGTATTTGGGGAGTGGCAAGGACAGAAGAAAATGATGATGAAGATGGAAATCGGGGGAGGGTCCTTCATTGTGGGTCTACTTAAAGGTGCCGTGACAACTTTAGAAGTGAGAGTAAAATTCATGAGAATATTGAAATATAGACTATGCCACCATTTTTTTTCACGCTGGATGGGTGCAGCTAATCTAAGTTTCCGGACCCTAGTATTATACTTACCATCCGCTGCCTTCAGTTCATCTTGGTGCCTCTCCATCCCATGCTGACATCATGTAAGCACAATTTATGACTGACCAAAAGCTCTCAATTGAAAGGGGTATACCCATCTCCAAGACCCTATACCAACATGTAGTAGGTGTAACAGTAATAATAATAATAATAGCAAATACCTCCAATTAGAAATGTAATATTGTTTGTCTGATTTGATAGGTCACTTACCCCATGTGCAGGTATTTCAGTAGCTTAGGTATCCATGGTTCCGAGCATTAATATAGTGACAATTAGTTAGTTGTTAATGGTCTTGACCACGGATACCAAAGCTACTGCATTGCCCTGCACATGGTAAGCTGAATAGCGTATCAGAAGAGCTATACCAGATTTCTAATTGGAGACTTTTGTTGATATTATTATTATTACACCTACTACATACTTGGATAGGAACTTTGAGATGGGAATACCCCATTATGGCAATGAGAGATTTGTTCTGGCCTCGTTCTGGCTCTCATGGACTTAGATTGAGTGACAAACCAAACACTGGAGCAATCCAGCAGATCACGATCTGCAGAAGATCGACTGTAGCAGCTCCTCTAAAATATGAAAATGGCACCTGGTAAGCATATTACTAGGGGCAGGGAACTTACATTAGTTGCACCACTGCAGGACTTTAACGATCTCCTATATATGTAATTCACCAACGGTAGTTCGTACAAAATGACACATACTGTATGTATGTCTTGGTAATTAACAAGGCTGAGATTGAAAATCATTTTAGAATACTGACGATTTTTCCATAACCCTTTTACATTCCTTGGTCAGTGCTGAATAGTTTGCAATGGTAGAAAACTCTCAAAGATGTCCCAATGCTTCCTGAACAGGTTCCCTCTGTTACCCCAAAGTTAATCGTGTACAATAGGAGCCTTCAAACAGATATGTCAACAGAAAAACATAAAATATATTTCTCTAAGTATATTATGATACAAAAATAATAAGAGTTCTTTAAAAATGTAATTACCACTACAAGTTATTGAACCCGCTTGTGGCAAATTAAGGCCAGCTGCCACTTTGTTGAACTTTAGAGGGCAGTAAAATGGTGAAAAAAGTGAACCAAAAAAACAATGTTCACATCTTTGAACACCTGTATTGCCACTCACCCCAATCAAAGCCTCTTCTTTTCCTTTTCATGGCATGCAATGACTTCTTCCACTTTACTCACTCAGCTCAGATCTTTTAGCTTTGAGTAGGCCTCTAAGAGCACAGTGTTATTACTAGAGTTGAGCGAAACGGGTCGAAAAATTTCAAAAGTCGCCGACTTTTGGCAAAGTCGGGTTTCATGAAACGAAACCCGACCCTAGGATGAGGTCGGCCACGAGGTCGGCGACTTACGCGCCAAAGTCGCGTTTCAAAAGTTTGTTTTGCGCTCTTTTTCAGCCAATCAGGATCCACGGACACTGTGGGCAACATGATGACATAGGCACGGGTCACCACCATCTTTCAGAAGGGCATGCAAGTGATTGGCTTGCTTTGGGGGGCGTCACAGGGGGTATAAAAGGGCGTGCACGCCGACCGCCATGTTACTCATGCTGATCTCAGAATAGGGAGAGCTGCTGCTGCTGCTGATTTTGTAGGGAGAGCGTTAGGCAGGGAAGAAGACACCAAAAACTGCTTCTGCTGCTAGCGATTTTGCCTGTACAACACACCAGTCACTGTGTGTGCAGTGCAAGGGGAGGCTATATAGTGGTGTATCAGTGGTGTTGGTTGTTGGGCTGCCTTCTAAGGCTTCCTGACATTCCTGCATTGCTGTTTACCCACTGCTCCGCAATCTGCTTTTTTAAAAGCAATCCCAATTTTTTTTTTTTGTCCTGCTGAGAAGAAAAAAAAACTGCTTCTGCTGCTAGCGATTTTGCCTGTACAACACATCAGTCACTGTGTGTGCAGTGCAAGGGGAGGCTATATAGTGGTGTATCAGTGGTGTTGGTTGTTGGGCTGCCTTCTAAGGCTTCCTGACATTCCTGCATTGCTGTTTACCCACTGCTCCGCAAACTGCTTTTTTAAAAGCAATCCCAGTTTTTTTTTTGTCCGCTGAGAAGAAAAAAAAACTGCTTCTGCTGCTAGCGATTTTGCCTGTACAACACATCAGTCACTGTGTGTGCAGTGCAAGGGGAGGCTATATAGTGGTGTATCAGTGGTGTTGGTTGTTGGGCTGCCTTCTAAGGCTTCCTGACATTCCTGCATTGCTGTTTACCCACTGCTCCACAAACTGCTTTTTTAAAAGCAATCCCAATTTCTTTTTTTTGTCCTGCTGAGGTACTGAGCGTGCATTTTTTCACACCATACAGCGGTGTACGCTCCTCACACAGTACCGTGTAACGGCTGTTATCACAGCCACAGTGAAGCTATCAGTGTGTCACTCTGTGAGAATAAAACGAGGACATGTTCCGTTCTTACAGACCTGCACTCTAGGGAGATTCCTATTCTGCCCAATTCTACATACACCTTGTAGTTTGTGATACACTAGCCAATTTCTGCCTGTGACATAGCGCTGTGAAATTCAGTGGGCCTCACACAATCCATAAGTGTCCAGTGTCCACAAGTGTGTGCAGAAATTCAAAATCTCCCTTATCCTCTAGTCACTTTGGTCACAGCTGTGCCATCGAGCCTGTGACAGAGCGCTCAGATATCAGTGGGCCTCACACAATCCAAAAGTGTCCAGTGTCCACAAGTGTCTGCTGAAATTCAAAATCTCCCTTATCCTCTAGTCACTTTGGTCACAGCTGCGCCATCGAGCCTGTGACATAGCGCTCAGATATCAGTGGGCCTCACACAATCCAAAAGTGTCCAGTGTCCACAAGTGTCTGCAGAAATTCAAAATCTCCCTTATCCTCTCGTCACTTTTGTCACAGCTGTGCCATCGAGCCTGTCACATAGCGCTCAGATATTCATTGGGCCTCACACAATCAAAAAGTGTCCAGTGTCCACAAGTGTCTGCTGAAATTCAAAATCTCACTTATCCTTTAGTCACTTTGGTCACAGCTGTGCCATCGAGCCTGTCACATAGCGCTCAGATATTCATTGGGCCTCACACAATCCAAAAGTGTCCAGTGTCCACAAGTGTCTGCTGAAATTCAAAATCTCCCTTATCCTCTAGTCACTTTTGTCACAGCTGTGCCATCGAGCCTGTCACATAGCGCTCAGATATTCAGTGGGCCTCACACAATCCAAAAGTGTCCAGTGTCCACAAGTGTCTGCAGAAATTCAAAATCTCCCTTATCCTCTCGTCACTTTTGTCACAGCTGTGCCATCGAGCCTGTCACATAGCGCTCAGATATTCATTGGGCCTCACACAATCCAAAAGTGTCCAGTGTCCACAAGTGTCTGCTGAAATTCAAAATCTCCCTTATCCTCTAGTCACTTTTGTCACAGCTGTGCCATCGAGCCTGTCACATAGCGCTCAGATATCAGTGGGCCTCACACAATCCAAAAGTGTCCAGTGTCCACAAGTGTGTGCAGAAATTCAAAATCTCCCTTATCCTCTAGTCACTTTGGTCACAGCTGTGCCATCGAGCCTGTGACAGAGCACTCAGATATTCAGTGGGCCTCACACAATCCAAAAGTGTCCAGTGTCCACAAGTGTCTGCAGAAATTCAAAATCTCCCCTGTCCTATAGACACCTTGTACCTTGTTTTACATTACTATATAGTTTGTTGGATTTTGTCTACATTTCTACCAAAAATGAGGAAGGCTGGTGGAAGAGGCCGTGGAATTGGGCGGGGGTTGGCAGCTGGTAATGATGGTGTTGGTGGTGGATCTGATGGTAGTGGCAAGAGAAAAATAGGACCGAATGCAGGAGGTGTTGAGCCTGCATCATCGTCTGGCTACATAAGGCCTTGAACGCTTAGTTTTCTAGGAGTTGGCAAACCGCTTTTAAAGCCAGAGCATCAGGAAAAAGTTTTGTCTTACATTGCTGACTCAGCCTCCAACTCTATCGCCTCCTCTTCTTCAGTTGTAAAAAGTAAAAGCACTGAGTCGTCATTGGAGGCTCATGTTCATGAACCACACCTTTCCTTTTGTCCTTCACCCCAACCAAGATTGAAGGATGACGCAGGCCATACTACTGATTACTCCATGGAGCTGTTTTCACATACCATGCCTGGATTATCAAGTGAAATGGTGAATTACCCAGGCCAAGATGAATCTGACATGGAGTGCACTGATGCACAGCCGCTGATGGATGATTCTGCTGGTACATTCACTCAGAGCACTACATTGTCCTCGCAGTGTACAGAGCCAGATACTGACCCTGATGAGACTCAGGTGCCCCTTCCCGCACACTATACCACCATACACGGTGACACAGAGGAAGGTGCACATGACATAGAAGAATAGGTGATGGATGACCCAGTTGTTGACCCAGATTGGCATCCATTGGGGGAAGAGGGTGCTGCTTCCAATAGCTCAGATGAGGAGCATCCACAGCAGACATCGACATCGCAACAGCTGTTATCTGGCAGGCCCGGAGCACTCCAAAGACAGGTTCCAAACATCAAAAGAGTTGCTGGACAGCTTGTCCAGAGGGTCAAAAGATCACAGTGTGCTAGGCCACAAAATGTTGGCCAAAGTAGGAAGAGTGCAGTGTGGCACTTTTTTGAACAAAATCCTCATGATCAGGCCAAGGTTATCTGTAAGAAGTGCGCAAAGACCTTTAGCCGAGGGATAAATCTGACAAATTTGAATACCAGTTGCTTGCTTAGACATTTAACCAGCATGCACTTGCAAGCGTGGACACAACACCAAACCTCAAGTGCCCCATGTGCAACTGATCACAACGAAGGTAGTCAGCAACGCTACATTGTTTCCCCCACTGTAAGCCCACCGGTTAGCACAGCAGCAAATGTTGAGGTGTCGTTGCAAGGCCACAGCAGTCAGGGAATCCCACTGTTATATCAACGAAAGACTGATTCTAGGCCATCAGAAAGAACACCAACTCCATCACCATCATCAACCCTCTCTCAGTCCGCCCTGTCCACCGCTACTGCCACCATATGCAGCTCTCAAGTCCAGCTCACCCTCCCAGACACTATGAGTAGGTCAAGAAAGTACTCAGTCTCTCATCCGCGTACACTGGGTTTGAACGCCCACATTGCCAAACTAATCTCGTTTGAGATGATGCCCTTTCGGTTGGTGGAAAGCGCAGCTTTCCGTGAACTCATGGCCTATGCAATACCACGCAATGACCTACCCAGTCGCCACTTCTTCTCTCGCAAAGCCATCCCAGCCCTCCACCATCATGTGAAAGACCGCATTGTCCATGCACTCAAGCAGTCAGTGAGCGGAAAGGTGCACCTCACAACTGATGCATGGTCCAGTCGGCATGGCCAGGGCCGTTACGTGTCCATCACTGCGCACTGGGTTAATGTGGTGGATGCAGGGTCCACAGGGGACAGCGGTGGTGGGACAATGCTGCCTAGCCCACGGTATAGGAAACAGTTGGCTGTAGGCGTTCGACCCTCCCCCTCCTCCTCCTCCTCCAGAAGCGAAAGCTCGTCCACAGAGCGCAGTCGTACGAGCACTCCATCTGCAGCTGCCACTGTTGCACACGAGGTGTCCCCCTATCGAGCAGCTAGTGGAAAGCGTCAGCAGGCAGTGTTGCAGATGATGTGTTTGGGCGACAGACACACCGCCGAGGTGCTGGCCGAGTACTTTCAGCGACAAACTGAGTCATGGCTGGGCAGTGTACATCTTGAGGCAGGCAAGGTAGTTAGTGATAACGGGCGCAATTTTGTGGCAGCCATAGCCCTTTCAAAACTCAGCCACATACCTTGCTTGGCTCACACCTTGAACCTGGTGGTGCAGTGCTTCCTCAAAAATTATCTGGAGTTAACAGCCCTGCTCCAGAAGGTGCGAAGACTGTGCGCGCACATCCGCCGGTCGCCTGTACACTCCGTTCGTATGCAGAAGCTGCAGCGATTGCTCCACCTTCCCAACCACCGCCTCATTATCGACATTGCAACAAGGTGGAACTCCACCCTGCACATGGTGGAGCGGCTGTGCGAGCAGAGGCAGGCCATAATGCATTTGTGGGAGGATACACGGCCAGGCACTTTGAGAGCAGACATGGAGTTGACCGGTGTGCAGTGGTCGAAGCTGAAAGACCTCTGTAAAGTCCTTCAGTGTTTTGAGGAATGCACACGGCTGGTAAGTGCAGACGACGCCATCCTAAGCATGAGCATCCCACTTATGCGTCTGCTCATGCAAACTTTGACGCACCTTAAGGCGCAGGCTTCTGCAGCCAATGTTGATGAGGAGGAAGAGGAGGAGGGAATCCTTGATGACATTCAGCCATTGTCTGCTCAGGGACCTCTCCTGGACGAGGTGGAGGAAGAAGAGGAGGAGGAGGAGGATGATGGGGATGATTACTTACGGGAGGAGGATGCATCTCGTGGGGCAAGTGAAAATGTTGGCGTGGCAAGGTCTGGTACCGGGTTTGTGCGTGACTGGAGGGATGTGGATTTGCCAGAAAGTGCTCCTCCACCCAGCACTCGCAGTGCATCATTGACACCGGGAACATTGGCCCACATGTCAGATTATGCCTTGCAGATCCTAAAAAGGGACCCCCGCATTGCCAAAATGATGAACGATGACGACTACTGGTTGGCCAGCATCCTGGATCCACGCTATAAAGGCAAATTACAAAACATCATGCCACAGGAGAACCTTGACCTAATATTGGCTAATAAACAAGCAACTCTGGTAAATAGGTTGCTTGAGGCATTCCCAGCACACAGCAGCGGTGATGGTTCTCACACGAGCCGTACGGGCCGGGGGCAGCTTGGCAGAGGTGTTCGTGGTGCACACAGCAGAAGTGGCGTTGGAGACAGGGGTTTCATGACAATGTTGTGGACTGAATTTTCAAGTACTGCTCACACAACTGGTAATACTGCATCGATGGAAAGTGACAGGAGACAGCAGTTGTCAACTATGGTTACAAACTACTTTTCCTCCCATATCGATGTTCTCCCACACAGGTCATTCCCCTTTGACTATTGGGCCGCTAAACTGGACACCTGGCCTGAATTGGCACAATATGCCTTACAGGAGCTCGCTTGCCCAGCTGCAAGTGTGCTATCGGAAAGAGTCTTCAGTGCAGCTGGATCAATCCTGACAGAAAAAACGACCCGTCTGTCAACCCAAAATGTGGATGATCTAACCTTCATTAAAATGAACCACGCATGGGTTTCCAAGGATTTTGTCCCACCTTCCCCTGATGACACATAGGGTGACAGAAAAATGGCTTGCTTTGGTCCACCTCTTCCTGGGACTTGACCTATTTCACCTTTTGCATCAGCTGAATGTCCAACATCAACATATGCCACTTTCTAAAACTCCCTAACTGTGCTGCCTCCCCCCCCATGGCCGGGGTCATCACCTAGCGCACGACACCGTGCGAGTGCCGTTGCCCTGGACAGGTGGGTAGGCCGACTCTTGGGCGCGGGCACTGGCACAGGGTTCTTCATAGTGCAATCAAGTGTCTCTGACGGTGGTGGTGCACACCCGCCGTCAGACACACCGCCGTACTATGAGGGGCCCAATGCCAGTACCGACGCCCACGAGTGGGCCCCCCTTGCTTGGGCAGGGCCCCAGCATTTGCAATCTATGATTCTATGATTCTATGATTCTATGAATCTTTACCTCTCCCTGCTCCTCCGCTGTGTAGTCTGGGCCGTCAAATCCATACTGTGCCTGACACCGTCTGAGCCTGCCTCCTGATGTATAGACATATATTTTGAATGTGTATGCTATCCATACATGTTATCCGGGGAAACGGTACCCTTTCTAACCTTTGTGCAATCACGTGCAATCCATACTGGGCCTAACACCGTCTGAGCCTGCCTCCTGATGTATAGACATATATTTTGAATGTGTACTCTATCCATACATGTTATCTGGGGATACGGTACCCTTTCTAACCTTTGTGCAATCACGTGCAATCCATACTGGGCCTAACACCGTCTGAGCCTGCCTCCTGATGTATAGACATATATTTTGAATGTGTACTCTATCCATACATGTTATCTGGGGATACGGTACCCTTTCTAACCTTTGTGCAATCACGTGCAATCCATACTGGGCCTAACACCGTCTGAGCCTGCCTCCTGATGTATAGACATATATTTTGAATGTGTACGCTATCCATACATGTTATCCGGGAATACGGTACCCTTTCTAACCTTTGTGCAATCACGTGCAATCCATTCTGGGCCTAACACCGTCTGAGCCTGCCTCCTGATGTATAGACATATATTTTGAATGTGTACGCTATCCATACATGTTATCTGGGGATACGGTACCCTTTCTCACCTTTGTGCAATCACGTGTAATCCATACTGGGCGTGAGAACGGCTGGCGAGCTGTTAAGCAAGCTACAGCACCTGTGGTTTGCACACGTAAGTTTTTCATTTTTTCAGGAATGACGGTTAGGCCTAATTCCGGAACTGCGGTTGACCTGCACTTACTGGGAAATCATTGTTCGCGGGTAATAATTGTAATCAGTGATCCCCATCACTAACGTTGTTCAGCGGGTTATCTGCACCTGTAAGCGACAAACGCTGGCCTTTTCAGTGTAGCGCACATGCAGCCACGGACATTTAAGGGCATGACACACCAGTTATTGGCCAATCTCATGTGCCAGAGCCTCACGTGTCCCTCTAGTAAGCTGGACTCGGACCGCTGGCATGGTTGAGGTTTCCCAGGTGGAGTCGAATTTAACCGTAGGCTCCACTCCTGGTGGTGCCCTTCTGGACTTTCCTTTAAGGTTCAGCTTTGCAACCATACTGCCCACGTAAAACAAACACTCTGCCTTCATGAACGCTGTTTGGAGGGTCATGACTCGTGGGAATAACGCCGCCCAATCAGTTAACCTGCTAGAGAGATCGTTCGTTGCTCCCAAGCATGACATCACACTCCCTAGGAAGAAGGTAATGCCACTGTGGTGACTGTACTCCTGGGGGCGACACAAGTGCACTGATGCCCAGCCACTGCTCGATGAATCTGCTGGTACATTGACCCAGACCACTACATTCCCCTCGCACGCTACACGACCTGAATCTGACCCTGATGAAGCTCAGGTTACCCTTCCCATATACAGTTCCATCTTACACGGTGACAAAGAGGAAGCTGCAGATGAAAGTGCAGGTTCGGCCCACCCGCCATCAGACACACCACCGTACTATCAGGGGCCCTGTGCCAGTGCCATCACCAATGAGTGGGCCCCCCCTGCTTGCTCAGGATCACAGCACTTGCAAAGTTGAAATACTGTGCAGTGAGATGGAAGATGGGGACGACGAGGAGTCCAGACAAGTACAGGGATTCCCTAGCGAGGAGACTTATTTGATTGTTTTCAATGTTGGGACAGCAATTTTTGGGGAGCACTATACTCTGGAGAATGATAGATGGGGCCCACCATACACTGGAACATTCCAAAGGTGGACATCAGACACTGGAGCAGCATTTACAGGGCCCATTATACACTAGAGCATTAGAAATGGGGCCCATTATGTTTGGAGCATTATTTGGGCCCATAAGACAGTGGAGCTTCATCCATGGGGACCAACATATACTGTAGCATTATGTGGAGCTCATCATATACTGTTTCAAACATTATATGGGACAAATGATTCTGTATGGAGAAATAGATGGGCCTCGTCATGAGATGTAAAAAGTGAAGTATTTTTCATTGTACTATACCGCTATTTCTCTGCCGTATCGGAGCATGATGAGTTGTGGTATGTGTTAAAGGGGCGCTCTTTCGCCCAGGGCACATGAAAACCTGCAGCCAGCCCTCCCCCCCACAACTTTAGCCAAATAACCCCCATTTTTCAGTGCGTAACTTGTATTATGAAGTTAATTAAGGTTGACAAGCTTAAGTAAGAAGAATTGATGCTTTTGGCATTCAAATGGGCACTGTAGGTGTGTTTCCTGTCCTCCTCTCACTGCCGACTTTTATTCCCCATTGACTTACATTGGGTTTCGTGTTTCGGGACGACCCTGACTTTTCCCTATAATCGGACGATCTTGCTCGACCCGACTTTTGGAAAAGTCGGGTTTCACGAAACGAAACTCAACCCTAAAAAACCAAAAGTCGCTCCACTCTAGTTATTACTATTTACCATGAAAAAGTTACAAAACTTGAACATGTCAGGACTCATGTTGCTTGTGCTACTTGTGAGCAACCTGTGTTGCCTAAACATGCTATCATGGCCTGCAGCGTCTCTGGACTTATTTCCCATCAATCACATCTTGGATCCTCGAGGTTAACAATTGGAAAGAGTGCTGCCAGCAGCAGTTCTTGATGATTTGTATGCCCAAGTGCATTAAATGTAGCAGAACATTCCTCAGGCAACCATTAACAATCTCAGCATGCCAAAGCATGTAGTTATGTATATTTCTGCAAGTAGTGCTCATATTTGAGGTGTTTTGAAATGTTTTCACTTCTTCATCATTTGCTTATCATTTACATTCCTATCGATAGTGTGATTTTCATTGCTCCTCCACTTTCCTTCTTGGTGTTGCAACTTAAATGTTGAGATATGTATATCATGGCACTGCTGGCAAAAATAGTACGGTAATGTTATATAGGTGTTATAGTGTTGTAATATCATTATCATTTCACAAAATAAGTCAAAGCATGTCTGTCAATAATGCTATGCATGCTCCTATACATAAACAATTGCATGTTACCAAGACCTTCATTTAAATAAATGAAAGCCTGTGATTAACATTACTTTATTTTCAAAAACTCATGCTTTCACCTAAGTGAAAATCCTAATGAAATATAACTATTATCAAATTGCAGACATTTTCCAAATAATGAAGTACAGGCACCAAGTAGAAGAATAATTCTCTACTGACCGTCAATGAAGAATAAATTACCACCAGTCAGTATCTTTAGCACCATTGTCAGAGCCTAGGTTGCATTACATGACGATCTGTTTTCAGCTAACGGACTAAGGGTGCACCTTACAGAGAAGTTGAATTCTATACACCCCAATATTTCATCTTACAGGGGACCTGTCAGCTGATTCAGGTTGCTTAAATCAAACCACGGGCAAAATGAATTAGAATCTGATTCAGTCAGGCATTTTTTTCTTCTGAAATACCTCAGTATTTCAGAGAAAATATACTAAAGAAAAACTTTGCTGGGGACCAAAGCTGTTGATGAGACTAGTCTGGCGTGACTCACAGCCTACTCAGCTAGAGATGATTGACACGTCTCTCGCTATGAAATGCACATGTCAATCACTCGCTATGGAGCTGGGAAAAGTCGGCCAGGGGCAGAGACAGACTAGTCATATCTCTGGCTATGTTTGGATATCTGTTGGATCGTGAAAGTATATTTCCCCTTTGATGCCGGAACATGTTGGAGAAAAACATACCTGACTGCAATCATACAGCCAAGCTCTGATTATTGGACAGCTTGAATCAGATGACAAGTTCCCTTTAAATAGTACTTTGGGGGTCCAACCAATAAACTGCAACAAGCAAAACACAAACTGTAAAATAGCTGTAATCTATTGATTTTGAATAGGAAAAGACAACTCTTTTGTTAAATTGCCTCTACTTTAATTAAAAATGTACTGTTTATATACTAGTAAAGTTTTTTTCCCATCTCCAAGATCATATGTCAATATGTAATAGGCGTAATAATAATAATAATAATAATAATAATAATAATATTAGCAAATACCTCCAAATGCAAATGTAGTATAGTTCTTCTCATTCGCTATGTCGGTTATCCCATGTGCAGTGTGTCAAGACTAACAGCCAGGGGAGTCACACAGATCCTACCACTGTTACGACTTTGTCACAGATCCACCCACTGTCAAAAGTTGTCAAAAGAATGCAACTCCATTGTCTCCAATCGCCAGGGCATTTACGCAATTGACTGACAAGGGATGGACGTGCTCGCTGTTGCCAACAGTACTAGGCCAGTTATTGGGGGAACTTACAGTGCGGTCACTGCCAGCTCCAGAATAACAAAAAAGAAACCACTGCTAGCTGCCACCACCAATTGTTTATACAAGATCATTAGACACCAATTAGAGGTAGCATGTAGCTTCTGGGTGTGGTTTATATAGCAAGAGGAACTGCCTAATTCAGAAAATTAGGCAGTAATTATAAAAAAAATACAATGATGACATACAATTTGGAGCAAAAGAATACAATATATACAATTACATAAAATAAAAAGGAATAATGAAAGAGAACTACTAAACCTGATCTTACAGGAATGGCTGTAAGTTTAATAGAGGGAAGCACTCCAATTGGGAAATCAAGAACTCTTACAGTGAACTATGCCTTCCAGAAAGGCAAATAAGAGACACCCAAACTCCAATTTTTATTAACTCAAGGTAACGCCCTACTACCTCCCCTTGGTGAGCTCATATGGGTGCGCATTCTGGGATGTGCTGCTTATGTTACAATTTTTCTTCACTCCTGAAAGTCTCAGGTGGTAGATATTGTCATCATGTTTCTAAATGCAATTTTATCTATCTACAGACATGAAACTTGGCATATATAGCACTATCCATTGCAACAATTTTAAGTTGGAGGGGTTCTGCCGGCCTTACGATGATGTGATTGAACGTATTATGTACTTCCCTTCACTGTGACATGGAAAATATATCTCCCATAAATATTGAATTGATGCAGATCCCATTATTCGTCACTTACTACTGGCTCAAAAAGTCTTGAAAGATTCTTTGATCAGAGGAAGCTCTTTGGCTTGGAATATGTCATGATCCAGACAAGGTTTGAGTCCTGTCTGCCCCTTTTCTTGGTATGGCCATGTCAGGGGTTAACTTTACTGTACCTTGCCTTGTTTTGGTTTCAGGTCTGCTATTTCTCCCCACTGCAACCTGCAGGTGATGTCAGTTATATTTTCTGCCTACGGTGTGAGTATCTGACTCTGGTAGTACCCTGATTTGTCCTACTTCGCTTACTGACTACGCCTGTGTCTGTTTCTTCCTCTCTGCCCATCCAGTCTTAGTGTTTCCCTATGTGTTTGGGTTTCCCAGTGTTTGAATCGGCTTTGGCTCTGACCTGACTTTGTCTCTTGCTTCAGGGACTTCTGCTTTGGACTGGTATAGACTCTCTGGTGCTCCGCTGGCTCTGTGCAAGTTTTTCACTTTGTACTGTGTGACGGTCTAGGTTTTGACTCGGCTTGCTTGACTACTCTGTTGCCGCCTGGTGGAAGCCTCACTGCAACGCTGCAGTTCTGCTCTTGCAGACATGCTGTCCTCCTTCCACTCTATTGCCATCTAATGGAACTTTCAGCTACCTGCATAGCTGCAGCGTGACAAAAGAGTAATTCCTCGACTCTTCTTCCCAACATATCTCCTGTGGTAATTGACTGGTCACTACTTCAGTGGTGGTTATAGTGTTAGGTTCTTTTTTACTTCCCATGTTTTAAATAGTTTCTTTATTCTGTAGTTATAATTAGTTCCATATATTCAATGTGAGGGTGAAATGTCTCCTCTCTAGAGATGTATTATGGATTTTAATTTCTCTCTGTGACAGAGTATTACAGGAGATTAGGTATCCATGGTTATGACCATTCATATAGTGACAGTTTGTTAGCTCTTAGTGGTCATAACTAGTGTTGAGCGATACCACCCCATACTGAAAAATATCGGATCGGAATGGATCGGCCGATCTAAAAAAAGTATCGGGTATCGCCGATTCCGATCTCGGAAGTCCCATTCAAGTCAATGGAACAGAAATATCGGAATTAAAAAAAACCCTTTCTTTCCCTGTCGGTTAATTCTACATGAAGAAAACAACTAATAATAATGCAGAATGTATTGTGGGAGGTGTAGGAGACAATAAAGCCATAGAGGTTTAGCCCAATCAAATGGAATAGCAGTAATTTTTTTTTTTTTTTTAAAGACGTTCGTAGTTACAAAGATATTGACTATGTTAAAGTCTTTAATTTTTTGTCAGATATGTATGTTTCACTACTTCCATGCTCTTCACGTTCTTTTTTACTTCTCCCACACTTTCTCCTTCATCATCTTCAGCAGCAGCAGTATCTTCTTCTTCTTCTCATTCTTATTCTTCTTCTTTTCTTCTTCTTTTTTTCTTCTTCTTCTTCTATTCTTCTTCTTTTATTCTTCTTCATATTCTACTTCTTCATCTTCTTCCTATTCTTCTTCTTCTTCCTATTCTTCTTCTTCCTATTCTTCTTCTTCCTATTCTTCTTCTTCCTATTCTTCTTCTTCTTCCTATTCTTCTTCTTCTTCCTATTCTTCTTCATCATATTCTTATTTGTATCAGGCATTCCTGTAGTTGTTATCTATAAAAGTTTGAAGATTACACCTTCAGTTCAGCCTGACACAAAAGATTTACAACAGGATTTGTCTGCTTTCAGATTGGCCTGCAGCAGCAGGCCTTTTCCAGGGGCACCACGAGGAGGAAAGGACTCACCCCCATACACTGCTTAGTCTTCTTCTGCTTATAAATTTGATAATCTCATATGCTCAGATTTTTAGTCTTATGCTTCATGTTCTTCAGCTTTTGGTTTTTATGCTTATTGGTCTTCTGTCTCTTGTTGTTCTGCATCTTGGTGGTTGTCTTCCTGTTCTTTGTCCTCTTGGTCATCTTCTTCAGGGTCATCTTTTAGGTATTCTTCTGTGTGGTCTTCAGGGTCGTCGTCTTCAGGGTCATTGTCAGGGAGATCCAGAGTGAGAATCAAAAACCATTTCCACAAGCTTGAACTTTGAAAAGTAGCAGAAGTTACAAGAAGGCTGAGGAACTGGTGAGAACCAGCTGATGGTACTGGAACCGGAGTGGCAGCAGAATGAACAAGAGCCAATGGCACAACTGTGGACCAGCTGGCGGTGCTGGAACACAGTTACTAAGCAGGAGGTACCTGTGCTCCAAAGCACTACCAAGGACCAGCAGACGTTGGTGGAACTCAGATACTGACAAGGAGGCACCTAGGCCAAAGGCACTGCCAAGAACCAGCTGACGGTGCAGGAACCCGGATGGGTAGCAGAAGTTGGAAGAGCAAATGAAACTAGCGAGGACCAGCTGACGGTGCTGGAACCCGGAGGGGCAGCAGAAGGAACAAGAGCCAATTGGACAACCGTGGACCAGCTGACGGTGCTGGAACACGGTTACTAAGCAGGAGGTACCTGTGCTCCAAATCACTACCAAGGACCAGCAGACGTTGGTGGAACTCAGATACTGACAAGGAGGCACCTAGGCCAAAGGCTCTGCCGGGAACCAGCTGACGTTGCTGGAACCCGGATGGGTAGCCGAAGGTACCAATGATTAACAAAGTTTCGCGTCCGTGAGCAGGCCGCAGTTACCGAAACCCACAGTCCTACAGGGGTTGCTTTTCCTATTGGCACTATGGAACCAGCCTTTGTTACCAGAACCCGCAGTCCACATAGGAAGCACTGAAACTGCAGGCACCATAGACTCGGCTAACCCGACCGCAACACGACAGGACAACATATCAGTGGCAAAGTGACGTTGACACTACCCGGAAACAGCAGGCGTGCTGTAACCAGGCTGGGCAGGAGGGAGTACCCATGCCAAAGACCCTGCCGAGAACCAGCTGACGGTGCTGGAACCCGGAGGGGCAGCAGAATGAACAAGAGCCAATGGCACAACCGTGGACCAGCTGACGGTGCTGGAACATGGTTACTAAGCAGGAGGTACCTGTGCTCCAAAGCACTACCAAGGACCAGCAGACGTTGGTGGAACTCGGATACCGACAAGGAGGCACCTAGGCCAAAGGCTCTGCCGGGAACCAGCTGACGCTGCTGGAACCCGGATGGGTAGCAGAAAGTACCCATGATTAACAAAGTGTCGCGTCCGCGAGCAGGCCGCAGTTGCCGAAACCCACAGTCCTACAGGGGGTGCTTTTCCTATTGGCACTATGGAACCAGCCTTTGCTACCAGAACCCGCAGTCCTCATAGGAAGCACTGAAACTGCAGGCACCATAGACTCGGCTAACCCGACCGCAACACGACAGGACAACGTATCAGTGGCAAAGTGACGTTGACACTACCCGGAAACAGCAGGTGTGCTGTCACCAGGTTGGGCAGGAGGGAGTACCCGTGCCAAAGACGCTGCCGAGAACCAGCTGACGGTGCTGGAACCCGGAGGGGCAGCAAAAGGAACAAGAGCTAATGGCACAACCGTGAACCAGTTGACGGTGCTGGAACACGGTTTCTAAGGCTACTTTCACACATCAGGTTTTCGGCGTCAGGCGCGATCCGGCGTCGTGCCGGAATGCCGGATCCGGCAAATGTTTTGTAAAACCTGATGTGCCGGATCCGGTTTTCTGCCGGATCCGTCTTGTTCTTGACAGACAAAACCGGATCCGTCTCATCCGGTTCATCCGTTTTTCTATCCGTTTTTCGACGGATTACGCCGGATCAGGTTTTTAAAATTGACCCTTGTTGCCTTCCGAACGGGATTGGCTACTGGAAAACTATATATAGCATGTTCCTACAGCCCTTCTTTGACAGGTTGTAGAGGAGAAAGTGCAGGTTGGAGAGAAGAGCAAGTTACTGGCGAAGATGGATGTTGTCATTGGAAATATTACCACTAGAAGTTCTGTGACGGTTTCAGTAATGAGGGACAATTTTGCACTATACTTTATGTCACCTCAAGGCAGAGTACACTGGCAGGATGACAGAGTGTGAAAGATTTGTGCCCTAACCAAACTTGTGTACCTTCTGGACCAACAGTATATACCTTTGCCAACCAAAGTTGGCTATCTTGTCATGGTCTCTATTTTTAGGTTTAGGCCACAGGTGTGTACCTGGTTGTGTTTTATGCAAAGTATTTCACCTTTTAACAAAAGTTGTGTACATTGTTAGGAAATCACCAACAATAAACACAACTTTTCAGGTGAAATACTTTGCTTCAAACACAACCAGGAACACAACTGTGGCAAAAAGCTAAAATTTACCCACAGTTATATACCTGGTTTTGAATACCTTTTTACCTTTTAAATACCCTGTATTTAACCTTTTTTTTAAACATATTTCGCCGCAGAAAGAAATGACAGACAACCAGTGTAAACAATAATTTAACTTTTATTTAAAAAAATTTTTTTTGTGTAAACTGTTTTTAAAGTTAAAAAAACTTTTTTAATAAAGGTTTGAAACCAACCAAATGGGCATTTTTATTACAAAAATAACATTATAACTCGGTGTAGTGTGGGGTGGAAATACTGCTGGAGGGGCTGCGGGACACTTCGACAATGGGAGTGTGGAGAGAGGACTGGGATCGTGGTGGGGAAGGAACAGTTAGAGGTGATGGTGTGGAAAAAGCTACAGAATGGGTGGACATGTGGGAGGCAGAAGAGGTGGTGGGCGGTGGAGTGGAGGGTTGGGCAGGGACTGTAGGAGCAGATGATGTTGATGGAAAGTTGTATGGGGAAGGAGTTTGGTACGGGGAAGGAGTTTGGTACGGGGAAGGAGTTTGGTACGGGGCAGGTTGCTGGAAGTGGGGAGATGTCTGGTACTGGGGAGGTTGCTGGTACTGGGAAGGTTGCTGGTACTGGTGAGGTTGCTGGTATGTAATAGGAGGGGGAGGATGGAAAGTGGCTGGAGGGGGTGCAGATGTAATAGGAGGGGGAGGATGGAAAGTGGCTGGAGGGGGTGCAGATGTAATAGGAGGGGGAGGATGGAAAGTGGCTGGAGGGGGTGCAGGTGGAGGAACTACAGTGGTGGGAGGTGGAGGTTGGGAGGTAACCTGCTGTAGAGCACCGTGGCACGAATGCATTACATGCATCTGCTGGGTAGGAGATAGTGTTGCCATGCGCTCCACAACAGACCTGAAAAAGGTGTGGTTTGGCGAAGATCTTGCTTCTGAATGCATGGTTTGCAGAAGTGTCTTCACCTCCAGAATGCTGGAGTTGATCTGCTGAAAGCCTGCGGAGATTTGCTCTGACAAGACTTTTAGACAGTTCTGGAAAGATGCATTCAGATGCAAGAACTGTGGCGCATAACTATTTTCCTGACCCCTCTGCCGCTGCCGCCCAGTACCCGCAGGTGTACTAGAGGTGGCAGGGGCAGAAGGGTGGGGTAAAGGGAAAGCGATCTCCTCACCAGCAGCTTCATGTAATGTAGGCGGCCACGATGCTCCTGTGCTGGTGGATGGGACAGATGGGTCGAATGTGTGGGAAGGCTGGGAAGGTGCAGATGTACCGGGGCGGTCGAAGTGTCCCTCGGTGCCGGTCTCCTCAGGGATCGCCTCAGAAGGGTCCAATCGTGCAGGCTCCCGAGTGCTGCTCACCGTGCTGTGGAATAAAGAGAAAAAAAAACAATTAAAATACTGACATGGTATGGCCCTGGCTGAAAAAAAAAAGTTACATCTAACATTTTTTTTCACATGTGGTGTGTAATATTTACCTTCTAGTGACCATTGTTTCCCGGAGGAACGACAGGGCTTGTGCGTACTTGTACTTGCTCCTGCGTCCTCCAGATCCACTCGGGGCCCGCATCTCTTTATTGAACTCCTTCTTGAAACGATCCCTCACAGACCGCCACCGATTCACAATTCTGTTCCCTGAAACGAGAAAGGAGTGGTTAGTATACAACATCAGTGTTTCACAAACTCCAGTCCTCATGGTCCCCAGGGGTCATGTTTTCAGGATTTCCATAGTAAATAGAAATCCTGAACACATGATCCGTGGGGACCACGAGGACTGGAGTTCGAGAAACACTGGTTTACATCAAGCAACCGGTACTGTATATACTTACGCTCTTTAATCTGGGCCCGAACATCGAGGTCCTCCCAGCGGCCCACAAGGAGCGAACAGATTTCCTCCCAGAGTCGTCGGGTAACGATAAGGTCAGCGTGGCGGCGGTCAGCCATATTCCAGAGCGGCTCCCTTTCTCTGAAGAGATCGATGAGGTGGTCCACATCGAGTCCTCCATCCTCACCGTCAGAGTCGGGAGCACGCTGTGAAGGCTGTTAAAGAAAAAGACAAAAATAACATAATTAGCCTCCACAAAAGAAATGAAATAAAAAGTGCAAAAAAACAAAGCAAAAATATTTATACTTACACGCTGGTGACCGCCGCGTTGCTGTCGCCGACGACCCTGGGAGGCACTGCGAGGACCTCTTGGCCGAGCACCAGATTGGGAAGACTAGAGAAGAAAACAAAAAATGTTATGTCTTTGGATGTAGGCATTTGTTTGCTGTGTGTGGTCTGCAGAACATTGTTTTCTATGTGTTGTGTGTAGTGTGATGTTGTGTTTCTACGTTTGATGCAAAAAACTTACCAATTGTGAGCCCACTCCAAGTGTCTGTCCACCCCTTCCTTCTTCTTCTGGGAGCTCCTCTTCATCTTGTGAATCCTGTTTTGAAATAAAAGGCAATGAATAGACATATATTACAGAGATGATGGATTTTGGAAATAAAAACTTACCATCAAACGCTGACGATGCGAGGGAGGGCTCCCAGAAGAAGATGTGCTGTCCTGTTGATGGCCAGACTCCATGGCTGTGGGTATTGCTGCTGCTGTTGCTGCTGCCAGTGATGCCATTTCTGCTGCTGCTGCTGCTGCTGCATCTCTTGGGCGGCTGTTGAATAAAGAGAAACAAAGGGCCAATGAATATCTTGATATTCAATAGCCCTAGTTTGGACGAATGGGGGATTTGATAATTACCGTCTCTCATCTGCTGCTGGCCTCCCCTCCTCAGCATGTTCCATTTGCTGCTCCATTTGGGGTGGTGGTGGTGCTGATGGTGCTGCAGTGGTCTCCTGCCTTCTCCTGCTGCGCTTGGTTGCTTTCTTGGGTGGCATGTTGGGTGTGGCTGTGGGTCCCACTGTCTTGCTTTTATATATGTCTTGTGGGCAGAGCTACTGAGCATGCTTAGACCAAAAAACCGGATCCGGCCACCGGATCCGGCTTTCTCCGGATCAGGCGCATTGCGGCGCTCATAGGCTTTCATTGTGTGAAAAAGCCGGACGTGCCGGATCCGGCGTGTCCGGCTTTTTCGCTGGAGACAAAAAACGTTACAGTAGCCATTTTTTCCAGACGCCGGATCGCGACACATTGCCGGATCCGGCGAAAACCGGATGAAACGCATGGCCATCCGGCGCGATCCGGCGCAAATGCAAGTCAATGGGGGGGAAACCGGATCCGGCATTGCATTTCGCCGGATCCGGTTTCTGTCAAAAGCGCCGGATCGCGCCTGACGGCGAAAACCTGATGTGTGAAAGAGGCCTAAGCAGGAGTTACATGTGCTCCAAAGCACTACCAAGGACCAGCAGGCGTTGCTGGAACTCGGATACAAAGAAGGAGGCACCTAGGCCAAAGGCTCTGCCGAGAAATAGCTGACGGTGCTGGAACCCGGCTGGGCAGGAGGCAGTACCCGTGGCAAACACACTTCTGAGCAGCAACATGCGATGTTTAAGCCCAGGGGTCAATCATGCAGCAGGCTGAGGCCAACTTGGAGCGAGTTTTATATTGGTTGTACACAACTACTGATTGTAACCGTGCTCCACTTTGGCCTCAGGCTCTACTGTCTCTAGTATTTCCCCTGGCCTCCAAACACGCCAGTTGCTGCTCTGCAGTGTTGTCTGCACAATCCACACTTGTTCCTGAGTTACTGGGGCTCAGTCACGTCAGTTGATCCCCTGATGTGTGTTCGGCAAGGTGTCCAGCTCTGTCCACATTCCCACAACTATTAATGGGAACGGGGACAGAGCAGGAGACATTGCCGGACACACATCAGGGGATCAACTGACGTGACTGAGCCCCAGTAACACAGGAACAAGTGTGGATTGTGCAGACGGCACATCAGAGCAGCGACTGGCGGGTTTGGAGGCCAGGGGAAATGCTAGAGACAGTACAGCCAGAGGCCTAAGTGGACCACGGTTAAAAGTCAGTAGTAGTGTGATGTTGGAGGCAGCAGTAGACTTTGCCATCCGCACAGCAGGGGAACAGCTGGCGTTACTGAACCCCACAGACACAGGAGAGAGTGATTCTATCTGTGCGGATGGCACTTCCAAGCTACAACTGGCTGTGTTGAAGCCCAGGATCAATGCTCCGAGCAGGCTGAGGCCTGCTTGGAGCAAGTGGAAAATAACATGTAGTGTGATGTTGGAGGCAGCAGGAGATTTTGCCATCCGCACAGCAGGGGAACAGCTGGCATTACTGAACCCCACTAACACAGAAGCTAGTGTGTGTTTCTCTGTGAAGACGGCACTTCTGAACACCAAGTGGCATTGTTGGAGACCAGGATGAGGCATGGAGCATGCTGAGGCCTGATAGGGTTGGCATGTGGAGGCAGCAGGAGACTTTGCCATCTACACAGCAGGGGAACAGCTGGCATTACTGAACCCCACTAACACAGGAGCTAGTGTGTGTTTCTCTGTTAAGACGGCACTTCTGAACACCAACTGGCGTTGTTGGAGCCCAGGATGAGGCATGAAGCAGGCTGAGGCCTGACAGGGTTGGCATGTGGAGGCAGCAGGAGACTTTGCCATCTACACAGCAGGTGAACAGCTGGCATTACTGAACCCACTAACACAGGAGCTAGTGTGTGTTTCTCTGTGAAGACGGCACTTCTGAACACCAACTGGCATTGTTGGAGCCCAGGATGAGGCATGGAGCAGGGTGAGGCCTGATGGTGTTGGCATGTGGAGGCAGAAGGAGACTTTGCCATCTACACAGCAGGGGAACAGCTGGCATTACTGAACCCCACTAACACAGGAGCTAGTGTGTGTTTCTCTGTTAAGACGGCACTTCTGAACACCAACTGGCGTTGTTGGAGCCCAGGATGAGGCATGAAACAGGCTGAGGCCTGACAGGGTTGGCATGTGGAGGCAGCAGGAGACTTTGCCATCTACACAGCAGGGGAACAGCTGGCATTACTGAACCCCACAGACACAGTAGCGAGTGTGTTTTTCTCTGTGAAGACGCACTTCTGAACACCAACTGGCGTTGTTGGAGCCCACGATGAGGCATGGAGCAGGCTCAGGCCTGATGGTGTTGGCATGTGGAGGCAACAGGAGATTTTGCCGTCTACACAGCAGGGGAACAGCTGGCAATACTGAACCCCAATAACACAGGAGCTAGTGTGTGTTTCTCTGCGAAGACGGCACTTCTGAACACCAACTGACGTTGTTGGAGCCCAGGATGAGGCATGGATGTGGCTGAGGCCAATTTGCAGCACGTTTTATAGAGGTAGTAGACTACTACTGATTGTAACCGTGCTCCACTATGGCCTCTGGCTCCACTGTCTCTGGTATTTCCCCTGGCCTCCAACCCCACCAATGACAGCTCTGAAGTGGCGTCAGCACAATCCACACTTGTTCCTTGTTCCTGTGTTACTTGGGCTCAGTCCTGTCAGTTGATCCCCTGATGTGTGTCCGGCAAGGTCTCCTGCTCTGTCCTCATTCACACTACTAGTAACGGGAATGTGGACAGAGCAGGAGACCTTGCCGGACACACATCAGGGGATCAACTGACGTGACTGAGGCCAAGTAACACTGGAACAAGTGTGGATTATGCAGACTCCACTTAAAAGCTGTCACTGGCGGGGTGGGAGGCCAGGGGAAATACTAGAGACAGTGGAGCCAGAGGCCTAAGTGGAGCAGGGTTAAAAATCAGTAGTAGTTTGAATGTGGATGGAGCAGGAGTCTTTGCCGTCCACACAGCAGGGGAGCAGCTGGCTTTACTGAACCCACTAACACAGGAGCTAGTGTTTTTCTCTGTGCAGATGACACATCTGAGCGACAACTGGCTGTGTTGAAGCCCAGGGATTATAGTTCAGGTGGTAGAAACATGAACACAACAGGAGACCTGGATACAGTTGCCAACCAATTATTTAGTCGGGAAGAGGACTGGCAAATTCTGGGGAGATCCAGGCCTTGTTCATTTTCAGAAAAGTAAGCCGGTCGACGTTATCGGAAGAAAGTCGCGTGCGACGGTCTGTTAGTACACCACCTGCGGCACTAAAGACGCGTTCCGATAATACACTGGCAGCAGGGCAAGCCAGCACCTCCAATGCATACTGGCTAAGCTCTGGCCATGTATCCAGCTTAGAGACCCAAATCTTGAAGGCGGAAGAGGCATCTGGGAGTATACTCACAGGGCAAGACATGTAGTCTGTCACCATCTGACGGAAACATTGCCTTCTGCTGACTGGAGCCATCAGTGATGGTGTAGACAACTGGGGCGGACACACAAAACTTTGCCACATTTGGGCCATAGTGGTTTTGCCTTGTGCTGAGGCGCTGCCTCTGCTCCCTCTTTGTGCTGAGTTTCCTCCACTGGCTCGAAGCACAGGGTGCTTTGTAAAGCACTAGCACCACTGCTGTCGGGTGGAATGGAAAACATGATGGACTGCACCAGTGTGTCTTGGCACTCCCGCAGTTTACGCTCCCAGTTCAGCGTTGTTATGAGGGTTTGGAAGTTGTCCCGGTAGCGAGGATCTAGGAGGGTGTACACCCAATAATCAGCCGTGTAGAGAATGTGAGCAATGTGGCTGTCGTTCCTCAGGCACTGCAGCATGAAGTCAACCATGTGCTGCTGACTCCCAACTGCCAAAGAACTGCTGTCCCCTGCTTGAGGCGTGATCTCTGCCTGCTCTGCATCACCCGACCCTCGCTGTACATACTGACTAGAGCTTTGTGTACCTCCCTCCTGTGGAGAGATGTCTTCCTCCTCCATCGACTCCTCCTCATCCTCCTCACAAAGTGTCCCCTGCCTAGGCCTTTGTGAGGAAGCACGTAGCACAGACTGTCCAGAAGCAGACGGCATTTGGGACTCCTCATCCTCCACCTCTTCCAAAACCTCATCCCTTAGTGCTTGCAGTGTTTTTTGAAGCATGCAGATAAGGGGGACAGTCATGCTGACTAGTGCATCATCTGCACTCGCCATCCGCGTGGAATCATCGAAGGCACGCAAAACGAGGCAGATATCCTTCATAGAGGCCCACTCAGTGGGGCTGAAGTGTAACCGGCGCACATTGTGACTTGTTTGCGCCTGATGCAGCTGGTACTCCATAACTGCTGCCTGCTGCTCACACGACCGCTCCAACATATGTAACGTTGAATTCCACCTGGTGGGTAGGTCACATGTGATGCGATGTTCCGGAAGGCATAATCGTCGCTGCAGAGCAGCAAGGCGCGATCTTGCCGTGCTGGAACGGCACAAGTGAGCGCTCTCTATGCGAACATTGTGCAGCAGTGCATCAAGATCCAGATAGTCCCTCAGAAAGCTCTGCACAACCAAGTTGAGCACATGTGCCAGACATGGGATGTGAGTGAGGTTGCCAAGGCCAAGAGATGCCACCAGATTTCGGCCATTGTCACACACTACCAAGCCCGGCTGGAGATTCGCTGGCACAAACCACACGTCGCTCTCCTGCTTGATGGCATTCCAGAGCTCCTGCGCTGTGTGGCTTCGATTCCCCAAAGAAATTAATTTCAGTATGGCCTGTTGACGTTTGGCTACGGCTGTGCTCATATCGGTTGTAACAGGCTCCTGCTGCGCTGTTTCAGAGGAACTTGAGTAGGAGGAGGAGTCAATATGTACAGACTGGATTCCTGCAATACGTGGAGTTGGCAGAACACGTAGAGCGCCACTCTCCAGATCTGTACCCGGCTCCACAACATTGACCCAATGGGCAGTGAGGGAAAGGTATCGTCCCTGTCCATGGTTACTGGTCCACGCATCAGTGCTCAGGTGGACCTTGCTACTGACGGCGTTTAGTAGCGCATGTTTTATGTTTGCCTCCACATGTTTCTGCATGGCACGGACGGCTCGCCTGTTGAAAAAAAAGCGGGTGGGCACGGTGTATTGTGGGACTGCCAATGCACTGAAATTCTGGAAGGTGTCAGTCTCCACCAGCCTGAATGACAGCATTTCAAGGGCCAGTAGTTTGGCAATGCCAGCATTCAGAGCCTGTGCTCGGGGATGGTTTGCCGAGTATGGCCGCCTTTTCTCCCATGCCTGTGCTACCGATGGCTGCCGAGTGGCTTGGGAGTGTGAGGATGACTTGGAACGTGGTGCTGTGGGTGGAATGTCACAGGGTCTCTGGACAACAGTGCCAGAGGTTCTTCCTTGGCGATCCTGTGAGGAAGCCGAACCAGCTGTGTGTGAGCTGGAGGAAGAGGCCCCAACACGAGCTGAAGAGGTGGTAGGTGGTGCTGTACGTTGGCCTACGTCTTCAGTGTGTCTGTGTAACTCCACCTCGTGCTTGGTCCGCACATGTTTCCACATATTAGTAGTATTGAGGTTGCTGACATTTTTCCCTCTTTTGACTCTCTGATGACACAGCTTGCATTTGAGAAAGCAAATGTCATCTGCAACTGTGTCAAAAAGGAGCACGCACTGCAAGTCTTGGGAGCGCCCGTTTTGGCTTTTGAAAGTGGAATGCTCCTAACGGGTGCCGAAATGGAGGCTACAGGCAACCAAGTCTGCCCCTTCCCTCTCCCTCTGGTTTTGGCCGTTCGGGGAATCTCTTCCTCAGAGCTGCTCCCACCACCTTCCTGTTCCTCACGCCATGATGGGTCAAGGACCTCATCATCTACACTCCCCTCTTCAAACACCTGCTTCTCCTGGGTTGTCTCACCAGCACAGTACGCACCAGAAAGTGCTAACTGAGTCTCAACATCATCTGATGCATACTGAGGTGTGTTGACCATAGGCACTGGCCCACCCGCCTCTTCAGATTCAGAGGGACAAAGAAGTTGCGCATCACTGCATACTCCCTCTTCTTCACATTCTGGAATGCTGCTTGGCTGGCCCCCTCTTTCCAAACCAACAGATTCCGAGAACAGAAGTAGAGACTGTGATGGCTCCTGTCCAGGGCTCTCTGACTACCTGGGCACTTTGGCAGGTGGTGAAGAGACAGATGATTGCTCTTTGGTGCTCTGGCCCTGAGAGTATGTGGAAGTAATTGAAGTCGATGCATTAGCTGCCATCCATCCGACAACGGCTTAAATTTGTTCCTCCCACAGCAGTGGGGTACGGTGAGGTCCTACAAAGCTGCGCATAAAGGACTGTTGCCTGCTAAAACTGTGGGATGCTGACTCACTGGTGCCAACCGCAGTCACAGAATCCCCATGTCCTCTCCCTGCAGAATCCCCACGTCCTCTCCCTGCAGAATCCCCACGTCCTCTCCCTGCTGAAACTCCACGCCCACGGCCACGTGCCTTACTCCCTGCCTTCTTCATCTTGCTAGACTGAGAAAGATAGGCAGAAAAGTACAAAGGGGGCCTTAGTGTGCTTATTCCTGAACAGCTGGTTACAGGTGTAAGAAACACTAATTTTATGAAGTGTGTGTGTCGACTACACTTTAATGGGAGCTAATGTGGCCTACACAACTTTCAAATGTAGTGTTTGGTGAACTTTGTTGTTTTTTTGGGGGGGAAAAAAAACTAAAAGGATGTGACCAAAGATTTGAAAGTCAGAGTATCACCTACTTTCTGGAGCTATTACAATGCAGGCAGGTAACCTACAATGCAAAAGCTGAGGCTCCAAAAAAATTGGGTAATACTAATCTGGCTGCAGCTGAAGGGCACAAGCCAGAAAAAAGGCTCCTCTACTCCTATATAGTGTTTGCAACTAACCAATGTAGATGGTTATGGATGGATGCACACTAATAGGAGAAGAAAAAATGAGCTGCAATTAAAGAAAAATATGTGTGAGGCAGTGACGCACGCTGAACGACCTACAACCAGACGTAGCTGCTGGACACACTACTTAGCGTGAGCTGCACTCACACACAGTCAGAGACCTCTCAGACAACCGTGAACAGTGCAGCTAAGTGGGCACTAGCACTGACAGGCTGCAGAAAGGCTCCGCTGTGTACTCCTAGAGTGTTTGCAACCACTGTATATGGATACGGATGGATGCACACTAATAGGAGGAAAAATGAGCTGCAATAAAAGAAAAATGTGTGAGGCAGTGACACGCTGAGCGGCCTACAACCAGACATAGCTGCAGGACACACTACTCAGCATGAGCTGCACTCACACAGTCAGAGACCTCTCAGACAGCCGTGAACAGTGCAGCTAAGTGGGCACTAGCACTGAAAGGCTGCAGAAAGGCTCCGCTGTCTACTACTAGTGTTTGCAACCAACGTATATGGATACGGATGGAAGCACACTAGATAGAATTTTTTAAAAATAAGCAGCTCAAAAAGAAAAATATGTATGAGGCAGCAGTGAGGCACGCTGGGTGGCCTACAACCAGACGTGGCTGAAGGACCCATTCCACAGCGTGAGCTGCACTCACACAGCCCTTGCAGACAGCTGTGAACACTGCTGCTAGGGAAAAGAAAGCTACAGTGGTGGTTTATGTAGCCTGGGTAAAGCACAATATTGTTTTGAGAATCACTATTTCTAACTGTCCCTCACAGTCTTCAACAGCAGCCTGTCCCTAACTGAATTCACAGCAGAGTGACCAGAAATGGCGGCGGCGATGGCTTTTATAGTGCACCATGACATAATTTCAGCAGCCAATCACAGCCATGCCAATAGTTAACATGCCTACATGCCTAACAGCTGCTCTCACAACAGCTCAACAGGGTTGAGATCTGGTGACTGCGCTGGCCACTCCATTAAAGATAGAATACCAGCTGCCTGCTTCTTCCCTAAATAGTTCTTGCATAATTTGGAGGTGTGCTTTGGGTCATTGTCCTGTTGTAGGATGAAATTGGCTCCAATCAAATGCTGTCCAAAGGGTATGGCATGGCATTGCAAAATTGAGTGATAGCCTTCATTATTCAAAATCTCTTTTACTTTGTACAAATCTACCACTTTACCAGCACCAAAGCAACCCCAGACCATCACATTACCTCCACCATGCTTGATAGATGGCATCAGGCACTCTTACAGCATCTTTTCAGTTGTTCTGCGTCTCACAAATGTTCTTCTGTGTGATCCAAACACCTCAAACTTGAATTTGTTTTTCCATAACACTTTTTTACAATCTTCCTCTGTACAATGTCTGTGTTCTTTTGCCCATATTAATTTTTTCCTTTTATTAGCCAGTCTCAGATATGGCTCTTTCTTTGGCACTCTGCCCTGAAGGCCAGCATCCCAGAGTCGCCTCTTCACTGTAGACGTTGACACTGGCGTTTTGCGTGCACTATTTAATGAAGCTGCCAGTTGAGGACCTGTGAGGCATCGATTTCTCAAACTACAGATTCTAATGTACTTGTCTTGTTGCTCAGTTGTACAGCGGGGCCTCCCACTTCTCTTTCTACTCTGGTTAGAGCCTTTTTGTACTCTCCTCTGAAGGGAGTAGTACATACCGTTGTAGGAAATCTTCAGTTTCTTGGCAATTTCTCACATGGAATAGCCTTCATTTCTAAGAACGAGAATAGACTGTCAAGTTTCACATGAAAGTTTTTTTGTCTGGCAATTTTGAGAGTTTAATGGAACAATCAAATGTAATGCTCCAGAGTCTCAACTAGCTCAAAGGAAGGTCAGGTTTATAGCTTCTCTAAACAGCCAAACTGTTTTCAGCTGTGCTAACATACTTGCACAAGGGTTTTCAAGGGTATTCTAGCCATCCATTAGCCTTCGTACACAGTTAGCAAATGCAAAGTACTATAAGAACACTGGAGTGATGGTTGTTGGAAATGGGCCTCTATACACCTATGAAGATATTGCATTACAAACCCGTCGTTTGCAGCTAGAATAGTTATTAGCCACATTAACAATGTATAGAGTGTATTTCTGAATCATTTAATGTTAGCTTCAGTGGAAAAAACTGTGCTTTTCTTTCAAAAATAAGGAAATTTCTAAGTGACCATAAACTTTTGAATGGTAGTGTATATTTTGAGGTTCTGTCATATTTTGTGTTTCCATACTAGGCGCAATAGTCTTGACTAAAAGCTAGGCTGAATCTCAAAACGCCTCTAAGGGTCAACCACAGTATATCTTAACCAACCAGAATGACCTATTTTGTGTTTTTCAGAAATCTGCCCAGGGCTAATCTCAGCAAATTACTCCTCAGCATGCTACAGCTGCTTCACCTTATTTATAAAAAGAATTAATGCCAGGATTGCTTCACCAACACAACTAGAACCCTCACCCATCAACAGTCAAAATGGCAGTAATGGTTGACTCAGTATTGCCTAAATACCAAATACAGTATGTTATATACTTTTAAGTTTTGAGTAGCTAGTCATTAAAATATCCATTAATAAACATCATGTGAAGCTACTTAGAACAGATCATTTTGGCTTTGCAGAGGTCTAGGAAAGTTTACAACTCACCACTGCTGAAGGGAGTTCTGATGGCCACAATACTGCCACCAAGATCCTTTTTACTCAGGATATTTTATACTTCCATTGTATTGATTTGGTAGTGCCAATTAGGAAACTGTCTGCCAGTTTTACTTTTACACATTATAAGTGGGCACCATACGATTTACCAGGGGAGAGAAATATTAGTAGAAAGTATGACACCATCCATTCCTAAGTCTGCTCTAATTGTTGTGTTCTGATTTCAGAGCATAGGTATTAAAGAATTAAAGTACACATATATTTCAGTTGAGATAAAATATAAAGGTAGTATATTGGTTATGCCATTTTTAAATGCAAAACTAAGAATTGTCAAAAGAAGAAGGTTTAAATAGAGAAATATAAATAAGATATTATTTGTACATATCCAATAAATATCTGCATTTTTCTCAGCATTTAGATATTTTGAACTATTTTCTGCTCTGCATTTTGAGCATGCGGCTAATTAAGTAACACTTTGCCAGTAATTATTAAATTGTCTGCTGGAGAGCAGAGAAATTTTAACCGTGAGTAACTGTAAAAGGTGATAATTTGGATGAATTTCACGCTGAGTTTGTAAACTAGTGAACAATAGTGACATGATTTCATGGTGGTGACATGCTGTGACATAAATCCCATTGGTTCATTAACTCTACCAACGTGTAACTGGCTACTTAAAATCTTCTTACCTCATCAACTGACATGTTTTGCCGCAGGTTATGCTCCTTAAACTCTTAATAACTGCAGGTGTTTGACACGATAATGACCAAAGCAATTTTCTCATTTTTGCATGTTTGCTTCAGAATAAAGTTCTACATTCAACTATGATCAACTTTGTCATAAAAGTCTTTTTTTCTGCTGTTCAACCTTTTTTATTTTTATCCCATGTGGTATATAAAAATTCGCTGTTGCTACTTAACTACTGATCTTTTTCTGACTTTCTCTTAATACTAAATAAGACTTAAAAAGAACCTGTCATTATGAAAATGCAGTCAAATCTGCAGGAATCCTTTTATAGATCAAGAGAACCTGAGGAGACTGATATCTAGTTTTATGACAAAACATTCAGTATAACATGAGTTTTAATTATTTCAATCTCTAGGATCTTTGGTCCAGTGTGCGGTCCTATCAGTTGATTGATACCTTGCTTTGTAGAATTGTGGATAAAGAGACAGTTGTTAATCACTGATAGGACTGCCCACGCCAAAAATCCCTGAAAGAGCAATGGTTAACCACAGGATACACTGAAATTTATATGTTCTCAATCAAATAAATAGATGACCATTTACTACATAGCATAGATGAGCCAAACGTTTCAATGCTAATTGAATTTGAGAATCCATTTAGAAAATTCTCTGGATCTAGCGAATTTGAAGAATTTTTTATTTGATTTGTGTGAATTGCCAATAATCCTTTCCGGTACTTAACCTACGTAGAAGAATGCATTTGCCAATGAAGCTTCCAATATTGCCTTGCAGTTATCATATCACACAGTACAGTGCATCCATCACTCAAAATAGCACATCACTTGGCCTATCACAGCCTATCACAGACTTTATAAAAGCCAAAGTAGGGGATGCAGTACAGCAACCTTTTTCGGTTGAGTCTGTTTAGAGAGAAGATGTCACAGCTCAGAGCTTAGCAATAAAGAAAAGAGAAAAAGGAGTATATGGCATTATGGAATACAGTCCTGGTCAAAAGTGTTGGCACCTTTGAATTTGTTCCCAAAAATAAAGTATTTCTGTGCATATTAGAATTACACAAAAAATAACAGAGAAAAAAGGCAAATTGGACATAATACGACCCTAAACTCCAAACATGTGCCTAACAAAATTGCTGGCACCCTCAACTTAATATTTGGTTGCATACCCTTTGGAATAAAAAATGTAATCAATCACTTCTTATAACCATTAGCAAACTTCTTACACTTCTCAAGTGGCATTTTGGTTCTTTTGCAAACTGCTCCAGGTCTCTCATTTTTGACCAGAGTTTTCTCTCAACACCAATTTTAAGATCTCTTCATAGGTATTCAATGGGATTTTGACCTGGAGTCATTGCTGGCCACTTCAGAACTTTCCAGGGCTTTGTTTTCTTCCGTTTCTGGGTGCTTTTTGAAGTATGTTTGAGGTCATTGACCTGCTGGAAGACCCATGACTTAGGACGCAAACCCAGCTTTCTGACACTGGGCACTACATTATGACCCAAAATCCATTGCTAATCTTGAGATTTCATGATGACTTGTACACAGTCAAGGCACCCAGTGTCAGTGACTGCACAACACCCCCAAACATCTTTAAACTTCCACCATATTTGACTGTAGATAGGGTGTTCTTTTCTTTGTAGGCCTCATTACATTTTTCGGTAATGAGTAGAATTATGTGTTTTACCAAAAAGCTCTATCTTGGTCTCATCTATCAACAAAATGCCTGCTGGCCCTCCAGAAGTTGTGATGGCTGGCTTATGGCCCTCTAACAATAGTGAGGGCCATCTGATGACCCTTAAAAAATCAGACTTTCAAAGTTATTCCTTTACAAATTAAACAGGATATTTCTGATTATGTCTCACACATCACATGGCCAGATAAGTTGGTAAAATGTTAAAATTACATTTCCTGGTGAATGTTTTTTTCACTATTGAAAGCAATGCAAATGAGTAAAAATAGCAGCAAAAACTCTGTATGATCATAGCCCAAGGTGTGAAGGGGCATTATTTTTTCTCTTATTTATTTTGCCTTATATACAAGTGATTATCCTGGAAAGAATGTTTCTTAACATTTTAGCTTTTTTTTGTCTCTGTGTTAACAGTGGGGTACTCCTGGGTCTCCTGCCATAGCATTTCATTTCATTCAAATGTTGACTTATAGTTTGTGCTGACAATGATGCACCATGAGCCTGCCGGACAGCTTGAATTTCTTTGGAACTTGAATGGGGCTGCTTAATCACTATCTGGACTATCCTGCATTGCAACCTTTCATCAATTTTTCTCTGCTACCCATATCCAGAGATATTAGCTTCAGTGCCATGAGTTTACAACCCCTTGATTATGTTGCACAAAGGAACATCAAAATCTCTGACTTTGGACTTGTAACCTTGAGATTGTTGATATTTTTCAACAATTTTTGTTCTCAACTCATTAGATAGTTCTCTTCTCTTTCTGTTCTCCATGCGTAGTGTGAAATACACAGACACACAATGCAAAGATTGAATGAACTTTTCACCTTTTTATCTGATTTCAGGTGTGATTTTTATATTTCCTTGCCATAGGTGAACTTGAACAAGTACCACATGCTTGAAGCAAAATTATTTACCCACATTTTTGCAAAAGTGCAAACAATTTTGTCCGGCCTATTTTGGGGGATTTGTGTGAAATAATGTCCAATTAGCCTTTTATCTTTTTTTTTCTTGTTTCAAGACACAAAGGAAATAAACATGCGTATAACACAACATGTGCAATTGCAAAAATATTGTCTGGAAAAAATGCTTAATTTTCCGGGATAATTACAAGGGTGCCGACACTTTTGAAGAAGACTGCATATGGCATATCACGTGATTCTTTCACAGCTAAAACACTAACACCCCTACAAGCGGCAGCTGTCCAGGTAGTAGTACTACCAAATGCAGGCTATAGTTGGCCTCCTATGCCTCTGGCAAAGCAGTAATGCAAACTGCAGGCTATAATTTGCCTTCTTTACCTCTGAAAGCATATTTGTTTAGAGGAAGTAGAGAAAATTATTGAATATATACTGTATGTGATTATATCACCTCATTAGATTTGGTCACAGTAGTATGATATTATCTCTAAATCCGGGGTCACACTTGCAACTGCAATACGAGAAACTTGCGTGAGGCTCTCGCATCAATACCCTGCACTGCCGCCCGCACTCGGACGGGAGTGTGCAGCTGCGAGCTTCTGTACTGTCCTACTTGATCAGAAATGACTAAGACAGATAAATTAAACATCAAAAGTCTGTCAGTGCACTATTTAATTAAATAGGCTGTTGCTTCCTACAAGGTTATCATCTGATTGTATGGTGAGGTCTCATTCTTGCTAGTGGTGGGAGTCTCAGCAGTTGCTATAGAAATATATATGTATATGTATTTCATCTAGATCTCACTTGCCTGCTATATGCTATATACTCATGTACTCTTATATACTCCATATACTCATATATTCACATATATACATATTCACAGCTATCCTCAACTTTGTAACCAGTTGTTGGAAATGACCTACTACACCTCATGAGCTAGTCTGGGGAGCTGATGTTATCTCATGACAGCATTGTCTTGTGACATTTCTCCCAGACATAGAGAAGAGGAAGTAACAACAGATGTTCCAAGCTGATATTGGAGTCTTGCTGACATTGCAAGACTGTGGACAGTAAATCATATGATGTTTAAGTCACCCCATGTGGGACATCCATATATGTTCATGTATTTAAACTGACCAATTAGATTAGAAGTTCAGCCTTTATGTTGATGAGTAACCACTCCTATCTGTGTGAACTGATAAAACCATGTATATTCAATAAACCAGCAGAGTCCTGCTGGAAAGAGATGCTGCTAACAACGTGTGTAGGGTGTCTTCTTTCCTGTTGAGCGCTCAATAAGACTCTGTCTAATTAGGACAGGCCGCAGCACACACAGAGATATAAATCTATATCAATCAAATTTCCATGACATTCTGGCGCCCAACGTGGGCTGTGGACGAAACGCACGGGGACCCTGCAGACTGGAGATGACAGAGGTGCCGGCCAAGGCCTTGGCTCATGGGGACGGAGATTTGCACAACTCCATAAGTAAGGTAAGAAAATCTAGTTATCTTACCTGAATGTTCCCTGTGCCCAATCGGGGTCAGCAACTCTAGCCGGTCAGTGTGGTCACCAAACCCAGGTAGTGTAAAAAAGTCCACACCCTTTCCAAACCCTGGGATAAGCTAAGTGTCTGCTGTGGTCCTGTATATGTCTAGATCCGGGTGAGAGAATTGGTGGAAAACTGTGACTGATTTGTGCTTGTGGTTGCTGAGAAACAGATAACAAGACACTGAATCTCTCTGACTAAGTTAAGACACGTCCCCGCACCACACGGAGGTTTTGACTTAGGCGGGGTATCGCAGGTGAATTCCTCTGGGTAAGCTGTCACGGTCCCTGCACCATATGGAGGAGTCAGCTTCAAGGAGGTGTCACAGGCGAATTCCTCGGCTGTCACGTTTCCCGCATACACATGGGTGCTGACAGCCTGAAGAGAATTCACAGGCTGATCATTGGAGAGATTATCACGGTTCTCGGGTGCACACGGAGGGTGATAATCTAGTGGGATATCATGGCGCCCGTCTCCTACGGTGGAGGGTGATACATCCCGGTGCTAACCAACGCACCACGGGTGATTGGCAGTTATCGGTTGTCAGTGGCTGTTTGACATACGTGTCACAAAAAAAGGCTTCGATTTCTCCCCGGATGTCTATATGTGCATCAACCTGTGAATTTGCTGCTGGTCTCCATGAAGATCTGAAGCAGAAAAAGTTTTTTTTTCCTTTTCTTGTATACTTCCTCTTTTTGCCTATAGGGTGTGCCCCTGATATATATTTATATTTTTCATATTGTCATATTTTTTGCCTGCTTTTCCCTGTATTATCTTGCATTTTTGGTGGAGATTTTTATTTTTTTATTACTGTAGTGTGAGAATTTTCGGGAAAGTTGGGTTTTTGAGTATATCACTGTAGTCTCAGTTTGCTTTTTGTTTCCATTGTTCTCAGAAGATTTTACTGAGAGACGCAGGCAGGAAAAGGGAAGTTTGTGTGTTCTGCAGTCAGCACGGACACTTTTTAGATTGTTGGAAGTGTACTTGTATTGATCTTTGATTTTTTCGGAGTGGTTTTTAAGTTTTATCAACTTTTTGATTTGTTTTCCTTTTAAAAATCTTTTACTCCCTGATCATTTTTCTTTTTTCCTTTTGGGTTTTTCCATTTTTAAGTTTTGTTATCAGCTTTTTGGTTTTTACTTCTTCATTCTTTTTTCCTTTTTGTTAAAAAGAGAATTTTTACCTGCTTTTGGGTATTTCCTTGTTCACTTGTCAATTTTTGATTTTCCATTTTGTTCCTCTGCTTTTGAAGTTTTTTTAATAAATATTTTGGTTTTGTTTTTTCCTTCCTTTTTAAGCAAGTTAAAGGGGTTGCAAAGTGTTTTTTGAAGTTTTAATCACCCTTTTTGAAGTTTTTGGAACAGACATAGTAGGTGTTATTCAGAAAGTCAAGTATGTGGTTTTGCAAGAACAGTTTTTTTTAAGCTGTAGCATGGCATAATGTATTGAAAGAAAAAGGGAAGTTTAGCTAGTGAAGCTGAATTCCCGTCTGCATTTTTTAAAGTGACAGTGGATTTTACAGCATAGAAGGTGCTGAGAGTTAGTGTGAACAGGAAAGGATTGGTTTTTTACGTGTACAAAAGAAGAAAAGGTGTTTTCAGTGGCATTCTAATCTGTGCCGCCTGTCTGAGAGGCACCACAAATCCAAGCATGCCTTCAGTGATGGCAGAAAAGGGGATGGAGTCCGCTCCCGCTCCCCCTCCATCTCCTCTCTCCCCACTCTTCCCTCTATCCCCACTATTCTCACTCCCACTTCCCCTCTCTCATCTATTTCTCCTCCTATACCTCATCCTCCCTCACCATCTCTCTCTCTCCCCTCTCTATCTTCTCCATCTCCTCCCATCTCTCCTCCTTCTCTTTCTCTCCCATCTCTCTTCACTCTCTATCTTCATCACCAACGCCCACCTCTCATCCCTCTCCTCCTCCCTCATCCCCCTCGTCTTCACTCTCTACTCCTCTTTTGTCTCCTTCCTCCTCCTCTCCACCTCTCCATTCATCGTCACCAGCTCGCCCAGTACCAAATCCAGACAATGAGGGGTCCCTATCTCCACAGAGCACCCTCTTTAAGGAGCCAGCTTTGATACCGGGAGAAGAAAGTGAATCACTCCCCACACATAACAACACAGGTGCCCTCCCAATACAACAGCTAGCAGAAGGGAGGTGTGGGCCATCAGAGACTGAACCTGCTAAGTCTGAGACAGAGCTGCAGTCTCGGGGGGGGGAGTCCTACCCAAACACAAGACAAACACACAATGGCACAGTGTCTCCTCTGATGAACATGAAGAAGGGGCACCATACATGCTGCCTAGTATTAGGAGAAACTCACAGACACAAGTAGGCAGGGGCAGATAGAGCCAGAACTCTTACACTATGTGCCATTCATCCCTAGTCAGGTGTTCAGTATTCTAAGAAATCTGCCAGACCCAGATATGGACCCCATGCCATTTTACCGAAGAATGCTGCAGAGTCAGCAGACATATGCTGCAACCTGGAGTGATCTCTGGTCCATAATGGAGATAAAAGCAGGTGAAACACTCTGGCCAATTATGAAGGAACACTTCAAGCTTCCATCAGAATTAGATGTGCATTCCTGGGAATCAGGATCAAATCTAATTGAACAACTCAGAGAGTGGGCCAAAGCCAGACAAACACTCAGCCTACATAACATGAGCCAAGCCGAGACAGAGTCTGTAGACGAGTTTCATGGCAGAGTGAGGCAAGTATTCCAAGTTTTAGGCTTCACTATTCATGAACAGATACACGGACAAATCTTGGCACAGGCCTTTGTGCATGGACTAAGAGAACCAATCAAGAAACTGCTGATAGTGGCCAGGCCTGAGTACAGGACAATAGCAGTAGATGCCCTGCTCGCAGTAGCCAGAAGAATTGAGTCCCTCCCAGGAGTGCGGAGGACAGTCCCTCCTATGGTGGCCACTGACGTGGAGGAGCAACCATCACACAGAGTCAGGATAGTTGTCAACTGTGGCAACCTTGGCCATTTCAAGAACCAGTGCACAGCACCCCGGCAACCCAGGGCATCAAGCAGAGGAATAGGCCAAGAAAGAAACACAGAAGACAATGAAGAACCCTGTCCATAGGACAGAGGCAAACCAGGTCTGCCAGATGTCATGCCCCTGACATATGAGACCCCATCAGCAGACCCAATACCTCAAATCACTGGGGGCTGTCATATCTTCCCTTGTGGACACTGGTGCAGTCAGAAGGGAAAAATCCTCGACCCCACCAGTCTATCAGAGCACTCTGTGTCTTGTATGGGGACTGAAGGTCAAGACAGATATTCCCCAGCTTGCAAGCCCCTGGGCATGTGGACACAGCCAGGACACTCCATCCTGTTCCAGTTTACGGTGGAGACCTGCCCACCACACCTGATGATAGCAGACCTACTGCAGGAACTGAAGGTGACCAAAGTGTCCCATGAAGATGTGACCTTGACCTCTTCTCCATCCCAGACCCAAGAATAATCAATCATGCTAGTGGCCCTACAAGAGCCTCCCTCGAACAACCGGTGGAAGCCTACCCAAAGAAGGTGCTGTACATAGTACCTGGAAGCCTATGGTCCAAGGGAGACTTCAAGTTGCGCCAGTGCAGGTGTCACTCACGTCTGGAACCCCGGATGCTCAGAAGGCCCAGCATCCGCTGCTCATCACCCAGAGCCAAACTGCCTCTGACCAACTGGAGGTCTAAGTGGAACTGCTGTTCAAGAAACGGCCTAAGAACTTTGGCATGGGTCAGAAGACTCTCAACCCAGAGGGAACACACCCGCTTCGTGAAATGGCTGCAGTGCTTCCGGCTCCAGCGCCAGAGGATCATCTTGGACAAAACTTTGAAGGTGCTCCCGAAGTTTATCCAGGCCCTGGACCAGAAGACAGCCACTCAGTGCCTCAAGCTGGGTGAAAGGAACGATTGCTGGGTGGTAAAGAAGACGTCCCAGCAAAAAGACCCCCTGTGAGAGCAAGAAAGCTCAGCTGGATGTCGTCTCTAATGAAGAGGACCCCAGCAAATGGCTTATTTTCCTGCTGGCTCTGTGCCAGAAGATGGGAGTCACTCACGGCACTGTGAAGAGCAAGGCCAGATTGAGCCTCCTCATCCACGGGAATCATCATGCAGTCCCAGCTTTCTCGATCAAGGGGAAGACTGTGAAAGGAGAACCAGACTGGATTGAGTAGTGCATAACCTGAGGGCTGTGAGTGAAGCAACCGTGTTTGAAACCCTAGTTGTGCCAGATCTGCACACTCTGCTGACAAACGTGCCAGCCACAGCAACGGTGCTCACGGTGATAGATCTGTCCAAAGCTCCCTTCAATGTTCCCCCTCACCTGGACGACCAGTTCCTGAAAATGCACAAGGGGGGTGCAGAACACATGGACAGTGATGCCCAAGAGGGCCAGGAACAGCCTTTCACAGCTCATCAAAGCATTGTCCTCCATCCCGTCAACTGGATTGTGGAGCATGCAGAAGTCATCGACATCACTACCTGCACAGCCTTTTCCTTATCTCCTCTACTCTACCTGACAGAGCAGCAATGCAAGCTCAGGAAAAACAGAGTCCAGTGGTGTCAAAAGCAAGTTAAGCAAGTCACGTTCCTGAAAACACCGTATTGCCCTCCAGACAAAGACAAAACGCTTGACAGATGACCGGAAGACCGCTGAGGAGAAGATGGCTCCCTCAACAACTCCGAAGATGCAGACCATCCTTGGTCTAGTCTCGTACTGCAGAACTTGGATCCCTGGTGCTCCAGTCTTAATGCAGCCTCTGTACAATTGCATCAACGCATTGCAGCCTTCATCTTGCACAGGAAACTGAAAGACTCCATTGTCTCTGCGCCAGCTCTAGGCCTCCCTGACTATGAGAAGCCATCCCGTCTTGGCCGAACGGAGAAGGAAGGACAAAGATGGAGGAGGTAATGCTACTGGCGTCTTAAAACAGACCCGTGGAGGAAAACCAGAGGCCTCTAGACTACCTCTCAGCCGGCCGGGATCCAGTTGCAAGGGGGGCCCTCCTGCGTGAAAACAATATCTGCAGCACACACCCTCCTGACAGTGCTCTCAGCCGTTACCTGTCTCTACTCCCACTCCCAAGAGGGATGCGGATATGGACCCTCAGATGAAAAATCTGCAAGATACCATAGATGGCTCCAGTCTTTCAGATGATGAAGGAAGGTTCCACATGGGATGTGCAGTGACGAGCAATCAAGACATCCTATGGTCCAGAAGTTTGTCAGCCCAAGAGCCCAAGAAGCGGAACCGATAGAGCTGATGAAAGGCCTGCCAGATTGCGAAGAGCAAAACTTCCAGGTACTCATATGGCATAGCACACGACTACGGACCCATCTGGGCTGCAAGAGACTTCATCACAGCAAGCGGGTCAACCGTAAAGCATCATAGAGCCATCAGAGACCTGCTGGATGCTCTTCAACTACTAAAAGTGGTGGCAGTGGTGAAGGTCAAGGCACACGGAAAACTGAACACAGTAGAGACACGGGGCATCAACATGGCGGACATGGCAGCTAAAGAAGCAGCCTGAGGAAGACAATATGGAAAAATGGGACAGGTCGTAGAGCCGGACGGCTACCACATGACGACTGAAGAAGAGAAAACCTGACAAAATGACTTCCCGAAACCTGTACAAGAAGTAGCAGGACCAGACTCGGAAGGTGGGGAAAGAAAGCTGGATGCTGAAGGACAAAAGCACTGGGCTCCAAGAAACCCCCACCTGGATCCACGCACCGCATTGTAGGGAAGCCCTCATACCAGAAGATACACCTGAGCTGGAATGATGCTGTGGATGCCCTACCTGACTGAATAAATTATCTACCTGACAGAGAATACACATCACTGATTGCATAGACTGCTAACTAAGAGACTTTGATTACATTGCACCAAACCCCCATTAGGGACAGATCTCCTGACCGCCCATTTGCGAAAGTCTGTACGGAGGGAGGATGCATGCGCTAGGCGTGCGTCAGTCCACTGGCAGCATAAAAGAGTTGCAGCACTTTGGGCCAGGAGCAGGATTTTAGGGCAAGTGATATCTAAGGGGGGATTGTTATAGAAATATCTATGTATATGTATTTCATCTAGATCTCACTTGCCTGCTATAGGCTATATGCTATATACTCATGTACTCTTATATACTCCATATACTCATATATTAACATATATACATATTCACAGCTATCCTGAACTTTGTAACCAGATGTTGGAAATGACCTGCTACACCTCATGAGCTAGTCTGAGGAGCTTGTTATGATTGAGTCCCCGAGAAGGAAAAAACAAAACACAAGCTCAGCCCAGAAAATCAGAGAGGTTGGAAACTAGCGGATTGCAGACACCTAATCCTATCACATAACTAGCAGTAGCCGTGGAGTGTTCCTACGGTGATCCTAGACACCACGTCACAGCCGGAGATCTAAATAAGCCTAAAGAGAGAAAAGGGAAAAACTGACTGCCCCAGAGCAGACCCCAAAGCAATAGGCAGCCCCCAACATATAATGACAGTGAAGCAAGATGAAAACACTAACACAGATAGAAAGATAGGTTGCGCAAACGATGGGGTCCAAGCTAACTAAAAAGGACAGGACATAAAAGCTGCTGTCTGCAATCCGAGAAAACCCTGCTAAAATTATTACCAACACAACTGATAAGCACAAAGGACCCTGAAGTCACTAGACTTCAAAACCTATATCAGCACTCAGAATATTCTGAAAGCAGAGCAAAAGAGAACACTGATCAAGGAAAAAGAATCCAGCACACCCCCAGCCGGGGATGACTGAACTCTGAAAGCAAGGTAAACAAAACCAAAACTAATAAGTTCAATAGCAGAGCAAAAAACTTATCTTTGGGAAGCAGGAATCAGACTGGTCTCCAAGAATCCAGCAGAGAAATCACCAGCCACTCAGAAGGGTGTCGGCTGCCTTATATCCAGTCTGAAGTTCCCGTTACCCAGTCACAATCCACCTGATCAGGTGTTTGGTTTCTTTCATCAAAATCAGCCTCACTACCTTCATTCACCAGAAGAGGGAGATCCTCGGACACAAAAGGTGAATGAACAGATGAGCTCACAACAGGAGCTGATGTTATCTCATGATAGCATCAGTCTGTTTCTCAGGTCTAGGACTCAGCTCTGTTCCAGTCTTCTAAAGATAAGTTTGTTTTTTGCTAATGTTCACACTTGCTCTTGTTGGTCTTTTCAGTTTTTTGTGTGATCAGCCAGCCCGGCTGGGCTGTGTTGAATTTCCACTCTTATTTGCCAAATTGCCTTTTTTTTGTCCCTTTTTAGATTGGCCTCTTTTTGCTCTGTCTCAGAATATTTCAGAGTGCTGATATAGTGGGAGAAGTCTAGTGACTTCAGGGTTAATTTTGCTATCAGTTGTGTTGGACATTTTGTAGGGTTTTTTGGCAGACTGCAGACAGTGTCTTTCCTTTCCTGTGCTTTCTAGTTAGTCTGGCCCCATCGTTTGCTCAGCCTATTTTCCTGCCTTTGTTTGTGTTTTCATCTTTCTTCACCGTCAATACATGTGGGGGGCTGTCTCTCCTTTGGGGTCTGCTCTGGGGCAGTTAGTTTTTCCCTTTTCCTGCTTTAGGCTTATTTCGTTTCTCCGGTTGTGACGAGGCGTCTAGGACCACCGTAGGAACGCTCCACGACAGCTGCTAGTTGCGTGTTAGGATTAGGGGTCTGCAGTCTGCATAGTTACCAACCTCTTTGGTTTTCTGAGACTTAGCTTGTGTTGTTTTTTATTTCCTCCTCGGCTACCTGTTCATAACAGAATCACCAGCCATACTGCAGATTCTAGGGTACTGAAAAGCAGGAAAAAAAAAAAAGTGTCAGAATTTTTTTTTTTATGTGCATTTTTTCCTCTTTTTCTCTGGGGCCGTAGGAGGATTTTTTCCTTAATGGAGATTAAGCAATTGTCTGATCATGTGGAGCAGCTCGCTGCTGAAGTGCAGGGAATTTCCGCCTATCTTGCTCAATCACATGCTGTTGAACCCAAAATCCCCACTCCTGATGTGTTTTCTGGGGATCGGTCTAAATTTTTGAATTTTAAAAATAATTGTAAATTATTTCTTGCATTGAAGCCTAACTCATCGGGAAGCTCTGCGCAGCAGGTTAAAATTGTCATCTCCTTGCTGGGCGGCGATCCCCAGGATTGGGTGTTTTCTCTGACACCTGAAAATCCTATTCTGACTAATGTGGATGCATTTTTTCAGGCCTTGGGGTTGTTGTATGATGAACCTAATTCTGTTGATCAAGCTGAGAGAACCCTGTTGGCATTAAACCAGGGTCAGGATCCTGCAATTGTCAAAAATTCCGAAAGTGGGCGGTCCTTACTACATCGAATGATAGTGCATGGGCAGCCCTCTTTCGGAAAGGTTTATCAGAGACCGTAAAAGATGTTATGGTGGTATTTCCTGTTCCCTCTGGTCTGGATGGCTCTAAGGCATTAGCCATTCAAGTTGATCGGCGTTTACGTGAACGTAGAAATACAAGGGAGGCGCTGCCACCTTTTGAACAAATGTCTGAACCTATGCAATGTGATGGGGTTTTGTCTAGGGCTCAACGTCGGGAGTTTAGAAGGCGTAATAAGCTGTGTTTTTTCTGTGGAGACGCCTCTCATACTATTTCTGTTTGCCCTAAACGAGAGAAAAGTTTTGCACACACATTTGCTGTGGGCAGTATACAACCTAAGTTCCTTTTGGCAATTACTCTGATCTGCTCCTTGTCCACATTTTCCACTAAGGCTTTTGTGGATTCAGGAGCAGCTCTGAATCTGATGGATTTGGACTTTGCTAAACGTTGTGGTTTGTCCCGCCTATTCCTTTGAGGGGTGTTGATGCCACTCCGTTGGCGGAGAATAAGCCTCAGTTTTGGACCCAGGTGATAATGTGAGTTGCCCCTGACCACCAGGAAAATTGTAAATTTTTGGCGCTGCATAATTTGCATGACACTATTGCTCTGGGGTTCCCCTGGTTGCAAACTCATAACCCAGTTTTGGATTGGAAATCTGTGTCTGTGGTGAGTTGGGGTTGTCAGTGTGTTCTTAGGGACGCTCCTGTTTTCTCCACCTCTCCTCAGTCTCATGATGTTCCTGATTATCTCGCTGAATTCTCTGATGTATTTAGTGAGAGTAAGTCTGCATCTTTGCCCCCTCATAGGAGTTATGACTTTGCAATTGAGTTGATGCCTGGGTGTAAATTTCCCAAGGGTCGGCTTTGTAACTTATCTGTACCCGAACATGATGCTATGCGATTCTATATTAAGGAGTCGTTGGAGAAGGGTCATATTAGACCATCCTCGTCACCTTTAGGTGCTGGGTTTTTTTTTGTGGCCAAGAAAAATGGTTCATTAAGACCTTGTATTGATTATCGTTCCCTTAACAAGATGACGGTTAAATATCAGTACCCGTTACATCTGATGTCTGATTTATTCTGCAGAGGTAAGAGTGCCTGCTGGTTTACTAAGCTTGACCTCAGGGGGCGTATAATCTTATTCGCATCAAGCACGGGGATGAATGGAAGACGGCGTTTAATACTCAGGAGGGACATTTTGAGTACCTGATGATGCCTTTTGGGCTCTCCAATGCCCCTTCTGTCTTCCAGTCCTTTATGAATGATATTTTCCGAGACTTCATGGATAAGTTTTTGATCATCTATCTGGATGATATTTTGATGTTTTTTAATGATTGGGATTCCCATGTGGAATATGTCCGGACTGTGTTTCGGATTTTGAGGGAGAATTCCCTGTTTGTTTAGAGATCGAAATGTCTCTTTGGTGTACAGAGGATTTCATTTTTGGGATTTATCTTATCTCCATCGACTATTGAAATGGACCCGGCCAATTTACAGGCCATTTATGATTGGGTTCAACCTACTTCTTTGAAGGCTCTTCAGAAGTTTTTGGGTTTTGCTAATTTCTATCGTAAATTTATAGGTAATTTTTCTAGTATTGTCAAACCACTGACTGATCTGATCAAGAAGGGAGCTAATGTGCTGAATTGGTCTCCTGAGGTTGTCTCAGCATTTCAGGAGCTTAAGCGGAGGTTTACTTCAGCTCCAGTTTTACGGCAACCTGATGTCTTACTTCCATTTCAAGAGGAGGTAGACGCTTCTGAGATTGGTGCAGGAGCTGTTTTGTCCCAAAAAGACCCTGTGACTTCTAAGATGAATCCCTGTGCCTTCTTTTCTCGAAAGTTCTCCCCATCTGAACGCAACTATGACGTAGGGAATTGGGAATTGTTGGCCATGAAATGGGCATTTGAGGAGTGGAGTGTCAGAGACACCGCACTGCACTTGCTCATAGAGCCAGTGCGCGTGTCCTGAGTACAGAAGCAGTGCTAAAAGATACCTGTAGAGACGGGCAGCAGAGGTGACCATGCATGCTTCAGGCTAATAGTGTCAGGGTCCAGTCAGCGCTGGAAGGTAAAGAGGCACGGGACCTGCGGACACTGAAGCTGAATAATCTGGCACGGGACCTATGGTCATGTGACAGCAAGGGGGTGGGGCTTAGCATCCTGTATTCAGATAGGACAGGACACCATACAACAACTCAGAGTCAGGCAAAACAGAGGTCACAGCAGTACGGGCAAACGAGGTACAGGAGGGACAAACAGATGGGTAGTCAGACAGAGCCAAAGGTCATACACAAGAGGGCGACGTGGTACCAAGGGAACGAGCAGAGAGAAGTCGGGTCACAAGCAGAGAGTCATACACGAGAGGTAGCGCAGTACAAGAGGGTCAGGCAGAACTCGTAACAGGGACAGAACCAGATCACAACCGAACAAGCAAGCAAGATATCAGGCACAAGGCACACGTATACAAGAGGTCACTTAACTCAGCCGAGGGCAGGAGTATAACTGACAACGGACCCAGGTCCAGTGAGCACTAAATAGCCTTCTGCTGCCAGAGAGAGGCAGCACAATTAACCCATAGTATAACCAGGACGGGTCAAAGCGAAATCCCGTCCTGGATCATGACAGTACCCTCATCTCAATGGGGGGCCACCGGACCCCCAGGTCTCTCAGGGTACTTGGCGTGAAAGGCTCAGATCAACCGATCCGCATGAACTGATCGAGCAGGAACCCACAAGCGTTCCTCAGGACCGTAGCCCTTCCAATGTATCAGATACTGAAGGGCGCGACGGACCAACCTGGAGTTGACAATTCGTTCCACCTCGTACTCAGCCTGCCCATCTACCACAACCGGTGTCGGGGAAGATGATGATCCCTCCCCACCGGACCTCACAGGTTTCAAAAGGGCCTTATGGAAAACATTAGGGATCCTTAGAAATGGCGGAAGACTCAACCGAAAAGCCACCGGGTTAACTGCTTCGGTAATTACATAGGGGCCTATAAACTTGGGTCCAAGCTTCGCAGAGGGGACCTTGAGCCTTATATTTTTGGTGGATAACCATACCTTATCTCCGACCTGAAACACTGGACCCACGGATCGTTTTTTGTCCGCAAAAAATTTAAATTTGTCCTGGGCCTTCGTAATGTTATTCTGGACCTCCCACCATACCTCCCCCAACCGCTGGATCGTCTCGTCCGCCCCAGGACACCCAGAACTCAAGCGGGAAAATTCTCCAAAATGAGGATGAAACCCATAATTGCAAAAAAAAGGAGATGTACCCGTAGACTGGTTAGTGCGGTTGTTAAATGCAAACTCAGCCAATGGTAACACAGAACACCAATCATCCTGTCGGGCTGAGGTCAAACAACGTAGAATTTGCTCCAGAGACTGATTGGTCCGCTCAGTCTGCCCATTAGTCTCTGGATGGTAGGCGGATGAAAAGGACAGACCAATACCCAACCTCCTACAAAAAGCTCTCCAAAATCTGGACACAAATTGCACTCCCCTATCAGACACCACATTCAGGGGTACCCCATGCAACCGCACCACATGCTCCACAAACAATCTGGACAATGTTTCCGCATTAGGTAGAGCTGCCAAAGGTACAAAATGTGCCTGCTTACTAAACCTGTCCACTACGACCCAGACCACGGTATTACCCTTGGAAGGGGGAAGGTTGGTGATGAAATCCATGGACAGATGAGTCCATGGTCTCTCAGGAATTGGCAGTGGTACCAATTCCCCGGCCGGCCGGTTATGGGGAGTTTTTGCACGGGCACAAACCTCACACGCAGACACATACTCCCCAACATCAGAGGCTAAAGAAGACCACCAGAATATTCTAGCAATGGCCTTCCTGGTCGCTGAGATCCCTGGATGTCCACCCAGAACTGAGTCATGGAACTCCTGGAGGACCTTGAGACGAAACTGAGCTGGCACAAAAAGTTTATCCACCGGCTTAGCTGGAGGTGCAAGAGCCTGGGCTTCTCGAATCTCCCGTTCCAACACTTTAGAAACCTCTGCCACCACCACCCCAGGCTGAAGAATGGAGGATGGAGGTTTCGGGGGGACACCGGATCAAGACTGCGTGACAATGCATCCGCTCTGATATTCTTGGATCCTGGTCGAAAAGTGATCGAGAAGTTGAATCGGGAAAAAAAAAGTGACCATCTAGCCTGTCTGGGAGTCAACCTTTTAGCTGACTCAATGTAAGCTAGGTTTTTGTGGTCCGTGATTACCATTATAGGATGAACAGCCCCCTCCAAAAAATGCCTCCATTCTGCAAAAGCCAATTTTGCGGCCAGAAGTTCCCGATTCCCCACATCATAGTTTCTCTCCGCAGGGGAGAACTTCTTTGAGAAAAAGGCGCAAGGTCTTAAATTGGTCAAAGTGGCGGGTCCCTGGGACAATACTGCCCCCACCCCCACCTCTGAGGGGTCTACCACAACAATAAATGGTTCAGAGGGGTCCGGTTGGATAAGAACTGGGGCCGACATGAAACATTTTTTCAAAAACTGAAATGCCGCTACCGCTGCGGTTGACCAATTCTTGATATCGGCCCCCTTTTGAGTCATGTCTGTGAGGGGTTTAACCACCTGTGAGAACCCCCTTATAAATTTCCGATAATAATTAGCGAACCCTAGGAAACGTTGCAGACCCTTCAAATCACACGGTTGAACCCACTCGAGAATGGCCTGCACCTTATTAGGATCCATGCGATACCCTTCAGCAGACACGATGAACCCCAGAAAGGACAGTTCCTGAACAAAAAATAAACATTTTTCAAGTTTAGCAAACAGACAGTTCTCCCTGAGCCTTTGGAGAACTGCCCGAACATGACCAATGTGAGTCTGTTTATCAGGCGAGTAGATTAAAATGTCATCCAAATACACCACCATAAAACGTCCAATCAAATCGGAGAACACATGATTTATGAAATTTTGGAAGACCGCTGGAGCGTTGGTCAGGCCGAACTGCATGACCAAATTTTCAAACAACCCTTCAGTAGTGAGAAAAGCGGTCTTCCATTCATCCCCGTCCCGGACTCGGATAAGGTTATACGCTCCCCGTAGATCTAATTTCGAAAACCACTTAGCTCCGGACAACTGATTGTATAAATCAGGAATAAGTGGAAGGGGATAAGTATTCCTCACAGTTATTTTATTTAACTCACGAAAATCGAGGCATGGGCGCAAACCACCGTCTTTTTTTTTTTACAAAAAAGAACCCTGCCGCCACAGGAGAAACAGACTAATTATGCAAATTGTCTCTTCAGAGAGGAAGAGGACTAGAACTCTAGTGCCACCTATTGGAGGTAGCAATCCTAAAAGTCAATGTTGACCCTTTAACAAGCCTAGTTACATGACTTAGGATAAAAGCCAAGCCAGAATCTCCATTTGCAGACACTGTGTTTCGGGGTACTGCCCCTCATCAGTGCAAAGTGGGAGAAGATCTGGTTTGGCTGTGAGAGAGGCGTCTGACCGATATCCAAGAAGTATCATTTCTCCTTGCGGAGAATAACATGCTAAGCATGTCGAGGTGAGGAGACTTAAAGCCACAATACTCCTCTGGGAAATATGCTAATCATGCAAATTGTCTCTTCAGAGAGGAAGAGGACTAGAACTCTAGTGCCACCTATTGGAGGTAGCAATCCTAAAATTCAATGTTGACCCTTTAACGAGCCTAGTTACATGACTTAGGATAAAAGCCAAGCCAGATTCTCCATTTGCAGACACTGTGTTTCAGGGTACTGCCCCTCATCAGTGCAAAGTGGGAGAAGATCTGGTTTGGCTGTGTCTTCTCCCACTTTGCACTGATGAGGGGCAGTACCCCGAAACACAGTGTCTGCAAATGGAGATTCTGGCTTGGCTTTTATCCTAAGTCATGTAACTAGGCTCGTTAAAGGGTCAACATTGACTTTTAGGATTGCTACCTCCAATAGGTGGCACTAGAGTTCTAGTCCTCTTCCTCTCTGAAGAGACAATTTGCATAATTAGCATATTTCCCAGAGGAGCATTGCGGCTTTAAGTCTCCTCACCTCGACATGCTTAGCATGTTATTCTCCGCAAGGAGAAATGATACTTCTTGGATATCGGTCAGACGCCTCTCTCACAGCCAAACCAGATCTTCTCCCACTTTGCACTGATGAGGGGCAGTACCCCGAAACACAGTGTCTGCAAATGGAGATTCTGGCTTGGCTTTTATCCTAAGTCATGTAACTAGGCTCGTTAAAGGGTCAACATTGACTTTTAGGATTGCTACCTCCAATAGGTGGCACTAGAGTTCTAGTCCTCTTCCTCTCTGAAGAGACAATTTGCATAATTAGCATATTTCCCAGAGGAGCATTGCGGCTTTAAGTCTCCTCACCTCGACATGCTTAGCATGTTATTCTCCGCAAGGAGAAATGATACTTCTAGGAGAAACAGAAGGACGTATATGTCCCTTACGGAGGCTCTCGGAAATATATTCCTTCATCGCAGCCCGTTCCGGACCCGAGAGGTTATACAGGCGGGCTTTGGGCAATTTAGCACCTGGAACCAGGTCAATGACACAATCAAATGGGCCGTGTGGTGGTAAAACCTCAGCCTCTTTTTCGGAGAAAACGTCAGTATAATCTATCAGGCACTCCGGAATGCCTTCTAGACCCACGGACGACACAGACACAGAAACAAGACATTTCTCACAGCAATAGGGACCCCATTTAACAATATCCCGAGATTCCCAATTAATCACAGGATTATGCAGCTGTAACCAGGGGAACCCCAACACCAGTCCCGCAGGCAGGTTGTTCATTACAAAACATGAAATACGTTCCTGGTGTAAGGAACTCACTTTAAGGAGAAACTCTTCAGTACAAAACACAATGTCATTCTTAACCAGTGGTGTTTTGTCAATAGCAACAAGGTGAATCGGAGTTTCCAACCTAACTGTCCCTAACTTACACCTGGCCACCAAGTCAGAGTCAATAAAGTTCAATGATGAACCGCAATCCACGAAGGCAGAAGTGGATGTGGAGACACCCCCACAACAAAGTTCCACTTGAAATGACATTTTAGAAAATGCAGAAAAGGGTACCTGAGAGCCTGGGTGACTTCCACGATAATCACCCGGGCTCAGTTGCTTGTTGGTTAGTGGCCGGGAGGGGCAATCCTTTTTCCCATGTCCAGACTCGCCACTGTGAACACAGCATTTTCTCACGTGCCTTTGTCTCCTTTCTTCCTCCTTAAGGTTGATGGTTCCCATCTCCGTGATTTTCAAAGAAGAACTAGCTCCCCTTCCTTGAGAGAATAATGATGTCTCGGTTTGTATCACTCCCCTTGCCCGTAACCTGCGATCCATTCGGACGGCCTGTGTCATAGCTTCCTCCAGGGCATCAGGTGGGGGGTGGAGAGCCAAGGCGTCTTTCAGATGCTCAGACAAGCCTCTACGGAACAAACCCCGGAGAGCAACGTCGTTCCAGCAGACCTCAGCAGCCCAGCGTCTGAACTCTGAGCAAAACCACTCGGCTGAGTGTTTCCCCTGGCAAACATTCATCAGCCTGTCCTCAGCCATACGCACCCGATCAGGCTCATCATAAATATGCCCCAGGGCCTCAAAAAATGCATCCACAGTCATACGCTCAGGGGCCGTGGCAGGAAGGGAGAAAGCCCAAGCTTGGGGGGCTCCCCTTAACAGAGACATAATGACCCCCACTCTCTGACTTTCATCCCCAGAAGAGTGTGGTCTTAAGGAAAAAAAAAGCTTACAGCTCTCCTTTAAAACTCTGAAGTCATTTTTATCTCCAGAAAGGGTATCTGGTAACTTCACTGGAGACTCAGGGGAAATTAATGTAACATCCCGAGCCCCCAATGAAAGAACCCCCTGCACAGTGTCGGCGATCAGCTGCTGAGACTGAGCAAGGACTCTTTGTTCTCCAAAGAGTTTCTGAGACATCTGCGTCAGATGCTTAACCTGTTCAGAAAGAGTGTGCATAGGATCCATCACACACCCTGTTGAATGTGAGCAGAGAAAAAAAAAAAAATGGTATGGGTCAGTTATAATGTCAGAGACACCGCACTGCACTTGCTCATAGAGCCAGTGCGCCTGTCCTGAGTACAGAAGCAGTGCTAAAAGATACCTGTAGAGACGGGCAGCAGAGGTGACCATGCATGCTTCAGGCTAATAGTGTCAGGGTCCAGTCAGCGCTGGAAGGTAAAGAGGCACGGGACCTGCGGACACTGAAACTGAATAATCTGGCACGGGGCCTATGGTCATGTGACAGCAAGGGGGCGGGGCTTAGCATCCTGTATTCAGATAGGACAGGACACCATACAACAACTCAGAGTCAGGCAAAACAGAGGTCACAGCAGTACGGGCAAATGAGGAACAGGAGGGACAAACAGACGGGTAGTCAGACAGAGCCAAAGGTCATACACAAGAGGGCGACGTGGTACCAAGGGAACGAGCAGAGAGAAGTCGGGTCACAAGCAGAGAGTCATACACGACAGGTAGCGCAGTACAATAGGGTCAGGCAGAACTTGTAACAGGGACAGAACCAGATCACAACCGAACAAGCAAGCAAGATATCAGGCACAAGGCACACGTATACAAGAGGTCACTTAACTCAGCCGAGGGCAGGAGTATAACTGACACCGGAACCAGGTCCAGTGAGCACTAAATAGCCTCCTGCTGCCAGAGAGAGGCAGCACAATTAACCCATAGTATAACCAGGACGGGTCAAAGCGAAATACCGTCCTGGATCATGACATGGAGACATTGGTTGGAGGGAGCTAGACATCAGTATGTGGTCCTCACCGATCACAAGAATCTGACTTATCTGGAGTCGGCTAAACGCTTGAATCCTAGACAGGCTAGATGGGCCTTGTTTTTCACGTGTTTTAATTTTGTGGTCTCTTTTCTTCCGGGCACTAAGAATGTTAAGGCAGACGCTCTTTCTAGGAGTTTCTTTGGTGATTCTCTTAATGTGACCGAGCCTACTACTATCCTAGGTGAGGGGGTAGTTCTTTCTGCCATTTCACCCGATTTGAGACGCGCCCTGGAGGAATTTCAGGAGGATAAACCTGAGCGTTGCCCTATGGGAAGATTGTATGTTCCGGACCAGTAGAGAAAGAGAGTGATGTCTGAAGTCCATTGCTCAGCATTGGCTGGTCATCCAGGTATTTTTGGTACCAGAGATTTGGTGAGTCGGTTGTTTTGGTGGCCTGCCTTATCTCGTGATGTCAGGAATTTTGTACAGTCCTGTGGGACTTGTTCTCGGTCTAAACTCTGTTCTCGTTCTAGTGGGTTGCTGATGCCCCTGCTGGTGCCCAAGAGGCCATGGACCCATATCTCAATGGATTTTATTTCTGATCTTCCGGTCTCTCAGAGAATGACTGTTATCTGGGTAATTTGTGATAGATTTTCGAAGATGGTCCATCTTGTACCACTCCCAAAGTTGCCATCTTCCGCTGAGTTGGTACCCTTGTTTTTTCAACAGTTGGTTCGGTTACACGGGATTCCTCAGAACATTGTGTCCGATAGAGGGGTCCAGGTTGTTTCCAGATTTTGGAAAGCCTTTTGTTCCATTCTGGGAATTCAGTTATCCTTCTCCTCTGCGTTTCATCCCCAGACCAATTGGCAGACTGAGAGAACAAACCAGACCTTGGAGTCTTATTCAAGATGTTTTATATCTGCTGATCAAGATGATTGGGTCTCATTTTTGCCCTTGGCCGAATTTGTGCTGAACAATAGAGCTAGTTCTGCCACCTTGATGTCACCCTTTTTCTGTAATTTTGGGTTTCATCCTCGATTCTCTTCAGGGCAAGTAGAATCTTCGTCCTGCCCAGGTGTGGACACTGTGGTTGTGAGAATGCAGCAGATATGGGACCAAGTGGTGGATAAATTGTCTCTCTCTCAGGAAAAGGCCCAGCGTTTTTCCAACCGGCATAGGACCATTGGTCCCTGGTTTAAAGTGGGTGATATGGTTTGGTTGTCGTCTAAGAATATTCCTATGAAGTTTGCATCTCCAAAATTTAAGCCAAGATTTATTGGACCTTATAAGATTTTGGAGATTCTTAATCCCGTTTCTTTTTGATTGGCTCTTCCAGTTACGTTCAAAATCCATAACGTATTTCACAAATCACTGTTGAAGAGGTTTGTTGAGCCAGTAGTTCCTGTGGCGGCACCTCCTGACCCTGTCTTGGTTAAAGGCAATATGGAATATGACGTAGAGAAAATATTGGATTCTCGTTTGGTTAGACGGAGACTCAAGTATTTGGTCAAATGTAAGGGTTATGGCCAGGAGGATAATTCTTGGGTCTCTGCCTCTGATATTCATGCCAATAAATTGGTTTTGCTTTTCACCGGGCCCATCCTGATCAGCCTGGTGGCATGGATGAGGGTTCAGTGACCCCTCCTCAAGGGGGGGTACTGTTATGAGCTCATTTTCTGCTCCACCAGTTGAGAGTTCCCCTTCCGTTCTCCCTCTGGTGGTGATGGGAGGTGGTGAGGTTGGTTTGAGTGGTAGTGATCTGCCACCTGGTGAGGAAGATAGTGATTGGATCTCTGGAGTATCAGACTGGATATAAGACAGCCGACGCCCTATCCTGTTGCTGGTGATTCAGTCTGTTTCTCAGGTCTAGGACTCAGCTCTGTTCCAGTCTTCTAAAGATAAGTTTGTTTTTGCTAATGTTCACACTTGCTCTTGTTGGTCTTTTCAGTTTTTTGTGTGGTCAGACAGCATGGCTGGGCTGTGCTGAATTTCCACTCTTATTTGCCAAATTGCCTTTTCTTTATCCCTTATTAGATTGGCCTATTTTTGCTCTGTCTCAGAATATTTCAGAGTGCTGATATAGTGGGAGAAGTCTAGTGACTTCAGGGTTAATTTTGCTATCAGTTGTGTTGGACATTTTGTAGGGTTTTTTGGCAGACTGCAGACAGTGTCTTTCCTTTTCCTGTCCTTTCTAGTTAGTCTGGCCCCATCGTTTGCTCAGCCTATTTTCCTGCCTTTGTTTGTGTTTTCATCTTTTTTCTCCGTCAATACATGTGGGGGGCTGTCTCTCCTTTGGGGTCTGCTCTGGGGCAGTTAGTTTTTCCCTTTTCCTGCTTTAGGCTTATTTCGTTTCTCCGGTTGTGACGAGGCGTCTAGGACCACCGTAGGAACGCTCCACGACAGCTGCTAGTTGCGTGTTAGGATTAGGGGTCTGCAGTCTGCATAGTTACCAACCTCTTTGGTTTTCTGAGACTTAGCTTGTGTTGTTTTTTATTTCCTCCTCGGCTACCTGTTCATAACAGATAACAAATCTATGAACAGCTGCTTTTTTGGTTTCTAAAAGTTTTGAAAATAATTTGTTGCTTTTTTATTATTCTTCTATTAGAGAACTAATCCAGTAATAATACCTGATAGAGTCATGATACCTAATAAACTAAAATCTGTACAATAGACAAGACTGTTTTAAAGGGAATCTGTCACAACTTTTTTCACATATCATGTAAAAATATCATTCAGTTCAGTGTCACTTATGCATTATGACAGTACTTATTATTATTATTATTATTATTATTAATTTATAAAGCGCCATTAATTCCATGGTGCTGTACATGAAAAGAGGGGTTACATACAAAGTTATAGATATCATTAAAAGTAAACAAATTTACAATAACAAACTGGTACAGAGGGGAGGTGACCCTGTCCTTGCGGACTTACATTCTACGGGATAGTGGGGAAGAGACAGAAGGTCGGGGGTGCAGCAGCTCTGGTGGTGATGAGGCGGCAGCTCAGGCAGTGGTGAGGCGGCAGATGGGTTTTCATGTTCCGTTTGAAGGATTCGAGGGTGGTGGATAATCGGACGTGTTGAGGCATGGCATTCCAGAGGGTAGGGGTTATTCGGGAGAAATCTTGAAGGTGGTTGTGTGAGGAACGAATAAGTGTGGAGGAGAGTAGGAGGTCTTGGGAGGATCGAAGATTACGTGAGGGAAGATATTAGGAGATTAGTTCAGAGATATAGGGAGGGGAAAGGTTGTGGATGGCTTTGTAGGTCAGTGTTAGTAGTTTGAACTGGATTCGTTGGGGAATTGGGAGCCAATGGAGGGATTTGCAGAGGGGGGAGACAGGGGAGTAGCGAGGAGAGAGGTGGATTAGTCGGGAAGCAGAATTGAAGACAGACTGGAGTGGTGCAAGATTGATAGCAGGGAGGCCACAGAGGAGAGTGTTGCAGTAGTCAAAGTGGGAGATGATGAGAGCATGTACAAGAGTTTTAGTAGATTGAGGACTGAGGAAGGGATGGATTCTGGAAATATTTTTGAGTTGGAGGCGACAGGAGGTGGCAAGAAATTGGACGTGTGGTTTGAAGGACAGGGCAGAGTGGAGAGTTACTCCGAGGCAGTGGATTTCACGTGCTGGAGAGAGCGTGATGCTGTTAACCATAATAGATAGATCGGGTAGGGAAGATACGTGAAATGGAGGAAAGATAATAAGTTCAGTTTTGTCTACGTCGAGTTTTAGGAAGCGAGAGATGAAAAAGGAGGATATGGCTGATAAACACTTTGGAATTCTGGACAGCAGAGAGGTGACATCTGGGCCAGAGAGGTAGATCTGAGTGTCATCTGCATACCGGTGGTACTGGAAGCTATGGGACTTTGAGTTGTCCTTGGCCAAGAGTATAGATGGAAAAAAGTAGGGGCCCCAGGACAGAGCCTTGGGGGACTCCAACAGAGAGGGGGCAGGATGAGGAGGTAGTGTGGGAGTGGGAAACGCTTAATGTGTGGTCAGAAAGGTATGAGGAAATCCAGGACAGGGCAAGGTCTTTGATGCCAAGGGAAGAAAGCATCTGTAGCAGTAGGCAGTGGTCAACTGTGTCAAAGGCACAGGACAGGTCAAGAAGGAGGAGGAACGAGAACTGTCTGTTAGCTTTGGCTGTGAGTAAGTCATTAGTAATTATGGTCAGGGCTGTTTCAGTGGAGTAGTGGGGGCGGAAGCCAGATTGCAGGATGTCAAGGAGGGAGTTAGATGAGAGGTGGGAGGAAAGTTGAGCATGGACATGCTGTTCATGGAGTTTGGAAGCAAACAGGAGCAGTGATATGGGGCGATAGCTGGGCATAGCAGTTGGGTCAAGGTTTGATCTTTTGAGGATGGGTGTTATGGTGGCATGTTTGAAGGCAGAGGGGAAGGTACCAAAATTTAGGGATAGATTGAAGAGATGGGTTAGGGCTGGAATGATCATGTTAGTGAGGTTGGGGAGCAGGTGGGAAGGGATGGGGTCAAGAGCACAGGTGGTGAGGCGTGATTTGGAAAGGAGATTAGTAAGGTCTCCTTCAGTGATTTTGGAGAGGGAGGTTATTAGGGAAGGGCAGAGGTCTGGTATGTGGAACGGTCGGGGTGGTGAAACTGTAAAGGTTTGCCTTGTTGGGTCAATCTTGTTTTTGAAGTAGGTGGCAAACTCCTCAGCAGAAGTGGCAGTGGTGGGCGGAGGAGAGAGTTGAATGTGCTGAACAGTTGTTTTTGGTTGTGGGATAATGAAGTTACAAGGTTTATGAAATAGGTCTGCTTAGCAGAGGTGAGGGCTGATTCAAAAGCAAGTGTAGCTTGTTTGAAAGCAGTGAAGTCATCTGGCAGGTGTGTTTTCTTCCAACGCCGCTCCGCAACCCTGGATGCTTGTCAAAGTTTTTTGGTGAGGTTGTTGTGCCAGGATTGCCTATTGGTTTGTCGCACTTTGCCATGCATGAGAGGGGCGACTGAGTCTATGGCTGATGTGAGGGTGGCGTTGTAGAAAGCGGTGGCACTGTCCGTGTTGTGGAATGAAGATATGGAGGACAGAGGTAGAAGAGAGTCTGAGAGTCTGTGGATGTCTAGGTGTGCGAGGTTTCTGCAAGTATGTGCTAGTGGCTGGACATGGGGGGCAGGTGAGAAGGATAAGGATGAGAAGGTGAGTAGATGGTGGTCAGATAGGGGGAAGGGAGAGGTTGTGAGATTAGATAGGGAACAGAGGCGGGTGAAGATTAGGTCTAGTGTATATCCATCTGTGTGGGTGGCTGTGGAGGACCACTGAGTAAGTCCAAAGGATGAAGTAAGTGACAGGAGTTTGGAGGCTGCTGGCTGGTGGGTGACAATGGGGATGTTGAAGTCCCCCATGATGATGGTGGGGATGTCAGAAGAGAGAAAGTGGAGGGGCCAGGTGGAGAATTGGTCGATGAAGGCAGTTGCTGAGCCCGGTGGTCGGTGTATGACAGCCATTTGGAGATTAGAGGGAGAGTAAATACGGACAGACTGAACCTCGAAAGAAGGGAGGATAAGGGAGGGTGGGGGTTGGATAGGGTTGAAGGTGCAGTTTTTAGAAAGGATGAAACCCACTCCTCCACCTTGTCTGTTGCCAGGGCGAGGAGTGTGGGTAAAGTGGAGGTGGCCATATCTCAGTGTGGCCGAAGAGGCCATGTCAGGGGGTGTCAGCCAGGTCTCAGTGAGTGCTAGGCAGATAAGGTTGTGGGAGGTAAAGAGGTCGTGGATCACGTGGAGCTTGCTGCAGATGGAGCGAGCATTCCAAAGTGCTCCAGAAAGAGGGTGCGGGAGGGGGTCAGTGGCACAGGTTTTAAGTGTGAGGGATCACGGTAGTTTCTCTTAGTGTGAGAAATATAGGGGTGAGGTTTAGTGGGATGTATGAGGCATTGTGGCCAGAATTGGGGGATATGTCACCAGCAGTGAGAAGAAGCAGGTGGGTGAAGGAGAGTGATCGTCTTGTATTGTATGTTAGTAGGAGAGGTCTGAGGTTAAGGAGTATGTCTGCAGATAAAAAGCGAGGTGGGGGGCGTAAGAGAGAGGGGGAGAAAGTTATTTGGTTTGAGGGTTGCAGGGGTTTGGGGATAGTGAAGGAGAGAGAAGATTAGTGGAGCAAAAACGGTGATGGCAAATGTGAGCATGGTTAAAGAGCAGAGTAAAAAAAAACAAAAAAAAATCAAGTAAAGTAAGAAAGCAGTGGTTAGTCTTACCGTCTGACTGATTTCTGGACTATTTCTGGTATATTTCTCATGTATCACTTTAAATATGTCACTTCAAATGATGTCACATCTGACCTAGGTCATATCTGACCTTCTCTGTTCAACTTATACCATTCAAATGTCCATGAAATGAAGCCAGGTGAGTGAGGGAGGGAGGAGGAGGGGGTTGGAGGACGGTTCACAGCAGGGGGCAATTAACAGATTGCAGTAAATGGGATATTTGACTAGCATCAAAGTTGAAGAAAGAGGTGGGATAAGATGGAAGGATGGAAGGTGTGAGGAGCATGGGTATATCAATATGCAATAATGAAGTTTCTAGCTTCCAAATATACAAAAATGTATTCAAGGCATAAGAACAAGGATAAACGGACATGCCCCATCATAGCGGAAAGACACAGCAACACGTATCGAACAATATGTTCTTTTTCAAGCTGCTTTGGGGTGAACATAATGGGAGATATATACTACCACCCACCAATCAAGTTACAACACACATGGTGTATAATCACAATAAAATTACATACCGAAAAAAAAGAAAAAACCCAAAAAACAAGCAATAGTTAAAAACAATCTAATATAAGATGTATTACCAGGTATAGCAAAATATATACATGAACAATTCCAATGTGCAACAAAGAGAAAAAAAAAATTGTACAGATCAATACTGAAACATAATCTCTTTGCGTGCATTCAATCCATTTGGGACACAGGTTTTAAGCTGAAACATCCAGAAAGCTTCTCTCATCATGATGCGTCTTTTAACCCCTTCATGACCCAGCCTATTTTGACCTTAATGACCTGGCCATTTTTTGCAATTCTGACCAGTGTCCCTTTATGAGGTAATAACTCTGGAACACTTCAACGCATCCTAGCGATTCTGAGATTGTTTTTTCGTGACATATTGGGTTTCATGTTAGTGGTAAATTTAGATAGATAATTTTTGCATTTATTTGTGAAAAAATCAGAAATTTGGCGAAAATTTTGAAAATTTCGCAATTTTCAAATTTTGAATTTTTATTCTGTTAAACTAGAGAGTTATGTGACACAAAATAGTTACTAAATAACATTTCCCACATGTCTACTTTACATCAGCACAATTTTGGAAGCAAAATATTTTTTTGTTAGGAAGTTAAAAGGGTTAAAAGTTGATCAGTGATTTTTCATTTTTACAACAAAATTTACAGTCATGGCCAAAAGTATTGACACCCCTGCAATTCTGTTAGATAATATTCAGTTTCTTCCTGAAAATGATTGCAAACACAAATTCTTTGGTATTATTATCTTCATTTAATTTGTCTTAAATGAAAAAACGCAAAAGAGAATGAAGCAAAAAGCAAAACATTGATCATTTCACACAAAACTCCAAAAATGGACTGGACAAAAGTATTGGCACCCTCAGCCTAATACTTGATTGCACAACCTTTAGCCAAAATAACTGCGACCAACCGCTTCCGGTAACCATCAATGAGTTTCTTATAATGCTCTGCTGGAATTTTAGACCATTCTTTGCCATTCTTTGGCAAACTACTCCAGGTCCCTGATATTTGAAGGGTGCCTTCTCCAAACTGCCATTTTTAGATCTCTCCACAGGTGTTCTATGGGATTCAGGTCTGGACTCATTGCTGGCCACCTTAGAAGTCTCCAGTGCTTTCTCTCAAACCATTTTCTAGTGCTTTTTGAAGTGTGTTTTGGGTTATTGTCCTGCTGGAAGACCCATGACCTCTGAAGTAGACCCAGCTTTCTCACACTGGGCCCTAAATTATGCTGCAAAATTTGTTGGTAGTCTTCTGACTTCATAATGCCATGCACACGGTCAAGCAGTCCAGTGCCAGAGGCAGCAAAGCAACCCCAAAACATCAGGGAACCTCCGCCATGTTTGACTGTAGGGACCATGTACTTTTCTTTGAATGCCTCTTTTTTCTCCTGTAAACTCTATGTTGATGCTTTTGCCCTAAAAGCTCTACTTTTGTCTCATCTGACCAAAGAACATTCTTCCAAAATGTTTTAGGCTTTTTCAGGTAAGTTTTGGCAAACTCCAGCCTGGCTTTTTCATGTCTCGGGGTAAGAAGTGGAGTCTTCCTGGGTCTCCTACCATACAGTCCCTTTTCATTCAGATGCCGACGGATAGTACGGGTTGACACCGTTGTACCCTTGGACTGCAGGGCAGCTTGAACTTGTTTGGATGTTAGTGGAGGTTCTTTATCCAACATCCGCACAATCTTGCGTTGAAATCTCTTGTCAATTTTTCTTTTCCGGCCACATCTAGGGAGGTTAGCCACAGTGCCATGGGCTTTAAACTTCTTGATGACACTGCGCACGGTAGACACAGGAACATTCAGGTCTTTGGAGATGGACTTGTAGCCTTGAGATTGCTCATGCTTCCTCACAATTTGGTTTCTCAAGTCCTCAGACAGTTCTTTGGTCTTCTTTCTTTTCTCCATGCTCAATGTGGTACACACAAGGACACAAGACAGAGGTTGAGTCAACTTTAATCCATGTCAACTGGCTGCAAGTGTGATTTAGTTATTGCCAACACCTGTTAGGTGCCACAGGTAAGTTATAGGTGCTACTAATTACACAAATTAGAGAAGCATCACATGATTTTTCGAACAGTGCCAATACTTTTGTCCACCCTCTTTGTTATGTTTGGTGTGGAATTATATCCAATTTGGCTTTAGGACAATTCTTTTTGTGTTTTTTCATTTAAGACAAATTAAATGAAGATAATAATACCAAAGAATTTGTGTTTGCAATCATTTTCAGGAAGAAACTGAGTATTATCTGACAGAATTGCAGGGGTGTCAATACTTTTGGCCATGACTGTACAAAACCATTTTTTTTAGGGACCACCTCACATTTGAAGTCACTTTGAGGGGTCTATATGGCAGAAAATACCCAAAAGTGACACCATTCTAAAAACTGCACCCCTCAAGCTACTCAAAACTACATTCAAGAAGATTATTAACCCTTTAGGTGTTTCACAGGAACTAAAGCAACATGGAAGGAAAAAAAGGACATTTTAATTTCTCCAAAAAAATTTTCTTTCAGCATCAATTTTTTCATTTTCACATGGGCAACAGGATAAATTGGATCCTAAAATTTGTTGGGCAATTTCCCCTGAGTACACCGATACCTCATATGTGGTCAAAAACCACTGTTTGGGCGCATGGCAGGGCTCAGAAGGGAAGGAGTGCCATTTGACTTTTTGAATGGAAAATATGCTGGAATATTTAGCGCTTGCCATGTCGTGTTTGGAGAGTCGCTGTGTGCCTAAACACTGGAGCTCCCCCACAAGTGACCCCATTTTGGAAACTAGACCCCCCAAGGAACTTATCTAGATGCATAGTGATCACTTTGAACCCCCAGGTGCTTCTCAAATTGATCCGTAAAAAAAAAAAAAGTACTTTTTTTCACAAAAATTATCTTTTAGCCTCAGTTTTTTCATTTTCACATGGGCAACAGGATAAAATGGATCCTAAAATTTGTTGGGCAATTTCTCCTGAGTACACCGATACCTCATATGTGGTCATAAACCACTGTTTTGGTGCACGGCAGGGCCCGGAAGGGAAGGAGCGCCATTTGACTTTTTGAATGGAAAATTAGCTCCAATCGTTATCGGACACCATGTCGCGTTTGGAGATCCCCTGTGTGCCTAAACATGGGAGCTCCCCCACAAGTGACACCATTTTGGAAACTAGACCCCTTAAGGAACTTATCAAGATGTGTAGTGAGCACTTTGAACCCCCAAGTGCTTCACAAAAGTTTATAACATAGAGCAGTGAAAATAAAAAATCATTTTTTTTCCTCAAAAATGATTTTTCAGCACGCTATTTTTTATTTTCATAAGGGTAACAGGAGAAATTGAACCAAAAAAGTTGTTGTCCAGATTGTCCTGAGTATGCTGGTACCCCATATGTGGGGGGGGCACTGTTTGGGTGCACGGCAGAGCGCAGAAGGGAATGAGCGCCATTTGACTTTTTGAAATGAAAATTAGCTCCAATCGTTAGCGGACACCATGTCGTGTTTGGAGAGCCCCTGTGTGCCTAAACTTTGGAGCTCCCCCACAAATGACCCCATTTTGGAAACTAGACCCCCTAAGGATGCATAGTGAGCACTTTGAACCCCCAGGTGATTCACAGAAGTTTATAATGCAGAGCAGTGAAAATAAAAAATCTTTTTTTTTCCTAAAAAAAATTTTTTTAGTTGGAAATTTTTTATTTTCACAAGAGTACTAGGATAAATTGGACCCCAAAAGTTGTTGTCCAGTTTGTCCTGAGTACGCTGGTATCCCATATATGGGGGGAACCACTGTTTGGGCACACGTTGGGGCTCAGCAGGGAAGTAGTGACATTTTGAAATGCTGACTTTGATGGAATGGTCTGCGGGCGTCATGTTACATTTGCTGAGCCCCTGTGTGCCTAAACAGTAGAAACCCCCCACAAGTGACCCCATTTTGGAAACTAGACCCCCCAAGGAACTTATCTAGATGTGTGGTGAGCACCTTGAACCCCCAAGTGCTTCACAGAAGTTTATAATGCAGAGCCGTGAAAATAAAAAAATCATTTTTTTTCCCTAAAAAAAATGAATTTTAGCACGCAATTTTTTTTTCACAAGGGTAACAGGAGAAATTGGACCCCAAAAGTTGTTGTCCAGTTTGTCCTGAGTACGCTGATACCTCATATGTGGGGGATGACCACTGTATGGGCACACGTCAGGGCTCGGAAGGGAAGTAGTGACGTTTTGGTATGCAGACTTTGATGGAATGGTCTGCGGGCATCATGTTACATTTGCAGAGCCCTTGATGTACCTAAACTGTGGAAACCCCCCACAAGTGACCCCATTTTGGAAACTAGACCCCCCAAGGAACTTATCTAGATGTGTGGTGAGCACCTTGAACCCCGAAGTGCTTCACAGAAGATTGTAACGCAGAGCCATGAAAATAAAAAATCTTTTTTTTTCCTCAAAAAATGAATTTTTAGCTCGCAATTTTTTATTTTCACAAGGGTAACAGGAGAAATTGGACCCCAAAAGTTGTTGTCCAGTTTATCCTGAGTACGCTGATACCCCATATGTGGGGAGGGACCATTGTTTGGGCACACGTCGGGGCTCGGAAGGGAAGTAGTGACGTTTTGAAATACCGACTTGATCGAATGGTCTGCGGGCATCATGTTACGTTTGCAGAGCCTCTGATGTGCCTAAACAGTGGAAACCCCCCACAAGTGACCCCATTTTGGACACTAGACCACCAAGGAACTTATCTAGATGTGTGGTGAGCAGCACTTTGAACCCCCAAGTGCTTCACAGAAGTTTATAACGCAGAACCGTGAAAATAAAAAATCTTTTTTTTCCTCAAAAAATGATTTTTTTAGCCCGCAATTTTTTATTTTCACAAGGGTAACAGGACAAATTAGACCCCAAAAGTTGTTGTCCAGTTTGTCCTGAGTACGCTGGTACCCCATATGTGGGGGGAACCATTGTTTGGACACACGTCAAGGCTCGGAATGGAAGTAGTGACTTTTTGAAATGCAGACTTTGATGGAATAGTCTGCGGTCGTCATTACGTTTGCAGAGCCCCTGATGTGCCTAAACAGTGGAAACCCCCCACAAGTGACTGCATTTTGGAAACTAGACCTTCCAAGTAACGTATGTAAGATGTGTTGTGAGCACTTTGAACCCCCAAGTGCTTCACAGAAGTTTATAATGTAGAGACGTAAAAATGAAAAAATCATTTTTTTCCACAAAAATAATTTTTTAGCCCCAAATTTTTTATTTTCCCAAGGGTAACACGAGAAATTAGTCCCCAAAAGTTGTTGTGCAATTTTTCCTGAGTACGCTGATACCTCATATGTTTGGGTAAACCACTGTTTGGGCACACGTCAGGGCTTGGAAGGGAGGGAGCACCGTTTGACTTTTTGAACGCAAAATTGGCTGGAATCAATGGTTGCACCATGTCGCGTTTGGCGACCCCCTGATGTGCCTAAACAGTGGAAACCCCTCAATTCTAACTCCAACCCTAACCCCAACACACCCCTAACCACAGCCCTAACCCTAACACATCCCTAACCACAAGCCTAACCCTAATTCCAACGCTAACCCTAATTCCAACCCCAACCCTAATTCTAACCCTAATTCCAACCCTAACCCTAATTCCAACCCTAACCCTAACCCTCTTTCCAACCCTAACCCTCTTTCCAATCCTAACCCTAACCCTCTTTCCAACCCTAACCCTCTTTCCAACCCTAACCCTAACCCTCTTTCCAACCCTAACCCTCTTTCCAACCCTAACCCTAACCCTCTTTCCAACCCTAACCCAAAACCCTCTTTCCAACCCTAACCCTCTTTCCAACCCTAACCCTAACCCTCTTTTCAACCCTAACCCTAACCCTCTTTTCAACCCTAACCCTAACCCTAATGGAAAAATAAAAATAAAAATATTTTCTTTATTTTATTAGTTGTGCCTACCTATGGGGGTGATAATCGGGGGGGTTTATTTACTTTTTCTTTCATTTTGATCACTGTGAGAGTGATCAAAATGAAAGAATGGAATCTGCAGCCGGCAGATTCGGGCGGGCGCACTGCGCATGCGCCCGCCATTTTCTAAGATGGCGGCGCCCATGAACCGGACCCGCCGGACACCGGGAGCGACAGGGGGACTTAGAAGGTGCCAGGGGAGGTGAGAGGGGGTGAGGGGGTTATCGGAATCTGGCGAGGAGCAGAGGGAATGGGAGGGGGGCAGATGATGATAGCGGCAGCTGATCGCCGGTGTCATTCAGTTGTGGGGGGGGGGGCGATCGCCGGTGGGGGGGGTGGAATCGGTGTCTCCAGCCATGTCCGATGCTACAGCAGCATCGGCCATGGCTGGATTGTAATATTTCATCAATTTTCATTGATGAAATATTATTATCGCTCTGATTGGCTGTTTCACTTTTAACAGCCAATCAAAGCGATCGTAGCCACGTGGGGGCGAAGCCACGCCCCCTGTGGTGAAGAACAAAGCCCCCTGTATCTGCGGGTCGGGTGACCTTTCAGTGACCTAGGTCACCCGACCCGCAGGGGGGCTTTAAAGTCATGACACCACATAGGCGTCATGGGTCGTTCTGGCACGACTTTTCATGACGCCTACGTGGCGTCAAAGGTTGTGAAGGGGTTAAGATCACCGCCTCTCAACGGAACACATACTTTCTCAATTCCCATCACTTGAAATGAAGATATATTTCTTTGATGTTGGAAAATAAAATGTTTGGAGGCAAAAGATATATTCCGATTGGAGCTGCCAAGAGAAATTATGTCAGTTATGTGTTCAGAAATTGTTATTTTTAACTTTCTCGTGGTACAAACCACATAATTCAGTTTGCAATCTGTGCACATGATCATATATACAACATTCTTAGTATTGCAGTTGATAAACTGCCGAATTTTAAATTGCTGCACATTTTTACTATCTGAAAAAGTTTTTTTTAGCTGAGAATGTGTACAGGTCCTGCATCTGGCTTCACCACATCGGTAAAATCCTTCATGTTGTAGCCAGGTGCATTTATTGCTTTGGACATATGAAAAACTGGGAGAAATTATATTACCTAATGTGGCTGCTTTTTTAGCCACTACATGGCAACCCTGTGACAAAATAGCTGACATAGTATCATCCTCATGTAAAATTCCTATATTTTTACGAATAATTTGTTTAATGGCACTAAATTGTGGACTAAAATTAATGGAACACAGCAATTTTTTATTTTTTGTATTATCCATACTATTATGACCACATATTTTTTGCTAATTCAATAAATCCTCTCTATTTTTATTATTCACAATTTTTTTAGCTCGATCCAATGCCCAATGAGGATAACCTCTTTTTTTGAGTCAGTTACAACAAGAATGAATTTCTTGTGTCAGCATCAGTGTGTCACTACAGTTTCTGGTAATTCTGGTGAGTTCCCCCACCGGAATTGCTTTTATAGTTTGCTGGGGATGACTACTCCTGACTAGAGTTGAGCGATACCGTCCGATACTTCAAAATATCAGATCGGAATGGATCGGCCGATCTTTAAAAAAAAGTATCGGTATCGCCGATGCCGATACCGGAAGTCCCATTCAAGTCTATGAGACTTCCTGTATCGGAATTGGAAAAACCCTTTCCTGCCCTTGTACAGCCTCTCGGGGGTCTGTACGGGCCTTCCGGGGGTCTCTGCCGGCCTGCCGGGGGTCTGTGCCGGCCTGCCGGTGGGCTGTGCGGACTGCCCGGGGTCTGTGCACCCTGTGGGGGTCTGTACCGGCCTGCCGGGGGGCTGTGCCAGCCTGCCGGGGGGCTGTGCTGATGTCTGGGGGTCTGTGCAGGCATCGTCCGATGGGACTACAAGTCCCATCGGGTGATGCCTGCTACCATGACAGTGATTGACACATTAGCCAATGATGGGACAGTAGTAGTCCCATCATCCGGCTAATGTGTTAAATGTAAAAAAAAAATAAAAATACTACATACATACATACTACATGCATGCTACATACATACTACATGCTACATACATAGTACATATATACTACATGCATGCTACATACATACTACATGCTACATACATACTACATACATACTACATACATACTACATATATACTACATGCATGCTACATACATGCTACATGCTACATACATACTACATGCTACATACATACTACATACATACTACATGCTACATACATACTACATACATACTACATATATACTAAATGCATGCTACATACATACTGCATGCATGCTACATACATACTACATGCTACATACATACTACATACATACTACATGCATACTACATGCATGCTGCATACATACTGCATGCATGCTACATACATACTACATGCTACATACATACTACATGCTACATACATACTACATATATACTACATGCATGCTACATACATACTACATGCTACATACATACTACATACATACTACATGCATGCTACATACATACTGCATGCTACATATATACTACATACATACATACTACATACATACTACATATATACTACATGCATGCTAAATACATACTGCATGCATGCTACATACATACTACATGCATGCTACATACATACTACATGCTACATACATACTACATACATACTACATGCATGCTACATACATACTGCATGCATGCTACATACATACTACATGCTACATACATACTACATATATACTACATGCATGCTACATACATACTACATGCTACATACATACTACATGCTACATACATACTACATATATACTACATGCATGCTACATACATACTACATGCTACATACATACTACATACATACTAAATGCATGCTACATACATACTACATGCTACATACATACCACATATATACTACATGCATGCTACATACATGCTACATGCTACATACATACTACATACATACTACATACATACTACATGCATGCTACATACATACTACATGCTACATACATACCACATATATACTACATACATGCTACATACATACTACATGCATGCTACATACAATACATTCATACAATACATACATAGACATACAGTACATATAACATAGAGCAACATACTTACCAATACTTGTCACATTGTTCCCCGAAGCCATTGTCGTCTACGGAATAAATATTAACATAACAAACCACAAAAATACTCACCCATGATCCGAAGCAGTCCACGAGTGTGTCCCACGACGATCTTGGGTAGAGAACTGCAGCATCAGCTGATGCTGCCGCTCTCTACGGGCTGCAGGAATCCAATGACGGAAGGTAGGTATCCTTCCGCACTGTATTCCTCCGCCACTTAAAAAAATTTCCACACAGCTTTTACCATAAAGTGAGACTAGGGACTTTTTTTTTTTAAGTGGCGGAAGAATACAGTGCGGAAGGATACCTACCTTCCGTCATTGGATTCCTGCAGCCCATAGAGAGCGGCAACATCAGCTGATGCTGCAGTTCTCTACCCAAGATCGTCGTGGGACACACTCGTGGACTGCTTCGGATCATGGGTGAGTATTTTTGTGGTTTGTTATGTTAATATTTATTCCGTAGACGACAATGGCTTCGGGGAACAATGTGACAAGTATTGGTAAGTATGTTACTCTATGTTATATGTACTGTATGTCTATGTATGTATTGTATGAATGTATTGTATGTAGCATGCATGTAGTATGTATGTAGCATGTATGTAGTATGTATGTAGTATATATGTGGTATGTATGTAGCATGTAGTATGTATGTAGCATGCATGTAGTATGTATGTAGTATGTATGTAGTATGTATGTAGCATGTAGCATGTATGTAGCATGCATGTAGTATATATGTGGTATGTATGTAGCATGTAGTATGTATGTAGCATGCATGTAGTATGTATGTAGTATGTATGTAGCATGTAGTATGTATGTAGAATGCATGTAGTATATATGTAGTATGTATGTAGCATGTAGTATGTATGTAGCATGCATGTAGTATGTATGTAGTATATATGTGGTATGTATGTAGCATGTAGTATGTAGCATGCATGTAGTATGTATGTAGTATATATGTGGTATGTATGTAGCATGTAGTATGTATGTAGCATGCATGTAGTATGTATGTAGTATGTATGTAGTATGTATGTAGCATGTAGTATGTATGTAGCATGCATGTAGTATATATGTAGTATGTATGTAGCATGTAGTATGTATGTAGCATGTATGTAGTATATATGTGGTATGTATGTAGCATGTAGTATGTATGTAGCATGCATGTAGTATGTATGTAGTATGTATGTAGTATTTTTTTTTTTTTTTAAACATTTAACACATTAGCCGGATGATGGGACTACTACTGTCCCATCATTGGCTAATGTGTCAATCACTGTCATGGTAGCAGACATCGCCAGATGGGACTTGTAGTCCCATCGGACGATGCTTGCACAGACCCCCAGACATCAGCACAGCCCCCCGGCAGGCCGGTACAGACCCCCACAGGGTGCACAGACCACCGGCAGGCCGGCACAGCCCCCCGGCAGGCCGGTACAGACCCCGGGCAGTCCACACAGCCCCCCGGCAGGCCAGCACAGCCCCCCGGCAGGCCGGCAGAGACCCCCAGAAGGCCCGAAATGACGGCGCATCATGATGCGCACACACCGCGCATAATGATGACGTCATTTCGGCTGTCAATCAACTTTGAACTTCTGATTCCGATGCCCGATATTGAAAAAATATCGGATGTCGGTATCGGAATTCCGATAACAGCAAGTATCGGCCGATACCCGATACTTGCGGTATCGGAATGCTCAACACTACTCCTGACATGTAAGATATTATTCCCCGCAAGTGGCTTACAATGTGTAGAAGTAATGATAGGAGAGCCTGGAATAGTTTGTAATTTCAAATCTAAAAAAGAAATATCATTTTGGCAATTTGTTTTATTTCAAAGCACAATTATTTTTTGTTCAACCATCATTATTATTTCCAATGTAAGGGAGTATCAATAGGGGGAAACACTCACCTTCCATCGCCAATTTGGTTATGGAATATTGGAAAGAAAGATTTTTATATACTGTAGAGAATGTGTCTGTGCCCGACATTTTCTGGTATGGTAGATATATTGATGATGCCCTCTTTATTTGGGGGCGATGTGTCTGCCATACCTGAATTTGTCGGGTATTTAAACAATAATGCTTGCAACTTGCGTTTTACTTATCAGTTGGATTCCACCTGTATTTCTTTTTTAGATTTGAAATTATAAAGTATTCCAGGCTCTCCCATCATTACTTCTACACATTGTAAGCCACTTTCGGGGAATAATATCTTACATGCCAGGAGTAGTCATCCCCAGTATACTATAAAAGCAATTCCGGTGGGGGAACTCACCAGAATTAACAGAAACTGTATCTTGGTGGTTGTCTTCATGTTCTTTGTCCTCTTGGTCACCTTCTTCAGGGTCATATTTTTGGTCTTCTTTGGGGTGGTCTTCTGGGTCGTCGTCTTCAGGGTCATCGTTTTCGTGGTCGTCGTCTTCTACGGGGTGGTCTTCAGGGTCGTCGTCTTCAGGGTCGTCGTCAGGGAGATCCAGAGTGATAACCAAAAACCATTTCCAAAAGCTTGAACTTGGAAATGTAGCAGAAGGTACAAGAAGGCTGAGGAACTGCCGAGAACCAGCTGATGGTACTGGAACCCGGATGGGTAGCAGAAGCTGCAAGAGACAATGGAACTAGCGAGGACCAACTGACGTTGCTGGAACCCGGAGGGGCAGCAGAAGTTACAAGAGCCAATGGCACTACCGAGGATGAGCTGACGGTGCTGGAAACTGGTTACTAAGCAGGAGGTACCTGTGCTAGAAAGCGCTACCAAGGACCAACAGACGTTGCTGGAACTCGGATACCGAGAAGGAGGCACCTAAGCCAAAGGCACTGCCAAGAACCGGCTGACGGTGCTGGAACCCGGATTGGTAGCAGAAGGTACCCATGAAAAACAAAGTTGCAAGGCCACGAGTCGGCTGCAGTTACCGAAACCCACAGTCCTACAGGGGGTGCTTGTCCTATTGGCACTACGTAACCAGCCTTTGTTGCCAGATCCCTCAGCCAACATAGGTAGCCCATAAACTGCAGGCACCATAGACTTGGCTAACCCGACCGCAACACGACAGGATAACGTATTGGTGGCAAAGTGACGTTGACACTACCCGGAAACAGCAGGCGTGCTGGAACCAGGCTGGGCAGGAGGGAGTACCCGTGCCAAAGACATTGCTGAGAACCAGCTGACGGTGCTGGAACCCGGAGGGGCAGCAGAAGGAACAAGAGCAAATGGCACTACCGAGGACCAGCTGACGGTGCTGGAACCCAGTTACTAAGCAGGAGGTACCTGTGCTGGAAAGCCCTACCAAGGAACAGCAGACGTTGCTGGAACTCAGATACCGAGAAGGAAGCACCTAAGCCAAAGGCACTGCCGAGAACCAGATGACGGTGCTGGAACTCGGATGGGTAGCAGAAGCTGCAAGAGCCAATGGACCTAGCGAGGACCAGCTAACAGTGCTGGAACCCGGAGGTGCAGCAGAAGGAACAAGAGCCAATGGCACTACCGAGGACCAGCTGATGGTGCTGAAACCTGGTTACTAAGCAGGAGGTACCTGTGATAGAATGCACTACCAAGGTACAGCAGACGTTGCTGGAACTCAGATACCGAGAAGGAGGCACCTAAGCAAAAGGCACTGCCGAGAACCAGCTGACAGTGCTGGAACCCGGATGGGTAGCAGAAGCTGCAAGAGCCAATGGAACTAGCGAGGACCAGCTGACGGAGCTGGAACCCGGAGGGGCAGCAGAAGGAACAAGAGCCAATGGCACTACCGAGGACCAGCTGACGGTGCTGGAACCTAGTTACTAAGCAGGAGGTACCTGTGCTAGAAAGCACTACTAAGGACCAGCAGACGTTGCAGGAACTCGGATACCGAGAAGGAGTCACCTAAGCCAAAGGCACTGCCGAGAACCAGATAACGGTGCTGGAACTCGGATGGGTAGCAGAAGCTGCAAGAGCCAATGGAACTAGCGAGGACCAGCTAACGGTGCTGGAACCCGGAGGTGCAGCAGAAGGAACAAGAGCCAATGGCACTACCGAGGACCAGCTGACGGTGCTGGAGCCCGGTTACTAAGCAGGAGGTACCTGTGATAGAAAGCACTACCAAGGACCAGCAGACGTTGCTGGAACTCAGATACTGAGAAGGAGGCACCTAAGCAAAAGGCACTGCCGAGAACCAGCTGACGGTGCTGGAACCCGGATGGGTAGCAGAAGCTGCAAGAGCCAATGGAACTAGCAAGGACCAGCTGACGGTGCTGGAACCCAGAGGGGCAGCAGAAGGAACAAGAGCCAATGACACTACCGAGGATGAGCTGACGGTGCTGGAAACTGGTTACTAAGCAGGAGGTTCCTGTGATAGAAAGCACTACCAAGGACCAGCAGACGTTGCTGGAACTCAGATACCGAGAAGGAGGCACCTAAGCAAAAGGCAGTGCCGAGAACCAGCTGACGGTGCTGGAACCTGGATGGGTAGTAGAAGCTGCAAGAGCCAATGGAACTAGCGAGTACCAGCTGACGGTGCTGGAACCTGGTTACTAAGCAGGAGGTACCTGTGCTAGAAAGCACTACCAAGGACCAGCAGACGTTGCTGGAACTCGGATGACGAGAAGGAGGCACCTAAGCCAAAGGCACTGCCAAGAACCAGCTGACGGTGCTGGAACCCGGATGGGTAGCAGAAGGTATCCATGAAAAACAAAGTTGCAAGGCCACGAGCCGGCCGCAGTTAACAAAACCCACAGTCCTACAGGGGGTGCTTGTCCTATTGGCACTACGTAACCAGCCTTTGTTGCCAGATCCCTCAGCCAACATAGGTAGCCCATAAACTGCAGGCACCATAGACTTGGCTAACCCGACCGCAACACGACAGGATAACGTATTGGTGGCAAAGTGACGTTGACACTACCCGGAAACAGCAGGCGTGCTGGAACCAGGCTGGGCAGGAGGGAGTACCCGTGCCAAAGACACTGCCGAGAACCAGCTGACGGTGCTGGAACCTGAAGGGGCAGCAGAAAGAGCAAGAGCAAATGGCACTACCGAGGACCAGCTGACGGTGCTGGAACCCGGTTACTAAGCAGGAGGTACCTGTGGTAGAAAGCACTACCAAGGACCAGCAGACGTTGCTGGAACTCGGATACCGAGAAGGAGGCACATAAGCCAAAGGCACTGCCGAGAACCAGCTGACGGTACTGGAATCCGAATGGGTGACAGAAGCTGCAAGAGCCAATGGAACTAGCGAGGACCAGCTGACGGTGCTGGAACCCGGAGGGGCAGCAGAAGGAACAAGAGCCAATGGCACTACCGAGGACCAGCTGACGGTGCTGGAACCTGGTTACTAAGCAGGAGGTACCTGTGATAGAAAGCACTACCAAGGACCAGCAGACGTTGCTGGAACTCAGATACCGAGAAGGAGGCACCTAAGCCAAAGGCACTGCCGAGAACCAGCTGACGGTACTGGAACCCGGATGGGTAGCAGAAGCTGCCAGAGCCAATGGAACTACCGAGGACCAGCTGACGGTGCTGGAACCCAGTTACTAATCAGGAGGTACCTGTGCTGGAAAGCACTACCAAGGACCAGCAGACGTTGCTGGAACTCGGATACCGAGAAGTAGGCACCTAAGCCAAAGGCACTGCCGATAACCAGCTGATGGTACTGGAACCCGGATGGGTAGCAGAAGGTACCCATGAAAAACAAAGTTACAAGGCCGCGAGCCGGCCGCAATTGCTGAAACCCACAGTCGTACAGGGGGCACTTGTCCTATTGGCACTACGGAACCAGCCTTTATTGCCAGATCCCGCAGCCCACTTAGGAAGCCCATAAACTGCAGGCACCATATACTCGGCTAACCCGACCGCAACACGACAGGACAACGTATTGGTAGCAAAGTGACATTGACACTACCCGGAAACAGCAGGCGTGCTGGAACCAGGCTGGGCAGGAGGGAGTACCTGTGCCAAAGACAATGCCGGGAAACAGCTGGCGGTGCTGGAACCCAGGGAAAATACTACAAACAGAGTGGAGACAAGTTTAAAATCTGTAGTTGTGTGAGTGTGGACAGAGCAGGAGAAACTGCCTGACACAGCTGGGGATCAGATGACATTTCTGAACCCCAATAACACTGGAGCATATGTTGATTGTGCAGACGGCACTTCTGAGCAGCAACTGGCGATGTTGGAGCCCAGGTTCAAGTAGGGTGTAGGCTGAGGCCTAATTTCATCAAGTTTAATATCTGCTGTAGACAACTACTGATTTTAAACGTGCTCCAATTAGGCCTCTGGCTCCACTCTGTCTCTATTTACCCTGGCCTCCAACACTGCCAGTTGCTGCTCAGAAGTGCTGTCCGCACAATCAACACTTGTTCCTGTGTTACTGGGGTTCAGTAATGTCAGCTGATCCCCTGATGTGTGTCCGGCAATGTCTCTTGCTCTGTCCACATTCCCACTACTAGTAGTAGATATTGCCGCACACACAGCAGGGGAGCAGCTGTCGTTACTGAACCCCACTAACACTGGAGCTAGTGTTTTTCTCTGTGCAGAAGGCACTTCTGAGCAACAACTGGCAGTGTTGGAGGCCAGGATCAATCATGGAGTAGGCTGAGGCCTACTTGGAGCAAGTTTTATATCTGATGTAGCTTGAATGTGGAGGGAGCAGGAAACATTGCCGGACACACAGCAGGGGAGCAGCTGGCGTTACTGAACCCCACTAACACAGGAGCTAGTGTTTTTCTCTGTGCAGATGGCACTTCTGAGCAACATCTGGCAGTGTTGGAGGCCAGGATCAATCATGGAGTAGGCTGAGGCCTACTTGGAGCAAGTTTTATATCTGATGTAGTTTGAATGTGGAGGTAGCAGTAGATATTGCCGTACACAAAGCAGGGGAGCAGCTGTCGTTACTGAACCCCACTAACACAGGAGCTAGTGTTTTTCTCCGTGCAGACGGCACTTCTGAGCAACAACTGGCGGTGTTGGAGCCCAGGGTCAATCATGGAGTAGGCTGAGGCCTACATGGAGCAAGTTTAATATCTGATGTAGTTTGAATGTGGAGGGAGCAGGAGACATTGCCGGACACACAGCAGGGGAGCAGCTGGTGTTACTGAACCCCACTAACACTGGAGCATGTGTTTTTCTCTGTGCAGATGGCAATTCTGAGCAACAACAGGCGGTGTTGGAGCCCAGGATCAATCATGGTGTAGGCTGAGGCCTACTTGGTGCAAGTTTTATATCTGATGTAGTTTGAATGTGGAGGGAGCAGGAGACATTGCCAGACACACAGCAGGGGAGCAGCTGGCGTTACAGAACCCCTCTAACACAGGAGCTAGTGTTTTTCTCTGTGCAGATGTCACTTCTGAGCAACATCTGGCAGTGTTGGAGCCCAGGATCAATCATGGTGTAGGCTGAGGCCTACATGGAGCAAGTTTAATATCTGATGTAGTTTGAATGTGGAGGGAGCAGGAGACATTGCCGGACTCACAGCAAGGGAGCAACTGGCGTTACTGAACCCCACTAACACAGGAGCTAGTGTTTTTCTCTGTGCAGACAGCACTTCTGAGCAACAACTGGCTGTGCTGGAGCCCAGGGTCTATCAGGGTTTAGGCTGAGGCCTAATTGGAGCAAGTTTTATATCTGATGTAGTTTGAATGTGGAGGTAGCAGGAGATATTGCCGCACACACAGCAGGGGAGCAGCTGGCGTTACTGAACCCCACGAACACAGGATCTAGTGTTTTTCTCTGTGCAGACGGCACTTCTGAGCAACAACTGGCAGTGTTGGAGCCCAGGATCAATCATGGTGTAGGCTGAGGCCCACTAGGAGCAAGTGTAAAATCTGATGTAGTTTGAATGTGGAGGGAGCAGGAGACATTGCCGGACACACAGCAGGGGAGCAGCTGGCGTTACTGAACCCCACTAACACAGGAGCTAGTGTTTTTTTCTGTGTAGACGGCACTTCTGAGCAACAACTGGCGGTGTCGGAGCCCATGGATTACAGTTCAGGTGGTAGAAACATGAACACAACAGGAGACCTGGATACTGTTGCCAACCAATTATTTATTCTGGAAGAGGACTTGCAAATTCCGGCGAGATCCAGGCCTTTTTCATTTTCTGAAAAGTAAGCCGGTCAACGTTATCGAAGGATAGTCGCGTGCGGCGGTCTGTTATTTCACCACCTGCTGCACTAAAGACTCTTTCCGATAATACACTAGCAGCAGGGCAAGCCAGCACCTCCAATGCATACTGACTAAGCTCTGGCCATGTATCCAGCTTAGAGACCCAAAACTTGAAGGGGGAAGAGCCGTCTGGGAGTACACTGACAGGGCAAGGCATGTAGTCCGTCACCATCTGACAGAAACGTTGCCTCCTGCTGACTGGAGATGTCTGTGATGGTGTAGACATTTGTGGCGGGCACACAAAACTTTGCCACATTTGGGCCATACTGGTCTTGCCTTGTGCTGAGGCGCTGCCTCTGCTCCCTCTTTGTGCAGAGCTTCCTTCACTGCCTCGACACACAGAGCTGCTTTGTAAAGCACTAGCAACACTGCTCTCTGGTGGAATGGAGAACATGATGGATTGCACCAGTGTGTCTTGGTACTCCCGCATTTTACGCTCCCGGTTCAACGGTGTTATGAGGCTTTGTAAGTTGTCCCGGTAGCGAGGATCTAGGAGGGTCTACACCCAATAATCAGCCGTATTGAGAATGTGGGCGATGCGGCGGTCGTTTCTCAGGCACTGTAGCATGAAATCAACCATGTGCTGCAGGCTGCCAACTGCCCAAGAAACGCTGTCCCCTGCTTGAGGCGTCATCTCTGCCTGCTCTATATCACCCCACCCTCGCTGTACATACTGACTACTAGAGCATTGTGTACCTCCCTCCTCTGGAGAGATGTCTTCCTCCTCCATTGACTCCTCCTCATCCTCCTCACAAAGTGTCCAATGCCTAGGCCTTTGTGAGGAACCACGTTGCGCAGACTCTCCAGAAGCAGAAGGCATTTGTGACTCCTCATCCTCCACCTCTTCCAAAACCTCCTCCCTTAGTGCTTGCAGTGTTTTTTGAAGCAGGCAGATAAGGGGGACAGACATGCTGACTAGTGCTTTATCTGCACTCGCCATCCACGTGGAATCATCAAAGGCACACAAAACGTCCTTCATAGAGGCCCACTCAGTGGTGCTGAAGTGTGACCGGCGCACAGTGCGACTTGTTTGCGCCTGATGCAGCTGGTACTCCATTACTGCTGCCTGCTGCTCACACAACCGCTCCAACATATGTAACGTTGAATTCCACCTGGTGGGTAGGTCACATATGATGCGATGTTCCGGAAGGCGGAATCAGCGCTGCAGAGCTGCAATGCGCGATCTTGCTATGCTGGAACACCGCAAGTGAGCACACTTGTGCAGCAGTGCATCAAGATCCGAAAGTCTCTCAGAAAGCTCTGCACGACCAAGTTGAGCACATGTGCCAGACATGGGATGTGTGTGAAGTTGCCTAGGCCCAGAGCTGCCACCAGATTTTGGACATTGTCACACACTACCAAGCCTGGCTGGAGATTCGCTGGCACAAACCACACTTCGCTCTCCTGCTTGATGGCATTCCAGAGCTCCTGCGCTGTGTGGCTTCGATTCCCCAAAGAAATTAATTTCAGTACGGCCTGTTGACGTTTGGCCACGGCTGTGCTCATATCGGTCGGAACAGGCTCCTGCAGCGCAGATTCAGAGGAACTGGAGTATGAGTAGGAGTCAATGTGTACAGACTGGATTCCTGCAATCCTTGGAGTTGGCAGAACACGTACAGCGCCACTCTCAAGATCTGTACCTGACTCCACAACATTGACCCAATGGGCAGTGAGGGAAAGTTATCGTCCCTGTCCAGGGTTACTGGTCCACGCATTGGTGGTCAGGTGGACCTTGCTACTGACATCATTTAGTAGCGCATGTTTATTTTTTCCCTCCACATGCTTTTGCAGGGCAGGGACGGCTTGCCTGCTGAAATAAAAGTGGCAGGGCACGGTGTATTGTGGGACTGCCAATGCCATGAAGTTACGGAAGGTGTCAGTCTCCACCAGCCTGAATGAGAGCATTTCAGGGGCCAGTAGTTTGGCAATGCCAGCATTCAGAGCCTGTGCTCGGGGATGGTTTGCCGAGTATGGCCTCCTTTTATCCCATGCCTGTGCTACCGATGGCTGTAGAGTGGCCTGGGAGTGTGAGGATGACAGGGAACGTGGTGCTGTGGGTGGAATGTCACTGGGTCTCTGGACAACAGTGACAGAGGTTCTTCCATGGCGATCCTATGAGGAAGCCGAACCAGCTGTGTGTGAGCTGGAGGAAGAGGCTACAACACGAGCTGAAGAGGTGGTAGGTGGTGCTGTAGGTTGGCTTACGTCTTCAGTGTGTCTTTGTAACTCCACCACGTGCTTGATCCGCACATGTTTCCACATATTTGTGGTATTCAGGTTGCTGACACTTTTCCCTCTTTTGACTTTCTGATTACACAGCTTGCATTTGACAAAGCAAATGTCATCTGCAACTGTGTCAAAAAAGGACCACGCACTGCAAGTCCTGGGAGCGCCCGTTTTAGCTTTTGGAAGAGGAATGCTCCTAACGGGTTCCGAAGTGGAGGCTACAGGCAACCAAGTCTGCCCCCTCCCTCTCCCTCCTGTTTTGGCCGTTCGGGGAATCTCTTCCTCAGAGCTGCTCCCACCACCTTCCTGTTCCTCACGCCATGATGGGTCAAGGACCTCATCATCAACACTCCCCTCTTCAAACACCTGCTTTTTCTGGGTAGTCTTGCCAGCACCATATGCACCAGAAAGTGGCACCTGAGTCTCATCATCTAATGCGTACTGAGGTGTGCTGACCATAGGCACTGGTGTTGTGAGTTCATTTTCCCCTTCACTACTGAGGCCCGAGGAACTCCCTCTTCTGGTAGAGAAAGGTAGTGAGCCTGATTATCAAACACCTGAGTTTGATGATGATGACTGGCTGAGTGGAGTTACTGACTGGATATAAGGCTGCCGACGCCCTTCTGCCCTGCGGGTTATTTCTCTGTGGGATCCTTGGAGACCAGTCTGAATTCCTGCTCTTGTAAAGCTAAGTTTTCTGCTCGGCTTTTTGCATTGGTGCTTTGACTTTGTTTTGCTTTGTTTTTCTGGATTTCTGCCATTCCCTGCTGGGGTGAGCTGAATTCCTTTAGCTCTGTCTTCTGAAAATACCTGAGTGCTGATTTAGTTTTTGAAGCCTAGCTGCTTCAGGGTCTTTTTCCATATCAGCTGTTGGCTTATGTCTTTGATAGGGTTTTGGCAGATTGCAGACAGCAACCTTCCTTTCCTTTTCTGTTTAGTTAGCTTGGGCCCCATCGTTTGCTCAGCCTATCTTTCTATCTGTGTGAGTGTTTTTTCATCTTGCTTCACCGTCATTATATGTTGGGGGCTGCCTTTTACTTTGGGGTCTGCTCTGGGGCAGTTTAGATTTCCTTTTCTGTCTTTAGGCTATTTAGCGCTCCGGCTGTGATCGAGGGGTCTAGGGCATCGTAGGAACCCCCCACGGCTACTGCTAGTTGTGTTGATAGGTTCAGGGGTCAGCAATCTGATAGTTGCCAACTTCTCTGGTTTTCTGGACGTAGCTTCTATTTTTGTGTCTGCCTCCTACGGTGACTCAGTCATAACAGAATCACCCGCCATGCCGCAGATCCTAGGATACTCAATAGCAGGAAAGAATTGAAAAAAAAAAAAAAGTGTATATTTTTTCCTCTATATCTCTGAGGCCGTAGGGGGAATTTTTTTTTCTCTCAATGGAGATAAAGCAATTGTCTGATCGTGTGGAGCAGCTCGCTGCGGAAGTGCAGGGAATTTCCGCCTACCTTGCTCGTTCACATGCTGCTGAACCAAAGATTCCTACACCTGATGTATTTTTTGGGGATCGGTCTAAATTTTTGAATTTCAAAAATAATTGTAAATTATTTTTTGCCTTGAAGCCTAACTCGTCAGGGAGCTCCGCGCAGCAGGTTAAAATTGTCATCTCTTTGCTGCGTGGCGATCCCCAGGATTGGGCGTTTTCTTTGAAACCAGATGATCCTATTCTGACTAATGTGAACGCATTTTTTCAGGCCTTGGGGTTGTTGTATGACGAACCTAATGCCATTGATCAGGCTGAAAAGACCCTGCTGGCATTGAACCAGGGTCGTGATTCTGCAGAATTGTACTGTCAAAAATTCCGAAAGTGGGCAGTACTTACTACCTGGAATGATAATGCCTTGGCTGCTCTCTTTCGGAAGGGGTTGTCAGAAGCCGTAAAAGATACTATGATGGGATTTCCTGTTCCCTCTGGTCTTGACGATTCTATGTCATTAGCCATTCAGGTTGATCGGCGTTTGCGAGAACGCAAAGCTGCACGAGAGGTGTTGCCACCTGTTGAACAAATGTCTGAACCTATGCAATGTGATAGAGTTTTTTCCAGAGAGCAGCGTCAGGAGTTCAGAAGGCGTAATAAGTTGTGTTTTTTCTGTGGAGATGCCTCGCATATTATTTCTATCTGTCCTAAACGAGAGAAACGCTTTGCACACACGTTTTCTGTTGGTGGTGTTCAACCTAAGTTTCTTCTGGCTATTACTCTGATCTGCTCCCTGTCCACATTTTCCGCCAAGGTTTTTGTGGATTCGGGAGCAGCCCTAAACCTAATGGACTTGGATTTTGCTAAACGTTGTGGATTTCCGATGACACCTCTGCAGATGCCTATCCCTTTGAGGGGGATTGATGCTACTCCTTTGGCTAAAAATAAACCTTTTGGACCCAGGTGGTAATGCGGGTCGCCCCAGACCATCAAGAAAATTGCAGATTTTTGGTGTTGCATAATCTGCATGATACTATTGTTCTGGGGTTTCCCTGGTTACAAATTCATAATCCAGTTTTGGATTGGAAATCTGTGTCTGTGATGAGTTGGGGTTGTCGGTGTGCCTTTAGTGAGGCTCCGGTGTTTTCCACCTCTCCTCAGTCGCATGATGTTCCTGATTATTTGGCGGACTTTTATGATGTATTTAGTGAGAATGAGTCTGCGTCTCTGCCTCCTCATAGGAGTTATGACTGTGCAATTGAACTAAGCCCGGGGTGTAAATTTCCCAAGGGTCGGCTCTTCAATTTATCTGTACCCGAGCACGAGGCTATGCGATCCTATGTTAAGGAGGCGTTGGAGAAGGGTCATATTAGACCATCCTCGTCACCGTTAGGTGCCGGATATTTTTTTGTAGCCAAAAAGGATGGATCATTAAGACCTTGTATTGATTATCGTGCCCTCAACAAAATTACTGTTAAATATCAGTATCCGTTACCCCTGATTTCTGACCTATTCTCCAGAGTTAAAGGTGCTTGCTGGTTTACCAAGCTTGACCTCAGGGGGGCGTATAATCTTATTCGCATTAAGAATTGGGATGAATGGAAGATGGCGTTTAATACTCCTGAGGGACATTTTGAGTACCTGGTGATGCCTTTTGGGCTCTCTAATGCCCCTTCTGTCTTCCAGTGCTTCATGAACGATATTTTCCGAGATTTTGTCGATAAATTTTTGATTATCTATCTGGATGATATTTTGATCTTCTCCAAGGATTGGGATTCTCATGTGGAACATATTCGGACTGTGTTCCGGATCTTGAAGGAGAATTCCCTGTATGTCAAAGGATCTAAATGCCTTTTTGGAGTACAGAGGATTTCTTTTTTGGGATTTATTTTGTCCCCGTCTACTAATGAAATGGACCTGGCCAAGGTACAGGCCATTTACGATTGGGTTCAGCCCACTTCTTTGAAGGCCCTCCAGAAGTTTTTGGGTTTTGCTAATTTTTATCGGAAATTTATAGCAAAATTTTCTAGTATTGCCAAGCCATTGACTGATTTGACTAAGAAGGGTGCTGATGTGTTGAATTGGTCTCCGGAGGCTGTTTCTTCCTTTCAGGAGCTGAAGCAAAGATTCACCTCCGCCCCGGTTTTGCGGCAACCTGATGTCACACTTCCGTTCCAGGTAGAGGTGGATGCTTCTGAGATTGGGGCAGGAGCTGTTTTGTCCCAAAAGGATCCTGTAACATCTAAAATGAATCCCTGTGCTTTCTTTTCCCGAAAGTTCTCTCCATCTGAACATAACTATGATGTGGGGAATCGGGAACTGTTGGCCATGAAATGGGCATTTGAGGAGTGGAGACATTGGTTGGAGGGAGCTACGCATCAAGTCGTGGTCCTCACTGACCACAAGAATTTGATTTACCTAGAGTCGGCTAAGCGCTTGAACCCTAGACAGGCTAGGTGGGCCTTGTTTTTTACACGTTTTGATTTTGTGGTTTCTTTTCTTCCTGGAACTAAGAATGTCAAGGCAGACGCCCTCTCTAGGAGCTTCTTTGCTGATTCTCCTGTGGTGACCAAGCCTGCTACCATCTTAGGCGAAGGGGTGGTTCTTTCTGCCATCTCGCCCGATTTGAGACGTGCTCTGGAAGAGTTCCAGGAGGACAAACCTGAGCGTTTTCCCAGTGGAAAGTTGTATGTTCCTGACCAGTGGAAGAAGAGAGTGATGTCTGAAGTTCATTGCTCTGCTTTGGCTGGTCATCCAGGTATTTTTGGTACTAGAGATCTGGTGAGTCGGTCTTTTTGGTGGCCCTCCTTGTCTCATGATGTCAGGAATTTTGTGCAGTCCTGTGGGACGTGCTCCCGGTCTAAATCGTGTTCTCGCTCTAGTGGGTTATTGATGCCTTTGCCTGTCCCCAAGAGGCCATGGACCCATATTTCAATGGATTTCATCTCTGATATGCCTGTCTCTCAAAGGATGACTGTTATTTGGGTGATTTGTGATAGGTTCTCTAAGATGGTTCATCTTGTACCACTCCCTATGTTGCCGTCTTCCTCTGAGTTGGTGCCCCTGTTTTTACAACAGGTGATTCGCTTGCACGGGATTCCTGAGAACATTGTATCTGACAGAGGAGTCCAGTTTGTGTCTAGATTTTGGAGAACTTTCTGTTCCAAGCTGGGAATTCAGTTGTCCTTCTCCTCTGCTTTTCACCCTCAGACCAATGGGCAGACAAAGAGAACAAACCAGACCTTGGAGTCATATTTGAGATATTTTATTTCTGCTGATCAGGATGATTGGGTTTCATTTTTGCCCTTGGCCGAATTTGCTTTAAATAATAGAGCTAGTTCTGCCACCTTGATGTCACCTTTTTTTTGTAACTTTGGGTTTCATCCTCGATTTTCTTCAGGGCAGGTGGAGCCCTCTGCCTGCCCAGGTGTTGACACTGTGGTGGAGAGAATGCACCAGATCTGGGACCAAGTGGTGGATAAGTTATCTCTCTCCCAGGAAAAGGCCCAGCGGTTTTCCAACTGACATAGGACCATTGGTCCCCAGTTTAAGGTTGGTGATATGGTGTGGTTATCATCAAAAAATATTGCTATGAAGGTGGCTTCTCCTAAGTTTAAGCCTAGATTCATTGGACTTTACAAGATTTTGGAGATTATTAATCCGGTCTCTTTTCGTTTGGCTCTTCCTGTCACATTTAAAATCCATAATATGTTCCATAAATCTTTGTTGAAGAGGTTTGTTGAACCTGTTATTCCGGGGGTGGCACCTCCAGACCCCGTATTGGTTGAAGGTAACATGGAATATGAGGTAGAGAAAGTACTGGATTCCCGTCTGGCTAGATGGAGACTCCAGTATGTGGTTAAGTGGAAGGGTTATGGTCAGGAGGATAATTCCTGGGTCTCTGCCTCTGATATTCATGCCAAAAGATTGGTGCGTGCCTTTCATCGGGCTCACCCTGATCGCCCTGGTGGCGTGGTTGAGGGTTCGGTGACCCCTCCTCAAGGGGGAGGTACTGTTGTGAGTTCATTTTCCCCTTCACTAATGAGGCCCGAGGAACTCCCTCTTCTGGTAGAGAAAGGTAGTGAGCCTGATTATCAAACACCTGAGTTTGATGATGATGACTGGCTGAGTGGAGTTACTGACTGGATATAAGGCTGCCAACGCCCTTCTGCACTGCGGGTGATTTCTCTGTGGGATCCTTGGAGACCAGTCTGAATTCCTGCTCTTGTAAAGCTAAGTTTTCTGCTCGGCTTTTTGCATTGGTGCTTTGACTTTGTTTTGCTTTGTTTTTCTGGATTTCTGCCATTCCCTGCTGGGGTGAGCTGAATTCCTTTAGCTCTGTCTTCTGAAAATACCTGAGTGCTGATTTAGTTTTTGAAGCCTAGCTGCTTCAGGGTCTTTTTCCATATCAGCTGTTGGCTTATGTCTTTGATAGGGTTTTGGCAGATTGCAGACAGCAACCTTCCTTTCCTTTTCTGTTTAGTTAGCTTGGGCCCCATCGTTTGCTCAGCCTATCTTTCTATCTGTGTGAGTGTTTTTTCATCTTGCATCACCGTCATTACATGTTGGGGGCTGCCTTTTACTTTGGGGTCTGCTCTGGGGCAGTTTAGATTTCCTTTTCTGTCTTTAGGCTATTTAGCGCTCCGGCTGTGATCGAGGGGTCTAGGGCATCGTAGGAACCCTCCACGGCTACTGCTAGTTGTGTTGATAGGTTCAGGTGTCTGCAATCTGATAGTTGCCAACTTCTCTGGTTATCTAGACGTAGCTTCTATTTTTGTGTCTGCCTCCTACGGTGACTCAGTCATAACACACTGGCCCACCTGCCTCTTCAGATTCAGAGGGACAAAGCATTTGCACATCACTGCATACTCCCTCTTCTTCACATTCTAGAATGCTGCTTGGCTGGCCCCCTCTTTCCAAACCAACAGATTCAGAGAACAGAAGTAGAGATGGCTCCTGTCCGGGGCTCTCTGACTGCCTGGGCAATTTGGCAGGTGGTGAAGAGACAGGTGGTTGCTCTTCAGTGCTCTGGCCCTGACAGGACGTGGAAGTCATTGAAGTCGATGCTTTAACTGCCATCCATCCGACAATGGCTTCAATTTGTTCATCCCGCAGCAGTGGGGTACGGAGAGGTCCTACAAAGCTGCGCATAAAGGACTGTTGCCTGGTAAAACTGGGGGATGCTGAGTCACTGGTGCCCGCAGCAGGCACAGAATCCCCACGTCCTCTCCCTGCTGAAACTCCACGCCCACGACCACGTGCCTTACTCCCTGACTTCTTCATCTTAGTAGACTGATAAAGATAGGCAGAAAAGTACAAATGGGGGGCTTAGTGTGCTTATTCCTGAACAGCTGCTAACAGGTATAAGAAACACTAATTTTATAAAGTGTGTGGACTACACTTTAATATGAGCTAATGTGGCCTACACAACTGTCAAGTGGAGTGTTCTGTGAACTTTATTTACGTGTTTTTTTTTCAAAAAGCAAAAAGGATGTGACCAAAGATTTGAAAGCGATAGTATCACAAACTTTTTGGTGCTATTACAATGCAGGAAGGTAACCTACAATGCAATAGATGAGGCTCCAAAAAATAGGCTAAAACTAATCTGGCTGCGGCTGCAGGGCACAAGCCAGCAAAAAGGCTCCTCTATCTACTCATTTATAGTGTTTGCAACCAACCAATGTAGATGGATACGGATGGAAGCACACTAACAGGAGAAAAAAATCAGGAAAAATGAGCTGCAATAAAACAAAAAAAGCACTATGTATGAGGCAGTGATGCACGCTGAGCGGACTACAACCAGACGTGGCTGCAGCACACACTACAATGTGAGCTGCACTCACACACAGAGACCTCACAGACAGCCATGAACAGTGCAAAGAACTGGGCACTAGCACTGAAAGGCTGCAGAAAGGCTCCACTGTCTACTCCTATAGTGTTTGCAACCAATGTATATGGATACGGATGGATGCACACTAATAGGAGAATTAATAAATAAATATGTTTGAGGCAGTGATGCACGCTGAGTGGCCTACAACTAGAGGTGGCTGCAGGACACACTACAGCGTGAGCTGCACTCACAGAGACCTTGCAGACAGTTGTGAACAGCGCTGAAAGGCAAAAGAAAGCTACAGTGATTGATAATGTAGCCTGGGTAAAGCACAATATTATTTTGAAAATCGCTATCTCTAACTGTCCCTCAGAGTCTTGAACAGCAGCCTGTTCCTAACTGAATTCACAGCAGAGTGAACCCTAAATGGCGGCGGCTTTTATAGTGCATCATGACATCATTTCTGCAGCCAATCACAGCCATGCCATTAGTTAACATGCCTACATGCCTAACAGGATGTGCCCACACTTCTGAGGATTCCTCATTGGCTGAATCAAATCAAACTGGCTCATAGCATTATGGGAACTTCCGATTCCGGTATTCGAAATGCTAAAAGTATCGGAACTCAGTATCGGAATTCCGATACCTCGAATATCGGCCGATACCCGATATTTGGGGTTTCGAAATGCTCAACACTAGACTAGACACATTGGTGGATGGTAACTGGAGGGTTCACTCGACTGACGGTGCTGACCCAGTGGTACCCTTTGACAATATAATTAAAGAAGTTGTAGTGCGGCACGTGCTGGCCAAAAGAGAACAGGATCATGAGATACAGCTGATAAAAGAGACAGTGGAAGAACATGTCAAACGAGAAAGGGTCCTGAGACAAATGGCCGATCACAGGGTGGAGGGCTCAAGAAAGAAGTCTTGGAGCTCTGAAGTCACCTGTCAACGTGGCAAAATGTGAACAAGACCCTTAGGGAAGAGATGGAAGAACTCAGAGGAGTAGTAAAAGGTCTTCTGCGGGAGAAGAGCTTGGACGAAGACTTATAGCGGCTGAGCACGAGTCTCCACCCTTCTGTCAAGATCACACCTCACCACTTGTGCTCTCAACCCACTCCCATCTCACTTCATCCCTAACTTGGCCACAGTCTTCATCCCATCTCTAACACACCTCTTCAACCTTTCACTTACAAATGGTGTCTTTCCATCATCCTTCAAACATGCCTCAATCACACCCATCCTCAAAAAGCCCTTCCTTGACCCATCCTCTGTGTCTAACTATCGCCCGATATCTCTTCTCCTTTATGCCTCAAATACTGAAACAGCATGTATATCTTGAACTGTCCTCCCACCTCTCCTCCTGTTCCCTCTTTGACCGGTTACAATCTGGCTTCCGACCGCATCACTCAACTGAAACTGCCCTAACTAAAGTCACTAACAACTTACTAACCGCCAAGAGCAAGCGACACTACTCTGCCCTCCTTCTCCTGGACCTGTCCTCTGCCTTCGACACAGTAGACCATTCCCTCCTGCTACAAACTCTCTCATCTCTTGGCATCACAGACTTGGCCCTATCCTGGATCTCATCATACCTAACAGACCGAACATTTAGTGTCTCCCTCTCACACACCAACTCCTCACCTCGCCCCCTGTCTGTTGGTGTTCCTCAAGGCTCTGTCCTAGGACCCCTACTATTCTCCATCTACACCTCTGGCTTGGGACAGCTCATAGAATCCCACGGTTTGCAGTACCACCTCTAGGCCGATGACACGCAGATCTACCTATCTGGACCCAACCGCGCCTCCTTACTGACTGAAATCCCACAATGTCTGTCTGCTATCTCAGCCTTCTTCTCTGCTTGCTTTCTCAAACTGAACATGGACAAAACAGAATTCATCATCTTTCCCCCATCTCACTCTACCCCTCCACCAGACGTATCCATCAATGTCAACGGCTGCTCTCTTTCCCCAGTCCCGCACGCTCGATGCCTTTGGGTGATCCTCAACTCTGCGCTCTCTTTCAAACCACATATCCAAGCCCTCTCCTCCTCCTGCTGCCTCAAACTCAAAAATATTTCCCGGATCCGCTCATTCTTCAACCATGAAACCACAAAAACACTAGTGCATGCTCTTATCATCTCCTGCCTCGACTACTGCAACCTCCTACTCTCTGGCCTCCCCTCTAGCACTCTGGCTCTGCTCTGCACTCTGCTGCCTGACTAATCCACCTGTCTCCTCGCTATTCCCCAGCCTCCCTCCTATGCCAGGCCCTTCACTGGCTTCCTATTGCCCAGAGGCTCCAATTCAAAACCCTAACCATGGCATACAAAGTCATCCACAACCTGTCTCCTCCATACATCTGTGACATGGTCTCTAGGTACCTACCCACACACAACCTTCGATCATCTCAAGATCTCCTTCTCTACTCCCCCTTATCTCTTCTTCCCACAACCACATAAAAGACTTCTCCCGTGCTTCCCCAATACTTTGGAACTCTCTGCCACAACACATCAGACTCTCACCATCAACGGAAACCTTCAAGAAGAACCTGAAGACCCATCTGTTCCAACAAGCCTACAGCTTGCAATGATCCTTGGTCTACTGAACCACCGCACGACCTGCTCTACCCTCTCCTACTGTATCCTCACCCATCCCTGTAGACTGTGAGCCCTCACGAGCAGGGTCCCCTCTCCTTATGTACTTGTGTGTCCCTTGTCTTACACATGTTTATTGTACCTGTCTATATTTCCTCTTTTCACATTTAAAGCGCCATGGATTAAATGGCGCTATATAAATGCATAATAATAACAAGATGGAACTGCCAGTACCCATCTCGGCAAAGGGTCGTGAAGAGATAAAATCTCATGAAGTTTGTGAGCTAAGAACTGAAGAAGACAGTCATCCGGTCGGGTCAACTGTAGTGAAGGAAGTGTCCGTGGTAAAGCCAGAGCCTTCTGTCCAGGAAGAGAGCAAGACCATGACCTTCAAGTCTGTGATTGAGGTACCCGAGGACATGCAAGAAGTCTGTGCTGAGGAAGGTGTGCATAAGGCCTTTAAGGACGCCGTCAAAGCATGTAAGGTGCGCTGGGCACCTGAGACTCGGCAGTTGGAGATAATATCAGCCAGGGAAGACACAGCAAACCAGGTAGCTGTCCTGAAAGAGATGCATTTGCAATGTCTCCACACCAAAAAGTTGGTCAGGTGGAGTAATATGAAAGCTGCTCGACGCCTAGAGTTATCAAAGGAGGCTATGGATCGGCTGGGTTTGCGGAAAGATGTAATTACAGTACCCAAAGGTCTGGTTGGGAGAATCATTGGAAGACTCGTGAAGGTAATGCAAGACCTTGTAAATATCTCCGGTGTGGTGAGGGTGAGGATCCCTCCTGATGATGAAGACCAGGTATCAAGTGAAGAGGGTAGGATTCCCATCATGGTGGTTGGCTCTGTGGAAAGCCTGAGAAACTTTCGGATGCTCTTGGAGTATCGAGTGGGGTACCTGCAAGAGATTGAGCAGTTGAGGCTGGACCATCGGCAGATCAATAAAGAGGTACGGAACACCAGGTGGCGGCCGCCTTCAACCCAAGATGTAAGGACCCGAAGGTTTCCTCCAAGTAGTGACATGGCAGGTCGCCGAAGAATGTCAGCAAGTGGCAGTTCGACGGGCTGTTCGAGGCTGAGAGACCTTAGTTCCTGTGGTACACTGAATGGGTCAGACTCAGGCCCGACAGTAGGCTCGACTAAGACTTATGACCGCGCCAACCGGGAGAGCCGGTCAGGGAATAGAACAGAGAAAGGATGGAGACTAAACAGTGTCTGATGACACAGACAGACTGTGACTGGAAGGCCAAAGACCAAGGCCGATATTCTGACCCCTGGGGGTGGGGAGAGGCATAGTGTAGGGATGAGGCCGTATGACAGACGGAGACAGTTCTCTCCACCTGTTGTGCAAAGTGTAATGAGTGCCCGGTCTTGAGATCCCGGGGTAATGTTGTGTATTCAACCTCACAAGTTTGAACAGAGGGGGAGTTATGTGGTGTAGTGACCATTGTGTCTGCTAGGGGGCACTGTGTGGGTGTCCCAGGAGAGGCAATGAGTGGCAGGATGCTGAATGATCGCTATGTATCCCAAGGTAGGTGGCCTTGGGATAGAAGCTTGAATATGTGTGTTGATCAGCAGAGGTACTGATGAGCTTTTGCTACACTGTGTCAGGGAGAGCTTTCCAGGTAGCTGGTGAGACTGGCGACACCAGCTAGCTACATATCCACCCAGGGGTGTGTGTTTAAAAATGCCTATAGTAAAGACTATGAGTGTGAATGATTGAAGGACCTGTGATGAGGTCATAGCCATGTGATCCAGTGGGCGTGGCTACGGACCATATAACGTGGCCAGGGTAGGTCACGTGAGTGAATGCTTGGACCCGATTAGTCCGTATGGAAGGTGTCGTGCAGGGAGATATGTCTGTTTTCCTAACAGCACATGTTGATGCTGTGTTTAATGGCTCCAAGTGCCTGAGAGTTCCCAGGGGAGGGAATGGACATCTGCAGTGTGGTGAAGCAACCATGAGGTAACCCGGCCGCGGGGTGAGATAACTGTGAGGCTAGAGAGCCTGCGTATTGGACATTGCATAATCTGTGTGACTACAGGGTTAAGAGAGTGGAGCTCTGTCATGGACGATATGCTGTTGATATGAACTTTCTGTTGCTGTTCATGGTTTATGATGCTTAATAAACCGCATGGACTGTTGGAGTTATATGAGAAACCCGTGCCGGACCTGGTTATTTGGCTGCCTAGCGAGTGTCCCCTACCTGAATAGCAAGTGCTACCTTACAATATATACATACAAAGAATAGATAGATTTATAGATGTCAGTGACACAGACATATACGTATGTAAATATATTACATCTATCTACACACGTGGTCAAAATTATTGGTACCCCTTGTTTAATGACAGAAAAACCCACAATGGTCACAGAAATAACTAGATTCTGACAAAAGTAATAAGAAATCAAAAATCTATGAAAATGAACACATGAAAGTCGGACATTGCTTTTCAACCACGCTTCCACAAAATTTAAAAAAAAATAAAAATCATGAAATAAGCCTGGACAGAAGTGATTATACCCCTGAAAATAATGTGACAAAAGGGACATGTTAAATCAAGGTTTGTCCTCTAGTTAGCATCACAGGTGTCTACAATCTTGTAATCAGTGAGTGGGCCTGTATAGAGGGCTACAAATAATCACTGCTTGCTCTGCTTGGTAACATGGTGTGTGTCACACTCAACATGGACCAGAGGAAGCGAAGGAAGAGTTGTCTCAGGAGATTAGAAAGAAAATTATAGACAAATATATTAAAGGAAAAAGTTCTAAGACAATCTCCAAGCAGCTTGATGTTCCTGTGACTACAGTTGCACATATTATTCAGCAATTTTAGCTCCATGGGACTGTAGCCAACCTCCCTGGATGTGGCTGCAGGAGGAAAATTGATGACAAATCACAAAGATGGATAATACAAATGGCAACAAAAGAGCCCAGAAAAACTTCTTCTAAACAGATTAAATATGAACTTCAAGCTCAAGGAACATCAGTATCAGATTGCACCAACTGTCATTGTATGAGCCAAAGTGGACTTCATGGGAGGCAAACAATGAGGAAACCATTGTTAAAAAGAGTCATAAAAAAGCCAGACTGGAATTTGCCAATCTACATGTTGACAAGCCACAAAGCTTCTGGGAGAATACCCTATGGACAGATGAGACAAAAATTGAACTTTTTGGCAAGGCATATCAGCTCTATGCTCACAGATGGAAAAAGGAAGCATATCAAGAAAAGAACACTGTCCCTACTGTGAAACATGGAGGAGGCTCTGTTATGTTCTGGGGCTGCTTTGCTGCATCTGGCACAGGGTGTCTAGAATCTGTGCAGGGTACAATGAAATCTGAAGACTATCAAGGGATTCTAGAGAGAAATGTGCTGCCCAGTGTCAGAAAGCTTGGTATCAGTCACAGGTCATGGGTCTTGCAACAGGATAATGACCCAAAACACAGAGCTAAAAACACCCAAGAATGGCTAAGAGGAAAACATTGGACTTTTCTGAAGTGGCCTTCTATGAGCCCTGAGCTAAATCCTATTGAGTATCTTTGGAAAGAGCTGAAACATGCCATCTGGAAAAGGCAACCTTCAAACACGAGACAACTGGAGCAGTTTGCTCTTGAGGAGTGGGCCAAAATACCTGTTGAAATGTGCAGAAGTCTCATTGACAGTTACAGGAATAGTTTGATTGCAGTGATTGCCTCAATAGGTTGTGCAGCAAAATATTAAGTTAAGGGTACCATCATTTCTTTCCAGGCCTATTTCATTTTTTTTAATTCTGTGGAAGCATGGTTAAAATGCAATGTCTAATTTTCATTTGTTCATTTTCATAGATTTGTCATTATTAGTTTGTCAGGTTCAAGTTGTTTCTGTGACCATTGTGGGTTATTCTGTCATTAAATGAGGGGTACCAACAATTTTGACCGTGCGTTTATATCTAACAAAAGCCGGCAATTCAGCAGCCATGTACTGTAAAATCACAGCAGGAGATGACAGCATAGAATTGGTGAATTACATACAATATAAACAAATAGAATAGATAGTTATATAAATGTCAGTGATATATACAATTAGTGCATTGTATGCAGCTCACTGGACATATATTTAATTAATAAAAGTTTATTTTTCAGAATAAAATGGAGTGGGGTCACACAATTTTCTTAACTGGCAGAGGGAAAGCAGACAGCTGTGGACAGATGTTTATAGCCTGGGAAGGGGATAATACCCATGGAGCTTCACAGGCTGTTAATATCAGCTTACAGCTGTATACTTAGCCTTTACTGGCTATTAAAATGGGAGACCGCCAGAAAATGACATAGGGTCCCCCTATAAATAATGATCAGCAAAGGCTATGCAGACAGCTGTGGTCTGCTATTAATAGTCTAGGAAGGGGCCATGGATATTGACCCACCAGGCAAAAAAAATTGCCCTCAGTCACCCAGAAAAGGTGCATCTCTAAGATGTGACAATTCTCGCACATAGCTTCACTCTTCCCACTTGCCCTGTAGAGATGGCAAGTGGGGTGACAGTTGGGGGGTTGATTTCATCTTTGTATTGTCAGGTAACATCAAGGCCTGATGTTAGTAATGTAGAGGCATCAATAAGACCAATCTATTACTAACCCCATAGTCATATTGCATAAAAACACATACACCCAGACAAAAGTCCTTTAATCGAAAGAATGGCACAGACTCCTTTAATACATCTAAACCATACTTATGATTTCGCCCATTACACTGACACCATTGTCTTCTGCAAAGAGTTAAATTAAAAAAATACAATATTCCTCACCTTTCCGCAGAGTAGATGATAATCTATTTGTCCCACGATGAGTCGGGCTCTGCTACATCTAGATGGCAGGCTGTATGTTTGTATGATGCGACCACACAGAATGCCATCCAGCAGAGACATTGATCAGCATCAGCCCAATGTCTCGGGGTGAACAGGTAGGACCTGTCTGATATAATTGCGTGCGTGAAAAAGGTTTCACACTTCTGATGCAATCAGAAAGGTCCAGGGAGCTCACAGCCAATGAACTCATTTCACCTTTCTGACGTCAATGCGAGAACCAATAGAAATTTTCCCACAGTGCTCAGGCTAATGTCAAAACAGTACCAGTGAGATGTCAGTGTCTGTGTGTAATACGTGTGGCAACCATGTGCTGCTGTGTGCCGCATCAGTACCACACAGTGAGCACCAGAAAAGCAGCTGTACAGTAAGTTCTGCTCCCTGGCACATTGTGCTGGAGACGACTTTCACCATTCTCCCCTGATCTGCCGGCAATCAGCACAAGCAGGGGAGAATTATGGGAATTGTACTTAAGTGAGAACAATGACAGCAGGCGGTTGCTGATGGGACTATTACTCCCATCAACCTACACCTGCTGCTGCTAATAACAGTAACAGCAGGGGCAGCTGATGGAGTATTCATCAGCTGGCTCCTGCGCTATAAATAAATGAAAAACCCTGCATAGGTTCCCCTGTATTTTCTATAACCACCCAGGCAAAACTGACACCTGGGGGATGCAACCCTTAGCTGTCAGTGTTAGAAAGGTTGGTTATCAAGAATAGAGTGTCCCCACGCCATATTATTTAATTATAACTAGGTCCTCCTATTTCTGACAACCAGTCTTGGTAAAGCAGACAGCTGGGGGCTGGTATTCTCAGGCTGGTAAGGGGCTATCCTAAAAATAGCAGCCCACAGCTGCCCAGAAAGGCACATTTATTAGATGCGCCAATTCTGATGCTTTGCCTGGCTCTTCCCACTTGACCTGTAGTGGTGAACAGTGGGGTTCATATTTGTGGGGTTGATGTCACCTTTGTATTGTCATGACATCACTCCCACGAATTACTAATGGAGAGGCGTCTTTCCATTAATAATCTTATTGTTATATGGCAAATAAAGACACAGCAAGAATAAAGTCCTTTATCTAATATATATGTATGTGTGTATGTCCGGGATAGGCATCCGCACCGTCGCAGCTACAGCCACAAAATTTGGCACAGTCACACGTCTGGACCCCGAGAGCGTCCTAAGCTATGTTGTGAGGCGAAATTTTAACCCCGCGCATTCCAATTCACCAAACAATTTTGCCCCTACCTACATACTGGGGAAAAAAGTGTGTGCGTGTCAAGCCCCGCCCATCATTATGATGTCATAATACTCTTATTTGCATACTGGGGAAGCAGTGTGTGCATATCAAGCCCCGCCCCTCATTATGATGTCACAATGGTTGCCATGGCGACGCTGATGTCATCATAGGTTGCAAGCCCCACCGCCGCTCATTATGATGTCATAATGGTTGACCATGGGATGGAGGATGTGTGATGGGTATATGGGCCCTGACTATGGGATGGAGGATATGTATGATGGGTATATGGCACGGGACTATGGGATGGCGGATATGTATATGGGCACGGGACTATGGGATGGAGGATGTGTGATGGGTATATGGGCACTTGACAATGGGATGGAGGATATGTTTGACGGGTATATGGGCACGGGACTATGGGATGGCGGATATGTATATGGGCATGGGACTATGGGATGGAGGATGTGTGATGGGTATATGGGCACTCGACTATGGGATGGAGGATATGAATGATGGGTATATGGGCACGGACCTATGGGATCGTGGACATGTATGATGGGTATATGGGCATGGGACTATGGGATGGAGAATATGTATGATGGGTATATGGGCATGGGACTATGGGATGGAGGATGTGTGATGGGTATATGGGCGCTCGACTATGTGATGGAGGATATGTATGATGGGTATATGGGCATGGGCCTATGGGATCGTGGATATGTATGATGGGTATATGGGCACAGGACTATGGGATGGAGGATAATTATAATTTGCTATAACTAACCACAGTTAGTTACTATGCCCAGGCAGCGCCGGGCTCTTCAGCTAGTTAGAAATAAAACAAGACACACCTTTCCATTTTTACTTAACCTCTTAACGACCGCCGATACGCCTTTTAACGGCGGTAATTAAGGGTACTTAAACCACAGCGCAGTGAATTCACGGTGCTGTGGAGTAAGTAAATAGCGCCCCCCAGTGTCGGATTTTCTCCGAGGTCTCGGCTGCAAGGGGTAGCCGAGACCCCAGAGAACATAAATTGGGTCAGTTTTTACCGACCCCGCTTTTGCGATCGCCGTTATTAACCCTATAACGGCGATCGCAAAAAAAGCTGCGATTTTGCATTTAAATTCTCTTTCCTCTGATGTGATCACACATCAGAGGAGAGAGAAATAGGGTCCCCAATCCCCCCCGGTACCTCTCCGTGCTCCAGGGTCCCCTCCCGGTGGTCCTGCGTTCCGCCGGCATCGTCCGGTGGGTGCCGCCATCTCGGATCCGGAGAAAATGGCGGGCGCATGCGCAGTGCGCCCACTGGGAATCTGCAGGCTCTGGCTGCCAGATTCCATTCATTCATTTTAATCACTATGATAAACTATCATAGTGATCAAAATAAAAAATAGTAAATAACCCCCCCTTTTATCACCCCCTTAGGCTAGTTTCACACTTGCTTTTTTTTGCAGCGCGTTTTTCCCGCAAAAAAACGCATTGAAAAAACGCATACAAAAGCATACAACTGCTGCGTTTTTTTCAAGCATTTTTATGAGCATGCATGAAAAAAACGCAGCATTTTTATGCGTTTGTATGCGTTTTTAGTGCGTTTTTACCGCGTTTGCGTTTTTTTCCAACATTAGTTGGCCCCTCACACTAACCCAAACCATGACTTTACTAACCCTAACCCTGACCCTAACCCTAACCCTAAACCTAACCCTGACCCTAACCCTAACCCTAACCCTGACCCTAACCCTTAACCAAACCATACTTAACCCTAACCCAAAACCTAAACCCTAACTAACCCTAACCCTAACCCTAACCCTGACCCTAACCCTAACCCTGACCCTAACCCTAACCCTAACCCTGACCCTAACCCTAACCCTAACCCTGACCCTAACCCTAACCCTAACCCTGACCCTAACCCTTAACCAAACCATACTTAACCCTAACCCAAACCCTAAACCCTAACTAACCCTAACCCTAACCCTAACCCTGACCCTAACCCTAACCCTGACCCTAACCCTAACCCTGACCCTATCCCTTAACCAAACCATACTTAACCCTAACCCTGACCCTAACCCTAACCCTAACCCTGACCCTAACCCTTAACCAAACCATACTTAACCCTAACCCTGACCCTAACCCTAACCCTGACCCTAACCCTTAACCAAACCATACTTAACCCTAACCCTGACCCTAACCCCAACCCTAACCCTGACCCTTAACCAAACCATACTTAACCCTAACCCTGACCCTAACCCCAACCCTAACCCTGACCCTGACCCTAACCCTAACCCTAAACCCCTAAATTCCATGGTTAAAAAAAAAAAACGCATGTGCAAAAAAACGCATACATGAGCATGCCAGGGCGCATGTATGCGCATCCATAGGCTATAATGGCCATTTTTAGCGCAAAACGTGCGCATATGTGCGCATGCGCTTTTTTGCAGGGCCAAAAAATGCAACATGCTGCGTCTGGAAAATCCAAACGCACACCCCAAAAAAACGCAGCGCATGAAAATCGCATACATGCGCTTACCAGCGCGCAGGTATGCGCACCCATGTTAAATATAGGGGGAAAAACGCATGCGCAGGTATGCGTTTTTTTCCAGCGCTAAAAAACGCAAATGTGAAACCAGCCTTAGTTAGGCAAACATAATAAAATAAAGAAAATTTTTTTTTTCATTTTTTCATAAGGGTTAGGGCTAGGGTTAGGGCTATGGCTAGGGTTAGGGTTAGGGCGAATTAGGATTAGGGTTAGATAGGGTTAGAATTAGGATTAGGGATTAGGGTTGGAATTAGGGTTAGGGTTGGGATTAGGGTTAGGAGTGTGTTGAGGTTAGGGTTGGAGCAATATTTGAGGAGTTTCCACTATTTACCAACTTTGAGGGTCTAAAAATTGGGGGCTAAAAAATCACTTTTGTGGAAATAAAAAAGACTTTTTATTTTGACGGCTCTGCGTTATAAACTTCTGTGAAGCACTTGGGGATTCAAAGTGCTCACCACACATCTAGATAAGCTCCTTGGGGGGTCTCGTTTTCAAAATGGGATCACTTGTGGGGGGTTTCCACTGTTTAGGTACATCAGGGGCTCTGCAAACGAACATGATGCCCCCAGACCATTCCATCAAAGTCTGAACTCCAAAATGGCACTCCTTCCCTTCCAAGCTCTCCCATGCACCCAAACAGTGGTTCCCCCCACATATGGGATATCACCGTACTCAGGACAAATTGCACAAAAACTTTTGTGGTCCAATTTCTCCTGTTAGCCTTGTGAAAATAAAAAATAGCTGGCTAAAAAATGATTTTTGAGGAAAAAAAATATTTTTAATTTTCATGGCTCTACGTGAAGCACTGGAAGGTTCAAATTGCTCACCACACATCTAGATAAGCTCTTTAAGGGGTCCATTTTCCAAAATGGGGTCACTTGTTGGGGGTTTCCACTGTTTAGGAACATCAGGGGCTCTTCAAACGCAACATGGCATCCGATCTCAATTCCAGCCAATTCTGTGTTGAAAAAGTCAAATGGGCTCCTTCCCTTGCAAGCTCTGCCGTGCGCTGAAAAAGTGGTTTACTCCCACATATGGGGTATTTGCGTATTTAGGAGAAATTGCACAACAAATTTTGCGGTTCATTTTCTCTTTTAACACTCGTGAAAATAAAAAAAATTGGTTTTGAAGTAAAATTTTTTCCTTCCACATTGCTTTAGTTTCTGTGAAGCAAGTAAAGGGTTAATAAACTTCTTGAATGTGGTTTTGAGCACCTTTAGCAGTCTAGTTTTTACAACGGTGTCATTTTTGGGTATTTTCTGTCATGTACACCGCTCAAAATGACTTTAAATATGATGTGGTCCTTAAAAAAAAGGTTTTGTAAATTTTGTTGTAAAAATGAGAAATCGCTGGCCAACTTTTAACCCTTATAACTTCCTAACAAAAAAATTTTGCTTCCAAAATTGTGCTGATATAAACTAGACATGTGCGAAATGTTATTTTTTAAGAAATTTGTGTGACACATCTCTCTGATTTAAGAGCATAAAAATTTAAAGTTTTAAAATTGCAAAATTTTCAAAATTTCCGCCATATTTCCATTTTTTCATAAATAAACACAAGACTTATCGAATAAATTTTACCACTATCATGAAGTACAATATGTCATGAAAAAACACTCTCAGAATCAGCAGGATCCGTTAAAGCATTCCAGAGTTATAACCTCATAAACTGACAGTGGTCAAAATTGTAAAAATTGTCCTGGTCATTAAGCTGCAAACTGGCTCTGTCGCTAAGGGGTTAAAAATTACAAAGAAAGTTATACTCACCTAACACCTAGTTCCATTGAATCCCTTGTCTCCTGTAAAAAAACAAAAATAAAAAAAAACAATTTCCCTCACCTCTCCGTTGTTCTGTCCCTTGCCGTAATCCATGTCTGGGAAAGAAACAAACAGTTTTCATCCTGGACGTTGCCAAGATGCGACAGTCCAGGCTGAGAACCACTGGGGAATGAGCTGCTGTGACAGTTGCCTCAGTTACTGGCAGTTATGTTATCTAGGTTACCGCAGGTCACTTAGGCTGCGTTCCCAGCCAGGCTAAGCTGTGGTTTCCTCAGCAGTGTGGGAAAAAGCCAGTGATGATGTCAATGCAGTTCAAGCTTAGTTTCTCCACAGTAGATCACCGTGAGAGTTTCTCACCGTGATCTGCCGTGAAGTTACTCTGCTATTTTTAGGCTCGGGCAATATTCATGGCCCCTTACCAGACTGACAATGCCAGCCCCCAGCTGTCTGCTTTAGAAATGCTGTTTGCCAAAATGAAGGGGATCCTACACCGTTTTTTTTAAATTATTTTAATAATCAAAAAATACGGCATGGGACCCTTCTATTCTTAATAACCAGATTTGCTGAAGCTGACAGCTGAGGGTTGCAGCCCCCAAGCTGTCAGTTTTGCCTGGCTGGTTATCAAAAAAACAGGGGAACCCATGCCGGGTTTCTTTTTTAACTATTTATTTACAAAGCAGGAGCCAGCTGATGAATACATCGATCATCTGCTCCTGCTTCCATTGTTTTTAGCAGTATCAGGAGTCAGCTGATGGGAGCTGTAGTCCCATCAGCTGACACCAGTGACCGGAGGTATAAAGTTTACCTGCATGTTCACGCTGTTTTTTGACAGTGTGGGAACAGTGTCTGTCTGACTGGCGGTGATGATTTCTCATCAGATCAGAAGCAGTGTTTGCCATGCTGTCATGCACATGACTGTGCGACAAACACCCGATGTTCAGGCAGCCAATGACAGTAATGCCACACAAAAGATGGTGCCAGCATTACTGTGATTGGCAAGCAAATAAAGCACCAAATATGCTGAACTGGTCACTCGAATATACAAAGGCGAATACCAAATTACTTGTCGAGTAACGAATAGCTCAAATAGCGTACTGTATGTGCAAGTAACAAATAGTGCCGAAAATAGTCACTCATCACTAGTCAATATCAATTGCTACTTTAGAAAACTGTATTATTGCAAATGGAATATTGCCACATCCAAGAGCTTTGTTGTTTGACAGAAACTTTATCATAGCAACGAGTTCATCTTTTTGGATGTTCTGCTCTCTATCATTTCCAGTCTCAGTTTCTTCTCGTATCACTGAGTCGTTCTTGTAGAGGTGCTCCATGTACTCTTTTCGTTGTAGATATGTCCAACCACAACATACAGTATTACTGACTTATCTTTAGGATAAGTCAACAATATTACATTAGTAGAGGTCTGAAACCAGTGGTGGCCAGATATAAACCCTTTGAACAGAGTTGCAAGGTGCTGCTCCATTCATAATGTAGTTGGTGCTTCCTGGTATTGCACAACAGCTCAATTCAATGTGTTTTCATCTAGCCATTACCAGAGCAAACAACAGCTGATAAGCGGGAATATCAAGTATCAGACTCCCAATGATCTGATATTGCTGACATCAATAGGTTTTGCCTGGACAAAACGATTAACAACTTTGCGATCTACATATTAATAGTTGCCATGAAGAGTTATCAAATGCTAATTCAAAAATTGGATTCAAGTCCAAACCATTTTCTCGTAAAATAAGGGAACAGACCATTGTTCAACATGAATCCACATATTAGCTAATTGTTAACTCGGGTATAGCTACAGGCAGGCTATTGTTAGGGTACTAGATGCATTTGGGATTCACAGTGAGTTTTAAAAGAAATCAAATAATTCTTTGCATTTTCTGTGCAAATTTCCATTTGAATAGCATGAAGATGAATTGGACACTGTGACTCTTACCTGTACTTTTTCTCTTCTAAATAATAAATGCCATGTATAGGACACTGAAAAAAACATTATTAACATGAGCTTTACCATCTTCTTTTCTCTGATCTTTGTTTCTTTGACATTTTGTAAAACTACATGCCTTAATGTGCATGAGAATCTTTACCACAATGCTATTCTTTTTTAAGATGACAATATTTTTAAATGCAGTTAAGTATCTTCTATTTGCTTACTGGAGCAGAATAAAGGAAACAAATGACAATCATCTTTGTAAATTTCCTCCACTTAGACTTGAAGTAGCCTTTTCACATTAAATACAAGTCATATATTATTTTCGACAAAGCCTGGGATTCTGTTCATTAATATGCAAATGAGCCTTGCAATAACACTTGTATGCATTTCATCTACACATTGTAAGAAAGAATTCTCAAGGGTATATTAAAGTTGTAATATATAGTATGAAAAGAACACATCATCATAAGCCTTAATTTGTATTTTTAACCTTATATAGTTTCTTCTCCAGCTTGGGAAAAGTGACACTATTTTCTTTACAGGAAAGATGTATATCTTTGTACTGTGTTAGCCAGTAAATAGAAAAATATTCAGGATTGAGAGTCCTCAGTAGTTGATACCTTTTAATGGCTAACTGAAAAGATGGTAACACATTGCAAGCTTTCGAGACTACTCAGGTCTCTTCATCAGGCTAGACTAATACAAAATCTGAAGTCACATATTTATGCACAATACAGCCTAGAAAAAATGCAATAGATAAGACAAGTGACGTGAAGCAGAACTATCAATATGGGAGAGGGAGAAACATAAATATAAACATTAGACCAGTTCATAGATAAGGAGTCCGGATGTTTTATGCTCCTCTGATTGGGGTCTAGTTCAGTGTTGTGATGCCCCCACACGGTTTTAAAAGGAAATTCCTTAATTGATGTAAAAAGACATAAATCCATGCGACACATTCATTCCAGCACTGAGAGTGTCAAAGTTCGTCATAAATTTGTACTCCCAAACTCGTCTCTCTCTCTGAGAATTGAAGTTACCTTTCAATACCAGTAATTTCATATCCACGCTGCTGTGATCAGGGATACAGAAATGTTTTGCCACAGGTAAATCCATTCTTTTTTCTCTTATTGTGTGACGATGAGCATTCATCCTTGTTCTAAGCTTTTGCCCTGTCTCCCCCACATACAGACCCCCAGTTGGACATTTAGTACAAATAATTAAGTACACCACATTAGATGTAATGCAGCTGAAAGTACCTGCTATATTGTAGTCCTGATGTGAGTTGGGGATCTTTATCTTGTCCGTGGTCATTATAAATGGACAGGTTTTACATTTTTTCTGGTTGCAAGGAAAGGTTCAAGCAGCTGTTGGAGAGGACAGGGAGCTTCTGACAATGATGTTTCTTAAATTTGGGGGCTGCCTAAAACACAGCAGTGGGGGGTCTGGAAAAATGGATTTCAATAGGGCATCTTTTTGTAGTAAAGGTTGTAATTTCCGTGCAGCTCCCCTTAGCACCTCCAGATTTGGGTTGTAGGTGACTAGTGGAGGCACTCGGTTATTTTCTTCTTTAGCTTTGTAATTTAGCAGGTGATTCCTTGACAATCTGGTGGCTCTTGTAATTTGGTTTTCAATTGTTCTTGGATGGCAACCCTGATTCAAAAAGGTCTTTTTGAGGCGACCAAGGTGTTTGTCTCTATCCATGGGGTTGGAACATATACGATTGTATCTGATGGCTTGGCTATAGATAATAGAGTTCTTTATGTGTTTTGGATAGAAACTGTCCCATTTAAGGTATGTTGGACGGTCGATTGGCTTCTGATACAGGGATGTCTCTATTTCATTGTTTTTTAGCTTAATGATGGTGTCCAAAAAATTAATCTCAGTACTGGAGTAGTTGAGTGTTAAATTGATGGTGGGATGAAATTGATTAAACATGTGATGGTGTCTCCGCAGTGTTGGATGTTGATCTCCATGAGTTCATTCATCCTCATTTTTCACAGTCTTTTACTAGGCATTGCTCCTACTAGCCAGTTTCCTACTCCACACTGATGAGGGGCAATACCCCGAAACAGCTGTCTGTGGATGGATACCATGTTTTGGCATAGGTGGTTTCCTTCATTGGAGACTGCCCTTCCCTTGGTTGTTCCTTCCCGGGGAAAGACCTGGCTAGTCATTGCTTGCGTTGAGAAACATGTGATGGTGTCTCCGCGGCTTGTGTTTTGCATGTTTTTGCATATTTCCCATAAGGGATGGGGGCATTGCTCTAGATCACTGCGTTGAGAAATATGTGATGGTGTCTCCGCAGTGTTGGATGTTGATCTCCATGAGTTCATTCATCCTCATTTTTCACATGAAGAGAATGAGACCTTGCTCTTCAAGTGAGTGGTAATGGTACCCAATGTTAGGGACGGCGAAAAGCACTAAATATAAAATAAAATAAATTGCGTTCGCTGCCCGGGGTTCACCGTGCAGAAGGTGTAAACACTGCTGCTAGATAATGGCGGATGTTATGATTGAGTCACCATAGGAGGCAAAAACAGAAATGCTAGCTAAGTCCAGAAAACCACAGAAGTTGGCAGCTATCGGATTGCAGACCCCTGAACCTATCAACACAACTAGCAGTAGCCGTGGGGGGTTCCTACGATGCCCTAGACCCCTCGATCACAGCCGGAGAAATAGCTAGGCCTAAAGAAAGAAAGGGGAAAACTAAACTGTCCCAGAGCAGACCCCAAAGCAATAGGCAGCCTCCAACATATAATGATGGTGAAGCAAGATGAAAACACTAACACAGGCAGAAAGATAGACTGAGCAAAGACGGGGCCCAATCTCGCTAGATAGAAAAGGACAGGAAGGCTGCTGTCTGCAATCCGTGAAAAACCCTATGAAAATAAGAGCCAACAGACTGACAGTGAAAAAGGCCCTGAAGACGCTAGGCTTCAAAAAAGCTATGTCAGTACTCAGGAATATTCTGAAGACAGAGCTACAGGCAAAAGGAGATTCAGCTCACCCCAGCAGGGAATGGCAGAATCCAGAAAAGCAAGGAAAACAAAAACAAAACTCTAATGCAAACAGGCAAAGCAGAAAAACTTAGCTTAGAGGAGCAGGAATCAGACTGGAGTCCTAGAAGTCCACAGAGAAGTCTCCCGCCGGGCAGAAGGGCGTCGTCAGCCTTATATCCAGTCCGTGACTCCACTCAGCCAGTCATCCTTATCAGGTTCAGGTGCCTGATAATCAGGCTCATTACCTTCCTTCACCAGAATAGGGAGTTCACCAGACCTCAGTGACGAAGGGGAAAATGAACTCACAACAGTACCTCCCCCTTGAGGAGGGGTCACCGAACCCTCAACCATGCCACCAGGGCGATCAGGGTGAGCCCGATGAAAGGCACGCACCAATCTTTTGGCATGAATATCAGAGGCAGAGACCCAGGAATTGTCCTCCTGACCATAACCCTTCCACTTAACCAAATACTGGAGTCTCCGTCTAGCCAGACGGGAATCCAGTATTTTCTCTACCTCATATTCCATGTTACCTTCAACCAATACAGATTCCGGAGGTGCCACCCCAGGAACAACTGGTTCAACAAACCTCTTCAACAAGGACTTATGGAACACATTATGGATTTTAAATGTGACAGGAAGAGCCAAACGGAAAGAGACCAGATTAATAATCTCCAAAATCTTGTAAGGTCCAATAAATCTAGGCTTAAACTTAGGAGAAGCCACCTTCATAGCAATATTTTTTGATGATAACCACACCATATCACCAATCTTAAACTGGGGACCAATGGTCCTATGTCGATTGGAAAACCGCTGGGCCTTTTCCTGGGAGAGGGATAACTTATCCACCACTTGGTCCCAGATCTGGTGCATTCTCTCCACCACAGTGTCAACACCTGGGCAGGCAGAAGGCTCCACCTGCCCTGAAGAAAATCGAGGATGAAACCCAAAGTTACAAAAAAAGGTGACATCAAAGTGGCAGAACTAGCTCTATTATTTAAAGCAAATTCGGCCAAGGGCAAAAATGAAACCCAATCATTCTGATCAGAGGAAATAAAACATCTCAAATACGACTCCAAGGTCTGGTTTGTTCTCTCTGTCTGCCCATTGGTCTGAGGGTGAAAAGCAGAGGAGAAGGACAACTGAATTCCCAGCTTGGAAAAGAAAGTCCTCCAAAATCTAGACACAAACTGAACTCCTCTGTCAGATACAATGTTCTCAGGAATCCCGTGTAAGCGAACCACCTGTTGCAAAAACAGGGGCACCAACTCAGTGGAAGATGGCAACTTATGGAGTGGTACAAGATGAACCATCTTAGAGAACCTATCACAAATCACCCAAATAACAGTCATTCTTTGAGAGACCGGCATATCAGAGATGAAATCCATTGAAATATGGGTCCATGGCCTCCTGGGGACAGGCAAAGGTATCAACAACCCTCTAGAGCGAGAACAAGATTTAGACCGGGAGCAAGTCCCACAGGACTGCACAAAATTCCTGACATCATGAGACAAGGCGGGCCACCAAAAAGAGCGACTCACCAGATCTCTAGTGCCAAAAATACCTGGATGACCAGCCAATGCAGAGCAATGAAATTCAGACATCACTCTCTTCTTCCACTGGTCAGGAACATACAACTTTCCACTGGGACAACGCTCAGGTTTGTCCTCCTGGAACTCTTGCAGAGCAAGTCTCAAATCGGGCGAGATGGCAGAAAGAACTACCCCTTCGCCTAAGATGGTAGCAGGCTTGGTCACCACAGGAGAATCTGCAAAGAAACTCCTAGAGAGGGCGTCTGCCTTGACATTCTTAGTTCCAGGAAGAAAAGAGACCACAAAATCAAAACGTGTAAAAAACAAGGCCCACCTAGCCTGTCTAGGGTTCAAGCATTTAGCCGACTCTAGGTAAATCAAATTCTTGTGGTCAGTGAGGACCACAACTTGATGTTTAGCTCCCTCCAACCAATGTCTCCACTCCTCAAATGCCCATTTCATGGCCAACAGTTCCCGATTCCCCACATCATAGTTACGTTCAGATGGAGAGAACTTTCGGCAAAAGAAAGCACAGGGATTCATTTTAGCTGTTACAGGATCCTTTTGGGACAAAACAGCTCCTGCACCAATCTCAGAAGCATCCACCTCTACCTGGAACGGGAGTGAGACATCAGGTTGCCGCAAAACCGGGGCGGAGGTAAATCTTCGCTTCAGCTCCTGTAAGGAAGCAACAGCCTCCGGAGACCAATTCAACACATCAGCACCCTTCTTAGTCAGATCAGTCAATGGCTTGGCAATACTAGAAAATTTTGCTATAAATTTCCGATAAAAATTAGCAAAACCCAAAAACTTCTGGAGGGCCTTCAAAGAAGTGGGCTGAACCCAATCATAAATGACATGTACCTTGGCCGGGTCCATTTCAATAGTTGACGGAGACAAAATAAATCCCAAAAATGAAATCCTCTGTACTCCAAAAAGGCATTTCGATCCTTTGACATACAGGGAATTCTCCCTCAAGATCCGGAACACAGTCCGAATATGTTCCACATGAGAATCCCAATCCTTGGAGAAGATCAAAATATCATCCAGATAGATAATCAAAAATTTATCGACAAAGTCTCGGAAAATATCGTTCATGAAGCACTGGAAGACAGAAGGGGCATTAGTGAGCCCAAAAGGCATCACCAGGTACTCAAAATGTCCCTCCGGAGTATTAAACGCCGTCTTCCATTCATCCCCCTGCTTAATGCGGATAAGATTATACGCCCCCGTGAGGTCAAGCTTGGTAAACCGGCAAGCACCTTTAACTCTAGAGAATAGATCCGAAATCAGGGGTAACGGATACTGATATTTAATAGTAATTTTATTGAGGGCACGATAATCAATACAAGGCCTTAAAGAACCATCCTTTTTGGCCACAAAAAAAAACCCAGCACCTAACGGTGAAGAGGATGGTCTAATATGACCCTTCTCCAACGCCTCCTTAATATAGGACCGCATAGCCTCGTGCTCGGGTACAGATAAATTGAAGAGCCGACCCTTGGGAAATTTACACCCCTGGCTTAGTTCAATTGCACAGTCATAACTCCTATGAGGAGGCAAGGACGCAGACTCATTCTCACTAAATACATCATAAAAGTCCGCCAAATAGTCAGGAACATCATGCGACTGAGGAGAGGTGGAATAAACCGGAGCCTCACTAAAGGTACACCGACAACCCCAACTCACCACAGACACAGATTTCCAATTCAAAACTGGATTATGAATTTGCAACCAGGGAAACCCCAGAACAATGGCATCATGCAGACCATGCAACACCAAAAATCTGCAATTTTCTTGATGGTCTGGGGCGACCCGCATGACCACCTGGGTCCAAAACTGAGGTTTATTTTTAGCCAAAGGAGTAGCATCAATCCCCCTCAAAGGGATAGGCGTCTGCAGAGGTGTCATCGGAAATTCACAACGTTTAGCAAAATCCAAGTCCATTAGGTTTAGCGCTGCTCCTGAATCCACAAAAGCCTTGGCGGAAAATGTGGACAGGGAGCAGATCAGAATAATTGCCAGAAGAAACTTAGGTTGAACACCACCAACAGAAAACGTGTGTGCAAAGCGTTTCTCTCGTTTAGGACAAACAGAAATAATATGCGAGGCATCTCCACAGAAAAAACACAGCTTATTACGCCTTCTGAACTCCTGACGTTGCGCCTTAGGCAAAACTCTATCACATTGCATAGGTTCAGACGTCTGTTCATCCGGTGGCAACACCTTTCGTGCTATCCTGCGTTCACGTAAACGCCGATCAACCTGAATGGCTAATGACATAGAATCGTCCAGACCAGAGGGAACAGGAAATCCCACCATAGTATCTTTTACGGCTTCTGACAAACCCTTCCGAAAGAGAGCAGCCAAGGCATTATCATTCCAGGTAGTAAGGACCGCCCACTTTCGGAACTTTTGACAGTACAACTCTGCAGAATCTCGACCCTGGTTCAATGCCAACAGGGTCTTTTCAGCCTGATCAATAGCATTAGGTTCGTCATACAACAACCCCAAAGCTTGAAAGAATGCGTTCACATTAGTCAGAATAGGATCATCTGGTTTCAAAGAAAACGCCCAATCCTGGGGATCGCCACGCAGCAATGAGATGACAATTTTAACCTGCTGCGCGGAGCTCCCTGACGAGTTAGGCTTCAAGGCAAAAAATAATTTACAATTATTTTTGAAACTCAAAAATTTAGATCGATCCCCAAAAAATACATCAGGTGTAGGGATCTTTGGTTCAACAGCATGTGAACGAGCAAGGTAGGCGGAAATTCCCCGCACTTCCGCAGCGAGCTGCTCCACACGATCAGACAATTGCTTTATCTCCATTGAGAGAAAAAAAAAATTCCCCTACGGCCTCAGAGATATAGAGGAAAGAATATACACACACCCTTTTTTTTTTTTTAAACACAATTCTTTCCTGCTATTGACCCTAGGATCTGCGGTATGGTGGGTGATTCTGTTATGATTGAGTCACCGTAGGAGGCAAAAGCAGAAATGCTAGCTAAGTCCAGAAAACCAGAGAAGTTGGCAGCTATCGGATTGCAGACCCCTGAACCTATCAACACAACTAGCAGTAGCCGTGGGGGGTTCCTACGATGCCCAATCTGTTATGATTGAGTCACCATAGGAGGCAAAAACAGAATTGCTAGCTAAGTCCAGAAAACCAGAGAAGTTGGCAGCTATCGGATTGCAGACCCCTGAACCTATCAACACAACTAGCAGTAGCCGTGGGGGGTTCCTACGATGCCCTAGACCCCTCGATCACAGCCGGAGAAATAGCTAGGCCTAAAGAAAGAAAGGGGAAAACTAAACTGTCCCAGAGCAGACCCCAAAGCAATAGGCAGCCCCCAACATATAATGACGGTGAAGCAAGATGAAAACACTAACACAGGCAGAAAGATAGACTGAGCAAAGACGGGGCCCAATCTAGCTAGATAGTAAAGGACAGGAAGGCTGCTCTCTGCAATCCGTGAAAAACCCTATGAAAATAAGAGCCAACAGACTGACAGTGAAAAAGGCCCTGAAGACGCTAGGCTTCAAAAAAGTTATGTCAGTACTCAGGAATATTCTGAAGACAGAGCTACAGGCAAAAGGAGATTCAGCTCACCCCAGCAGGGAATGGCAGAATCCAGAAAAGCAAGAAAAACAAAAACAAAACTCTAATGCAAACAGGCAAAGCAGAAAAACTTAGCTTAGAGGAGCAGGAATCAGACTGGTGTCCTAGAAGTCCACAGAGAAATCGCCCGCAGGGCAGAAGGGTGTCGGCAGCCTTATATCCAGTCCGCGACTCCACTCAGCCAGTCATCCTCATCAGGTTCAGGTGCCTGATAATCAGGCTCATCACCTTCCTTCACCAGAATAGGGAGTCCACCAGACCTCAATGACGAAGGGGAAAATGAACTCACAACAGAGCAGCCTGCGCTGCCTTTGCTGGCCCAGAGGTGGCAGCAACAGCGAGACCCACAGAGCTGGTCTGAGCAGAGTGTCTGAGACGCCGGGATTGCTATGCAGGCTCCTGAGCGGTCGGTGGAGAATGGGAGACCGCTGAATGCAAGGCTCTGGATTCCCGCTGTGCAGCTGCAGGTACCCGACGCCTAATATCCGAGGCCTCCTGTGTGTGGCTGCAGACGGAGCTTGAGTGCTGGACATGACCCCAGCCTGTTATGAATGGGTCACCGAGGAGGAGAGCGCAATAGGCTATGCCACCAGAACACCAGTGAGGTTGGTCGCTCAGCGGATTGCAGACCACTGATCTTAACAACACAACTAGCAGTAGCCGTGGAGCGTTCCTACGTTGCCCTAGACACCTCGTCACAGCTGGACGACTAACTAAGCCTAAAGACAGAAAGGTAAAATCTAAACTGCCCTGGAGCAGATCCCCAAAGGAATAGACAGCCCCCAAACATATATTGCCAGTGAGACAAGATGAAGCACAAACACAGACAGAAAATAGACTGAGCAAATGATGGGGCCCACACTGACTAGATAGGACAGGACAGAAAAGGCACTGTCTGCAATCACGCAAAAACTCTATTAATTACAACACGACTGATGTACAAAAATACTGAGGTTTGAACAACCTCGCCCCCACTATATCAGCACTCAGGTGTGAACTGGTGGCTAACAACAGGCTAATACAGCAGGGGACTGAGCAAGCAAACACAAGATGCAATAATACAGGGCAGGAGCCAGCAGCCCCAGGGGGAGCAAGCTGACCCCTAACAGCAAGGCAAAAACAGATGCAAAGGGTTTAGCAAATGACACTTAGCTGAAAAAATGCAGGATCTGGCAGCAGACAGAAATCCCTAGTAAGCAAAAAATGAGTATCATCGGCAGTCACTGAGAGAAGTCTGCAAGCTTAAGTAGTCCCAGTCACTACCACCACTCCTCCAATTATCTTCTGCAGCTGTTGGGTTAGCCTCATGTTGACCAGCACCACTACCAGCAGTATCCACCAGAGGGAGCCTTGCCTCAAAAGTCGGATCAAGAGAGCTCACAACACCAGCCTGTGTGCAAAACAGGCCTGAGGGAGCAGAATCTTGCCAGGACCTGTGTGAGGTCAGCGTCATGTGAACTGGCCATGTGAGTAAGTGGCTGCTGGCATCTTGGGAGAGTTGGAACTCCCAAATAGATCTCAGAGGAGCTAAAGGACTGTGCTATGGACACTGATGTTTTGTTTTTGCCTGCTATAAATGCTGTTTTCCTTTTTGTTGGTGCTTCCAGGTTTATGAAGCAACTAAACTCATATGGACTTTGAAAGGAACGTGCCTCCTGTCTTCCTTCTATCGCACCTGAGTACAATCCCTACATATGTTAGATTCTAAACTGCAAGAGTATTTTAGAGAACATACATTAAAAGCTGCAGGGGACCAAGCTACACAGGAAACTAGTTGGTCAGTGGCTTCTCCTCATCTCTTTGGAGAGAGCAGACTCCATTTTGTGCTTGATTTAACAAAGAGAACCAGAGTCAAAAAATAAATACAAAAAATCAATACAAAGTTTATTTTTACAAAAAATACAGTGGCAATAAACAAATAACAAATGCAAGAAATCACACGAAATGTGCGTTGGGGAACTAGGTCGATGTCTAGGCAAGGCATACATCACGGGTTAATACCTCACATAAAGTTACTACCAATTTTATTTACAACTTGCAGTGTGTTCCAACTTGAGTCTCTTGTGATGTGATTGACACTAGTACATGTCCCATTATATTAGAACAGAAAGTATGTTGCCCATTAGGGCAACATTGTGCAAATAATTACTTTTGGGACATCTATTCATAGATATATCTTTGATAATCAAAATCACATCTATTGATATATATCAACTATATAGTTTATTAGTTTGACACAAACTATTTAGTCCTGTCCTGTTACTTGGCCTTTTTTTACCTTGGGTCACAATCATGGATTTATACATTTGGCCATAAAATTCTTGAATTGTGATTTGTTTATTGCAACTGTATTTACTTGTAAAAGTAAACGTATTTTTTTTTTAGCAAATTTGACTCTTGATCTTCTTGTTAATCATATTACAATGAGCGACAAATATATGGGTACATATAAAATGTGGAACTGATACTTTTGTCATATTTCATTTTGTGTTTGTGGTATCCTTCTTGTCTGATTCTCTTATTGATAAGTAACCAAATAGTTAACACGGTTGAGCAAAGAGGTTTTACATTTTATGCCCCCAAAAGCCAATTGGCTAAATCTTTCAGTTGTGCGTTTCCTTTGTGACACTATTTAACCTTGGGTTCAGTATTAATTAACCAAAAATACATCTTAGTACACCATACAAGGTTGTGCTGTATTAATTTCCTCAGTGCTCATAAAACAAAACTTTTATTTGGAGTTCATAAGGCATAAAAGAAGGTAAATTTTGCTCACACCTAAGACAGATCTCTTAATGTGTGCATGTATAGGGAGAGAGAAAGATATCCCTCCACAGAAGACGCCACCAGGGATCAGCCTGTCTGAATAGACTCCCATGTGACTTAGTTTCAACAGGCTTTTAAACTACGCTATAACCACTTCATGACCAATGATACGCTTTTTAATGGCGGAAGTTAAGGGTACTTATTCCTCAGCGCCGCTTATTAATGGTGCTGAAAAATACGGTTATAGCGCCCCTTCAGGAGTAGCTGAGACCACGAAGAACATGATTCAGGTCGGCTTTTACTGTCTCCAGTGTTGTGATCGCATTTATTCACCAAATAACTGTGATAGCAAAAAAAAATCTGATTTCCCATTTATTTCTCTCTCCTCTGATATGATCTAGTACATCATAGGAGAGAGAAATGGGGTCCCCCGAGCCCGCTCAGTACCTCCGTTGTCCCCCGATCCCTCCGACTCCGTCCCCTGGCCCTCAATGTCTTCTTCTGGAAAGATAATGGCTGACACATGTGCAGTGCGCCTGCTGAGATCTGCTGGCCGGCACCCAGGAACAATAGGAGATTTCTCATCTTGGTTCATTTTGATCACTGTGGTAGACCCTATCACAGTGATCAAAATATAAAAAATAGTAAATGAAACCCCTCTTTACACCCTCTTAGCTAGATAAAAATATATTTTTCCATTAAAGTTAGGGGTAAGGTAAGAGCTAGGGTTAGGGTTGGGGCTGGGGTTGGGTTAAGAGCTAGGGTTAGGGTTGGGGCTAGGGTTAGGGTTGGGGTTAGTGCTAGGGTTAGTGTTGGGCTAAGGTTAAGGTTGGGCTAAGGTTAGGGTTGGGGCTAGGGTTAGGGTTGTGTTGGAGTTACGGTTGAGGTTATGGTTGTGGTGTTGTGGTTACAATTATTGTATGGGGCTACGGTTGTGATGTTGGGGTTAAGGTGGTATTGGAGTTAGGGTTGTGGTTGAAGTTGGGATTAGGGTTAGGGTTAGGATTAGGGTCGGGGTAGGGCTGTATTAGGGGTGCAGTTAGAATTAGTTGGTTTCCACTGTTTCGGTACATCTGGGGGTCTCCAAACATGACATGGCACCCGCCATTGATTCCAGACAATTTTAGGTTCAAAAAGTCAAATGGTGCTCCTTCCCTCCTGAGCCCTGCTAAGTGCCTCAACAGTGGATTACCCCCACATACGGGGTATTGGAGTACTCAGGAGAAATTGCAAAACAAATTTTTTGGTCCGATTTCCCTTGTTACCCTTGTGAAAATAATAAAGTTTGTGTCAAAATAAATTTTTGGTGAGAAAAGTAAATTGGTCATTTTTTTCTTCCACATTTCTTCAGTTCTCTTGAAGCACCTTAAGGCTTGATAACCTTCTTGAGTGTGGTTTTTAGAACCATGAGGGGTGCAGATTTTAGAATAGTGTCACTTTTGGGTATTTCCTGTCATTTTAACCCCTCAAACTCACTTCAAATGTGAGGTTGTCCCAAAAAATGGTTTTGTAAATTTTGTTGGAAAAATGAGAAAATCGCTGGTCAAATTTTTACAATTAAAACATCCTAACAAAAAAAAATATATTTCCACAATTGTGCTTATGTAGACATATGGGAAATGTTATTTATTAACTATTTTGTGCAATGTGACTCTCTGATTTTAGGGCTCAAAAATTAAAAGTTTGAAAATTGCAAAATTTTCAAAATTTACCAAATTTCTGTTTTCTTCATAAATAAATGAAAGTCATATCAATGAAATGTTACCACTAACATAATATACAATATATCATGAGAAAACAATCTCAGAATCAGTGGGATATGTTGAAACTTTCCAAAGCTATAACTTCATAAAGTGACAGTGGTCAGAATTGTAAAAAATGGCTTGGTCATTAAGTACAAAATTGTCTCTACCACTAAGCGGTTAAAAGACAAAGCATTTCAGAGGTAAATAGACCTAGCTGAAATCATGTAGCCAGTGTCCGATGCATATTTTTAAGACTTTAATGACACTTTGACATATGTCAAATTTATGCAAATATATGAAAATCCTTAGGGTGTGTTTCCGCGCTGCGTACTTGCAGCGCTTTGGACGCAGCGGAAACCCCGCTCTGCCCAAAGCACCGCTCCCTGTTGTACGTGCAGTGATACAACATGTGTTCATTGAACACGTGCGGAATCACCGCATCCTATCCATAGACGGGGTTATTTATCTTGCAGAGTCAGAGCGTCTCCACAAGATAAATAGACATGCTGTGATCTGGAAAGACGCTCCGCATGTCTGTAATTTCGGGTGTGTCACCCACGACCCTGCACGCATAGTGGAGACGGGATTTTATAAATTCCCCTCCACTATGCTGTAACATCTGTATGCAGTGCTCAATCCGCAGCAAATCCTGAAAACATACGTTACATGGAAACATACCCCAAAGAGTTTGTTTTGTAGGGATTTCTACCTTGCTGTGTGTATGGGAATTTGAGTCATATGGACCTCTGTGAAGCTGAGCCAGCTGCACATGTCACATGATGTATGTCCAAACCTATGCCCTATAGTGCTAAGTAAAGGGTGGAGAAATTGCCCAATTCACAGGAGCGCCCATTGAACCCAAAGCTGATAGTTTTATATGTAGGCATAACATGTAGCTAGAGAATGCAGTATTTACACAAATAAAATGAAACCCATCTTATGCAGAACTGATATACTCAAAGCACTTTTTTAAATTGCAAAAAACTTTATACTTTTTATGCAGTGTTTCTTTTCTAAAATACTGTGAATGCCATAGCTTTACAGTTTTATTCAGCTGGAAATGACATGGAAGCTAATATGTATCCTCTTGTCATTTTTAAAGTGTGTTTCCATTAGTCAAGAAAAAAAACTCACTCTATGACATCTATATTAGCGATAAATCTACTGTGTAGCATCCTCATACAAATGTATCAAACAGTATAGGCTCAACATTGCTAACTTTGCCGTGGTGTAAACAAGTCAAATCAGCGTACTGTCCTTTATTATAACAAGTTTTCTAACACTGTTTATTTTATCTTATAGGAAGTCTGTCAGCAGGATTTCACTTCCGCCAAACCATTTCTATACACATGCAGTGCTTTTAATATCCAGCAATACTGTTAATTAGACAATCCAATCCTCTATTAAGTTAAGCTTTAACTGATTTGCAAATGAGGTTGTAGATCTTAAGCCCCCGTTACACACTGCGATATCGCTAGCAATATCGCTGTAAAGTCACCGATTTTGTGACGTTGCAGCGATATTGCTAGCGATATCGCTGCATGTGATACTTACCTCCGACCGGCTCCCCCGCTGGTTATCGCTGATCGCGCGAGAAGCTGCTGGACCATTCCTCGTCGTCAGCTTCCTGCGGCGCTTCCTGTGTCGCCGACGAGCGACGCGTGGAGCTGGGCGGGAGGATGCAGGATCGCCGCGTCTGACAGGAAAGTAACGACCGCCGACCCCAGCGATGTCGCTAGTGAGATCTGCCTGTTTGGCAGCTCACTAGCGACCACTTAGTGATCCACCAGCGATCCTGACCACGTCATATCACTGGTCGGGATCGCTGGTGCATCGCTAGGTGTAACGGTACACTAAAGCCTCTGTAACTCCATCTCTGATCTGGAATGATTGCCACCTTTGCCTTTTTTTCTGATGACTCTTTTGAATATGTCATGCAGCATAGAGGCTGTCAGTCATGCGGGTGGGGTATATAGCTGGAGTAACAGGTTCAAAAGAATTTAACCCTAGCGGTGGTTTGCATGTTATTGACCAGGCCAATTTTTAGAATTCTGACCTCTATCATTTCATGTGGTCATATCTCTAGAATGCTTCAAGGGATCCTGGTGATTCTGAGAATGGTTTTTTTTTCGTGACATATTGTACTTCATGATAGTGGTAAAATTTGTTTGATATGAATTGCATTTATTTGTGAAAAAAATGGAAATTTGGCTAAAATTTTGAAACTTTTGCAATTTTCCAACTTTGAATTTTCATGCCCTTAAATCAAAGAGATATGTCACACAAAATAGTTAATATGTAACATTTCCCACATGTCTACTTTATATCAGCATAATTTTGGAACAATTTTATTGTTTGGAAGATATAAGAGTTAAAGTTGACCAGCTATTTCTCATTTTTGCAACAAAACCATTTTTTTAGGCATCATCTCACATTTGAAGTCACTTTGAGGGGTCTACATGATAGAAGATACCCAAAAGTGACACCATTCTAAAAAATGCACCCCCCCAAGATGCTCAAAACCACATTCAAGAAGTTTATTAACCATTCAGGTGTTTCACGGGAATTTTTGGAATGTGGAAAAAATGAACATTTAACTTTTTTCACATAAAATTACTTCAGATCCAATTTTTCTAATTTTGACAAGAGTAACAGAAAAAATGGACCCCAAAATTTGTTTTGTAACTTTTCTTGAGCAAGTCGATACCCCATATGAGGGAAAAGACCAATGTTTGGGAACAGGGCAGTGCTCAGAAGGGAAGGAGCGCCATTTGACTTTTTGGATCCAAAAATTTCCTGGAACAATTGGGGGATGCTATGTCACTTTTTAGCTGTTAGAAGGCACAAAAGTCCCTTGACATACCTCACCTGATGGTGAATCCTGTGACGTATGCTAAATAAGATAGGAGAGAGTATTAAAAAAGGGCAGAACGGATAGCTACCATACTATTTGCATGCAGAGGTGGGTTTCCTTCAAATTTGGGTTTCCCTCTAGGACTTTTGTCCTCACAATTTCATGGTGGTTCTAAATTTGGACTCTTGAAATTACCCAAAAGATTTATTGAAACTTCCCTGATGAGTCCACACTAAGGATAGGTTCAGATTTGCGTACAGGAGAGCTACAGATGGTGGCTTACTTCCTACTTTCTTCCTCCCTGAAATTCTGCATTTCTGTGCGGTTGCCACATACATCAAATCGCCACATGCGGATGCATCTGCATACAAGGCATGTCCTTACGTACCCAATGGCAAAAATAGGTACGCAGGGAAATGCAGGATGCATACAGAAGTACGCGGAGCAAAGGCAGTGCTTCACGGAGGAAGAAAGGAAGAAGCAGGCAGCCATCCGCAGCCCTCCTGAACACAAGTCTGAACCTAGCCTAAGTGGTAGACAAAATGCACTGGGAGGTTATTAAGGGACCCTAGTAAGGTCAGTACCACACTTGGGGAGTGATCTTCTGAGAACAGGCGACTTACAAGGGGCACAACTGGGTAGATTAAAAATATTTACCACCCTTCTCCCCTCTCTCTCCTAAAGGCCCCTTTACACGCATCAATGTCCCAGCAATCCCACCAACTATCCGACATGGATAGGATCGCTGGGACATAGTTATCTGATCGCTGGTGAGCTGTCACATAGACAGACCCACCAGTGATCAGGACCAGCGAGCAAGCTAGTTTCCAATGTAAACAGCGGGTATCTAAGAGTCATGCGGCTCTTAGATACCCGCTGTTTACATTGGAAACCAGCTCCCAGCGTCGCTGATCGTTGGTCTCTCGCTGCCAACAATCAAAAAGCGGCCCAGGACATTTGAGCGTGATCAGCGATAACCGGCAGGGGGGCCGGTCGCTGATACATGTCACACACAGCGATGTCGCTGGCGAGATTGCTGTGGCATCACAAAATCAGCTATCTCACTGGCGATGTCGCTGTGTGTGACGGGGCCTTAAGACTATGGATTGCTTACCCTGGACAGCAAAGGTGTGAGGTCAAACCTTTATTTAATGAGCACTGGCTTTTATTGAGCACTTTTGTGTATTTGTTTGTTTGATTTTATGTTCCCCTTTTTATAGATATTAATTAAAAGTTAGATTTTACTATTCTATTGATATTTATCTTTGCTGCTACCAACCACTATTGTTTCCATGGCAATGAAGTGCACTATTTGTGGGAATTGTGCAAAATAGCAGGTACTAGAAATTAGATTGAATTCTCCTTGAATTTTACAAAAGTTGGTATTGTCAAGAATACAGATGTTTTGCTGTTTGTTCCATGCAAATTCAACAAAATGAACAAAATAGAGACTAGGCAATCCAATCCTCACTCAATACATCTTCTTTACCTCTTCACCCATTATTTGCTTCATGTTTGAATTCTCCTGGCTAGAATTTCAATCATGAATAGGATTCTGATGTTCCTGCACACATCATGATATTAAAACATTATAGCGCGTGTCACCAAGTGATGGCATAGCGCACAGAGACAACAGAAGCGTAAATATGCCTAAAGATCTGGCCTACAGTGAAGAGACAAGGATGTGTGTGATAGAAGAAGGGGAGAAGAGACATGGAGGACCAGAGGGCAGGTTACAGGTGTGGTTGGAATGGTGAGTGGTGAGATTAATTTTTATTTTTTTATTTATTTTTTATATCTTATGTAAAAGAACCAAGAGCATAATAAGGAACTTTCAATTTGTAGCAAATAAATTTGCTGCAAGTCAAATTTTCCTGTAAAACGTGTGTGATTTGTCAAATTTGAATCTTTAACAGATCTGTTCATCTCTAGAAAGTTGTGTCACAGGATAGATGAGGAAGCAACAAACATAGAACAGGGATGCAGCTGTACAAGAAGTTTATGCAGTTTAGGAATTTTGGTTACAGTGAGGGAAAAAGAAGAGCAGTATGAATTTTCATATTATTTTGCATTTTTTTTTTTAGTTTGTACATTATTTTTTAGTCACCTTAGCAGACTTGAATTTGCAATCATTTGATCACTTCCACTATACTGTATAGTCCCAATATATTCAAATTCACGTTAAAGCATGAATTTCAAGAAATTCTACTTAAACTCCATCCATGGGAGAACGATCCACTCATCTCACTGTATTGCAGTTAGCGATGAGCACATTGACCCACTGAGGAGCACATTGACCCACTGTTGAACATCATGACATTAGTAGTTTGACACAAATTTGAAAATTTTAAGATTTGACTTGCAGTTTCTAAAAGAAAAGAAGGTTGACTGGCATAATTTCCCACACTGATGAAGGATTAGAGAGTGGGATAATGTCATTTTGCATTGTCGCGATGGACTCCATATAATAGCAATCTTCCAGCTATACCTTGTACAGTGGTGATCAGTACCTGGGCCAACTAAAATCAGCTGTTCCTAGAGTTATTCCCATCACCAGAGTCACTAGTTAATTCTCTCTTCTGTAGTGCGTTTACTCTTATGATCAGCAGGGTCCTCTGTCAATCTCTCCACTTAAAATAGAGTGTGAGCTCTTATGGTCAGCGGGGTTCTGTCCCTCCTGTAGACTGGTCAGTTGAATCCTCTCTCATTCTCTTGTAGAGTGTGAGCTCTTATAGTAACCAAGGTTCTCCCTCTCTTCTCTCCCTTCATGTGTATTTTCAGAGCAATTGCAAGTTTTCCAGTATTGAAATATGCACAAATGTATTTGCCACAAATCAAATTTTTGGGGAAGATTTAATAGCTGAGCTTCACAGGAATATCTAGATTACATCAACAGGACCATAAGCAAGCCCCCAGATGCCATTGTAACCCATTGGGCCACTGCAATTGCATTGTGGAAGGCAGATAGTAGCCAATGTGCTCAAGCATTAGGCTATGTGCACAAGATTTTGATTTTGTTGCAGATCTGCGATGTTTTTTCCACGTGGATTTGCGCAAAATCCACAAAGAATAGCTCAAGCAGTGTTAATCAATGGTAATCCAGAATTGGTGTGCACATGCTGCGGCAAATTCAACCCTGATTCTTAGTGTTTTATTTTCTGCAGCGTGTTAATTCTTTTTGCGGATCTGCAGCGTTTCTGCACCCATTGACTTACATTGAGTCAGTCAAATCCACAGCTAAACCACAGATATGAAAGGTCTGCAGATTAGCTGCGGAATTGCTTGCCAAAAATGCTGCAGAAAAGGTGGAGAATGTGTGTGCGCTGGTGGAGAATGTGTGTTCGTGGGTGGAGGATGTCTGTCTGCAGGTGTCTGTCTGCGGGTGTCTGTGTGTAGCCAGGCATCGTCTGATGGGACTACTACTCCCATACGGCCATGTCTGGTGTCACATATAACAGTGACAGCATGAGCCGGTGATGGGAGAGTAGTCCCATCATCCTGCGACTGTGTTCAATTGTGAAACAAAAAAAACTCATACACTTAATCCCCTATGCCCTCGATCTTCTGCAAACTAATATAAAATAGTAAACCATTATATACTTACCTTTCCGCCTTAGTCCATTTAATAACGAGTGTCCCGTGACGATCCCAAGTGTAGAACAGCAGTCACATTGGGAGAGGTGACCGCTCTACATGGCTCCGGTGATTCACTGACAGGATTTTATTTTGAAAGGGGGTGACTTAAACTTTTATATTTTTTTATTTTGATCATAATTTTTAAAACTTTTTTTAATTTTGGCATGCTGTAATAGCCTCCATGGGAGGCTAGAAGCATCCACAACTCGATCTACTCTGCTACGTATAGGCGATGAGCAGATCTCCTTTATGTAGCAGAATTACAGCATTGATATGAGCACTGACCACTGGGTGGCACTCATAGCAATGCCTCATCAACAACCATAGAGGTCTGTATGAGACCTCAGGTTACACAAAGAATGGTTGCACTCTATCATGCTAAGGCATGTCAATGTGGAATATATGTAATTAGAATTGCAATACAGCTTTAGAATTATAGAATAGGCTGCCCACCAGCCTACGTCAAGGCAGCCTCAAATCTGATGGGTACCTACACTGTGTGAATACCTCTCTAAGGCTGATGTCTGAATTCCTGGGTGAATGTGGACACCTCTGTCAGAAATGCCTGCATTTATGGGTAAGTAGGGACCTTCTACAATTAAAATCACCACCTGGTGGAGGGCAGAGTGCTCGGTCAGTAAGCTAACATACAAGAGACAAAAAAACTGACTGGCACATCCAAACTAATGTGAATAGGTGCATACCAAGAGGAGCTAGCCTCATATACAATATACAAAGTATGGTTGCACTCTATCATGCTAAGGCATGTCAATGTGGAATATATGTAATTAGAATTGCAATACAGCTTTAGAATTATAGAAAAAATATGAGACTCTTAGCATAAAATTTGGCCAAATATTATCTGCCAACCAGCCAACGTCAAGGCGGCCTCAAATCTGATGGGTACCTACACTGTGTGAATACCTCTCTAAGGCTGATGTCTGAATTCCTGGGTGATTGAGGACACCTCTGTCAGCAATGCCTGCATTTATGGGTACGTAGAGACCTCAGGTTGTTATGGCAATGCATTGCTGACCCCCGATCACGTAACGGGGTCAGGGTTGAGCGTATTTATGGCCCTGTGGCTGGAAGCACTGGTTAAATCCCGCTGTCAGCATTTAACAGCGGGATTTAACTAGTTAAAAGACACGGGTGGATCGTGGTTCTACCTGTGCCTATTGCGGGCACATGTCAGCTGTTGAAAATAGTTGACATGTCCCGGTTCTGATGCGGGCTCACCGTCGGATCCCTTATCAAAGTGGGGGTACTGCCATTGGACGTACTATTGCGTCCAATGGCAGTAAGGGGTTAATTTACCATACTTACTGAACACCTTATCCCTGACTCCCTTGTGTCTTGCAACAAAAATAATATAATAAATCAACATATAATACGTAGTCCATTTACCGAGTGTCCCACGACAATCTCATGTGAAGAACAGTCACATCGGGAGATTTGACTGCTCTACCTGGCCTCTGGTGATGCATCTATGGATGTGACTGTTCTACATGTGAGATTGCAGTGGGACACTCATTATTAAATGGACTACAGTGGACAGGGAGTATATACACTGTGTTCCAAATTATTATGCAAATGATATTTTTCTATGATTTTCCTAAATAGTCAGTACAAATGACAGTCAGTCTAATAAAAGTCATCACCCGTTAGAGTATACATCAAATTTTATTGAAGAAACCTCCCAATGATAACAGTATAATCTCCAAAAAGAATAAAAACTCAAATTGCACTGTTCCAAATTATTAGGCACAGTAGAATTTCTAAACATTTGATCTGTTTTAAAGAACTGAAAATGTTCATTTGTGGAATTTGCAGCATTAGGAGGTCACATTCACTGAACAAAAAGCTATTTAACTCCAAAACATCCTAACTGGCCAAGTTACATGCTATCATAGGAACCCTTCTGTGACATCACCTTCACAATTCTTGCATCCATTGAACTTGGGAGTTTTTGGAGAGTCTCTGCTTGGATTTCTTTGCATGAAGTCAGAATAGCCTCCCAGAGTTGCTGTTTTGATGTGAACTGCCTCCCTCATAGATCTTTTGCTTGATGATACTCCAAAGGTTCTCTACAGGGTTGAGGTCAGGGGAAGATGGTGGCCACACCATGAGTTTATCTCCTTTTATGCCTATAGCAGTCAATGACTCAGAGGTATTCTTTGCAGCATGAGATGGTGCATTGTCATGCATGAAGAGGATTTTGCTCCTGAAGGCACATTTCTGCTTTTTATACCATGGAAGACAGCTGTCAGTCAGAAACTCTATATACAGTACTTTGCAGAGGTCATTTTCACACCTTCAGGAACCTTAAAGAGCCCTACCAGCTGTTTCCCCATGATTCCGGCCCAAAACATGACTCCTCCTCCTCCTTGCTGAAGTCGCAGCCTTGTTGGGACATAGTGGCCATCCACCCACCATCCATCTGGACCATTCAGGGTTGCTCGACACTCATCAGTAAACAAGACTGTATGAAAAATAGTCTTCATGTATGTCTGGACCCACTGCTACAATTTCTGCTTGTGAACACTTTTTAGGGGTGGCCGAATAGTAGGTTTATGCACCACAGCAAGCCTTTGAAGGATCCTACACCATGAGGTTCGAGGGACTCCAGAGGCACCAGCAGCTTTAAATATCTGTTTGCTGGTTTGTAATGGCTTTTTAGCAGCTGCTCTCTTAATCCGATGAACTTGCCTGGCAGAAACCTTCCTCATTCTGCCTTTATCAGCACAAACATGTCTGTGCTCAGAATCAACCACAAATCTCTTAACAGTACGATGGTCACGTTTAAATTTTTGGGGAATATCTAATGTTTTCATCTCTTGACCAAGGTATTGCACTATTTGATGCTTTTCGGCACCAGAGAGATCCTTTTTCTTTCCTAAATTCCTTGAAACCTGTGCCCTGCTTAATAATGTAATTATAGAAGGATAGGGAAAATGAAGGGAGGTCAGCTCACCAGTCTCGGTTGCGATCCATAATCCTCCTGCGCACGGAGTCACCTTGATCAGGGGTGTTGACTGAAGCAAAATAAAGGATGGAATCTCCAGCGCTGGACTTCAGTTAAAAATACATCATTTATTGTAAATTCTTAAAATAGAACAGAAAAAAGTATGGATAAGGACATACAGGCAGATGGGGTCTCTGGTGGTCTCCAACCAGAGACCCCATCTGCCTGTATGTCCTTATCCATACTTTTTTCTGTTCTATTTTAAGAATTTACAATAAATGATGTATTTTTAACTGAAGTCCAGCGCTGGAGATTCCATCCTTTATTCTGCTTAATAATGTGGAACATCATTCTTAAGTAGTTTTCCTTTAATTGGGCTCACCTGGTAAACTAATTATCACAGGAATTTGAGATTGATTTCAGTGATCCAAAGAGCCCTGATACACAATACCATCTATGAGAATATTTGAAAAACAAAAAATTACATCTTTATGACACTTAAATCCAATTTGCATAATAATTTGGGACGCAGTGTATATATATTTTTTTGCAGGAGACATGGGCGTCGGGGATTAGGTGTTTGGTGAGTATGTATATTGTATGTAATTATGTAAATGTTTTTATTTATCTTTTACAATTGAACACAGTCACCAGATGATGGGACTACTCCCATATCATCGGCTCATGCTGTCACTGTTATAATTGACAGCAGACATAGCTGAATGCTTGTAGTCGTCTCATCAGACGACACCTGGGTACACACACCCACAGACAGACACCCACAGACAGATGCACATGCAGACAGACACGCACATATTTTCTGCTCACGCATATTCTTTGCCCACACACATATTGTCCTTCTGACATCATTTGTTTCTGTAGTGCTTTTGGCACGCAAATCCACAGCAAATCCACAAACCTTTTTGGCTGCGGATTTGACTGACTCAATATAAGTCAATGGGTAAAGAAATGCTGCAGATCCACAAAAAGAATTGACATACTGTAGAAAATAAAATGCTGCGAATCAGGACAGAATTTTCTGCAGCATGTACACTCCAATTCTGGATTCCCATTGATTAACATTGCTTGAGCAATTCTTTGCGGATTTGGTGCAATTCCGCTCTGAAAAAACGCTGCGGATCCGAAACAAATCCGCAATGTGTGCACATAACCTTAGTGATTGTTCCACTTAAATACTGCTCTCAGAGATTCACAACAGCATTTAAATAGTTAATATCCACAGCCAGAATGTGGCTGTTTGTGACAGATAATATAGCAGACATCAGCCACGTGTAGCCTAAACACAGCTCCTGAGCCCTCTCCACACATATGGACTCCTTCTCAGGACATTAATTCATCTTAAAATGCTGGATGATGTTAATTGTGTTGGATTCAGTTATGTGTTTTGCATTGAACTCTTGCAGAACTTATATCTACTGCCATTTAGTCCATGTGTAGTGATAATATTGTTCTTTTTTTATTAGTTTATATTGAGTAATAGCTTACTGTATTTTTTTTTTTTAAATCACCCACCATGTAGTAGCAATTTGTGGTTATAGTGAATTTATGTGTATGTATAATGGCTGTGACTATAGTATATTGTAAATAATATGTAACATTGTTATTGTTATGATCTTTAAGCATTTAGGGCTACAATATTATTTTTTCCCATATTCACAGTTTGTTTAAAGCCAGCATTGATTCTTAAGAATGCAAAAACTTGCCCAAAGATATATAGATACAGATATATATATAGATTCATAGATACAAAGCAAAAACTTTGTTGTCCAATACATATTATTTAAATATTAGAAATTAATCAGATTTATAGATTACACATCGTTTCACACAGGCAGTTTTTGTGACAGGTTCTGAGCCGAACTCAGGAGTGAACATAAAAAATAAATCTCCAGTATTAGTCTCTCCTTTAAAGGGAATCTGTCACCTACCCTTTGGCGGGCGGTGAAAACGAGGTAGGTCCGGTCTGATGGGCGGTGTTCCCGAAGTGTGCCGCCTCCCCATCCTTGCCCGCCGTCCGCAGGTTATTGCTGAATTGGAGTAGGTGTACGCCATTTTTTGCACGTGCACTAAGCATTCATAGCTAGCGCACGTGCAGTATGCTTTGCCCAACTGCGGGCAAAGCCGAAAAGCCGGACTGCGCATGCACCAGTTAACTAAGCCCCGGAACACAGCAAAATACTTCTGGGGCTTAGTTAACCGGCGCATGCGCAGTCCGGCTTTTCGGCTTTGCCCGCAGTTGGGCAAAGCATACTGCGCGTGCGCTAGCTATGAATGCTTAGCGCACGCGCAAAAAATGGCGTACACCTACTCCAATTCAGCAATAACCTGCAGATGGCGGGCAAGGATGGGGAGGCGGCACACATCGGGAACACCGCCCATCGGACTGGACCGACCACCTCGTTTTCATCGCCTGCCAAAGGGTAGGTGACAGATTCCCTTTAAACTCCGGACTTTTGGATCCACTTTTCATTTTGGATCAAAAATACTGCATCAAAAACTGCAAGTATCATTTCAGCTAGAGAGTTGCCATGTTCACTTGAAATTGACCAGGAACTTCGATTTGTGTTGAATTTATTTGACATTAATGTAAATTATGGTTTTAACTTTTTATTGTGTTCAAAGGTCTCTATGTACACCAGGTCTTTTTAAATGGATGGGTTAAAAAATAAAAAAATGTTATACTTGTCTTGATCCTCTCTGTTTTGGCACCACAACTGAATATAACTAGTTTCCCTCATTTATCTATGTTTTTACCATAATAGTACATACACTAGAAATAGTTAATGTAGGTATGAACATTACCTACAGCATTAGCAACATAGCAGACCTATGTATATTCAGCCAGTGCATGGAGCTGAAGAACGATGTATGATTCAGTACTGTATGTTGTTTCTATACAAAGGTATTTTCCCAAATGATTTTGCTGATAGAGAATTATACAGCCCTAGAACAACATTTGTTGGAGCTTACTATGTATATACTGTATATATATTTATTTTTTTAATTTTCAAAAGTCATGGTAGAGGTTTGTTGGTTTATTTTTTTTGTATAATATCAAGATACACTAATGGATTTAATGGTATATTTTGAATAACTTTAATAAAATTATTATATTGATATTATAGCTCTAGTATCCTTGTTTCTCTTGGGATTTTCTAGATTTAATTGTAGCCTAAATTTACAATTATGTAAAATTTTATTCCGGAACCATTCCTATTTAAACAAACCTAGGGACAGCTGCAAAAAAAAAATCAAACCACGGCACCTTAATTCATCAAAAAATATTGTTCTTGACTATTTGGCATACATGCAACGCCACTGTGGAGATTAATGTATAGATTCCGCAGCATCTGTCATTTTCATATCCTTATTTTGCCAAAGATTATGAAGGAATATTTACAGTCAAATCCATTTACTTCAGTTCTTTGGAATCATCCAGCAAAAATTGAAGTGTTTGCTTTAGCAAGGTGCGCACATGTGATATACTGCTATGTTTGTACATGATGATTTTGAACCTCAGTCTTGCGAAATGGTAATGAATAAAATCTTGACACTATTCCTTCCTGCATTAATCATTTGTAGCTGATCCTACAGGATACAAGGGCAAATTAAATTCTATTTGCAATTTCATGCATGACGCACAGAAGCGAGGGATGTCTGAGCTAGCAGTTTTTCAGCAAGACAAGCGTGTAAGTTTTCTTTCCCCCCATGTGCCAGCTCTCTTATTACTGACAAATTTGTAAATGAGAATGTATGAATGGTATAAAATTCACCTTCAAGAAAATGGCAAATTAAAAACTTTTTTTTTGTGAAACCTGACCATTTGTAAATGTTATGCATGAATACTATGAGCATGCATACAAGTGACTTGTGCTATTGACTTTCTGCTTTTAACAGTCCCCAAATTCATCTCATTGTGTGAAACTCCCCATAAGCATTGTGACATTTTGGACTTCAAAGACAATAGTGATAAGAGATGTGAATAAGTCCCCTTTTTTAGTCTGAATGCTCAAAATAGCTAATCTTTCTACTTCATTAAAGTAACAACTAAAATTAGTGGTTTTTGTTGGTTTGCTTTTTCTATACAAAAATATGCTTTTTGACAGTAATTTAAATTTGCACCAATGGTAAATTTGTTAGAGCAAGAAGTTTCATTCATTATTTAAACATTAGCTGAAGATATGTGGATCATAGAAAAACTAATGTAAAAAATTATTTCATGTGAACCCCCTCAAAAGACAGGATGCGCCACTACCGCCTGAGAAAAGAAAGGTTCAGTCTCCAGAGGAAACAAGCTTTTATCTCAAGAACTATGAATCTGAGGAATAGTTTACCTTAGGAGCTGGTCACAATGAGAATCACTGATCGTTTCCATAAATGTTTAGATTATTCTCTTCTAAAAAAAAGTATCTAAATGAGTATTTCTCAACTCCATTCTTCAAGACCCACCAACAAGTCAAGTTTTCAGGATAGTATTGCACAGGTGATTATTTCATCAGCTGCTCAAGCATTAATTCCATCACCTATGCAATATTAAGGAAATCCTGAAAACATGACCAGTTGGTTGGTCTTGAGAACTGGAGTTGAGAAACGTCGATCTAAACAATTATATACAAGTGTGATTTTTTTTTTTCTGAATATTTAATCTAAAGGATTGATATTTGGGATCAGGAGGGCGAGATTAGGTCTTCCAGGGCGGATCGGCTCTCTCATTGTAGGTGTAGATATAACCTTTCCTTTTACCCTTTTCAACCCCATGGTTGACCTCTAGGGACATTTGTTTTTTCAATCATATTTACTATCTAACTATGTTGATTTGCTTTCTGATCATTTTCAGTTGAATGATATTCTATTTATTTACATTTTATTTTCTTTCAATTATTTCCATGCATTTTAGAATATAGACATTGTAAGCATATGCTTCATAATTGTTCCAAAATATGCATCTAACTAGATTTTAGGAAAACAGATTTTTGATCTTGTCTGCCCTTTACCAGAAACAGTGCTAATCTTTACCAACTGCTGAATTTACCGCACATACATTTCAGACACAGCCAATGAATAAAAGTAGCTCTATTTATGGGAAAAAGCAGATTATTGAATGTTTCAAGGTTCTAATGAAAGGTTTCATTACCCTTATGTGACTACAAACTTCTGACTCTGTAGAGCACATACACTTCACGCTGTCAGGATTCTCCAGTATTGTCATTAAGTGTCGAACCGGTCTAGTCCGAATGTGGCCGGAAGTATGTGAAATGTATACTTGACGCCATGTGACTGCCCGCTCTCGGGCAATATTGGAGAATCATGACAGCGTGCGAAAAAAATGTATAAACTGATGACCTAGGTGTTAAATGAATATCAATGGAAATGAAAATACAATATAAAGATAAGAAAAAAATCCAAGTTAAAATGTATACCTTGTGTGGATATAATTCATTTCCCTTCATGACTGATTAGCTCCTCCTTTTCTGTTTAATACCAACTACATCAAAAGTCCTTCTCTTTCTTTTTTTATGGACAAGTACAGCGCCCAGTTGAATACCAAACAATGTGGCATCATGAAAATCTCTTTAGAGTCAAGGTGTCAGCGTTATGCAAAATGAGTTTGGCACCTTGACAGCTCTGCATAACACATACATTGTAATGAGATGCATAACATTTTGCATTAGCATTTAATTTCTCCATGTAAATGGTTTGATAATTGTACTTCTCTATAATTTTTCACTTCAGGGATGTCATACTTTAATATTTGGGAGAGTTTGACATATTATAGATAATGTATGTTCCTTACAAATGTGCATTCATATCAATTGTATGCTTTTGATTCATTGTACAGGTAAGAAAAATGGATTAATTTCTGTGTAATGAAATATAGTTGTGACTACAAGATATTGAGGCGCACGTTATTTTTTTAGACATCATGCTTTGTCAGTTCCAGAGTGTAACGGCATCAAACTCTTGTTCATGAATGGTTTGCTAGCATACTTAGAAATTCCTACCTTTACTGCAGGTGTACGTCTTCCATCACTACTGGCATTCAGTTTCACTTACAAAGCACAAAGCAATCTTTCTACTTTATCCAATGAAGGATATTAAAGGGGCTGTCCAGGTACAAGTCTACAGTCACTCCACGCTGTTAGGATTCTTAGGTGCCAGCGATAGGAACGGTGGTCATATGACTCCAAGAATGTGGTTTGCATACTCCCGACCACATTCCAATTTGTCTGTTTTTGGCCTTACACAATACATTTATCTAGTCAGAATGCAGCTGGGAGTATGCATGTTATCTACTTGTGGTCACATGAACCCAATTCCCGACGCGGGCACCAAAAAAATCCTCACAGTGCGCAGTACGTGCAATGTGAGGATTCACAAGCTTGCAGTCATATAAAATTACTGCAGACTTGTAATTTAAGACCAGACAACCTCTTTAACCCCTTTCATGACCAGGCTATTTTCCATTTTCGTTTTTTCCTCACCTTCGTCCAAGAGCCATATCTTTTTTAATATTTCACATAGCTGTATGAAGGCTTAGTTTTTGCAGGGCAACTTGTACTTTTGAATGTCACCATTCATTTTATTATTTGTTGCACTGGAAAGTGGGAAAAAAATTCCAAGAGTGTTGAAAGTGCAAAAAAAAGTGCAACTCCACAATTGTTTTTTTGGAGGGTATATTTTTAATGCTTACTAAACAGTAATATTGACCTCGCTGTATAATTCTCCAGGCCAGTAGGATTATGCTGATACCTAACATGAAAATTTGTTAAAAGAAATTGATTTTGCCTTCATTTTCGGAGATCGAGACCAATAATGTTTTAAATTTTTGGGATGTGTGACTGTGTGAGGGCTGATTTTTTGCACTCTGATCTGATATTTTTACCGTTGCCAAATTGAAGTAGATTTTATGTTTTCATCGCCACTTATTGCATTTTATTGCAAATGTTGCGACGGCTAAAAAAAAAAAGTAAATCTGGCTTCTCACGTTTTTCTCATTACGTCACTTAATGATGATCGGATTATTTGTTTTGTAATTTTTTTAACAGTTTTATTTTTATTGGGGCAAAATAGAGAGGTGAATTGAACTTTTGTATTTTTTCATATTTTTTAAAACATTTTTTCTTACTTTTTACTATAGTTGTTAATTCCCTTAGAGGACTTGAATATGCCATTATTTGATGGCTTGTGCAATATATAATAGTTCTGATACACTGTATATGTATAGCTAAAATCACAATCTCCTATGAACACCAGCTAATCACTGACTTTCACGAGAGGATCATAATGACAAGCATGGGGTCTTCAGCAGACCCCTGGCAGTCATTGTGACCCATCAGTGCCCTGAAATCACGTCTCTGGTTCACTAATGGGAGTGTGGAATGACAAGACCCCTGCCAAACACTTGTTACATGGCAATATCAGAGACTGATAGTGGAATTTTTCATGTTTATAGCCAGGGGAAGAGCTTACTTCCACCTATGACGATTAGAGGCAGATGATTGCTGAAAAAATCAGCCCTCATCTGCTGGGAAATATGTAGGCTTGTATTGCAAGCCTGCATCAAAGGCAGGGACATGACATATGATCTAACTGTATCTTTCTTCTTCTTTTTCTTCTTTTTTATTTTTATAAAAAAATGTTTTATTTTTATATAGTGCTAACATATTCCGCTGCGCTTTACAGTTTGTACACATTATCATCACTGTCCCCAATGGGGCTCACACTCTAAATTCCCTATCAGTAGGTCTTTGGAATGTGGGAGGAAACCGGAGTACCCGGAGGAAACCCATGCAAACACGGGGAGAACATACAAACTCCTTGCAGATGTTGTCCTTGGTGGGATTCAAACACAGGACTCCATCGCTGCAATGCTATCCACTTAGCCACCATGCTGCCCTGTATGTCATATGTCTTGAAGGTTTTACGGGCTCATGCATGAGTGTGTAAATTGGATGTTTGTTGGATAATATACAGAAAGCACACTTACATTAGTAATTAATTAGGGCTGGTCAGATAAATGATTTTTTTTGGTCATACTGTCCGTGAGAATAATTGTAGCATGCATTATTTTCTTCTGAGTCTCAGATAAGAAGAATTCATTTAATTCTATAGGTGCATACAAAAATCGTATCCCACATGGATGGGTCTTTCAGCATGATAATGATCCCAAGTACACTACCAGGGCAACAAAAAAGTGGCTGCGTAAGAATCAAATGAATTTCCTGGAGAGGCCTAGCCAGTCTTCAGATCTCAACCCCATAGAAAACCTTTGGAGGGATTTGAAAGTCTGCGTTGCCCAGCAACAGGCCCAAAACATCACTGCTCTATAGGAGATCTCCATGGAGGAATGGGCCAACATACCAGTAACAGTATATGTCAACCGTATGAAGACTTACAGAAAATGCTTGACCTCTTTCTTTGCCAAGAAAGGGTACATAACAAAATAATGAGATGAACTTTTGTTAATGACCAAATACCATATATACTCAAGTATAAGCCAAGATTTTCACCCCATTTTTTTAGGCTGAAAGTGTCCCTCGGCTTATTCACGAGTCAATGTCCCAGGGGGTCGGCAAGGGAGGTGGAGCAGCAGGAGCCGGCAGCTGTCACATTATACTCAACCATTCTTCAAGAGATCGCTGCAAGTCCTCCCTGCATCGCTCTGTTGTCCAGTGCCAGCAGCTTCTTCCTGTGTTCAGCGGTCTTGTAGTACCTCTCATTAAAGTAATGCGAGTGCAATCTGTTTTACAAACAATTTTAAAGAAACATGCTCACTTTTGGCCATTTGCAAATAAAATTCACCTAAATCGCTCACCTGACTGCAAATAAATCATGCTATCTATCACTTCACATAGTATTGTTTGTGATTACTAAGATATTGTGCTTTTCTGTTAGTTGTAAAATGCCTAATTACACCATGATGCCTGCTGACTATGTCATCATATTGTGGCTGGTCCCAGCAGATTGAAAACTGTTTAGTGTTGACCAGAGTATTGTACGCCCAGTTTCTATCCAGTTTGTTATTTAGTGTTAATACTGTGACAGAGTACTCCAAGTGTACCACGTGACAGAGTCACCAAATGTACCACGTTAACCTGCTGAAACCATGGCAAAACAAGGATCAGTAGAAGCACCATGCCTAGGGGCCAGTCATGAAGCTAGGGTCGAGGATGTCACAGTGGCAGAGACACTGTCACTGGCCCAAAAATATCAGTGCCATGAGCTGCTTCAGCAGAACTGGGACCTGTTTACAGAGCAACTAGGTTGTACACAGGTTGTGGAGCACAAAATTCCTGACTGAACAACATGTAAGGGTAAATCAGAAACCATATCGGATTCCCAAAGCCCGCCACGAGGTGATCTCCCAGGAGGTGAAGAGACTGTTGAGCCTGGCCGTTATTGAAGAGTCAAAGAGTGGTTGGTTCAGCCCTATTGTCCTTATGCCGAAGCACAATGTAGAGTGGGGCTTCTGTAATGATTGCAGGAAGCTGAATGAGATGTCTAAGTTTGACGCGTATCCAGTGCCCTGGGTGGATGAGCTCATTGAGAGGCTAGGGTCGGCCAGATACATTACCACCCTGGACCTAATGAAAGGGTACTGGTAAATTCTCCTGTCCCCAAGAGTCAAAGAGAAGATGACCTTCTCTTCACCTGATGGATGCTTCCATTATGCCAGAATGCAGTTCGGTCTACAAGGAGTCTCAGCTACCTTCCAGAGGGCTATGGATCAGATCCTAGCCCCTCACAAGATGTACGCCACCGCTTATTTGGACAACATCATTATTTTCAGCCCGAAGTGGGGAAGTGACCTGCAGAATGTCCAGGTGCTATTGGATGCACTGAAGAAGGCAGGGTTTGCCATAAACCCAAAGAAGTGAGCCATTAGGAAAGAAGAGGCAAAATACTTGGGCTACATTGTTGGAAGGGGCAAAATAAAGCAGTAACTAGACAAATTGGAGGCAATCCAAAAGTTGCCACAGCTTGTATCCAAAAAGCAGGTCAGAGTATTTCTGGGCATTGTGGGATATTACTGCCAGTTTATCCCAAACTTTGCCATGATAGCTGCCTCTCTGACGGACCTCCTTAAAGGGACAAAATCAACAATGGTCAACTAGTCCTCTGAAGCTGACATGCCGTTCCATGAGTTGAAGCTCTTCCTCTGCTGACAGCCAATCTTGGTCGCAGCAGATTTCACTAAGTTGTTTGTACTCCAAACCGACGTTTCTGGAGTTGGGTTTGGAGCTCTGCTGTCCCAGGCAATAAATGGCGATGAACACCCAGTCCTATACCCGAGTAGGAAACTCCTGTGAGAAGAACTATGCCATCATGAAGAAAGAGTTCTTGGCCATCAAATGGGCAATTGACACCCTGAGGTAGTACCTGCTAGACCATAAATTCAGGCTAAGATCAGTTCATGCTCCCCTGAGATGGATGAGGGAAAGGGAAGAATGCTCAAGTGGCTAGATAGTTTTTAGCACGGCAGAATTTTAATTTTCATGTCAAGCACAGACCAGGGTACCTGCATGGGAACACAAATGCCCTGTCCAGAGTCCCCTGCTTAGCCAGTGAAGGTGCCAAAACCTCTGGCTTTGGGTGGGGGGGATATGTGACAGAGTCACAGATAATGTAATAGAGGGGAGATATGTTTCATTACGCCTAATGGCAACAGTGTTTTAAAATCCAGACTTGTATTTCCTCTAGCATAGTAAGTGTTGTGAAGATTAAGTTATGCTATGGGCTAGTTTTTAGGGGGACATTAATAGAGTGGGATGGAGAATGTCCCTCCATATCTTCCCCTACAGAGCTAACACCACTGTGTGCTGACAGGACCTGGGTGAGGTCACAATCATGTTATCAGTCACATGGTTGAGAAGTCACATGGACTGGGCTTAAATGGCTGAAGGAAAGAACTTTCAGGGTTCACTGTGATCAACCTGAGGAAGAAGCACTGCAGGAGAGTGCTGCATGGACTAACTGAACCTGAACCGTGTGTGTTTCTGCCAGTCTTGAGTGGGAGGGATCCTGCTCACAGAAGAACTGTGCTTGTTCTGCCACCATTTTGTTTTGCTTTCCTGTTTTGCCCTTCGGGCTGTATTTTCTTTACTACCCCTTGGTTTTGCTGCCAACAATAAAGAAAAAAAGTTTCCAGCTCACCCCTTCTGCATCTTGGTAATGCCTGGAGCACGGACACGCTGTGTCAGGGCGTGGGAAATCCAAATGAAGAAGAATGTCCAGCTCAACAGCATAGTGAAAAGCAGAGTTTTTTATTCACTACAAACACATTCCATAGAGAGGATAAAACATCAGCATGACACCTTACACATGGTCGGATCGACGCGTTTCTGGAGACCAAGGTGTTGATTACGGGAACTTGGTCTCCAGAAACGTGTCGATCCAACCATGTGTAAGGTGTCATGCTGATATTTTATATTGGTGTCATGCTGATATTTTATCATTTGCCTACAATAAACCCAAGGAAGTTCTTAAAGCCGCAGTGTATCCGTGTCTACCTCCATGTGCAGCTGAGCAAGCCTCTCTACCACAATTTGCATAGATTCATTTTGGCATTTTTTGGTGTTCCTTAGCAAATAAGGTCACAATTACCCTGCAATTGTTGAAAATGTGAATGGAATGTCCAATACCTTTTAACTGATGGAAAAACTATGGAATTCTAATTTGTTGTCCACATTTAGATTCAGACCAAGGTCAGTTGTTGAAACCATTCTCACAGCCATCTGTTCTGTGAAAAGTGACTGTGGAAATTGCTTAGATAATGGATAATTTTTAGAGAAAGAGTGTACAGATATTACGCTAATCGTGTGTGGATACAAGTGTATGAAAAACAAATCCAGTTACAATATTTTCATTTATTATACCAATACTGTAGAAAAAGACATGGACCACACATCCAAAAATTATACTGTTCATTCATCTAATGCTGCTACAAAACTAAACGTGAGGTTCATAGTTTAACATTCTTTATGTTCTCCCGGTATTTGCATGGGTTTCCTCCGGGTACTCCGTTTTCCTCCAAAGGCATACTGACAGGGAATTTAGACTGTGAGCTCCATCGGGGACAGCGATGATAAGTTGTGCAAAACTGGAAAGCGCTGCAGAATATGTTAGCGCTATATAAAAATAAAGATTGTTATTATTATATGGCGGGTGGTGTTGAGATCATTCAGTGATTATTGACTATTCTAATTATCCAAGCCTGTATCAATCTCCACAGCTTTATCTGGATGAATGACCCATGCTTGGAGGAAGTTATGGAGGTTCCTGAGCCATCCACATTTACAAATTTCATTGTGGATAGCTCAACTAGGCTGAGTATCTCATTTTTGAGGGCCTGAAACTAAAATGCAGATTATCTTGTATCCCCTGAAGGTGAGATGCAGCTGTTTCCACCTATGCATAATTGTGTTTTATTGTTTTCTATAAGCAATGCATATGTTATTTGTGTAACAAGTGTCAATATCAATGGTTGCACGCCCCTTCTTTCTTCATTTTTTTGCAGGATGTTGTTGGTGGTGATTGCAACTGAGTGTTGAAATCAGCATCAGGTGTGGTACTTTGGCCAGCTATTGCACATTCCTGTGTAAACATGGGGAATTCTTCCTCAATACGCACAGGGTTTGCAGATTGGTCGGAAAAAAAACGGCTTCAGTTGTTGTTTTCATCAGTGGGAAATTTGTCTCTCTCCCTCCAAATAATGACTAAAACAGTCGTAAAGTAGGAAAACAAAGGTGAAACATTAGTTAGATGGGATATTTCATAGTTTTCAAAAAGCTGTTTTCAAAGTCCACCAAAAAAGGGACCAAAAACATCAACAGTAACAGAGAATGCAATAGCACACATCAGATTATCCAAAAAACATATTGTTCTCAATCTATCATTTGCATTTTTCTTTACATAACTTTCTTTTCTTTTCTTGTGGTATTAGTAGCTGTTTGTGAATTTGAAGAAAAGTAAAAGAAAAATTACCTTTTTCCTGTCTTTACCTGTTTTACGGCTTTTGATGCCAAAATTCACAAAAATGCCACAAAATGTGTCACAATCAGAAGACTAGAGCAAAATTGCTGAATTAGGCTAAAATATCTGTAAATGGTAGACTCTGCCCAAAAAGCATGAAAAAAAGCACACGCTAAAAGAATTAAAAAGAGGCACAAAGGAATGGCACAAAACTATTCAAGGGCATTCAGGTGCAATGGCAATGATGAATCAAACATTGCCATTGAAATCATCACAGAAAATATACCAAATGTATGTTGAACTAGTATCAAGAGGCCAACCCAATATCTTGATGACCTCAATTTGTAGTCTCGAGAAATGTAAATTGATCAAAAGGAAATCAAATAAAAAAGGAGCAACAAAGGAGATACAAATAAGTTAGAGCACCCCCTAATTGGCCCAAACCAAGAAACCTAACCACATATATCTATCATTTGTGAAAGGAGCTTCCTTTTGAAAAAACTGCTATGCTATGTGAAATGTGCATCAAGGGGTCAGCAGGGAGATGCATGATCACTGCCACTGATGATGGGTAAGCTGGATTAAACTATTGCGTCATGGGAACACGGTGGGATTGATGTATTGATTTTGATCACTTGCCTGCCGGCTCTTTAGTTGTTGGTCACATACCACTGTTTGTGTCTGACCTTACTATTTTCCAGCCTTCCACTGGATATTAAGTGATCTTACCTCTCCCTGCTGCTTTAGCATGTTTCCTTGGTTATTCTCCTCCTTGTAGTCTGTTGTTTATTCTATACAACAAAGCAAAAGGTAGACCAGTGGCGCTAGTGTATTATGATTGATTCAGCTGCAAGTAATATCCCCATACCACAAGGGTTAAAATTAGATAATAATAATGCCTCATACAGCGCTGACCACACGAGCCTGCATCCAGCAACGTGGTTAGAGTGGCCGCTGCTGCTCACCACCGCCAAGTCCTGCTGGCGTCTAGCCACCTCATCTACCTTCTTGCAGTAACGCGACCCACAGAGGGCCGGCTACCATCATCTATTACCGCAGGGCGTGCTGGACGTTTGGCTGCAACAGGAGCCCCCCTTTTTTGTAGTTTGATCGACTAAGTGTAAATCTGCATATTTTCTGCACATTGAACATTTATGAACCAACTGCACCAGTAACACAGGTATTTATTGTTCTGCATTGATTCATAGCGCGAGTATAACTTGTATAATTTTGTTGTTTATTCTATCTTATTTCTGTATGTACTATTGATCTAATAAAAGTTACTCATTTTTTATTTTTTGGTGGTCTTTTGGTAATCCAATTTTTGTGTGCTTGTATGCTTCATGTACATGTATGCCCTGTTTTTGGGGTGGTGTGGAGCCACTTTTGACATGCTGCTTCTTCTCTTTGCGGAGCTGATCATGTCAGCTGCAGCAACATTTGGTAAAGTAATCATCTGTGTTTGAAAATGAAAGATATTAAAAATAAATGTAAAAAAGTGCAAGTTTTATGTAGATACAAACAGAACATGTGTTTGGACTAAGACACAGGCAAATGGCTCATTACAGCAATTGTTGGAATAGTTAGGCACAGACGGTTGGACCTAGAGAAAATTTGCTCATCTGAAAATCTTTTAAATATAGATCAGTGTGTTTTCAGTGTGTTCCCTGATCAAAAATCGCAAAGAACACACTCATCTGCTTGAGTCCTTTTACATATACATTTCAATTATAAAACTAGGAAACTGTATTTGATTATGTAAATTTTTAATTTAGATGTCTAAAATCAGACAGTTTACAGATGTCACATGGACATCCCACTGATGTGACATGGACATAAACAACAGACACACGGATGGCACAAAGATAAAAATGGGATGAAAATGATTATGCTTATCTGCAGCCAGCCTTATGCCGGGAGAATGGAGAAGGAATAAATAGAGGTTAGACAAACAGTTCGATACCAATAAAAGCAAAGTTATGGGGCAAAATGACAACATACTGCAAATTCAGTGTATAGCTGGTTGAACTTTCTCTTATTTTTAGTTACGGTATGTTTTCCAGTTATTGAATAATAATATAATAGATATATTTCATTCAGTCTCTTAATAGGTAAATACTGGTTGTTCTTTTCAGGTCCATATATAAGCCTAGTTACAGTCTTTTTAATAAGCTGGAATAGCAGTCTACTTCAAATAAACTGGAAAAGCACAGTCTTTCATATGTCAGTTAAATTGGTTATCTAAGCTGAAAAGAAACATCTACAGTCGCTTTATGTGACTGCAGACTGATAAATCTTGGCATTGTGCGATGCACACACTGTGCCAGTTCCCCTGTCTTACCCATGTGAGTGGTCAGTTATGTGACCACAAGTATGTGATTTGCATAGTTGCTGTCTTGTGCCAACTATATTTCCTTTCCTTTTCTAAATGTTTCAAAGAAAAGGTACTGTCACACTTAGCGATGCACCAGCGATCCCGACAGCGATGTGACCCGGTCAGGATCGCTGGTGCATCGCTTAGTGGTCGCTAGTGAGCTGCCAAACAGGCAAATCTCACCAGCGACATAGTAGCGGTCATCGATCGCTACTTACCTGTTAGACGAGGTGATGAAGACGTCCTCCCGCCCGTGTCCACGCGTCGCTCGTCGCCACAGCAGGAAGCCCAGCAGGAAGTGGCCAACGAGAAACGGCCCAGGACGTTCTCACGCGATCAGCGATAATCAGCGGGGGAGCCAGTCAGAGGTAAGAATCACACATAGCGATATCGCTAGCAATATTGCTGCTGCGTCACAAAACCAGTGACATTATAGCGATATTGCTAGCGATATAGCTTAGTGTGACGGGCCCTAAAGAGATGGAAGATAATCTAGTTAACATTTTAGAGCAAGTATGGAAATCACATTGTGACCCACCTTTGTCCAAAGCTGCCCTTTGCTTCCTTTTCCTATGGCCACTTCCTTTTGCTGTGGTCTATATTAGGTTTCAGAAGTTGCTTGGAGAATTCCAGTGACATAATCATCCAAAGATTTTTAATGTTGAGTCATAGAATGACTGCAGACTTTTCTTCTCAGCCTGGAAAAGAACCCTTAAAAGTGAATCTGTCACCACAGAGTGACAGGTGCTCAGTTCATCAAAGTAGGGCCAAACATTGAAATACACCTTCCCACCTACTGACTTTCCTCAATCTCCACACCCTCTTCTTGGTTGATAGCTCTGGCTTTATATAGATAAAGAAAGACAGAGACAGATGGAAAACAAGCATGTGGGAAGGTGAAGTTAGATTAATTACATGTTTGGCCACGCTATGATTCTCCAAGCGCTTGTACTTGATTAAAACAGTCTTTTTCATGCTGATAGAGCTAATTTAAGGCCCCGTCACAATTAGCGAGATCGCTAGCGATATCGCTTAAGCGACACCGATTTGATGATGCAACAGCGACATCGTCAGCGATGTCGCTATGTGTGACATGCAGCGGCGATGTGGCCCCCGCTGCGATGTCGTTGATCGTGCTTGAACGTCCTGGGCCGTTTTTTGATCGTTGGCGTCCTGCTGGTGCGCCTGAATCGCTGAGTTTGACACCCTTTATAAACGACGAGCGACCTCGTTGGCGAGGACTAGGTTGAATCGTTAAAACACTACATGCTATGTGACAAGATCCCAACGACCGCTGAGGTTGTTATACAGATCGCTGATCACTGCAGCGTCGTTTAGGAGATCTGCCTGTTTGGCAGCTAACTAGCGATCATGTAGCGACGCACAAACGATCTTTGCCAGGTCGTGTCGTTGTCGTGATCGCTTTTGCGTCGCTTAGTGTGACGGGGCCTTTAAGTATACTATCAGTACATCAGATGATTGTTTCTAATGGCTCAGTAGCCTTGCTGGAATGCATCTACGACTTCTTTGCAAACTCTGCTTCTGACTGCTTTGCTCCACAGTCTTTGGATTTTTGACCATTACCGTACATGAAGTCTGCCAAATTGATGAGCCATGTAGTTATCATTTAGTATTTACACTACTACTATGACCGCTTCATAGGAATTGTGACCAAATAAAATATCGCTAAATAGCTTGCTGACATATTTGACATAATTTAATTTTCCTTCACAATGGAATGTGAAACTTAGCTGTCTGTAACTAATCTTTTTAAGGATATTATACCAAGTTTGACCCCTATTTGCAGGATAGGAAATAATTTCCCGATCGCTCTGAGCTCAACCATAGAGACCCCCACTGATTCCAAGAGCTGGGGCTCCATGTGAACTTAGTGGTGTTTGATCATGCACAACTCTGCTTCATCCATTCCCTATGGGACTGCTAAAGATAACCAAGCTGTGTTCTACTGGTCTACTGCACTCCCAATAAGAATGAATGGAGCAGATATGCACGATTGATCACTGCTGCATTCATGCTGACCACCTCTTACGGCCCTGTCACGCTAGCGAGATCGCTGATTTTGTGACACATCAGCGATCTAGCCAGCGAGTTCGCTGTGCGTGACGGGGATCAGCGACCGGCCCCCCTGCCGGTTATCGCTGATCGTGCTCGAGCGGCCTGGGCCGTTTTTCGATCTCTGGTCTCCCACTGCCCAACGCACATCGCTGCGTGTGACAGTGAGAGACCAGCGATCAGCGACGCTGGACGCTGGTTGCTAATGTAAACGTCGGGTATCCAGGAGCCGCGCGACTCCTGGATACCTGACGTTTACCTTGGAAACCAGCATTTACGCCAGTTTCCAAGGTAAACGTCGGGTATCCAAGAGTCGCGCGGCTCCTAGATACCCGATGTTTACCTTGGAAATAATCTACAATTTTACTCTAATATATTACCTTTCCTTGAAAAGGCAAAAGTCAAAACTGAAAATAATCTTTTGTAAATCTTTACCCGATTTTCATACTGTAACTATAGTCACATTTACTAAAGATTTCCTTAAAATGTTCAGTTCCCTATCTAAATTATTAGGGTATGTTCACATATTTTTGCAGCATTTTTTTTCACACTGCACTCTTGTTTTTCAGCATTTTTGAAGCATTTTTTTGCAAAAGTTTATGGTGAAGGTTACATATTATTATTTTTTACAGAATGCTTGCGAAAATTTGTTTTATTCAAGAAAACCGCTACAGAATGCCACATTTTAAGTGTTTTTTCAGTGTTTTTTGCACTCTTATTACTTTCAATGGGTGAAAAAGTGCTGCAAAAATGATATCAGATATCTGAAATATCATACCTTTTGCAAGTACTGTAAAAAGTGCCTTTTAATTTTCATAAAAATACAGCAAAAAAACTGCAAAAATCTAATATGTAAACATAGCCTAAATCTGCTGTAATTTATGCTGTTTTAATGAAAAGGTATAGAGACCAATGATTCCATTATTCCTGTAAATATAAAATAAATACTTCATTTTCACTGTGGCCTTCTTTAGTCCCAGTTTAATTTTGAAGCAAAATAGGATTAGGGGATCTTAATCATAGGGAGGAAAATATTGGGGCATTTGCCAAGAAATGTCAATGTCCTGATTGTGATGGCTCTAATTCTAAATATGGCAACATAAATACCAACAGGGAATCTTTGCTGGCTAATGAAAAGTTAATGGGTATCCATGCGTGCGTTTTATAAAGTTACTCAACACTTTTATCATGCTACATTTCACATATAAAAAACAAACAAACAGCCCAATGTCAAATCATTGACTCTACGGGGACATTAAGGATGATGACTGAGAACCAGAACTCATCATCTGTTTGTGAATTGTTGTGTTGTTGAAAATTGCTGCATTATCTCTACAAGCTTTCATATTAGGACTTTATCCCTCTTGTGGTTAACAATCACTCAGACATGCTTAGTTTTTGTTAACTTGCTGTCTGGTTAAAGTGGAACTGTCAACTCTTATGAGAAAGCTGTTTTAGTCAATAGTAGTATTCTCCATAAAAATAAACCTGAATCAAGGGTTGGATAAAATTTTTACCCCATAGGAAAACTGAAAATAGAGGATCACGTGAAGCTCGTATTTCTGACAGCAACAAGTATAAAAGCAAAAGAGGAAGAGTTTAAGCTGAAGTTGCATAAAATATTGCTGGGGCTCACTCCTGAAGAAACTGTTTTGGGAAACTTGTGTCCGATGTGTTTAGTGGATGAGCCTTTCCATTTTAGTTGCTATAATGCATTTTACTACATCCTAGTCTGGATTTTTATTTCATTATTTATATACTTCTCTATTGACATGCCATTTTTGCTCTTATTATGCACACTTAATGTCACTGTTACACATCTGACTGTGGCCTAGAGACACTGAGTGACAGCTCTGCCGCCCTATGGGATCTCTGGTGTGCTGGACTGTTGGTTTTGTGAGTGATAGTCCAGTCATCCAATCTGATCCTGGGGAGTGCTGGCCTGTTAGCATTTTGGTTGACAGCCCTGCTGTTCAATCCAGTTTAGCCTGTGGATGTTTCCTCAGGTGCCTCTTCTACTCAAGTGTTTTGCAGGATATTTACCTGGCTTGCTGTCTGCAGAAAATTGTCAGTTGTAGATTTTCTATAGTTAGGTGTGTATGCTTGCTCTGTGTCTGACTACTAATTTTGCTGATGATCCTGGATTTTATTGTGACTACTCTTGGATTTCCATTCTGTTTTTGATGTTCTCTAACTTCAAGTAACTGACCCTGGACTTGGCCTGCGACTATCCTTGTGTTGTTCTCCCAGGTTTTAATGAACCCTCCTAGCATTTGACTTTAGACTATTACCTAACCACTACTTTATCTCACCCCTCTGTATTACAAGCCCTCCTGGCATCTGACCTCGAACATTCTAACTACCCTGCCTTCCGGCATGCCCGTTAGTAGTCACTTGGCATCAAATTTAATCTTGAAATGACTATGCCTTATGTTATCCACTATGACCTTTTTTAAATGCCCCATCAGTGTTTTTTCCATTTGTTCACCCACAAAGTGTCAATTATGTCCAGTGCGTTGAGACTATTATTGTTTATCACGTTTTGTCTTTTAATTATTTTTGAAAATAAAGTCATTAATTTATATTGGTTAATTTTTCTGTCTTGCACTTTCTTATTATCATTAGTTTCTGTTTACTGAAATAGTATCATATGCTATGAGAACAAACAGTGAATTGCCTATAGTTCTATGCATAAGTTTTACAGATATGTGGAGATAATGCTGCAAAATAAGTCTACTTTCAAAAATTAAGTGTTAATATTTTTTATTAAATAACAAAATGTAAACATAAAAGAACACAAAATCTGAACTAAATCAATCGTTGGTGTGGCCAGCCTTTGTCCTCAAAAAAGCATCAAAGCATCAATTCTTCTAGGTACACTTGCACACAGTTTTTGAAGGAAATTGGTAGGTAGGTTGTTTCATACATCTTAAGAACTAACCACAGATCTTCTGTGGATTTAGGCATATGCAAATTCTTCTGTTTTTTCATGCACTCCTAGAAAGACTCAATGATGTTGAGACCAGGGCAGTGAGGACCATGTAAGTACTCCCAGGTATCATCACTAACTATCAGTTCCTAGTCGAGGACAGTTGGCACAGCATAGTCATTTTCCATCTTTAGAATCACTGGATTAGTCACTTTGTTCTGCAGTGTCTAAACTCTTATGATCAGCAGAGTTCTCTCACTCTCGTTCTCTCCTTTCTGTAGAGTGTAAGCTCTTATGATACATGGGCTCCTCTCTCCTGCTCTACTGTTATGAGTAAGCTTTTATCTTCTCACTCACAACTATAGAGTGTAAGCTCTTATGGTAATCAATGTTAACACTCTATGTCCTCTCTATTATGTGTATATGTGTATTCTCCAAGCAATTACAAACTTTACAGTATTGAGGTTTGTGCAAATTTGTTAATTGAAAAACAAATTTTTTATGTAAAATTTAGTGGAGTTGGTGAATTCAAATTTCTGAAAAAACAAAGAGAAAAACAATGCAAGGACAAAGCATTTACTGCGAAAACCGCATCCGATGTAGTGGGACTCAACATATTGTCAAAATCCTGGAATATCTTGGGTACTTCTTATGTGAATCATTTATTGCATTTAACCCCTTTACCCACAAAGGTGGTTTGTACGTAAATGCCCAGGCCAATTTTTACAATTCTGTCCACAGTCAATTTATGAGGTTATAACTCTGGAATGCTTCAATGGATCCTGTGATTCTCAGACTGTTTTAGTGACATATTGTTCTTCATGATAGTAGTAAAATTTATTCGATATGACTTGCGTTTATTTATGAAAAAATGGAAATTTGGAGAAAATTTTGATAATTTTGCAATTTTCAAACTTTTAATTTTCATGCCCTTAAAAAGAGATATGCCACACAAAATATTAAATAACATTTCCCATATGTCTAATTTACATCAGCATGATTTTGGGACCAATTTTTTTTCGTTAGGAAGTAATAAGGATTAAAAGTTGACCAGCAATATTTCATTTTTCTAACAATTTACAAGACCTTTTTTTAGGGGTCACATCACATTTGAAGTCACTTTGAGGGGTCTATAAGACAGAAAATACCCAAAAGTGGCACCATTCTAAAAACTGCACACCTTGAAGTGCTTAAAATCACATTCCAGAAGCTTATTAACCCTTCAGGTGCTTCACATACAATTTACTTCAGATACAATTTTTTTTTATTTTGACAAGGGCAAGAATGGACCCCAAAATTTCTTCTGTAATTTCTTCTGAGCATGCTGATACCCAATATGAGGGCGAATACCACTGTTTGGGTGCATGGCAGACTTAGGAAGGGAAGGAGCAAAATTTGAACAGCCTTTGATGTGCCTAAACAGTAAAAATCCCCCATAATTCAGGGGACTGATCTAGATGTGTGGTGAGCACATTGACCCCCCAGGTGCTTCACAGAAGTTTAGAACACTGAGATCACATTTTCCCCACAAATATGTTTTTAACCCCAAATGTTGCATTTTTATAAGTGTAACAGAAGAAGTTGCACCATACAATTTGTTAGGCAATTTCTCGCGAGTACGCTGATACCTAAAATGAGGGAGAAAACTACTACTTTGGCACATGGCAGGGCTCGAAAAGAAAGTAGCATCATTTGACTTTTTGAATGTAAAATTTCCTGGAATCATTAGCGGACGTCATGTCACATTTGGAGAACCCCTGATGTGCCTAAACCATGGAAATCTCACACAAGTGACCACATTTTGGAAACTAGACCCCTCAAGGAATGTATGTTAGATGTATGGTGATCATCTTGAACCCCCAGGTGCTTCATAGAAGTTTATAACATTGAGCCATGAAAATAAAAAAACACATGTTCCCCAGAATAAAAATTTAATTTTGGCCCCAAATTTTGCATTTTCATAAGGGTAACAGGAGAAATTGCGCCATACAATTTTTTGTGCAACTTCTTCTAAGTAAGCTGTTTCCCCATATGTGAGTGTATACTACATTTAAAGCACAGTGCAAATCTCAGAAGGGAAAAGGCGCTATATTGCTGGAATTGTTTGAGGGTGCCATGTCACATTTGCAGAGCCTCTGAGGTGCAAGAACAATAGAATACTATATGTAAATTCATTTTACAAACTACACTCTTCAATGAATACATCTAGTGGTGCAGTGATCATATTGACACCACATATAACTCACAGAATTTCAATCCATTGAGCGGTGAAAGAATAAATTACATTTTTGCCACTAAAATGTTGTTTTAGCCCCAACTTTTAAGTTTTAAAGGGCTAATAGGAATTTTTTTTTCAACAAACTGAGGTCCATTTTTTCCTGAGTGCGCCAGTACCCTACATGTAATTCAGAAATTTTTTTTAGGCACAGTGCAAATCTTAGAAGGCAACAAGTACCAGAATGTACTATTATGATTTGCAGGTGCCATGACCCAATAGGAGAGCCCATGAGATGAAAGAACAGCAACAAAGCCCATAAGTGACCCCATTTTACAAACTACACATCATAATGAATTCCTCTAGGGGTGCAGTGTTCATATTGACACCACGGGCGTGTCATAGAATTTAATTCCATTGGACAGTGAAGAAAAATGACTACATTTTTACTACCAAAATTTTGTTTTAGCCCCAGATTTTACATTTTCACTCAAGAAGTGGGTAAAAATAGCTCCATAATTTGTCCCTCAATTTCTATTGAACATGAAAATATCCCTTATGTGGCTGTACAATACTTCTTAGCCATACGGAGAGACTCGGGAGGAATGGAGTGCTATTTGCTTCCTGGTGCGCAGATGTTCCTAGAACAGTTTACAGACTACATATACAGAGTACAGAGCCCCTAATTGCTAGAGGAGTAGAATCCCCCCTCAAGTGACCTCATTTTGGAAATTATACCCTTTTGGGAATTTATCTACAGGTGAAGTGACGATTTTGATTCCATTGGTATTTTCCAGAAACAAGCAGCAATGAATGTTGCCGAGTGAAAATTGCAAACTGCCATTGTAGTGACCAGTACTCTGTAGAGACCAGTACGTTCCCGTCACTAGTATGTTATGCCCAGCCTGTGCTTCTGGAGACATGCACCCATAAGTTAGGTGGACTCTCATCTCTTCAAAAATGCAAAATATGTGGACACTAAATATGGCATTTGGATTTTGGAGCTGTGAATTTGCTGAATTTCTTTTGTAGGGTGAGAAGCCATTTCATTTTTCCAAAATTATTCTGCTACCAGTAACGTGTAAACCCCCTATATTTACGTTAACAAAAGACAGACCAGATTGGAGACTTGCTTTTTTTTTGTGGATTGAGTTGAAGCTTTTATTGGGAACATTTTACATAACATTTGGGATCATTTATCCGGAGCTCTACACTGAGCACTTACATTGGGGTTTCCATATAAATCTCTGAGTGAAATGATTCAGATGAAACAGAGGGATCCATTCATTATAATGAGGCAGCAGAGTTACTCTGAACTCTGTCTGGCCTCTATTCAGCGGTGTCCTTTTCAGAAGTGCACAAAACTGTGGCCGATTTATACTGAAAACCCCAAGGCAAGCGCTCAGCGCAGAGCGCGGGATAGATGCGCGCCGTGCCTTACTGCGATCTTTGGGAGGCAGAAAGAAAAAATCAACAGTGGGTGAAGAATTTGTTTTATTTATTTTTTTGCTATTCCTCATGTGGTATAATTGATTAGGCGACTTTATTCTTTTGGTCGATGTAAAGAGAGTGATGCCAGATTTATATCGGGTTTTTATGTTTGGCTGCTGTCACACACTAAAAGACTCTTTTTCTTTTACACAATAAAAACTATTATATAGAAAAAATAATTTTTGCATCGCTTTATTCTGAGAGCTATAACTTTTTTATTTTTCTGCAGATGGAGCTGTATAGTGACTTGTTTTTTGTGGGATAAGATGACGCTTTTTATTCCAGTTTATATTCAGCAGTATGGTGATAAATCATTGTTTTTTGCCTTGCTTTTTATTTATTTTTTATGGTGTTCACTAAAGGGGTTCACTATTGGGACAGTTCTGTCATTCTGAACACGGCGATACCCAATATGTGTACTTTTATTGTTCATATTTTTTACATACAAATATTTATTCATGGGTACAATATCTTTTGATTTTTTTATATTAATTTTTAAAAAATATTTTTACTATTTTTTTTTTACTTTTTTAATTTGTGTTGATGCAGGAGCATCCCTATGCTATGCAAACTGTCAACTCTGCACTGACATATAAAGTTGCTGATCATGCACTGCGCATGATCTATCAACTTTACTAGCTCTGGTGATCTTGATGTCACCATGAAGACTTCGGATCACCATGGCAATGATAGAGACCCCGTGTGATGCCACACGGTCTCCAATCCAAGGGCAGAGGGACTGTCATCCCTCTGCCGGCTCCTGGAATGCTGCTATTGAGTTCAATCGGAGCATTTAAGTAGTTGAAGTGCTGGGAGTGGTGCCAGACTGCTCCAGGCGCTTAGTGCCAGGTGATAGCTGTCATATTTCGCGCTCACAGCCTGTGACATAATAGTCTATCCTGCATCAACAAGCACTAGGGGGCCTGGATGTATTCTTACAGAACACATCAGAAAGGAGTCAACAAATGTTTTCTGCATTACATAGGAGGACTACTTATGAATAGCACTATTTAGTTTTTCACTCCTTTATTTTAGTTACACGTGATTGGTTTGTTATATAGGAGGCTTACTTAGCATGACATTATTTTTTTAAATTTCCCTGTGTACTTTTTTTACTATTATAACTAGAGTTGAGCAAATTTGTTCAGATTCGATTTCGAATACTATCGGCATCGAATGTTGTTTTCACAATATTCGTCGAACACAGCCAAAAGTCATTAGAGTTAATGGGAGTAGAAATTAACAAATATGTTCGGAACCAATCATAAAACATACATTCGGTGCGAATTGTGTTCGAATATGGCACAAATATGTCAAAATCAGATTTGGGGACAAAATCCAAAGAAATTTGCTCATCTCTAAATGTAACCATCCTTCAGTCTTGGCTACCCATATTTTACTTATATTCATTCTCTTTTGATCTTTTCAAAGTGTGGTTTTTCATTCTTTCATACTGATTTCTTTGTATATATTGAATAAAAAATGATCCCTCTTTTTACTCATTGGTTTCTTTAACCTACCATATACTGCATCACATGTTACATTTCCAACTCTCTCTAAATTGTCATAAGCACATTCCCTTCTTTAAGCATCTCTTCAATATGCCTCCAATAACCCCTTAGAAAAGTATTCACTGATTTCTAATGTATACAATTTCATTGTGGCTGGAAAGCAATAAAGATATTCCAGACCCATTGCCTCGCATGTACCGATCCTCTAGCTTCTGATGTATCAGGACAATTTCATACATTTTTTAAGCCTGTGCAGAACATCATCACTGTAAAATTGCAGCATCTATCAAGGAAATTATCTGTGCATTGGAGTCAAATTCAGAGACTATGCCGCCTTCAAATTCTCACTGTTTAGTGTTTATAATGATAATATGATGGTGATGAAGCAGCTGCTCTCTTGAAACAAACAGATAATGGTGTCACATCCGAGCTGAGATGTTATACAGCTTGAAGGACTCCACCAAATTTCACCAATTATTGCTTCCGTGCCACGAGAAGATTGATATAAGCAATAATCTCAACGGCACATTCACTAGCTCCAATAACTCAACGCTCATAAGACCATAAATACACAGATATTGCATTGAGCTGGGAATTTAATTCTAATAGGCTGACTTTAGATGAGCTGAACAGACCTGGATACATTTTACTTCATTTACTGCCATAGCTTGCTAATACAATGTATCATATATATTTCCAGATATTTAACATCTATTGACTTGACATTTACAATTCTGTGTTATTGCCTGATAAAAGGACTTACTTAGTGTCAGTTGGGGTTAAGCACTATTAGCTTACTGGATTTTTTTTTCCATCTTACTAGCTTGCTTGTGTCAGAGCATCCGAATACTTACTGTATATAAATGTTCCAATCAAGGAGCTGTCAGTATTAATTATCATTTCATTTGTCTGTGCAGGACTAAAGAGTAAAATTAATAGCTGATGATAGACAAGATGTATAGACTACAGTAAAAGGGTGTCAATACAAAAGGATATTGCCGTGTTTTTAAGATCAGTCTATTTAAATACAATGTTCTGGGTAATGATACATTTAATCCAAGGAACTATACAGTAAAAGCTCTTATGCCCTTCAAACTTATTAAAATATTCCACAATTATACAGTATATTGTACGTTAACACCATGCTCTTCATGTCCAGGACATTAAAGTGGAAATTCTATATGAACAGGTAGAAAAACATATCTCCCCTTTTTCCTTTTTTATTTTTCCGTTAAAATATAAAATTTTGTTTTTCTGTGGGACATGTTGCAATTTAAAATTACATTATTCATTTTTCCATACAATGTACCACATAACGGGGAAAAAATTCCTAAATACAGTGAAATCTTGAAAAAACACAATTCTTCCATAGTTTTTTGTGGTTCGTTTTTCCAGTGTTCGTTATGCACAGTTATGGGTGTTTGGTGGGTTACCTTATCTACTATATAATCATCTAATTCTGTCTGTCTGTAATGGAAATCCTGTGTCGCTGATTGGTCGCTCCCGGCCGGCCGCGACCAATCAGCGACAGGAGCAGTCCGGCCTCGAATTGGTGCGGAATTCGAACGATGCATGCCACAGCTACATCACGAGATCTGCTGCGCTAGCCGCTGGTCTCCCGACGGTTGCCGTGGGTCATCTCCTGCCACACAGAGGTCAGTGGCGCCGCAGCCAGGAGATGACCGGCGCAGCGCTCAATGTGTGGATAGCACCCAGGGTCTGGAGGAAAAAAGACTCTCCTCCAGGCTCTGGGTACCATAAACCTGTAAAAAATAGAGTGAAAATTAAAAAATAGTAATATACTCACCTTCTGACGGCTCCAGGACTCTTTCCCTCCTCTCACCACGGGCCCGGCATCTTCCGGTCCCTGTAATGCTTTGCGCGAAAGACCGCTGATGATGTCGCACTCTCGCGAGAGTGACGTCATCTCTGGACCTTCGCGCTAAGCATTACTAGGACCGGAAGATGTCGGGAGCGTGGAGAGGAGATCGGGGGCCATCGGAAGGTGAGAATAATCTTTTTTTTAATCTTTTTATTATTTTTTTACATTCTATCTTTTACTATTGATGCTGCATAGGCAGCATTAATAGAAAAAGTTGATCAGAATTGTCAAACACTATGCTTGACAAGTGTGACCAACCTGTCAATCACATTCCAAGCCATGGTTCAAATCGCTTGGAATGCGCTTGAATTCCGCACATGAAGATCGCGTGAATAACACATGTTTTCCGCGGGGAAAACGCATGTTGGCTTTTGTCAGGTGCATGCCATGCTAAACATATGTTCAGACGGTACACGTTCCGTAGGGCAGGCCAGCACCTCCAAGGCATAAAGACCAAACTCAGGCCATATGTCCAATTTGGAGACTCAGAAGTTAAATATGCCAGATCCATCAGTCAGAATGTAGAATGTGTGAACACCTACTCTTCCAACAAGTTGTTGATACTGTAATGCTTATGAATTTGTGGTTGGGTTTTCTTTCTGCCAAGCCACACAAGAAACACCTTTTCTCTGGGTGCTTGGGTTCTTTAGTAAGTTGGCTGTATATTTGTTAAGAGTAATTGCATTCTTCTTTTATTGGTATTTCATTATTTACAGTAATTTACTCATTTTAACATCTTTACTTTGTTCAGCAAACTTCTCCTCTTGTAGTTAATTCACACTCTGCTGTGCCCTCTGGCTCTTTAAGAGGAAGTTGAAGCTACTTGATGACCATTTAAGGAGTTTAGGTCTAAGCTTCCATCCAATAGCACTTTGGTTAATCAGTAATCAGCAAAAATCCTGCCAGCTCAGTGGCCGTTTGCAGGCACAGAAGACTCATGTGTGCCTAAGGCTATGTGCACACGCTGCGGATTGGTCTGCGGATTTGTATCTGCGGAACGGCAGGTAAAATGACCTGTGGTTTTACCTGCAGATTCCCCTGCGGTTTATCAACGCTACAATGGAGGAGATGGTAAACCACAGCAGAATCCGAAGAAAAGAATTGACATGTCATTTCTTTCTGCAGATTCAAAACCGCAGCTTTTCCGCAGTTAAAAATCCGCAGCATGTGCACAGCAGATTATAAATCACATTGACTTACATGCTACTGTACACTGTCTGCAGAACTGCTGCAGATCCGCAGCAAAAACCGCAGCGTGTGCACATAGCCTTATGTGTTCCAGGTTACCCAGAGGCAATAACAAGCTGTACTCAGTGGATGGTGTATTGTCTGTGTCCTCTCTATTGTCTGCAGACCCCCAGCCATGCTACAGTGATACCCGTGAGCTGTATGAGAGCCACCATGCTCTGAACACGATATTTCCTCATCCTCCTTCTCCTACTCCTCATCCTCCAAAACAGTCCCCTGGCTGGGCATTTGTGTAACTTGCTACTGTTGGTATAGGAAACCATCATCAAAGACGTGTGGATGCCCGACCTGATAATGTTATGAATGGTCTTTGTTCCTCTTTCACCACCTCATCCATCATTGTCTGAAGCTTTGTTTTTCTAGGAGGCGTAGAAGTGGGATAGTAATGTTAAGGATGATGGCTCTGTCCATGTTGGTAGTAGCAGTGCCACACGGCACACACATCCTGCATGGAAGGTCACTTGTTAGTCGTGAAGTGGTGCTGTTCCACAGAGCAACTCACCCTTGCATGCTGCATTTCAAACTGCAGTATTGCCTTCTGCATGCACAATCTCTCCAGCAAGTACAGGGTGGAGTTCTACCTTGTTGATTTATAACATATCATGTGGTGAGCGGGAAGGCAAAAGTGAAGCTGCAGTGCAGACAGGTGAGCAGCACCACGATGAGAATGTCATAAGCAATCATTTTCTGACTGGATGAGGAAACATTGGAGGAAGCGGAGTAGAAGGAAAAATGGACAGAGACAGTTAATTTAATGGCTAGGGGTCGGACCCTGATCCCTCTTCTGCTGTGTCACTGGGGCAGCATGACCACCACCTCTTTCCTCTGAACTGCCCACATCACTTGGATTGCCTTGATTCCATGTGGGGTGTAGAATCTCGTGATCCCCATAGCATCATCACACTTCTCCAGTCTGTCCTTAGTTCTGCTGCCCTATGAATTCTCTGCTATTCCCTTCATTGTCTCCCATTTCCACAATATATCCACTTGAAGCAAACTAATACTGACCTACAAAGCAGTCCGTAATGTGTCTCACCCATATATCTCTGAACTACTCTCATGATATCTTCCACTGTAATCTCTGGTCTTCCCAAACTTCTGTCTCTCTTCCACCATCGTATGTTCCTCATTCAATTGCCTGCAAGACATTTCCCAAGTATCCTCTACCCTGTAGAACTCTGTGGCCCAGCGCCTTAGATTATCCCCTGCATTCTAAAATTTAAAGTGGATCTTGAAAACCTATGTCCTCAGAACAGGTTACTGCCTGCAGTGATGCTGCTGCCACCTCATCAACACCAGAGATTCTGCATCCCCCAAACCTACTGTCCCCTTCTCCATTCTGTAGAATGTAAGGGTAGGGTCCTCGCCTCTCTGTACTTGTCTTTCACAATTAGTTTTTTCATTGTAATTTTTATTTGTGTTTTGTATTTAACCTCTCTTCATGTACAGCACCATGGAATCAATGGTGCTTTAAAAAAATTAGTAATAATCCTTTGCATGATGTTCCACCCAGTCTTCACCCCTGCCTTCCATGTCAGATAAAAAAACAGCAAAAAGGTGCAGCAGTTGGGCACTGTATTTCATCATCAGAGATGTGCTGCAGTGGTCTGCTGACATTGTACATCAGTGCACTCAATTACTTACAGTTGTCACCCAGGCCCAAATGGATAGCCCATGGAACCACAGCCAGAAGCCATCAGAAATCAGAATTGACTACTGCATGACTTGGGGCTCAGACTACCTGCCTAATTTTAAAGAGAGTGACGTGGAAGACAGATATCCATGGGCATGGTACAAAATCTGTACGTTCAGTGAGAGAAAATGAACCACACAATTTCTTGTGCAATTTTTCATGAATACTCCAATACCCCATATGTAATGGAAAATTACTGTTTCGTCACACGGCAGGTCTGGGAAGGTAAGGAGCACTATTTGAATTTTGAATTAAGGAGCTCCATTTTGGCTGGAATAGATTGCAGTCACCATGTTACATTTGAAGAGCTCCTGACATGCTAAAACAACAGAAACCCCCACAAGTGACACTATTTTGGAAACTAAACCTCTTGAAAACTTAATCTGGATGTGTTGAGAGCATTTTTAAATTGGCAATTCATATAATTCTAGAACATTGGGCTGAGTAAATAGAAAATTAGCATTTTATTCCACTGTAATATTGCATTGGCTCCAAGTTTTTAATTTTCAGAAGGGATAATAGAAGAAAATGAAAGTTATAGTTTGTTGTGTAATTTCTCCTGAGTACTCCAATACTCAACAATGAGCGCCATATTGTCGTCCAGATTTCGCCGGAATGGTTTGAAGGTTCCATATAACATTGCTAATCCCCCCCATTAGTGACACAGTCACATGATTGCGGGTCACCGATGGGTCAGCAAAGGCATGACAGCCAGAGATCTGCAGCAGTAATCTATGGTTGTCATTGCGACATTGCTATGAGCGCCACCCTGTGGCTTATACCAAGTGAGCATTCACACAGGCGATATGAAGCGATCAAAATATTGCTACTTCTAATCTCCCATGGAGACTATTGAAACATGGAAAAAGTAAAAAAAAGTTTTTAAAAATATAAAAAAAATAAAAGTTCAAATCATCCCCTTACGCCCCATTCAAAATAAAACAGTAAAAAAAGAAATTTACACATATTTGATATTGCCGCTTTCAGAATCGCCCGATCAATATTAAAAAGAATTAACCTAATTGCTTAACAACCTAACTAGAAAAAAATTAAAAATGCCACAATTATGTTTTTTTTGTCACTGGTGCATTGCAATAAAATGCAATAACAGATGATCAAAAGAATGTATCTACACCAAAATGGTATTAATAAAAATGTCAGCTCGATGCGCAAAAAATAAGCCCTCACCCAGCCTCTTATTATGAAGAGTAGAGATGCTACAAGTCTCGGAAAATGATGCCTTTTTTAATTTAAGAAATTTTGGATTATTTTTTCACCACTTAAATAAAAAAGAACCTAGACATGTTTGGTGGCTATGAACTTGTAATGACCTGGAGAATCATAATGGTTGGTCAGCTTTAGTATTTAGTGAACATGGTACTGTTGGTGTACTGTTTTCCAGTACACCATATGCTACAACCAGTAGTGTTGTTCAAAAGCACAACTTGTCCTGCAAAAAATAGGCCTTCATTTGGCCATATTGACCAAAAAAAAAAAGTTGTGGCTCCGGGAAGAAAGGGAGAAGGGGAGAAAAAAGCGGAAGTTCAAAAACTGAAATACTCCTGGTTGTTAAGGAGTGAGGAGCAAATAAGCAAATAAGTGTGGAGTAGAAAAGGAGGTCTTGGGAGGATCTGAGATTACCTGAGGGAAGATTTTGGGAATTAATTCAGAAATAAACGGAGGAGAAAGGTTATGGATGGCTTTGTAAGTCAGTGTTAGTAGTTTGAACTGGATATGATGGGAAATTGGGAGCCAAGGAAGGGATTTGCAAAGGGGGAAGCCGGATTGTAGCAAGGAGAGAGATTAATTAGTCAGGCAGCAGAATTAAGAACAGACTGGAGAGGTGTGAGCGTGTTAGAAGATAGGCCACAGAGGAGGATTTTGCAGTAGTTTATAACATGCACAAGCATTTTGGTAGATTGAGGGTTGAAGAAAGGACAGATTCTGGAAATATTTTTGAGCTGAAGGTGACTGGAGCGGTGAGAGCTAGTCTTAATTGGAGGTATCAAGAGCTTGTATCAGGAGAACACAATGAAATTAATTATAAACATATTACAAATGTGATCAGGCTGTGGTACAGACGCCACCGCCACCAGGTGCCTGCAGAAGGGGTCCCCCCCCCAAGATATACAGGTGCTTCTCACAAAATTAGAATATCAAAAAGTTAATTTTTTTCAGTTCTTCAATAAAAAGGTGAAACTCATTATATAGAGTCATTAGAAACGAGTGATCTTTTTCAAGTGTTTATTTCTGTTAATGTTGATGATTATGTCTTACAGACGATGAAAACCCAAATGTCATTATCTCAGTAAATTAGAACTAAGCAAAAAATTCTGCAAAGGCTTCCAGAGTGTTTATAAAAGTCCCTTAGTCAGTTTCAGTAGGCTCCACAATCATGGGGAAGACTGCCGACTTGACAGATGTTCAGAAGGCAGTCATTCACACATTCCACAAGGAGAGTAAGCCAAAAAAGGTCAAAAAGAAGCTGGCTGTCCAGAGAGTGATGTATCCAAGCATATTAATGGAAGGTTGAGTGGAAGGAAAAAGTGTGGCAGCAAAAGGTGCAAAAACAACCCGGGTAACCACAGTCTTGGAAGGATTTTTAATAAAAGTCCATTCAAAAATTTTGTGGAGATTCACAAGGAGTTGACTGCTGCTGGAGTCATTGCATCAAAAGCCACCACATACAGATGTATCATGGACTTGAGCTTCAAGTGTCGCATTCCTTGTGTAAAGCCACTCATGATCAACAGACCGAGCCAGAAGCGTCTTACCTGTGCCAACGAGAAAAAGAACTGGACTGTTGCTCAGTGGTCCAAGGTGTTGTTTTCAGATGAAAGTAACATAGTAACATAGGAACATAGTTTTGAAGGCTGAAGGAAGACCTTATGTCCATCTAGTTCAGCCTATTTTTAGTGCAGCTGTTCTGCATTGTTGATCCTGGGGAAGGCAAAAAACCCACAGAGTAGAAGCCAATTTTCTCCATAGGGAAAAAAATTCCTTCCCCTAAGCTGGGTCAACCATCTACCTATAATATTATGTTATTCGTAACAATACTGTTACTCACAAGAAAAGAATCCATTCCTTTTTTAAATTCATTCAGTGAGTTGGCCATCACCACTTCCTTAGGAAGAGAATTCCAGAGCCTCACTGCTATTACCGTGAAGAACCTTCTTCTATGCTGGTGCAGAAATTGTCTTTCCTCCAAACGAAGTGAATGCCCCCTTGTTCTTGTCACAGTCCTTGTAACAACCAGTTCATTGGAGAGATCTCTGTATTGCCCTCTGATATACTTGTACATATATATTAGGTCTCCCCTAAGTCTTCTCTTTTCTAGAGTAAATAGACCTAATTTTGATAACCTTTCTGGGTATTGTAGTGAACCAACTCCATTTATCATTTTAGTAGCCCGCCTTTGAACCCTTTCAAGTTCAGTAATGTCTTTCTTGACCACCGGCGTCCAAAATTGCACACAATACAAGTGTGGTCTGACGAGTGATTTGTACAGAGGGAGAATTATGTTTTCATCTCGTGTCCCCAGACCTCTCCTAATGCATCCCATGACCCTATTTGCTTTGGTGGCAGCTGCCTGACACTTGGCACTCCAATTTAGCTTCTTATTGACTAAGATGCCTAAGTCTTTTTCCATGTCTGATTTCCCCAGCAGTTTCCCATTTAGTAAATAATTGTTGCATCTGTTTCTCCTTCCCATGTGCATAACCTTACACTTATCTGTGTTAAACCTCATTTGCCATTTTTCAGCCCAATTCTCCAATTCACTCAAATCTGTCTTAGTTGCAAACTGTCCTCCTTTGTGTTAACTACCTTACATAGTTTTGTATCATCTGCAAATACTGATATTTTACTGTGTAAGCCATCCACTAGATCATTAATAAATATATTAAATAGTAGGGGGCCCATTACAGAACCCTGTGGTACCCCACTAGTAACCCTGGCCCAATCTGAGTATGTACCATTAATAACCACTCTTTGTTTTCTATCACTAAGCCAGCTACCTACCCATCTACACACATTTTCCCCTAGCCCAAGCTTTCTCATCTTACTTACCAATCTTTTATGTGGGACAGTGTCAAATGCTTTAGAGAAGTCGACATAAATGACATCCAATGATTCTCCTTGGTCCATTTGAGAGCTTACATCCTCATAGAAGCTGATCAGGTTAGTTTGACAGGAGCGATCCTTCATAAATCCATGTTGATATGGAGTTAAACATTTATTAACATTGAGTTATTCCATAATGGTATCCCTTAGAAACCCTTCAAAAATTTTACCCACAACAGATGTTAAGCTTACCGTCCTATAGTTTCCAGGTTCCCTTTTACACCCCTTTCTGAATATTGGTACCACATTTGCTTGCCGCCAATCAAAAGGAACAGACCCTGTTTCTATAGAGTCTTTAAATATAAGGAATAGAGGCCTGTCTATCACATTAATTAACTGCCTTAATACCCGAGGGTGAATGCCATCAGGGCCTGGTGATTTGTCAATTTTAATCTTACTAAGACGGTTCTGCACTTCTTCCTGGGTTAGGCAGGTAATACTTAATGGGGAGTTTACATAATCACTCTGCATTTCCCCTGGCAAATCCTTTTCCTGTGTTAACACTGTTGAGAAAAAAGTATTTAAAACATTTGCTTTTCCCACATCGCTCTCTATGATTTCACCCTCATTGTTCTTTAAAGGGCCGACACCATCAATTTTAATCATTTTACTGTTTATATAATTAAAGAATAGTTTGGGGTTTGTTTTACTTTCCTTAGCAATGAGTCTCTCAGTCTCCACTTTTGCTAAATGTATTTGTTTTTTTACACATTTTATTTTTTTCTCTATAACTTTTTAATGCTTCTTCATTGCCTTCATGTTTTAGCTTCTTAAATGCCTTGTTCGTGTTATTTATTGCCCTTTTTACATCCTTGTTTAGCCACATTGGTGTTCTCCTGTTCCTAGCCCTTTTATTTTGGTACGGTATGGCTAGCTCGCAGTGGGTGTGTAAAACTGACTTAAATATTTCCCATTTATTTTCTGTGCTCCTATTTTCGAGGACATTGTCCCAATCAATTCGGCGAAGGTCCTCTCTAAGGCTAGTTTCACATTAGCGTTTTTTTGCGCAGCGCATCGTGCGCATAAAAAACGCAAAGAAAAACGCAAAACAAATGTGCGTTTTTTTTTCTTCATGCGCACGCTGATGCGTCAAAATAACGCAGTGTTACTTGCGTTTTACATGCGTTTTTGCATGCGGTTGCGTTTTTTATGCGCATGCGTTTTTAGGTGTGACATTTCACAATAGCAAAATCTTTGACCACCAATGGGTCACCAGTGGGCGTGTTTCATTGGAATGTTTTATAGACCCTGTACTGCTGAATTCATCAGATTTTGCTGCTGTTTCCGGTGTCAAGATGGACTTGCGTCTGGATAATTTCCGCTTCAAGCTGGATCTTGACATTGCGCTGTCTCAGGCGTATGTCTTTTGTTGCCAGCAAGAAAGGGAGAGGGAGAGACAGCAGAGACGGCAGCGGCGTAGGTTTTGGAGGCATCCAATCATCGAACTCCGGCCAAGCCGTGGAGCATATCACACGCTGTACAGCGAGCTACAGGAAAACCCGGAGAAATTTGCTGACTATACACGGATGTCCCAGGAAAGCTTCCTTGACTTGCTGGGTATGGTTGAAGGAAACATCCGGAGAAGGGACACTCAGCTCCGGCGTGCCATTCCTCCCGAAGAAAGGCTCCTTGTCACCTTACGGTATGTATGTTGTTATGTTTGCATAATTTTTTTGGCTTTTTATTTTTTTTTTTTTCTGGTCCAAAAAATTAGGTTTTTTTTGGCTATTGATTTTTAACATTATTTTTGTGAAATTGCTTTTTTGCATAATGGTTTTTCTTCTGGCATGTACTAATCCCAAGCCTTTATAAAATGTTTTTTTGCTATGTTGTATTAAAAAAACATGCAAAATAGTTAGGCCATGTACTTTTTTATTTTCAGTGTTTTTAGTAATACCCAAGACAGAAATATAATTATTTTTTCTTTTTATGTTTGGCAGGTTCCTGGCAACTGGAGAGAGTCTTTCATCCCTGCATTTCCAGTACCGGCTGGGAATCTCAACTTTATCTGGGATTGTTGCCGACACCTGCAGGGCTCTGTGGGATGTTCTGTGTCCGGAGTTTCTGCCATTGCCCACTGCCGAAAAGTGGCTTCAAATATCGGAGAAATTCTGGGCAGTCTGCAATTTCCCGAACTGCCTAGGAGCGGTGGACGGGAAGCACATCCGCATCACAAAACCCGCAAGAAGTGGCTCCGAGTACTACAACTACAAGAAGTACTTTTCCACAGTCCTAATGGCCATTGCGGATGCAGACTGCCGGTTTGTGGCGGTGGACATAGGGGCATTCGGACGGGGCAACGATTCACAGACTTTTAAGAACTCTGATATGGGCTGGAGGTTGTACGGCAACCATTTCAATTTTCCACTGGCACGGCCTCTTCCCCAAACCCAAACTCCACCACTGCCATTTGTAGTGGTTGGGGATGAGGCATTTCAGATGTGCCCAAACCTGCTGAAGCCGTACTCCAGCCGTGACTTGGACCACCGCAAGAAAATTTTCAACTACAGGCTTACGAGGGCTCGCAGGACTGTAGAGTGCGCCTTTGGCATTCTAGTGTCCAGATGGCGAATTCTCAGCACCGCCATCAATCTCAAAATGGAAACAGTTGATGAGGTCGTGAAGGCATGCGTGGTTCTCCACAATTTTGTTATGGCAAAGGAGCGGCCGAACTTTGACATGGATGAGCCTGCTGCCAACCCTTTGCCAGATTTTACTCAGCACCCTCTTCGGTCCTCAGTCGAAGTTGCCCAAATGAGGGACCAATTTGCGGACTACTTTTTATCCGATGTTGGTCGTGTAGCATGGCAGGATCAAATGGTTTAATAGTTTTGTTGTTTGTTAAAAATAAAATACATGGTTTTTTATACCTGTACCCAGTGTACTGTGTCTTAATAAACTCCACTACTCATCTGCCCAGGTTAAATTGAAGAAAGGGAAACCACCATAAAAAAAAAAATATATATATATATATAAATATATATATATATATATATATATATATATAAATATATATATATATATATATATATATAAATATATATATATAAATATATATATTTATATATATATATATTTATATATATATATATATATTTATATATATATATATATATATATATATATATATAAATATATATATTTATATATATATATATATATATATTTATATATATATATATATATTTTTTTTTTATGGTGCTTTCCCTTTCTTCAATTTAACCTGGGCAGATGAGTAGTGGAGTTTATTAAGACACAGTACACTGGGTACAGGTATAAAAAACCATGTATTTTATTTTTAACAAACAACAAAACTATTAAACCATTTGATCCTGCCATGCTACACGACCAACATCGGATAAAAAGTATATATATACTTTTATAAATATATATCTATATAAATATATATATATAAATATAAATATATATTTATATAAATATATATTATATATTTATATATTTATATATATATATTTATATATTTATATATATATATTTATATATTTATATATATATATATTTATATATATATATATATATATATTTATTTTTATATATATATATATATATATATATATATATATACACTCACTGGCCACTTTATTAGGTACACCTGTCCAACTGTGTGTTAAGACTTAATTTCTAATCTGCCAATCACATGGCGGCAACTCAGTGCATTTAGGCATGTAGACATGGTCAAGACAATCTCCTGCAGTTCAAACCGAGCATCAGTATGGGGAAGAAAGGTGATTTGAGTGCCTTTGAACGTGGCATGATTGTTGGTGCCAGAAGGGCTGGTCTGAGTATTTCAGAAACTGCTGATCTACTGGGATTTTCACGCACAACCATCTCTAGGGTTTACAGAGAATGGTCCGAAAAGCAAAAAAAAATCCAGTGAGCGGCAGTTCTGTGGCCGGAAATGCCTTGTTGATGCCAGAGGTCAGAGGAGAATGGGCAGACTGGTTCGAGCTGATAGAAAGGCAACAGTGACTCAAATTGCCACCCGTTACAACCAAGGTAGGCAGAAGAGCATCTCTGAACGCACAGTGCGTCGAACTTTGAGGCAGATGGGCTACAGCAGCAGAAGACCACACCGGGTACCACTCCTCTCAGCTAAGAACAGGAAACTGAGGCTACAATTTGCACAAGCTCATCGAAATTGGACAGTAGAAGATTGGAAAAACGTTGCCTGGTCTGATGAGTCTCGATTTCTGCTGCGACATTCGGATGGTAGGGTCAGAATTTGGCGTAAACAACATGAAAGCATGGATCCATCCTGCCTTGTATCAACGGTTCAGGCTGGTGGTGGTGGTGTCATGGTGTGGGGAATTTTTTCTTGGCACTCTTTGGGCCCCTTGGTACCAATTGAGCATCGTTGCAACGCCACAGCCTACCTGAGTATTGTTGCTGACCATGTCCATCCCTTTATGACCACAATGTACCCAACATCTGATGGCTACTTTCAGCAGGATAATGCGCCATGTCATAAAGCTCGAATCATCTCAGATTGGTTTCTTGAACATGACAATGAGTTCACTGTACTCAAATGGCCTCCTCAGTCACCAGATCTCAATCCAATAGAGCATCTTTGGGATGTGGTGGAACGGGAGATTCGCATCAGGGATGTGCAGCTGACAAATCTGCGCCAACTGTGTGATGCCATCATGTCAATATGGTCCAACATCTCTGAGGAATGCTTCCAGCACCTTGTTGAATCTCTGCCACGAAGAATTGAGGCAGTTCTGAAGGCAAAAGGGGGTCCAACCCGTTACTAGCATGGTGTACCTAATAAAGTGGCCAGTGAGTGTATATATATATATATATATATATATATAAATTTTTTTTTTTTGGTGGTTTCCCTTTCTTTACTTTCTACCGGATGGTCAGCCATCCAACTCTGAAAGGGATACTATATTTCATTTTTGTTTTATTTATATATATATATATATATATATATATATATATATATATATATATATAAAAAAAAAGAAATATAGTATCCCTTTCAGAGTTGGATGGCTGACCATCCGGTATAAAGTAAAGAAAAACAAACCATAGTGTAGGGCGCAGTGTGTGCAGGCGGCGAAAGACACAATAACCAAACATTATTTTGAAAAAAAAATATAACATTTATTTAAATTATTTTTTAGTTGCTGGAAACTGGGGGGTGTGGAGGGATGAGGAACGGCTTTGGGTGGAGTAAGGGGTTCTAGGGGAAGGAGGAACCAAAGAAGTGGGGGAAGGGAGCTGAGGCAAGGAAAGTTGTGAAGTGGGAGGTGAGGGAGGAGGGAGGGTAAGAGTCCTCCTCTTTGTTTTTTTAGGACGGTGGCCCGTCGTCTTCCTGCTGTCCTCGCTTGAGCCTGAGGACTGGCTAGACCCCGGGGACCGCCTTGAGCCTCTGGACCGCCTTGAGCCTCTGGACTGCCTTGAGCCTCTGGAACGCCTGGAGGCTGGGGACTGGCTGGAGCTGGGGGACCGCCTGGCACTTGTTGACCGCCTGCCAGGATCTTGTTCCAGCTGTGGCATGCTGGAGGTGGTGGATGTCCTAGCAGGGGCCGTAAATATTGAATGCGGGTCCCCCAGCTGATGCTGCTCCGAGGTGGTGGTGGTGGTGGTGGTGGTGGCGGTCCATGCAGGCGTGGTGGCTGTGGTGGTCCATACCGGGGTGGTCCTCCCGCTGGTGGTGGTGGTTGCGGCGCTCAAGGCAGGGGTGGTGACGACGGGCCATCCAGTGGTGGTGGCGGCAGCAGTGGTGGGCCAGGCAGGAGCAGCGCTTGGCATGGTGTTGGCGGGTAAGTGTCCAGCTGCACTCGGACTTGGGGCGGTATATTGGTGTCCGGCGAGGCTTGGAAGTGTGGTGGCTGTGCAGTGATATGCAGCAGAAGTAGGTAATGCTGTAAAACGAGTCAGTGGTGGCACCGGTGGAAATGCCACCACTGACTGCTGCATAATCCTACTCTGCTGCATAGCCTGCATAAAAGCATTGTTGCAGGCCTGCATGACAGTCAACTGGAGGTCAGGGGTAAGGTGTTCCGCCGTGTCCCGAGCTATTTGGGTATAAAAATGATGCGCTGGTCTGGCGAGGTCGACTTCCAGGCGCTCAAGGCGACCCTCGATAGACTTGTAGCGTTGGTCCAAAAGGAGGAAACCACTCTCAAGTCTATCGGAGAGTGCCTTGAGGCTACTCTGAAAGACCGAGCTCAATTCAACGAACTCGGGCATGAGAGGCCTGTCCAAGGTCCTCTGCCGCTGCTGGCGGGAAGTGCCCGCAAAACCAGTGGCAGAGACCTGGGACAGGGGAACACCTGAGCGACCAGCTTCCTGGTCTCCAGATGACTGTGGTGCAGACCTGCAAGGTGCTTCCTCGCTGATGGATGGCTGGGAGGGGTCCGGGGCAGCTTGATGAAGGACCACTTCGGGACCAGGTTGCAGGGTGCTGCTCCAGGTGCTGTGAAAAGAAAAGAAAGAAATTACTACCATAAATTAACAATCGCCAACTCCTGTGGAATAGAAAAGCACAGAATAAAACACAATACAACTAGAAAATACTTACGTTCGGGAGGCAAGGACCGGTCTTAAAAATGCCAAGGCACGATGGTATCGGTACTTCGTGCCGGTCCTTGCCGCAGCACCACTGCGAACCTTATTCTCCTGACGGATATCCCTGTTGAAGCGGTCCTTCATCGAGCGCCAACGGGTTCTGACTTTGTTCACTGTGATGGAAAAAAAAAAAAAAAGAAAAAAAGTAAGACTATGCACTGGAGGCTGTGATCATCCAACTGTGTGTGATGATAGAAACTCCATGGAGTTAATAGCATCACACACAGTTGGGTGATCCCGGCCAAGATCACTGCTGCATCACACTGCATTTAAATACTTACAAAAATCCTTGCGGACCCGGGGAGAGGCGTTGTCCCAGCCATCCATCAGCGATGCGGCCACCTCGTTCCAGAGCCGCCGGATCACCACGTTGTCCGAGTGCAGTTGGTGACGGGTGTCCCACAACGGGACTCGCTCCTGGACTAGACGGATGAGCTCGTCGTTGTCCAGGGCGAGGTCCTCCTCCCGCTGTGGAGCCTAGAAAAGAAAGACAAACATTAATCTTTGAAAGATTTAAAAAAAAAAAATATCGATAACTAGCTGAAGAGCCCGGCGCTGCCCGGGCATAGTAACTAACTGTGGTTAGTTATATAAATTTAAAATTATCCTCCATCCCATAGTCCCGTGCCCATATTCCATCATACATATCCTCCATCCCATAGTCCTGTGCCCATATACCCATCATACATATTCGCCATCCCATATGCCTGTGCCCATATACCCATCATACATATTCGCCATCCCATAGTCCCGTGCCCATATACCATCATACATATCCTCCATCCCATGCCCATATACCCATCATATATATCCTCCATCCCATAGTCCCGTGCCCATATTCCATCATACATATCCTCCATCCCATAGTCCTGTGCCCATATACCCATCATACATATTCGCCATCTCATATGCCTGTGCCCATATACACATGATACATGTTCGCCATCCCATAGTCCCGTGCCCATATACCATCATACATATCCTCTATCCCATGCCCATATACCCATCATATATATCCTCCATCCCATAGTCCCGTGCCCATATACCCAAACAAACAAACATACACACACACACACAAACACACACACACACACATACACACTTTGAGCCCTAGATATTGATAAACAATCCATGAAAAAATTATTTGTTTTAAATGGAAATAAATGGAAAAAAAACAACAAACATCGAAAAAAACAACCATGAAAATTTAAAAAAAAAAACTAAAAAATACCAAAAAAAAAAAAAAAAAAAAAAAACCAGACTAGAAAATAAGTAAAAAAAAAAAAAAAACAGTCCGTCTGTACTTACATCACGTCTACCCGCCCGCACTTGGCCTTGCTGCTCCTGCCGTTCCTCCGGTGGTGGTGGCGTGATGGAGGATGAGCTCTGAAAATTAAACCAAAAAAATTAATCACATGTGTTTATTTTTTCAAATCCATACGGAAGCATAGTACTCACTTCTTCTGCCTCTTGCCCTGTCCCGGGGACATATTCTTCACCAGATGAAGACATGCTGCAATAAAAAAAAAAAGAGACATAAGTACATAGAAATGTATTGAAATTTCAGCCAGACATTAGGTTTTTCATACTTACATTGGTGCAGCTTGTGCTGTGTGTCCACTAGTGAGCAATCCTTAAAGTATTGTGGAATCCCAGTGCCCACACCATTTTATCACCTTGGTTCAATTTTTTTTTTTTACTGTCTAGACCAAATTTCAGTCATGTTTATGTAAAAAACGCATGCGCATAAAAACGCAAGACCATGCGCAAGTATTGCGCTCCCATAGGCTCCAATGTGGTGTTTTTGCGCATTCCGTGCGCATTCCGTGCGCATGCGTTGTTTTAACGAGACAGGGCGGAACCAAAAATGCAACATGTTGCGTCTGACGCGCCTGGCGCAAAAGACAAAAAAACGCATGCGCACGAAAGCGCAAATATGCGCAAGACCATGCGCACATCATGTAAAATATAGGTGCGCAGTGCGCATGCGCACTGGTGCGCCCGATGCGCTGCGCACAAAAGCGCTAATGTGAAACCAGCCTAAGCTGATCAAACTTTGCTTTCCTGAAATTCAGCATTTTTGTAACCCCCTTCCAGGGCACCTTACTGAAGGACAAGTGGAATTGTATTATATTGTGGTCACTGTTCCCTAGGTGCCCATCGACTCGTACTTCTGCTATTCTATCTGGCCTGTTGCTTAAAATTAAGTTCAGAAGGGCTGTCCCTCTAGTTGGGCCCTGCACAAGTTGTGACAGATAATAATCCTTGGTCATTGACAGAAAATGGTTTCCTTTCTGAGATATGCAGGTTTCAGTTTACAATTCTATGTCAGGGTAGTTGAAGTCCCCCCATAATAATCACCTCATTGTGATTTGCTGCTTTGTCTATTTGTTTCAATAATACATTTTCAGTGGTTTCTGTTATATTTGGTGGCTTATAACAAACCGCTATGAGGATTTTATTACTTTTCCCTCCTTGTATCTCCACCCATAGAGACTCCACCTCTTCATTTCCCTCTTGTATATCTTCTCTTAGTGTGGGCTTTAAAGTGGACTTTATATATAGACAGACTCCACCCCCTTTCCTTTTTTTACGATCCCTCCTAAACAAATCATATCCTTGCAAGTTAGCCGCCCAGTCATAGCTGTCGTCTAACCATGTCTCAGTTATTCCTACTATGTCGTATTTTTCCTCATACATTACCAACTCCAGATCTTCAATCTTATTGGTCAGGCTTCTTGCCTTGGTCAGCATGCAGGAAAGAAGTTTTGCTTCCTTTTTCTTAGCTTCTTTCTGAGTACTCTGTCTTGGGTCCTCTGTACCACATCTAGTATCCTTGATTAGTTTGTCCTTCTGCTGCATGTTCTTGTCTGCTGTTTTTCCTCCCATCCCCTCTTCTTCTAGTTTAAAGCCCTCCTGATGAGTGTGGCAAGTCTTCTGGCGAATGTGTGTTTCCCAGGTTTTGTGAGGTGTATCCCATCTCTTGTGAGAAGTCCATCGTAGAGGTAATTCACGCCATGGTCCGAGAATCCAAATCCTTGCTGCCTGCACCACTGTTGTAGCCAGTTGTTCACCTCTAGTATCCTATTCCATCTTCTGATACCATGACCATCGACTGGGAGGATTGATGAGAAAACCACCTGTACGTTCCGTTCCTTTATTTTCTTCCCCAGAATTTCAAAGTCTTTGCAGATAGTTGGTAGGTCATTTCTTGCCGTATCGTTTATGCCTACATGTATCAGTAGGAAAGGGTAGTCGTCCTTGGATTTGAGGATAGTTGGTATCCTGTTGGCCACATCCTTGATTTTTGCTCCTGGGAGGCAGCATACTTCTCGTGTGGTTATGTCCGGCCTGCAGATAGTTGCCTCCGTGCCTCTTAGTAGTGAGTCGCCCATAACTACCACTCTTCTTTTCTTTCCGGACGCACTGCTTGTTGCTCGTGAGTGTTTTTGAGTGGCATTAGTTTCTGCTTTTGTTGACAGAGTGACTTCTTTTGTTGATAGTGTGTCTTCTCTTGTAGATACGGTATCATCCTGAGCTGTGCCATTTTCATTCTCCAGCATGAGGGATTCATATTGGTTGCTAAGCTGTGTGGGTGGTGATGACCACTAGATCCGTTTGCTTCTTTTTGTCACATGGCTCCACTTTTCAGCCTATGTATGTGCTCTGAAGCTTTTCTCACTTTCCGTATCTTGAATGGTTGCTTCTGCTTCATCCAAGAAGTCCTCATGTTCTTTAATTACCTTTAATGTTGCTATTCTTTCTTCCGGTCCCTGCACCTTTTCCTCTAAGAGGGCAACAAGTTTGCACTTCTGACAGGTAAAGTTGAGTTTTTGGGCCGGAAGAGCCGTAAACATGTAGCATGTGTTGCAGGTGACCATGTGGATTTTCTTCTCTTCCATATTGCTATTGCTGATGCAGTCTATTGCAGACCCAGCAAGTCCCAGCGATCGATCAGCTTAAGGAGACTCTTCTCCTCTTCCCAGAATGCACCGGAAATATGCAGTATATTTTGCATTTCATTTGGAAATCAAGGTCCCAGAGTTTGGAGGAAGAGTGGAAAGGCTCACAATCCAAGCTGCTTGAGGTCTAAAGTGAAGTTTCAACAATCAGTAATGGTTTGGGGAGCGATGTCATCTGCTGGTGTAGGACCACTTTGTTTTATCAAGACCAAAGTCAGGGCACCCATATACCGTGACATTTTAGATCACTTCATGCTTCCCTCTGCCAGCAAGCTTTTTGGAGATGGAAATTTCATTCTCCAGCAGGACTTGGCACCTGTCCACACTGCCAAAAGTACCAATACCCGGTTTAAAAACAACAGTACCACTTGTCATGGTTAGGACATGGCTAATGTCCTGTTCTCACAGGGTTAACTTTTGCCGGCCTCTCTTTGGATCTGGGAGGGGTATTTATACTCACTCCAGACTAGCATTCTCTGTCAGCTATACTGTTATTCTGGCTGTGTGTCTGACCGACCCCCCTGGTGTGCGTGTATTCTGCATTGCTTATTTGATTCCCGTGTTTGATCCGGCTTGCTCCCTCATTCTGTCCTCTGTCTCTCGTTTTGGTACTATTGTCTTCTCTGGTTATGACCTCCTGGCTTGGCTATTGCTACTCCATTGAAGTTTGTCCCTATTGTACTGTCCATTGCCCATTCTAGTTTTCTGATCTATTGCTACGTCCTGACTATTCGCTCTGTCTAACCCTTTGGTACTGTCCTGCTATCTCGTGCTTTGACCCGGCTTGATCTGGTTTCTGTCTCTGTCTATGCCCCTTGGTAACATTGTCCTGTAGTTATCTTTCTAGGAGTATCCCTGCAGCTCCTAGCTCTGTGGAGCTTAGGCCACGCCCCCAGCAGTCACGTGCTTCAGGTCCTGGAGCATGCATCGTCACCGCTGCTGCCCGCTCCACAGGTATCTTTTAGCACTGTTTTTGTACTCAGGACATGCACACTGGCTCAGTGAACAAGTGCAGTGCGGTGTTCCTGACATTATAGCTTACCATTTCAGGTTTTTTATCTCTGAAGAAAAAAAAAGTGTGTTATCCTCATGGATCCCATACAAGCTTTGGCTGATCAGGTCAAGCACCTGACCCAAATGTTCCACAAACTTAATGTGGAACAGCGCACGATGGCTCATACCCAGCAACAGTTGGTGGATACTGTGCAGGGGGCTGCCACTGCAGGGACTTCTAGTGCTGGGGATAGAGATGTGTCATTGGCATCCGCCGAATCTCCTGTCAAATTGCCAGACCCTTTCTCATGGGATAAAAGGGAGTTCAGGTCGTTCAGAGAAAGATGCAAGCTTTTTTTTCTCTGAGGCCCCGTTCCTCCGGGGATGAGTTCCAGAGGGTGGGTGTCGTCATTTCTCTACTTTGCGGGGCTCCACAGGCATGGACTTTCTCTGTCTCTTCCTCTGCTCCTGGTCGTATGTGTGTGAATTTGTTCTTTGAGGCTCTGGGGCACATTTATGATGAGCCTGATAGAGTGCGTCTGGCAGAGGATATGGTGATGAGTGTGACACAGGGGAGGCATTCTGCTGAATGGTTCTGCTCAGAGTTTTGACGTTGGACCGCCAAAGTATCCTGGAACGACGCCACCCTGAGGGGGTTGTTCTGCAGGGGCCTGTCTGACCGTCTGCAGGACGCTCTGGCATAACATCCTTCCCCTGATACCCTGGAGGATGCCATGTTGCAGGCAGTCCATATGGACCGGAGAATCCATGCTAGAGGAATGATGCAACAAGAGTCTCCCTTGTACCCCAAATTGTGTGACACTGCACCTGTATCTGAGCCCATGGAGGTTGGGTCAGTCTCGGTTAAGGAGAAAGAGAGAAGGCACCATAGAGACGACCTACTATGCTTTTACTGTGGAGCCTCTGGACATTGGAAAAGGAATTGCCCCTCCTGCCCTTCTTCAGAGAAACCATCAGAGAAACGACTGAGTCTGGGCAACAATTGAGTAGGTTGTCCAGACTCCCAGGTACATTTTTTCTCATGTACAAAGATGGTGCTCCAGGTTGAATTGGAGCTTGCTGGCAGTCCTGTTATGACCACCGCCTTTGAAGACTGTGGTTCCTCCATTAATCTGATTGATGCCCAAGTTGTGACTCTTAATAAGATAGGGACAGTCAGGCTAAAAGACCCTGTTAAAATTGTGGCTGTTGATTCATCCTCTTACCCGGGATGGAATTTGCTTTATGTCTGAAGTTTTTTCTATGAAAATGAGTTCCACTCATGTGGAGAAGTTAAGTTGTATTATTATGAATAAATTGCCTGCAGGACTGGTATTGGGGATACCCTAGTTGCAACGCCACAATCCTCTCATTGATTGGGTGAAGGGGGAGATCATTCGATGGGGATGTAATGACAATGGTCTGTGTTGTAACCCTGTTCCTTTTGTCAATCCGATAAGATCTGTATCTGTGTCGTCTGTCGGTCTGGAGGATATTCCAGAGTACCTGAGAGACTTTGAAGATGTATTTTCCGAAAGCGAGGCTGAGGCGCTCCCACCACATAGACCATTTGATTGTGCTATCGATTTAGTAGCTGAAGCCAAATTACCCAAGGCTCGTTTGTTTAATTTGTCCGGGCCTGAGCGCCAAGCTATGAAAGAGTACATCATAGAGCGCCTTCGCAAGTGGCATATTCGGCCCTTGGTCTCACGCGTGGGAGCGGGGTTTTTCTTTGTAAAGAAAAAAGATGGTGGGTTGCGACCGTGCCTTGACTTTCGGGAACTGAACAAAATTACTGTTAAGAACACGTACCCTATCCCGTTGATTCCTGATCTTTGCAACCAACTCATGGGGGCCAAATGGTTTTCTAAGCTCGATCTACGAGGGGCTTATAACCTGATAAGGATCCGGGAGGGGGACGAATGGAAAACAGCATTCCTGACAACTGAGGGGCTGTTTGAAAACCTGGTTATGCCCTTCGGCCTCACTAACGCTCCTGCTGTTTTTCAGAACTTCATTAATGTTGTTTTTTCTGACTTGATTGGGTGTTATGTAGTCATCTGCTTGGATGACATCTTGATATACTCTGAGGACAGTCAGTCACACTTACACCATTTACGTACGGTTCTTATGAGACTCCGGGAGAACCATTTGTATGCTAAGCTGGAGAAGTGCTCATTTTTTATGCAAGAACTGTCTTTTCTCGGTGTAATTGTATCCGGGGAGGGATTCTGCATAGATCCAGGGAAGGTTCAGGCCATTACCGATTGGGTGCAGCCTCATGACCTGAAGGGGTTGCAGCGATTTCTGGGCTTCGCTAATTATTATAGGAAGTTCATTAAAGGGTTCTCGCAGGTGGTGAAACCCTTGACGGACCTCACTCTTAAAGGGGCACACTAAAGAAGTGTTTAACCACAGCCCCTGTGTTGGTACAACCCGATTCGTCAAGACCATTTATCATCGAGGTCGACGCTTCGGAGGTGGGTGTGGGTGCAGTATTGTCACAGGGTCCCTCTTCCCTGACTAACCTCAAACCCTGTGCCTTTTTCTCTAAGAAGATCTCTTCGGCCGAGAGAAACTATGATGTCAGTAACAGGGAATTGTTAGCGGTTAAATTGGCCTTTGAAGAATGGATGCATTTTTTGGAGGGGGCCGCTCATCCCATTACGGTCATCATGGATCATAAAAACCTGGCCTATATCAAGTCTGCTAAGAGATTGACCCCCAGACAGGCTCGGTGGGCACTTTTTTTTTCTCAATTTCATTTTACCATCACGTTCTGACCAGGGTCTAAAATTGTAAAGGCAGATGCCTTATCCCGAAATTTTGATTCTGTGTCCCCTCCAGAACCGACCCAGAAGGAGCAACAGGAGGGGTAGACGCAAGAATAGGTGGCACAAGGAAAAGAAACAGGGGCTACAAACAGACGTCTCCAGCTTACAAGAGGGAAACGAGGTACAACCGCAGGAAATGGTGACCACCCCCTCCTCATCATCTGCAACAGGTGGTACATCCGGTCCAGGTAATTTACAAATTATCAACTTAACATCTTATAATCTCACTACAGCTGAGAGATCTGTCTTGGAACGGGGTCTAACTTTTGCTCCCATGAACACCTTGGATAAATTTACCCTTGTAAAGGATGTGTATCTCTTTTGTCGGCAGCTGACGTTCAAGCTGCTTTACCATCATCCCTCTCCAGTCGATAATTTTCCGAATGTTGATAGACAAGTCCTTAGAGACCTGATGGACCTGCTGCAGGAGAATGAAAATACGACCTCCAGAAGACCTTTTACTAGTCGTCTGCCTTCCCAAAGTACACCTTCTTTGGCCCTTTTTCCAGCAGTTCATATTTTCTTTATGAATGTATGTCGGGACATTCAGAATCTTCCTCTTGACACGCTTAAGAATCAAAATTTAAGTAAGGACGAATACAAAGCACTCCTTGATTTACAACGTAACAAGGACTTTTTGATACGGGAAGCTGACAAGGGGGGAAATATTGTTCTGTGGCCTAACTCTCTCTATTTACAGGAGGTGATGCGTCAACTACAAGCCACTCCATGTTATACCCGCCTTCCAGCTGATCCCAGTGAAGTATTCAAAAAGAGGTTGGATGTTCTAATTGGACAAGCTTTATGTCAGGGGACCATCAATAAGAAAGAGGCTGATTTTCTGACTACTGATGACCCAATAGTACCTACTTTTTATCTTCTTCCCAAGGTACACAAATCTTTGGAAAATCCACCTGGCAGACCAATAGTCTCTGGTATTGGGGGTTTGTTTGAAAAACCGTGTATTTACCTTGATTTCTTTTTACAGCCTCTTGCTGTTAATTTGAGCTCTTACATTCGGGACTCGACATATCTTATTCAAATTTTGAATAATTTTTGCTTACCATCACAGACCTTACTGGTCACTTTGGATGTTGAGTCCCTGTACACGAGCATTAGCCACGATTTGGGCCTGGAGGCTATTGCCTTTCATTTAAACAAAGATTCCATGGGCGACAGGGCACACAACCGCTTCCTTTTGGAGTTGCTTTTCTTTATTCTCGATAAAAACTATTTTGTATTTGATAGGACCTTTTACAGACAGAGTATGGGGACTGCTATGGGAGCACGCTGTGCCCCCGCTTATGCGAATTTGTTTTTGGGGTGGTGGGAGGAGTTGGTGGTGTATTCTCATGTTGGCTTTAAAACACACTGCCTTAAATGGCTACGGTATATTGATGATGTCATCTTTTTCTGGACAGGCACAGAAGAAAGTTGCAGATCATTCATCAGTGAGCTGAACCAGAATCCCTATAATATCAAATTAACGTTTAACATTTCTTGTACGACGGTGGAATTTCTGGATCTCAGTCTCTCTTTGGAAGGTTCGCATATTTCAACTAAATTATACCGTAAGCCTACAGCCACCAACAGCCTCCTACATTATACCAGTTTTCACCCCCAACACTTAAAAAACGGTATCCCCACAGGTCATTTTTTCCGAGCTAAAAGAAATTGTACTGATCCATCGGACTTTTTGTCGGAAGCAAGAACATTGACAGATCGTTTTAAGAGCCGTGGTTATCCCAAGAAGGTTATTTCTGCCTCATATCAAAGAGCAAGAACAAGTAACGCGCAGAATTGCTACAGAGAAAGCCACGTGAGTCTTCTAGACCTATAGGGATAGTGACCACTTACAACAATCAGTGGCACGATGTACGTAAAATCTTGGGCAAGAATTGGGGTATTCTATTGAGTGAGGCAAAATTGGTACCACATATCTCCAATACGCCCAGTCTGGTAGCACGAAGGGCTCGGAATCTCAAGGATCGGCTTTGCCATAGCCACTATATACGCCCCACGGTTAGACTGAACAGGGGGGTTAGGACTTTGGGTACCTACCCTTGTGGTGATTGCAATGTGTGCCAGCATATGGTTGCCAGACATGGCATTTCATTACCTATCTACCCTTTCCAGATTGTACCCAAAAAGGCATACTTTAATTGCAAGTCACGAAATTTAGTCTATGCCCTTGTCTGTAATTGTCCAAAGATATATGTGGGACAAACCACTCAAGAATTCAGAAGGAGATTACAAAAACATCTTTCTAATATCTCCACTGCCAACAGGGATCGTGACAAGGGCAAACATATCACCCCAGTGGCTGCACACTTTTTAGAGGTACATAATGGACGTTCCATGGGACTAAGGGCAATGGCCCTGGAAGAAGTGCCTACCAATATTAGAGGGGGCGATGTGGGCCTGAGACTGCTCAGATGTGAATCCAAATGGATACATGATCTGGGCAGTCTCTCTCCAAGGGGTCTGAATGCAGAATTACTCTTTACAGGGTTTTACAAACAACTATAAAGGATCGTGACTCTGTTGTGCTCCCTCTGGGTTTCTACTTTATGGTCTTTGTGTATAGCTTTTTCATATCTTATCATTCTTTATTTCAACAGATTTCTTAGTCTCCTTCTCCTTTACGGCTCAACTGGACATGGACATCTTTATTGCCTAGCATTCAACTTTTGTGCTCACAGACTGAGAATTGGTCACTGCAATCAAATCCGTTTTAGATCTTTGATGGACCTATTTTGATTTTCACAATGTTTGCCGGTCCTTGCGCTTTCTCATGGGGGCTAGTCAATTATTTTATCAGCATATACTGGCTTTTGTATATATATATATTTTTTTTTTTTTTTTTTTTTTTTTCCTTCTTATCTTCATAAGTGTATATTTATTGTTGTAATTGCAATGAGCTATAGGGGTAAAATTTGATTAAAATTTAAGGAATATAAATTTAAAACTTATTTTTTCTTGGTATTTCAACTTTGCAGATGAATTGTATTCTATCTGCTTAAAAAACCATGTTTTTTTTAATTAAATGCAAAAGAAAGAATGGGACTGTTAGTCTGTCAAAATCATATGAGACTTGGGTTTTCTCTCTTTGTGTATATTTTCAGGCTATATTTTCAGGCTAGTTGCCTTAATTTTGTTGTAAGGCACACATGTGGTCTCATCATGATATAACTAGCCGCTATTCTAATTCCCCATTTAACCCCTTTTTCGTTCTCTCCTATCCCTTCCTGTATGGTATTTTTTCATACACTTTTTCTATTATACCAAGTAGCACTTGAATAGAACTGTGGCTCATGACTTTAAGCTCTCTTAGCGCACTCATTCTAAAACTGGGATTCCGTTATTATTCTTATTGCTGAGTGGTTTTTTTTTTTTTTTTTCTCATATTTTTATGGCTTCCGGTCTCTGATAGGATGTGGGAGATGGCTGGTGACCCTTACCCGCTCATTAATGTCTTTTGTATCTAGGCATGCGCTCTGGAGCCAGCCAGAAGCCATCTTGGTGTACTTTGTACGCTTTATTTTGGCCTATTACGGCTGCGCAACACCGGACATTCTACTTCCGGTGTGGTCCCGGAAGTTGCGCTACTTTGGGCATGCGCATTAGAGTTTTCTCAGCGCCATTTTGGTACACCATTATGAAGACTTCATCTCAGTCTATTGCGGCTGTGCAAAACCAGACACCTCCCTTCCGGTTTGTGATCATTGCACTATGTCATGGCAACCCTTGAGCCTTGCTCTCACACCTGTTCCCTGGCTGAAAGCTGATGTTATGGGTATTTATACACCATCCACTCACAACATGACACTGCTCCTGATGAAGCCAGTTGCTCTGGCGTAACGCGTCGGGCGTTTCCTCTGCCCCTGCCTCACCACTTCTCACTCTTACCTCCACTGGTTACTGGATTAGGGCTTTACCTGCCAGCATTATTTTGCTCTTAACAGGTTGTATAGAGGGGGCCATTGGCAATTGGGACCCTTGTTTTTTGGCCTGTTTATACTGCATTAGCAGCCTTTTACCCTATCAACCCCTATGCTCTCATTTGTGCATACACACTGTTTATTTGTTAGGGGTTTTTTGTGCTAATTTGAGCAGGTTTTTTGTCCTAACAATTTGTTAGACTAACTAGGTAGTTTGCATCCATTATTATATAAGGTGGAAGGTGGAGTGTATGTTTTTCATTACCTGTTGATAGGATTTTATATACTTATACCAGGTGCTTTGTTAGCATATTTGCAAATAATAGCATCATGAAGGGTTTGTGCAGGGGTTATTGTGTTAAATGAACGCGATTGTGCGGTTTTAACTGTTTTTATAATTGCACTGCATGTTGTTTGTTTTGGATGATTAATAAAAAGTTTATTATCTTGTATTTTGTTATACCTTATTGGTGATCCCTCCTCTTTACATGCCTCTTTTCTGGTTTATGATACTAAGCTGGAGAAGTGCTCATTTTTTATGCAAGAACTGTCTTTTCTCGGTGTAATTGTATCCGGGGAGGGATTCCGCATAGATCCAGGGAAGGTTCAGGCCATTACCGATTGGGTGCAGCCTCATGACCTGAAGGGGTTGCAGCGATTTCTGGGCTTCGCTAATTATTATAGGAAGTTCATTAAAGGGTTCTCGCAGGTGGTGAAACCCTTGACGGACCTCACTCTTAAAGGGGCACACTAAAGAAGTGTTTAACCACAGCCCCTGTGTTGGTACAACCCGATTCGTCAAGACCATTTATCATCGAGGTCGACGCTTCGGAGGTGGGTGTGGGTGCAGTATTGTCACAGGGTCCCTCTTCCCTGACTAACCTCAAACCCTGTGCCTTTTTCTCTAAGAAGATCTCTTCGGCCGAGAGAAACTATGATGTCAGTAACAGGGAATTGTTAGCGGTTAAATTGGCCTTTGAAGAATGGATGCATTTTTTGGAGGGGGCCGCTCATCCCATTACGGTCATCATGGATCATAAAAACCTGGCCTATATCAAGTCTGCTAAGAGATTGACCCCCAGACAGGCTCGGTGGGCACTTTTTTTTTCTCAATTTCATTTTACCATCACGTTCTGACCAGGGTCTAAAATTGTAAAGGCAGATGCCTTATCCCGAAATTTTGATTCTGTGTCCCCTCCAGAACCTCCTTCCTCCATTCTTCAACCGGGAGTGGTTGGAGCTGAAATCTCCTTTGAGTTGCAGAGAGAGATTCTGGAATCACAAGCACAAGCTCCCAGAAATAAACCCCCAGGTAAATTGTTTGTACCCGAACAATTCCGTCTGACACTCCTTCAAGAATTTCATGATTCTGTGTAAAGTGCACACCCTGGTATTGCAGCTACCCGGGGGGGGCAGTAGCTAGGGGTTTTTGGTGGCCCTCTATGGGTACTGATATAAAAAGGTTTAGCAAATTCTTATGGGGTGTGTGCGCGCTCTAAAAGCTCTCCGGTCCGGCCGGCCGGGGACTTGGTGCCTTTGCCAATTCTGGATAAACCATGGACACACCTGTCCATGGACTTTATCACTAATCTTCCATCTTCCAAGGGCAACTCAGTGGTATGGGTAGTGGTTGATAGATTTTCTAAGCAAGCTCACTTTGTGCTATTACCTGCGTTACCATCTGCTGAAACCTTGGCCCGCTTGTTTATGCAGCACATTGTTCGATTGCATGGAGTGCCCGTGAATGTGGTGTCGGACAGGGGTGTGCAATTTGTGGCCAGGTTTTGGAGAGCGTTTTGTATGAAGTTGGGGGTCACCTTGTCTTTCTCCTCTGCCTATCACCTGGAATCCAATAGACAGACTGAATGCACCAACCAGTCGTTGGAGCAGATTCTGAGATGCCTGGCCTTCTCCAGACAGGAAGACTGGTGTGAGGTATTGCCCATGGCAGAATTTGCATTCAACTGTCGTATTAATCAGTCTACCGGAAAGTCTCCCTTTCAGGTCAATTATGGGTTCGTTCCGCAGTTTGGGGAATTTTCCTGTAGGGATTCGGATTGCCCTGGTGCCGAGGGGATGGTACAACAGTTGAAAACCCTCTGGAGGGAGGTGCAGGGGAACATCTCCACAGCCCAGAAGAAGTATAAACATTTTGCGGACAGGCGGAGGGGGTTGGGTCCTGCGTTAACAGTGGGGGAAAAAGTCTGGTTGTCCACCCGTAACATCAAACTTAAAATACCCTCTACGAAATTGGGCCCAAAATTTATTGGCCCATACAAGATTGTAGAGGTGATCAACCCGGTGGCATACAGATTACAGTTGCCCACCTCCTTCAAAATATCTAACGTCTTCCACAGGTCCCTATTAAAACCTGTGGGGACAGTTAGAGAAGATCCCTCATTTGTGGCTCCACCAGTGTTGGTAGAGGGTCAACTGGAGTACGAGGTAGGGCGCATCATTCATTCACGGTTGGTGCGCCGGAGACTTCAGTACCTTTTTCATTGGAAGGGATATTCCGTGGAGGATCGGTCATGGGTTCTGGCCAGTTCGGTGCACGCTGATCGACTGGTGCGGGCTTTTCATGCCAGATACCCTGAGAAACCTGGGGGTCCTGTGGCCCCCCATTAAGAGGGGGGTGCTGTTATGGTTAAGACATGGTTAATGTCCTGTTCTCACAGGGTTAACTTTTGCCGGCCTCTCTTTGGATCTGGGAGGGGTATTTATACTCACTCCAGACTAGCATTCTCTGTCAGCTATACTGTTATTCTGGCTGTGTGTCTGACCGACCCCCTTGGTGTGCGTGTATTCTGCATTGCTTGTTTGATTCCCGTGTATGACCCGGCCTGTTCCCTCACTCTGTCCTCCATCTCTCATTTTGCTACTATTGTCTTCTCCGGTTCTGACCTCCTGGCTTGGCTATTGTTACTCCATTGCAGTTTGTCCCTATTGTACCGTCCATTGCCCGTTCTGGTTTTCTGATCTATTGCTACGTCCTGACTATGACTATTCCCTCTGTCTAACCCTTTGGTACTGTCCTGCTATCTCGTGCTTTGACCCGGCTTGATCTGGTTTCTGGCTCTGTCTATGCCCCTTGGTAACATTGTCCTGTAGTTACCCTTCTAGGAGTTTCCCTACAGCTCCTAGCTCTGTGGAGCTTAGGCCATGCCCCCAGCAGTCACGCACTTCAGGTCCTGGAGCATGCATAGTCACCGCTGCTGCCCGCTCCACAGGTATCTTTGAGCACTGTTTTTGTACTCAGGACACGCGCACTGGCTCAGTGAGCAAGTGTAGTGCGGTGTTCCTGACACCACTGTTATTGATTGGCCAGCAAACTCGCCTGACCTTAACCCCATAGAGAATCTATGGGGTATTGTCAAGAGGAAGATTAGAGACACCAGACCCAACAATACAGATGCAACCTGGGCTTCAATAACACCTCAGCAGTGCCACAGGTTGATCTTCGTGCCATACTGCATTGATGCAAAAAGAGCACTTACCAAGTATGGAGTGCATTTACTGAACATATATTTTACTTGGTCAACATTTTGGACTTTAAAATCATTTTTCAAGCTGGTGTTATAAAGCATTCTAATTTACTGAGAAAATGACTTTTCAGTTTTCATTGGCTGTAAGCCATAATCATTAACATTAACAAAAAATACGTGAAACAGGTCACTGTTTGTAATAACTATATTATATACGATTTTCACTTTTTGCATTGAAGAACTGAAATAAATTAACTTTTTAATGATATTCTAATTTGTGAGAAGCACCTGTATATAATATTCATTATGTAAACTAGGAGGCAGGTCACTGAGGGATCAGTGACCTGTCAGCAACCTTCATTGTGAATACCTAATCAGAGCACCACATGAACCCCCCCCACAGGCCCGCCTCAAAGCACAAGCATATTGTTGACAGAAACCTGAAAATAAAGATGGCTATCATCAACCAAGGAATCATTTTAATCAGTATAAGAACGTCAACCTGATATTGTCTCTAGGTTACTGTGCACAATCCTGCTGACAGGTTCCCTTTAATTTATTCCTTTAAAACCTCATATACAAAAATCAATAATATCAAAAAAGTGTCCCTAGGGACATAAAGTGCAAAGTACCTTAAGGAATACCTAGAAGGAGATTACTTACACCCGACTAAAATATACGTTCAATATTCTATGCAGGGTAATTTTCTCCTGTCTTAACATTGATTACTCAAAAATGATATGGTTCAGTCTCAATATAATGACATTCTAAACAACAGGTCCAAATAAAATATAATGAAGAGGAGGATGGGATGTACTGTATCGAAATACAGCCAAGTGAGTGAATGGGAGTGAATGGGAGAGAGTTTGACCTGTGTGTGTGAAGTTGTGCCTATGATTAGCTCTGTTGTCCTCTGTTCTGTTTTATCCCCTACCTAACAGTGGAGGTTGGCATATCCATCTTGTTTCCCTCTTTAGTATATTTTTGTTCAAATCCCCTCTGCTATATGGGATCACGAATTGATCAATTCACATAAAACTCATTACTCCTGTCTGACCTTGAAGCATGTTCTTGACGTGTCTGACATCTCTTTTATTAGTTATGTCCTGCAGATATCCTCCCACCCTCTTTCTCAGTTCTCTTTTGTTTTTTCCTATATTCTCTGTGCCATATTAGTATGTGGCTTTTGCATATGACTCCCTTAAATCTACAATTAATGAATAACCTAATGGGAAATGTTTCCCCTTTCACATTGCTCTTAAAACTCTTAATTTCAGTGATTGAATTGCATGCTATGCATTCCCTGCATATAAAACACCCTTTTGGAGTAGATTGCAACCAATTATCGCCATCCTGCGATGTGTAATGGCTGTGTACCTACCTATCTTTTTATGTGAGGCTTTTTTTTCTTGACTATTTGATGTTTTGCACTATTTTACTGCGCATAACATTTTTTAATCAATTTCTTTTCTGATTTTTGCCCACCATCAGATCCCCAGGGCTTCATCTTTTTTCATTAAGGTGCTAGTGACTTTACTTTAGAACTGTACTCAGTGGGAGTCATGGTACACACTACTGTCATTACATCACAAGGTGCACCAAGACCTTACAACTCACCAGGACTTTTAAAGCCTTGTTGCACTAAGAAGTCCAGTTCTAGAGTTGAGACACCAGACTTTAGATAACATAGCTTTTCGCAATGTTTTGACATCATGATAAGTGTCATGATGTCCGAACATGGCATGACTTCTGAGGCCTGCCTGGTTGTAGCCAGAAGTCCTGTTCTAGAGCAAGACATTGAAGCATGACTGTGGAAAGAAGAGGCCTTGAGGGAATGGCAGCAGGCCATCGAAGGCAGTAGGGGTTCTGGGAAAAGTGAGCAGTGAGGTCAGTATTAGGGTTTTTTTCATGTTAAGTTTAATCTCTCAAGACACCAGAGCGTAATTTGTGGAGAATAACTTTGTTGCAAATCAAATTTCCCATATGACATCCATATATATTATTTGCTCTAAAGTGTTATCCTTTTGCCCATGTCTTTTATAGTTTACTTATTATAACAGTAAGTTCTCAGTGCTTAGCATTTAATGATCTAAGTCCAGGAAACACATCTACTACATCTCAATGGCTATTATGGTTTAATTAGATCTGCTGATGAAGATTATCTGCCTTGTCAGCAGTATAGGTATGCTGTGCAGTTAGAACCGATGGCCTATAGGTTAAGAAGAATTCAACATTTCCCCCCAAGGCTACATCTCTAGAGGGATTAATAACTGTGCCACATCATCTCATCAAGCCATTGATAGCACTGCACAATTTAAGTGAGAAACTGATACAAATGTGGAACTGAATTATTGGACTGAACTATTTAGTAACTACAGTACCAATTACTGCAATTGGAACATTAAGCTTGACAGATGGATGAATTTTTATTAGTCTGCTATATTGTTCCTTTGAAGTCTACAATTATTTTAATTGGGTTTTATATAATCACCAAATCATTTTAAACCAATTGCTGTAATAACAATATAGGTGCCCAATCAAGCATGATATATATTAATCTTACAGTGCAGAATAGCTGTAGCGTCATTCTTGGATTTAAGTGTAAATTTATCTGAAGGTGAGCCATAAATTTGCACATACTGCATAAATACATTTGTATCTGTAAAACGCTAAATATGCTGCTGACAATCTACTATTTTAACTGCATGAATCTGTTTTCAATAAGTCTGAAAAGAGAAAACTTAGGGGTGCAAAATTTATCTAATCATCTATCTAAAGTAAAAAACATTTTTATATTGGGGTGTTTGTTCCTACTTCTGGTGGTTTGGATTGGTTCAGCACCAAGTACCTATTATCTCTAATGGTGTAAGGCGATAAAAGTGTTAATACTAATGCATATTATACACAGTGCACAAAGGTCAATTGGTCAATATTGTAATGGTAAATTCTGGGGCTACATTCACACTTTCAGTATTTAGTCAATATTTTTCAGCAGTTTCCACTGTTTAGGCACATCAGGGGCTCTCCAAACAGTGCTCCTTCCCTTCTGAACTCTGCTGTGTTCTCAAACAGTGAATTACCCCCACATATAGGGTATCGGCATACTTGGGACAAATTGGACAACTTTTACGCTCCAATTTCTCTTGTTACCCTTGTGAAAATAAAAAATAAAAAACTGGGTTCGAAAATAGCATTTTTGTGAAAAAAATATGATTTTTTTATTTCTATGGCTCTATGTTATAAACTTCTGTGAAGCACCTGGGGGTTCAAAGTGCTCACTAAACATCTATATAAGTTTCATAGGGGGTCTAGTTTCCAAAATGGGGTCATTTGTGGGGGGTTTTCCACTGTTTAGGCACATTAGGGGCTCGCCAAACATGACATGGTGTCTGATCTCAATTCCAGCCAATTTTAGTTTGTAAAAGTCAAATGGCACTACTTGCAATCCGAGCTCTGCCATGCGCCCAAACAGTGGTTCCCCATATGGGGTATCAGCATACGCAGGGCAAATTGTACAACAACTATTTGGGTCCAATTTCTCCAGTTACCCTTGGGAAAATAAAACAAATTGGATCTGAAGTACATTTTTTGTGAAAAAAAGTTAAATGTTGATTTTTTTAAACATTCCAAAAATTCCTGTGAAGCACCTGAAGAGTTAATAAACTTCTTGAATGTGGTTTTGAGCACCTTCAGTGCTGCAGTTTTTAAAATGGTGTCACTTTTGAGTATTTTCTCTCATATAGACCCCTCAAAATAACTTAAAATGTGATGTGGTCCCTAAAAAAAATGGTGCTGTAAAAATGAGAAATCGCTAGTCAAATTTTAACCCTTACAACGTCCTAACAAAGAAAAAAATTTTGTTCCAAAATTGTGCTGTTGTAAAATTAAACCTGTGGGAAATGCTACTTATTAAGTTTTTTGTGTGCCATATCTCAGTGATTTAAGGGCAAGAAAACTCAAAGTTGGAAAATTGCGAAATTTTCAACATTTTTGTCAAATTTCCACTTTTTTTCAGAAATAAACGTAATTCATATCAAAGAAATTTTATCACTATCGTGAAGTAAAATTTGTCACGAGAAAACAATGTCAGAATCACCGGGATCCAAGGAAGCGTTACAGAGTTACTACCTCATAAAGGGACAGTGGTCAGAATTGTAAAAATTGGCCTGGTCATTAACATGCAAACCACCCTTGGGGGTAAAGGGGTTAAGAAGTGCTTGTATTACTTCATACAAGTAAGAATACCACAGGAAAAAGGTTTTACACAATTGCAGGTGCAGAGGCAGGAGACATTCTATTTCAAATATTGCTTTAAACTGTTAAAGGGGTACTCTAGGGAGGTAAAAATTTATTATAATGGTCCAGCTTTCATAAACAATAAAGATAACATGAAAAATTCTGTTTGTAACCCTCTGAGTACCAGTAATTTTGTGTGACACGTGACACATGAACTGCTTCTCCCTGCTCCTCCTTCCTTACATCACAGATCAGGAGGTATGGTCTGCTTCTTTGTAGTAGCAGCAGCCAGACCCCGGAAAATGTCTCCTTCACTGCAGTCCAAGGGGGCATAGTTGGTGTGTGGCCTGCTCCCTGTTAGTAGCCCTGCAGACAAAGAGACATCAGAGCTATGGCTACTACTACTAGAAGATGGAAACAGGCCATGACCCCCCAAAATGCCCCCTCACATCCAATTGCAGTGAAGGAGACATTTTCAGGGGGCTGGCTGCTGCTACTAACAGGAAGCAGGCCATGCCTCCAGATCTATTACATAACGTCCCATAATGGAGAGGGGCAGTGAGGAGCAGCTCACAGTGTCACACAGAATTACAGGTGCTCAGAGGATTACTAATAGCACTGTTCATGTTTTCTTTATTGTGTGTGAAGGCCGGGTTATTATAACAATATTTTATCTCCCTTGAGTACCCCTTTAATATGTTTTATATATAATGGGATCTGTCACTGGCTAACTTGTCACAATGCTAACTGCATACATTATTAAGTAGATCGTTTAAAGAAAATGAGACTGGTGTGCTTTCTTAGAAAATCCAGCTTCAGAATGGAAATATAGTCATCTTCCCAGCTTTTTTTTAAAAATAATCCTGCTAAAGCTAATTTTAATACAAATATTGTACAGTGACGTTGACATGGATTTTAAAAGTAAGCACAGCAACCTCATCAGAATCTGGATGCTTTTAATGATTTCTGTTGTTAGCATTGTAAAACCTCGAGACAAATTATTTAATTTAGTTTGCAAATAATTTTACCACCTAATTTACTGGGGTATTTTGGTCCTTAAGGACCCTTTTTTTCTTTTATGATTTTTACATTTAAAGTTACATATTAGCTTTATTCTAATCATCAGGATCAAAATGTGTACACCCTAGCTGCCTACTGGGACTTGTCAATCACTCAGCAACTATTTTTTTATTATCCAAAAAAACATTGTAGAACAATTATTTATTCCCCAAAGATGGTCCAAATGCATTATTAATGCAAACAAGTGCTAACTGCCTTCTGTGACTTTTCGTTTACCAGAGAACAAAAAAGCCAAAACCCAACTAATGCACATACATGACTTCACAGAAATACTGGCCTGGACAAGGACATAGCTGGAAAATTTTTAATTAGAGACTACATTTTTTTTAACCACAGCAATAACCAACCCTGACCTGCAGCTAAAGGGGATTCCTTGTACTATATTATTTTTTTATTGCAGGCATAAAAACTAATAGGCAGGTAGTTGCTAATTTCTTGCCTGCTCTCCCCGGCACCGCTCCTGCTGTCAATTCTACTGCTTCACATCAACAGAGTTCTTCCTCTCCTGGGCTGCTCTGTTGATGGGGCGTGGAGGATCGAGTTCAACTGGCATTTACTGAAATTCGCAGCTTCACATAAATTTTAAAATGTTCAAATTTGATTCACAGTTTGCAAAAGAAAAAAAAGCTTGCCAGCCACCATTTACGACTCTGCTAAAGAATAAGAGATAAAAGGAGAGATACAGGGCGCATCCACTGTGTGAAATCCGTATAAAACAATTAAAATTGTGGAACAGTAAGGAAGGTGCTCACCTATTGGGGTTGTGAGGAAGTCACAACACCCATGAACGCTTAAGAAGCAGCAGCAAGTCTGCACAGGGTCCTAGGACAGAATTGCAGAAATGACGTGGAAGTGCAATAAGGACTGCGCTTGCTTCTGGTAGAGTAAAGGGTTCTTTATTCAGCCAACGCGTTTCCTGAGCCTGCTGGCTCACTTCATCAGGGCAGATCATGCCTGATGAAGTGAGCCAGCAGGCTCAGGAAACGCGTTGGCTGAATAAAGAACCCTTTACTCTACCAGAAGCAAGCGCAGTCCTTATTGCACTTCCACGTCATTTCTGCAAAGAATAAGAGAGCAAGCAAACACCATTTTTTTCTGCCTTGCGGGCTTTCCTATAATGCCCTGTAGCTATGGCATTTTACGGATAATCATACCTTTTTCAGTGGTGGTAAGTTGTTTTCCATCTCCAAAGACACTGCGTAAATCTCTATCTTCTTTTGAGTGTAAGCTCTTATAGTCAGCGTGGTCCTCTCTCTTTCATATAGTGTAAGATCTTTGGATAAGTCGATTTCTATCTCCTTCCTACTTTTACAAATTGTAAGCTATTATGGTCAATGGGGTTCTCCATCTCTCTCTCTCTCTGTCTATTGCTAATAATTTGTAAGCCCTTATGGTCAGAGAAATTCTCTGTCTCTCCTCTCCCTGACATGTATTTTACAAGCAATTACAAGCTTTCCAGTATTGAAAGCCACTCAAATTAATTAATTGCAAATCACTTTTTTTTTGGTGGAAAATTTGGCAAAGTTCAAAAGGACCGCTCATCTCTATCAGTGACCAATATATCCAGCTTTGTTTACAATAATGGTAATAAGCCTTCCATCCTTGGAGTCTGTCAGTTTCGTTATCTGTTGACAATCAACTTTTTGTGCAGCATCAGCCATGACGTCCTATCACTGTGTTAGGTGTTGGGTTTCTCCCTCTGCACAGGAGGAATCCCGAGCCTTGCCTTCTGCGGTCTCCCATTCAGTCCCAGCTACAGAGGAGCCTGCTCAGCAAACACATCTTTCCAGGCTCCTTGCTCAAGCTAGTGCTTGCAGGTTGGTTGCTGCTGCCATCCCTGGTTCAGCTATAGCAGCCTTCACTAGCCTTTTTCGCTCCACTGAGCATGCCCGTGGCTCAACCCACCATTGGAGTTCAGGGGTCACATGCTCAGGTCCCGTGCCTGTTCCAATTGGACCATCAGGAAGGTCCTGGAAGGATGCTACTATAAAAGGTTTGTATGGCCGCTCGGCTATGCGCTAGTATAGACAGTATTATGTTCTTGTGTGTATGATGATGGATGCATGTTTCAAGTGACTGAATCCTTATGATTCCCTCCCTTTGGTTATGCATGTTATAGGGTTATCAGAGTAGTAGTCAGCACCTAGTGGTGGTATTGCCTACGTGCCACATTGCATTCAGTTCTCTGCACAATGTGTTAGCGCCAGTTTGTGCCGTCCAGCACAAGGCACTACTGTACCGCATGCACAGCAGCGTCAGCCTGAGCAGCGCCGTGCGCAATTAGTGCGCTTTCTAGTCCCAAGCTTGGGCTGGTTAGTGGCATCTGCCAGAGCTGCCCTGCATGTACGTTGCGTGGCCAAAACTTTAGTTCTGTTCTCCTGGCATCGCAGTTGCAATGCCGCATGCTAGTGAGTCAAGAGGGACTCTAACCATGTATCCTTGGGGCAGAGTCCTGAGGCTCTGCACTAGCACTCCCTTTGCCGAGTCCTGTGGAGTTAGTAGGCTCCGGCATTTATGCCAGCGACTCTGTGAAGTAACAGAGTTCGCTCCTGTGCACACTGGGTCAGTAGTTAACCCCCGGTGTTCAGTTAGCACTCCGCCATTACCGAGCAGCAGTTTTCCATCTCTGCAGTGGACCCCGGGTTTTGATCGTACTTCCTTATATTTTAAATTTAGTGCGATCTGCAACCCTAACACACTGTTATGAGATGTGTACTGTTTTCCTTAATTTTAAATCTTTGGTTTACGTAGGGCCTACAAGTTCTCTACAGGGTTTAGGTCTGGTGAAGAAGGGGCTCATGTCTTCATTCTTTCATCTTTAAGACCTTCATGAGCTAACCCAGGAGTGAAGTACATCAATGCATGTGATGTACATAGAACCTAATGCAGCTTTAACATTTGCCGTCTGTTTTGTTCCCTTAAAGTGATACACACCCTATTATTTCTTGGAGCTTAATACAAACTTTGCCCCCTTTCTGTGGGTATATTATTGTGGTATATAGAGTGGCACTGTCCTTTGCAAGTAGGGAGTAATCACTGCAACTGCACTAGCACTTTATTGAACCCGCTTCTATTTTTAGGGTCTCCCATTCCATTTTACTTTTTTGTGGGACCGTTCGAGTTATACCTGTGTCAATGTACTATCCACTTTGTCTTGTTTTCATGTAATTTGGATTAGTTATTTATTCTGTTGTAATATTGCTTAATAATTTTTGGACATATTTTGTCTTGGATTATTTTGCTCCTTTTTTGTTTGCTTGTAGCTGTTAAAATGGGAGTATCCTTTGCTAATGTAACCCACTTTACCACTTGGTATAGGGATTAACTAATATTTGACAAGATATTTTTCTTTTACTCAAGGAAGATTGCAGTTCTGGAATATTGCAACACTGGAAGACAATGAGTTCCTCCATGTTTCAGTCTTTTGATGCTTTTGTGATCATGTCGCATAATCTCAGCAATTTCAAGAATACTGCATTCCACTGTAAATCTTGTAACAACATTTGACTTTTTACAGTCAGATAAATCTCGTTGTTGTCCCATTTTACCTGAGGAAAACCAGCTTCCTAATTTTTCTGCACACCTTGATAAATGGTGCTGATTAGAGATGAGCGACTATGTTCGGAAAACGATTGCCAAATCCGAATGTGCTATATTTGTGCCATAGTTGTACCATATTCGTGCTGATTTTATGTTCGATGATCGTTTCCCAACATATTTGCTCATCTGTACTCCCAATGACTCCAATAACATTCGGCTATGTTTGGAAAATATTGCAGATACGGCGATCATAATCTGAACCGAATATTGAAATTCTCGCTTATCTCTGGAAAGTTTATACAACATGGAGTTTTTATTCTATTAGAGCAATTGTGGTCAATAAAACTTATTATATAATCGCAATAGCTATCCAGAAAATACATAGTGCATCACAAAAATTGAAAACTTGTTAGAGACAAAATGTATATTGCTCATAAGTTAAAGGGGTTGTCCGGGCTTTTCACATAATCTCAGTACATATCTTTGCTGCAGAATTATGACAATAAGTAATTTACTTTCTGGCACTAGAGTGCACGGTTTTCTAGATATTCTGAAAAGAACGTCCAAGGGGGGGTGTTATGGCATTGAAATGAGTACTAGTCGCAACCTCCTACTCTACTCCAAACATGCCCTCTATAGCAACAACCCCACCCTCCATAGCTACAGGCCCTCCCCGTCCACATGAAGCAGCCCGCATCACACAGTAACAAATTCTTCCCCTCCAGCAGCCTCAGTGCAGAGAGCTGCTCCTCCCCTAGACACACACTGAACAGTTATCTATGGAAAGGGAAAGTGAAAATAGTGAGGAGTGAAAATCATCCTGTATTCTGGGCCACTCCATGATTACAATACATAACTCATTATCAGTAATTCCTTCCCTCACTGTCCCAGGCTGCTGCCAGCAGTGAGAAGACTGTGATGGCCAGTGATGGGGGTCTGCAGCTTCTAATCTGCACAGGGGATGGCAGTCACTGATGTAATCTGTTCTGTGACAAAGCCTCTGCTGTGTGAGACAGCTCTGTGTCACTGATGTCTTCACACAGCAGCAGATTTGGTGCAGTATATGTACGAAGCTCCATCAAACTCCCAGCAAGCTCCAGTGACCAGCACCACTCACTGCCCACTCATTGGCTGGCAGTAAACTGCACCAGCACTCATCTTTATCATCATTCCAGCATTGGAAAGAACTCAGCAGTGAACCTGTATTTGTGAAAGCAGCACAATACATACATACATACACCCCCCAACACTTCACACTGTTACAGCTGCTGATTGGACAGGCTGCTCCCATCAGTAGTTGTGTCATTAGAGACACAGTGCTCACACATACACTGCACCAAATCTGCTGCTGTGAGAAGACATCAATGACACAGAGCTGTCTCATTCACACAGCAGAGACTTTGTCACACAACAGATTACATCAGTGACTGCCATCCCCTGTGCAGATTAGAAGCTGCAGATCCCCATCACTGGCCATCACACAGTCTGTTCTCACTGCTGCCAGCAGCCTGGGACAGTGAGGGAAGGAATTACTGATAATGAGTTATGCATTGTAATCATGGAGTGGCCCAGAATACAGGACAATTTTCCCTCCTCACTAGTTTCACTTTCCATAGATAACTGTCCAGCATGTGTCTGGGGGAGGAGCAGCTCTCTGCTCTCTGCACTGAGGCTGCTGGAGGGGAATAATTTGTTACTGTGTGATGGGGCTGCTTCATGTGGACGGGGAGGGCCTGTAGCTATGGAGGGTGGGGTTGTTGCTATAGAGGGCATGTTTGGCGTAGAGTAGGAGGTTACGACTAGTACTCATTTCAATGCCATAACACACCCACCCTTGGATGTTCTGTTCAAAATATCTAGAAAACCATGCAAACTAGTGAAAGAAAGTAAATTACTTATTGTCATAATTCTGCAGCCCGGACAACCCCTTTAAAGCTTAACTTTCAGGCTATAATGCAGTTATTCTTTAAATTGTTGGGATACTCATATCCTATGTATTTACTGTAGTGTGTCTGAGTGAAGATGTTCTGTGCCATATTTTGTAGAATCCTGAGTTAACAGTCTCCACAAAGAGTCAATCACAAAGGCATTGTTGTGAGAAGGAGACTAATCTCTTTATTTAGCTCATTAGTGACTGATGTTTGGAGTTATTGGAGCTGAAAGCATAGCCAACAAATTCCTTAACCATGAACTATTAATTGCTGACATGGCATTTTTTTTTATCTGATCAAGTACTTTTTTGTTTTTATAATTTATTATGTATGGATGAATGGAGATTCCATTAAATGACATTTTGTATGTAACAATTTTTAACAAGACAAAATTTAACCTGAACTGTTGAATTTCCAAAATTTTTACCTGTCTTAGCACAGCATTTTATGTTAAGAAAATTTACTCTTTGTTATTTTTAAGGATTTTAAATCAATACTAGCATAAAATCCATGCCACAGAACTGCTCTTAGAGTGATGACTTCTATCAAAAATGTAATGGGAGTTTGTCAGCACATACTGACTATTTAAATCAAGCACCAATGCTCGGTGCACCCTTGGTGTGGCCAAGCAATTCTGAGCATCTTCCCACTTACTTGATTTCCATGTATCTTAATCCCCTGTTCCTTGATTGACAGCTCTGGCTTTACAGGACACACAGAAGAGACAGGTGAAAAACAAATAAGTGAGAAGGTTAACTGTTGGCAACACCTAGAGTTAAAATCTGTGTAACAGGATCACATAGAGACTCGGGAAAATTATTTTTTTCTATACATATTACCACTTAAAAATTTTCTTTTTACTTAATTCAATTATTAAAAACACCTACCCAGTGTAACCAATTGGTTTGATACCAAACGGTAAACAGAGACCAAATGACCTACACAAACCCTACAATATTCATAATTCTTAACGTACCCAACAGTGGAGGTAGGCACCTTAAGAGTATGATTTTTTTGGCATTCCCACTCAACAAGGACTATCCCTCACTACCCTGGATAACCCTACCAGAGCAGGTGAGAAAACATATACAGCTCTGGCAAAAATTAAGAAACCAATGAACAGTTTTATAAAAATCAGCTTCTGTACATGTCTGACAGCCATTCCATTCCAGTGTCCATTGCATTCCAGCCAGAGTATACCTCATTCTTCTTAATATGCTTCTGCTTAGGTGATCACCTGAACCAAATGTTATTTAAAGAAGGAAACTATAATAAACCCTTCTGTGGTGTTCACAATCCACTTGCAATAGGACAAACTGGATGGCAAAAGAAGTGCTAGTAATATCCCAAAAGTAATGGGAATGAAAAAATAGCTTTTAACCATGCCAAAGGGGTTGAAAAGAAAAGTCTTGAGAGAGGAAAAGAATGTCTCAATTCTGGCTTTACTAGCAGAGGGATACAGTGAGCGTTACGTTGCCTCCATTTTAAAATTTCTAAGACAACAGTCCATTACAACAAAGTCAAGCAGCAGACATTAGAGACAATGAAGCTACAGAAGGGCAAAGGGCGAAAACGTCTCTCCACTAACCGGGGTGACCATCATCTTATTTGAATGTCTCTCAGCAACCGCAGGATGACATCAAGTGACCTACAAAAGGAGTGGCAAATGGAAGCTGGGGTGAAGTGCACGGCAAGAACAATTCATAACAGGCTCCTAGAGGCAGGGCTCAAGTCATGTAAAGCTAGAAAAAAGACTTTCATCAATGAGAACCAAAGGAGAGTCAGGCTGAAGTTTGCCAAAGACCATAAGGACTGTAGTAAGATAATTTTCACTGATGAGTCTATTTTTCAGCTTTGCCCAACACCTGGTTGTGGCGAGGTCAGCTTACGCTGAGTCGATTTCTTTAGAGTGGACCCTCTGGGTCACGGCACCCACCCACCTAGGGCGAGCTGACCTTGTGAGGAACCACCCCCTATACAGGAAGTGTCAGGGGCAAGACCAAGGGGGTGAGCCACCACGACTGCTGGCACCAGATGACTGGCTCAAGGAAGACACAATGTGAGTGTCTGACGACCAGAAATGAGCAGGAAACAAGACAAGACGTAAGTTCAAGGTATCTTCATTAAGACAAATTCAGGATAACACTAGGTGCAAAATGTGATAACAGGCAAAACACAGCAAGGTGCGTGCGTGGCATGCCAAGGTCCATGGCATAGTACGTGCTAGAAGGCAAGCTCGGTTACCGGCAAGGACACGATGGCATCGGACTCTGGACAGCTGGCAAGGATCAAGGCATCAGGCTGTAGTCTTCATGCTTACGATCTCTGGCAGTGATAGTAGGTTCCGGGAATCCAGCAGGCAAACCAGGGTACAGGCAAGGAGGCACAACAGATCTCCAGACATGGTGCGTGTTAGGGAACATGCCGAGGTCCAAGGCAAGATTCCAGGCAGGGTGCGTGCTAGGGCACACCAGGGTCCAGGGCAAGGTGCAAGGCAAGGTGCATGTGTAGGGACACGCCCAGGTTCAAAGTTCAACATACAAGACAGGGTGCGTGTGTAGAGACACGCCAGAGCTCAAGGTACAACGCAGAGTCCTGCGCGTGCCAAGGGGCACGCCAGGGTCAGGTTCAACATACAAGACAGGGTCCTGCGAGTGCAGAGGGGCACGTCAGGGTTCAAGGCAGAGTCCTGCATGTGCAGAGGGCACGCCAGGGTCAGGGTTCAAGTCAGAGTCCTGTGCGTGCAGAGGGCACGCCAGGGTCAGAGTTCAAGGCAGAGTCCTGCGCGTGCAGAGGGCACGACAAGGTCAGGGTTCAAGGCAGAGTCCTGCGCGTGCAGAGGGCACGCCATTCAGGGTTCAAGGCAGAGTCATGCGTGTGCAGAGGGACACGCCAGGGTATAGGCTAGGACCTGTGCGTGCAAGAGGGCACAACAGGGTACATGGCAAAAACTGCGCGTACTTTTACAAAAGAAGGGGGAGGTATGCCACGGAGCAAGCGAGGGCCTGCACGTGCTAAGAGAGGAGCACGCAAACACAGTGCAGAGACAGCGTGGGTGCAAGGAAGCACAGAGAGCACGACTGGGCACTGGCTAGCTGTTCATGCTGAAGCACAAACAGGCGGGCAAGACTCCAACGAACCCGGCTGGGGCATAGCAGGCGACACAGCTATCACTGACCGACGAGCACAGCTGAGGCACAAGCAGACGGGCACGGCTAGGGCGGGCACGGCTGAGGCACAAGCAAGAGGCTAGGAAAGCCAGGCGCATGAAAATGGCACACGAAGAAGCAAGGCAAGGCAAAGCAAGAAACAAGACAAAGCTAGACAAGGTACGGAACCAGGAGCGGAACGCAGGCAGAAACACAGTCAGGTGTTGTGAACTCATTTTCTGGTTTACCTCTGGCTTCTGGTGAGGGTGGTGGAGCGGGCTGTGTTGACAGAGGAGTCGTGAGTAGAGTTGAGCGAAATGGGCTGAAAAAATTCAAAAGTCGCCGACTTTCGCCAAAGTCGGGTTTCATGAAACGAGTGAGGTCGGCCACGAGGTCAGCGACCATCGCGCCAAAGTCGAGTTTCAAAAGATGCTTTTGTGCACTTTTTCAGCCAATCAGGAAGAACGGACACTGTGGGCAACGTGATGACATAGGCAGCGGTTACCACCATGTTTGTTGTGAAGGGCATGCAAGTGATTGGCTTGCTTTGTGTGGTGTCACAGGGGGTATAAAAGGGCGTGCACGCCGACCACCATGTTACTTATGCTTATCTCAGAATAGGGAGAGCTGCTGCTGCTGCTGATTCTGTAGGGAGAGCGTTAGGCAGGGAAGAAGAAACCAAAAACTACTTCTGCTGCTAGTGATTTTGCCTGTATAACACAACAGTTACTGTGCAGTGCAAGGGAAGACTATATTTTGGTGCATCACCTCTGTTGGTTATTAGGCTGCCTTTTAAGGCTCCCTGATAGCTGCATTGCTGTTTTCACACTGCTGAGCAAACTGCTTTTTTCAAAGCAATCCAAATTTTATTGTTTTGTCCTGGTGAGTTACTGAGCGTTCAATTTTCACACACCGTACAGCGGTGTATGCTCCTCATACAGTACCGTGTACCGGCTGGTATCACGGCCAAATTGAAGCTATCTAAGTATGTGACTCTGTAAGGAAAAGCCGAGGAGTTTGTCTGTCCTTACAGACCTACACTCTAGGGAGATTCCAATTCTGTCCAATTCTATATACACCTTGTAGTTAGTCATACACTAGGCAATTTCTGCCTGTCACATGGCGGTGTAATCTGTCCTGGGCCAGAGACAATAGTTCAGCGTCCTCCAATCTACAGTGAGATTCAAATTCTCACCAATACTCTATACAGCTTCTGTCTTCTTATACACCAGCCAATTTCTGCCTGTCACATTGCGGTGTAATCTCTACTGGGCCTGAGACAATAGTTCAGTGTCCTCCAATCTACAGTGAGCTTCAAATTCTCACCAATACTATATACAGCTTCTGTCTTCTCATACACCAGCCAATTTCTGCCTGTCACATTGCGGTGTGATCTCTACTGGGCCTGAGACAATAGCTCAGCGTCCTCCAATCTACAGTGAGCTTCAATTTCTCACCAATACTATATACATCTTCTGCTTTCTCATACACCAGCCAATTTCTGCCTGTCAGATTGCGGTGTAATCTCTACTGGGCCTGAGACAATAGTTCAGCGTCCTCCAATCTACAGTGAGATTCAAATTCTCACCAATACTATATACAGCTTCTGCCTTCTCATTCACCAGCCAATTTCTTGCTGTCACATTGCGGTGTAATCTCTACTGGGCCTGAGACAATAGTTCAGCGTCCTGCAATCTACAGTGAGATTCAAATTCTCACCATTACTCTATAGACCCTTTACCTTGTTTTACAATACCATATAGCTGTTGTTATTTTGGGAACTTTTTAAAAAAAAAAGAAGTATGGTGGAAGAGGCCGTGGAAGTGGGCGGGGGTTGCCAGCTGGTCCTGATAGTGGTGTTGGTGGTGGTGCTTCTGCTGGTTGTGGCAAAAGCACAATAGCACCTAAGGCAGGATGTGGTGAGCCGGCGTCATTGTCTGGCTCCACAAGGCCTCGTAGGCTCCCTTTTCTGGGAGTAGGTAAACCGCTTTTAAAGCCGGAGCTTCAGGAACAAGTTTTGGTTTACATTGCTGACACAGCCTCCAGCTCTATCGCCTCATCTTCTGAAGTTTCAAAAAATAAAAGCACTGCGTCGTCAGTGGAGGCTCCTGGTCAGGAACAACACCTTTCCTTGTGTCCTTCACCCCTACCAAAAGTGAAGGATGTGGCAGGCCACACTACAGATTACTCCATGGAGCTCTTTTCTCATACCATGCCTGGGTTATCAAGTCAAATCGTGAATTCCCCAGTCCAAGATGAATCTGACATGGAGTGCACTGATGCACAGCCACTGATAGATGATTCTGCTGGTACATTCACTCAGAGCACTACATTGTCCTCGCAGTGCACTGAGCCAGAATCTGACCCTGATGGAACTCAGGTGCCCCTTCCCGCATACTATACCACCATACATGGTGACATAGAGGAAGGTGCACATGACATTGAAGAGGAGGTGATGGATGACCCAGTTGTTGACCCAGATTGGCATCCATTGGGGGAAGAGGGTGCCGCTGCCAATAGCTCAGAAGAGGAGGAGGAGCATCTGCAGCAGGTATCGACATCGCAACAGCTGTTATCTGGCAGGCCCGGAGTAGTCCAAAAACAGGTTACAAAAACCAAAAGAGTTGCAGGACAGCTTGGCCAGATGGTCAAAATAGCACAGCGTGCAAGGCCTCAAAATGTCTTCCATAGTAGGAAGAATGCAGTGTGACACTTTTTTGAACAAAATCCTAATGATCAGGCAAAGGTTATCTGTAAGAAATGCGCAAAGACCTTTAGCCGAGGGAAAAATCTGAGAAATTTGAATACCAGTTGCATGCTTAGACATTTAACCACCATGCACTTGCAAGCGTGGACGGACTACCAAACCTCACGTACCACATGTGCAACTGCTCCCAAAGAAGGTAGCCAGCAACACTACATTGTTTCCCCCACTGTAAGCCCACCGGTTAGCACACCACCTGCAGCAAATTTTGAGGTGTCGTCGCAAGGCCAAAGCAGTCAGGGAAACACAATGTTATATCAACGAAAGACTGAATCTAGGCCATCAGAAAGAACACCAACTCCATCACCATCATCAACCCTCTCTCAGTCCGCCATGTCCACCGCTAGTTCCACCATATGCAGCTCTCAAGTCCAGCTCACCTTATCAGAGACTTTGAGTAGGACAAGAAAGTACTCAGCCTCTCATCCGCATACACTGGGCTTGAACGCCCACATTGTCAAACTAATCTCGTTTGAGATTATGCCCTTTCGGTTGGTGGAAAGCGCAGCTTTCCGCGAACTCATGGCCTATGCAGTAACACGCTATGACCTACCCAGTCGCCACTTCTTTTCTCGCAAAGCCGTCCCAGCCCTGCACCTTCATGTGAAAGACCGCATTGTCCATGCACTCAAGCAATCAGTGAATGGAAAGGTGCACCTCACAACTGATGCATGGTCCAGTAGTCATGGCCAGGGCGGTTACGTGTCCATCACTGCGCACTGGGTTAATGTGGTGGATGCAGGGTCCACAGGGGACAGCGGTGGTGGGACAGTGCTGCCTATGCCACGGTATAGGAAACAGTTGGTTGTAGGCGTTCGACCCTCCTCCTCCTCCTCCAGAAGCGAAAGCTCGTCCACTGAGCGCAGTCGCACGAGCACTCCATCCGCAGCTGCCAGTGTTGCACACGAGGTGTCCCCCTAACTATCAGCTAGTGAAAAGCGTCAGCAAGCTATGTTGCAGATGATGTGTTTGGGCGACAGACACACCACGGAGGTACTGGCCGACTACTTTCAGTGACAATCTGAGTCATAGCTGGGCAGTCTACATCTTGAGGTAGGCAAAGTAGTTAGTGATAACGGCCGGAATTTTGTAGCAGCCATAGCCCTTTCAAAACTCAGACACATATCTTGCTTGGCTCACACCTTGAACCTGGTGGTGCAGTGCTTCCTCAATAATTATCCGGAGTTAACAGGCCTGCTCCATAAGGTTCGAAGACTGTGCTCGCACATCCGCTGGTCGCCGGTACACTCTAGTCGTATGCAGAAGCTGCAGCGATTGCTCCACCTTCTCAAGCACCGCCTAATTATCGACGTTGCAACAAGGTGGAACTCCACCCTGCACATGGTTGAGCGGCTGTGCGAACAGAGGCAGGCCGAAATGCATTTGTGGGAGGATACACAGGCCGGCACTTTGAGGGCAGACATGGAGTTGACAGGTATGCAGTGGTCGAAGCTGAAAGACCTCTGTAAAGTCCTTCAGTGTTTTGAGGAATGCACACAGCTGGTAAGCGCAGACGATGCCGTCATAAGCATGAGCATCCCACTTATGCGTCAGCTCATGCAAACTTTGACGCACATTAAGTAGCAGGCGTCTGCAGCTGAGGTAGATGAGGAGGAAGAGGTGGAGGGAAGCCTTGATGACATTCAGCCATTGTCTGCTCCGGAACCTCTCCTGGATGAGGTGGAGGAAGAAGAGGAAGAGGAGGAGGAGGAGGAGGATGATGATGGGGATGATTATTTAGGGGAGGAGGATGCTTCTCGTGGGGCAAGAGAAAATGATGGTGTGGCAAGTTCTGGTACAGGGTTTGTGCGTGACTGGAGGGATGTGGATTTGCCAGAAAGTGCTCCTCCATCCAGCACTGGCAGTGCGTCATTCACACCGGGAACATTGGCCCACATGTCAGATTCTGCCTTGCAGATCCCAAAAAGGGACCCCCGCATTGCCAAAATGATGAATGATAATGACTAGAGTTGAGCGAAACGGGTCGAAAAATTTCAAAAGTCGCCGACTTTTGGCAAAGTCGGGTTTCATGAAACGAAACCCGACCCTAGGATGAGGTCGGCCACGAGGTCGGCGACTTACGCGCCAAAGTCACGTTTCAAAAGTTTGTTTTGCGCTCTTTTTCAGCCAATCAGGATCCACGGACACTGTGGGCAACGTGATGACATAGGCACGGGTCACCACCATCTTTCAGAAGGGCATGCAAGTGATTGGCTTGCTTTGGAGGGTGTCACAGGGGGTATAAAAGGGCATGCACGCCGACCGCCATGTTACTCATGCTGATCTCAGAATAGGGAGAGCTGCTGCTGCTGCTGATTTAGTAGGGAGAGCGTTAGGCAGGGAAGAAGACACCAAAAACTGCTTCTGCTGCTAGCGATTTTGCCTGTACAACACACCAGTCACTGTGTGTGCAGTGCAAGGGGAGGCTATATAGTGGTGTATCAGTGGTGTTGGTTGTTGGGCAGCCTTCTAAGGCTTCCTGACATTCCTGCATTGCTGTTTACCCACTGCTCCGCAAACTGCTTTTTTAAAAGCAATCCCAATTTTTTTTTTTGTCCTGCTGAGAAGAAAAAAAAACTGCTTCTGCTGCTAGCGATTTTGCCTGTACAACACACCAGTCACTGTGTGTGCAGTGCAAGGGGAGGCTATATAGTGGTGTATCAGTGGTGTTGTTTGTTGGGCTGCCTTCTAAGGCTTCCTGACATTCCTGCATTGCTGTTTACCCACTGCTCCGCAAACTGCTTTTTTAAAAGCAATCCCAATTTTTTTTTTTGTCCTGCTGAGAAGAAAAAAAAACTGCTTCTGCTGCTAGAGATTTTGCCTGTACAACACATCAGTCACTGTGTGTGCAGTGCAAGGGGAGGCTATATAGTGGTGTATCAGTGGTGTTGGTTGTTGGGCTGCCTTCTAAGGCTTCCTGACATTCTTGCATTGCTTTTTACCCACTGCTCCGCAAACTGCTTTTTTAAAAGCAATCCCAATTTTTTTTTTTTGTCCTGCTGAGAAGAAAAAAAAACTGCTTCTGCTGCTAGCGATTTTGCTTGTACAACACATCAGTCACTGTGCATGCAGTGCAAGGGGAGGCTATATAGTGGTGTATCAGTGGTGTTGGTTGTTGGGCTGCCTTCTAAGGCTTCCTGACATTCCTGCATTGCTGTTTACCCACTGCTCCGCAAACTGCTTTTTTAAAAGCAATCCCAATTTTTTTTTTGTCCTGCTGAGGTACTGAGCATGCATTTTTTCACACCATACAGCGGTGTACGCTCCTCACACAGTACCGTGCAACGGCTGTTATCACAGCCACAGTGAAGCTATCAGTGTGTCACTCTGTGAGAATAAAACGAGGACATGTTCCGTTCTTACAGACCTGCACTCTAGGGAGATTCCTATTCTGCCCAATTCTACATACACCTTGTAGTTTGTGATACACTAGCCAATTTCTGCCTGTGACATAGCGCTGTGATATTCAGTGGGCCTCACACAATCCATAAGTGTCCAGTGTCCACAAGTGTGTGCAGAAATTCAAAATCTCCCTTATCCTCTAGTCACTTTGGTCACAGCTGTGCCATCGAGCCTGTGACAGAGCGCTCAGATATCAGTGGGCCTCACACAATCCAAAAGTGTCCAGTGTCCACAAGTGTCTGCTGAAGTTCAAAATCTCCCTTATCCTCTAGTCACTTTTGTCACAGCTGTGCCATCGAGCCTGTGACATAGCGCTCAGATATCAGTGGGCATCACACAATCCAAAAGTGTCCAGTGTCCACAAGTGTCTGCAGAAATTCAAAATCTCCCTTATCCTCTCGTCACTTTTGTCACAGCTGTGCCATCGAGCCTGTCACATAGCGCTCAGATATTCATTGGGCCTCACACAATCCAAAAGTGTCCAGTGTCCACAAGTGTCTGCTGAAATTCAAAATCTCCCTTATCCTCTAGTCACAGCGGTGCCATCGAGCCTGTCAATTAGCGCTCAGATATCAGTGGGCCTCACACAATCCAAAAGTGTCCAGTGTCCACAAGTGTCTGCAGAAATTCAAAATCTCCCTTATCCTCTCGTCACTTTTGTCACAGCTGTGCCATCGAGCCTGTCACATAGCGCTCAGATATCAGTGGGCCTCACACAATCCAAAAGTGTCCAGTGTCCACAAGTGTCTGCAGAAATTCAAAATCTCCCTTATCCTCTCAAGACTTTTGTCACAGCTGTGCCATCGAGCCTGTGACATAGCGCTCAGATATTCATTGGGCCTCACACAATCCAAAAGTGTCCAGTGTCCACAAGTGTCTGCTGAAATTCAAAATCTCACTTATCCTCTAGTCACTTTTGTCACAGCTGTGCCATCGAGCCTGTGACATAGCGCTCAGATATCAGTGGGCCTCACACAATCCAAAAGTGTCCAGTGTCCACAAGTGTCTGCAGAAATTCAAAATCTCCCTTATCCTCTCGTCACTTTTGTCACAGCTGTGCCATCGAGCCTGTCACATAGCGCTCAGATATTCATTGGGCCTCACACAATCCAAAAGTGTCCAGTGTCCACAAGTGTCTGCTGAAATTCAAAATCTCACTTATCCTCTAGTGACTTTGGTCACAGCTGTGCCATCGAGCCTGTGACATAGCGCTCAGATATCAGTGGGCCTCACACAATCCAAAAGTGTCCAGTGTCCACAAGTGTCTGCAGAAATTCAAAATCTCCCTTATCCTCTTGTCACTTTTGTCACAGCTGTGCCATTGAGCCTGTCACATAGCGCTCAGATATTCATTGGGCCTCACACAATCCAAAAGTGTCCAGTGTCCACAAGTGTCTGCTGAAATTCAAAATCTCCCTTATCCTCTAGTCACTTTTGTCACAGCTGTGCCATCGAGCCTGTCACATAGCACTCAGATATCAGTGGGCCTCACACAATCCAAAAGTGTCCAGTGTCCACAAGTGTCTGCAGAAATTCAAAATCTCCCTTATCCTCTCGTCACTTTTGTCACAGCTGTGCCATCGAGCCTGTCACATAGAGCTCAGATATTCATTGGGCCTCACACAATCCAAAAGTGTCCAGTGTCCACAAGTGTCTGCTGAAATTCAAAATCTCCCTTATCCTCTAGTCACTTTTGTCACAGCTGTGCCATTGAGCCTGTGATATAGCGCTCAGATATCAGTGGGCCTCACACAATCCAAAAGTGTCCAGTGTCCACAAGTGTCTGCTGAAATTCAAAATCTCCCTTATCCTCTAGTCACTTTGTTCACAGCTGTGCCATCGAGCCTGTCACATAGCGCTCAGATGTCAGTGGTCCTCACACAATCCAAAAGTGTCCAGTGTCCACAAGTGTCTGCTGAAATTCAAAATCTCACTTATCCTCTAGTGACTTTGGTCACTGCTGTGCCATCGAGCCTGTGACATAGCGCTCAGATATCAGTGGGCCTCACACAATCCAAAAGTGTCCAGTGTCCACAAGTGTCTGCAGAAATTCAAAATCTCCCTTATCCTCTCGTCACTTTTGTCACAGCTGTGCCATCGAGCCTGTCACATAGCGCTCAGATATTCATTGGGCCTCACACAATCCAAAAGTGTCCAGTGTCCACAAGTGTCTGCTGAAATTCAAAATCTCACTTATCCTCTAGTCACTTTTGTCACAGCTGTGCCATCGAGCCTGTGACATAGCGCTCAGATATCAGTGGGCCTCACACAATCCAAAAGTGTCCAGTGTCCACAAGTGTGTGCAGAAATTCAAAATCTCCCTTATCCTCTAGTCACTTTGGTCACAGCTGTGCCATCGAGCCTGTGACATAGCGCTCAGATATTCAGTGGGCCTCACACAATCCAAAAGTGTCCAGTGTCCACAAGTGTGTGCAGAAATTCAAAATCTCCCTTATCCTCTAGTCACTTTGGTCACAACTGTGCCATCGAGCCTGTGACAGAGCGCTCAGATATTCAGTGGGCCTTACACAATCCAAAAGTGTCCAGTGTCCACAAGTGTCTGCAGAAATTCAAAATCTCCCCTGTCCTATAGACACCTTGTACCTTGTTTTACATTACTATATAGTTTGTTGGATTTTGTCTACATTTCTACCAAAAATGAGGAAGGCTGGCGGAAGAGGCCGTGGAATTGGGTGGGGGTTGGCAGCTGGTAATGATGGTGTTGGTGGTGGATCTGATGGTAGTGGCAAGAGCAAAATAGGACCGAATGCAGGAGGTGTTGAGCCTGCGTCATCATCTGGCTACATAAGGCCTCGAACGCTTAGTTTTCTAGGAGTTGGCAAACCGCTTTTAAAGCCAGAGCATCAGGAACAAGTTTTGTCTTACATTGCTGACTCAGCCTCCAGCTCTATCGCCTCCTCTTCTTCAGTTGTAAAAAGTAAAAGCACTGAGTCGTCATTGGAGGCTCATGTTCATGAACCACACCTTTCCTTGTGTCCTTCACCCCAACCAAGATTGAAGGATGACGCAGGCCATACTACTGATTACTCCATGGAGCTGTTTTCACATACCATGCCTGGATTATCAAGTGAAATGGTGAATTACCCAGGCCGAGATGAATCTGACATGGAGTGCACTGATGCACAGCCGCTGATGGATGATTCTGCTGGTACATTCACTCAGAGCACTACATTGTCCTCGCAGTGTACAGAGCCAGATTCTGACCCTGATGAGACTCAGGTGCCCCTTCCCGCACACTATACCACCATACACGGTGACACAGAGGAAGGTGCACATGACATAGAAGAGGAGGTGATGGATGACCCAGTTGTTGACCCAGATTGGCATCCATTGGGGGAAGAGGGTGCTGCTTCCAATAGCTCAGATGAGGAGCATCCACAGCAGACATCGACATCGCAACAGCTGTTATCTGGCAGGCCCGGAGCACTCCAAAGACAGGTTCCAAACATCAAAAGAGTTGCTGGACAGCTTGTCCAGAGGGTCAAAAGATCACAGTGTGCTAGGCCGCAAAATGTCTGCCAAAGTAGGAAGAGTGCAGTGTGGCACTTTTTTGAACAAAATCCTCATGATCATGCCAAGGTTATCTGTAAGAAGTGCGCAAAGACCTTTAGCTGAGGGAAAAATCTGAAAAATTTGAATACCAGTTGCATGCTTAGACATTTAACCAGCATGCACTTGCAAGCGTGGACACAACACCAAACCTCAAGTGCCACATGTGCAACTGATCACAACTAAGGTAGTCAGCAACGCTACATTGTTTCCCCCACTGTAAGCCCACCGGTTAGCACAGCAGCAAATGTTGAGGTGTCGTTGCAAGGCCACAGCAGACAGGGAATCCCACTGTTATATCAACGAAAGACTGATTCTAGGCCATCAGAAAGAACACCAACTCCATCACCATCATCAACCCTCTCTCAGTCCGCCCTGTCCAAAGCTACTTCCAACATATGCAGCTCTCAAGTCCAGCTCACCCTCCCAGACACTATGAGTAGGTCAAGAAAGTACTCAGTCTCTTATCCGCGTACACTGGGTTTGAACGCCCACATTGCCAAACTAATCTCATTTGAGATGATGCCCTTTCGGTTGGTGGAAAGCGCAGCTTTCCGCGAACTCATGGCCTATGCAGTACCACGCTATGACCTACCCAGTCGCCACTTCTTCTCTCGCAAAGCCATCCCAGCCCTCCACCATCATGTGAAAGACCGCATTGTCCATGCACTCAAGCAGTCAGTGAGCGGAAAGGTGCACCTCACAACTGATGCATGGTCCAGTCGTCATGGCCAGGGCCGTTACGTGTCCATCACTGCGCACTGGGTTAATGTGGTGGATGCAGGGTCCACAGGGGACAGCGGTGGTGGGACAGTGCTGCCTAGCCCACGGTATAGGAAACAGTTGGCTGTAGGCGTTCGACCATCCTCCTCTTCCAGAAGCGAAAGCTCGTCCACAGAGCGCAGTTGTACGAGCACTCCATCTGCAGCTGCCACTGTTGCACACGAGGTGTCCCCCTATCGAGCAGCTAGTGGAAAGCGTCAGCAGGCAGTGTTGCAGATGATGTGTTTGGGCGACAGACACACTGCCGAGGTGCTGGCCGAGTACTTTCAGTGACAAACTGAGTCATGGCTGGGCAGTGTACATCTTGAGGCAGGGAAGGTAGTTAGTGATAACGGGCGTAATTTTGTGGCAGCCATAGCCCTTTCAAAACTCAGCCACATACCTTGCTTGGCTCACAATTTGAACCTGGTGGTGCAGTGCTTCCTCAAAAATTATCCGGAGTTAACAGCCCTGCTCCAGAAGGTGCGAAGACTGTGCGCGCACATCCGCCGGTCGCCTGTACACTCCGTTCGTATGCAGAAGCTGCAGCGATTGCTCCACCTTCCCAACCACCGCCTCATTATCGACATTGCAACAAGGTGGAACTCCACCCTGCACATGGTGGAGCGGCTGTGCGAGCAGAGGCAGGCCATAATGCATTTGTGGGAGGATACACGGCCAGGCACTTTGAGAGCAGACATGGAGTTGACCGGTGTGCAGTGGTCGAAGCTGAAAGACCTCTGTAAAGTCCTTCAGTGTTTTGAGGAATGCACACGGCTGGTAAGTGCAGACGACGCCATCCTAGGCATGAGCATCCCACTTATGCGTCTGCTCATGCAAACTTTGACGCACCTTAAGGAGCAGGCTTCTGCAGCCAATGTTGATGAGGAGGAAGAGGAGGAGGGAATCCTTGATGACATTCAGCCATTGTCTGCTCAGGGACCTCTCCTGGACGAGGTGGAGGAAGAAGAGGAGGAGGAGGAGGATGATGGGGATGATTACTTAGGGGAGGAGGATGCATCTCGTGGGGCAAGTGAAAATGTTGGCGTGGCAAGGTCTGGTACAGGGTTTGTGCGTGACTGGAGGGATGTGGATTTGCCAGAAAGTGCTCCTCCAACCAGCACTCGCAGTGCATCATTGACACCGGGAACATTGGCCCACATGTCAGATTATGCCTTGCAGATCCTAAAAAGGGACCCCCGCATTGCCAAAATGATGAACGATGACGACTACTGGTTGGCCAGCATCCTGGATCCACGCTATAAAGGCAAATTACAAAACATCATGCCACAGGAGAACCTTGACCTAATATTGGCTAATAAACAAGCAACTCTGGTAAATCGGTTGCTTGAGGCATTCCCAGCACACAGCAGCGGTGATGGTTCTCACACGAGCCGTACGGGCCGGGGGCAGCTTGGCAGAGGTGTTCGTGGTGCACACAGCAGAAGTGGCGTTGGAGACAGGGGTTTCATGACAATGTTGTGGACTGATTTTTCAAGTACCGCTCACACAACTGGTAATACTGCATCGATGGAAAGTGACAGGAGACAGCAGTTGTCAACTATGGTTACAAACTACTTTTCCTCCCATATCGATGTTCTCCCACACAGGTCATTCCCCTTTGACTATTGGGCCGCTAAACTGGACACCTGGCCTGAATTGGCACAATATGCCTTACAGGAGCTCGCTTGCCCAGCTGCAAGTGTGCTATCGGAAAGAGTCTTCAGTGCAGCTGGATCAATCCTGACAGAAAAAAGGACCCGTCTGTCAACCCAAAATGTGGATGATCTAACCTTCATTAAAATGAACCACGCATGGGTTTCCAAGGATTTTGTCCCACCTTCCCCTGATGACACATAGGGTGACAGAAAAATGGCTTGCTTTGGTCCACCTCTTCCTGGTACTTGACCTATTTCGCCTTTTGCATCAGCTGAATGTCCAACATCAACATATGCCACTTTCTAAAACTCCCTAACTGTGCTGCCTCCCCCCCCATGGCTGGGGGTCACCACCTAGCACACGACACCGTGCGAGTACCATTGCCCTGGACAGGTGGGTAGGCCGACTCTTGGGCGCGGGCACTGGCACAGGGTCCTTCATAGTGCAATCAAGTGTCTCTGACGGTGGTGGTGCACACCCGCCGTCAGACACACCGCCGTACTATGAGGGGCCCAGTGCCAGTACCGACGCCCACGAGTGGGCCCCCCTTGCTTGGGCAGGGCCCCAGCATTTGCAATCTTTACCTCTCCCTGCTCCTCCGCTGTGTAGTCTGGGCCGTCAAATCCATACTGTGCCTGACACCGTATGAGCCTGCCTCCTGATGTATAGACATATATTTTGAATGTGTACGCTATCCATACATGTTATCCGGGGAAACGGTACCCTTTCTAACCTTTGTGCAATCACGTGCAATCCATACTGGGCCTAACACCGTCTGAGCCTGCCTCCTGATGTATAGACATATATTTTGAATGTGTACGCTATCCATACATGTTATCCGGGGATACGGTACCCTTTCTAACCTTTGTGCAATCACGTGCAATCCATACTGGGCCTAACACCGTCTGAGCCTGCCTCCTGATGTATAGACATATATTTTGAATGTGTACGCTATCCATACATGTTATCTGGGGATACGGTACCCTTTCTAACCTTTGTGCAATCACGTGCAATCCATACTGGGCCTAACACCGTCTGAGCCTGCCTCCTGATGTATAGACATATATTTTGAATGTGTACGCTATCCATACATGTTATCCGGGGATACGGTACCCTTTCTAACCTTTGTGCAATCACGTGCAATCCATACTGGGCCTAACACCGTCTGAGCCTGCCTCCTGATGTATAGACATATATTTTGAATGTGTACGCTATCCATACATGTTATCCGGGGATACAGTACCCTTTCTAACCTTTGTGCAATCACGTGCAATCCATACTGGGCCTAACACCGTCTGAGCCTGCCTCCTGATGTATAGACATATATTTTGAATGTGTACGCTATCCATACATGTTATCCGGGGATACGGTACCCTTTCTCACCTTTGTGCAATCACGTGTAATCCATACTGGGCGTGAGAACGGCTGGCGAGCTGTTAAGCAAGCTACAGCACCTGTGGTTTGCACACGTAAGTTTTTCATTTTTTCAGGAATGACGGTTAGGCCTAATTCCGGAACTGCCGTTGACCTGCACTTAGTGGGAAATCATTGTTCGTGGGTAATAATTGTAATCAGTGATCCCCATCACTAACGTTGTTCAGCGAGTTATCTGCACCTGTAAGCGACAAACGCTGGCCTTTTCAGTGTAGCGCACATGCAGTCACGGACATGTAAGGGCATGACACACCAGTTATTGGCCAATCTCTTGTGCCAGAGCCTCACGTGTCCCTCTAGTAAGCCGGACTCGGACCTCGGGGCATGACGGAGTCTCGTTCGTTAACGGAATTAAGCTTGCAATGTGTGCATCTGTTCTGTAGCTGGCATGGTTGAGGTTTCCCAGGTGGAGTCGAATTTAACCGTAGGCTCCACTCCTGGTGGTGCCCTTCTGGACATTCCTTTAAGGTTCAGCTTTGCAACCATACTGCCCACGTAAAACAAACACTTTGCCTTCATGAACGCTGTTTGGAGGGTCATGACTCGTGGGAATAACGCCGCCCAATCAGTTAACCTGCTAGAGAGATCGTTCGTTGCTCCCAAGCATGACATCACACTCCCTAGGAAGAAGGTAATGCCACTGTGGCGACCGTACTCCTGGGGGCGACACAAGTGCACTAATGCCCAGCCACTGCTCGATGAATCTGCTGGTACATTGACCCAGACCACTACATTCCCCTCGCACGCTACATGACCTGAATCTGACCCTGATGAAACTCAGGTTACCCTTCCCATATACAGTTCCATCTTACACGGTGACAAAGAGGAAGCTGCAGATGAAAGTGCAGGTTCGGCCCACCCGCCATCAGACACACCACCGCACTATCAGGGGCCCTGTGCCAGTGCCGTCGCCAACGAGTGGGCCCCCCCTGCTTGCTCAGGATCACAGCACTTGCAAAGTTGAAATACTGTGCAGTGAGATGGAAGATGGGGACGACGAGGAGTCCAGACAAGTACAGGGATTCCCTAGCGAGGAGACTTATTTGATTGTTTTCAATGTTGGGACAGCAATTTTTGGGGAACACTATACTCTGGAGAATGATAGATGGGGCCCACCATACACTGGAACATTCCAAAGGTGGACATCAGACACTGGAGCAGCATTTACAGGGCCCATTGTACACTAGAGCATTATAAATGGTGCCCATTATGTTTGGAGCATTATTTGGGCCCATAAGACAGTGGAGCTTCATCCATGGGGACCAACATATACTGTAGCATTATGTGGAGCTCATCATATACTGTTTCAAACATTATATGGGACCAATGATTCTGTATGGAGAAATAGATGGGCCTCGTCATGAGATGTAAAAAGTGAAGTATTTTTCATTGTACTATACCGCTATTTCTCTGCCGTATCGGAGCATGATGAGTTGTGGTATGTGTTAAAGGGGCGCTCTTTCGCCCAGGGCACATGAAAACCTGCAGCCAGCCCTCCCCCTACAACTTTAGCCAAATAACCCCCATTTTTCAGTGCGTAACTTGTATTATGAAGTTAATTAAGGTTGACAAGCTTAAGTAAGAAGAATTGATGCTTTTGGCATTCAAATGGGCACTGTAGGTGTGTTTCCTGTCCTCCTCTCACTGCCGACTTTTATTCCCCATTGACTTACATTGGGTTTCGTGTTTCGGGACGACCCCGACTTTTCCCTATAATCGGACGATCTTGCTCGACCCGACTTTTGGAAAAGTCGGGTTTCACGAAACGAAACTAGACCCTAAAAAACCAAAAGTCGCTCAACTCTAATAATGACTACTGGTTGGCCAGCATCCTGGATCTATGCTATAAAGGCAAATTCCAAAACATAATGCCACAGGAGAACCTTGACCTAATATTGGCTAACAAACAAGCAACTCTGGTAAACTGGTTGGTGGAGGCATTCCCAGCACACATCAGCGTTGATGGTTCTCACACAAGCCGTAGGGGCCGGGGCAGCTTGGAAGAGGTGTTCGTGGTGCACACATCAGAAGTGGCATTGGAGACAGGGGTTTCATGACCATGTTGTGGACTGATTTTTCAAGTCCCGTTCACATGACTGGTAATAATGCATCGACAGAAAGTGACAGGAGACAGCAGTTGTCAACTATGGTTACAAACTACTTCTCGTTCCATATCGATGTTTTCCCTCACAGGTCATTCCCATTTGACTATTGGGCCGCTAAACAGGACACCTGGCCTGAATTGGCACAATATGCCTTACAGCAGCTCGCTTGCTCAGCTGCAAGTATGCTATCAGAAAGAGTCTTCAGTGCAGCTGGATCAATCCTGACAGAAAAAAGGACCCGTCTGTCGACCCAAAATGTGGATGATCTAACCTTCATTAAAATGAACCATGCATGGGTTTCCAAGGATTTTGTCCCACCTTACCCTGATGACACATAGTTTGATAGAAAAATGGCTTGATTTGGTCCTCCTCTTCCTCGGACTTGACCAATTTCGCCTTTAGCAGCAGCTGAATGTCCCAGATCAACATATGCCATTTTGTAGACCTCCCTAACTGGGCAGCCTCCGCCCCCCCATGGCCGGGGTCACCACCTAGCGCACACAACCGTGCGAGTGCCGTTGCCCTGGACAGGTGGGTAGGCCCACTCTTGGACGCGGGCACTGGCACAGGGTCCCTCATAGTGCAATCAAGTGTCTCTGATGGTGGGGGTGCACACCCGCCATCAGACACACCGCCGTACTATGAGGGGCCCAGTGCCAGTACCGACACCCACGAGTGTGCCCCCCTTGCTTGCAATGTTTACCTCTCCCTTCTCCTCCGCTGTGTAGTCTGGGCTGTCAAATCCTTCACTGGGACTGCCACTACAAATTTGTTGAACTGATAGATGATGGTTAAGACGTAGCTATGCCCTGTCCCGCTGGCCGGGCTCTAGCTTGAGATGATCAATGGCTCCCATTTCTTATGGACGTCGACTCACAATGACATGCAGTGGTGGTTTATTATCAGCTTTCACAGTTTTCCTACTCACAGACGTGTGACATTCCGGCGCACATTTTTAAATGTGCCCTCTCATGCCAATCCCATAGAATCGCCTACGACCTGTGGCTTCTGTCTTTTGCACTCCAAAGTTACGTGACAGATCATGATAGGCAGTGAGCAACATGTTTACATCTCTCCCTGTGATAACAATTTGATGGAGATGAGTAACGCTGATGGAATCAACGGTACTGTGATACAGCAACACTTTCTTCACAAAGTTATGTTTTCGCTGTTTCCACACACAAATTAATTGAGGGTCAGCATCGCCACTGAGAATTGTGACAGAAGTTTTTCCCGTGATTATTAATTCCTAGATTTCTGCAATCACTAGACTTTATGTCAGTAATTGTATGCATCTCATTTCCTATTGCAGAGAGGCTGGACTGTCTTACTGAGATAGAAATATATATAAAGATTTAAAAATACCACCAAAAGTGTATACTGGTGTACGCTTCAAAAACATTTCCTTTTTTCTACTTTTTAGATTGTTGTCTAATCCATACTGAGAACACGGAGATTTTAAATGTTTAAACTATGCTATATATACCCGCTATCCAGTGATAATGTACCCTTTCTCACCTTTGTCCAATCACGTCTAATCCATACTGGGCCTGAGACCATCTGAGCCTGCCTCCTGATCTGTAGACATAGGTTTTTAATGTGCAAACTATGCTACATATATACGTGCTATCCGGTGAAACTGTACCCTTTATCAACTTTCTATAATGTTGTCGAATCCATACTGGGCCTGAGAACGGCTGCCGAGTAGAGTTGAGCGACTTTTGTTTTTTTAGGGTCTCGTTTCGTTTCGTGAAACCCGACTTTTCCAAAAGTCGGGTCGAGCAAGATCGTCCGATTATAGGGAAAAGTCGGGGTCGTCCCGAAACACGAAACCCAATGTAAGTCAATGGGGAATAAAAGTCGGCAGTGAGAGGAGGACAGGAAACACACCTACAGTGTCCATTTGAATGCCAAAAGCATCAATTCTTCTTACTTAAGCTTGTCAACCTTAATTAACTTCATAATACAAGTTACGCACTGAAAAATGGGGGTTATTTGGCTAAAGTTGTGGGGGGGGGAGGGCTGGCTGCAGGTTTTCATGTGCCCTGGGTGAAAGAGCGCCCCTTTAACACATACCACAACTCATCATGCTCCGATACGGCAGATAAATAGCGGTATAGTACAATGAAAAATACCTCACTTTTTACATCTCATGACGAGGCCCATCTATTTCTCCATACAGAATCATTGGTCCCATATAATGTTTGAAACAGTATATGATGAGCTCCACATAATGCTACAGTATATGTTGGTCCCCATGGATGAAGCTCCACTGTCTTATGGGCCCAAATAATGCTCCAAACATAATGGGCCCCATTTCTAATGCTCTAGTGTATAATGGGCCCTGTAAATGCTGCTCCAGTGTCTGATGTCCACCTTTGGAATGTTCCAGTGTATGGTGGGCCCCATCTATCATTCTCCAGAGTATAGTGCTCCCCAAAAATTGCTGTCCCAACATTGAAAACAATCAAATAAGTCTCCTCGCTAGGGAATCCCTGTACTTGTCTGGACAGGTGCTATAGCTTGCTTAACAGCTCGCCAGCCGTTCTCACGCCCAGTATGGATTGCACGTGATTGCACAAAGGTTAGAAAGGGTACCGTATCCCTGGATAACATGTATGGATAGCGTACACATTCAAAATATATGTCTCAGGAGGCAGGCTCAGACGGTGTTAGGCCCAGTATGGATTGCACGTGATTGCACAAAGGTTAGAAAGGGTACCGTATCCCTGGATAACATGTATGGATAGCGTACACATTCAAAATATATGTCTATACAGCATGAGGCAGGCTCAGACGGTGTTAGGCCCAGTATGGATTGCACGTGATTGCACAAAGGTTAGAAAGGGTACCGTATCCCTGGATAACATGTATGGACAGCGTACACATTCAAAATATATGTCTATACAGCATGAGGCAGGCTCAGACGGTGTTAGGCCCAGTATGGATTGCACGTGATTGCACAAAGGTTAGAAAGGGTACCGTATCCCTGGATAACATGTATGGATAGCGTACACATTCAAAATATATGTCTATACAGCATGAGGCAGGCTCAGACGGTGTTAGGCCCAGTATGGATTGCACGTGATTGCACAAAGGTTAGAAAGGGTACCGTATCCCTGGATAACATGTATGGATAGCGTACACATTCAAAATATATGTCTATACAGCATGAGGCAGGCTCAGACGGTGTTAGGCCCAGTATGGATTGCACGTGATTGCAAAAAGGTTAGAAAGGGTACCGTATCCCTGGATAACATGTATGGATAGCGTACACATTCAAAATATATGTCTATACAGCATGAGGCAGGCTCAGACGGTGTTAGGCCCAGTATGGATTGCACGTGATTGCACAAAGGTTAGAAAGGGTACCGTATCCCTGGATAACATGTATGGATAGTGTACACATTCAAAATATATGTCTATACAGCATGAGGCAGGCTCAGACGGTGTTAGGCCCAGTATGGATTGCACGTGATTGCACAAAGGTTAGAAAGGGTACCGTATCCCTGGATAACATGTATGGATAGCGTACACATTCAAAATATATGTCTATACAGCATGAGGCAGGCTCAGACGGTGTTAGGCCCAGTATGGATTGCACGTGATTGCACAAAGGTTAGAAAGGGTACCGTATCCCTGGATAACATGTATGGATAGCGTACACATTCAAAATATATGTCTATACAGCATGAGGCAGGCTCAGACGGTGTTAGGCCCAGTATGGATTGCACGTGATTGCACAAAGGTTAGAAAGGGTACCGTATCCCTGGATAACATGTATGGATAGCGTACACATTCAAAATATATGTCTCAGGAGGCAGGCTCAGACGGTGTTAGGCCCAGTATGGATTTGACGGCCCAGGTTACACAGCGGAGGAGCAGGGAGAGGTAAAGATTGCAAATGCTGGGGCCCTGCCCAAGCAAGGGGGGCCCACTCGTGGGCGTCGGTACTGGCACTGGGCCCCTCATAGTACAGCAGTGTGTCTGACGGCGGGTGTGCACCACCACCATCAGAGACACTTGATTGCACTATGAGGGATCCTGTGCCAGTGCCCGCGCCCAAGAGTCGGCCTACCCACCTGTCCAGGGCAACGGCACTCGCACGGTGTCGTGCGCTAGGTGTTGACCCCGGCCATGGGGGGGAGGCAGCACAGTTAGGGAGTTTTAGAAAGTGGCATATGTTGATGTTGGACATTCAGCTGATGCAAAAGGCGAAATAAGTGAAGTACCAGGAAGAGGTGGACCAAAGCAAGCCATTTTTCTGTCACCCTATGTGTCATCAGGGGAAGGTGGGACAAAATCCTTGGAAACCCATGCGTGGTTCATTTTAATGAAGGTTAGATCATCCACATTTTGGGTTGACAGACGGGTCCTTTTTTCTGTCAGGATTGATCCAGCTGCACTGAAGACTCTTTCCGATAGCACACTTGCAGCTGGGCAAGCGAGCTCCTGTAAGGCATATTGGGCCAATTCAGGCCAGGTGTCCAGTTTAGCGGCCCAATAGTCAAAGGGGAATGACCTGTGTGGGAGAACATCGATATGGGAGGAAAAGTAGTTTGTAACCATAGTTGACAACTGCTGTCTCCTGTCACTTTACATCGATGCAGTATTACCAGTTCTGTGAGCGGTATTTGAAAAATCAGTCCACAACATTGTCATGAAACCCCTGTCTCCAACGCCACTTCTGCTGTGTGCACCACGAACACCTCTGCCAAGCTGCCCCCGGCCCGTACGGCTCGTGTGAGAACCATCACCGCTGCTGTGTGCTGGGAATGCCTCAAGCAACCGATTTACCAGAGTTGCTTGTTTATTAGCCAATATTAGGTCAAGGTTCTCCTGTGGCATGATGTTTTGTAATTTGCCTTTATAGCGTGGATCCAGGATGCTGGCCAACCAGTAGTCGTCATCGTTCATCATTTTGGCAATGCGGGGGTCCCTTTTTAGGATCCGCAAGGCATAATCTGACATGTGGGCCAATGTTCCCGGTGTCAATGATGCACTGCGAGTGCTGGGTGGAGGAGCACTTTCTGGCAAATCCACATCCCTCCAGTCACGCACAAACCCTGTACCAGACCTTGCCACGCCAACATTTTCACTTGCCCCACGAGATGCATCCTCCTCCCCTAAGTAAACATCCCCATCATCCTCCCCCTCCTCCTCTTCTTCCTCCACCTCGTCCAGGAGAGGTCCCTGAGCAGACAATGGCTGAATGTCATCAAGGATTCCCTCCTCCTCTTCCTCCTCATCAACATTGGCTGCAGACGCCTGCTCATTAAGGTGCGTCAAAGTTTGCATGAGCAGACGCATAAGTGGGATGCTCATGCTTAGGATGGCGTCGTCTGTGCTTACCAGCCGTGTGCATTCTTCAAAACACTGAAGGACATTACAAAGGTCTTTCAGCTTCGACCACTGCACGCCTGTCAACTCCATGTCTGCTCTCAAAGTGCCTGGCCGTGTATCCTCCCACAAATGCATTATGGCCTGCCTCTGCTCGCACAGCCGCTCCACCATGTGCAGGGTGGAGTTCCACCTTGTTGCAATGTCGATAATGAGGCGGTGGTTGGGAAGGTGGAGCAATCGCTGCAGCTTCTGCATACGAACGGAGTGTACAGGCGACCGGCGGATGTGCGCGCACAGTCTTCGCACCTTCTGGAGCAGGGCTGTTAACTCCGGATAATTTTTGAGGAAGCACTGCACCACCAGGTTCAAGGTGTGAGCCAAGCAAGGTATGTGGCTGAGTTTTGAAAGGGCTATGGCTGCCACAAAGTTACGGCCGTTATCACTAACTACCTTGCCTGCCTCAAGATGTACACTGCCCAGCCATGACTCAGTTTGTCGCTTCAAGTACTCGGCCAGCACCTCGGCGGTGTGTCTGTCGCCCAAACACATCATCTGCAACACAGCCTGCTGATGCTTTCCACTAGCTGCTCGATAGGGGGACACATCGTGTGCAACAGTGGCAGCTGCAGATGGAGTGCTCGTACGACTGCGCTCTGTGGACGAGCTTTCGCTTCTGGAGGAGGAGGAGGAGGAGGAGGAGGGTCGAACGCCTACAGCCAACTGTTTCCTATACCGTGGGCTAGGCAGCACTGTCCCACCACCGCTGTCCCCTGTGGACCCTGCATCCACCACATTAACCAAGTGCGCAGTGATGGACACGTAACGGCCCTGGCCATGCCGACTGGACCATGCATCAGTTGTGAGGTGCACCTTTCCGCTCACTGACTGCTTGAGTGCATGGACAATGCGGTCTTTCACATGATGGTGGAGGGCTGGGATGGCTTTGCGAGAGAAGAAGTGGCGACTGGGTAGGTCATAGCGTGGTACTGCATAGGCCATGAGTTCGCGGAAAGCTGTGCTTTCCACCAACCGAAAGGGCATCATCTCAAACGAGATTAGTTTGGCAATGTGGGCGTTCAAACCCAGTGTACGCGGATGAGAGACTGAGTACTTTCTTGACCTACTCATAGTGTCTGGGAGGGTGAGCTGGACTTGAGAGCTGCATATGGTAGAAGTAGCGGTGGACAGGGCGGACTGAGAGAGGGTTGATGATGGTGATGGAGTTGGTGTTCTTTCTGATGGCCTAGAATCAGTCTTTCGTTGATATAACAGTGGGATTCCCTGACTGCTGTGGTCTTGCAACGACACCTCAACATTTGCTGCTGTGCTAACCGGTGGGCTTACAGTGGGGGAAACAATGTAGCGTTGCTGACTACCTTCGTTGTGATCAGTTGCACATGTGGCACTTGAGGTTTGGTGTTGTGTCCATGCTTGCAAGTGCATGCTGGTTAAATGTCTAAGCATGCAACTGGTATTCAAATTTTTCAGATTTTTCCCTTGGCTAAAGGTCTTTGCGCACTTCTTACAGATAACCTTGGCCTGATCATGAGGATTTTGTTCAAAAAAGTGCCACACTGCACTCTTCCTACTTTGGCAGACATTTTGCGGCCTAGCACGCTGTGATCTTTTGACCCTCTGGACAAGCTGTCCAGCAACTCTTTTGATGTTTGGAACCTGTCTTTGGAGTGCTCCGGGCCTGCCAGATAACAGCTGTTGCGATGTCGATGTCTGCTGTGGATGCTCCTCATCTGAGCTATTGGAAGCAGCACCCTCTTCCCCCAATGGATGCCAATCTGGGTCAACAACTGGGTCATCCATCACCTCCTCTTCTATGTCATGTGCACCTTCCTCTGTGTCACCGTGTATGGTGGTATAGTGTGCGGGAAGGGGCACCTGAGTCTCATCAAGGACAGAATCTGGCTCTGTACACTGCAAGGACAATGTAGTGCTCTGAGTGAATGTACCAGCAGAATCATCCATCAGCGGCTGTGCATCAGTGCACTCCATGTCAGATTCATCTTGGCCTGGGTAATTCACCATTTCACTTGATAATCCAGGCATGGTATGTGAAAACAGCTCCATGGAGTAATCAGTAGTATGGCCTGCGTCATCCTTCAATCTTGGTTGGGGTGAAGGACACAAGGAAAGGTGTGGTTCATGAACATGAGCCTCCAATGACGACTCAGTGCTTTTACTTTTTACAACTGAAGAAGAGGAGGCGATAGAGCTGGAGGCTGAGTCAGCAATGTAAGACAAAACTTGTTCCTGATGCTCTGGCTTTAAAAGCGGTTTGCCAACTCCTAGAAAACTAAGCGTTCGAGGCCTTATGTAGCCAGACGATGACGCAGGGTCAGCACCTCCTGCATTCGGTCCTATTTTGCTCTTGCCACTACCATCAGATCCACCACCAACACCATCATTACCAGCTGCCAACCCCCGCCCAATTCCACGGCCTCTTCCACCAGCCTTCCTCATTTTTGGTAGAAATGTAGACAAAATCCAACAAACTATATAGTAATGTAAAACAAGGTACAAGGTGTCTATAGGACAGGGGAGATTTAGAATTTCTGCACACACTTGTGGACAGTGGACACTTTTGGATTGTGTGAGGCCCACTGATATCTGAGCGCTATGTGACAGGCTCGATGGCACAGCTGCCTGTGACCAAAGTGACGAGAGGATAATGGAGATTTTGAATCTCTGCGCACACTTTTGGACACTGGACACTTGTGGATTGTGTGAGGCCCACTGATATCTGAGCGCTATGTGACAGGCTCGATGGCACAGCTGCCTGTGACAAAAGTGACGAGAGGATAATGGAGATTTTGAATCTCTGCGCACACTTTTGGACACTGGACACTTGTGGATTGTGTGAGGCCCACTGATATCTGAGCGCTATGTGACAGGCTCGATGGCACAGCTGCCTGTGACAAAAGTGACGAGAGGATAATGGAGATTTTGAATCTCTGCGCACACTTTTGGACACTGGACACTTGTGGATTGTGTGAGGCCCACTGATATCTGAGCGCTATGTGACAGGCTCGATGGCACAGCTGCCTGTGACAAAAGTGACGAGAGGATAATGGAGATTTTGAATCTCTGCGCACACTTTTGGACACTGGACACTTGTGGATTGTGTGAGGCCCACTGATATCTGAGCGCTATGTGACAGGCTCGATGGCACAGCTGCCTGTGACAAAAGTGACGAGAGGATAATGGAGATTTTGAATCTCTGCGCACACTTTTGGACACTGGACACTTGTGGATTGTGTGAGGCCCACTGATATCTGAGCGCTATGTGACAGGCTCGATGGCACAGCTGCCTGTGACAAAAGTGACGAGAGGATAATGGAGATTTTGAATCTCTGCACACACTTTTGGACACTGGACACTTGTGGATTGTGTGAGGCCCACTGATATCTGAGCGCTATGTGACAGGCTCGATGGCACAGCTGTGACAAAAGTGACTAGAGGATAAGGGAGATTGGATTGCTTTTAAAAAAGCAGTTTGCGGAGCAGTGGGTAAACAGCAATGCCAGCGTGTCAGGAAGCCTTAAAAGGCAGCACAACAACCAACACCACTGATACACCACTATATAGCCTCCCCTTGCACTGCACACACAGTGACTTGTGTGTTGTGCAGGCCAAATCGCTAGCAGCAGAAGCAGTTTTTTTGTCATCTTCCCTGCCTAACGCTCTCCCTACAGAATCAGCAGCAACCTCTCCCTATACTAAGATCGGCAGAAGTAAGATGGCGGTCGGCGTGCACGCCCTTTTATACCCCCTGTGACGCCCACCAAAGCAAGCCAATCACTTGCATGCCCTTCTGAAAGATGGTGGTGACCCGTGCCTAGGTCATCACGTTGCCCACAGTGTCCGTGGATCCTGATTGGCTGAAAAAGAGCGCAAAACAAACTTTTGAAACGCGACTTTGGCGCGTAAGTCGCCGACCTCGTGGCCGACCTCATCCTAGGGTCGGGTTTCGTTTCATGAAACCCGACTTTGCCAAAAGTCGGCGACTTTTGAATTTTTTCGACCCGTTTCGCTCAACTCTACTGCCGAGCTGTTAAGCAAGCTACGGCACCTGTGGTTTGAACACGTAATTTTTTCATTTTGTCAGGCATGCCGGTTAGGCATAATTCCATAATTGCGGTTGACCTGCACTTACTGGGAAATCATCGTTCGTGGGGAATAATTGGAATCCCAGATCCCCATCACTAACGGTGTTCAGCGGGTTATCAGCACCTGTAAGCGACAAAAGCTGGTCCTTTCAGTGTAGCGCGCATGCAGCCACGGACATGTAAGGGCATGATAGACCTGTTATTGCTCGATCTCGCGTGCCAGAGCCTCGCGTATCCCTCTAGTAAACGTGACGTGTAACGCGGGGCCATGCCGGAGTCTCGGTCGTTAATGGAATAAAGCTGAGAAATCGCTAGCACAACTACAAACGGACATACCACACCACACACAGAATCGACAAAGCTTGCAATCTGTCCATCTTTTCTGTAGCTTGTATGGTTGTGGTTTCCCGGGTGGAGTCCAATTAAGCTACAGGCTCCACTTCTGGTGGTGCCCTTTTGGACATTCCTTTAAGATTCAGCTTTGCAATCATACTGCCTCCGGAAACCAAATACTTTGCCTTCATGGACGCAGTTTGGAGGTTCGTGGGAATAACGCCGCCCCATCGGTAGTTGGCATAATTTATTGGTAGGAAGTCCGGCGGTATATGATCGTGTTCGATTTCAAAATTTTTTTTTTTTTTGGTTTGTATTTTACATTTTTATTCCAGCCTTTCTTGACTTCATAAGGGAATGGCAAGCCTAGATCTGTGTCTCCTCCACCTCCTCCTTTTGCTCCTCCACCTCTTTTCTAAATGTAGTTGCCCTTTTCTATATGTTATTTTTGTGTTTTGAACATTTTGTCTGCTTTGGGACACCTTTAAAGGTGTTTTGTAATTGTTTTTTATGTGTTTGTATGTGTTTGTGTTTGCCTGCCATTGTTTTCAATGGGGTTCGACGGTATTCTTCGAACGTTCGATGAACATTCGACGAACTTGCCTCCTGTGCGACGAACCAAAACACTAGTGGGGTGGTTCAGCACTACCCCTGATATATAGAAGTACATTGTTAACGTTTAAACTATGCTATGTATATACCTGGTATCTGGTGATACTGTATCCTTTCTGCCAGGAAGTCCTCGTCCAACCAACACTCTAAGTGTATCATTGAAACCTGGAACATTGTCCCACATGTGTGATTATTTCTTGCGGATCTTCTTGTTATATTGTGGTGTGATCCATCCTGAGCGTGTGAGTGTCTATGGGTTACTCCTGCAATTTAGATGTACATTTAAAAATTACCTCAACACTGTATACAGCTCTACGCTTGTGATACATTACCCATTTACTGCTTGTTATATTCTGGTCTAATCCAAACTGACCAAGTGAGAGTTATTTTCTGACTGTGGAAATAAATACTGAAATTGACAACAATGACACCTACACTGTGTACAGCTGTACTCTTGAGATCCATTACCGTTTTATGGCTTTTTAGATTGTGTTGTAATCCAATACTGAGCCTGAGAGTGTTTGTGTGTGCCTCCTCAAATATCTACAGAGATTTAGAATGTTTAAACTATACTATATATACCTGCTATCTGATGATACTGTACACTTTGTCTAAATTTTATATTCTTGTCTAATCCATACTGAGCCTATGAGCGTCTCTGTGTGACTGATGGAATATATAGGGAGATTGACAATTATCCTTTGACTGAATAGAGCTGTATGCTTCTGATATAGTGCCATATATCTGATGTTATTTTAGGTCTATTTTCTGCAAAATTTTGAAGTTTGGTGGAAGAGGCCGCGGACGTGGGCTTCGGGGGGCCAGCTGGTGCTGATGGTGGTGGTGCATCTGCTGGTAATGGCAAAAGCACAAAAGCAGCTAAGGCAGGAGGTTTTGAGCCTGCGTCATGGTCTGGCTCCTGAACGCCTGGAAGGCTACCTTTTCTGGGAGTAGGTTAACCGCTTTTAAAGGCGGAGCATGAGGAACTGATTTTGGCTTACATTGCCGAAACAGACTCCAGCAAATATGCCCTCCCCTTCTGAAGTTTCAAAAAATTCAAGCACTGAGTCATCAAGTGCTGGTTCCTGGTCAGGAAGAACTCATTTCCTTGTGTCCTTCACCCCCACCAAAAGTGAATGATGCAGCAGGTCACACTTCACATTAGTCCATGTAGCTCTTTCTATCATACCTTGCCTGGGTTATCAAGTCAAATTGTGAATTTCCAAGTCCAAGATGAATCAGACATGGAGTGAGGGTAGCCAGCCAGGGCAGTGGGGTTAATCGGTACCGGGCCGGTGTCTCACAGTGATGTGTCACAGTGGTGGTGACCCGTTCCGTGGCCCTGGGCGTCCATGCAAAGGGGTGATGTTATGAATGGGTCACCGAGGAGAAAAAAGCAAAACAAGCTAAGTCACAGAAAACCAGGGAGGTTGGTAACTATGCAGATTGCAGATCCCTGATCCTACCACACAACTAGCAGCAGCCGTGGAGCGTACCTACGATGTTCCTAGACGCTTCGTCACAGCCGGAGGACTAAATAAGCCTGAAGAATGAAAAGGGGAAAACTAACTGCCCCAGAGCAGACCCCAAAGGAATAGATAGCCCCCACACATGTATTGATGGTGAAACAATATGAAGGCACAAACACAGGTAGGAAAATAGGTTGAGCAAATGATGGGGCCCAAACTAACTAGAAAGGAAAGACACTGTCTGCAACCTGCAAAATCCCCTACAAAAGTAATGTCCAACACTGATAGCAAAATTAACCTTGAAGTCACTAGACTTATCCCACTGTATCAGCACTCTGAAATATTTTGAGACAGAGCAAAAAGAGACCAAACTAGTAAGGGACAAAAAGCAAATTGGCAAAATACTGATAAATAAGAGTGGAAATTCAGCACAGCCTCCAGTCGGGGCTCGCTGACCACGCAAAAAACTGAATAGACCAACAAAATCAAGTGTGAACATTAGCAGAAAAACTTAGCATTAGATGACTGTAACAGAGCTGAAAACCAAGAGCTGACAAGCCAGAAGGAATCACCAGCAACTGAATAGGGCGTCGGCTGTCTTAAATCCAATCTGAGACTCCTGAGGTCCAATCGTCATCCTCATTCTCAGGTGGCAGATCTCCACAGATCAAATCAGCCTAACTACCTCCTGTTACCACCAGAGGGAGTCTGGAAGGAGAACTCACAACTGGTGAACCAGAGAATGAACTCACAACAGGGTGAATTATGTTTATAGGTGAATGATAAGTGACGCCACCTGTGGTTTCTGATTAGATTGACCAGCGCTGCAGTGTCGTTTCTCTGGGACAGATGTTGTGGTGCAGCTAAGATGTAGAAGCCCTGCACAGGTAGGGCCTTAGTCGCAGGGCAGATGAAAGAGTTGGGAGATGGTGTGCAGTGCAGGATGTAGCTGAGCCATGCGCCAGGCGCAGGAGAAAGATGACAGACACAGTCATGCAGTTCCTTTACCTGTACTTGGTAAGTGCCGACCAGGACCCAGAGTACACATGAAAAAGGAGTTGGTCAGCCTGGAAGCCAATTTCGAATTCTCTCTCTGCAGATAGGTAGTGTGGCCTCCGTTCTAGCGCTTATCTGAGGTACTCGCAGTGCTGAGTTCAATGAAGTTCCCCCTGTTGACTCTCCTTTGGAACTTTCTCGTATGGCAGGCAGCCGTAGCCTTTTACTTCCGGCTCCCACACGTCGATGCTGGGGCCTCCGTGCCTTAGTTGGGTACAGAGCATTTACAGCTGCTACTTCCTCCGGTTTCTGCTGCAGGAACGTCAGTGTCCCTACAAACTCGGAGACCGGAATCCGGACCATGCGCTCCAGCTAGGAGTGAGCCTTAACTCTGCTCATCCTCCAGCTCCCCTTCTCACGTCCACACACTTCCCCTTCCCTGCACAGAGTGCCCTAACTTACCTCCTCCCGACCACAGAGAGCAGCTCCTCAGCAGTCAGGTTCAGAGGTCTCCCTGCTGGCCTGGAGTGGGAAATGTGTTGTGTGTTGGTTGAACTGCTAGAGAGATCCATCGTTGCTCCCAAGCATGACATCACACTCCCTAGGTGGAAGGTAATGCCACTGTGGCGACCGTACTCCTGGGGATGCCACAAGTGCACTGATGCCCAGCCACTTCTAGATGATTCTGCTGGTACATTGACCCAGACCACTACATTCCCTTCACACTCTACACAGCCAGAATCTGACCCTGAGGAAACTCAGGTTCCCCTTCCCGCATACTATACCACCTTACAAGGTGACAAAGAGGAAGGTGCAGATGAAAGTGCAGGTCCCTTGAGCAGGTGTGGGGGGCATACTCATTGGCGACGACACTGGCACAGGGCCCCTCATAGTACGCAAAAATATCTCTGCCGGTGGGAGGGCCCACACGCCGTCAGACACACCGCCTCACACCGCAGTACTATGAGGGGCCCTGTGCCAGTGTCGTCGTCAACGAGTGGGCCCCCCTGCTTGCTCCGGATCACAGCACTTGCAAAGTTGAAATACTTACCTCTCCCTGCTCCATCGCCATGATGTCTTCCGCGTGTCCTGACAGTGATTTTCTGATCAGAGAGCGCAATGATATCATGTCTGTACGCCCTCTGCCTAAACAGCCAAGTGCAGTGAGATGGAAGATGGGGACGACGAGGAGTCCAGACTAGTACAGGGATTCCCTAGCGAGGAGACTTATTTATTTGTTTTCAATGTTGGGACAGCAATTTTTGGGAAGCACTATACTCTGGAGTATGATATATGGGGCCCACCATACACTGGAACATTCCAAAGGTGGACATCAGACACTTGAGCAGCATTTACAGGGCCCATTATACACTGCAGCATTATAAATGGGGCCCATTATATATGGAGCATTATTTGGGCCCATAAGATAATGGAGCTTCATCCATGGGGACCAACATATACTGTAGCATTATGTGGAGCTCATCATATACTGTTTCAAACATTATATGGGACCACTGATTCTGTATGGAGAAATATATGGGCCTCATTACTCTGCTTAGCGCACTATGTGGTGCCCATAATACTGTATGGAGTAATATACTGTCCGTTTTTGGAGCTATTGGAGAATTTAAAATCGATATCAGTCATGAGATTAAAAAGTGAAGTATTTTTCATTGTACTATACCGCTATTTCTCTACCGTATCGGAGCATCATGAATTGTGGTATGTGTTAAAGGGGCGCTCTTTGGCCCAGGGCACATGAAAACCTGGAGCCAGCCCTACCCCTCCACAACGTTAGCCAAATAACCCCCAGTTTTCAGTGCGTAACTATTATTATGAAGTAAATTAAGGTTGACAAGCTTCAGTAATAAAAATTGATGTTTTTGCCATTCAAATGTGCACTGTAGATATGTTTAATGTCCTCCACTCCCTGTCGACTTTGTTTCCCCATTGACTAGCTTTGGGTTTCCTGTTTCAGTCGGCCTTCGACTTTTCACGATAATCGGCCGACTTAGTTCGACCCGACTTTTGAGACCCGAAAAAAGGCAAAGTCGCTCATCTCTAGTCATGAGTTCTCGATCCGGGCTCCCTCTGGTGGTGACAGCAGGTAATGAAGCTGATCTAAATGGCAGAGACCTGCCACCTGAGGAGGAGGACTGTGAGTGGACATCAGAGTCTCTGACTGGATTTAAGACAGCCGACTCCCTAATTTTGTGCTGGTAATTTTCTCCCTCCCTGAGGTTCTGGTTTCCAGTTCTGTTCCTGCCTTCTCAAGCTAAGTGTGCTCTGCTATTTTTCACATGAGATTTGGTCTGGTTTACTCAGTTTTTGTGGTCAGCCAGCCCCTGCTGGGGCTGTGCTGAATTTCCATTCTTATGTCTCTGTTAATGCCAGTTTGCTTTTTGTCCCTGATCAGATTGGTCTCTTTTTGCTCTGTCTTCAGAATATACCTGAGTGCTGATATAGGGAATTGAAGTCTAGCGACTTCAGGGTTTTTGTTATCAGAAAGTGTTGGACATTTTTTGGAAGGGTTTTGTGCGTGATTGCAGACAGCATCTTTCCTTTCCTGTCCTTTCTAGCTAGTGTGGGCCCCATTATTTGCTCAGCCTATTTTTCTTTCTGTGTTTGTGTTTTCATCTTGTCTCACCGACAATATATGTTTGGGGGCTGTCTATTGCTTTGGGGTCTGCTCTGGGGCAGTTTAGATTTCCCTTTTTCTTGCTTTAGGCTTATTTAGTTCTCCGGCTGTGACGAGGTGTCTGGGATCATCGTAGGTACGCTCCACGGCTACTGCTAGTTGTGTGGATAGAATCAGGGGTCTACAATCCGCTTAGTTACCAACTTCTCTGGTTTTCTAGGGCTTAGCTTGTTTTCGTTTTTCCTCCTCGGTGACTCATTCATAACAGTCAGGTCAGAGTGAGAACAGAGCTAGCAGCGAAGCGTAGGCTGAAGCCCAGAGCCGGGTCAAGGCAGAGCCTTCAGACTAGCCTGGAAATGTGCAAGAGAGCACCAAAGGTAAGAGAGGAGGAAGGGTGCGTGTGCCAGGAGGCACTACAGAGCACCATAGGGAAGAGAGAAGGAATAGTGCGTGTGCCAGGAGGCACAACAGAGCACCATAGGTAAGAGCAAGGAAGAACAAGCAAAGACAGAGTATATAGGAAGGACCACAAGGCAAAGCATAGCAAAGGCAAGACATGGCAAAGCAGGCAAGGCAAAGAACACCGGCAGGACTACAAGTCCAAGCATGACATGGACAAAACATGGCACAATGGACAAATGCAAGACAAGGCACGAGACAAGAGGCAGAGTACAAGTACAGAGCGTGTGCAGAGATGCACTACAAAGCAGAGTGCAAGGGCACAGAATACAGGGATCGTCCGAGCAGACCAAGCAGCCATGCAGGGAAGCAACATGGTACTCAGGCCCCGACCATAGGAAGTGGCAGTCTGATATAGCACCATAACACCTGCACTTCCGGGTCAGGACCAGGGAAGGACTTCCAGTGCAGATCCTCCAGGGTCATAGATCCGACTGGGCTGAACCATAGAGAAGGTCACAGGATCAGGAGCTCCAGGAATACAGAGGATTGCAGAATCAGACAGTGCTGGAACATAGGAAAGGTCACTTGATCAGGGGCTCCAGGAATACAGAGAGCATTGCAGAATCAGAGCAGAGACGGATGGTTACCTAGCAACGGCGTGCAGCCATAAGGTAAGGCGCGCGTGCACACTGCTCCAGGCATCTTGCAGCACAACAGTCTCGAGCTGCGTGTGCACACTGCTTCCAGGGATCTTGCAGCATGAGACATAACGGACATGAGAATTCATTGCACGTTCACACTGCTCCAGGGATCATGCGGCATAACTGACATGTTGGGCATGCCAGTCATAACGGACATGGCGGGCATGACACTGGTCATCTAATGGTTAGACAGAGACCTGGAGAGGCGTACAAGCCACAGTGTCTTGCACACACTGTGAAATTTGGTGGAGGATCGGTGATGATCTGGGAATGCTTCAGCAAAGCTGGAATTGGGCAAGTTAATCTTTGTGAAGGACATATGAATCAAGCCGCATACAAGGTTATCCTGGAAAAACAGTTGATTCCTTCTGCTTAGGCAATCTTCCCCAACTCTGAGAACTGGATTTTCCAACAGGACAATGCACCATGCCACACAGTTAGGTCAATCAATGTGTGGATGAAGGACCACCACATCAAATCCCTGTCATGGCCAGCCCAGTCTCCAGACCTGAACCCCATTGAAAACCTCTGGAATGTAATCAAGAGGAAGATGGATAGTCACAAGCCATAAAATAAAGAAGAACTGATTAAATTTTTGTACCAGGAATGGCATAAGGTCACCCAAAAGCAGTGTGAAAGACAGGTGGAAAGCATGTCAATACGCAGGAAAGCTGTGATTAAAATCATGGTTATTCAACAAATATTGATTTAGGAACTTTTCCTGAGTTAAAACATTACTATTTTTGTTTCTAAATGATTATGAACTTGTTTTCTTAGCATTATTTGAGGCCTGCAAGCACTGCATTTTTTTGTTATTTTGACCATTTCTCATTTTCTGAAAATAAATGCAAAATTTAGTGCTTGCTTGGAAATTCGAAGACATGTTGTCTGTAGTTTATAAAATAAAAGAGCAATTTACATTTTACTCAAAAATATACCTATAAAGAGAAAAATCAGACAAAATGAAAATTTTGCAGTGGTCTCTTAATGTTTGCCAGAGCTGAAGATGAAAGATAAAAGATGAAACAAATAAAAAAAAAATCCCAAATGGCAGATTATTACAAATGCATAAAATGCCCTGCAGGTTTTTTGTAGATCATATAGATATATTTGCGATAACTATTCTAAAATTAGATAAACCATCCATCCCCATGACAACTCCTCTGAAAAAATTATTTTGCTAAATATATACTTGCCCTGGCCTATAACATGATGATAAGCTCCGGTATCAGATTCACCATAAACATTCAATTTCAAAATTTGTAATATAAAGCAGACCTATCATAGATAGGATTCAACCCAACACATTTCCCTGTTGTCACGGTTCATCAGGAGGCCTGAATTGATATTGGCGATGCCAAGGATACGGGATGCCATGATAGAAGAGAAGCATACCTTCGGGTCAAAACCGGTGGACTTAAATTACCACGATTAGATAAAATCATCATAATAGAATCTGCTCACCTAATAATTGGTGGTTCAGCAAGGTCCACTGTGCCCCAATGTCTAGTAAACATAGCATTTACAGTTCTCACCAGCGTGCATTCCAGACTGGAGCACAGTAATATCTGGCCGGAAAAAATGCTGATGCAATTTCCTACCTCTCCTAATATCCCGGACGTTGTCATGCCAGGTGTTCTATATGATATGTGTGGTGCCCCTGAGGGTTCAGTCGCCACAGAGGAACTGCACCTCCTCCTGAGGTGTGGTGTCCTACCATCCAGGTAAAGTGGAGACACCTGACCACACTCCAACACCTGCATCTCACACAACATAGTAGTGTAGCAAAGCACCCTTTGGTGGCTCCCTGCTTGGAATACGAAGCATGCTGGGAGGCGGGAGGAGTTTAGTCTGCACCAAAAGAGTGGGAAGAGTTTAGAATTTAGTCAGTCTGACAGAGTCAGTGGAGGAGTGAAGATCCCGAGTGGGATGAATGAAGGAAGTGCTGCAGCCGACCACAGTGACCTGGGTCCGCTGGCACAGGAAAGAGACATTGATGGGAAGCCTGACTCTCTCCATAAGAAGGAAGGATTAGTACGGAACTTAAGGAGAGGAAGACTAAGGATCAGGGTCAGAGCAGAACCCTTCCCAAGTTCACAGCGCAAGGCCGGGGTCCGGTCCCCGAGGTTATATGGATACTAATGGTCCTGCAGCAGACACTGGAGGAATAGAAGTTGTCACCACTTTATTCGCACACAAGACTTGGGGGCACAACAGCAATGATAGTGAGCCGGGACTTGGTAGCAAGGAGTCCCCGAAGCAGGCTACAGCTGTCTGCGGTACAAGTAGAGTTCATAGGAACATCTGACAGGAGGAACTCCAGTGTAACTCATTACTGAGAGTACTTCACTATAGGCGCAAAAGGGAGACGTTCAGAAAAGGCACTTATGTTGGCGGAGTGTTGGAACGGAGTACTTCATCTTGTCTGGGGGTTGGCTGAGCTCCTGACCTGGAGGACACAGCATGGATGCGGGCACCTGTATGCACAACAGACTGAGTAAAACTTTAGAACTACATGCCCTGGTGTCCTCCACTTATTCTTGCGCCAACACACTCAGCACTGCTACATCGCTGTGCCTGGCACCGCACCATCTACATCTCCTCCCTATCTCTTCACCTACACTGCCCTGGGACAACAGCCCTACCTGTGGGGGGCCACACCATCACTGCTGCACCACACCATCTGTCCCAGAGGATCTGTCTGCAGCGTCGGCTTAACATCTTCATTGCCGAACACCACAGGTGGTGTTACGAATCATTCACTCATAAACTTTAATCAGCATCCACACACTCAACATCCCCCTTTTTACAATGGACGCCCAGGGCCACGGACCGGGTCACAGCTACTGTGACAACTCCCATTGAAATCCACCAGGCCCGGCTCCGAGTACCCCTCGGCCCTGCCACGGCAAGGGGTGCTCCATATGCATTCCAACTTGTGAAATGCACAGCCGGAAGCACCAAAGCATCACTTCTTGTTGCGTCTACTGAATGTTATTAGGCCGATGCCTTCCGGATAATGACATGCGTTCCTTACGAACGCAAGAACTTCGTGTATAATTCTAGGCCGACACCCTTTGGATAATAACATACGCTATAAGCCGTGGAACAAAAGGGCTTCCTGTATAATTCTAGGTACTTACAATCAAACCTTAAAGAATTGTGATATATGGCTGTTGCTGCACCCAATCGTATCATGAGAATTTAAAAACTCAAATCAGCGTATAAATATAACCAATCTCATAGCATACTGGGGAAAACAGACAAGAAAACTAGCAAAAGGAATCTAGCAAAAGGAAATATTTTTTTTATGGATGTGTAAATTAGCCTAAAACATGAATAAATAATAAACCCCATAACAGAGATCATATAGAAACATGCACTAATTAGGCAGTTCATCAGAATCACCCAGAAAATAACTCCGGTTAAGGGGACACTAAAGAGACAATCTCCATGGAAAATGAATTATATTGGGACCTGTACATAATAAATATAGATTTGGCTAACATCCTTTATATGAAGCAGCTGTAGGATAGGGATCAGTGATGAGCGAGTATACTCGTTACTCGGGTTTGCATGCTTGGTTGTTCTCTGAGTATTTTGGCGTGCTCGAAGATTTAATTTATGTGAAAACATCTGCATGATTTGCAGCTGCTTAACAGCATAAATACATGTGGGGATTCTCTAACAAACAGGCATTCTTCACATCTATTCAGCCTGTCCAGCAGCCACAAATCATGCAGCTGCGTCGACGCAAACTAAATCTCCGAGCATAACAAAATACTCAGAGGACACCCGAGCATGCTCGGGAAAACCTGAGCAATGAGTATACTCGCTCATCACTAATAGGGATTCATTCAGTACCTTCAGGGAAATATACTGCATCCTAAAGATCCAATCCACTTCATGCCTTATGATCTTATCCAAGTCTCCTCCTCTACTCTTTGGTCTAATGAGTTGCATCATGCAGAAGGGGATTTCTCCCAGACATCCACAATGGATATTATTCATATGGCAAGCAACTGCTGTGTCGCTGTCATGGACATGGTTTGTGGAACCACTGTGCCATGGACCGTGAAGAGCCTGGAGGGGCTTGACTAAGCGAGCACTTGATTGGTCACTAGAGCCTCTGATGGGGAGGTTAGCTCCTGATGAACACCAGGTGCCACTCCACGGCAGACCAATGGATGAGCAGACCCAGAGGACAGACTGGATGGAGCAGCAGGCAGAGTTTGTATTAGTATGCAGCAGAGTTCGCATCAGAGTGCAGCAGACAGAGTTCTAACCAGAGTGCAGCAAAAAGAGTTTTCACCAGAGTGCAGCAGACAGAGTTTGTATCAGAGTGCAGCAGGCATGGTCTGCATCAGAGTGCAGTAGGCAGTATTTGCACCAGAGTGCAGCAGGCATGGATTATCACCACTGTGTCAGGGACTGATATGCAACCTTACACAACATAGACAGCAAACAGGAAGCTTGCTCAGGCACCTCCCCAGTGGGGAGGAAGCAATCTATACATAATTCCTCTCAGCCACTGGCTGGAGAGGAAATAGCAAGTGCTATCGATAGCTATGTGCTGCCATGGACCAGTTGGTACAGGTAGCGGCAGGAGAGAATCGGTAGGAAGTCGTCTGGGGACTTTATTGCGGGCACAAATAGGACAGGCAGCCATGTAAGGACATATCTCCCTCCTCATGGATGGCCACCAATAGTGGTGAGAAATCAATTGTACGAGTACTGTCTTCTTTTGTCCCACGTGACCAGCTACCTTGGACGAATGGCCCTAAGACAAAACTCACTCCTCGAATTCAGCCACAAGGGTCTTTCCTGGGGGAATTCACGACAGACTGACTGGAGCGACAGTGACCATCTTGGTTGGTTCGATGATTAATTGAGGATCTTCCTCTTGATCCCCAGACAGAAAAGAGTGAGAGAGGGCATCGGCTCGGACATTCTTGTCACCAGACCTGAAATGCAACAAAAAGTTAAAGCGGGCAAAAAACAAAGACCACCTGGCTTGGCAGGATTAAGTCTCTTGGTGGACTAGAGGTACGTCAGGTTCTTATGGTCCGTTTAAATAACCACTGGATAAGCTGCACCCTCCAGCCGATAACACTTCTCCTCCAAAGCCATCTTAATGGCAAGTGCAGTAACTCTCAAAAACCAATGTAGTAGTTATGTTCTGGAGCAGAGAAGGCCTTTGGAAAGAAACCGCAGGACACGTGGCGTCCGGAGGAAGATTTCTGAGTGAGCACAGCTCCATCCCCTAACGAGGATGCATCCACCTCTAGGAAGAACTGTTTGCTCAAATCTGGATAATGCAGAACATTAGACGTGGAAAAGGACCATTTAAGAGAGTGGAAGACCTCCTCAGCCTCGGAGAACCATTTCTTAGGGTCGGCTCCTTTTCAGCTCATAGCAAAGATAGGAGCGGTCAGAGTGGAGAAGTGAGGTATGAATTGCCAGTAATAGTTAGCAAAGCCAAGGAATCTCTGGATGGTTTTGACTCCAACGGGCAGCGGCCATTGAAGAATGGAAGAGACTTTCTCAGGATCCATCCTGAGTTCGGTATCTGAGATAATGTAACCCAAGAATGGAAGGGAGGACTGTTCAAAAATGCATTTCTCATACTTGACATAGAGTTGATTTTCCCTAAGATGCTGAAAAACTTGCGGAACTGCTCGTCTGTGGGAGTACAGATCTGGAGAAAATACCAGAACATCGTCTAGATACACAGAAATTTAGGAATAAAGCAGGGCTCGGAAGATATCATTGACAAACTCTTGAAAAACTGACGGTGCATTACTGAGGCCGAAGGGCATCACTTGGTATTCATAATCCATCCCTGGTGTTGAAAGCCATCTTCCATTCGTCTCCCCAGACTAGATTGTAGGCGCCCCTCAAATCTAATTTGGTGAAGATCCTGGAATCTCTTATTCGGTCAAACAACTCAGGGATCAATGGAATAAGGTATTTAGTTTTTTACCGTGATCTGGTTGAAGGCCCCGATAGTCTATACAGGATCAGAGTGATCTGCCCTTTTTAATGAAGAAAAACCCAGCCCCAGCAGAAGAGGACTTTTGAATGAACCCCCTTACCAAATTCTCCTGAATGTAGTCCGACATACCTTGAGTCTCAGCTGGGGACAGAGGGTAAATTCAGCCTCTAGGGGGGTGTAGATCTGGGAATCAAGTCAATAGGGCAGTCATATGGCCTGTGGGGCAGCAAAACCTCTGCTTCCTTCTTGTCAAATACATCGGCAAAGGACCAATAGGCAGACGGCAAACCAGGCAATGATGCCAGACAAGACGGGGCTTTAGCCGGACATACTGGATCCAGACACTTCTCATGACAGGAATGTCCCCAGCGGAGCACCTCTCCTGTTCTCCAGTCTAACACAGGTTCATGCCGTCATAGCCATGGTAGGCCTAAGAGAAAGCCATGAGACATGTGGGAAAGAACATAGAAGACAATCCTCTCAGTGTGAAGCATCACAAACAATACAGACCTCAAACGGCTCAGTTGCCAGTCAAACCATCTCCCGAAGAGTTCTCCCATCGACAAATGTTATTGCCAGGGGGTTCTTGAGTGGATGAACTGGGATTTGGATAATATTTCTGGCTGTCCCGGAATCCAAATACGCTGACTTAACAAACTAGGATTCACCAGTTGTCACGGCCATGGTAAGGGTCAGGGGTAGGCAGATGTCTTTTTTGTCTAGGGTGGCCTCTCCTAAGACCCTAGATGCCTGATAATGATGTGAATGTTCCCTGTTCCTCCTACTCTTCCTCCTTTGCCACTACCACATCCATCATCGACTGAAGCTTTTTTTTTGGAGGCATGCAAGTGGGATAAAAACGCTGATGATGGCGTTATCATCACTGGAGATGCTCGTGGAGCACTTGAAACAGCACAACAAGGGACACACGTCCCGCATGAAGGCCCACTAGTTGGTCGTGAAGTGGTGTTGTTCTGCAGAGCTACTCTCCTGTGCGTGCAGCATCTCAAACTCCAATATTGTCTGCTGCTGCTCACGTAGTCTCTCCATCATCGCCTGCTACCTCTCACATAGTCTCCTTAGCATGTGCAAGTTGGAGGGCCATCTCATGAGTATGTTGCATATAAGACAGGGGAGCAGCAGCAGGATGAAGATGCTGAAAGTGCCCACACACAGTATGCACTTTCAGCAGCAGTTCTGGCATATCTGTGTAATTTTTAAGGTAGCTCTGCACCACCAAATTCAACACATGGCGATGGATGTGCATCAAAGAGGCTAGCCCAAGAGCTGCTACAAGATATCACCAGATGAGGAGATGGTTGAGGAATCAGAGTAGGGGAAGTAGGCAACATGGACAGAGAAAAGGCTGTGGTGGGCAGTAGCCGCCAAGATAAAGGGGTTGTCCTGGCTTTCTGTATAATTTGTGTGTGTACCTAGGATGCAGAATGTTGACAATTTGTAATATATTCCTTGTCAGCATTCTGCATGGTGCCCTAGGTATCATACAGCGGTCTCCTTATTCTGACTTGCATCCATACACACATCACTATAGACAGAAGTTTTGCAGCAGCTGAGGTGTATTATGTGGTATATATGTAGGGTTTTCCTGTTTGGCCGGAATCACACATGGGAGAAACATGGCCGAATCTCACATGTCAATACCCGACACTGCAGCTGGCACTCGGGAGTGGAGCGTGCAGCTGCATGTATTGTTATGCGGCTGCACGCTCCACTCCTGCCGGGTACTAACATGTGAGACTCGGCCATGTTTCTCGCATGAGTGATCCCGGCCGTTGGCGGAGACTGGTTGCAACTGCCCCCAGTTTCTCCGAGACCTTCCCCCTCCTGCTCTAGCCTCCCATGCAGCACACAGTGTGAGCCAGCAGCGGAATGATGAACCAAGAAGGAAAAGGCTTCTACATTGTTGTATATAATGTGCTGTGTGCATCCCTCTCTTATCCATCAAAATACATCCCTCCCTCATCAATCCATAACCACACACACATGTGGTGGGCCACTGGAGAGGTGCCAGGTGTTGCAGAAGAGCCAGTTGGGGCATATAGTCCCACTGACAGCAGATAATGATGTCACGGTAGCTGAAGTGGGTCCCTGGACCCCTCAATACTTCCTTTGTGTCCACAACAATTGTCAATAGCATAAGGTGGCACTTGTATCGGAGTGAGGTGGAAAGAATATGTGACTGGTGTAAAGCCAATAATCTTGTACTCAACACTAAAAAAACTGCTGAGATGGTTGTGGATTTTAGGAAAGATCAACATGAGATACTTCCAATCTACATCCATGACGAAGTGGTTCTTAGGGTCACAGAGACCAAATTCCTTGGTGTTATCATCTCTCATGATCTTAAATGGGGGGAAAAACGTGGATGTTCTTCCTGCGTCAGCTGAAAAGATATGGTTTGTCTAAGAATCTGCTGATCTTATTCTTTAATGCTGTCATCAGATCTGTGATTTGTTCCTCTCTGATAGTCTGGTATGGGGGAGCCACTGCGCATGACAAACTCCGCTTACAAAGGACTTTCAGAACAGCAGAGAGAATTATAGGCTCCCCCCTGCCTAAAATCCAGGATCTTTATGATAAGAGTATTCGATCCCACGCATTGAAAATTTCATCCGATCCCTCTCACCCGGGACACTCCTCATTCCAACTACTCCCTTCAGGACGTCGCTTCAGAGTCCCCAAATGCAGTACCAACCGCCATATGAACAGCTTCTATCCACTCTCTGTTCAACAATTAAATCGTCATGTGTAGACTATATACTGTATCTGTCTTGTTAGATGTTACTTGTTGTATCTGTTGTTATATATTATGTTGCCTCTTTGCCACAAAGAATTCCTTGTATATATGTAATATGTACTTGGCGATAATAAATTTGATTGATTGATTGATTGTAGATGGTATAGGATGTCCCTGGGTCACTCCTGTAGCAGAGGTGTCTGGGTGCAGATTTTGAAGTGCCCGTGGTGTTTTTGCAATCTCAAACAGCCAGATATGCAGGTGAGCTTATAAACATAACAATTTTGCTGAAAGAGGTAACGGGTACAGTCTCTCTCTTAAAGGCAAAATTCACACTATATTGTGCATATGAAAGTAATGGTTCTCACCTCGAGAGACAAGCAAGGTTATGGCCTCTTAGGGCGGCTGGAGCAGAGCTCTCTTCACTTGCTATAAGAGGAATTGCTATGCGCAGTCCAAGAAACATTACACTGAGAAGGGACCTTCACAGATTGTCTCTCTATGAAAACACACTAAAGTGTGAAAGTACTCACAGTTTTAAGTCTACTGTTCCCAATTGCAAGGGGTAGGTTAAACAAAGTCGGTGGCGTGGCTGCCACGTGGATCTGGTACTGGCTAGAATCAAACAGGATAACCAGCATGCAGGAATGCACATGTGCAGCGTTAACTCTCTTGACTGGATGAGATTTCACTCCTTTGTGGAGGAGATTATGTGGCGAAAGATGTCCTCTCAGCATGTACTCTCATGGAAAATTATGCAGTAGTGTCAGCTTCCTCAGGCAGTTTGAACTGCCCAGAAATGGAAATTACCTCAGGAAGTGTGAGAGCCCTGAGCTGGGAGGCTCCTCCTAGCTGTTTCTATGTCAGCTTGTTGTGAGAAGAATAATCAATTAACTTTCATATATACTGTACATTGGCCAGAAGATGGCAGCAAAGTACATTTATGAGTCATTGGTATACAATGGAATGTATTACGTGTTCTAACTCAAAGTGCCCAAACTAATTCTGACACACTGGAACAAATCTACTACCACACAACAACTGTCTCATTCAGCAACAGTAGAACGGGTTCCAGGATACCAAGGACCCACCCGCTTAAGAAAAGCTGTCCTCTGCGTACAGTTGGAGGGTGAAGATTTGTACAAATGACAAAGTTAGGTATATAGAGAAAAAAGTGCTATACATTAGTGCATGGAAAATGGAGTAATTACTAGTAAAACCAATGAAGGATGTGAACATGACAAATATTCAGAACATTGTTGAGATAGAGACTATAGGAATTTATGTAAATATCCATATCTAGAAAAAAATGCAATAGTAGATAAACATGAGCATAAACAACATTCTTAGTAATAACTACAATACTGTTACATGTAAATGGGGTTAATGAAGTTTAAGATTTCTTGGCTTTGTGAGCCAGGCACAGTCCTTGACCTGTTATATTAACCAAAAAAAAACATAGTAATCTGGCAAATCCGAGTGTGTAAATGCCAAGAGGGCATATCATTCAAGAAGGATATCTGCTGAGGTACCTAGTCCCTGTACTGAGCATGTGGGATACGTTTTGTACTCCGCTCAGAGCGTCTCAAAGGTACTGTCCATTGACTGGAGATCAGTTGAGGTTCTGTGGTCTCTTTAGGTAGAAGAAAAGTATTCTCTGTTGAGGTAGGAATGAACTGATAATAGCATGGAAACACAAATTGTGGAGCAAAGATAAGTTCAATGAGGCTCAGCATTCTTTCGGATGAATCTGTAGGATTTTGTGTTGCAATCAAAGTTGACTTGGATAGTGGTGACTCTCTCAGGAGTTCTTCACAGTTTTAGGCATTTTCTGTGTACCGTCTGGGGTATCTAACCAATTTTGGATATCTCGTAGAAACCAGATGATGGAAAGGGTTTAACAGTTATTGTGTACGGTTTAACTTCCCAAACTGTATCCAATTTTCCAGTCCGATTGTTGTTTTGGAGCGAGACTCGTTGCCAATTTGTAAGGGCTTGACATGGGCACATTGATTATAGTCTCCTTATTGTCTTCATGCTTTCTCCATGTGAGAATCAACTTCCTTGGCTTCCGCCATGCATCTGTGGTGTTCAATCACCCAGTCCATTTGTGGAAAAGGATTAATGTTGTCAGGTACAGTACTTGTACACTTAGAGCCAAGTCTGATGGAAACTGGCATTGTCGGCAGAACATCAGATAAAAATGGAGTATGACAAGTTGAACAATGGGTTGGTGTTACTATAGATGTGGACAATATCTTCCAGAATCACAGGCCACTCTGTTCCCTTGGTGGCAGAAGAAGTGCGCAGTATACCTATGATGACTTAGTTCACTCTTTTACATAGTCCATTACCTTGTGGATGGTAAACATTGGTACGCAGTTTCTTGCAATCTCTGTACTTGCACAGCTTGTGGAAATGTTGAGATTCAAAGGCAGGACCGCAATCAGTGAGGATGTAGTCTGGACACCCATAGTGTTGGACAAACTAGGCATAGAAGACTTCAGATTCAGTTTTGGCTCTAAGATCTTTGACAGATGCAATAGCGGCAAACTTTGTGTAATAATCCACGATTGTGAGGGTACATATATAGCCAGAACAAGTTGGACCCAATTTCACATGATAAAGTGCAACAATTCCTCCTGTTTTTTGTGACTTGATAGGTTGTAGTGGTGTTTTCTGATCTCTGCATCCATCTTTTCACATTTTTTTAAGGGCAGTTGGAGCGCCCAGCGGGGCCGGGGGATACTCGGTACCGGGCCTTTCAGGCTCTTTCAAAGGGGAAGTGTGTCACGGTGGTGATGATGACCCGGTCCATGGCCCTGGGGGTCCAATGTCAATGATGGAAGTTCAGATGTAAGGGGAAGATGGTAGGAAAATGAATTAGGAAAAGGGGATTCGTGATGCCACCTGTGGTATTCAGCAATGCGGGTGTTAAGCCGACGCTGCTCTGCAGATCCTCTGGGACGGTGTTAGGGCAGCGGGGATGGTAAAGCTCTCTACAGGTAGAGCTGTGTCCCAGGGCAGTTGAGCCGGTGATGGTGATGTTGAGTATGGCAGGAGAGATGTAAAAAGACAAAGGAAATAGTTGGTGCAGTTTCAAGGTCTTTACTCACGAGTTTCTTGTTACTTGATGACCAGCTTGGTACTGTGTCCTCTGGGTGAGGGGTCCAGCCAACTCCCAGGTAGACTGGGTTCACCTTTTCAGGAGTCCTCTTTGTGTTAACCTTTCTAGGCTGTCTCTCTGCGCTGTTCACTCCTCTCCCTCCTGCCCTGCGCCTTCGCACACAGTGTCCCCAAGCCGGCAGCCACGGATCTCACCTGGCCACAGGGGTCAGGCCCCCGGATCCTCTACAACCACCTTTGCTAGGAATGTGTACGGTTGTGGCCGAGGCACTTAAAGTCACCTCAGCCTTCGGCTTTCTAGCTGAGCCCTCTAGTCCTCCACTAGTTTGAGGGGCCAGCTTCCTCACTGCGACCTGGTCCTCCCTTTCAGGATGCGGGTCCAAAGGTTCGCTTAACGCACGATCCATGCCCCAAGGACCCTTTCTCTTCTCTCAGGAGCTCCCCTCTGGATGTTTTTGTCACTGACTGAGACTCTCACTGCGTCAGTCCTGCTCCTCCGCTATCCTGTCACAGACTGACTAGTTTCTGGAAAGATCTATTTACATCAGAACTAGCTCCTCCCACCAACTGTCACCTTTCTCACTCTGATTGGATGCCTAACTATCACTCCACTACCTAAGCTCCTCCCACTCTACCTACCTTCTACACTAACCCCCCACACCCTTTCCTAGCCAGTCTGGGATGAGGCCATCCTCCCAAATGGTATGCCCAAGTGCCCTGACTAGCTAGTGTGTGTTGAGTGCAGTGTTAGGAGTCCTGGTGGTGATCCCTCCTTACCTGAAGGTGGGTACCACACCTCTGGATGAGGTGCAGTACTTCTGTGGCGACTGGACCCTCAGGGGTGCCACATACCCCCCTCGCTAAACACAGCAAGTCCACGGGCTGTAGCAGAGCAAAAACAGATTTTATCAAAAACATACAAAATTTTGAACATGCATGTCAACAGGTAAATTCAATAACGCAACTTCTCTTTATGGGAGGCACACTTTCTTAAATGTTGCAAATAACTATTTTTCTTTAAATACATACCTTGTAGATTCAAGTTAATAAAATACCATCTTTTCAATAAAAATATTCATATTACATGTCGACGATTCAACATTCAAATGTAAACATTTGGGTAACGCATTTGCATAGAACATTATTCTATCAAAGTTCAGTTCATCCTTTGGTGCGATGCGAGGGACCTGTCCGTAAACCCCCAATGTAGGCCTTGGGCAGGCTACAAGGCATAGTTGACCTTTACTTTGGACCACGTTTTCAGCCACGCCAAACGGGTTTTTCTTCTGTGGCCTATTAAGGCACATTTAGAGGCCTGACGTAAAACCAAGATGGAACACCATAAGAAGTGCTAACTATTTACATTTAAAAGTTTCGATCACCCGTAGTTCAGTGACCCAATTGTCTCTGTAAACTTTTAAGAAGCGTTAATAAAGACACCTAACCAGGTGAATTTTGCAACTATATACATTTATTTCACATTTTTACTCTGATTTCTTCATCCAGGGTATCCCCTGACATTCACTACTACCTGGCTGGGACAGTTCTGTATGGAGAACTACACCAGTGATCACTAGTTGTTCTTGGTGTACCACCAAAGTTTGGGTAGCCCGATCACACACTATATTATAATGTGCCCATCCAGGTGTAGGGGCTGCGGGGACAGGAAGGGGACCTATTAGGGTATCCTCAGACCTGATGACTGGGTCTGTCGCAGCTGCTGTATTTGGTGGTTTGACCTGCTCTGACTCCCATCCCCCTACTATGGTCAGACACAGATCCTGGAGCTGGATACTCAGCTCCTCTGCATAGATGGTTTTATTCTCTGCACTCAGGCTATTGCCTCTTTCTGCATACCTTGCTGCTGCCATGTTTATTGCTCTGTCTCCTGTGTTCTTCCTGCTCACCCCTGACATTTTCCAGGGGCTGGCTTTCCTCAGCTCTTTAAGTCTATCAAAGTAATACAGGAGGTGGGTCTTTCCTCCTGACAGACACCCTTGATTCACATGCTGATGTTGGTGGTGGGCGGGCATCATCTTTGCACTCACTCTCTGGCCCCGCCCACCACAGCTCATTCCTTTCAGCAGCTCCTGCTGGCTGTAATTTGATAAGCCCACAAACCTGTGACACAGCTATTTAACCAGCACTCAGTAAAAGTGACGCAGTAAGCAATGGCACAGTGAGGCGATGAATTAACAGCCTACAAACTCACTATTACTCAATACAGATAATTCTTTTAGCAACACTACAAAATCTCTTTTACACAGTATAGTACATTTCTGGCACACTATACATTAAGGCTTCTGGCACTCAGTGTGTTACAGTCTCTGGCACACAGTACTCACCTTTGCTAGTCTCTAGGCACCCATCTTTGCCGAGCTCCAAGTACCCAGCTTTGCTGAGCTCGATGATCCTGTTCATCGTGATGCCAAAAATGGTGCGCCCCCAGAGCCGGGGGTACTCGGTGCCGGGCCGGTCAGGCTCTTTTACAGGGGAAGTGAGTCACGGTGGTGATAGTGACCTGATCCGTGGCCCTGGGTGTCCAATGTAAATGATGGAAGTTCAGATGAAGGGGGAAGATGGTAGGATTATTAATAGGGGAAAAGGGGATTTGTGACGCCACCTGTGGTATTCAGCAATACAGGTGTTAAGCCGACGCTGCTCTGCAGATCCTCTCGGACAGTGTTAGGGCAGCGGGGATGGTAAAGCTCTCCACAGGTAGAGCTGTGTCCCAGGGCAGTTGAGCCGGTAACGGTGATGGTGTTTGCAGTGTGAGGCAGGCAGTTGTAAAATAACTCCAAGGACACAATTAGGTGGAGTTTCTGGGCTTTTACTCATATGTTTCGTGTACACGTTGGTCCACTTAGTGCTGCGTCCTCTAAGGGAGGGGTCCGGCAAACTCCCAGGCAGATTGGGTACACCTTTCAGGACTCCTCCTTGTGTCTCTCTGAAGGCCGTGTCTCTCCACTGAATTCTCCTTATTTTCCCTGCCCTGCGCCTTCACAAGAAATGCCCCCAGCTGGTAGCCACGGATCTCCTCAGGCGACGTGGGTCAGGCCCCAAGGTCTGTTACTCATATCGCTGCCTTTTGGAGGGTGCTTGTGGCTGTGGCTGAGGCACTTAAAGTTACCTCAGCCTCCAGCTTCCCAGCTGAGTAATGTAGTCCTCCACTAGCTTCAGGGGCCGGCTTCCTCGCTCTGGTCTGGTCCTTCCCTTCTAGGATGCGGGCACCACGGGTGGCCAGTCGCACTACCCGTGCCTCTAGGACCCCTTCTTCCCAGTCCAGGAGGATGGTTAAGATGTTTCTCTCTTTTCCATCCACAGTCCTCTACAGCAATCCTGTCAATGACTGACTAGTTTCTGGAAAGATCTTTTTACCTCAGAACTAGCTCCTCCCACCAACTGTCACCTTTCTCACTCTGATTGGATGCCTAACTATCGCTCCACTACCTAAGCTCCTCCCACTCTACCTACCTTCTACACTAACCCCCCCACCCTTTCCTAGCCAGTCTGGGATGAGGCCATCCTCCCGAAGGGTACGACCAGGTGCCCTGACTAGCTAGTGTGTGTTGAGTGCAGTGTTAGGAGTCCTGGGTGGTGATCCCTCCTTACCTGAGGGTGGTATACCACACCTCTGCATGATGTGCAGTGCCTCTGTGGCGACCGGACCCTCAGGGGTGCCACACAATTGTCCTGCTCTTACCCCCATTCAGCTTCCTTTTGTACCATACTAGCCCTTATTAAGACCATTTTACAGCCATTTTAACGCTTCGAAGATCGGGTCCCCATGGGCTTCAGGTGTTTTTGCTGTACTTTTTTCAAACCCGGCAAACTCAAAATCCACAGGTTTGCTCATCTCTACTGACTACAAAAAGCATTTATAAGCTGTGATACTTTCAAAAGAGGGTGCTACTAGGTACTAATCCTGCAGGGTGTCCAAACTTTTGCATCAGCCTATTTTCTTTTTTGTCATTTTATAATGTAAAAGATGACCATATATGCAAGGGCTTCTCACTAAATTAGAAAATTATCAAAAAGTTAATATATTTCAGTTCTTCAATACAAAAAGTGAAACTCATATATTAAATAGAGTCATTACAAAAAGAGTGATCTATTTCAAGTGTTTATTTCTGTTAATGCTGATGATTATGGCTTACAGCCAATGAAAACCCAAAAGTAATTATTTCAGTAAGTTAGAATACTTTATAACACCAGCTTGAAAAACTATTTTAAAATCCGAAATGATGGCTTACTGAAATGCATGTTCAGTAGATGCACGCAATACTTGGTCGGAGCTCCTTTTGCATCAATTACAGCATCAATGCGGCGTGGCATGGAGGCGACCAACTTGTGGCACTGCTGAGGTGTTATGGAAGCCCAGGTTGCTTTGAAGCAGCCTTCAGCTTGTTTGCATTGTTGGGTCTGGTGTCTCTCATCTTCCTCTTGACAATACTCCATAGATTCTCTTTGTGGTTAAGGTCAGGCAGGTTTGCTGACCAATCAAGCACAGTGATGCTGTTGCTTTTAAACCAGGTATTGGTACTTTTGGCAGTGTGAAAAGGTGCCAAATCAAGCTGGAGAATGACATTTCCATCTCCAAGAAGCTTTTCAGCATAGGGAAGCATAAAGTGTGCTAAAATTTCCTGGTAGACAGCTGTGCCTACTTTGATCTTGATAAAACACAGAGGACCTACACCAGAAGATGACATGACTCCCCAAACCATCACTGTTTGTGGAAACTTCACACTAGACCTCAAGCAGCTTGGATTGTGTGCCTTTCCACTCTTCCTCCAGACTCTGGGACTTTGATTTCCAAATTAAATGGAAAATTTACTTTCATCTGAAAACATGCATCCACTGAGCAACAGTCCAGTTCTTTTTCTCCTTGGCCCAAGTAAGACACTTCTGGCTTGGTCTGTTGATCATGAGTGGCTTGACACAAGGCAATGCACAATTGTAGCCCATGTCCTGGATACATCTCTGTGTGGTGGCTCTTGAAGCAATGACTCCAGTAGCAGTCCACTCCTTGTGAATCTGACCCAAATTTTTAAATGGCCTTTTCTTTACAATCCTTTCAAGACTACGGATATCCCTTTTGCACCTTTTTCTACCACACTTTTTTCCTTCCACTCAACTTTCCATTAATATGCTTGGATACAACACTGTGAAAAGCCAGCTTCTTTAGCCATGACCTTTTGTGGCTTACCCTCCTTGTGGAGTATGCCAATGACTACCTTCTGGACATTTGTCAAGTCATCACTCTTCCCCATGATTGTGGAGCCTACTGAAACAGACTAAGGGACCTTATTAACCGCTCATGACGCCTTTGCAGGTGGTTTTTGTAAATTATTCTAATTTACTGAGATAATGTCTTTTGGGTTTTCATTGGCTGTAAGCCATAATCAACAACATTAACAGAAGTAAACACTAGAAATAGATCACTCTGTTTGTAATGACTCTATATAATATATGAGTTTCACTCTTTTGTATTGAAGAACTGAAATAAATCTAATTTTTTATGATATTCTAATTTTGTGAGAAGCACCTGTAGCTTAGTATGTTGTAAGGATCTGTAAAGCTTTTGGTCCATTTAGTGGACCTTGTATCAAGGTGGACATACCATTACTGAAAACTGTCAAGCCATATTGTTTGCCCAAGTTGGACGCAAGAGAAAAGTGGGCCCATATTAACCTCCAAAAAATCATAAAGCTTCTGTCACAGACACATTACTGGACTGCAAAGAGGCCATTTAATGTTGTTCCACCTCTTCTATCCATGTCCCACCCTGGTTTTAACATGTTCTGCAGAGGGATAAGGAGGCTGTCACTTAAGGAGCTGATAAATACAGAATTTTATATCTATCTTCTTTTTAGCATTGTTATTATTCATATTTTAGAACAAATAGTCCAGTGCATGAACATATCCTGCTTTATTCAACTTGTTAATTTACCATGTTAACAAGCATTCATTCCCCCTTAAGTATTTTATTTTCATTGAATACGTTAGTCCAGTTTATCATTCTTAAAAGGTTAGACATTTTTAAATTAACATTTTAAAGTTTAATGTCCTTTTTGACACTTTCAGCTTAGACATTTTCAACCAAGTTTTAAATTAACATTAAGTCCTAGAATGTCCTTTTAGGAGGGCATTGGTTTGACTTGTATAGCTGCATACTATAGAATCAATATATTGATTATGTTATGTTCAAATCCGTTTTCTTTCCAATTATACCATTTTTTTGTAACATACTTTACACTGCATACATTATAATTTTTCATTTACATACCACAATTACACTATTGGTATGTAAATTTATTCATTTTGACACGTTAATATTTAGTATATTTACAGCTTAAATAAAAATCATACTTAACCCCTTCACGTCCAATGACGGATATAACCCTTCATTGGATGTCTCCCCCGCTTTGATGTGGGCTCCGGCGGTGAGCCCTCATCAAAATCGGGATATGTCAGCTGTTTTGAACAGCTGAGATGTACCTGCAATAGGCGCAGGTGGAATCGCGATCCACCTGCACCTATTAACTAGTTAAACGTCGCTGTCAAACGCTGATAGAGGCATTTAACCTGCGCTTCCGGTCGCCCAGCCGGAATGCGCGCATCACTGACCCCGTCACATGATTGGTGGTCAGTGATGCATTGGCATAACAACCAGAGGTTTCCTGGATACCTCTATGTTTGATGATGCCGCATTGCTCTGAGCGCCACCCAGGGGTCGGCGCTCATAGCAATGCAGTAATTCAGCTACATATAGGTGATCTGCTCATCACCAATATGTAGCAGAGTTAATCAAGTATGGGATGCTTCTAGCCTCCCATGGAAGTTATTGAAGCATGCCAAAATTAAAAAAAAATGTTTTAAAAATTTTGAAAAAAATAAAAAAAATATAAAAGTTTAAATCACCCCCCTTTTGCCCCAATCAAAATAAAACAATAAAAAAATGGCATAGCGGGAAAAAAATTAAAATGCCAGAATTACGTTTTTTTGGTTGCTGTGACATTGCATTAAAATGCAATAACGGGCGATCAAAAGAACGTATCTGCACAAAAGTGGTATCATTAAAAACATCAGCTCGGTGAACAATAAATAAGCCCTCACCAAACCCCAGATCAAAAAATATGGAGACGCTACAGGTCTCGGAAAATGGCACAATTATTTTTTTTTTTAAACAAACTTTGGAAATTTTTGCACCACTTAGATAAAAAAGAACCTAGACATGTTTGGTGTCTGTGAACTCGTAATGACCTGGATTGTTGGGGGACACTCGCTTGGCACGGGATTAACGTAGACAGGCACGGTTTTGCTCACATAAATGCTAGCACAGGCTTCCAGTATCCATTGTTTCAGATGCTGCATATCGAGTATCTTCACAGCATAGACAATTGCCTTCAGATGACCCCAAAGATAAAAGTCTAAGGGGGTCAGATTGGGAGACCTTGGTGGCCATTCTACTGGCCCACGACGACCAATCCACTTTCCAGGAAACTGTTCATGTAGGAATGCTCGGACCTCACACCCATAATTGGTGTGGTATATGGGGTACAAAGAAAGTGGGGCCATTCTTCATCAATGGAAACCTCAATGCCACTGGATATCTGAAATTGCTATATGATGATTTGTTGCCCTCTTTATGCACTGAAGATGGCCCGTTCCTTGAGTTTTTCCAGCAAGATGGTGCACCACCATATTATGGGTGTCAGGTCTGAGCATTCCTACAAGGAATCTGACCCCCTTAGACTAGCATTTCTTCTGTGGTAGTGCTATTAGTGTGTCAAGAGTGGGAGAAGAGGGTTGCATTGACAATCCAGCACAATGGGCAGCACTTTGAAAAGATGTTATAAGTGGTCATAAACTTGTGAATAACTCATGAAAAAATAAAGTTACGTTAAAACCAAGCACACCATTGTTTTTCTTGTGAAATCTCAATAAGTTTGATGTGTCACATGACCCTCTTCCCATTGGAAAAAATAAAGTTGGATCCAAAATGTCCGACTTCAAAATGGCCACCACGGTCACCACCCATCTTTAAAAGTTTCCCCCCTCCCATATACTAATGAGCCACAAGCAGGATGCTGATATCGCCAACCATTCCCATTTTATTTACATGTATCCATATAAATGGCCCACCCTGTACAGTATTTAGGCATTTCCAACATAGCAGAATACATAGCTGCATAACAAGGAAAGTGCCTGCAGCCACCCAGCTTAGTCACACCCCTCATCAAGTCTTTGTTTCAGTGTGTCCTCATGAGAATTACCAAACTCTATGATATTTGGCTGGTCTGAAGATATTAACCCCTTCTTTTATCTAAAACAAATTAAGTTCACCTTTTCACCTCTCTTCTGGCACTGCTCCTGCATCTTGATCAACAGCAGAAGCAGAGACTCTGCTGCATCCTGTGACCTGTTCTCTTTGCTATCAATCACAAGTGGTGTGCTGAAATGTTGCTTTGAGATTTACATTGCCACTGAGTTTCTAGTAAAAAGTTCTGAAAGCTGGTCAATTTTGATCTTGTATATAGCAGCAGTTCTTAAGATTATGTTGGAGAGAGCCTTTGGTTGGAATCACATAAGCATCAGATGTGATATGCTAATGACCCTTGGCTTCAGCCCTGCTACGATCATGAACCGAGTATCATGCTAATTTGGTCTGATCCTCTCATATGAGAAAATCGTAGCACAGATGCAGAGGAGACAGAGAATGTAATTTCTCCATTTCCCCCAAGGCCTCACTTGGTGTATTATCAGACTGTACTGGGATGATATCCGGGTGCAGTCTGATGTTTTACATGCATCTATATATTGTGTGGGTGCGAGTGAGCCGCGTCTCGCCATCAATCGCAGCATGATGCAATTGTTTTCTTGTGCCAAATTGGTATGAGAAAATAATTGCAGATGTGAGCTGCCTCTTATTATAACACTGGGCTGAGTGCTATGCAAAGTTTTATTGCATAGCACTCGGCGGTACTATACGCTAGTGTGACCCCAGCTTTAGAAAGAGTCTGATAGCAGTAGGGGCATAGACTCTAAATCCTGCAATGTGTCACATACTGGGCTGCTTTCTGTCATTTTGATAAAATCACTGTATTGTTTGCTGCAGATCTACCGGGTATGTGAATGCTGAGCTCTACATTACCCCCCCCCCCACACACACACACACACACACCACTGACTAGCTGCTTTTTGCTCATGTAGGGTACGCAAGGTAAGTAATAGTATATGTAATTTTTATTTTACAAAATGGACTGCTTCATTTAAAATGGGATGTTTTTTTTATGTCAGAGGTCATTGAGGCCTAAATCAGATGATGAAGACCAAGTGTGTATATAAGAGCCCTGGTGAAGAAAGGAAAATTGAATTCTCCTTTGAATAGTACAATAAATTTGGGTTGTTGATAGTTGTCTGGGCTCAATGAGAGCTTAGTTGTGAGTGAAAACTGCTTTTTGCTCTTTGTACATTGGGGAAAAATAGGAACCATCTGGAAAATTACTTATGAGTTTGGACTGACCTGTTGTGGTACTAATGGAGTCCTTCAAAGTTGAGTATTCTCCCTCTTAAATGCCTGAATGTGGGGAAAAAATATCAAAAGTGAAATTATTGTAGCGCTATGGCAGGCACCCATGAATGCTGCTCCCTTCTCACTCCATGCAGGAACACCGGCTTACTCAACTCCCGGCCCTTCGGTTTGGTCCCGGCGTATTCCTTGTGTGCTCCTGTGAATGCTGCACTGTGTTTCAGGCTCATTTCCAATGCTCTGAAGAGACAGCTCACACATAGATAATGTCCCCTGCTTACAGCTGGGAGGCATTTAGTAAAGTGTTTGCCTGCAATGTGTCTCTCAGCCAATAGTTGGGAGGCATCTTGTATGCAAGCATCCTTCCCAATAGATAGGTGCCTGAGCAACCCCTTTAGTTGTTGCTAAGTGCTTTGGTGTGTGCAACTGTATGTTGCCAGGTCTCGAATCCCTAGTCTGTTATAAATATTCCTGTATACTGTGTCCTGTTAGTCCAGTATAGGTTGTCCTTAATTCCTTGTTTGAGTGCTTTGGCGGAGTCCATATTTTGAAATCACATCCATGATTTCCCCTTGTGACCACATCAGCGGTACCAGGACTGTTACCTGAGACCTATGTATCTTTACCTGTCCCTAGTTGCCGAACTGCATGAACTGTCCAAAGTGGCAGTCCTGACTGCACAGTCAGAACTTCCCATTACTCTTCCTGCTCTGTTTAGGAATCTGTATTAATGGCTTAGATCCTTGGGGTGCCTTGGAATGGCACCTGGCAGCTACCTGCCACAGAAACCTGACCTCACCACTAGAGGCTCCAGTAAACACTGAGGTAGCTGATTAGTCATACCCCTGGTCTATGGCACAGTGGGTCCACAAACCACGTGCTCACCTTTGGGCATAACAGTAATAACCAAAAGTAAGCCAATAAATTGACACTGTATGGTAACAAAATCAGTTAATGTTACCAGAAACAGTATAAAGTTTAAGGTGGGTGAAGCAAGTTAAATGTGTCCATTCAAAGAAAGAAAAATATGTCTCTCGGAAGTCTCTATCCCATAGCAGTTTCAGGAATATAGTTCAGATGTTGTAGACTCAAATTTACAAGTTCCAGTCATATACAGATTGATGCAAGAATGCCAAAATTAACATGGTCAATAACCAGATTGACAACCACATAAACATTAGACTTAAATTTTGAGTAATAGCTGGGCTCAGGTATCAGAAGGTCAGTAGCAGGGGTGTTCATAACCATGGGGACTAATAACAAAAGTTCTAGTTCCCTTTCACACTTCCTTGGGGTTGTAGGTTGAACCACAGAGCAAATGAAGAGTCAGAGAATGGCATGCCTCATAACTTTTAAAGACAGGAAGATGGACAAATATTGCAGCAGGTACACAGTAAATTTGCCCCTACTGAAGACTTTTACTATTCTAACACACTGGAACATTCCTTTCACAGCCACCATAGTTCATGATGCCCTAAAAAATGCATCCACAACATTGCATGAATCCATCCAAAATTTGAATTGCTCCATATGCAGTGTGATAATCCAGTACCCTCAAAATAGTATAATGTCTCCATAATTGATCCCTACCAAAACATGAAACGCTACAGTTGTGCTCAAAAGTTTACATACCTATGCAGAATTTTTGCTTTTTTGGCTTTTTTTCAGAGAATATGAATGATAACACCAAAACTTTTTCTCCATTCATGGTTAGTGGTGTGGTGAAGCCATTTATTTTCAAGCTACTGTGTTTTCTCTTTTTAAATCATAATGATAACCCAAAATATCCAAATGACCTTGATCAAATTTTTACATACCCCATTTCTTAATACCGTGTATTGCCCTCTATAACATCAATGACAGCTTGAAGTCTTTTGTGGTAGTTGTGGTTGAGGTCAGTGGTGTAGCGTGGGGGGGGCGGTCCGCCGCAGGCGGCACGTGTGTGGGGGCGGCGTGGCAGCAGCAGCAAGTCCTCTCCTCTGTGGCCTGTGGGAGAACAGCGCGGACTCCGCGGAGGCGCAGAGTGCAGGCGCTTTCAAATTATTCTACTACCTGGCTTGCTGGACTGGAGCCTCGGCTGCTGTCCACTCCTGAGCCGTTGCTGGGCGGCGGGCGCACTCAGAGACCCGTCCGCTCCTGGAGGAGGTGTTCGCGCTGAGCCGGTGACGCAGCAGGACTCAGAGCGGATCCCGGGACACAGGAGCCAGTGAGTGAGGCCCGGGGGACGGCGGGAAGCGCTGCCGGGTTGCCCTTGATATCTGTGAGGGGAGGACGAGGGAGACACGTGATCTGCCTGCGGTCTGCCACACACACCGTTCGGTCAACCCTGACAGCCTCAGGCCTTGAGTCCTGGAGTCTGACAATGCTGAAGTTGGTTTCTTATTCGGCAGTTTCTTATTCGGCTATTTTTTATTTTTTTCAGGTTTTTCAATAAAAATAAAAGTATATAATAAATATGCAATCATGTGTCCTTTTGTGAATACACTTAAAAACAGATAAAAAAAATTAGAAGACTGGCAAAAAAATGGGCATCAAAGTGGGCACTGAGGTATGGTATTGAAGGGGTTAAATGGCTTTGTGCCACTGATCTGACACCTGATTTACATACCTTGTGATGCCACACATCACGTTCATGTTAATCCAGCCTGGCACAAATGGGTTATGGGCATCAGACCTGGCATCAAAGTGGGCAATTTGCCCATTTTCACAGATTTGAATAAGTAACAGCTATTTTGAAGGGGTTAAATGGCTTTTGGCCACTGATCTAACACCTGAACTAGCATCAAAGTTCTGATGCCCAGAACCCATTTGTGCCAGGCTGGAGTGACATGAATTTCATGTGGGGCATCACTAGGTATGTATATCAGGTGTTAGATCAGTGGCCCAAAGCCGTTTAACCCCTTAAATTTAGCTGTTACTTATTCACATGTGTGAAAATTGGTTCTCTGCCCACTTTGATGGCAGTTTTGATGCCGATAACCCATTTGTGCCAGGCTGGATTAACATGAACGTGATGTGTGGCATCACAAGGTATGTAAATCAGGTGTCAGATCAGTGGCACAAAGCCATTTAACCCCTTCAATACCATACCTCAGTGCCCACTTTGATGCCCATTTTTGTGCCAGCCTTCTAATTTTTTTTATCTGTTTTTAAGTGTATTCACAAAAGGACACATGATTGCATATTATTATATACTTAGAATGTTTTATTTTTATTGAAAAACCTGAAAAAAACAGAAAATAAAAAATAGCCGAATAAGAAACTGAACGAATAAGAAACCAACTTCAGCATCGTTGGAGATTGGCGTCTTCTACTACTCCAGCTGTAATGTAGACTGTAGTCAGTGCTGGATACAAACGCCTCCATCAAGAGCAGATATTAGCGTCCTAAAAAAATGCCACAACTTTTCAACTGCTCTGGCCTCCACCAGTCACGTACGTGGCGGCGGCACGCCTGTCATATTCGCCAGTCATGTAAGCCATCATATATGCCAGTCATGTCATGTACGCCAATCATGTCATGTAAGCCAGTCATGTAAGCCAGTCATGTCATGTCATGTAAGCCAGTCATGTAATGTAAGCCAGTCATGTCATGTACGCCAGTCATGTCATGTACGCCAGTCATGTCATGTACGCCAGTCATGTACGCCAGTCATGTCATGTAAGCCAGTCATGTCATGTACGCCAGTCATGTACGCCAGTCATGTAAGCCAGTCATGTACGACAATCATGTATGCCAGAAGTACGCCAGTCATGTGGGCCCATCATGAAAGACAGTCATGAAAGACAGACATGTATGCCAGTCATTTACGCCAGTCATGTATACGAATCATTTATGTCAGTCTTGTAAGCCAGTCATGTACGCAAGTCATGGAGGGCAGTCATTTACACCAGTCATGTAATCCAGTCATGGAGGGCACCAGTGAGCCTTATATAGAAGCTATGTACACCTGTATACACCTGGAAGCCACCTATCGAAACTATATACAAGTATACACCCCTGGGAACACCTATATATGCTATATACCCCTATATACTCACCTGGGAGCCACCTATAGAAGCTATATACACACCTGGCAGTAGTCTACAAAAGCTATATACCCGTATACACACTTGGGAGTCAGCTATAGCAACGACCAAAGGGGCGGCAAATTTTTCGACCGCCCCGGGAGCCACAAACAGTTGCTACACCACTGGTTGAGGTTCTTTATTTCCTCAGATGGTAAAGCTGCCCACTCTTCTTGGCTAAAAGCCTCCAGTTCCTGTAAATTCCTCGGCTGTCTAGCATGAACTGCTTGCTTGAGATCTCTCCAGAGTGGCTTAATGATATTGAGGTCAGGAGACTGAGATGGCAAATCCAGATCCTTCACTTTGTTCTGATGCAGCCATTGACAGGTCGACTTGACCTTGTGTTTTGGATCATTGTCATGTTGGAACATCCAAGTACATCCCATGTGCAGCTTCGGGGCTGATAATTGCAAATTTCCCTCCATTATTTGCTGATAACGTGTGGCATTCATTTTTCCTTCAACTTTGACCAAGTTTCCTGTGCCTTTGTAGCTCACACATCCCCAAAACATCAGCGATCTACCTCCATGCTTTACAGTAGGAAAGGTTTTCCTTTCATCATAGGCCATGTTGACCTCTCTCCAAATGTAACGTTTATGACTGTGGCCAAAAAGTTCAATTTGGGTCTCATCACTCCAAATTATCTTGTTCCAGAAATTTTGAGGCTTGTCTCTGTGCTGTTTTGTGTATTGTAGGCGAGTTACTTTGTGGCATTTGCTCAGTAATGGCATTCTTCTGGCGACTTAATCATGCAGCCCATTTTTCTTTAAGTGCCTCTTTATTGCGCATCTTGAAACAGCCACACCACTAGTTTTCAGAGTCCTGTATTTCAGCAGATATTATTTGTGGGTTTTTCTTTGCATCCCAGACAATTTTCCTGGCAGTAGTGGACGACATTTTTGTTGGTCTACCTGACTGTGGTTTTGTTTTTACAAAGCCCCTGATTTTATATTTGTTAATCACAGTTTGAATGCTGCTGACTGGCCTTATCAATTCCTTGGATATCTTTTTGCATCCTTTTCTGGTTTTATATAGTTCAACTACCTTTTCCCGTAGATCCATTGACAATTTTTTGCTTTCCCCATGACTCACAATCCAGAAATGTCAGTGGCCAGGTGAAAGATGCAAGAGTCTTTCTGGATCATAGAAACTCACTCAGCTTTTATGCACACACACTGATTACAAGCAAACAGGTCAGAGGTGAGGATTTTGCCTTTAGTAGCCATTCAAACCCATTTGTATCAACTTCTGTGCATGTTATTAGGCCAAAATCACCAGGGTATGTGAACTTTTATCAGGGTCATTTAGATGTTTTGGGTTGTCATTATGATTTAAAGACAGTAATTTGACAATAAATGGCTTCTCTCAACCACTAACCATGAGTGGGAAAAAGGTTTTGGTGTTATCATTCATATTCTCTGAAAAAAAGGCCAAGAAAGCAAAAATTCTGGTTAGGGTATGTACACTTTTGAGCACAACTGTATATTACCTCATCTAGTATCAGAATATTATAATAGCCCCGCAAGTGCAAATTCCCCACAAGCAGTATAGATGCATGATCTGTACAGTGAATGGACTGAGGGTCCATGCAGTAGGCATGATCTCGTGACCTCATCACATGTGCTGTATTGAGACACTGTCACAGAAGGCAAATGGGGGAGAGAGGACATGAAAGCTCATTTTATTCATTATCGGTTTGGAGTACATACAACAGAGACCAAAAGTTTTGCATTTTTTAAAAAAGTGTGATTACTTTTGTCTGGTTGTTGTGATGCCATTTTCCTGTTGATTTTAGTAAACTGATAGCAAATGGTTGTCAGCTATAAGGATGAAAATTTGTGTTTGACTTTGTTTTATTCCTTTAAATGTTAGTTTTCAACATTTGGTGTGCCAAATATTTTGCATTTTTGTCACAGGAAGTCAAGTTTTTGGTAGTCAAAATATTGTGTGTGTGTTTTTAGGTTAAAAAAAGGCAAAGACAAAGACAAATGTATCACTAGATGTCAGGAAACTTATTATTCTGAGAGGGAAGCAATGCAAAAGCCAAAAAGAGGTAGCCATGGAATTTAATTGTTCTCAGAGTCAAGTGTCATATATAATAAAGAAATAAAAAGAAGGTTATAGAACAGCTAGCAAACCTAGAAGTGGACGACCACAGAAAACTTCCTCCAAGGCTGATCACATTATTAAGAAAAAGTTGGTGTCTGAGGTCCACAAAAGTGCTGTACAGATTTTGCACGAAATGAACAAAGAATGTGGGGTCAAATTGAATGGCCAAAAGGTGGTGTGATGGCTAAGTGTAGCAGAGTTGAATGCATGAGTTCCAGTCAAGAAGATTTTAATCTCTGCAAGTAACCAGAAAGTCCGACTTGCGTTTGCCAAAGAACACAACAAATGGAAAGAGTCTGATTGGTCTAAGGAGTTGTGGTCGGATGAATCCAAGTTCACTCTGTTTGGTAGTAATGGCAAGCACTATATGTACCATCCAATTGGAAAACGTAACGATGTAATATACCAAACACCTACAGTAAAACATGGTGGTAGCAATTTCATGGTTTGGGGCTGCTTTTCTGCATCAACCATTGGCCCTCTGCATATAATTGATGGAAATATGAATGCTACCATGTACAAGGATAAAATGGAGAATGTAATGCTGCAATCAAAGATGCACAAACAGAACGTAAGGCAGAGAGAGACAAGCCACACAGTAGCTTAATGTACATCTGGCAGCGGACTGGAATTAACAGCCCAATTAAGTAACCTTTCAATCTCTTGGGATAATGAACACCTGGAGGCAGCCAGAGCCTCCCAGTCTCAAATTGGATGGCCGAACTTTCAGTCAGTACACGGACAGCATGCCCCTGAACCAGATTGGATGACAAAGGCCTCTTTCACACTTCCGTTTTTTACAATCAGTCAAAATCTGCCAGGTTTTGAAAAAAACGGATCCGCAATTTTTTTTTGCGGATCCGTTTTTTTCCCCATTGACTTTCATTATTGGCGGATCTTGACGGATTGCCGTCCGTTGCATCCATTTTTGTGCAGATCCGCCATAATGTTGCTGTCCGTCAACATCCTCAAACATTTCCAAACGGAGCTTGCAACTTTTTTTGGCCGGCGGATCCTCCAGACACTGAATTAACCCGAAATTCTGTCTGGGTGCTGGACAAAAAAAAATTCTATCTCTCTCTCTCTCTCTCTCTCTCCTTCCCGGCCAGCGGTTCCTTTAAATTTCCTCATTTTGCGGATCCGTCAAAAAACGGATCCTGTGGCATCCGTTCACATCAGTTAAGAATGGATCCGCTTGTCCGCCTTTTTGGCGGATTTTAACTGACACAAAAAACTGAAGTGTGAAAGAGGCCTAAGCAGTCAATCAAAGTACTGAAAGCTTCAGCACACCCATATACCAGATTGGGCAGCTGAGCTGTCAATAACTGCATCACAGACACACTGAGGGGTAGAACTGTGAAATATGGTACATTGTCCTACTGTGCAGAGAAACCTGCACAAATATGGCCTTCGTGGAAGAGTCATCAGAAGTAAGCCTTTCCTGCATCCTCACCATAAAATTCAGCATCAGAGGTATGCAGAAGAACATCTAAACAAGTCCTGTAGACTGATGAGGTTAGAATAGATTTTTTTGGCTAAAATGATGAAAAGTTTGTGTGGAGAAAAAAAGCATACAGAATTACAGGAAAAGAACATCTCGACAACCCTTAAGCATGGGGGGATGAATCAATCATGCTTTTGGGTTGTGTTGCAGTCAATGACATGGGGAACATTTTACAAGAAGAGGGAAGAATGGATTCAAATAAATTTAAACTATTTCTTGATGCAAACATAACACCATCTATAAATAAGCTGAAGTTTTTACATTGGCCCTCACATTCACCTTATCTGAACATTAATGAAAATCTATGGCTAGTTTTCAAAACAGCAGCACATGCAAGAAAACCCAGGAATCTCACAGAACTGCTAGAATTTTCCAAGAAAGAATAGATGGAAATCCCTCAAACAAAAATTGAAAGACTCTTGGCTGACTAGCAAAAACTTTTGCAAGTTGTGATACTTTCAAAGGTTTTGCTACTAGGTACTAACCATGCAAGGTGCACTAACTTTTGCATCAGCCCATTTTCCTTTTTGTATTTTTTAAAATGTAAAAGATGAATATATATATATATATATAGTATATATATATATATATATATATATATATTATATATATATACACTCACTGGCCACTTTATTAGGTACACCATGCTAGTAAGGGGTTGGACCCCCTTTTGCCTTCAGAACTGCCTCAATTCTTCGTGGCAGAGATTCAACAAGGTGCTGGAAGCATTCCTCAGAGATTTTGGACCATATTGACATGATGGCATCACACAGTTGGCGCAGATTTGTCGGCTGCACATCCCTGATGCGAATCTCCCGTTCCACCACATCCCAAAGATGCTCTATTGGATTGAGATCTGGTGACTGAGGAGGCCATTTGAGTACAGTAAACTCATTGTCATGTTCAAGAAACCAATCTGAGATGATTCGAGCTTTATGACATGGCGCATTATCCTGCTGAGAGTAGACATCAGATGTTGGGTACATTGTGGTCATAAAGGGATGGACATGGTCAGCAACAATACTCAGGTAGGCTGTGGCGTTGCAACGATGCTCAATTGGTACCAAGGGGCCCAAAGAGTGCCCAGAAAAAATTCCCCACACCATGACACCACCACCACCAGCCTGAACCGTTGATACAAGGCAGGATGGATCCATGCTTTCATGTTGTTTACGCCAAATTCTGACCCTACCATCCGAATGTCGCAGCAGAAATCGAGACTCATCAGACCAGGCAACGTTTTTCCAATCTTCTACTGTCCAATTTCGATGAGCTTGTGCAAATTGTAGCCTCAGTTTCCTGTTCTTAGCTGAGAGGAGTGGTACCCAGTGTGGTCTTCTGCTGCTATAGCCCATCTGCCTCAAAGTTCGACGCACTGTGCGTTCAGAGATGCTCTTCTGCCTACCTTGGTTGTAACGGGTGGCAATTTGAGTCACTGTTGCCTTTCTATCAGCTCGAACCAGTCTGCCCATTCTCCTCTGACCTCTGGCATCAACATGGCATTTCCGGCCACAGAACTGCCGCTCACTGGATTTTTTTTCTTTTTCGGACCATTCTCTGTAAACCCTAGAGATGGTTGTGCGTGAAAATCCCAGTAGATCAGCAGTTTCTGAAATTCTCAGACCAGCCCTTCTGGCACCAACAATCATGCCACGTTCAAAGGCACTCAAATCACCTTTCTTCCCCATACTGATGCTCGGTTTGAACTGCAGGAGATTGTCTTGACCATGTCTACATGCCTAAATGCACTGAGTTGCCGCCATGTGATTGGCTGATTAGAAATTAAGTCTTAACACACAGTTGGACAGGTGTACCTAATAAAGTGGCCAGTGAGTGTATATATATATATATATATATAATTTTTTTTTCCTAAAATACAAAATCAATGTGTCATCTTCAACTTTAGCCTTTTTAGAGGTCATTTTATCTTCCAGTTGCTTAGCTGTTCACAATGATAGTCATTTTGACAAGGGGTGCCCAAATTTTTACATGCCGCTCTAGCTATTCATTTTTTTCTCCAGTGCATCAAAACAGAAAAATAAAGCAATTTTGAAAATAGTATTGAATTCTACTGTTTTGTTTCAACAAGTCCTATGCAGGTCTATTTCCATAATTGCAGAATACAAACATATCCTATTGTATCCTATTTCTTCGTCTTTATTACATATAATTTAAGGAAGAAGTGCAAATACAGCAACAAACAAATCTACCCATTTCTATACAAGTGTACATTATAAAACAATCTAAAACACGAGTGGCCTTTTTAATAACAGCAGCACAGAAAAAGTAGTATAGAAAATCCAATAAAGAATATTGTATAATTTAGCACTTACTTGCATACTGTACTTCAATCTGTGTGTTTGGTCACCGCTTTGTCATCATTAGAGACAACAAACCCTGCTTCCACACTTGGCTATAAAATACATTGCTTACTACGACATAGTAATGATATTTTCAAAATGGAGTGAGCATGATCTACTGTAATTGTTGCGCAAAAGCTGCAAAATTTAGAAAAGCCAGTGAAACTCTTTTAGGTATCATGCAGCTGGTGTGCGGACCAGTATGGCATTCCTATGGTCTACTATGGACCCAAACTACAATTCATTTGCTACAGTATGACACTTTTCTGCACCTCAGTGAAACAGAATATTTTACGTTAGATGCAATGAGAATACCTCCATCATGTGTGACATGAACGAGAAACATATTATTCATTTCTCTATCCCAATGAGAACATCTTGGAAGCAACCATCACTTTGCGCAGTAGGCAACTATAGAGGTTACAGGCTCAAAGTGTGGTGTAATGCTTGAGCTTTACTCTCTTGCTATTGCTCCCAGCAACAGAGTCCAGCACCTGAGTGCAGCTTTCCTCCTGAATAGCTGCTACTTCACAAAGCTTTGTCAGAGCTGCAAGGAACTCCTCACTGTTGCTCCGACACCACCAGGACTCTGACTGAGCTGCAAGTAACTCATTTCTAGCTCCTTCCTCCACCAAGGATAGTTGGAAATGACCAATATCACCAACAGTGAGTGAGGCCGCCTGACTCTCCTATATAGGCACGGGCCAGAGCCATAACACCTAGTGATTCCCATGTAATAATACTAGCCACCACCGGGGGTAAAACTAGAACTGAAGACACCACTGTGTAATGACCCTAATGGCCACCGGGGGCAAAACTAACTTTAAGCAAAGAGCTTAAAAGAAAAAAAAAGGTTACATGTGCTTTTATCTGTCACAATCCAGCATGGATCGTGACAGTGATGTCTTGAGTCTGTCGCTGGGCACCACGGACTTTCAAATCCCTCCAAAGGTTTTCTATGGAGTTGAGATCTGGACACTGGCTAGGCCACTCCAGGACCTTCAAATGCTTCTTACAAAGTCACTCCTTCATTGCCCTGGTGGTGTGCTTGGGATCATTATCATGCTGAAAGACCCATCTATGTTCCATCTTCAATGACCCTTGCTGATGGAAGGAGGTTTGTACTCAAAATCTCACGATACATGGTCCCATTCATTCTTTCATGTACACGGATCAGTCATCCTGGCCCCTTTGCAGAGAAACAGCCCCAAAGCATGATGTTGCCACCCCCATGCTTCACAGTAGGTATGGTGTTCTTTGGATGCAACTCAGCATTCTGTCTCCTCCAAACACAACGAGATTTGTTTCTACCAAACAGCTCTACTTTGGTTTCATCAGACCATATGACATTCTCCCAATACGCTTATGGATAATCCAAATGCTCTCTAGCAAATTCAGACGGGCCAGGACATGTACTGGCTTAAGCAAGGGAACACGTCTGCCACTGCAGGATATGAGTCCCTGGCGGCGTAGTGTGTTATTGATGGTAGTCTTTGTTGTGGTGGTCCCAGCTCTATGCAGGTCATTCACTAGGTCCACCTGTGCGACTTTGGGATTTTTGCACACCGTTATTGTGATCATTTTGACCCCACAGTGTGAGACCTTGTGTTGAGTGCCAGATAAAGGGAGATTATCATGGTCTTGTATGTCTCCCATTTTCTTATTATTGCTCCCACAGTTCATTTCATCACACCAAGCTGCTTTCCTATTGCAGATTCAGTCTTCCCAGCAGGGCTACAATTTTGTTTCTGGTGTCCTTCGAAATCTCCTTGGTCTTCACCATAGTAGAGATTGGAGTGTTAATGTTATTGTAATGTGAAGCGAAAAAAGAAGAAATATGCAGCACTCACCGATATAGCTGAAAAACTGTGCATCTTTATTTCACATAATTTCCATCAAATGTGTGGACATGCAGGGCGTTAGAGGAATGCTAGGGGAGGGAGGTGCCGGACAACGGCCGTTTCGCGATTACTCGCTTCTACGGGTCCAGGTGAGGGGATTAGCTAAAGGTCATTCCCTTTATAGGATCACAGACCTTACTAATTAACATACATAACAAGTTGTGAAACAAACATTTACAAAAAATATATAGTTATACAATATACAGAGTGCAAGATACTAGTAAAGAATAAATCTTTCCATATCGATTTACAAGATAATCTGTATTTTTACAATATCATAGGAAGATTATAATCTAAATAACTTTACATACAATTTTTTCTATAACATTTTTTATAAAAATACTGATAGATCAATCCGGGCATTTAGTCCCAAAGGACCTTGTGCTTTTGCTTTCAGGATCCATTTTGCTTCTTGTTGCAATAAAGCTTTGTCATGGTTGCCTCCTTGAGGTGGAAAATTGACCTTTTCAAGCCCTGCAAAACTCAAAATTTCTGGGTTAGCTTTATGCACATCTTGAATATGCTTAATTAATCGCAGTGAGCCCTTTCCTGATGTAATAGATCTATAGTGTTCACCAAAATGTATCGTAAGTGGTCTTATAGTTTTTCCAATATAAAAATAACCACATGGACAAAAAATAATATAAACCATGAAGTTAGTTTAACACGAAATGTAGTTTTGTACCTTATGTTCCATAGAGCCAAAATGTATAGAATTCCCTGTCAGATGAAGATGACAGTATTTGCAGTGACCACATTTATAATTTCCTTTTATTGATAAATCTTGTACCAATTTTTTTGAGGGGGACGAAGTCTATGATGTACTAATAAATCACCTATATTATGTGCCCTTTTGTATGCAAATTGAGGAACTAATTTACCATCTGTGTGTAAGGTTTTTTCTGCATCAATGAGATGCCAGTGTTTTCTCACTGCTGCATGTATTGCTCTATCCATTGTACTATGTTTGAAACAAAAATTAAATAATTAAATTTTTTTGTAGGTTTGACTACACTATTTAATTTTTTAGTCCTTTCCTTTAATAAATCCATCTGAGAAAATTTTTTTACCCTTTCATATGCTTCATTTAATAAAGTCATAGGGTAGCCCCTTTGCAAAAAACATTGTTTCAGCTCAGAAATTTGTTCATTAAAAATGGTTTCATCATTATTCAGTTTTCTTACTCTTAGCATTTGACTATATCGAAGTCCCTTTTTAGTGTGTAATGGGTGAGCGCTCTTATAATGTAAGTAATTATTTGTTGCGGTTTCTTTTCTAAACTACTGTTTTTAAAGAGCAGAAAAACTCTTTCCAGAATACCCAGAAATTCCTTATTGGTATAGTGTGCCAAAAGTGCACAAGTCTTTAAAAGAGCCTCCGGGTCGCCCTATAATTTCAAACAGCACTCCTTCACTTCCGAACTCTGCCATGCGCCCAAATAGTGGTTTACCTCCACATGTGGGGTATCAGCGTACCCAGGACAAATTGCACAATAAATTTTGGGGTCCTGTTTCTCTTGGGAAAATAAAAATTAGGAGTGAAAAGATCATTTTTTTTGGAAAAATATGATTTTTCAATTTGACTGTTGTACGTTATAAATTTCTATGAAGCCCTTGGGGGTTCAAAGTTCTCACCACATATATAGCTAAGTTCCTTGGGGGGTCTAATTTCCAAAATGGGGTCACTTGTGGAGGGTTTCCACTGTTTAGGCATATCAAGTTCACTCCAAATGCAACATGGCGTCTGATCTCAATTCCAGAATTTTGCGTTGAAAACGTCAAATGGCGCTCCTTCCCTTCTGAGCTCTGCCATGCGCCAAAACAGTGGTTCCCCCACATATCACATACCAGCGTACTAAGGACAAATTGCACAATAACTTTTGCCATCCAATTTCTCCTGTTACCCTCGGTAAAATAAAAAAAATTGGACCTGAAATAATTTTTTTGTGAAAAAAGTAAAATGTTCATTTTTTTAAACATTCAAAAAATTCTTGTGAAGCACTTGAAGGGTTAATAAACTTATTGAATGTGGTTTTGAGCACCTTGAGGGGTGCAGTTTTTAGAAAGGTGTCACTTTTGGGTATTTTCTATCATATAGACTCCTTAAAGTGACTTCAAATGTGATGTGGTCCCTAAAAAAAGGTTTTGGAAAAATGAGAAATCGCAGGTCAATTTTAACCCCTTCCTGACATCAGACATACTATCCCGTCCATGGGACCCGGGCCCCTATGCCCATGGACAGGATAGTACGTCTAGCGCGATCAGCGGCGCCCATGTGGTGAGCGCCGCTGATCGCGGCCGGGTGTCAGCTGATTATCACAGCTGACACCCGGCACTATGTGTCAGGGGTGGTCACGGACCGCCCCCGACACGTTAACCCCTTGCACACCGCGATCAAACATGATCGCGGTGTACCGGGAGTTAAAGGGAAGCATCGGCAGGGAGGGGGCTCCCTCCGTGCTTCCCTGAGCCCCCCACGGCAGCGCAATGTGCAGCGCTGCTGCGGGGGACTCCTTTCCTCCAGGCCCCCGGATCCAAGATGGCGACGGGGGCCTTCGGGGGCCTGGAGGAAGCTGGCTTCCTCAGTGCCTGCAAAGCGCAGGCATGAGGAAGCCTTGTGCACTGCCTGTGACAGATTGCTGATCTGTCACAGTGATCTGTGATGTGACAGATCAGTGGTCTGTCACAGGACAGTGATGTCCCACCTGGGACTATGTAATAAAGTAAAAAAAAAATAAAAAAAAAGTGTAAAAATAATTTTAAAAAAATCGCCAAATAAATTAGTAAAAAAAAAAATATTCCCCAATAAATTCATTTTTTGAAAATAAAAAAACCAAAACAATAAAAGTACACATATTAGGTATCGCCGCGTCCGTAACGACCCGCCCTATAAAACTGTCCCATTAGTTAACCCCTTTAGCGAACCCCTTAAAAAATAAAAATAAAAAACGAAGCAAAAAATAATGATTTATTATCATACTGCCAAACAAAAAGTGTAATAACGCGCGATCAAAATGACGCATATAAATATCCATGGTACCGCTGAAAACGTCATCTTGTCCCGCAAAAAACGAGCCACCACACAGCATCATCAGCGAAAAAATAAAAAAGTTATAGCTCACAGAATAAAGCGATGCAAAAATAATTATTTTTTATATAAAATAGTTTTCATTGCATAAAACCGACAAAACATAAAAAAACGACCTAAATGAGGTATCGCTGTAACCGTACCGACCCGAAGAATAAAACCGCTTTATCAATTTTACCGCACGCGGAACGGTGTAAACGCACTCCCCCAAAAGAAATTCATGAAACGCTGGTTTTTGTTCATTCTGCGTCCCAAAAATCGGAATAAAAAGCGATCAAAAAATGTCACATGCCCGAAAATGGTACCAATAAAAATGTCAACTCGTCCCGCAAAAAATAAGACCTCACATAACTCGGTGGGTCAAAATACGGAAAAATTATAGCTCTCAATATGTGGTGATGCAAAAACTATTTTTACAATAAAAAGCGTCTTTTAGCGTGCGACAGCTGCCAAAAATAAAAACCGCCATAAATAGTAAATCAAACCCCCCGTTATCACCCCCTTAGTTAGGGAAAAATAATAAAATTAAAAAAATGTATTTATTTCCATTTTTCCGTTAGGGCTAGGGTTAGGGTTAGGGTTAGGGCTAGGGTTAGGGTTAGGGCTAGGGTTAGGGCTTGGGTTAGGGCTGAGATTAGGGTTAGGGGTGTGTTGGGGTTCGGGTTGGAGTTAGAATTGGGGGTTTCCACTGTTTGGGCACATCAGGGGCTCTCCAAATGCAACATTGCGTCTGATCTCAATTCCAGCCAATTCTGAGTTGAAAAAGTCATATGGTGCTCCTTCCCTTCCAAGCTCTGCCATGCGCCCATACAGTGTTTTACCCCCACATGTAGGGTATCAGCCTACTCAGGACAAATTGCAAAACAATTTTTGGGGTCCAATTTCTCCTGCTACCCTTAGGAAAATAAAAAATTGGGGGCAAAAATATCATTTTTGTGGAAAAAAATGATTTTTTTATTTTCACGTCCGAGCGTTATAAACTTCAGTGAAGCACTTGGGGGTTCAAAGTGCTCACCACACATCTAGATAAGTTCCGAGGGGGGGTCTAGTGTCCAAAATGGGTTCACTTGTTGGGAGTTTCAATAGTTTAGGTACATCAGGGGCTCTCCAAACGCACATGACACCCGCAGACCATTCCATCAAAGTCTGCATTCCAAAATGGCACTGCTTCCCTTCCGAGCCCCGACGTGTGTCCATACAGTAGTTTTCTCCCACATATGGGGTGTCAGCGTACTCAGAACAAATTGGACAACAACTTTTGCGGTCCAATTTCTCCTGTTACCCTTGGGAAAATGAAAAAATTGGGGACTAATTGATCATGTTTGTGGAAAAAATACGATTTTTTTATTTTCATGCCCGGGCATTATAAACTTCTGTGAAGCCCTTGGGGGTTCAAAGTGCTCACCTCACATCTATATAAGTTCCTTAGGGGGTCTAGTTTTCAAAATGGGGTCATTTGTGGGGAGTTTCCACTGTTTAGGCACATTAGGGGCTCTCCAAAGGCAACATGACACCCGCAGACCATTCCATCAATGTCTGCATTCCAAAACGTCACTACTTCCCTTCCGATCCCCGACGTGTTCCCATACAGTAGTTTTCTCCCACATATGGGTTATCAGCATACTCAGGACAAATTGGACAACAACTTTTGGGGTCCAATTTCTTCTGTTACCCTTGGGAAAATAAAAAAAATGGTGACTAAAAGATCATGTTTGTGGAAAAAATACGAATTTTTTATTTTCACGCCCGGGCGTTATAAACTTCTGTGAAGCACTGGGGGGTTCAAAGTGCTCACCACACATCTAGATAAGTTCCTTGGGCTGTCTAGTTTCCAAAATGGTGTCATTTGTAGGGGGTTTCCACTGTTTAGGTACATCAGGGGTTTTCCAATCGCGACATGGTGTCCGATCTCAATTCCAGCCAAAAACGTCAAATGGCGCTGCTTCCCTTCCGAGCTCTGCCATGCGCCCAAATAGTGGTTTACCCCCACATGTGGGGTATCAGCGTACTCAGGACAAATTGCACAATAACTTTTAGGGTGCTGTTACCCTTGGAAAAATAAGAATTGAGGGTGAAAAGATCATTTTTGTGGAAAAAATATGATTTTTTAATTGTACGGCTTTATGTTACAAACTTCTGTGAAGCCCTTGGGGGTTCAAAGTTCTCACCACACATCTAGATAAGTTCCTTAGGGGGTCTAGTTTCCAAAATGGTGTCATTTGTGGGGGTTACCACTGTTTAGGTACATCAGAGGTTTTCCAATCGCGACATGGTGTCCGATCTCAATTCCAGCCAAAAACGTCAAATGGCGCTGCTTCCCTTCCGAGCTCTGCCATGCGCCCAAATAGTGGTTTACCCCCACATGTGGGGTATCAGCGTACTCAGGACAAATTGCACAATAACTTTTAGGGTGCTGTTACCCTTGGAAAAATAAGAATTGAGGGTGAAAAGATCATTTTTGTGGAAAAAATATGATTTTTTAAATGTACGGCTTTATGTTATAAACTTCTGTGAAGCCCTTGGGGGTTCAAAGTTCTCACCACACATCTAGATAAGTTCCTTAGGGGGTCTAGTTTCCAAAATGGTGTCATTTGTGGGGGGTTTCCACTGTTTTGGTACATCAGGGGTTTTCCAATCGCGACATGATGTCCGATCTCAATTCCAGCCAAAAACATCAAATGGCGCTGCTTCCCTTCCGAGCTCTGCCATGCACCCAAATAGTGGTTTACCCCCACATGTGGGGTATCAGCATACTCAGGACAAATTGCACAATAACTTTTAGGGTCCTGTTACCCTTGGGAAAATAAAAATTGGGGTGAAAAGATCATTTTTGTGGAAAAAATATGATTTTTTAATTGTACCGCTGTACATTATAAACTTCTGTAAAGCCCTTGTGGGTTCAAAGTTCTCACCACATATCTAGATAAGTTCCTTGGGGGGTCTAGTTTCCAAAATTGGGTCACTTGTACGGGGTTTCCACTGTTTAGGTTCATCAGGGATTCTCCAAACGTGACATGGCGTCCGATCTGAATTCCTGCCAATTTTGCATTGAAAAAGTCAAACGGCGCTCCTTCCATTCTGAGCTCTGCCATGCGCCGAAACAGTCGTTCCCCCCCACAAATCAGGTATCAGCGTACTCAGGACAAATTGCACAATAACTTTTGCAGTCCAATTTCTCCTGTTACCCTTGGTAAAATAAAAAAATTGAACCTGAAGTATTTTTTTTGTGAAAAAAAGTTAGATGTTCATTTTTTTTTAAATATTCAAAAAAATTCCTGTGACGCACCTAAAGGGTTAATAAACTTCTTGAATGTGGTTTTGAGCACCTTAAGGGGTGCAGTTTTTAGAATGGTGTCACTTTTGGGTATTTTCTATCATATTGACCAGGGTTTCCCAACTCCAGTGCTCAAGGCACACCAACAGATCATGTTTTCAGGATTTCCTTTGTATTGCACAGGTGAAGCAATTATCACCTGAGCAATACTAAGGAAATCCTGAAAACATGATCTGTTGGTGTGCCTTGAGGACTGGAGTTGGGAAACCCTGATATAGACCCCTCAAAGTGGCTTCAAATGTGATGTGGTCCTAAAAATAAAATGGTGTTGTAAAAATGAGAAATCGCTGGTCAACTTTTAACCCTTATAACTTCCTAACAAAATAAATTTTGGTTCCAAAATTGTGCTGATGTAAAGTAAACATGTGGGAAATGTTAGTTATCAAGTTTTTTTGTGTGCCGTATCTCTGTGATTTAAGGGCATAAAAATTCAAAGTTGGAAAATTGCGAAATTTTCAAAATTTTTGCCAAATTTCTGCTTTTTTCACAAATAAACGCAAGTTATTTGAATGAAATTTTACTAGTAACATGAAGTACAATATGTCACGAGAAAACAATGTCAGAATCACCAGGATCCATAGAAGCGTTCCAGAGTTATGACCTCATAAAGGTACAGTGGTCAGAATTGTAAAAATTGGCCCGGTCATGAACGTGCAAACCACCCTTGGGGGTGAAGGGGTTAACTCTTATAACTTCTAACAAAAAATATGGGTTCCAATATTGTGCTGATGTAATGTAAACATGTGGGAAATGATACTTATTAAGTATTTTGTGTGCCATATCTCTGTGATTTAAGGGCATGAAAATTCAAAGTTGGAAAATTGCAAAATTTTAAACATTTTCGCCAAATGTCCATTTGTTCACAAATAAACGCCAGTTATATCAATGAAATTTTACCACTAACATGAAGTACAATATGACACGAGAAATTAATATCAGAATCACCAGGATCCATGGAAGCGTTCCAGAGTTATTTCCTAATAAAAGGACAGTGGTAAGAATTGTAAAAATTGGCCTAGTCATTAACATGCAAACCACTTTTGGGGGTAAAGGGGTTAAAGAAGGAGTTACAGGTCTGTGAGAGCCAGAAATCTTGCAAGTTTTTATGTGACCAAATACCGTATTTTTCCGACCATAAGACGCACTTTTTTCCCCCAAAATTTTGGGGATAAGTGGGGGGTGTGTCTTATGGTCGCAATACACGGTACTAACCTTCTGGCTGGTGGCAGCGGGTGGGGCTCTGCGGTGCGGTGGTGGCAGCGGGCTGTGCTCCGGTGCAGGGGCGGCGGGTCTGCCGGCATTTCTTTGCAGCCCGGAGGCCCCCGCACTTCCCTTGCTGGCCGCTGCCATGTTGCGGTGGCCTCCGGGAGCATGGACGCCGGGAAGATGGCCGCCGGTCCGGGGACGGCGCATGCACAGCTTCAGATCACGTCCCGAGATCTCGGGGGACGAGATCTCATTGCCGAGATTTGAATCTCGTCCCCCGAGATCTCGGGACGAGATCTGATCCCACGCATGCGCCGTCCCAGGACAGGCGGCCATCTTTCTGGCGTCCATGCTCCCGGAGGCCTCCGCAACATGGCGGCGGCCAGCAAGGGAAGTGCGGGGACCTCCGGGCTGAGAAGAAATGCCGGCGGAACCGCCGCCCCTGCACCGGAGCACAGCCCGCTGCCACCACCGCAGAGCCCACCTGCCCCAGCCCCAGCAGAGCTGCCCCTGCCTCAGCACAGCTGCCCCAGCCCCAGCACTGCTGCCCCTGCCCCAGCACAGCTGCCCCTGCCCCAGCACAGCTGCCCATGCCTCAGCACAGCTGCCCCAGCCCCAGCACTGCTGCCCCTGCCCCAGCACAGCTGCCCCTACCCCAGCGCAGCCGCCCCAGCACAGAGCCGCCACCGCACGAGCCTGGACCACTGAATGACCCCTGTGACTACTTCTCCACCTGTGCCGGATCCCTTCCCAGGTAAGCTGAATTCAGACTGTAAGAGACGGACCCCATTTGACACATTATTTTTTTTTCCTTATTTTCCTACTGAAAATTGGGGTGCGTCTTATGGTCCGGTGCATCTTATAGTCCGAAAAATACGGTACTTATTTACCACCATAATTTGCAAAATAAATATTGCCAAGTCAGTCGAGATGATTTCTGGATTTGTTTTCTCATTCTGACTCTCATAGCTGTGGTCTACCTATGATGTCAATTACAGGCCTCTCTCATGTTTTTAAGTGGGAGAACTTGCACAATTGGTGGCTGACTAAATACGTTTTTTCCCCATTGTGTGTGTATATATATATATATATATCACCATTTAAAAGAGTCAAAAAGATTCTTTAAAATGTTAAGTGTGTATATATATATATATATATATATATATACACTTAACATTTTAAAGAATCTTTTTGACTCTTTTAAATGTTAAGTAAAAGGTATAATGCAACATATGCTTTCTACAAATGAGTTGCTGGAAGGGAATTGCTCTTGTCTAGATGCAGATCAACATTGAAAAACAGTTCATTAGAGCTCAAGGATTCTTTCCTGGTGAGATAAGGGCTGATTGATTCCTTGTAATAAAGATGTCACTGTGAAGTTCCATCCAATGAGGAATGTAACTCTCAGCCTATCTGTACAGTATGTTCAGCTCATCCTATAGACTGTAGTTCAAAAGAAGTGAAATAATCTGGACATTATATTTTTAATTGTGTGTATTATTAAGCAAAGCATCTGACCATAAGTGTTTTAAAGGATATTTTATTTGTATACCACACAAGGCTTAACTCCATAGTACATAAAATGACATTCTTATCAAAATACATGAAATATCAATTGCTTTTACATTTGTGTATAAGGTGTTCTCTAAAGCCAATGATAGAGCTGCTAGAGTACAATATTATCTTGCGTCTCAGCGCATCTCAGTGTGGTCCCAGCGTGGAAACACTGTAGCTGAAATCATATTCAGAATTGAGAGTCCTCAGTGGTTGATACCTTTTAATGGCTAACTGAAAAGATGGTAACACATTGCAAGCTTTCGAGACTACTCAGGTCTCTTCATCAGGCATAGACTAATACAACATCTGAAGAATCACATATAAATATATTCACAACACAGCACTGAAAAAATGCAATAGATAAGACAAGTGACGTGAGCAGAATTATCATTATGGGAAAGGGAGAAACAAATATTGGACTAGTTCATAGATAAGGAGTCTGGATGTTTTATTGTCCTCTGATTGGGGTCTCCTTATGTGTTGTGATGTCCCCACAAGGTCTTAGCAAATTCCTTAATTGATGTAAAAGACATAAATCTATGCGACACATTCATTCCTGCACTGAGTGTCAAAGGTCGTCATAAATTTATACTCCCAGACCCTCCTGTCTCTCTAAGATGTGAAGTTACTTTTCAATACCTGTAATTTCATATCCATGTTGCTGTGATCAGGCGTACAAAAATGTTTTGCCACAGGTAGATCCATTCTTTTTTCTCTTATTGTGTGACGATGAGCATTCATCCTTGTTCTAAGCTTTTGCCCTGTCTCCCCCACATACAGACCCCCAGTTGGACATTTAGTACAAATAATTAAGTACACCACATTAGATGTGATGCAGCTGAAAGTATCTGGGATCTTGTAGTCCTGATGTGAATTGGGGATCTTTATCGTGTCCGTGGTCATTATAAATGTAGCTGAAATCAGAATTCTATCCCCTTTTAACATTTAACTAGAGCTGTGATCAAAATCTTTCTTAAAATGCAGCACATGAAAAAGTCTTTGTACTGCTCTACATGCTTTTAACATAAATATTAGCAGTTTAATGAATTGAAGAGAATTTTTAAAGATTCTAAAAAGTAGCTTTTTGGATAAAAAAAAACTCAGAAATATCCACAATATCACATATGCATACATGTCTATCACTGCAGGGTTACCCATATGGAGGAGACTTCGAAGCTGAGCTCTCTTCCCACACAGGCTGTTGATGGTTGCAGTACATAGCTAGCATCTGTATCTAAAAGGAGAGCTCCAGTCACTGCTGTTGGCCATTTAAATTCTGTGTTCAATCTTTGACAGCGGTATTAAAATGGCCCAGTTGAGTTTGCTCATGAATCAGCATCCATCAGATCATTGCCTCAACATCGTGAGGCACCAACAGGTGACTATGATATTCAGAAGCCTGCTGAAGACCCTGTCGTTGTCATCTTGGTATTCCTGTGAAGCTCAGACACATGACGAGCTCCATAGCAGATTTCAATTTTTAATAAATTCAGCCATACTATGGCATGGCAATATATAAAAGCAATCTAATGATTTAAGTCCCCCAAGGGGACTAAAAAATAAGATAAAAATACATGACCCCTTAATGACGTATCATGTACATTTATGTCATATGTCATGTCCCTGCCTTTGATGCGGGTTTGCACACCAAGACTGCCTTTTTATACAGCACATGACAGCTGATTTAATCAGCCATCATGTGACTTTAACAGCCGCTGATGGAGCAGTGCTCCGCCTGCAGCTGTTAACCTATTAAATCTCAGAAGGATTTACCATACCCCAGGTAAGTTTTACTATATAGTGAGCTTGGTAAATAAAAAAGCTTTTTTTGCAATTACAGTATACTGCACTTGAAATTTTTTACCCATTTTCCAGGATGCTACATGTTAAAATGAATGGTGTCATTCAAAAGTAAAACTTGTTTCACAAAAAACAATCCATCACACGGCTATATTAATAGAAACATAAAAATGCTATGGCTCTCTGAAAAATTGGAATAAAATTCAAAAGTTAAAAAACAGAAAACCACCCCAGGTGGATGAAGTTTTTAAATAAAAAAAAATACCATATAGAGTCGTGTATAAGCCGAGATTTTCAGCACATTTTTGGGGCTGAAAACGCCCCCCTCGGCTTATACACGAGTCATTGTCCCAGAAAGCCAATGGGGGAGGGGAGCGTCGGAGCAGCGGCAGGAGCCGGCGGCTGTAACATCATACCCTCATCTCACCCTCTCTGAATGTCCCTGCATCTCTGTTGTCCCGGTGAGGCAGCTCGTCCTGTGCTGAGCAGTCACATGATACCGCTCATTAAGGTAATGAATATGCAGGTCTCCACTCCCATAGGCATGGAGCGCATATTCATTACCTTAATGAGAGGTACCAATATGCTAATTATGCAAATTGTCTCTTCAGACTAATTGTCTGCAAATTCAGATTTTGGCTAGGCTTTTATCCTAAGTCATGTAACAAGGGTCGACATTTGACTTTGTGTCCACCGACAAGGAGGACAGCACTGAAGACTTGGTGAAATACCATGAAGGGAATTATTATTATTATTATTTATTTTTAGAGTAGCATTGATTCTATGGTGATGTACACGAGGAGAGGATACATACAAAACACAAATAGAAATTACAAATAAAAAAGTAATAGTGACAGACAGGTATAAAGGGGAGAGGAACTTACCCTTGAGGCCTTACGTTTTACAGGATACTGGGGAAGGAGACAGTAGGTTTGGGGGTTGCAGCAGCTATGATGTTGATGAGGTGGCAGTGGGCTCATTGAAGGCTGTTAGCTGTTCCGAAGACATGAGTTTTAAGTTCCACTTGAAAGTTCTGTATGTAGGGGATAATCAGATATGTTGGACCACAGAATTCTGCAAGCTACACCATTGCCTTGTCTGCCCAGACTGCAATTGGGCTGCGAAAGTTATGCAGTCTGGACTTTTCACAGTCGAATGCACTTATCCGTCAGGACAACAGCAGCAGTAGTGAAGACTAGAGTTGAGCGAAACGGGTCGAAAAAATTCAAAAGTCGCCGACTTTTGGCAAAGTCGGGTTTCATGAAACGAAACCCGACCCTAGGATAAGGTCGGCCACGAGGTCGGCGACTTACGCGCCAAAGTTGCATTTCAAAAGTTTGTTTTGCGCTCTTTTTCAGCCAATCAGGATCCACGGACACTGTGGGCAACGTGATGACCTAGGCACGGGTCACCACCATCTTTCAGAAGGGCATGCAAGTGATTGGCTTGCTTTGGTGGGCGTCACAGGGGGTATAAAAGGGCGTGCACGCCGACCGCCATCTTACTTCTGCCGATCTTAGTATAGGGAGAGGTTGCTGCTGATTCTGTAGGGAGAGCGTTAGGCAGGGAAGAAGACAAAAAAACTGCTTCTGCTGCTAGCGATTTGGCCTGCACAACACACAAGTCACTGTGTGTGCAGTGCAAGGGGAGGCTATATTGTGGTGTATCAGTGGTGTTGGTTGTTGGGCTGCCTTTTAAGGCTTCCTGACACGCTGGCATTGCTGTTTACCCACTGCTCCGCAAACTGCTTTTTTAAAAGCAATCCAATCTTCCTTATCCTCTAGTCACTTTTGACACAGCAGTGCCATCGAGCCTGTCACATAGCGCTCAGATATCAGTGGGCCTCACACAATCCACAAGTGTCCAGTGTCCAAAAGTGTGCGCAGAGATTCAAAATCTCCATTATCCTCTCGTCACTTTGGTCACAGGCAGCTGTGCCATCGAGCCTGTCACATAGCGCTCAGATATCAGTGGGCCTCACACAATCCACAAGTGTCCAGTGTCCAAAAGTGTGCGCAGAGATTCAAAATCTCCATTATCCTCTCGTCACTTTGGTCACAGGCAGCTGTGCCATCGAGCCTGTCACATAGCGCTCAAATATCAGTGGGCCTCACACAATCCACAAGTGTCCAGTGTCCAAAAGTGTGCGCAGAGATTCAAAATCTCCATTATCCTCTCGTCACTTTGGTCACAGGCAGCTGTGCCATCGAGCGTGTCACATAGCGCTCAGATATCAGTTGGCCTCACACAATCCACAAGTGTCCAGTGTCCAAAAGTGTGCGCAGAGATTCAAAATCTCCATTATCCTCTCGTCACTTTTGTCACAGGCAGCTGTGCCATCGAGCGTGTCACATAGCGCTCAGATATCAGTGGGCCTCACACAATCCACAAGTGTCCAGTGTCCAAAAGTGTGCGCAGAGATTCAAAATCTCCATTATCCTCTCGTCACTTTGGTCACAGGCAGCTGTGCCATCGAGCGTGTCACATAGCGCTCAGATATCAGTGGGCCTCACACAATCCACAAGTGTCCAGTGTCCAAAAGTGTGCGCAGAGATTCAAAATCTCCATTATCCTCTCGTCACTTTGGTCACAGCTGTGCCATCGAGCCTGTCACATAGCGCTCAGATATCAGTGGGCCTCACACAATCCACAAGTGTCCAGTGTCCAAAAGTGTGCGCAGAGATTCAAAATCTCCATTATCCTCTCGTCACTTTTGTCACAGGCAGCTGTGCCATCGAGCCTGTCACATAGCGCTCAGATATCAGTGGGCCTCACACAATCCACAAGTGTCCAGTGTCCAAAAGTGTGCGCAGAGATTCAAAATCTCCATTATCCTCTCGTCACTTTTGTCACAGCTGTGCCATCGAGCCTGTCACATAGCGCTCAGATATCAGTGGGCCTCACACAATACACAAGTGTCCAGTGTCCAAAAGTGTGCGCAGAGATTCAAAATCTCCATTATCCTCTCGTCACTTTGGTCACAGGCAGCTGTGGCATCGAGCGTGTCACATAGCGCTCAGATATCAGTGGGCCTCACACAATCCACAAGTGTCCAGTGTCCAAAAGTGTGCGCAGAGATTCAAAATCTCCATTATCCTCTCGTCACTTTGGTCACAGGCAGCTGTGCCATCGAGCGTGTCACATAGCGCTCAGATATCAGTGGGCCTCACACAATCCACAAGTGTCCAGTGTCCAAAAGTGTGCGCAGAGATTCAAAATCTCCATTATCCTCTCGTCACTTTGGTCACAGGCAGCTGTGCCATCGAGCGTGTCACATAGCGCTCAGATATCAGTGGGCCTCACACAATCCACAAGTGTCCAGTGTCCAAAAGTGTGCGCAGAGATTCAAAATCTCCATTATCCTCTCGTCACTTTGGTCACAGGCAGCTGTGCCATCGAGCGTGTCACATAGCGCTCAGATATCAGTGGGCCTCACACAATCCACAAGTGTCCAGTGTCCAAAAGTGTGCACAGAGATTCAAAATCTCCATTATCCTCTCGTCACTTTGGTCACAGGCAGCTGTGCCATCGAGCCTGTCACATAGCGCTCAGATATCAGTGGGCCTCACACAATCCACAAGTGTCCAGTGTCCAAAAGTGTGCGCAGAGATTCAAAATCTCCATTATCCTCTCGTCACTTTGGTCACAGGCAGTTGTGACAACGAGCGTGTCACATAGCGCTCAGATATCAGTGGGCCTCACACAATCCAAAAGTGTCCACTGTCCACAAGTGTGTGCAGAAATTCTAAATCTCCCCTGTCCTATAGACACCTTGTACCTTGTTTTACATTACTATATAGTTTGTTGGATTTTGTCTACATTTCTACCAAAAATGAGGAAGGCTGGTGGAAGAGGCCGTGGAATTGGGCGGGGGGTTGGCAGCTGGTAATGATGGTGTTGGTGGTGGATCTGATGGTAGTGGCAAGAGCAAAATAGGACCGAATGCAGGAGGTGCTGACCCTGCGTCATCGTCTGGCTACATAAGGCCTCGAACGCTTAGTTTCCTAGGAGTTGGCAAACCGCTTTTAAAGGCAGAGCATCAGGAAAAAGTTTTGTCTTACATTGCTGACTCAGCCTCCAGCTCTATCGGCTCCTCTTCTTCAGTTGTAAAAAGTAAAAGCACTGAGTCATCATTGGAGGCTCATGTTCATGAACCACACCTTTCCTTGTGTCCTTCACCCCAACCAAGATTGAAGGATGACGCAGGCCATACTACTGATTACTCCATGGAGCTGTTTTCACATACCATGCCTGGATTATCAAGTGAAATGGTGAATTACCCAGGCCAAGATGAATCTGACATGGATTGCACTGATGCACAGCCGCTGATGGATGATTCTGCTGGTATATTCACTCAGAGCACTACATTGTCCTCGCAGTGTACAGAGCCAGATTTTGACCCTGATGAGACTCAGGTGCCCCTTCCCGCACACTATACCACCATACACGGTGACACAGAGAAAGGTGCACATGATATAGAAGAGGAGGTGATGGATGACCCAGTTGTTGACCCAGATTGGCATCCATTGGGGGAAGAGGGTGCTGCTTCCAATAGCTCAGATGAGGAGCATCCACAGCAGACATCGACATCGCAACAGCTGTTATCTGGCAGGCCCGGAGCACTCCAAAGACAGGTTCCAAACATCAAAAGAGTTGCTGGACAGCTTGTCCAGAGGGTCAAAAGATCACAGCGTGCTAGGCCGCAAAATGTCTGCCAAAGTAGGAAGAGTGCAGTGTGGCACTTTTTTGAACAAAATCCTCATGATCAGGCCAAGGTTATCTGTAAGAAGTGCGCAAAGACCTTTAGCCGAGGGAAAAATCTGAAATATTTGAATACCAGTTGCATGCTTAGACATTTAACCAGCATGCACTTGCAAGCGTGGACACAACACCAAACCTCAAGTGCCACATGTGCAACTGATCACAACGAAGGTAGTCAGCAACGCTACATTGTTTCCCCCACTGTAAGCCCACCGGTTAGCACAGCAGCAAATGTTGAGGTGTCGTTGCAAGACCACAGCAGTCAGGGAATCCCACTGTTATATCAACGAAAGACTGATTCTAGGCCATCAGAAAGAACACCAACTCCATCACCATCATCAACCCTCTCTCAGTCCGCCCTGTCCACCGCTACTTCCACCATATGCAGCTCTCAAGTCCAGCTCACCCTCCCAGACACTATGAGTAGGTCAAGAAAGTACTCAGTCTCTTATCCGCGTACACTGGGTTTGAACGCCCACATTGCCAAACTAATCTCGTTTGAGATGATGCCCTTTCGGTTGGTGGAAAGCACAGCTTTCTGCGAACTCATGGCCTATGCAGTACCACGCTATGACCTACCCAGTCGCCACTTCTTCTCTCGCAAAGCCATCCCAGCCCTCCACCATCATGTGAAAGACCGCATTGTCCATGCACTCAAGCAGTCAGTGAGCGGAAAGGTGCACCTCACAACTGATGCATGGTCCAGTCGGCATGGCCAGGGCCATTACGTGTCCATCACTGCGCACTGGGTTAATGTGGTGGATGCAGGGTCCACAGGGGACAGCGGTGGTGGGACAGTGCTGCCTAGCCCACGGTATAGGAAACAGTTGGCTGTAGGCGTTCGACCCTCCTCCTCCTCCTCCAGAAGCGAAAGCTCGTCCACAGAGCGCAGTCGTACGAGCACTCCATCTGCAGCTGCCACTGTTGCACACGATGTGTCCCCCTATCGAGCAGCTAGTGGAAAGCATCAGCAGGCTGTGTTGCAGATGATGTGTTTGGGCGACAGACACACCGCCGAGGTGCTGGCCCAGTACTTGAAGCGACAAACTGAGTCATGGCTGGGCAGTGTACATCTTGAGGCAGGCAAGGTAGTTAGTGATAACGGCCGTAATTTTGTGGGAGCCATAGCCCTTTCAAAACTCAGCCACATACCTTGCTTGGCTCACACCTTGAACCTGGTGGTGCAGTGCTTCCTCAAAAATTATCCGGAGTTAACAGCCCTGCTCCAGAAGGTGCGAAGACTGTGCGCGCACATCCGCCGGTCGCCTGTACACTCCGTTCGTATGCAGAAGCTGCAGCAATTGCTCCACCTTCCCAACCACCGCCTCATTATCGACATTGCAACAAGGTGGAACTCCACCCTGCACATGGTGGAGCGGCTGTGCGAGCAGAGGCAGGCCATAATGCATTTGTGGGAGGATACACGGCCAGGCACTTTGAGAGCAGACATGGAGTTGACAGGCGTGCAGTGGTCGAAGCTGAAAGACCTTTGTAAAGTCCTTCAGTGTTTTGAGGAATGCACACGGCTGGTAAGCGCAGACGACGCCATCCTAAGCATGAGCATCCCACTTATGCGTCTGCTCATGCAAACTTTGACGCACCTTAAGGAGCAGGCGTCTGCAGCCAATGTTGATGAGGAGGAAGAGGAGGAGGGAATCCTTGATGACATTCAGCCATTGTCTGCTCAGGGACCTCTCCTGGACGAGGTGGAGGAAGAAGAGGAGGAGGAGGATGATGGGGATGATTACTTAGGGGAGGAGGATGCATCTCGTGGGGCAAGTGAAAATGTTGGCGTGGCAAGGTCTGGTACAGGGTTTGTGCGTGACTGGAGGGATGTGGATTTGCCAGAAAGTGCTCCTCCACCCAGCACTCGCAGTGCATCATTGACACCGGGAACATTGGCCCACATGTCAGATTATGCCTTGCGGATTCTAAAAAGGGACCCCCGCATTGCCAAAATGATGAACGATGACGACTACTGGTTGGCCAGCATCCTGGATCCACGCTATAAAGGCAAATTACAAAACATCATGCCACAGGAGAACCTTGACCTAATATTGGCTAATAAACAAGCAACTCTGGTAAATCGGTTGCTTGAGGCATTCCCAGCACACAGTAGCGGTGATGGTTCTCACACGAGCCGTACGGGCCGGGGGCAGCTTGGCAGAGGTGTTCGTGGTGCACACAGCAGAAGTGGCATTGGAGACAGGGGTTTCATGACAATGTTGTGGACTGATTTTTCAAATACCGCTCACACAACTGGTAATACTGCATCGATGGAAAGTGACAGGAGACAGCAGTTGTCAACTATGGTTACAAACTACTTTTCCTCCCATATCGATGTTCTCCCACACAGGTGATTCCCCTTTGACTATTGGGCCGCTAAACTGGACACCTGGCCTGAATTGGCCCAATATGCCTTACAGGAGCTCGCTTGCCCAGCTGCAAGTGTGCTATCGGAAAGAGTCTTCAGTGCAGCTGGATCAATCCTGACAGAAAAAAGGACCCGTCTGTCAACCCAAAATATGGATGATATAACCTTCATTAAAATGAACCACGCATGGGTTTCCAAGGATTTTGTCCCACCTTCCCCTGATGACACATAGGGTGACAGAAAAATGGCTTGCTTTGGTCCACCTCTTCCTGGTACTTCACCTATTTCGCCTTTTGCATCAGCTGAATGTCCAACATCAACATATGCCACTTTCTAAAACTCCCTAACTGTGCTGCCTCCCCCCCATGGCCGGGGTCACCACCTAGCGCACGACACCGTGCGAGTGCCGTTGCCCTGGACAGGTGGGTAGGCCGACTCTTGGGCGCGGGCACTGGCACAGGGTCCCTCATAGTGCAATCAAGTGTCTCTGACGGTGGTGGTGCACACCCGCCGTCAGACACACCGCTGTACTATGAGGGGCCCAGTGCCAGTACCGACGCCCACGAGTGGGCCCCCCTTGCTTGGGCAGGGCCCCAGCATTTGCAATCTTTACCTCTCCCTGCTCCTCCGCTGTGTAATCTGGGCCGTCAAATCCATACTGTGCCTGACACCGTCTGAGTCTGCCTCCTGAGACATATATTTTGAATGTGTACGCTATCCATACATGTTATCCGGGGATACGGTACCCTTTCTAACCTTTGTGCAATCACGTGCAATCCATACTGGGCCTAACACCATCTGAGCCTGCCTCCTGAGACATATATTTTGAATGTGTACGCTATCCATACATGTTATCCGGGGATACGGTACCCTTTCTAACCTTTGTGCAATCACGTGCAATCCATACTGGGCCTAACACCGTCTGAGCCTGCCTCCTAAGACATATATTTTGAATGTGTACGCTATCCATACATGTTATCCGGGGATACGGTACCCTTTCTAACCTTTGTGCAATCACGTGCAATCCATACTGTGCCTGACACCGTCTGAGCCTGCCTCCTGAGACTTATATTTTGAATGTGTACGCTATCCATACATGTTATCCAGGGATACGGTACCCTTTCTAACCTTTGTGCAATCACGTGCAATCCATACTGGGCCTAACACCGTCTGAGCCTGCCTCCTGAGACATATATTTTGAATGTGTATGCTATCCATACATGTTATCCGGGGATACGGTACCCTTTCTAACCTTTGTGCAATCACGTGCTATCCATACTGGGCCTAACACCATCTGAGCCTGCCTCCTGAGACATATATTTTGAATGTGTACGCTATCCATACATGTTATCCGGGGATACGGTACCCTTTCTAACCTTTGTGCAATCACGTGCAATCCATACTGTGCCTGACACCGTCTGAGCCTGCCTCCTGAGACATATATTTTGAATGTGTACGCTATCCATACATGTTATCCAGGGATACGGTACCCTTTCTAACCTTTGTGCAATCACGTGCAATCCATACTGGGCCTAACAACGTCTGAGCCTGCCTCCTGAGACATATATTTTGAATGTGTATGCTATCCATACATGTTATCCGGGGATACGGTACCCTTTCTAACCTTTGTGCAATCACGTGCAATCCATACTGGGCCTAACACCGTTTGAGCCTGCCTCCTGATACATATATTTTGAATGTGTACGCTATCCATACATGTTATCCGGGGATACGGTACCCTTTCTAATCTTTGTGCAATCACGTGCAATCCATACTGGGCCTAACACCGTCTGAGCCTGCCTCCTGAGACATATATTTTGAATGTGTACGCTATCCATACATGTTATCCGGGGATACGGTACCCTTTCTAACCTTTGTGCAATCACGTGCAATCCATACTGTGCCTGACACCGTCTGAGCCTGCCTCCTGAGACATATATTTTGAATGTGTACGCTATCCATACATGTTATCCGGGGATACGGTACCCTTTCTAACCTTTGTGCAATCACGTGCAATCCATACTGGGCCTAACACCGTCTGAGCCTGCCTCCTGAGACATATATTTTGAATGTGTACGCTATCCATACATGTTATCCGGGGATACGGTACCCTTTCTAACCTTTGTGCAATCACGTGCAATCCATACTGGGCCTAACAACGTCTGAGCCTGCCTCCTGAGACATATATTTTGAATGTGTACGCTATCCATACATGTTATCCGGGGATATGGTACCCTTTCTAACCTTTGTGCAATCACGTGCAATCCATACTGTGCCTGACACCGTCTGAGCCTGCCTCCTGAGACATATATTTTGAATGTGTACGCTATCCATACATGTTATCCAGGGATACGGTACCCTTTCTAACATTTGTGCAATCACATGCAATCCACATTGGGCCTGACACCGTCTGAGCCTGCCTCCTGAGACATATATTTTGAATGTGTACGCTATCCATACATGTTATCCAGGGATACGGTACCCTTTCTAACCTTTGTGCAATCACGTGCAATCCATACTGGGCCTAACACCGTCTGAGCCTGCCTCCTGAGATATATATTTTGAATGTGTACGCTATCCATACATGTTATCCGGGGATACGGTACCCTTTCTAACCTTTGTGCAATCACGTGCAATCCATACTGGGCCTAACACCGTCTGAGCCTGCCTCCTGATACATATATTTTGAATGTGTACGCTATCCATACATGTTATCCGGGGATACGGTACCCTTTCTAACCTTTGTGCAATCACGTGCAATCCATACTGGGCCTAACACCGTCTGAGTCTGCCTCCTGAGACATATATTTTGAATGTGTACGCTATCCATACATGTTATCCGGGGATACGGTACCCTTTCTAACCTTTGTGCAATCACGTGCAATCCATACTGTGCCTGACACCGTCTGAGCCTGCCTCCTGAGACATATATTTTGAATGTGTACGCTATTCATACATGTTATCCAGGGATACGGTACCCTTTCTAACCTTTGTGCAATCACGTGCAATCCATACTGGGCCTAACACCGTCTGAGCCTGCCTCCTGAGACATATATTTTGAATGTGTATGCTATCCATACATGTTATCCGGCGATACGGTACCCTTTCTAACCTTTGTGCAATCACGTGCAATCCATACTGGGCCTAACACCGTCTGAGCCTGCCTCCTGAGACATATATTTTGAATGTGTACGCTATCCATACATGTTATCCGGGGATACGGTACCCTTTCTAACCTTTGTGCAATCACGTGCAATCCATACTGTGCCTGACACCGTCTGAGCCTGCCTCCTGAGACATATATTTTGAATGTGTACGCTATCCATACATGTTATCCAGGGATACGGTACCCTTTCTAACCTTTGTGCAATCACGTGCAATCCATATTGGGCCTGACACCGTCTGAGCCTGCCTCCTGAGACATATATTTTGAATGTGTACGCTATCCATACATGTTATCCAGGGATACGGTACCCTTTCTAACCTTTGTGCAATCACGTGCAATCCATACTGGGCCTAACACCGTCTGAGCCTGCCTCCTGAGATATATATTTTGAATGTGTACGCTATCCATACATGTTATCCGGGGATACGGTACCCTTTCTAATCTTTGTGCAATCACGTGCAATCCATACTGGGCCTAACACCGTCTGAGTCTGCCTCCTGAGACATATATTTTGAATGTGTACGCTATCCATACATGTTATCCGGGGATACGGTACCCTTTCTAACCTTTGTGCAATCACGTGCAATCCATACTGTGCCTGACACCGTCTGAACCTGCCTCCTGAGACATATATTTTGAATGTGTACGCTATTCATACATGTTATCCAGGGATACGGTACCCTTTCTAACCTTTGTGCAATCACGTGCAATCCATACTGGGCCTAACACCGTCTGAGCCTGCCTCCTGAGACATATATTTTGAATGTGTACGCTATCCATACATGTTATCCAGGGATACGGTACCCTTTCTAACCTTTGTGCAATCACGTGCAATCCATATTGGGCCTGACACCGTCTGAGCCTGCCTCCTGAGACATATATTTTGAATGTGTACGCTATCCATACATGTTATCCAGGGATACGGTACCCTTTCTAACCTTTGTGCAATCACGTGCAATCCATACTGGGCCTAACACCGTCTGAGCCTGCCTCCTGAGATATATATTTTGAATGTGTACGCTATCCATACATGTTATCCGGGGATACGGTACCCTTTCTAATCTTTGTGCAATCACGTGCAATCCATACTGGGCCTAACACCGTCTGAGTCTGCCTCCTGAGACATATATTTTGAATGTGTACGCTATCCATACATGTTATCCGGGGATACGGTACCCTTTCTAACCTTTGTGCAATCACGTGCAATCCATACTGTGCCTGACACCGTCTGAGCCTGCCTCCTGAGACATATATTTTGAATGTGTACGCTATTCATACATGTTATCCAGGGATACGGTACCCTTTCTAACCTTTGTGCAATCACGTGCAATCCATACTGGGCCTAACACCGTCTGAGCCTGCCTCCTGAGACATATATTTTGAATGTGTACGCTATCCATACATGTTATCCGGCGATACGGTACCCTTTCTAACCTTTGTGCAATCACGTGCAATCCATACTGGGCCTAATACCGTCTGAGCCTGCCTCCTGAGACATATATTTTGAATGTGTACGCTATCCATACATGTTATCCGGGGATACGGTACCCTTTCTAACCTTTGTGCAATCACGTGCAATCCATACTGTGCCTGACACCGTCTGAGCCTGCCTCCTGAGACATATATTTTGAATGTGTACGCTATCCATACATGTTATCCTGGGATACGGTACCCTTTCTAACCTTTGTGCAATCACGTGCAATCCATACTGGGCCTAACACCGTCTGAGCCTGCCTCCTGAGATATATATTTTGAATGTGTACGCTATCCATACATGTTATCCGGGGATACGGTACCCTTTCTAATCTTTGTGCAATCACGTGCAATCCATACTGGGCCTAACACCGTCTGAGCCTGCCTCCTGATACATATATTTTGAATGTTTACGCTATCCATACATGTTATCCGGGGATACGGTACCCTTTCTAACCTTTGTGCAATCACGTGCAATCCATACTGGGCCTAACACCGTCTGAGTCTGCCTCCTGAGACATATATTTTGAATGTGTACGCTATCCATACATGTTATCCGGGGATACGGTACCCTTTCTAACCTTTGTGCAATCACGTGCAATCCATACTGTGCCTGACACCGTCTGAGCCTGCCTCCTGAGACATATATTTTGAATGTGTACGCTATTCATACATGTTATCCAGGGATACGGTACCCTTTCTAACCTTTGTGCAATCACGTGCAATCCATACTGGGCCTAACACCGTCTGAGCCTGCCTCCTGAGACATATATTTTGAATGTGTACGCTATCCATACATGTTATCCGGCGATACGGTACCCTTTCTAACCTTTGTGCAATCACGTGCAATCCATACTGGGCCTAATACCGTCTGAGCCTGCCTCCTGAGACATATATTTTGAATGTGTACGCTATCCATACATGTTATCCGGGGATACGGTACCCTTTCTAACCTTTGTGCAATCACGTGCAATCCATACTGTGCCTGACACCGTCTGAGCCTGCCTCCTGAGACATATATTTTGAATGTGTACGCTATCCATACATGTTATCCAGGGATACGGTACCCTTTCTAACCTTTGTGCAATCACGTGCAATCCATACTGGGCCTGACACCGTCTGAGCCTGCCTCCTGAGACATATGTTTTGAATGTGTACGCTATCCATACATGTTATCCAGGGATACGGTACCCTTTCTAACCTTTGTGCAATCACGTGCAATCCATACTGGGCGTGAGAACGGCTGGCGAGCTGTTAAGCAAGCTACAGCACCTGTCCAGACAAGTACAGGGATTCCCTAGCGAGGAGACTTATTTGATTGTTTTCAATGTTGGGACAGCAATTTTTGGGGAGCACTATACTCTGGAGAATGATAGATGGGGCCCACCATACACTGGAACATTCCAAAGGTGGACATCAGACACTGGAGCAGCATTTACAGGGCCCATTATACACTAGAGCATTAGAAATGGGGCCCATTATGTTTGGAGCATTATTTGGGCCCATAAGACAGTGGAGCTTCATCCATGGGGACCAACATATACTGTAGCATTATGTGGAGCTCATCATATACTGTTTCAAACATTATATGGGACCAATGATTCTGTATGGAGAAATAGATGGGCCTCGTCATGAGATGTAAAAAGTGAGGTATTTTTCATTGTACTATACCACTATTTATCTGCCGTATCGGAGCATGATGAGTTGTGATATGTGTTAAAGGGGCGCTCTTTCGCCCAGGGCACATGAAAACCTGCAGCCAGCCCTCCCCCCCCACAACTTTAGCCAAATAACCCCCATCTTTCAGTGTGTAACTTGTATTATGAAGTTAATTAAGGTTGACAAGCTTAAGTAAGAAGAATTGATGCTTTTGGCATTCAAATGGGCACTGTAGGTGTGTTTCCTGTCCTCCTCTCACTGCCGACTTTTATTCCCCATTGACTTACATTGGGTTTCGTGTTTCGGGACGACCCCGACTTTTCCCTATAATCGAACGATCTTGCTCGACCCGACTTTTGGAAAAGTCGGGTTTCACGAAACGAAACTCGACCCTAAAAAACCAAAAGTCGCTCAACTCTAGTGAAGACACATTCTGAGAGAACGTTGGCTGCCGGGCATGACAAAACTTCCAATGCATAACTCGGGAGCTCAGGCCACTCGTCCATATTTGAAGACAAAAATGCAAAAGGGTCCTAATGGTCCATCGATATTGGATTCTTAAGAAACACTTCCCAAATGATCATAGATTGTGCATTAGATCTTCTAGGTTCCAGTTTTGTGTAAGTTTCTTTTGTGTTAGTATTTTCTAATAATGACTCTGTTTCTTGACCTCAGTGGTCTCTTTGTTGCCTGTGCTTTTTCCTTCCCATTTGGGAAAACTTTATAACTGCCCTGATATTGGCAATATCTATACAGTGGTTAAAGAGGGAAAACAAATAACTCCTTAGATTCCACTCCTCAGCATAACCCTATGAAAAATCTGTTGTAATCCCAGGGTTTACTGGTTTCCCAAGTAGAGCTTATATTACCTAGCTCTTGCAAAATTTTGATGAAAGCACATACTGAAATATTAAGTAAAGCAGTCTATCGAATGTAATCGTGGAATTGCTTGGAAAAAATAATGCAGGAAAAATGTATAGTACAGAATTCAGGAGGATATTGTAAAACGATCTGGTTTATAATAACTAAAATTAATTGATTACTCTATAAAGGCCAAGTCCAGATTGCAGTCGAAACAAAAATTCTTGGCATCATTTGAAAATATCAGTTCACAAGCTTTATCCAACTAATCTCAACAACAGGTAGCAAAACTGTCATGAACAATGGGCAAAAATCAGTGTCAATTGTCGTCAAGACAAATATTTTGACTTCTTAGTCCTTAGGTATGAGGTGCTCTTTTACATTATAGTGGTAATTAGTAAAATACCAAATTATATGTTTTCATAATAACCAATTCAAAGCCAGGCCATTTATGCTCATTCTTGAAGAGACATTTTCGAGCTTTTTTGCAAATGCAGTTTAAACAGATAAAGCAATAAATCACCTTCGGTTAGTCAAAAAATCAACAGAAAAGTCAACATTTTCCAATAACAAGAATCCTCCCCATATTACTGTAGTAAATGGAGAATAACTTTTAAATTGTACCGATGACCTTTAAAGCCATGAATACCTTATGCCCCAGCTATTTGAAGGATCTACTAAAACCGTATATTTCTTGGGAACTGCTTATATCAACAGTCATGAATAATTTGTCCAAACTCAGGATTCAGCTCACAACATTATGCATGATCTTAGTGCACCGTCTGCAAAGATCCTTTTATAGACTGTGCCAATCAGACAGGACCTTGCTCGTGAACCAATCTAGAGCCGAGAGCCGGCACAGGACCTGAGCAGCTGACGACCGACCATCAATGAGAGGTCGCCACCTCACGAGAATGCTCAGTAGAGCAAATCCTGGACTTAGCCTCAGGAACGACTGCTCGCCGCTGTCTATTGCAAGTTACCATAGCTGGACCTTTTGAGGCAGCGGTATCAAAGTGCACAGCCAAAGTCTGAGCAAGATGCTGAGACTGATGTCTCTGCTGAACAGCATCCACTGCGGTCGAGACTGAATGGGAGTCCGCAGGAGAAGATAAGGCTTGGGATTCACCTGTGCAGAGGAAGAATCCTGGCACACCGCCTTCTGGAACTCATTACCTGGATCAGAGAGAATAATTGATATCTTAGGCCGGTTTCACATTAGCGCTTTTTAAGCGCACGCACGGCCGAGGGTAGCTCCGCCCCCGAGCCGGCTCTCTGCCCGGCGTGCCCGCCCCTTGCTTGTAGCGCCGCCTACTAGCGGACAGCGACGCCTGCGATCGGCGCACCCTATCTTTAGCATAGGGTGCGCAGATCGTGCGCAGGCCGTGCGCTAGTTGCGCTTTGACCTGCGCTGCGCACTTTTGACGGTGCGCCGTGCGCGCCAAAATCCGAAAAGTTTGATTTTGGCGCGCACGGCGCACCGTCAAAAGTGCGCAGCGCAGGTCAAAGCGCAACTAGCGCACGGCCTGCGCACGATCTGCGCACCCTATGCTAAAGATAGGGTGCGCCGATCGCAGGCGCCGCTGTCCGCTAGTAGGCGGCGCTACAAGCAAGGGGCGGGCACGCCGGGCAGAGAGCCGGCTCGGGGGCGGAGCTACCCCCGGCCGTGCGTGCGCTTAAAAAGCGCTAATGTGAAACCGGCCTTACCTGGACACATTTAATTCATGACTCAAAATGCACCTGTTCAATTTGGCATTTAAAAACAAATAACACACTGATCCCCTACTGTATATCAGACATTATACTAAATTGATTAATACACTTCCCATGACAGTGCTTTGAGTCCACTGTGAGAAATGCGTAATAAAAATGTTAGTTTGTTTTTTAAAACGCTGTACAACTCTACTTGTCATTTGGATATTCAAATATTTTTTGCATATTTTCTTGTGATGTTTGGGGTGTACATTTTATCTTATTTTCACACTCTTCTTTTATTCTTCGGGCAATTTCATAGTGTTATTCTTCGTCAATATGGGATGATGTCAGTGGTGAAATCTAGGAAGTTTGTGTCTGTTTTTCGCCTTTGTTTTATAACGAGAAAGGACCATTCACATAAATTTTAAAATTTTTACCCTTTTCATAACAATTATTTTTATATATTTGACATAGGCTTTTTTTTCCAACAATCGCAGTGTTAGTAACAGCGATTTTAATTGACAGTAGCTTTTTTCTTTATATTTTTTCCTGTTTTTATTTATTTATTTAGTTTACATAGTGTGCAACCAGGTCACCCACAAGGTCATAAAAGACCTTTGGAGTGCATTGTGACATTCATTTTTTTTCTTCACCTGATTTTCAATGCATCTGGGTCTGGTATGTTAGCCCCCAGTTGCAAAAGAAATTCAGCATCCTGCCTGAATAGCAGAGTTGACTGAGTCTCCTAAGACTAAGCAAACCCTACTACTTCCATCCTCTGGAACTGGATATGGAATAGCTTTCAGTTAGGGATGAGCAAGTATGCTCGTTAGGATTCGGTACTCGAATCCTGGCGAGTATTTCACTACTCGCCTCGCAATATTCGGCACAGCCCGCACAGTCCCCACACAGCCCAGCACAGTCCCCGCACAGCCCAGCACAGACCCGCACAGGCCTGCACAGTCCCCGCACATCCCAGCACTGTCCCGCACAGCCCAGCACAGTCCCGCACAACCCTGCACAGTCCCTGCACAGCCCTGCACAGTCCCCGCACAGCCCTGCACAGTCCCGCACAGCCCAGCACAGTCCCCGCACAGTACCTGCACATCCCAGCACAGTCCCGCATAGGCCAATACAGTCCCCGCACAGGTCAGCACAGTCCCGCACAGCCCAGCACAGTCCCACACAGCCCGGCACAGTCCTCGCACAGTACCTGCACAGTCCTGCTTAGCCCGACATAGTCCCCGGACAGTACCTGCATAGCCCAGCACAGTCCCGCACAGCCCGGCACTGTCCCCACACAGTACCTGCACAGTCCCGCACAGCCCGGCACAGTCCCCACACAGTACCTGCACAGCCCTGCACAGTCCCGCACAGCCTGGCGCAATCCCTGCACAGTACCTGCACAGCCCTGCACAGTCCCGCACAGCCCGGCGCAATCCCACATAGGCCTGCACAGTCCCACACAGCCCAGCACAGTCCCGCACAGCCCGGCACAGTCCCCGTACAGTACCTGCACAGCCCAGCACAGCCCTGCACAATCCCGCACAGCCCGGTGCAATCTCCGCACAGTACCTGCACAGTCCAACACAGTCCCGCACAGTCCCGCACAGCCCAGCACAGTCCCGCACAGCCCAGCACAGTCCCCGCACAGTACCTGCACAACCCGGCACAGTCTTCGCACAGTCCCTCCCCAGCCTAGCACACACACAGCCCATTACTCGCATTTCCTATTGACTTACATTGGACTTGCTACTCATTATGAGTACCCGAGTATTAGGAGGTACTCGTAAAGAGTACAATGAGTCCAAGTATTTCACTACTCGCTCATCCCTACTTTCAGTGCTTCCTATTTGCTGTGTATATGATGATCAAAAAGGCAAAGAGGTAAAAAACTCACTCTGCTTACTCTTTGGGTAGTCTGACTGTGTCTGACATGTAGCTCCCTGCTCCCACAGCTGAATAATCATGTGTAGTAATTCTACTATGCACTGATATTTTAAATTTTCTGGCAGTCCAGAAATAGTGAATGCTGCTTAATATATAGTATATATTACATAAATACTCATTTCTCTTTAAAAGTAAGTCCCAGGGGCCTCTAGAGTTATTACCTCTGCTACATATGACGGCTAATCTCATCACACTTTCTTGCTAAACAACCCTAGAACCTTTAACTTTTCTTTTAATCTATAAAAACTACAGTTCTAAATGGCAGTGGAAAACATCCTCAATTAACCCATTCTGCAACTTGAAATGAAAAGTGACTATGGTCCATTTAGCTAATTGTCCCTTATTTGCCTTTATTGATCAACTTCACTGTAAAAAAAGGAAAAAAAATGGGGCATTCTACAAATTTCAGTTACTTCTTTCGGAATATATAAAGTAAATAAATACTGTATCTTTGAACATGATATGATAGCAACAAAACAGAAATGTGGTTTGTACATGTCCATGCGTCCTGTTAGTGATTCTTAAGACAAATATTTTAGCCAAAACAAACAGAGGAGATAATGAAGACTGGAAATGTATTTTGGCAGAATATCTAAAATACTAAATTACAATTTTGTGAGATAGTTACTGGTAAAATACTCGAGGGTAGATATATGTAACAGGATGAACCTAGAAAAATGTTCCAGCACACTACGTGCTTAGAGGAGTTCATTGGTCATGTTAAGGGCTAGGTTTAGTGAACATGTGAAGTGTGGGTTGGAGGCTTATTTCCACCTAAGGGTGTGGTTCAGAAAGTAAATGTGGAGTGTTCAGTGTCTCTAGAGAGTAGGCATCCAGAGCTGTGCTTGTATTAAAGACAGCTGAGCCTTTTTTTTCTACTGAACGGGGTGATCACAGCAAACACACAGACTTTACTGAGTAAATAAAAAAGTCTTTTTCAGCTCACCTATCCACTCTGTGCATGGCTGCCATCCCAGGAAAATCCAACAAGTAGTAAAAAACACGTTTCAGGGCCAAATGTGCCCCTTAGGTTATGACTAAGGAGCACATTTGACCCTGAAACACATAAACTGGTGTCTGGGACCTCTGCTATTTCTGCCATTTTCTCTATTGTCGGTTGTCTATGCTTTTGCATTAAGATTTTGGAATAAAGTTCATTGGAGGGCATTTTTTTCTTCAATAAAGCATTTGAAACTTAAGTGGAAAGAGTTCCTGCGAATAGATCTGGGAGCAGCTGAGTGAGCCGATCTATCACAGTTGGTGGAAATTGCGAGCAACTTTCCCAAGAATCAGTTGTCACAGGTGCTGGCAATTTTCATGTCTTGGGTGAAGGCGGATGCTGGATTAAAAGTAGACAACATGGAGGAGATATTAAAGCAGCTACTACAGGCTAATCTCCAGCAACAATAGCAAAGGCAGCAGAAGAAGCAACAGGAACAACAGCAGAGGTCACAGGAACAGCAGCAGTGTCAGCAGAAGTAATTTCAGCAGCAGCAGTTGACTCTCTTGATCAAGGCGATTCGTTGCAGGATGACTCCCCTTCCCCAGGGGAAGCAGTGGGTGGAAGTGTTGGATAACTCTCTAACTGGCAAGCCTCAAAAGGCTTATTATGACCTAGCCTTACAAGATGGCCTGGAGTATGCCAAACTAAAAACTGAAATATTTTCACACTTAGGAGTGACTATGTTTGTCAGTGCACAAATAGTCCACCACTGGGCATATTGCGGTGATAAACCTCCTTGTTCCCAAATGTTCAATCTGCTACAAATGGTACAGAAGTGGTTGCTGTCAGAGTCCTCCACCTTAGCCCAGATGGTTGAACGCGTTGCTATGGACAGATTTATTCACTCCCTTCCTAGACCTAAGATGCCCAGTGAGACACCCGGAATGCCAACAACCTTGTTGCCCAAATGAAAAGGTACTAGGTGGTCCAGAAGTCCTTACAGAAACTGGGCGTGGTCACATCTGCATACTGGGGTATCCCAAAGGTGCCTAACTTTCAAAAGAAGGGTAATAGAGCCAAAACTGGGGGGAGACCAAGGCCCAAAGGGGCCGCTGACTGTTTGCCAAAAGCCATTGGGAAGAATGAAATTTCTTGGAGGTGTCACAGTCATGGGCAGACATTGTCTCATGTCACCCGAGCATATAGACTGCAGTATAGAGAGGTGCTGTTAGTATTATGCCTATCCAACTTGCAGTGTGGACTATCATTAAATGGAGTTCTGATGTCTGGACTCTTGGACTCAGGGTGTCTGGTGACTCTGCTAAGGGTCACACTCCCCCACAAGATAATCCTTTGGAAGTTTGTGGGTGTTTGCTGTATTCACAGGGACACCAAAGACCACCCTGTGTCCAGAATGACTATAGAAATGAACTGTGGCACTGAGCCCCATGAGATCGGTGTAGTTAAAGACCTGCTATATCTAGTTATAATAGAGAGGGAATTTAGCTCATTCTGGGACTCATGTCAAATGACAAACCTTCCAAGTTACTCTGATAAGAGAAGGTTGGACCATGAAGGATCCCTATTGCAGTTGGAGGTGAATGAGTTCCCCCTGTTTGACCTTCCTGATGATAAACACGAGATGGCAACAAGTGAATCCAACATTCCTGAGTTGGAGGATTCTGAGGGGAATTTTTGGACTGCTCAAATGGAGGACCTTACGTTAAAAAGGGCATTTGATAATGTTACTGTTATAAATGGGGTTGCTCAAGAACCAGAGGCCAGAACCAGGTTTCCATACTTTGCGGCAAATGAGGACTTGCTATATTGGGTTAGTAAAGTGATGTGGGGAGGTGTTAGACCTGGACCAATCTCATGTCTTGGGTGGGCATCTGGATGTAGACAAAACACAAGAGCTGGTCCTTCAGAGGTCCTGCTGGCCTGGATGTCGCCAAGAGATTCTTACCTATTGCAGATCCTGTCCCACCTGCCAGCTAACTGCTCCAGTCTCTCACTTCCATAGTCCCTTAGTGCCATAACCCATAATAGAGGTCCAATTTGACCGAATTGCTATGGATCTAAGTCTACCAGAGGTCACCAGTATATCCTAATGGTCATGGCCTATGCAACACAGTACCACTGACAAACTCCTGCACCAGAAGTACAGCCTGAGAGCTAGTTCACATTTTTCCCAGATGTGCCTGCCAAAGGAGATCCTGATGTGCCAATGAACTTCCTTCATTTCTATAGTGATATGTCAAGCTCTCCACATTACGCAACTGAGGATGTCTGTGTACCATCCGCAGATGGACAGCCTGGTGGAGAGGTTCAACAAGACCCTGAAGTATATGCTCAAAAAGGTCATGGAGAAGGATGGTCGAGACTGGCAATGCCTACTCCCATACTCCCATATCTGCTGATTTCTACTAGGAAAGCTTCACAAGCCTCTATGGGGTTTTCACCATTAGAGCTGTTGTGAGGACGGCACTTTGGCCATCACCCCCAGGGACTTCTGTATAATGCAAGCGAGACATAGCATGTGGTCCAAATGCAGGAAATGATTGCGGATGTGATGGCGATTGTGAAAAAGAGCCTTCTTCAGGCAATAGAGGCCAAGGCAACAGTCTACAATCGGTCTGCAAGGTTAATACAGTTTAGCCTTGGATATCGGGTGTTAGTGCTAGTTCTCACTGTTGGAAGTATATTTCTGGCTAAGTGGCAGGGCCATACAGCATGATCAAAAAGCTGGGTATCAGGATCCTGACATCGCCGGCGTACAGCCTCCGCTGAGCAGGGACTGACCCGCACTGTAGGGACCCCTGGGGACCAGAATAGCTGGAAAGTATAGGTGCACAGGACCTTAGTGATGCAGTTTAGCAAGCCGGCACGGGACCTACGGTCATGTGACTGCAAGGGGGTGGGGCTTAGGGTCCTGCTTTCACAGAAGACAGCAAACTCAAAGTCAGGCAAAATGGAGGTCGTTCACAGTACGGACAGCGAGGTACAGGAGGGGTAAACAGACGGGAGGTCAGACAAAGCCAAAGGTCATACACAAGAGGGCGACGAGCAGAGAGAAGTCGGGTCACAAGCAGAGAGTCATACACGAGAGGTAGCGCAGTACAAGAGGGACAGGCAGAACTCGTAACAGGGACAGAACTGAATCAAAACCAAACAAGCAAGCAAGATATCAGGCACAAGGCACATGTACGCACAAGGTCAACTAACTCAGCCGAGGGCAGAAGTATAACTGACACCGGACCTAGGTCCAGTGAGCATTAAATAGCCGCCCTCTGCCAGGGAGAGGTGGAATAATTAACCCCCAATCAGACCAGGACGGGCCAAAGCGAAACCCCGTTCTGGATCATGACAGTACCCTCCTCTCAATGGGGGGCCACTGGACCCCCAGGTCTCTCAGGGTACTTGGCGTGAAAGGCCCGGACAAACCGATCTGCATGAACCGATCGAGCCGGAACCTACGAGCGTTCTTCAGGACCGTAGCCTTTTCAATGTACCAGATATTGAAGGGCACAACGGACCAACCTGGAGTCGACAATTCGTTCCACCTCGTACTCCGACTGCCCGTCTACCAAAACCGGTGTTGGGAAAGCAGATGGTCCCTCCCCAGCGGACCTCACAGGTTTCAAAAGGGCCTTATGAAAAACATTTGGGATCTGCAGAGATAGCGGGAGACGCAACCGAAAAGCCACCGGGTTAACTGCCTTGGTAATTTCTTAAGGACCGATAAGCTTGGGTCCAAGCTTCGAAGAGGGGACCTTGAGTCTTATATTCTTGGTGGACAACCATACCTTATCCCCAATCTGAAACACCGGTCCCGCGGATCGTTTTTTGTCCGCAAAAAATTTAAACTTGTCCTGGGCCTTCGTAATATTACTCTGGACATCTCGCCATACCTCCCCCAACCGCTGGATCGTCTCATCCGCCCCAGGACACCCAGAATTCAAACGGGAAAATTCTCCAAAATGAGGATGAAACCCATAATTGCAAAAAAAAAGGAGACGTACCCGTAGACTGGTTAACACGCTTGTTAAATACAAACTCAGCCACCGGTAACACAGAACACCAATCATCTTGTCGGTCTGGAGTCAAGCAGCACAGAATTTGCTCCAGAGACTGATTGGTCCGCTCGGTCTGCCCATTAGTCTCTGGGTGATAAGCGGATGAAAAGGAAGGTTGGTGATGAAATCCATGGACAAATGCGTCCATGGTCTCTCAGGAATTGGCAGTGGTACCAATTCCCTGGCCGGTTATGGGTTTTTTTTGCATGGGCACAAACATCACACGCAGACACATATTCCCGAACATCAGAGGCTAAAGCAGACCACCAGAATACTCTAGCAATGGCCTTCCGAGTAGCCGAGATCCCTGGATGTCCACCCAGAACTGAGTCATGAAACTCCCGGAGGACCTTAAGGCGAAGCTGAGCTGGCACAAAAAGTTTGTCCACCGGCTTAGCCGGCGGTGCAAGAGACTGGGCTTCCCGAATCTCTCGTTCCAACATATTCAAAATACCTGCCACCACCACCCCAGGCTGAAGAATGGAGGATGGAGGTTCCGGGGGGACACCGGATCTAGACTGCGTGACAAGGCATCTGCTCTGACATTTTTAGATCCTGACCGAAAAGTGATCGAGAAGTTGAATCGGGAAAAAAAAGTGACCATCTAGCCTGTCTAGGAGTCAACCTCTTAGCTGACTCAATATAAGCTAGGTTTTTGTGGTCCGTAATTGCGGTTATCGGATGGACAGCCCCCTCCAAAAAATGCCTCCATTCTTCAAAGGCCAACTTAACGGCCAGAAGTTCTCGATTTCCCACATCATAGTTTCTCGACGCAGGAGAGAATTTCTTTGAGAAAAAGGCGCAAGGTCTTAAATTGGTCAAAGTGGCGGGTCCTTGGGACAATACCGCCCCCACCCCCACCTCTGAGGCATCTACCTCGACAATAAATGGTTCAGACGGGTCTGGTTGAACAAGAACCGGGGCAGACATGAAACATGTTTTCAAAAACTGAAATGCTGCTACCGCTGCGGTTGACCAATTCTTTATATCGACCCCCTTTTGAGTCATGTCTGTGAGGGGTTTAACCACCTGTGAGAACCCCTTTATGAATTTGCGATAGTAATTGGCAAATCCTAGGAAATGTTGCAGAGCCTTCAAATCACAAGGTTGAACCCACTCGACAATGGCCTGCACCTTATTAGGATCCATGCGATACCCTTCAGCAGACACGATGAACCCCAGAAACGACAGTTGCTGAACAAATAACAAACATTTTTCCAGTTTAGCAAAGAGACAGTTCTCCCGGAGCCTTTGGAGAACTGCCCGAACATGACCAATGTGAGTTTGTTTATCAGGAGAATAAATCAATATGTCATCCAAATATACCACCAAAAAATGTCCAATAAAATCAGAGAACACGTGATTTATGAAGTTTTGGAAGACCGCTGGAGCATTCGACAAGCCGAAAGGCATGACCAGATTTTCAAACAACCCTTAAGTAGTGAGAAAAGCGGTTTTCCATTCATCTCCATCTCAGACTCGGAAAGGTTATACGCTCCCCATAGATCTAATTTTGAAAACCACTTAGCTCCGGACAATTGGGTGTATAAATCAGGAATAAGTGGAAGGGGATACGTATTCCTCACAGTTATCTTATTTAACTCACGAAAATCGAGGCATGAGCGTAAACCGCCGTCTTTTTCTTTACAAAAAAGAACCCCGCCACCACAGGAGAAACAGAAGGACGATTGTGTGCCTTACGGAGGCTCTCTTTCAGAGAAAACGTCCGTATAGTCTATTAGGCACTCCGGAATACCTTCCAGACCCACGGACGACACAGACACAGTATCAAGACATTTCTCCGAACAATAAGGACCCCATTTAACAATGTTCCGACATTCCCAATTAATTACAGGATTATGCAATTGTAACCAGGGGAACCCCAACACCAGTCCCGCTGGCAGGTTGTCCATCGCAAAACATGAAATACGTTCCTGGTGCAAGGAACTCACTTTAAGGGGAAACTCTTCAGTACGAAACATAATGTCATTTTTTACCAGTGGTGTTTTGTAAATGGCCACAAGGTGAATAGGAGTCTCCAACCTAACTGTCCCTAACTTACACCTGGATACCAAATCAGAGTCAATAAAGTTAAATGTTGATCCGTAATCCACGAAGGCAGAAGTGGATGTGGAGACACTCCCACAGCAAAGTTCCACCTGCAACAACATTTTAGAGAAGGCAGAAAAGGGTACCTGAGAGCCTGGGTGACCTCCACGACAATCACCCGGGCTCAGTCGCTTGGTTATTAGACAGGAGGGGCACACCTTTCTCCAATGTCCAGAATCGCCACAGTGAAAACAGCCTTTTCCCACGCGCCGTGGTCTCCTTTCATTTTCCTTGAGGTCGATGGTTCCCATCTCCGCGATCTCCAAAATAGGACTGGGTCCCCTTCCTTGGGAGAATAACGGTCTATCACTTTGCATCACTCCCCTCGCCCATAGCCGGTAATCCATTCGGACGGCCTGTGTCATAGCCTCCTCCAGGGAATCAGGCGGAGGGTGGAGAGCCAAGGCGTCTTTTAGATGTTCAGACAGGCCTCTACGGAACAAACCCCAAAGGGCGGCATCATTCCAACAGACCTCCGCTGCCCAGCATCTGAATTCAGTACAAAACCACTCGGCTGAGTGCTTTCCCTGGCACACACTCATCACCATGTCCTCAGCCATACGCATGCGATCAGGCTCATCATAAATATGCCCCAGCACCTTAAAAAATGCATCTACCGTCATACGCTCAGGAGCAGTGGTCAGAAGGGAGAAAGCCCAAGCCTGTGGAGCCCCCCATAGCAGAGATATAATGACCCCCACTCTCTGACTTTCATCCCCAGAAGAGTGTGGTCTTAAGGAAAAAAAAAAGCTTACAGCCATCCTTGAAAACTCTGAACTCTTTTTTATTTCCAGAAAAGGTATCTGGTAACTTCACTGGAGACTCAGGGGAAACTAATGTAATATCCCGAGCCCCCGATGAAAAAGCCCCCTGCACAGTGTCAGCGATCAGCTGCTGAGACTGAGCCAGGACTCGTTGTTCTCCAAGGAGTTTCTGAGACATCTGGGTTAGGTGTTTAACCTGCTCAGAAAGAGCGTGCATAGGATCCATCACACACACAGGTGAATGGAAGCTGAAGAAAAAAAAAAATGGTATCGGTCAGTTATAATATCAGGATCCTGACAGCGCCGGCGTACAGCCTCCGCTGAGCAGGGACTCACCCGCACTCTAGGGACCCCTGGGGACCAGAATAGCTGGAAAGTATAGGTGCACAGGACCTTAGTGATGCAGTTTAGCAAGCCGGCACGGGACCTACGGTCATGTGACTGCAAGGGGGCGGGGCTTAGCATCCTGCTTTCACAGAAGACAGCAAACTCAAAGTCAGGCAAAACGGAGGTCGTTCACAGTACGGACAGCGAGGTACAGGAGGGGTAAACAGACGGGAGGTCAGACAAAGCCAAAGGTCATACACAAGAGGGCGACGCGGTACCAAGGGGACGAGCAGAAAGAAGTCGGGTCACAAGCAGAGAGTCATACACGAGAGGTAGCGCAGTACAAGAGGGACAGGCAGAACTCGTAACAGGGACAGAACTGAATCAAAACCAAACAAGCAAGCAAGATATCAGGCACAAGGCGCACTTACGCACAAGGTCAACTAACTCAGCCGAGGGCAGGAGTATAACTGACACCGGACCTAGGTCCAGTGAGCATTAAATAGCCGCCCTCTGCCAGGGAGAGGCGGAATAATTAACCCCCAATCAGACCAGGACGGGCCAAAGCAAAACCCCGTCCTGGATCATGACACTGGGTAGCATCAACTGCAAGCTTCTCCAACCAGGTGAAAACCCTACCAGGTGAATTCACGTCAACCTGCTTATGCCGTGGTGAGACAGGGAACTGGTGGAAGCTATATGCCTAGAAGCCAATCGCAAAGCCAGGGTAGAGAATTTCACAGTTACAGAGACACTGTCACTGACCAAGAAATAACAGTGCCGAGAACTGCTTCAGCAGAACCGAGACATGTTTTCAAAATTGCCGGGATGTACGCAGGTCGTCGAGCATAAAATCTTGACGAAACCGCATGTGCGGGTAAACCTAAAGTTATATCAAATTCCCAAAGCCCACTGCAAGGTGACAGAAGAAAGTGAAGAGAATGTTAAGCCTGGGTGTCATTGAGGAATCAAAGAGCGGCTGGTTCAGCCCCATTGTCTTTGTGGCAAAGCCTGATGGAGAATGGCAATTTTGTAATGTTTGTAGGAAGCTAGTGTCCAAGTTTGATGCATATCTGATGCCCCAGGTCGATGAACAAATTGAGAGGCTAGGGTCTGTCAGATACATTACCACCTTTGACCTAAGGAAATGGAACTGACAAATTGTTCTATCCCAAAATGCCAATGAGAAGATGGCATTCTCTACACGTGATGGTTGCTTCCTATACACCAGAATGCCTTTCGGGCTACAGGAAGCCCTAACCATCCTCCAGAGGGCCATGGATTGAATAATAGCCCCTCATAAGTAGCATGCCACAGCTTATCTGGACAATATTGTGATTTTCAGCCAGGATTGTGGGATACTAAAGGTGGTTTATCGCTATTATCGCTATTACACCCACACCCCTGACCGACCTTTTTAAGGACACAAAGTCATCGATGGCCAATTGGTCTTCCGAAGCAGAGACAGCACTCCAACAGTTGAACTTGCCCTGTGTAAACAGCCAGTCTTGGTAACATCTGACTTCAGTATGGAGTTTAAGGTCCAGACAGATGCCTTAGAGGTCAGGTTGGGAGTCATGTTGTCCCAGGAAATAAATGGTGAGGAACAGCCAATCCAAAGTAGGAAGCCCTTCTCTTGTGAAAAGAATTATTCTAAAGTAGAAAAAGAATGCTTTGCCATCAAATGGGCAATTGACACTCTGAGATACTACCTGCTAGGCTGAAAGTTCAAGCTAGGTTCAGACCATGAGCCCCTGAGATGGATGAGAGAAAGAAAAGGGAACAATGCCTGGGTGACTAAGTGGTTTCAAGCACTCCAGGACTTAAGCTTCCATGTGGAGCATAGGCCCTGGACACTACACTGCAATGCAGATGCCCTGCTTAGTGACTGAAAGTGCCAAAATCCTCAACTTTGGGCAGAGGGCAAAGGATATGTGAGAAGGTCACTGGTAAAATATGGGAGGGGAGATATGTGTCACTTAGAATGTTTGCCTCAGTGATATGAGCCTGGAAAAATGCTCCAACATTCTAAATGCTGAGAGGGGTCAGCCATGTTAAGGGTTAGTTTTAGTGAACAGATGAATTGTGGGTGAGAGGCTGTTCAGCATATCTCCACCTCCGGGTGTAGTTCAGAAGCTAAATGTGAAGCCTTTGGACTCATTCAGTGTTTGGTTTCACTGGAGATGAGTGCTCCAGATCTGTGCTTGTATTAAAAAGAGCTGAACATAGTTTTTTTTCTCCTGAGCGAGCAGATCACAGCAGCCACATATACTGTGCTGTATACTACAGGGTGGGCCATGTATATGGATACACCTAAATACAATGGGAATGGTTGGTGATATCAACTTCCTGCTTGTGGCACATTAGTATATGGGAAGGGGAAAACTTTTCAAGATGGGTGGTGATCATGAAAGCCATTTTGAAGTTGGTCATTTTGGATCCAACTTTACTTTTTTCAAAGGTAAGAGGGTCATGTGATATATCAAACTTATTGAGAACTTCATAAGAAAAGCAATGGTGTGCTTGGTTTTAACATATCTTTATTCTTTCATGAGTTATTTACAAGTTTATGACCACTTATAAAATGTGTTCAAAGTGCTGCCCATTGTGTTGGATTGTCAATGCAACCCTCTTCTCCCACTCTTGACACACTGACACACTGATAGCCACACGGCAGAAGAAATGCTAGCATAGGCTTCCAGTATCTATTGTTTCAGATGCTGCACATCTCGTATCTTCACAGCATAGACAATTGCCTTCAGATGACCCCAAAGATAAAAGTCTAAGGGGGTCAGATCAGGAGACCTTGGTGGACATTGCACTGGCCCTCGACAACCAATCCACTTTACAGGAAACTGTTAATGTAGGAATGCTCGGACCTGACACCCATAGTTGATGGTATGGTGTGGTATATGGGGTACAAAGATAGTGGGGCTATTCTTCATCAATGGAAACCTCAATGCCTCTGGATATCCAAAATTGCTACATGATGATGTGTTGACCTCTTTATTCACTGAAGATGGCATGTTCCCTGAGTTTTTCCAGCAAGATGGTGCACCACCAAATTATGGGTGTCAGGTCCGCGCATTCCTACAAGGAATCTGACCCCCTTAGACTAGCATTTCTTCTGCGGTGTTGCTATCAGTGTGTCAAGAGTGGGAGAAGAGGCTTGCATTGACAATCCAGGGCAGCTCGGTGGCTCGGTGGTTAGCACTCTTCACTTAGCTTAATTTTGAAGACATACTGATGGGGAATTTAGATTGTGAGCCCCATCGGGGACAGTGATGATAATGTGTGCAAACTGTAAAGCGCTGCAGAATATGTTAGCGCTATATAAAGATTATTATTATTAATCCAACACAATGGGCAGCACTTTGAACACATTTTATAAGTGGTCATAAACTTGTAAATAACTCATGAAAGAAAGAATAAAGTTACGCTAAAACCAACACACCATTGTTTTTCGTGTGAAATTATCAATAAGTTTGATGTGTCACATGACCCTCTTCCCATTGGAAAAAATAAAGTTGGATCCAAAATGGCCACCATGGTCACCACCCATCTTAAAAATCTTCCCCCCTTCCCCTATACTAATGTGCCACAAACAGAAAGTTGCTATCACCAACCATTCCCATTTTATTTAGGTGTATCCATATAAATGGCCCACCCTATATTTTGTTTTCCCATTATGCCAGAAGGATCGCGTTTGTTTATCTAATTTTGCACTGGTTTATGCAGAATATTTTTTTTTCAATAAATCAGTTGAAACTTCAATGGAAATCTTTCCTGTGACTACCTCTGTGAGCAGCTGAGTGAGCCGATCTACCACAATGTATATAAAAGTTGAAATATATTCACATTATATTGAAAATGTGTAGTTTTCAAAACCAATTTACTTACAAAACCAAGAAAGTATATATTTCAAAGCAGGAATTCCTAATCATAGTTTTGGAGAAAGACTTAAAAAAAATCAGAAAAAAAATGTAAAATAAAAAAATGTTAAAATAAATGCTGATGTAAATGTATAGGATCTTTGTTTCAATGTTGATCAAGCATGGTCATCACATGAAATTAGGAAGCAGTCTGTTCCCATTTAAATGAGATTGTCTCATGTATAATAGGGAATTCTGTCATTCTTTTGATCAGTTAGGGAGAGCTTAGTTGTCCGCCTCTGTCACTTTATATTTATCCTCTTCACTTAGCTTAATTTTGATGAATTATGAACTATGGTATTATGTAATAAAAGAATGTTACAGTTTTCTTAAAAGGTATATATTTTTAAATGTGTCTTATAACAAAAAAATATGGGCTAAAACAATTTTTCATTTTGAAATCTTGTTACATTTACAATTGTTCATGTGTTAATATGTTTGCATGTTTTCTTCAAGTCCGGGAGTACTGAATTGCACTAGGGGGAATGTGGTGCCCCCAGGTGTATGGTCGCCACAATGACATTACCTTCCTCCTAGGGAGTGTAATGTCATGCTTGGAAGCAATGAAGGGTCTCTCTGTCAGTTAAACACAACACACAACATAGTTTCCACCCCAGGCCAGCAGAGGGAGCTCTGAACCCAAAACTGGGGGAAGAGCTGCTCTCTGGGGGCCATGAAGGGCACTGTAAGCAACTGCTCAAATCTGTCTTCAGATCTGTTTTAACTGAGGGATCAGATTACAGTTTCTGCCTGTAGAGATCTATGGAGAGAAAATTGATGTAGGATATGGAGGGGGAAAAAAGCAAAAATACTTAGTAATAAGCAGCTGTTGGTGCTAGTGACTAGGGCCTGCAGATGGTAAAATTGGAAAAAATCAAGATACAAATAATGGAATAATCATAAATAGTGTTCTTTCTCACATACACACATATGACAGCCTATTCTGATAAGTCACCTGACTATATAAAGGTTCTCTTTATATGTAGATCTGTAAGATGTAATGTAATCGGCCATTTTTCTATTTACACTGTTGGGTGTGATTAAAAAATAAGGATGCATTATTCCAGCATTCTACAAAATGAGAAAGATAGGGTGCACTGCGCAATATATTTGAATAAATCAGGGTAGGGTGCTACAAGACGCATGGAAAGACTAACAACTGGAAACCATAGAAGAAGACATGCGTATATATATATGTGCACACCTACTGTATATGCTTCGTGTGTAAAAAAGCATCTTTATTAATAACAGGACTGGGCAGCACGGTGGCTCAGTGGTTAGCACTGTAGCCTTGCAGCGCTGGTGTCCTGGGTTCAAATCCCACCAAGGACAACATCTGCAAGGAGTTTGTATGTTCTCCCTGTGTTTGCGTGGGTTTCCTCCAGGCACTCCGGTTTCCTCCCACACTCCAAAGACATACTGATAGGGAATTTAGATTGTGAGCCCCATCGGGGACAGTGATGAAAAATGTCTGCAAACTGTAAAGCGCTGCGGAATATGTAAGGCTACTTTCACACATCAGGTTTTCGGCGTCAGGCGCGATCCGGCGTCGTTCCAGAACGCCGAATCCGGCAAATGTTTCGTAAAACCGGATGTGACGGATCCGGTTTTCTGCCGGATCCGTCTTTTTCTTGACAGACAAAACCGGATCCGTCTCATCCGGTTCATCCGTTTTTCTATCCGTTTTTCGACGGATTACGCCGGATCCGGTTTTTAAAATTGACCCTTGTGGCCTTCCGAACGGGATTGGCTACTGGAAAACTATATATAGCATGTTCCTACAGCCCTTCTTTGACAGGTTGTAGAGGAGAAAGTGCAGGTTGGAGAGAAGAGCAAGTTACTGGCGAAGATGGATGTTGTGATTGGAAATATTTTGAAGAATTTGGCGGATTTTATAGCGGAGGCGAATCATTTGAGGGTGATTGTTCTGGAGAAGGAGAGAGCGAGACAGCAGCGCATCAGGCATCGTAGACGACGTTTGTGGATCCACCCCATCACAGCCAAGAGAATGACGCGTGGGGTCTATTCTACACTCTGCATGGACCTTCGACGAAACCCGGATAAATTTTTTGGATATGTGCGGATGAAAATGGAGAATTTTGATTACTTGGTGGAGCGCATTGCACACCTCATAAGAAAAGCGGACACCTATTGCCGCTTCTCTGTTTCACTCGCAGAGCGTCTGATGGTGACTTTAAGGTAAGCCACATTTATTGGATATGCTCGCATCAGAGCACACTTTCACTGCAATCTTGTTGGTGGTAGTTTGTATCTCCAAGTGTTATAGGTCAGTTTTGGTATGTAATGCTGTGATTTAAAACTAATTTATTGTTTTTTAATTCCCCACAGATTTCTTGCAACTGGAGAATCCCTTTCGTCACTGCATTTCCAGTACAGACTCGGGATTTCCACCATATCTGGAATTGTGAAGTACACATGCCGTGCACTGTGGGACTCCTTAGCTGAAGAGTTTTTACCAGAGCCCACAACAGAGAGGTGGATTGAAATTTCAGAAAAGTTTCTACAGATATGTCAGTTTCCCAACTGCTTGGGCGCTGTGGACGGGAAACATATCCGCATTGTAAAGCCAGCCGGATCGGGATCGGAATATATCAATTACAAGAAATATTTTTCAATTGTCCTCATGGCCATCGCTGACGCGGAATACAAATTTATTGCGGTTGATATTGGGGCCTATGGCCGCTCCAATGACTCTCAAGTTTTCAAACTGTCTGCCATGGGGCGTAAACTGTATGGAAACACCTTCCAGTTCCCACCACCTAGACCGCTGCCGCAAACATCTGGTCCACCTATGCCATTTGTCTGTGTAGGGGATGAAGCCTTCCAGCTGTCAGAACACCTTTTGAAACCGTACTCTAGCAGAGGATTGACAAGACCAAAATGCATTTTTAATTACCGCCTCACAAGAGCAAGAAGAATGGTTGAATGTACCTTTGGTATTCTGACAGCCAAATGGCGGGTCCTATTGACTGCGATCAACCTCAAGACAGAAACTGTGGACGAGGTGATCAAAGCTTGCGTGGTACTCCACAATTTTGTTATCTGCAAGGAACCCATTTCCATTGAGGACACCTCTGAAGAAACCACCTTGCAAGATTACCATGACATTACCACTAGAAGTTCTGTGACGGTTTCAGTAATGAGGGACAATTTTGCACTATACTTTATGTCACCTCAAGGCAGAGTACACTGGCAGGATGACAGAGTGTGAAAGATTTGTGCCCAACCAAACTTGTGTACCTTCTGTACCAACAGTATATACCTTTGCCAACCAAAGTTGGCTATCTTGTCATGGTCTCTATTTTTAGCTTTAGGCCACAGGTGTGTACCTGGTTGTGTTTTATGCAAAGTATTTCACCTTTTAACAAAAGTTGTGTACATTGTTAGGAAATCACCAACAATAAACACAACTTTTTAGGTGAAATACTTTGCTTCAAACACAACCAGGAACACAACTGTGGCAAAAAGCTAAAATTTACCCACAGTTATATACCTAGTTTTGAATACCATTTCACCTTTTAAATACCCTGTATTTAACCTTTTTCGCCGCAGAAAGAAATGACAGACAACCAGTGTAAAATAATTTAACTTTTATTGAAAAATGTTTTTTTTAGTAAACTTTTGTAAAATTTTAATAGAATCATAGAATCATAGAATCATAGAATCGTAGAGTTGGAAGGGACCTCCTGGGCCATCTGGTCCAACCCCCTGCTCAAAGCAGGATTCGCTAAATCATCCCAGTTAGATGTCTGTCCAAAAGATGTCTGTTTGAAACTATAAAACTGAAACCATAAAACTGGTCATTTTTATTTAAATACACACATTATAAATCTGTGTAGTGTGTGGTGGAAATACTGCTGTAGGGGCTGCGGGACACTTCGACACTGGGAGTGTGGAGAGAGGATTGGGATCGTGGTGGGGAAGGAACAGTTAGAGGTGAAGGTGTTGAAAAAACTACAGAATGGGTGGACATGTGGGAAGCAGAAGAGGTGGTGGGTGGTGGAGTGGAGGGTTGGGCAGGGACTGTAGGAGCAGATGATGTTGATGGCAAGTTGTATGGGGAAGGAGTTTGGTACGGGGCAGGTTGCTGGAAGTGGGGAGATGTCTGGTACGGGGCAGGTTGCTGGAAGTGGGGAGATGTCTGGTACGGGGCAGGTTGCTGGAAGTGGGGAGATGTCTGGTACGGGGCAGGTTGCTGGAAGTGGGGAGATGTCTGGTACTGGGGAGGTTGCTGGTACTGGGGAGTTTGCAGGTACTGGGGAGGTTGCTGGTACTGGGGAGGTTGCTGGTACTGGGGAGGTTGCTGGTACTGGGGAGGTTGCTGGTGCTGGGGAGGTTGCTGGTGCTGGGGAGGTGGATGGTGCTGGGGAGGTGGATGGTGCTGGGGAGGTGGATGGTATGTAATAGGAGGGGGAGGATGGAAAGTGGCTGGAGGGGGTGTAGATGTAATAGGAGGGGGAGGATGGAAAGTGGCTGGAGGGGGTGTAGATGTAATAGGAGGGGGAGGATGGAAAGTGGCTGGAGGGGGTGCAGGTGGAGGAACTACTGTGGTGGGAGGAGGAGGTTGGGAGGTAACTTGCTGTAGAGCAGCGTGGCATGAATGCATTACATGCATCTGCTGGGCAGGAGAGAGCGTTTCCATGCGCTCCACAACAGACCTGAAAAAGGTGTGGTTTGGCGAAGATCTTGCTTCTGAATGCATGGTTTGCAGAAGTGTCTTCACCTCCAGAATGCTGGAGTTGATCTGCTGATAGCCTGCGGAGATTTGCTCTGACAAGGCTTTTAGACAGTTCTGGAAAGATGCATTCAGATGCAAGAACTCTGGCGCATAAGTCTTTTCCTGACCCCTCTGCCGCTGCCGCCCAGTACCCGCAAGTGTACTAGAGGTGGCAGGGGCAGAAGGGTGGGGTAAAGGGAAAGCGATCTCCTCACCAGCAGCTTCATGTAATGTAGGCGGCCACGATGCTCCTGTGCTGGTGGATGGGACAGATGGGTCGAATGTGTGGGAAGGCTGGGAAGGTGCAGATGTACCGGGGCGGTCGAAGTGTCCCTCGGTGCCGGTCTCCTCAGGGATCGCCTCAGAAGGGTCCAATCGTGCAGGCTCCCGAGTGCTGCTCACCGTGCTGTGGAATAAAGAGAAAAAAAAAACAATTAAAATACTGACATGGTATGGCCCTGGCTGAAAAAAAAAATTTACATCTAACATTTTTTTTCACATGTGGTGTGTAATATTTACCTTCTAGTGACCATTGTTTCCCGGAGGAACGACAGGGCTTCTGCGTACTTGTACTTGCTCCTACGTCCTCCAGATCCACTCGGGGCCCGCATCTCTTTATTGAACTCCTTCTTGAAACGATCCCTCACAGACCGCCACCGATTCACAATTCTGTTCCCTGAAACGAGAAAGGACAAAGTGGTTAGTATACAACATCAGTGTTTCCCAAACTCCAGTCCTCATGGTCCCCAGGGGTCATGTTTTCAGGATTTCCATAGTAAATAGAAATCCTGAACACATGATCCGTGGGGACCACGAGGACTGGAGTTCGGGAAACACTGGTTTACATCAAGCAACCGGTACTGTATATACTTACGCTCTTTAATCTGGTCCCGAACATCGAGGTCCTCCCAGCGGCCCACAAGGAGCGAACAGATTTCCTCCCAGAGTCGTCGGGTAACGATAAGGTCAGCGTGGCGGCGGTCAGCCATATTCCAGAGCGGCTCCCTTTCTCTGACGAGATCGATGAGGTGGTCCACATCGAGTCCTCCATCCTCACCGTCAGAGTCGGGAGCACGCTGTGAAGGCTGTTAAAGAAAAAGACAAAAATAACATAAATAGCCTCCACAAAAGAAATGAAATAAAAAGTGCAAAAAAACAAAGCAATAATATTTATACTTACACGCTGTTGACCGCCGCGTTGGTGTCGCCGACGACCCTGGGAGGCACTGCGAGGACCTCTTGGCCGAGCACCAGATTGGGAAGACTAGAGAAGAAAACAAAAAATGTTATGTCTTTGGATGTAGGCATTTGTTTGCTGTGTGTGGTCTGCAGAACATTGTTTTCTATGTGTTGTGTGTAGTGTGATGTTGTGTTTCTGCGTTTGATGCAAAAAACTTACCAATTGTGAGCCCACTCCAGGTGTCTGTCCACCCCTTCCGTCTTCTTCTGGGAGCTCCTCTTCATCTTGGGAATCCTGTTTTGAAATAAAAGGCAATGAATAGACATATATTACAGAGATGATGGATTTTGGAAATAAAAACTTACCGTCAAACGCTGACGATGCGAGGGAGGGCTCCCAGAAGATGATGTGCTGTCTTCCTGGTGGCCACACTCCATGCCTGTGGGTGGTGTTCCAGCTGCTGCCATTGCTGCTGCTGCTGCTGCTGCATCTATTGGGCGGCTGTTGAATAAAGAGAAACAAAGGGCCAATGAATATCTTGATATTCAATAGCCCTAGTTTGGAGGAATGGGGGATTTGATAATTACCGTCTCTCATCTGCTGCTGGCCTCCCCTCCTCAGCATGTTCCATTTGCTGCTCCATTTGGGGTGGTGGTGGTGCTGATGGTGCTGCAGTGGTCTCCTGCCTTCTCCTGCTTCGCTTGGTTGCTTTCTTGGGTGGCATGTTGGGTGTGGCTGTGGGTCCCACTGTCTTGCTTTTATATATGTCTTGTGGGCAGAGCTACTGAGCATGCTCAGACCAAAGAAACCGGATCCTGTCGCCGGATCCGGCGCATTGCGGCGCTCATAGGCTTTCATTGTATGAAAAAGCCGGACACGCCAGATCCGGCGTGTCCGGCTTTTTCGCCAGAGACAAAAAACGTTACAGTAGCCGTTTTTTCCAGACGCCGGATCGCGACACATTGCCGGATCCGGCGAAAACCGGATGAAACGCATGGCCATACGGCGCGATCCGGCGCAAATGCAAGTCAATGGGGGGAAACCGGATCTGGCATTGCATTTCGCCGGATCCGGTTTCTGTCAAAAGCGCCGGATCGCGCCTGACGGCAAAAACCTGATATGTGAAAGAGGCCTAGCGCTATACAAAAATAAAGATTATTATTAACATGGTTAAAACCAAAAAACACAACACCCCCTATTACAGTTGGTATCCATATGGGTATAATATATGATGCTAAATCATGGAATCCAAAAATGAATCTGTATAGATACAGCTATGTAATCTTTGGCTGACGGCTTTGCTTTTCACTGTTGGATATTTTACCTTGCATACTTCTGACAGACTTGTTATTTGTGGAATAGCAGCTTGCCATTGCCGATTTTATCAGAGGTCTCCCGTCTTTCTGGGGTGTTTGCACATGTAAGGGAGGTGCGTTTATTGTCCTTGTGTGGTCCCATTGGATCCATGGCTAAGATATTGTAGGCTTGTGGGGACGCCCCCTCTGTGCTCATTCATGCGATTACCTATATTATGTATTTCTGCCATAATAATGCATTAGAGTATGTCATTTTTGCATTCCTGTTTGATTATTCCTGGCCTGCATTTGCACATAGCTATATCTATACAGATTAATTTTTGGATTCTATGATTTTGCATCATATAGTATACCCATATGGGTACCAACTGTAATAGGGGGTGTTGTGATTTTTTGGTTTTAACTGTTTTTGTCATGTTTTCCTGTTATCAATAAAGATGCTTTTTTATGCACATTGCATATACAGTCGGTGTGCACATATATATATATATATATATATATATATATATACGCATGTCTTTTTCTATGGTTTCCAGTTATTCCAGTATTCTGGTATAAATTAATTGAAAATATTACATTCAGTTCAAACACAATAGAGATTTAACAAATCATTATTAAAATCTCTTAATATTTAGGTGTTTACAATTTGCAATTTCAGCAGTGGGAATGTGAGATATGTGTAATATATGTCTACACATTGACCGTCTGTGCTATACTTCGAGCTTCTATGCCATAATGTAACTATTTTTAATAAACCTCTGGGTACCAAATTTTAATGCAGCAGAGCATGTGAAATGATCCAACACTGGCTTCTCTCAGCCCTGACATACGTACTTAATCTTGGAAGAGTGAAGGGTCATTGCTTTAGCAGGTCAGATGCTAACTATAAATCACAACCAAAGAACAGGCTTTTAGGACAAAATGGCTAGACACTCTGGGGCCTTGCTAAAAGCCCATTTAGACTGCAGAGAATGAGGTTGACTATACCATTAACTTCAAAAAGGCAATCAAAGCTCATCTGATAAAAATCGAATGCTGCGCAATGAAACAAGTTAAGCAGTTTGGTTTTCCTCGAATAATGTTTCAGTTTTATGCACACCGTACCCAATAACAAAGTTATTCATGCCGCCAGAGTGGATTAATTACATACGCTTAGGAGGGTGGTAGATTATTGTTTCCCTTTGCTCTATATTCACAAAGCATTGAACATTTCATATTGTTACACTGGAGTGCCGACTCCCCGCTGACTTTCGCGACCCTCTTGTTCTAATTAGCCAGAGTGCTACGCTTATGGTACAATTACAATGCAGGGCTTCAGTTCTTTGCTACAGGCTCTTTCATATAGCAGAAAGCATATCTATGCTATAAGAAGTAGTAATATTTGGTAGTAGGTGAAATTGAAGGCAATGTGGTTATGATATTGCATAGTAAAATTATGCCTTATTAGCCATAAATACACACATAAATATAGTATATAGAAAAAGCTGAAGACCCACCTGTTCCGACAAGCCTACAGCCTGCAATGATCCTCAGTCTACTGAACCACCGCACGACCTGCTCTACCCTCTCCTACTGTATCCTCACCCATCCCTGTAGACTGTGAGCCCTCACGGGCAGGGTCTCCTTATGTACTTGTGTGTCCCTTGTCTTACACATGTTTACTATACTTGTCTATACTTCCCCTTCTCACATGTAAAGCGCCATGGAATAAATGGCGCTATATAAATGCATAATAATAATAATAATAATAATATATGTTTATACTCAATTATAAGCTATATCAGCTATTACTAATCGTGAAAAGCAAATTAATTTAATAGTAATCAAATTAATGTTGAATTTTATTAAATTCACTGGACACAGCAAATTTAAACAATTTGCACAAATTTAAAGCAAACGATGTCCACCAATATTTTATGCAAAACAAAGGATTACATCACCCATAGATGTCTCATGTGACCTAAGGAGAAGCTGTTTCCTCATAATACCTTGCAGCCATCACAGAGCATGTTGTAGCACAGCCAATCAAAAGGGGACTATCATAGCTTGTATAAAAGCTGAGAAACAGAACCATTTTAGAATGAGCAAACAAAAAAGAAAGGTTACCAGCTCATGCTTCTGAAGCACGGAAATCTTCTCTGACCAAGTGTGAGTGTCCATGTAAGAAAAGGTAGCTGTTTCCCCCTTCTGGTTAAAAAAAAAAAAAATATACTATAAAATTTAAATAAAACATTTGGAATCCAAAGTTATGACCACAAAAATAACCACAAAAGTAGTTAAGCTTTTCCAACGTACTCCAGTGTAATTTGTCAAGCTTGTGACTGTCTGGTTCAAAAAGTGTGCAAGTGAAAAACTATATATTTTTTGAACACCTGATTAAGTAGTCATATTTGACCTCCATTCTCACCAGACCAATACTATAGCACATTGCTGCATTTTGCTTTTCTTTTCAGACATCTACATAGCATTTCCCGTAACATCTTTGTTAAGGCAAGGAGGATGGATAATTTTATTTGAAAATTTGCAAATAAAATTTTAGCAAATCAAGAGATTTAACTGTGAGTATGTTTTTTTTGAACCCCTTAATGACCGTAGATGTGCCTTTTAATGGCAGCAGTTAAGGGTTCTAATTCCTCAACATTGAGAAATAAGTGTATAGTGCCCCCAGCATCGGAAATTCTCCGTGGTCTCGGCTACCAGGGATAGCTGAGACCACGGAGAACATGATTCATGGAATAATGGCGACCACAAAAAAAAAAACCTGATTTCCCATTTAATTTCTCTCTCCTCTGATGTGCTAGATCACATCACAAAGAGAAATGGGGTCCCCGGAGCGCCCCCGGAATCTCCTCTTGCATCCCCGGGCTGCCGGTGTCTTCTTTCGGGAAGAAAATGGTGGGTGCATGCACAGTGCGCACGCCGAGATCTGCTTGCCGGCACCCGGCAACAATTGGACATTTTTCCTATTGGTTCATTTTGATCACTGTGATAGACCCTATCACAGTGATCAAAATGGTTTGGAGTTAGAATTGGGGGGTTTCCAAGCACGACATAGCATCCACCATTGATTCAAGCCAATTTTGCGCTCAAAAAGTCAAACGGTGCTCCCTCCCTTCTGAGCCCTGCCATGTGCCCAGACAGTAGGTTTCCCTACATATGGGGTATCAGCCTACTCATGAGAAATTGCAATATCATCACTACGCTGATGACACACAAGGGGGATTGTGGTGCGTGCAAATTAGGGCCAGGCTTTGCATTCACTTCATGGACAAACTTTATGGTAATAAAAAATTAATAATGGAATCTTTTGTTTCATGTGGCCAACCAGTACGTGGTTTCAAAGGCTTATTGGGGTCCATGTAACATCAGTGCAGGGTAGTCCTTGCAGTCAATGCATAAGAAAAGAGTATGGAAGTACAAAATTAATAATGTGAAGTGATTTTCCTGGGCCCACCCAGTACCTGGGTTCAAAGGCTTATTGGGGTGCATATGACTTGATAGCAGGGCAGGCCTTGAGGTCAGTGCATAAGAAAAGAGTCTTGGAGTACAAAATGAATAATGTGAAGTGGATTTTCCTGTGCCCATCCACATGTTATTGGCACTGTCCCTGATGGGACTTACAATCTATATTCGCTATCAGTGTGTCTTTTGGAGTGTGGGAGGAAACTGGAGTACGCAGAAGAAACCCACATAAACACGGGGAGAACATACAATCTCCTTGCAGATGTTGACCTCGGTGGGATTTGAACCCAGGAGCCTAGCGCTGCATGGCTGCAACCCTCTAGAATATAGGAATGCCGGGTGCAAGAAATAATGCCCTGTGTGCTCCTATGACAGTCACAGTAACCTGAGTTCCCCTAAAACAATAAGTGCCCACTTTATATTTATTAATGTCCTAAGTCTGCCCCTATACAGCTCCACTATAGATACACTATACAGTATGATGCTTTCTTATACAGAGTATATTGCCCCCTCACTGTATATATACTTACCTCTTAGTTTCCCCCCAACTGTTTGATGGTTCCAACATTGTATGGTGGCCCATCACTGTAATCTCCATACTGTATAATGGCCCCCTAGATAGATTCCATCTAGTATAATGCACCAGATATTCCTCAAAATAGAATAATGCACTCCCCATGGGCCTCCATATAGTATAATGTACTCCCCATTGGCTTCCATATAGTATAATGCACTCCCCATAGACATACTCTATATTGTATAATGAGCCCCCATAGGCACACTCTATAAAGTCTAATGCAGCCCCCATAGACAAACTCTATATAGTATAATGCACTCCCCATAGGCAGACTCTATAGTATGATGCAGCTACCTTTATGCAGACTCTATACAGTGTAATGCACTCTACATAGTCAGACTTTATAGTATAATGCAGCCCCCCATCGACAGACTCTATAGTATAATGTAGCCCCCCCACTGGCAGATTATTGCATAATGCAGCCCCCCATAGGCAGAAACTATGTAGTATAGTGCACTCCCCATAGGGTGACTCTATATCATATAATGCAGCCCCCCATAAGTTGGCTCTATAGTATAATGCACCCCCCATAGGCAGACTCCATGGAATAATGCACTTCCCCATAGACAAACTCTTTATTATAATGCAACCCCCCATAGTCAGACTTTATATTATAATGCAGCCCCCATAGGCAGACTCTACAGAAAAATTCACCCCCATAGGCAAACTCTATAGTATAATGCAGCCCCATAGACAGACTCTATACTATAATGCAGCTCCCCATAGGTAGACTGTAATATAATGCAGCCCCTCATAGGCACATTCTATGGTATTAGGCTGGTTTCACACTAGCGTTTTTGGCACAGCGCCTTGTGCGCTATAGTGCGCATGCGCATTGCTACCCTATATTTAACATGTGCATGCATGGTTTATCGCATGTCAGCATTCATCAGCGTTCAGCATGCGCAGCGTTTTTTCCAGGTGTGCGCCTTGTCACGCCAGACACTACATGTTGCATTTTTTGCTCTGCCCATCCGCCGAAAAAATGCGCATGCACGCGTAAGCGCACGGAATGCGCAAAAAAATAACTTTACAGTCTATGGGTGCGCTGACAAGCGCATGGCTCAGCGCATGTCAGCGCTTATGAGCGCTTATCAGAACATGCTCTTTTTGAGTAAACAATGTTTAGACACTGTTTGAAACCACCCCCTACACAAGCAACATTGTTTGGGATGAGTTTAGATAAAGAAAGCATCTTCCTGCACTGTAACACAACTCTACAGACAGCCTGGAGAGCAGACAGACAGCAAAACCACACAGACTTTTGGAGCTTCAGCAGCAAGAATGTGAGTATTCTTCATCTAAAATGTATGCCTGTCTTGTCCATTTTATTATGTACTAATGTTTTTTTTTTTTTTTACATGCAGTATGTCTTCTTCTGGATCAAGTTATTCCCCATCCCAGGAGGAAATGGCCCAAGCAGAGAGTGAGGTGATTTTTTTTTGTGCCTTTGTGTAAGTATAGCTGCTGCCCATACAAATGACTAATATTTTTTATTTTTTTTTCAGACCTCCTCATCGGAGCCGTCTAGTGACACCGAACAGTGTGAGCAGCAAAGCCATTTCCCGGCGGTGACACGTAATGTAAGTCCTCATTGTGAATGTTTGTTTTTTTTGGTTTCTTCTTTCTTGCTTTTTTTTTAAACTTTTTCATTCACACAAAGATTCTATTGTTTGTTTTTTTTCCAGGTTCCACAGCGGGATGAAGACGTCTACCTGGATAATGAACACCTGATACAACTTGTCCAGGAGCGTGTCCTGTTGTGCGACAGCCGTGACCAGCTGCACAAGGACAATGTGGTGACCCGGAGGCTATGGAATGAGGTGGCCGCAGCGTTGATGGATGGCTGGGACAGTGCCCCTGCAACCTCCAAAAAGGCGTTTCGTAAGTATTTACCAGCTCTGTGATGCTGCAGTGACTATTGACCTTGATTTTACACTGTTGTGTTTACTGCTAGATATATTCTATCTGTAAACACAACCATAATATCAGGATCAACAGTCACTGCTTTGTGTATTGTATTGCTGAATTGTGCTGCATTGACTGTTTTTACTGATGTCACGGTTGTGTTTCCTCATAGATAGATTCTATGTGTAAACTACAGACAATGCATTGGGTATTGTATTGCTGAATTGTGCTGCCTTGTGCTGCATTGACTGATGGCACAGTTAGGTTCACTCATAGAACATATTTTGCCTCATACTCATAATTTTTTTTTTTTTTTCCAACAGTGAACAAAGTAAGAACACGGTGGCACTCGATGAAGGACCGCTTCAACACTGATGTTCGTGCTTAGGGACAGGTTCGCAGTGGTTCAGCGGCAAGGACCAGAACAAAATACGGTTACCATCGCAATTTGGAGTTCCTAAGACCGGTCCTTGCCACCAGAGCGTAAGTATTCTTTTGTTATTTTTTGGGTGGTTTTTAAAATGAATGCTTTTGTAATCCACAGCTGATGCTTCTTGTAAATGCATGACAGTAATGTTTTTCTTTTCTTTCCACAGCACCTGGAGCAGCACCCTGCAACCTGTCCCTGGAGCAGTTCTTCATCGGACGTCCTCTGACCCATCCCAGCCATCCGACAGCCAGGAAGCACCTTGCAGGTCAGCCACACAGACAGCTGTTGACCAGGAAGCTGGTCAATCAGGTGTTCCCCTGTCCCAGGTCTCTGCCACTGGTTATGTGGGCACTACCCACCAGCGGCAGAGGGCCTTAGACAGGCCTGTCTTGCCCGAGTTCATGCACTTGAGCGAGGCTTTTCATGCCAGCCTCAAGTCGCTGTCAGACAAAGTTGAAAGTGGTTTTTCCCTCATGGAAAGAGGCTTTAACCAAATGGAACACCGCTTCAACTCTGTCGAACAGCACCTTGACCGGCTGGAGGCCGACCTCAATAGACCAGCGCACCATTTTTTTAGCAAAATCGAACGGGGCATAGTGGAACACCTTAGTCCTTAGCAACAGCTGAGTGTGTTGCAGGCCTGCAACACTGCTTACTTGCAGGCTATGCAGCAGAATCGGTACGTGCAGCAGTCAATGGTGTCATTCCCACCTGTGCCACCACTGACTTGCTTCACAACAGTACCGACTTCTGCTGCATACCACTGCACGGCCACCTCTATGCAAAGCCTTGACAGCCACCATTACAGCACCACAAGTTTGAGTGCTGCTTGTCACCTCACCGCCACCACCATAGCAAGCGCTGCTCCTGCTGGAGCACCACCACCACCCACACGCCTGCTTGGAGCACTGCCACTGTGACCACTGCTCCAACGTGGAACAGCCCTGCCGCCACTCCTCCTACATGTTGCAGCCCTAAAAAACGAATCTGAACTGAGAAAAGTAAGTTAATGTGTATGCACAATGTAAGTGCATATTAACACATGACCATTAACCAGAGAAAACAGAAAGCAAAAAACACAAATATCCTGAACTAAAAAGTAAAAAATAAACTGCAAAAATTATGTTTACTAATTACCCTTAATATTATTATTACCTTTATGCATTATTTGCAGTTTATTTTTTACTTTTTAGTTCAGGATATTTGTGTTTTTTGCTTTCTGTTTTCTCTGTTTTCTCTGGTTAATGGTCATGTGTTAATATGCACTTACATTGTGCATACACATTAACTTACTTTTCTCAGTTCAGATTAGTTTTTTATTTATTTCATTGTGCATTCAGTGCATAGATGGGTGTGACCGCCCTCTTTCTGATCTGGGAAAACCATCCTGTCTGGCCTAAGCTTTTACTAGTGGTTCAGCCGCTCGATCCTTGTTCACATTCACGTCACTTGGCAAGTGAAAAGGTTTTAAATACTAGAGTAGGGACTGTCCCATAAGGGTTGCCGTGACGTGGCGGGATGGCTTGTACATTATTTTGATCAAAATTATGTTTACTAAATACCCTTAATATTATTATTACCTTTATGCATTATTTGCAGTTTATTTTTTACTTTTTAGTTCAGGATATTTGTGTTTTTTGCTTTATGTTGCAGCCCTGCCTCCACTGCTCCACAAACATGGACCAGCACTGCAGTCACCAGTCCTCCTGCAATGACGAGCACTGCCATGGCCACCATTGAGCAGCAGCCGCATCAGCAGCAGCCACAACAGCAGCAGCCACATCCACAGCAACAGCAGCCACAACAGCAGCAGCCGCAGCTGCATCAAACGTGGTACCCCCATTCCAATTTTGCACCAACTTCTATGCGTGCACAAGACTCAAGGCGGGCATTGGGCACAAGGAGGTCCAGGCAGGCTAATTTAAGGAGACAAAAAAACCCCAAAATTTGACTGTACCTCCCCCCTCTCCTTCTAATTTGTCTACCTCAATTTCTATTACTGACCTCTCTTCCCCCACAACTTTTGTCTCCCCTTCACTCAGAACACCATCATCGACTGTAAGTCTTGCCTCTTCAATGCACACCCCAAACGTGCTGCGCAGGTCACCCAAACGAGGCAGAATTTTTTTTTTTTTATTTTGTTTAAAATAAAAATTCAGTTATGGTTTACCATAATAACGTTTTATTATTGTCTTTGTCGCCGCCTCCACACCCACACACTGTGCCGTACACTTTGTTTATTTGTCCACTCATATCTCCACTACAGACACATGTTTCTGGTGTGTTTCTAGGAGATATGTGTTGTCAACCAAACAAATATATGACTTGTATTTTCACCAACAGTCTCTTCAGTTTGCTACAATAGCATAGACTTAATAGAGGATGGTGTTGATTGCAAGGCATATCTATTGTCACCTTGGCAGGTATCATAAAATTGAGTATGGTGTTTTTCTAACATCCTCCTTTTCGTGAGACCAGCCCGGGGAATTCTAGATATACCTTGTAAATAATCACATCCTCTAGTCAGTGTGTGTTGAATTAACAGAGGAAATGATGGTTAAAAAGCATGGCATATGTTCAATACCCAGGCCTAGTTTCAGAACTACATATCAAAACGGGTCTGCTGAATACACATATGATTATGAACTGCAGCGTCGCTTCAGTCTGATCCTATTTCACGCAGACTGTAGCGATGCTGCAGTTTAACTCATATGTATATTTATTTATCTGGCCAGATGTGATAACATTCTGAAGTCAGGATGTGTTATTTTGGCCGTCCTCACTGATAAAGGGCATACAAATTGGGTGTATGTATAGTCACCTAGTCAGGACTGGTTTTAAATTCATGATGCACAAAACACAGCATCATGAATTCAAAGAAATACTTGGACAGTTGATCACTGTATTGCAGTTTAAAAAGACATAGTGCACTCGGTACAGGTATCAACATAGGTTTATATGTTAATATATACACACAATAAAAATATTTTACACCCTTTGCTCTTGCCATTCCACCCGTCCTGCATCTGAGATGAAGTAGGCCGCAAATTGGTGCCTCATTTGCTCAACTTCAACGGATGATCTGAGAGGGTGCTGATTCAGGCAAAGGGTTTGCAGCAGGTTCATTTAGTTCAAAGTTTGGGTGCTCTTTAGCCATCACAAAATTATGTATAACCACACACGCCTTCACCACCTCATCCACTGTTTCCAGTTTAAGATTAATGGCTGTGCTGAGAATGCACCATCTGGAGACAAGAATCCCAAAAGCACACTCAAAACAGTTCTGGCCCTGGTCAGCCTGTAATTAAAGATTTTTTTTTTGTGGTCCAAGTCACGGCTGGAGTAGGGTTTCAGCAGGTTTGCGCACATTTTAAAAGCCTCATCCCCAACCATTACAAAGGGCTGTGGCGGAGCTTTGGTGTGGGGAAGAGGCCGTGGCCTGGGGAAATTAAATTGGTTGCCATACAACCTCCGGCCCATGTCTGAGTTCTTAAAAGCCTGGGAGTCATTCCCATGGCCAAATGCACCAATGTCCACTGCAACAAACATACATATGGCATCCGCAATGGCCATGAGTACTGTCGAAAAGTACTTTTTGTAGTTATAGTACTCTGATCTAGTGGGTTTGATTATCCGGATGTATTTTCCATCAACAGCTCCCAAACAGTTGGGGAAATTGCATACTGTCCAGAATTTGTCAACAATTTCCATCCACTTTTCAGTGGTGGGCAGGGGCATAAATTCTGAACAGATAACATCCCACAAAGCCCAGCAGGTGTCCGCAACAATTCCCGACAAGGTGGAAATTCCAATCCAGTATTGAAAGTGGAGTGAAGATAGTGTCTCTCCAGTCGCAAGGAATCTGTGAAACAGAGAAAGAAGTCAAATTAATCTTTCTGTATATTGTTAAAAAAAATTAACACAGAATTAAAAAAGTTTTTGAAAAGTACATGTCACAACAAAGGAAAATATGCAGGCATTGGTTGGTAAATATAACATACCACAATGTGACCAGGAGACATTCCTCAGGTAAAATCGCACGACGGAGCTGTGTGTCCTGTCTCCGGATGTTTGGTTCAACACGAGCAAGTAAATCCCTGAAGCTTTGCTGGGACATCTGGGTATAATCAGTAAATTTCTCCAGGTTTGCCTGGAGCTTGCTGTAGAGGGTGTGGTATGCTCCACTGCCCTCCCGGAGTTCAACAATCGGATGTATCCACAAACGCCGCCGCTGCCGTCTTTGTTGTCTCTCTCACTCCCTTTGTTGATGGCAAGCAACTGCATAAGCCTGAGCTATCCTGATGTCCAGATCCAAGTTGAAGTGAAAACTCTTCCAGTGCAGATCCATGTTGTCCAGAGAAAAAGCAAGCAAATGTGAAGAACTCAGCTGTACACAGGGTCTATATAAAGACTTACCATTACACACGCCCCCTGATGTCCCATTGGTGTTGTCTGTTGCAATAATTTTTCTAAAATTTTCCTACTCTTGAAATTACTTTTGGCCAAAAAAAAAGCAAACGTATGGAAAACGCTAGAAAACGCATATAAACGCTGTGTTTTTTTTAGAGTAACACGCATGATGAGGCATAAAAAAAGCAGCGTTTAAAAGCGTTTGTATGCATTTTTGTCATGCATTTGCTGTGCGCAAGACACGCAGTGCAAAAAAAATGCTAGTGAGAAATTAGCCTAATGCAGCCCCCCATAGGCAAACTCTAATATAATGCAGCACCTCATAGGCAGACTCTAATATAATGCACCCCCATAGGCAAACTCTATTGTATAGTGCACCTCTATAAAAAAAAACACATCCAATGCTCACCTCTCTTCCTCCTGGTTCCTCCACTGCTCTGACTGCTCGCATATCTAAGTAGGTACTGAGTAGCTACATCATCACGACTCCTGTCATTGTCTGCATCAGGGATGTCAGACGCTGAGAGGGTGATGATTGGAGAGGGAGCATAATGTTCCCACTCTCATCAATGCGGGCAGCTGTATCAGCATCCAATCAGATACAGTTGATCCTGCGATGATGGGGAGGCCATTGCTGGCACCGGGTCCCCCCTACTGTTCAGGGGCCCCAAAGCGGCTGGGTGGCAGAGTAGAGACATCAATTCTCCCTACTCTGCTGTAGAATGTAGCTGTTTCGGCATACAGTTACAGTAGCATAGATCCAGGTGAGCCCCCTCAGAGCACGGGGCCCAGGGCGATTGACCCCTCTGCCCTCCCGGTAGCTACTCTACTGAGTAACAGACAAATTACATTTTCATCCAGAAGTGATCTATTGCATAAAATCTGCAAACTAAAGAAGAGATATCCAAATAATTAGCACTGGTTTTGTTACATGGTTTTGTTACATGTTCATTTTTGGAATGGAAGAAAAAGCATGCGCTTTTATTTTGTTCTAAAAACTGACACATAATAGGACCCAGAAAGACATAATAATAGGCATTGGGTTCACTCTGATCCCTTCTGTATTAATTATCCAACGGATTCAATTTGGTTATTTGTAAGTCACTATAATGGAAAATACAAATGAAATGTTCATATTGAAATATGAACATTGCATAATACCCCAAATATAGACCTTTTATGAAATATTATGTTGATTGTGGTTTCAAACACATGCTGAGGCCATTTTAACTTGAAAATCTATTTAGTGTATGTATACAGTACTCTATATGGCCAAAAGTATCTAGAGGCATGTCCTAACTATAGAGTTTTTGCGTTTCAGTCACCCCTAGAGCCATAGAACTACATTAGAATAAAAAAATCAACCCCAAACTAATGTTCTCTTATACAAAACTTTGAAGTTGGGACTATTTATCTGGTGAATTATCCTCTTGCTATCATTTATTTACCCTGGGGCCTTTCAATTAAAATCCTGATACATTAATCACAAGCAATTATAAATGTAATTATTTGAAAATACAAATATGAAGACTTATTTTCATTTCAAATAACTGTTTTTGCTCATGTTTAAATGGGAAACATGAAAAAGAGCCAGGTATATTTATATCCAAAATGTGCAGATGTTTCAGAGAAGACATAGTTTGAAGATTCAGAAGGGAAGCATAGCCAGAGATGGGACTAGTCCAGCATAGCCCACGACAGGCTTCCCTCAATGTCACTGCAAGTGATTGGCAGTTCTTTCCCAATGCACACACAAAGTAAGGACCTTTTAACTAGCAGTGTGGGGAAGTGGGTCAAGGTGAAGCATCGGGCTAGACTTGCCTCCAGCTATGACCGCTGGCCAAATCTTCAAACTATATTTTCTCTAAAACAAGTGAGCAGTTCAAAGAAGTCTATCTATGGCTGCAATCATGTAACCAAGCTCTATTTGATGCTCCCCATGGTTTGGGCAATATGAATCAGCTAACATGATACCTTTGAGAAATTAATATGTCTTGTGCAATGTCATAGAGAAAAATTAAATTCCTTAAGACATCTCCCCCTCACATTGAACATACTGTGGCTGGGAAAGAGAAAAAACTAAATGTAACTAGGTGAGAAACTAATAACTGAGGAAGTGAGAGAGATTGCTGACACTTTCATCTCCGTTGAAGTAGAGGCATCCTGCAGTAACTTTATAACTACAGCAAGAAGATTTGCTGGGAAAAATACACCAAGGTTGAGATTCATTTACACATAGATGGTGAAATATGCTTCCAAACCCAAGAGCTTCCTCTGACCAGAACATTGTTAACAGACCAGCGGGAGCCAGTGGTCAGTGATGAATATTGGAGTTTTTTATTGATCCAATATTTATGGGAGATATAGTTTTGGTATCGCAACAGAGGGACGTACATATTGCATTCACTCACATCACCATAAGGCTGGCAGAAACTCTCCAACTTAATATTGGTCAAATGGATGGTGCTATCCAAACCATATCTCATCTCTATAGACAGATAAGAGTGCGATAAGAAACATGACAACAATATCTACGATCTGGGACCTCCAGGGGCAAAGATATCTGGAAAGTTTGGGATGTCAAAAATTCTAACAAACCTAGCACATCACACAACCAGCCCCCATATGAGCTCACCAAGGGGAGGAATGAGGGCATAAACTTGATCTAATAAAAAGCAGAATTTGGGTGGCTGTCTTTGTCATTCTGGAACACATAGTTTGCTATGAGCGTGTTTCATTTTCCCAGTCGGAGTGCTTCCCTATATAAATATAACAACCATTCTGGCAACACCAGCTTTAGTAATTCTTTTTTGTTATTCTTTTTTATGTTATGTTATTGTATATATTATATTTTTTGCTCCCATTTTATATCATCTATGTGAGAGTTGAGCGACTTTTGGTTTTTTAGGGTCGAGTTTCGTTTCGTGAAACCCGACTTTTCCAAAAGTCGGGTCGAGCAAGATCGTCCGATTATAGGGAAAAGTCGGGGTTGTCCCGAAACACGAAACCCAATGTAAGTCAAAGGGGAATAAAAGTCGGCAGTGAGAGGAGGACAGGAAACACACCTACAGTGCCCATTTGAATGCCAAAAGCATCAATTCTTCTTACTTAAGCTTGTCAACCTTAATTAACTTCATAATACAAGTTACCCACTGAAAAATGGGGGTTATTTGGCTAAAGTTGTGGGGGGGAGGGCTGGCTGCAGGTTTTCATGTGCCCTGGGCGAAAGAGCGCCCCTTTAACACATACCACAACTCATCATGCTCCGATACGGCAGAGAAATAGCGGTATAGTACAATGAAAAATACTTCACTTTTTACATCTCATGACGAGGCCCATCTATTTCTCCATACAGAATCATTGGTCCCATATAATGTTTGAAACAGTATATGATCAGCTCCACATAATGCTACAGTATATGTTGGTCCCCATGGATGAAGCTCCACTGTCTTATGGGCCCAAATAATGCTCCAAACATAATGGGCCCCATTTCTAATGCTCTAGTGTATAATGGGCCCTGTAAATGCTGCTCCAGTGTCTGATGTCCACCTTTGGAATGTTCCAGTGTATGGTGGGCCCCATCTATCATTCTCCAGAGTATAGTGCTCCCCAAAAATTGCTGTCCCAACATTGAAAACAATCAAATAAGTCTCCTCGCTAGGGAATCCCTGTACTTGTCTGGACTCCTCGTCGTCCCCATCTTCTATCTCACTGCACAGTATTTCAACTTTGCAAGTGCTGTGATCCTGAGCAAGCAGGGGGGGCCCACTCGTTGGCAATGGCACTGGCACAGGGCCCCTGATAGTACGGTGGTGTGTCTGATGGCGGGTGGGCCGAACCTGCACTTTCATCTGCAGCTTCCTCTTTGTCACCGTGTAAGATGGAACTGTATATGGGAAGGGTAACCTGAGTTTCATCAGGGTCAGATTCAGGTCGTGTAGCGTGCGAGGGGAATGTAGTGGTCTGGGTCAATGTACCAGCAGATTCATCGAGCAGTGGCTGGGCATCAGTGCACTTGTGTCGCCTCCAGGAGTACGGTCGCCACAGTGGCATTACCTTCTTCCTAGGTAGTGTGATGTCATGCTTGGGAGCAACGAACGATCTCTCTAGCAGGTTAACTGATTGGGCGGCGTTATTCCCACGAGTCATGACCCTCCAAACAGCGTTCATGAAGGCAAAGTGTTTGTTTTACGTGGGCAGTATGGTTGCAAAGCTGAACCTTAAAGGAATGTCCAGAAGGGCACCACCAGGAGTGGAGCCTATGGTTAAATTCGACTCCACCTGGGAAACCTCAACCATGCCAGCTACAGAACAGATGCACACATTGCAAGCTTAATTCCATTAACGAACGAGACTCCGTCATGCCCCGTGGTCCGAGTCCGGCTTACAAGAGGGACACGTGAGGCTCTGGCACATGAGATTGGCCAATAACTGGTGTGTCATGCCCTTACATGTCCGTGGCTGCATGTGCGCTACACTGAAAAGGCCAGCGTTTGTCGCTTACAGGTGCAGATAACCCGCTGAACAACGTTAGTGATGGGGATCACTGATTACAATTATTACCCGCGAACAATGATTTCCCAGTAAGTGCAGGTCAACCGCAGTTCCGGAATTAGGCCTAACCGTCATTCCTGAAAAAATGAAAAACTTACGTGTGCAAACCACAGGTGCTGTAGCTTGCTTAACAGCTCGCCAGCCGTTCTCACGCCCAGCATGGATTACACGTGATTGCACAAAGGTGAGAAAGGGTACCGTATCCCCAGATAACATGTATGGATAGCGTACACATTCAAAATATATGTCTATACATCAGGAGGCAGGCTCAGACGGTGTTAGGCCCAGTATGGATTGCACGTGATTGCACAAAGGTTAGAAAGGGTACTGTATCCCCAGATAACATGTATGGATAGCGTACACATTCAAAATATATATCTATACATCAGGAGGCAGGCTCAGACGGTGTTAGGCCCAGTATGGATTGCACGTGATTGCACAAAGGTTAGAAAGGGTACCGTTTCCCCGGATAACATGTATGGATAGCGTACACATTCAAAATCTATGTCTATACATCAGGAGGCAGGCTCAGACGGTGATAGGCCCAGTATGGATTGCACCTGATTGCACAAAGGTTAGAAAGGGTACCGTATCCCCAGATAACATGTATGGATAGCGTACACATTCAAAATATATGTCTATACATCAGGAGGCAGGCTCAGACGGTGTTAGGCCCAGTATGGATTGCACGTGATTGCACAAAGGTTAGAAAGGGTACCGTTTCCCCGGATAACATGTATGGATAGCGTACACATTCAAAATATATATCTATACATCAGGAGGCAGGCTCAGACGGTGTTAGGCCCAGTATGGATTGCACGTGATTGCACAAAGGTTAGAAAGGGTACCGTTTCCCCGGATAACATGTATGGATAGCGTACACATTCAAAATCTATGTCTATACATCAGGAGGCAGGCTCAGACGGTGATAGGCCCAGTATGGATTGCACCTGATTGCACAAAGGTTAGAAAGGGTACCGTATCCCCAGATAACATGTATGGATAGCGTACACATTCAAAATATATGTCTATACATCAGGAGGCAGGCTCAGACAGTGTTAGGCCCAGTATGGATTGCACGTGATTGCACAAAGGTTAGAAAGGGTACCGTTTCCCCGGATAACATGTATGGATAGCGTACACATTCAAAATATATGTCTATACATCAGTAGGCAGGCTCAGATGGTGTTAGGCCCAGTATGGATTGCACGTGATTGCACAAAGGTTAGAAAGGGTACCGTATCCACAGATAACATGTATGGATAGCGTACACATTCAAAATATATGTCTATACCACAGGAGGCAGGCTCAGACGGTGTTAGGCCCAGTATGGATTGCACGTGATTGCACAAAGGTTAGAAAGGGTACCGTATCCCCAGATAACATGTATGGATAGCGTACACATTCAAAATATATGTCTATACATCAGGAGGCAGGCTCAGACGGTGTTAGGCCCAGTATGGATTGCACGTGATTGCACAAAGGTTAGAAAGGGTACCGTATCCCCAGATAACATGTATGGAAAGCGTACACATTCAAAATATATGTCTATAGATCAGGAGGCAGGCTCAGACGGTGTCAGGACCAGTATGGATTGCACGTGATTGCACAAAGGTTAGAAAGGGTACCGTATCCCCGGATAACATGTATGGATAGCGTACACATTCAAAATATATGTCTATACATCAGGAGGCAGGCTCAGACGGTGTCAGGCACAGTATGGATTTGACGGCCCAGACTACACAGCGGAGGAGCAGGGAGAGGTAAAGATTGCAAATGCTGGGGCCCTGCCCAAGCAAGGGGGGCCCACTCGTGGGCGTCGGTACTGGCACTGGGCCCCTCATAGTACGGCGGTGTGTCTGACGGCGGGTGTGCACCACCACCGTCAGAGACACTTGATTGCACTATGAAGGACCCTGTGCCAGTGCCCGCGCCCAAGAGTCGGCCTACCCACCTGTCCAGGGCAACGGCACTCGCACGGTGTTGTGCGCTAGGTGGTGACCCCGGCCATGGGGGTGGAGGCAGCACAGTTAGGGAGTTTTAGAAAGTGGCATATGTTGATGTTGGACATTCAGCTGATGCAAAAGGTGAAATAGGTCAAGTCCCTGGAAGAGGTGGACCAAAGCAAGCCATTTTTCTGTCACCCTATGTGTCATCAGGGGAAGGTGGGACAAGATCCTTGGAAACCCATGCGTGGTTCATTTTAATGAAGGTTAGATCATCCACATTTTGGCTTGACAGACGGATCCTTTTTTCTGTCAGGATTGATCCAGCTGCACTGAAGACTCTTTCCGATAGCACACTTGCAGCTGGGCAAGCGAGCTCCTGTAAGGCATATTGTGCCAATTCAGGCCAGGTGTCCAGTTTAGCGGCCCAATAGTCAAAGGGGAATTACCTGTGTGGGAGAACATCGATATGGGAGGAAAAGTAGTTTGTAACCATAGTTGACAACTGCTGTCTCCTGTCACTTTCCATCGATGCAGTATTACCAGTTGTGTGAGCGGTACTTGAAAAATCAGTCCACAACATTGTCATGAAACCCCTGTCTCCAACGCCACTTCTGCTGTGTGCACCACGAACACCTCTGCCAAGCTGCCCCCGGCCCGTACGGCTCGCGTGAGAACCATCACCGCTGCTGTGTGCTGGGAATGCCTCAAGCAACCGATTTACCAGAGTTGCTTGTTTATTAGCCAATATTAGGTCAAGGTTCTCCTTTGGCATGATGTTTTGTAATTTGCCTTTATAGCGTGGATCCAGGATGCTGCCCAACCAGTAGTCGTCATCGTTCATCATTTTGGCAATGCTGGGGTCCCTTGTTAGGATCTGCAAGGCATAATCTCACATGTGGGCCAATGTTCTCGGTGTCAATGATGCACTGCGAGTGCTGGTTGGAGGAGCACTTTCTGGCAAATCCACATCCCTCCAGTCACGCACAAACCCTGTACCAGACCTTGCCACGCCAACATTTTCACTTGCCCCACGAGATGCATCCTCCTCCCCTAAGTAATCATCCCCATCATCCTCCTCCTCCTCCTCTTCTTCCTCCACCTAGTCCAGGAGAGGTCCCTGAGCAGACAATGGCTGAATGTCATCAAGGATTCCCTCCTCCTCTTCCTCCTCATCAGCATTGGCTGCAGACGCCTGCTCCTTAATGTGCATCAAAGTTTGCATGAGCAGACGCATAAGTGGGATGCTCATGCTTAGGATGGCGTCGTCTGCGCTTACCAGCCGTGTGCATTCCTCAAAACACTGAAGGACTTTACAGAGGTCTTTCAGCTTCGACCACTGCACACCTGTCAACTCCATGTCTGCTCTCAAAGTGCCTGGCCGTGTATCCTCCCACAAATGCATTATGGCCTGCCTCTGCTCGCACAGCCGCTCCACCATGTGCAGGGTGGAGTTCCACCTTGTTGCAATGTCGATAATGAGGCGGTGGTTGGGAAGGTGGAGCAATCGCTGCAGCTTCTGCATACGAACAAAGTGTACAGGCGACCGGCGGATGTGCGCGCACAGTCTTCGCACCTTCTGGAGCAGGGCTGTTAACTCCGGATAATTTTTGAGGAAGCACTGCACCACCAGGTTCAAGGTGTGAGCCAAGCAAGGTATATGGCTGAGTTTTGAAAGGGCTATGGCTGCCACAAAATTACGGCCGTTATCACTAACTACCTTGCCTGCCTCAAGATGTACACTGCCCAGCCATGACTCAGTTTGTCGCTTCAAGTACTCGGCCAGCACCTCGGCGGTGTGTATGTTGCCCAAACACATCATCTGCAACACAGCCTGCTGACGCTTTCCACTAGCTGCTCGATAGGGGGACACATCGTGTGCAGCAGTGGCAGCTGCAGATGGAGTGCTCGTACGACTGCGCTCTGTGGACGAGCTTTCGCTTCTGGAGGAGGAGGAGGGTCGAACGCCTACAGCCAACTGTTTCCTATACCGTGGGCTAGGCAGCACTGTCTCACCACCGCTGTCCCCTGTGGACCCTGCATCCACCACATTAACCCAGTGCGCAGTGATGGACACGTAACGGCCCTGGCCATGCCGACTGGACCATGCATCAGTTGTGAGGTGCACCTTTCCGCTCACTGACTGCTTGAGTGCATGGACAATGCGGTCTTTCACATGATGGTGGAGGGCTGGGATGGCTTTGCGAGAGAAGAAGTGGCGACTGGGTAGGTCATAGCGTGGTACTGCATAGGCCATGAGTTCGCGGAAAGCTGTGCTTTCCACCAACCGAAAGGGCATCATCTCAAACGAGATTAGTTTGGCAATGTGGGCGTTCAAACCCAGTGTACGCGGATGAGAGACTGAGTACTTTCTTGACCTACTCATAGTGTCTGGGAGGGTGAGCTGGACTTGAGAGCTGCATATGGTGGAAGTAGCGGTGGACAGGGCAGACTGAGAGAGGGTTGATGATGGTGATGGAGTTGGTGTTCTTTCTGATGGCCTATAATCAGTCTTTCGTTGATATAACAGTGGGATTCCCTGACTGCTGTGGCCTTGCAACGACACCTCAACATTTGCTGCTGTGCTAACCGGTAGGCTTACAGTGGGGGAAACAATGTAGCGTTGCTGACTACCTTCGTTGTGATCAGTTGCACATGTGGCACTTGAGGTTTGGTGTTGTGTCCACGCTTGCAAGTGCATGCTGGTTAAATGTCTAAGCATGCAACTGGTATTCAAATTTTTCAGATTTTTCCCTCGGCTAAATGTCTTTGCGCACTTCTTACAGATAACCTTGGCCTGATCATGAGGATTTTGGTAAAAAAAGTGCCACACTGCACTCTTCCTACTTTGGCAGACATTTTGCGGCCTAGCACGCTGTGATCTTTTAACCCTCTGGACAAGCTGTCCAGCAATTCTTTTGATGTTTGGAACCTGTCTTTGGAGTGCTCCGGGCCTGCCAGATAACAGCTGTTGCGATGTCGATGTCTGCTGTGGATGCTCCTCATCTGAGCTATTGGAAGCAGCACCCTCTTCCCCCAATGGATGCCAATCTGGGTCAACAACTGGGTCATCCATCACCTCCTCTTCTATGTCATGTGCACCTTCCTCTGTGTCACCGTGTATGGTGGTATAGTGTGCGGGAAGGGGCACCTGAGTCTCATCAGGGTCAGAATCTGGCTCTGTACACTGCGAGGACAATGTAGTGCTCTGAGTGAATGTACCAGCAGAATCATCCATCAGCGGCTGTGCATCAGTGCACTCCATGTCAGATTCATCTTGGCCTGGGTAATTCACCATTTGACTTGATAATCCAGGCATGGTATGTGAAAACAGCTCCATGGAGTAATCAGTAGTATGGCCTGCGTCATCCTTCAATCTTGGTTGGGGTGAAGGACACAAGGAAAGGTGTGGTTCATGAACATGAGCCTCCAATGACGACTCAGTGCTTTTACTTTTTACAACTGAAGAAGAGGAGGCGATAGAGCTGGAGGCTGAGTCAGCAATGTAAGACAAAACTTTTTCCTGATGCTCTGGCTTTAAAAGCGGTTTGCCAACTCCTAGAAAACTAAGCATTCGAGGCCTTATGTAGCCAGACGATGACGCAGGCTCAACACCTCCTGCATTCGGTCCTATTTTGCTCTTGCCACTACCATCAGATCCACCACCAACACCATCATTACCAGCTGCCAAACCCCGCCCAATTCCACGGCCTCTTCCACCAGCCTTCCTCATTTTTGGTAGAAATGTAAACAAAATCCAACAAACTATATAGTAATGTAAAACAAGGCACAAGGTGTCTATAGGACAGGGGAGATTTTGAATTTCTGCAGACACTTGTGGACACTGGACACTTTTGGATTGTGTGAGGCCCACTGATATCTGAGCGCTATGTCACAGGCTCGATGGCACAGCTGTGACAAAAGTGACGAGAGGATAAGGGAGATTTTGAATTTCTGCAGACACTTGTGGACACTGGACACTTTTGGATTGTGTGAGGGCCACTGATATCTGAGCGCTATGTCACAGGATCGATGGCACAGCTGTGACAAAAGTGATGAGAGGATAAGGGAGATTTTGAATTTCTGCACACACTTGTGGACACTGGACACTTTTGGATTGTGTGAGACGCAATGAATATCTGAGCGCTATGTGACAGGCTCGATGGCACAGCTGTGACCAAAGTGACTAGAGGATAAGGGAGATTTTGAATTTCTGCACACACTTGTGGACACTGGACACTTTTGGATTGTGTGAGGCCCAATGAATATCTGAGCGCTATGTGACAGGCTCGATGGCACAGCTGTGACCAAAGTGACTAGAGGATAAGGGAGATTTTGAATTTCTGCACACACTTGTGGACACTGGACACTTTTGGATTGTGTGAGGCCCAATGAATATCTGAGCGCTATGTGACAGGCTCGATGGCACAGCTGTGACCAAAGTGACTAGAGGATAAGGGAGATTTTGAATTTCTGCAGACACTTGTGGACACTAGACACTTTTGGATTGTGTGAGGGCCACTGATATCTGAGCGCTATGTCACAGGCTCGATGGCACAGCTGTGACAAAAGTGACGAGAGGATAAGGGAGATTTTGAATTTCTGCAGACACTTGTGGACACTGGACACTTTTGGATTGTGTGAGGCCCACTGATATCTGAGCGCTATGTCACAGGCTCGATGGCACAGCTGTGACAAAAGTGACGAGAGGATAAGGGAGATTTTGAATTTCTGCACACACTTGTGGACACTGGACACTTTTGGATTGTGTGAGACCCAATGAATATCTGAGCGCTATGTAACAGGCTTGATGGCACAGCTGTGACCAAAGTGACTAGAGGATAAGGGAGATTTTGAATTTCTGCACACACTTGTGGACACTGGACACTTTTGGATTGTGTGAGGCCCAATGAATATCTGAGCGCTATGTGACAGGCTCGATGGCACAGCTGTGACCAAAGTGACTAGAGGATAAGGGAGATTTTGAATTTCTGCAGACACTTGTGGACACTGGACACTTTTGGATTGTGTGAGGGCCACTGATATCTGAGCGCTATGTCACAGGCTCGATGGCACAGCTGTGACAAAAGTGACGAGAGGATAAGGGAGATTTTGAATTTCTGCAGACACTTGTGGACACTGGACACTTTTGGATTGTGTGATGCCCACTGATATCTGAGCGCTATGTCACAGGCTCGATGGCACAGCTGTGACAAAAGTGACTAGAGGATAAGGGAGATTGGATTGCTTTTAAAAAAGCAGTTTGCAGAGCAGTGGGTAAACAGCAATGCCAGCCTGTCAGGAAGCCTTAAAAGGCAGCCCAACAACCAACACCACTGATACACCACAATATAGCCTCCCCTTGCACTGCACACACAGTGACTGGTGTGTTGTGCAGGCCAAATCGCTAGCAGCAGAAGCAATTTTTTTTTCTTCTCAGCAGGACAAAAAAAAAAATTGTGATTGCTTTTAAAAAAGCAGTTTGCGGAGCAGTGGGTAAACAGCAATGCGGGAATGTCAGGAAGCCTTGGAAGGCAGCCCAACAACCAACACCACTGATACACCACTATATAGCCTCCCCTTGCACTGCACACACAGTGACTGGTGTGTTGTACAGGCCAAATCGCTAGCAGCAGAAGCAGTTTTTTTTTCTTCTCAGCAGGACAAAAAAAAAAATTGGGATTGCTTTTAAAAAAGCAGTTTGCAGAGCAGTGGGTAAACAGCAATGCGGGAATGTCAGGAAGCCTTGGAAGGCAGCCCAACAACCAACACCACTGATGCACCACTATATAGCCTCCCCTTGCACTGCACACACAGTGACTGGTGTGTTGTGCAGGCCAAATCGCTAGCAGCAGAAGCAGTTTTTTTGTCTTCTTCCCTGCCTAACGCTCTCCCTACAGAATCAGCAGCAACCTCTCCCTATACTGAGATCGGCAGAAGTAAGATGGCGGTCGGCGTGCACGCCCTTTTATACCCCCTCTGATGCCCACCAAAGCAAGCCAATCACTTGCATGCCCTTCTGAAAGATGGTGGTGACCCCTGCCTATGTCATCACGTTGCCCACAGTGTCCGTGGATCCTGATTGGCTGAAAAAGAGCGCAAAACAAACTTTTGAAACGCGACTTTGGCACGTAAGTCGCCGACCTCGTGGTCGACCTCATCCTAGTCGGCGACTTTTGAAATTTTTTCGACCCGTTTCGCTCAACTCTAATCTATGTATAATTTTATAAACGCTTCCTACCTGTCTGGATTAAATATATAAAATTTAACAGCTCTGTTCCTCTTGCTCTGTAAACTGCACCCCTGGAGCCATGCGCTACCTGCAACAGTGTCCAAGTAGCCTGTATAAACAATTGGTGGGGTGGTTCCTTTTTGATTTTGTGGCGTTACTAGTGTCCGTATGGGATATATATGTTTCTTGAGTTGGAATCAGAGGTGTAGTGGAAGCAGCCGCGGTCGTGTCCATCCCTCTTCAGTCATTTGCATAATTGCCCTGATGAATGGAGGCAGTGGAGTTTCGTTCCCCTCACAAACTGGTAGCAGCAAGGAAATCTGCTTGATCCCTCCCCCGTCTATTATCCTGAACACACTGGTGGCAGTGGGAGGATCCGTATGAACCCCTTCAGCTGTTATTTGTGACAAGTTCATTATCATCATAATTTATATACCAGGGCTAGACATCCTCCATATTAATGGCTGCTGTGCAGAAAGCATTGATACACAACATGGCATACAGATATAATGTGACATGGAGGTATTATAGGTGGTACATACAGAGCTTGATTCTAAACCTCCAGCTTCATCATGCCGTGTGTTATTTTGTTCTTCTTTTTCATAGAGTTACATTGATGTGAAACTGTATTAGTGCATGTGGGCTACTACCCAAGGGACAACATCTATTATAGTGATCTCAAGAACCAATATTTTCATCACTCTCTAAACGGATATCTGAGAAGTTGCTCTTTTTATTGATCTTAATAACCTTCTGCACTTCAAAGTTTTCCTAGAAAAAAATATCTGTTTCTAGGAGACTTATTTCCTTTTTCCAAAGGAAAAAAATGTGAAATTACTTGTTCTTAAAAAATGTATTGTTAGTTGATAAATGGACAAGATATGTCAGATAGTCTTCTGAGTATGGAATGCGGAAACTATATCTACAGTAGTGTTAAAACAGTTACAAATGCCACAATTATCATGCTAAAAAACGTGTAGAAGAATACATGTGTTGTTACCATCTTTAACCCCTTTATGACAGGGGCCGCCTTGGCAGCATTAAAATGCTGCTGTCAGAGAATTACAGAAGGCTCTAAATGGTTAACAGCAGCGATGAGAGCTAAGCTCCAGTCATTGCTACTTGTAACAGATGCCAGCTATGTAATATAATTGACAAATATCACTTGTGGAGAAAGCTTAGCTCCTAAGCCCAGTCCACAATTGTGGAAGCCAATGAGGAAGTACAGTTACATCAATTTGTGCAAAGGGGTTACTATTATTTGTGCTTATCAGTATATATTTTAACCAATTCATGACAGGACCATTTTCTCCCCTTCCTGACAAGTCCCATTTTTGAGTTTTATCGTAGATGCGCTTTTTACAGATGAGTATTTCCCGACATATAGTAAAATATTGCCATGAGCGGCCATTCATCACACTAGAGGTCGATATGATTGATATGAGCTCATATGTCCTTTCATCTGTTTGATATATGTTTTCTTACCGAGAAGGCCACAACAAAGAAAAGTAAACCAAACGATATAGGTTTCTTTACAGTGGGTCCCTACCATGGATGCCTTGTCATCCCTCTTGACCGGACATATGCAGTTGACATCGGGAACAGGCACAGTGTGACCCAGGCCTTACTTTCTTAGCACCAGTAAAAATGCTGGTCACTACTGCTTTATTCTTCTGCTTGAAAAGTGCTCATCGGACTTGAAACATTGCATGGGTGAGTAAGATTTTCAGTTAACTGAATGCACTACCTCACTGTCTGTATTTGTTGATTGTTGTTTACTGCAGATCAACTCTACAGAGATGTATATCCTCTTTTTCACATTGCTAGTGCTACTGCTTCTTCTAAAAACTTGTAAGTAAGGTAGGCATTTAATGGAAGAGGTGGGCAGGTGGCCAATCATAGCGAAAATCCACTGTAAACAGAAAAGATACCACGGCACATCCAAATTTGTGAATAACGGTATATTTATTTATAAACAACAGGTCTGTACAAATGGGCCCACGTCAGGGCCGGACTGGCCATCTGGCAATTCAGGCAAATGCCAGAAGGGCCTGTCTGGTCATGGGCTGCCTTGTCTGCTACGTTGTTAACAGAATCAGTGTTCTCAAGACACCCATACTGTAAAGAGTTGTGATGGAGCACAAAGTCGCTGATTCCGTCACTTACCCCAGCAGGCCACGGGTATTATTAGAAATATTGGTCTTCCTTTCCTCCAACCAGGGTAATAATAGTAATACATCCCATCTGGTTCATGGGCCTGTGTGATTTCAAATTCCAGGACTGAATTCCAGCCCCAGTCCGTACCAGGCCGACGTTAACGTTTCAGCCGTAAGGCCATGTTCAAAACCTACAAAATACTTATATAAATGATAGTTAATGTTAATTTAAACATCATTAACATGAAAAAATAAGGGATGAAATAACATAACAAAAGCATTTTTTGCCAGTTTAACAAGATAATTAAATTCAAGCAACAGGCGATAAAGAGAAAAAAAGGGGATAAGAAGAAAAAATTGAAAAAAGAAAAAAAGAAAATAAGAAATGCACAGTTGAAATGAAAAAATTGAAAAAAGATGAATGCACAATAATAATTCATAGACTCAACAAAGCTCAAACAGTAGAATGATATGACAGATGAATTTTCATAAGCTGTAAGGAAACTCATAACAGTTCAAAGGAATATATACACCAAATCTGTTCTGTATACAGTGGCATGGGCATATAAAAGGTTGGGCACCCCTGGTCAAAATTACTGTTATTGTAAGCAGTTAAGTTAAAGATGAAATGATGTATAAAAGATATAAAGGTAAAGATGAAAAATTAACTTTGCATTTTAGGCAAAAAAATATATATATTTAAATTTTTTACATTTTAAAAAATGCAAAAAGGAAAATGGGCCGATGCAAAAGTTTTGGCATCTTTGAAGATTTGTGTGCTCAGATAACTTTGACCAAGGTTTCAGACCTTAATTAGCCTGTTTGGGTTATGGCTTGTTTACTATCATCATTAGGAAAGCTAGGTGATGCAAATTTCCCAGCTTTATTAAAACCCAGCCACCTCTAAGCAGCTGCCTAGCACTCTGAAAATTAAAATGTTGGATGCCCACAAAACAGGAGAAGGCTATAGGAGAATATGTGGAAAAGACAAACATTTATCAGCACTGCTAAAACACCTGTGGCCAACACTTCTGACTACAGATGAGCGACTTTGCCTTTTTTTGGGTCGAATCGGGTTTCATGAAACCCGACTTTCTCAAAAGTCGGGTCGAACGCAATCGGCCGATTATCGTGAAAAGTCGAAGGCTGACTGAAACACGAAACCCAATGCAAATCAATGGGGAACCAAGGTCGGCAGTGAGTGGAGGACAGGAAACACTCCTACAGTGCCCATTTTAATGCCAAAAACATCAATTCTTATTACTTAAGCTTGTCAACCTTAATTTACTTTATAATAATAATTAGGCATTGAAAACTGTGGATTATTTGGTTAAAGTTGTGGGGAGGTAGGGCTGGCTCCAGATTTTCATGGGCCCTAGGCAAAAGAGTGTCACTGGGCTCCTTTAACACATGCCACAATTCATGATCCTCTGATATGGAAGAGAAATAGCGGTATAGTACAAAGAAAAATACTTCACGTCTTACATCTCACGACTGACATCCATTTTAAATTCTCCAATAGCTCCAAAAACGGACAGTATATTACTCCATACAGTATTATGGCCACCGCATAGTGCGCTATACAGAGTAATGAGGCCCATATATTTCTCCATACAGAATCATTGGTCCCATATAATGTTCCATACAGTATATGATGAGCTCCACATAATGCTAGAGTATATGTTGGTCCCCATGGATGAAGCTCCACTGTCTTATGGGCCCAAATAATGCTCCATATGTAATGGGCCCCATTTCTAATGCTCCATTATATAATGGGCCCTGTAAATGCTGCTCCAGTGTCTGATGTCCACCTTTGGAATGCTCCAGTGTATGGTGGGCCCCAGATATCATTCTCCAGAGTATCATGTTCCCCAAAAATTGCTGTCCCAACATTGAAAACAATTAAATATGTCTCCTCACTAGGGAAGCCCTGTACTAGTCTGGACTCCTCATCGTCCCCATCTTCCATTTCACTGCACTTAGACTGTTTAGACAGAGGGCGTACAGACGTGATGTCATCGCGCTCTCTGACCAGAATGTCACTGTCAGGAAATGCGGATGACGTCACGGCGGTGGAGCAGGGAGAGGTAAGTATTTCAACTTTGCAAGTGCTGTGATCCTGAGCAAGCAGGGGGGGCCCACTCGTTGGCGATGGCACTGGCACAGAGCCCCTCATAGTACGGCTGTGTGTCTGATGGGGGGTGGGGGGTGGGGCCCTCCCACCGGCAGATACACTTTTGCATACTATGAGGGGACCTGTGCCAGTGCCATCGCCCATGAGTATGCCCCCCCACCTGCTCAAGGAACCTGCACTTTCATCTGCACCTTCCTCTTTGTCACCATGTAGAGTGGTATAGTATGCGGGAAGGGGAACCTGAGTTTCATCAGGGTCAGATTCTTGATGTGTAGAGTGCGAGGGGAATGTAGTGGTCTGGGTCAAAGTACCAGCAGAATCATCTAGCAGTGACTGGATATCAGAGCACTTGTGGCACCCCCAGGAGTATGGTTGCCACAGTGGCATTACCTTCCTCCTAGGGAGTGTGATGTCATGCTTGGGAGCAATGAAGGATCTCTCTAGCAGTTAAACCAACACACAACACAGTTCCCACTCCAGGCCAGCAGGGAGACCTCTGAACCTGACTGCTGAGGAGCTGCTCTCTGTGGTCGGGAGGAGGGAAGCTATGGCAGTCTGTAAAGGGAAGGGGAAGTGTGTGGACATGAGAAGGGGAGCTGGAGGATGAGCAGAGTTAACTCTCACTCATAGCTGGAGCGAATGGTCTGGATTCCGGTCTCCGAGTTTGTAGGGACACTGACGGTCCTGCAGCAGAAACCGGAGGAAGTAGCAGCTGTAAATGCTCTGTTCCCAACTAAGGCTCGGAGGCCCCAGCAGCGACTTGTGTGAGGCAGAAGGAAAAGGCTATGGCTGCCTGCCATACGAGAAAGTTCCAAAAGAGAGTCAACAGGGGGAACTTCAGTGAACTCAGTACTGCGAGTACCTCAGATAAGCGCTAGAACGGAGGCCACACTACCTATCTGCAGAGAGAGAATTCCAAATTTGCTTCCAGGCTGACCAACTCCTTCTCCACCTGTACTCTGGGTCCTGGATGGCACTTACCAAGTACAGGTAAAGGAACTGCACGACTGTGTATTTATCCCTTTGCATGGATGCCCAGGGCCACGGAACGGGTCATCATCACCACCAATGTGACACATCCCTCTGAGTCACCAGCCCAGTACCGATTTACCCCACTGCCCTTGCTGGCCACCCACACTCCATGTCAGATTCATCTTGGACTGGGGAATTCACGATTTGACTTGATAGCCCAGGCATGGTATGATAGAAAGAGCTACATGGACTAATATGAAGTGTGGCCTGCTGCATCATTCACTTTTGGTGGGGGTGAAGGACACAAGGACAGGGGTTCTTCGTGACTAGGAGCCAGCACTTGACGACTCAGTGCTTGTGTTTTTTGAAACTTCAGAAGAGGAGGGCATATTTGCTGGAGTCTGTTTCGGCAATGTAAGCCAAAACCAGTTCCTGATGCTCCAGCTTTAAAAGCAGTTAACCTACTCCCAGAAAAGGTAGCCTTCCAGGCGATCCAGAGCCAGACCATGACGCAGGCTCAACACCTCCTGCCTTAGCTGCTATTGTGCTTTTGCCACTACCAGAAGATGCACCACCACCACCATCAACACCAGCTGGCCCCCCAATGCCCACGTTGCGGCCTCTTCCACCAAACTTCAAAATTTTGCAGAAAATTAACCCAAAATAACATCAGATATATGGTACTGTATCAGAAGCGTACAGCTCTATACAGTCAAAGGATAATTGTCAATCTCCCTATATATTCCATCAGTCACACAGAGATGCTCACAGGCTCAGTATGGATGAGACAAGAAAATAAAATGTAGAAAAAGTGTACAGTATTATCAGATAGCAGGTATATATAGTATAGTTTAAACATTCTAAATCTTCGTAGATATTTCAGGAGGCAGACACAGATGCTCTCAGGCTCAGTATGGATTACAACAAAATATAAAAAGCCGTAAAACGGTAATGGATCTGAAGAGTACAGCTGTACACAATGTAGGGGTCATTGTTGTCAATCTCAGTATTTATTTCCACAGTCAGAAAATAACTCTCACTTGGTCAGTTTGGATTAGACCAGAATATAAAAAGCAGGAAATGGGTAATGTATCACAAGCGTAGAGCTGTATACACTAGTGTTGGGGTAATTTTTAAATGTACATCTAAATTGCAGGAGTAACCCACAGACTGTCACACGCTCAGGATAGATCACACCACAATATAACAAGAAGATCCGCAATAAATAATCACTAGTGTTGAGCATTCCGATACTGCAAATATCGGGTATCGGCCGATATTCGCTGTATCGGAGTTCCAATACTGAGTTCCGATATTTTTGCAATATTGAATACCAGAACTGGAAGTTCCCATAATGCAATGAGCCAGTTGTGTTAGCCATGTTAACTAATGGCATGGCTGTGATTGGCTGCTGAAATGATATCATCATGATGCGCGGTCTGTGCGGGCTTGCCGGGGGTCTGTGCGGGCCTACCGGGGGTCTGTGCGGGCTGCCGGGGGTCTGTGCGGGCCTGCCGGGAGTCTGTGCGGGCCTGCCGGGGGTCTGTTCAGGCCTGCCGGGGGTTGTGTGTGTGTGCAGGCATCATCCAATGGGACTACAAGTAGTAGTCCCATCATCCGGCTAATGTGTTGAATGTGAAAAAAAAACATACATACTATATACATACTACATATATACAACATACATACTACATACTACATACATACGTCATATATACTACATTCATACAACATACATACATACTACATACATACTACATACATACATACTACATAATACATATATACTACATTCATACAACATACATACATACATACATACATACTACATACATAAAAAGACAGGAAGAAAAAATACGATCAAATAAAGTCCAAAGACAAAAAATTATTTGAAAATATGAAAAACATTTTTATTGTATATACAGGAAACAGGAAAAATGGGGATTGTGTCAGAATGACCATAGGGGCACATAGGCTGAAAAAATGTAGCATACATTCGGGTGTATAGACCAAGGGATTAGAAATACATCAACATTGATGGGCTAACATGATGGTAAGTATATTGCACCTATCCCACATTAAAGTAATAATACCAGGCAGGGTACGAAAGAATGTGTATAATCACATCACGACGATCTCCTGCAGTGCATCACTGAGAGGTTACTATAGTTCACTGGTCTCACTTTATGGCAAAAGCGGCGTGGGAACTTTCTCACGCAGCAATGCCAAAAGTGAGACTAGGGACTATTTTTTTACAGTGGCGGAGGAATACAGTGCGGAAGGATACCTACCTCCCGTCATTGTATTCCTGGAGTCCCTAGAGAGCGGTCTCATCAGCTGTTCTCCACGGGAGATCGTCATGGGACACTCGTGAATTTCTGCGGATCAGGGAGTATATTGGTTGTTTGTTATTTTAATATTTTTTACAGATGACACTGGCTTCGGGGATCAAAGTGACAAGTGATGGTGAGTATATACTCTATGTTATATGTACTGTATGTCTATATGCATGTATTGTATTAATGTATTGTATGCAGTATGTATGTAGTATGTATGTAGTATGTATGTTACATGTATGTAGCATGTTGTATGTATGTTGTATGTATGTAGCATGAATGTAGTATGTATGTTGTATGAATGCAGTATATATGTAGTATGTATGTATTATGTAGTATGTATGTAGTATATATGTAGTATGAATGTAGTATGTATGTATGTTGTATGAATGTATTATATATGTAGTATGTACTGTATGTAGTATGTATGTATGTTGTATGAATGCAGTATATATGTAGTATGTATGTATTATGTAGTATGTATGTAGTATATATGTAGTATGAATGTAGTATGTATGTATGTTGTATGAATGTATTATATATGTAGTATGTACTGTATGTAGTATGTATGTATGTTGTATGAATGTAGGATATATGAAGTATGTATGTAGTATGTATGTATGTCTAGAAACTTAAGGGATCATCTAGTTATGAGCCACTATTCTGTGGGCTCTAAAACTACTTTTCTGGACGGTCACATCCCCGGGGTTGGCTGTTATCCGTGTGGCCATTGTGTCGCCTGCCCCAACATTCTGCGTTGTACTGAATTTAACAATTCGAGTGGAGACCAGGTCTTCACCATTAGACAACGCATTACTTGTACGACTAGATATGTCGTATACTATGCTACGTGCCCCTGTGGCCTTATTTATGTAGGCCTTACTACGCGACAATTTAAGGTTCGAGTCAGGGAGCACGTGTTGGGGATTCAGGTGGCTCATGGCCACACGGATGCCTCCACCCTGAGGACTATACCTAGACACTTCAAGGAGCGCCATGGCTGTGATTCCACCTTACTCATGGTACGGGGCATTGAGGCCCTGAAAATTGATATTCGAGGTGGCAGTCTCTCTAAAAGACTGAGTCAAATAGAAGCTAAATGGATTTGGAAACTGAAAACAGTCCATCCATATGGCCTTAAGGAATGCCTTGCATTCGCTCCATTTTTGTGAGTTTTTTATTTATTTTTTCCTCTTCTCCCCCACCTATTCCCCCGTTGAGGTGCTGTTACACTTTTGGAGTGACATATGTTGTGTCTTTTTTAACTTTGTTTTTATTTTAGTTTTTTAGATTTGGCATCTTTCTGGTTGTGTTGTCTGGGTCCGAAATATCTTTCGGAGGCTTCGGATAAATGTGATAGTCTCTTCAATGAATATGATGACATTTTCCTGTATAAGAAGATGAAGATGTGTCCCCTTTGTTGCCAGTTTCTTCATTTTGTATGGGTGGACTTTTATGTGGTGGCCTTTGATATATGGCTGTATACACCTTTATCTACAAGCATATTTAGCTATATATATGGGGGTAATTTATAATGTGGTTGACAGAGATTATTCTATATACTACTTATTTAAATAAACTTTATACATTATTGTAATAGCATCATTTTTGGTCTAACTCCTCTCATTGAGATTGTAATAGGATTATGTACATTTTTATTGTCATAATTTTTGATTAAACTGATGTATGGTATATATTGTTTTTTATAACCCTTATAGAACTGGAATATGTTAGGTCATTTTATATTCCTATAACTTTTGTTATCAAACCATTATTATTTATATATTTTGAAAAATAATTTAATTTGATGTTTGGTAACAATCTATAAATTTCTATATAAATATATTGATGTTTATTACGTTTGCTATTAGGTATGTCCCCATCTTAGACGGCCGCATATTGTTTATGGTCATCTGCGCACGCGCAGTGACCTTATCCACCTATGCTAATGGATATTTATCCAAAGTGCCTAATATAGCCACTATGTGATGCATCAGATACTGGTAGATATTTGGCGCTTGTTTTTGATGTTAGATATCATGTTTCCTTGCTTGCCATCTACTATGCCCCCATTCAAGATGGCCGCGATCATTTCGTGGCCGTCTGCGCATGCGCGGGTGACACGCGCCTAGCTCCACCCCCATCCGCCCGTGGTCTGGCGTCTGACGTCACGGGGCCCCGTGTATTGTCGGCGCCAGCCCGGATGTGTTGGTGGGTTGGTGGTCGGTCGCTCCCCTGATTGGTGCTCATGCTTATTTGGACCCCTATTTATAGTACACCCGGTGGCCTTTTATGACACACCCCCTGAGGAAGGAAGTGGTGTTGCTTCCGAAACGTACGTTGGGCTGTTTTCCTTGCGCCAGTGGTCCAGTGCCCCCTTAGGTATGAGTATTATGCCTGTACTTTGATTTCTCATAACCCCCTTCTTTGGGGTTGCCTGACGGTCTGGGGATTTTACCCTTTACTTCATTATGACTAGTCGGCTTGTGTATACTAGATATGGAGATATATTTTACCATATTGATATACCTTAGGGATCCTCTGTACCTCTGTGCGTTTTTCTTGTGTCACTTCTGTCATGCCAATTTTTATCTGTGTCATTAATAAAGATTCATGTTATTTCTATTTATCTTGGATGTTTATGCACTGTTTTTTTCGGTTGCTTCTTTATATATTATAGTCAGTGTATCCCATTTTCGAATTGTGTTGGGCTTTAAAAAACATGATTATTTGGATTTTCATTAAATTGAATCTAAATTATATATATCTACTTTTTAGCCCTATGCACTGTCAATTTTGTTGCTTATGTATGTATGTTGTATATAGGTAGTATGTATGTAGTATGTATGTTTTTTTTTACATTCAACACATTAGCCGGATGATGGGACTACTACTGTCCCATCATTGGCTAATGTGTCAATCACTGTCATTGTAGAAAGCATAGCCCGATGGGACTTGTAGTCCCATCGGATGATGCCTGCACACACACACAACCCCCGGCAGGCCCGCACAGACCCCCGGCAGGCCCGCACAGACCCCCGGCAGGCCCACACTGACCCCCGAGAAGCCCGTACAGACCTCTCCCGCACACACACGCATACGCACAGTCTCCGCCCACACACCGCCCACACTCTTCCCCCCTCCCAAACTGGATCTGCAAGGAAAGAAAGGGTTTATTTTCATTCCGATATTTGTGCCCTATTGACTTGCATGGGTTTCCGGTATCGGAATCGGCGATACCCGATATTTTTGGGGTATCGGTCCGATCCAATCCGATCCGATATTTCCCGATATCGGAAGGTATCGCTCAACACTAATAATCACACATGTGGGAAAATGTTCCAGGTGTCAATGACGCACTTAGAGTGGTTGGTGGAGGAGGACTTCCTGACAGAAAGGGTACAGTATCACCAGATACCAGGTATATATAGCATAGTTTAAACATTAAAAATGTACGTCTATATATCAGGAGTAGTGTTGAGCCACCCCGCTAGTGTTCGAGTTCGTTTTGGTTCGTCAAACAGGAGGCAAGTTCGTCGAATGTTCGTCGAACACCATTGAAAACAATGGCAGGCAAACACAAACACATTCTAACACATAGAAAACAATTACAAAACACCTTAAAAGGTGTCCCAAAGCAGACAAAATGCTCAGAATACAAAAATAACATATGGAAAAGGGCAACTACATATAGAAAAGAGGTGGAGGAGTAAAAGGAGGAGGAGGCGGAGACACAGATATAGGCATGTCATGCCCTTATGAAGTCAAGAAATGCTGGAATAAAAATGTAAAATACAAAAAAAAAAAAAAATCTGAAATCGAAGACGATCATATACCGTCGGACTTCCCACCATAAATTATGCCAACTGCCGATCGGGCGGCGTTATTCCCACGAACTTCCAAACAGCGTCCATGAAGGCAAAGTGTTTGGTTGCGGGGGCAGTAAGGTTGCAAAGCTGAACCTTAAAGGAATGTCCAGAAGGGCACCACCAGGAGTGGAGCCTGCGGCTTAATTCGACTCCACCCCGGAAACCTCAACCATGCCAGCTACAGAAAAGATGGACAGATTGCAAGCTTTGTTGATTCAGTGGGTGGTGGTGGATGTCCGTTTTTAGTAGTGCTAGCGATTTGACAGCTTAATTCCGTTAACGAACGAGACTCCGGCATGCCCCTGCGGTACATGTCAAGCTTACTAGAGGGACACGCGAGGCTCTGGCACGCGAGATCGAGCAATAACAGGTATGTCATGCCCTTACATGTCCGGGGCTGCATGCACGCTACACTGAAAGGTCCAGCGTGTGTCGCTTACAGGTGCAGATAACCCGCTGAACACCATTAGTGATGGGGATCTGGGATTCCAATTCTTCCCTGCGAACGAGGATTTCCCAGTAAGTGCAGGTCAACCGGAATTCCGGAATTAGGCCTAACCAGCATTCCAGAAAGAATGAAAAAATTAAGTGTCCAAACCACAGGTGCTGTAGCTTGCTTAACACCTGGGCTCCTCTGCTGAGTAGCACGCAGTTCTTACATAAACAGGCAGCACAGCTTGGTTCACGGGTGGGCTCCTCTGATGAATAGCAGACACAGTTACTAGGCCCAAAGTATTAACTGTGCTAAATGCAGTCAAAAACTGGTTATTTCATAAACAGGCGGCATAGCTAGGTTCACTGGTGGTCTCCTCTGCTGAGTAGCAGACAGTGCTACAAGGCCCTAAAGGATTTTCTGACAAGATGCGGTAAAAAATTATTACAAACACACACGGTGTAGCTCCTTGACAGGTGCACTACACCGCTTGCTACCACACACCGCTACTATGCCATGAAACAATCTATTAACATTGAAAACCATTATTGATGTGAAAATGAAGTTACGCTTTTGGTGAACGAACCGTTCTCGAACGGAACCTCGAACACCCGAATTTTAAGCAAAGTGTTCGAGTTCGACAAACGGCTCGAACACCGCCCAAAACAGCTGGAATTTTAACTTGGCGAACAGGTCGACTCGAACACCGCTCATCTCTAATCAGGAGGCAGACTCAGACGTTCTCAGGCCCAGTATGGATTCAACAAGATTGTAGAAAGTTGAGAAACGGTACAGTATCACCGGATAACAGGTATATATAGCATAGTTTAAACATTAAAAATCTGCGTGTATATTTCCGGAGTCCGACATTGACACTCACAGCCTCAGTATGGATTAGACAAGAATCTAAAAAGTAGAAAAAGGGTTATGTGTTCGAAGCGTACACCAGTATACACTGTTGGGGTGTTTTTCAATCTTCATATATATTTTAGTCTCAGTAAGACAGTCCAGACTCTCTGCAAGAGGAAACGAGATGGATACAAGTACAGACGGAAAGTCGAGTGACTGCAGAAATTTTGGAATTACTAATCACGGGAAAAACTCCCGGGAGAATTCTCAGATATATATGTAAAAACTCAGGAGGGCACTACTGAATAAGATATGCGGATCAACCAGCAGTCAGTATAAACACAAACTGAGAAAATGGAGAAAAAGCTACTGACCAAAATGCAGGGATCACTGCAAAATTACAAATTTTGTTGGTAACAAAAAGACAACATCCATGTAAAAACATTTAAAAAGTCATACAATGACATGAAACTATCACAAAGGCTTATAATAAAGCCCAAAGAGCTCCCTCCAGTAAATGGACATATATAAAAAAGGCTCTAGAATATATCACATACAATAGCATACCTGCAATGAAGAAATGTTCAGAGATGTAATACTAAACATAATGATCCATTGAATAATCCATCCAAATAGACTATAGTACAATAATGAATGCAAGTGATAACAAATGTAAGCAACTGAGCCATGAAAATAAACACCATAGGGTACTAAGCATAGATGAAAAGTATAGCAATCATGGTGTAGCCAAGAGGCTAAAATGACCAAGATTAAATCCTGCCTGCATAGTCCCTATATAATGCCACTTACAAGGGGGAGCTTGTGGAGTGCCCTACGCGTGTCGCACACCAAAAGGTGGCTTCATCAGGGGCACTGACTACCTATCACTATCACTAACTACCTTTCCTGCCTCAAGATCTAGACTGCCCAGCCATGAATCAGTTTGTCGCTGCAAGTAGTTGGCCAGTACCTCCGCGGTGTGTCTGTTGTCACCCAAACACATCATCTTCAACACAGCCTCCTGACACTTACCACTAGCTGTTCGATAGTGGGACACCTCGTGTGCAACACTGGCAGCTGCGGATGGAGTGCTCGTGCGACTGCGCTCTGTGGACGAGCTTTCACTTCTGGAGGAGGAGGTGGAGGGTCAAACGCCTACAGCCAACTTTTTCCTATACTGTGGGCTAGGCAGCACTGTCCCACCGCCGCTGTCCCCTGTGGACCCTGCATCCACCACATTAACCCAGTGTGCAGTGATGGACACGTAATGGCCCTGGCCATGCCTACTTGACCATGCATCTATTGTGAGGTGCACCTTTCCACTCACTGATTGCTTGAGTGCATGGACAATGCGGTCTTTCACATGCACGTGGAGGGCTGGGATGGCTTTTCATGAAAAGAAGTGCTGACTAGGTAGGTCATAACATGGTACTGCGTAGGCCATGAGCTAGCGGAAAGCTTTGCTTTCAACCAACCGGTAGGGCATCATCTCTAACGAGATTAGTTTGGCAATGTGGGCGTTCAAAGCCAGTGTACGCGGATGAGAGGATGGGTACTTTCTTGTCCTACTCAGAGTCTCGAGTAGGGTGAGCTGGACTTGAGAGCTGCATATGGTAGAACTAGCGGTGGACATGGCGGACAGAGTGGGTTGGTGATGGTGATGGTGTTGGTGGTCTTGCTGATGGCCTAGATTCAGTCTTTTGTAGCAATAACATTGTGATTCCATGACTGCTTTGCCCTTGCGACGACACCTCTACATTTTCTGCTGGTGGTGTGCTAACTGGTGGGCTTACAGTGGGGGAAACAATGTAGCGTTGCTGACTACCTTCATTCAGAGCAGGTGCACATGTGGTACATGAGGTTTGGTAGTCCGTCCACGCTTGCAAGTGCATGGTGATTAAATGTCTAAGCATGCAACTGGTATTCAAATTTCTCAGATTTTTCCCTCGGCTAAAGGTCTTTGCACACTTCTTACAGATAACCTTTGCCTGATCATTAGGATTTTGTTCAAAAAAGTGCCACACTGCACTCTTCCTACTATGGAAGACATTTTGAGGCCTTGCACGCTGTGCTAATTTGACCATCTGGCCAAGCTGTCCGGCATCTTTTTTGATTTTTGTAACCCGTTTTTGGACTGCTATGGTCCTGCCAGATAATAGCTGTTGCGATGTCGATGCCTGCTGCGGATCCTCCTCTTCTGAGCTATTGTCAGCGGCACCCTCTTCCCCCAATGGATGCCAATCTGGGTCAACAACTGGGTCATCCATCACCTCCTCTTCAATTTCATGTGCACCTTCCTCTGTGTCACCGTGTAAGGTGGTATAGTATGCGGGAAGGGGCACCTGAGTTTCATCAGGGTCTGATTCTGCCTCAGTACACTGCGAGGGCAATGTAGTGCTCTGAGTGAATGTACCAGCAGAAAAATCTAGCAGTGGCTGTGCATCAGTGCACTCCATGTCAGATTCATCTTGGACTGGGGAATTCATGATTTGACTTGATAACCCAGGCATGGTATGTGAAAAGAGCTCCATGGAGTAATCTGTAATATGGCCTGCCGCATCCTTCACTTTTGGTAGGGGTGAAAGAAACAAGGAAAGGTGTTGTTCCTGACCGGGACCCTCCTCTGATGACTCAATGCTTTTATTTTTTGAAGCTTCAGAAGAGGAGGCAAGAGAGCTGGAGGCTGAGTCAGCAATGTAAGCCAAAACTTGTTCCTGAAGCTCCGGTTTTAAAAGCGGTTTACCTACTTGCAGAAAAGGGAGCCTTCGAGGCCTTGTGGAGCCAGATGATGATGCAGGCTCAACACCTCCTGCATTAGGTGCTATTGTGCTTTTGCCACTACCAACAGATGCACCACCAACACACCACCATCAGGACCAGCTGGCAACCCCAGCCCACTTCCACGGCCTCTTCCACCATACTTCCTCATTTTTGTGAAAATGTACCCAAAATACCACCAGCTATATGGTACTGTAAAACAAGGTAGAAGATTGAGGGCGCTGAACTAGTATCTCAGGGCCAGTAGAGATTACACCTCAATGTAACAGGCTGACATTGGATGGTGTATGACAAGGTGGAGGGTGTATATAGTATTGGTGAGAATTTGAAATCTCACTATAGATTTGAGGGCGCTGAACTATTGTCTCAGGCCCAGTAGAGATTACATCTCAATGTAACAGGTTGAAATTGGATGGTGTATGACAAGGTGGAGGGTGTATATAGTATTGGTGAGAATTTGAATCTCACTAGAGATTTGTGGACGCTGACAATGATGCTCTCGGTCCAAGTATGGATGCAGGCAGCCTAATAGCAGGACTGCTGCACACAAAAGGGTGGAAAAATGAACGCTTGGTAACTGTGCAGAAAAGAGGAATAAAAGTATTTTTGCTTTTAAAAAAGCAGTTTGCACAGCAGTGTGCAAACAGCAATACAGCTATCAGGGAGCCTTATAAGACAGCCTAATAACCAACAGCGCTGATGCACAAAAATATAGCCTCCCCTGTCACTGCACACAAACTGTTGTGTTGTACAGTGGAAATCGCTAACAGCAGAAGCAGTTTTTTGGTTCTTCTTCCCTGCCTAACGCTCTCCCTTATTCTGAATCAGCAGCAGCAACCTCTCCCTAATGCTAAGATCAGCAGAAGTAAGATGGCGGTCGGTGTGCACACCCTTTTATAGCCCCTGTGATGCCACACAAAGCCAGCCAATCACTTGCATGCCCTTCTCAAAGATGGTGGTGAGTGATGCCTATGTCATCGCGTTGCCCACAGTGTGCGTCCTCCATCATTGGCTGAAAAAGGGCGCTGGACACATCATTTGAAACGCGACTTTGGCGCTCGGGTCACCGACCTCGTGGCTGACCTCACGCTGTGGTCAGGTTTCGTTTCATGAAACCCGACTTCAGCGAAAGTCGCCGACTTTTGAATTTGACCGACCCATTTCGCTCAACTCTACTTCTGACCGTATTGGGATCTCGGGTGCCAACTCAATGCAGCTAACAGCATGGGTAAAGTTTGTATCAATAAAAATAAGTGTGCACTCACCATCCTGTTAAAAGTCCTGTTATTGAAGTTGCATAAATTAACAGAGACGGGCAAGTCCTGTGTGGAGCATGTTAGACGATGGCCATTTCGCCCTGTATGTGCTTCTACGGGTCCTAGAGAAGAGTGGAAATATACATGTGTCTGTATAGAACTTCCCCATTCCTGATGTAACTTCAATGCAAAATAAGTGAAAACCCTCCTGCCTACCATTTAGACATACATTAAGGTATAGTTGCAACATTCTCTACCAAAGAAGATAAAATGTGAATTACCATAGTAATTACAAAAAAACAGACATCTCAGTCATATCATTGAAACCTGTCGCACCCTGTGCTCGTGTGAACAGGATCTGTCAGGAACCGCTGCCCGTTGGGAACTCACCGGTGGCAGTGCAGGAGACTGACCTGGACGTCTGGTGCCGTGGGAAAGCCTGTAGCATCGGAGAGCAGCAAACACAAGCGGTACTAGCGGTGCTGTGGCAGCTAGCCACTCGCAAGAGAAGGCAAACAGGACCTGCGGTTACCCGCTTCCCATTGGAAAAAATAAAGTTGGATCCAAAATGGCTGACTTAAAAATGGTCACCATCGTCATCACCCATCTTGAAAAGTTTACCCGCTCCCGTGTACTAATGTGCCACAAACGGGAAGTTGATATCACCAACCATTCTCATTTTATTTAGGTGTATCCATATAATTCATATAACAGATTCAACAATAAATGTGCCATGTCAACAGAGGAGAGGGCCGGGGAGAGACGAGCAATATCAACTGGGGGGAGGAAGTCGGAGTCTTTCTTGATCTCCGAAAATGATGTGAGGGAACAGTTTAGTAAGCTGGTCATGGGTAAAGCAGCAGGGCCTGATGGTATCTGTCCACGTGTCCTCAGAGTGTGTGCGAATCAGTTGTGCACTGTCTTCCAGCACCTGTTTAACTGGAGCTTACAATCACAGAGAGTACCAGTTCTATGGAAGACTTCTTGCCTGGTGCCGGTTCCCAAGACTACCTTCCCGAGCTCCCATAATGACTATAGACCGGTGGCCTTAACATCGCATGTGATGAAGTCCTTGGAGAGAATTGTACTTGCCTACTTGTGTCCGAGGGTGTCTGCTTTTACGGACCCCCTTCAGTTTGCGTATCGGCAGAGTCTGGGGGTGGACGATGCTGTAGCGTATCTACTACAAACAGTACATTCCTTTTTGGACAATGATAGAACCACTGTGCGTGCCATGTTCTTCGATTTCTCCAGTGCATTCAACACCTTACAGCCACTATTATTACGTAAAAAGCTGGTTGAAATGGCGGTTGATGAGGGACTAGTGAATTGGATCATTGATTATCTGTCGGACAGGCCACAGTTTGTGAGGTTGGGGGCGGCCGTATCGGATAGTGTGCGGAGTAGTGTTGGAGCCCCTCAGGGAACGGTGCTGTCGCCATTCCTTTTTACGTTATACACAGCTGATTTTCAGTATAAATCAGACCTTTGTCACCTTCAGAAGTACTCTGATGACTCAGTGATAGTCGGAGGTATTGAGAGAGACCGGGGGGAGGAGGAATACAGAAGGGTGGTTTTGGACTTTGTTGACTGGTGCCAGGCTAACCATTTAGAACTCAACGTAAAGAAAACCAGGGAGCTGGTGTTGAGTTATGGAAGGTGCATGAAGGATTGCTTACCTATCACTATTGATGGTCAGGATGTGGAGATGGTGGAGAATTTCAAATATTTGGGGGTTCACCTGGACAGCAAGCTTGATTGGAGGTGCCATATGGAGAAGGTTTGCAAGAAAGGGATGAGTAGACTTTACTTCCTAAGGAAGTTAAGGTCGTTTAATGTGTGTAGCAAAATGCTTGAAATGTTCTACCAATCCATTGTGGCGAGTGCAATCTTTGATGCAATTATATGCTGGGGTAGTAGTGTGCGCACAGCTGACGCGAATAAGCTGAATAAACTTATCAAGAAGGCTAGTGCGGCGGTGGGTCTACAACTCAGGACTTTCGAGGAGGTATTAGAGGATAGAATTACTAAGAAATGCAAGGCTATAATGAGCAACAATACACACCCGCTCTATGAACTGTTTGCGAAGCAAAAGAGCACATTCAGCAAGCGTCTACTCCAACTAATGTGTAAAAAGGAAAGATATAGAAAATCGTTTGTTCCGACAGCTGTGGGGATGTTTAACAAATGTATAAGTGTAAAGCATCCCAAGACTAAATGAAGTTCAAAGTGTATGGGGGGGAATTGGTGAGTTACAAGTACCAGTCTATCCGCATCTGCTGTCCATATAGACTTATTTTGTAAAGTGTGTATTGTTCTTGTAATGTTCTTGATCTTTGTTCTGCTGCTGTAATACTGTAATTTCCTCCGGGATCAATAAAGTTTATCTAATCTAATCTAATCTAATCTAATTGGCCCACCCTGTAGTATGCTGCATATGATGGCTTATGGGTACAGACCCTAATTCCCTAATTTATATGGGAAAAACCTAGTGACAGGTTCCCTTTAATGACCTTTAATGCAATCATATGGATTTCCCTGTAATACCCTGCAGCTTCTAAATTAAAATGGTCTTGAGTAGTCAATCGTGGGAATTACGAGATCTTGCAAAAACGACTAGATGGGGAATGTTGTAGCCATTTTTGGGTGGTTTATAGCATTAAAAGTTAGTCACTGCAATATAGTCTCTCTCTCTCTCTCTCTCTCATAAATGGGGTTAGATGCACACCTAGCTGACCTCCAAATGTTAAACAAATATTTTAATTTAATTTTTATTTTAATTACACTACCTGCAATTCACTGCAAATAAATTTGCTGCAATCTGATTTTTTACGAAAAATTGCAGAACCTGACGAAATGCATTTCAAATGACCTGCTCATTTCAACTCATATACACTGGTCTGTTTATGAGTAATCCTGCATTGCAAACAAGCTTCTGATCTCTTTGCACGTCTGCATTGTTACACCGAGGAAAAAGAGAATATTCTCTTAAACAATACCTGAAAAATGATTATCATGTATGTCTGGAGACCGGTAGTGGTCTAACAGTCAGAGATCCTCAGAAGAGCCAAGGTATTGATTCATAAGTTGATGGAAGAAAACAGCATATAAATGTTTGGGTATGAAATGTCATAGTAGGTATTAACTTCCTTTACACCCATAGTAGCAAAGTAGATAATGGTGGTAGATAATGGTGGTAACCACTTGGCCCCAAGGGAATTTTATAGTAAACCTCAGTGGTTTTTCCCTGTTTGTAACTTTCCTTATGTGTGTTTTAGTGCAGTGGTGAGATTAGTTTCTGCACCGTCCAATTCATTAGAAAGGGATAGGTGGAGGACAAGCTAGGGTTTTTAGGTATCCTGCTCATCGCCAGGTGCGGAACCTGCCTAGGGACTGTCAGGAGTATAGAGACACTGACTCAGGGGAGTGCAGGAGGTCTCCACGTCCCTGTTCCCTATTGCAGGGCCCTCTATTGTATCAGTTTCCGTGGTGTTTGCCTTATCTCTGTAAATTCGCCCTGCTGGAGGCAGTGTATCCAGATACACGTGTAACTATTGAAATTCAGCTGCTGGAGGCAGTGTATCCGGCTGCACGTTTCGTTGTTTAAATTCGGCCTGCTGGAGGCGGTGTATCCAGGGTCACGGGTGTCATCGAAATTCGCACTGCTGGAGGTGGAGTATCCAGTCACCCGTGACATCACAATCACTGCTCCAGAGGAAATCTGCATGGAGGACTGGGTCAACATACCACCAATAGTGTGTGCCACCCTTGTGAAGACTTACAGAAAACGTTTGACCTCTGTCATTGCCCACAAAGGATGTATAACAAAATATTGAGATAAAAAATACTTATTTTCCACCATAATTTGCAAAATAAATCTAGCCAAATCAGACAAGGTTATTTTCAGGATTTGCTTTCTCATTTTGATTCTCATAGTTGTGGTCTACCTATGATGTCAATTACAGGTCTCTCTCATATTTTTAAGTGGGAGAACTTGCAAGCCAAGAGGCCCATGGTCACTCTGGATGAACTGCAGAGATCTACAGCTGAGGTGGGACAGTCTGTCCATAGGACAACAATCAGTCGTACACTGCACAAATCAAGCCTTTATAGAAGAGTGGAAAGAAGAAAGCCTATTCTCAAAGATATCCATAAAAAGTGTTGTTTAAAGTTTGCAACAAGCCACCTGGAAGACACACCAAACATGTGGAAGAAGGTGCTCGGTTCAGATGCAACCAAAATTGATCTTTTTGGCAACAATGACAAGCGATATGTTTGGCGTAAAGGCAACACAGCTCATCACCCTGAACACACAAACCCCACTGTCAAACATGGTGGTGGCAGCATCATGGTTTGGGCCTGCTTTTCTTCAGCAGGGACAAGGAAGATGGTTAAAATTGATGGGAAGATGGATGGAGCCAAATACATGACCATTCTTGAGGAAAACCTGTTAGAGTCTGCAAAAGACCTGAGACTGGGATGGAGATTTGTCTTCCAACAAGACAATGATCCCAAGCATAAAGCAAAATCTACAATGGAATGGTTCACAAATAAATGTATCCAGGTGTTAGAATGGCCAAGTCAAAGTCCAGTCCTGAATCCAATCGAGAATCTGTGGAAAGAGCTGAAAACTGCTGTTCACAAACAATCTTCATCAAACCTCACTGAGCTCTAGCTGTTTGTCAAGGAAGAATAGGCAAGAATTTCAGTCTCTTGATGTACAAAACTGATAGAGACATACCCCAAGCGACTTGTATCTGTAATCGCAGCAAAAGGTGGCGCAACAAAGTATTAAGTTAAAGGGGCCGAATAATATTGCACGCCCCACTTTTCAGTTTTTGTATTTCCAAAAAAATTTAAAATAACCAAAAAATTTCGCTCAACTTCACATTTGTGTCCCACTTGTTGTTGATTCTTCACCAAAAAGTAACATTTGGTATCATTATGTTTGGAAGCATGATATGTGGGAAAAGTTTGAAAAGTTCCAGGGGGCCGAATACTTTCACAAGGCACTGTATATGTAATATATTAGGGGTTCACTCCCTGCAGTAGCCATTTGGATACACGTGGCACAGGGTTATATTTAAAAACAGCATATAGCATATTGCACATCTTAACATACAGCCCCAAAAAGAACACAGCTTCAATATCATTGGATAACATAAAACAACATAAATGTAGTAGCCTCACCAACCTTGGTATTCCTAACAGCAGCTCACACTTGTATTCAAGGTGTTCACCAAACCAACACGTCTCTGTTAGCCTCCAGCACACCTCTCTTTTCAGAGCAGACTAACCAGAATCTCTGCATTTTTCCTATCTCAGCACTCTCAACACTGCTGAACTAATCCAACTGAAATCCTTTTTCTTCCTGCATACTGCGTATTACAACCTGTCCTCACATTCTCTAATAGCTCACTCTGTTATTAGGTTAATTCCCAAGCAAAGGTCACTGGTTCAAATCGAGGAGCAGCTATGAAGAAGATTTCCCAAGAGAAGAAGCATCATCCAACTCATTGATAGCACCCTTTCAGTCAAGAAAATTGCCAAACTGCATCATGTGAGTGCTATGACAGTTGGAAGGATACAAAATAAAGTCCATCCATTCAATCAAAAGCCAAGAGGTGGACATCCATGCAAAATATTAGAGTCAACAAGTCGGCTCATCACAAAGTCTATCAGTTCTGGCATGACAAACCTGGCAATGGAGGTGGCTTGTATGCTTCATAATATCAAGATGACAGATATCAATGCAAGCAACGTGCAATGCACATTACACAAATCTGGAATGGTGGCCCGAAAAAGGTAAAGAAGCTCAAATTCAATATCATCATAAAAAGCATCTGCTCGAATTTGCAAAAAAGTCTGAAAAGTGTACAGGAGAAGATGAGATGAGATAATGAGATCAAATGCAAAAAACTAAGTTCTGATGGGTGCAAATGAGTCTGGAAGAAACAATGGAAAATCGAATCATGAAAATGAAGGAAATGTCAAGTTCAGTGCAGGAAGCCTTATGATATAGGGTTATTATTTGAAAGGCTTTGGATACTTTACCAAGATCAATGCTGGTCTCAATGCTGAGCCATTTGTGAGTTTCCTACAAGACGAATTACTTTATATACTCGAATACGATAGGTTGAAAAGGATGACATAGTGTTTCAGCAGTACAATGATCTAAAGCATATGTTGAGATTGATGAAGAAATGATTCAATGAAAATAATGTAGATGTGCTGTATTGGCCCCCCACAGTCCTCATGCCTTACCTCAAACACTTGTGGGTGGAGTTGAAGAATAAGCTATATACATACCAAGTGAGTCGACTAGTATGGAACAACTTTTGGAATGTGTAGAAACGACCTGGGATCATATTGTGGTCCAGGCATGCTTGAATTTGATCAAAAGCATGTCCAGGAGGATTCAGGCAGTGTTGAAATCCAGAGGTGGATTTACAAATTACTAACAAAATAATAAAAAGTAAAACTTAGATTTTAAGACGCAAATTTATGTTTGAGATAGCCAATATGATTCTTTAAAAAATGATGGTAGTCCCACGTTAGTGGATGGTGAGATATGGCACTTGAAAGTCAGAAGTTAAAGGGTATGTCCACACGATCCGGAAGTGGTAGTACTTTGGATGCAGCACATGTTCGATGTGTCCAAAACACTGCCGTCTACTGAACGCAGGTGAATCTGCATGTGTTCACTGAACCGTGTGGATTCACCACATCCAATACATGCTGCAGTCTGGAAAGACGCACCACACGTCCTTTTGTGCGGGTGATTTGTGCACACAGAGAGAGCATGGTATTTTTTGAAATCCCATCCAATATGCTGTAACATCTGGCTACTGGGGGTTGGACGCTGCACAAGTATGCAGCGTCCAACCCGCAGCTTTTACTGATCATGTGCACATACCTCAAAACATTGCTAGTAGAGATGAGCGACTTTGCCTTTTTTAGGGTCGAGTCGGGTTTCATGAAACCCGACTTTCTCAAAAGTCGGGTCGAACGAAATCGGCCGACTATAGGGAAAAGTCGGAGGCCGACTGAAACACGAAATCCAATGCAAGTCAATGGGGAAGCAAAGTCGGCAGGGAGTGGAGGACAGTAAACACACCTACAGTGCCCATTTCAATGCCAAAAACATCAATTCATACTACTGAAGCTTGTCAACCTTAATTTACTTCATAATAATAGTTACGCATTGTAAACAGGGGCTATTTGGCTAAAGTTGTGGAGGGGTAGCGCTGGCTCCAGGTATTCGTGTGCCCTGGGCCAAAGAGTGTCAGTGTACAGAATAATGAGCCCCATATATTTCTCCATACAGAATAATTGGCCACATATAATGTTCCATACAGTATATGATGAGCTCCACATAATGCTACAGTATATGATGTTCCCCATGGATGTTGCTCCAGTGTGTTATGGGCCCAAATAATGCTCCACATATAATGGGCTCCATTTCTAATGCTCCAGTGTATAATGGGCCCCGTAAATGCTGCTCCAGTGTCTGATGTCTCCCATTTGGAATGCTCCAGTATATGATGGGCCTCATGGATGATGCTCCAGTGTATGATGGGCCTCATGGATGATGCTCCAGTGTCTTATGGGCCCTAATAATGCTCCATATATAATGGGCCACATTTCTAATACTCCAGTGTATCATGTGCCCCATAGATGCTGCTCCAGTGTCTGATCTGCCCCATTTAGAATGCTCCAGTATGTGATGGGCCTCATGGATGATGCTCCAGTGTATGATGTCCCCCATTTTGAATGTTCCAGTATATGATGGGACCCATTTTTAATTAACCCAGGCATGGTATGTGAAAAGAGCTCCATGGAGTAATCTGAAGTGTGTGCTGCTGCATCCTTCACTTTTGGTGTGGGTGAAGGACACAAGGAAAGTGGTTGCTCCTGACCAGAAGCCTGCACTTATGACTCAGTGCTTGCATTTTTTTAAACTTCAGAAGAGGAGGCGATAGAGCTGGAGGCTGTTTCAGCAATGTAAGCCAAAAACAGTTCCTGATGCTCCGGCTTTAAAAGCAGTCTACCTGCTCCCAGAAAATGGCGACTTACAGGCCTTCCAGAGCTACACCATGACACAGGCTCAACACCTCCTGCCTTAGCTTCTATTGTGTTTTTGGCACTACCAGCAGATGCACCACCACCACCATCAGTACCAGGTGGCCCCCACGCCCACGTCCGCATCCTCTTCCACCATACTTCCTCATGTTTTAGAAAATTGACCCAAAATACCAGCAGATATATGGTCCTGTATCAGAAGCGTACAGCTCTCTGCAGTCTAGGGATAACATTAAATCTCCGTATATATTTCATGAGTCATACACAGACGCTCACAGGCTCAGTATGGATTACCCAATAAAATAAAAAGGTGAAAAAGGGTACAGTATCACCAGATACAATGTCTATATAGTATAGTGTAAACATTCTGAATCTCTGTATACATTTCAGGAGGCAGACACAAACGCTCTCAGGCCCAATATGGATTACACAAGATTATGAAAAGCTGTAAATGGGTAATGTAACACAAGCGTACAGCTGTATACAGTGCTGGACAAGTTTGAGTCGGATCGGGTTTCATGAAACAAAATTTGTTTCAGATGAAACTGGTCCGACTAGGGCAAAAAAAGTCAGAGTTTCGTCCGAAACCCGACTCCAATGCAAGTCAATGGGGAATAAAAGTCTGCATTGAGTGGATGAATGTCATCCGCTCAATGCCCACTTTTATTTCCCATTTACTTGCATTGGGGTCGGGTTTCGGACGAAACTCTGACTTTTTTTGCCCTAGTCGGACCAGTTTCATCTGAAACGAAATTTGTTTCAAGAAACCCGATCCGACTAAAGTCGCTCAACTCTACCACACACGCTCACTCACTATGGATGACACCGTAATACAATATTTTGAACAAAGGTCCTGTATCAGCACATACCATGTGTATCCAGTCTAGGGGTAATTGTAAATTTCCGTCTATACTTCCGGAGTCAGACACAGACACTCACAGGCTCAGTATGTATTACACCAGAATTTAACAAGTAGTAAAAGGGAAAGATAGTCGAAGCGTACAACAAGAAAAAAGAGGGGGAGAAGCCAGCGCTGCTTGTGGTCAGAACGTAATACATAAAGTGTGAAAACACACATTGGTTTCTATCTGTATTCAAAAATGAGACATTTAGCAAAAAATTGATCAATTGTTTGAGCTACCCCGCCACGTCAAGGCAGTCTCGTATGGGGAGTCCTACTCTACGTTTTTTATGTTCGCTGTGCCATTGCGGCCTCCTAAATGTATAAAAGCAAGACCTCATTACATGCACACTGTACCTCAAGCATTTCAAAATCGTTCCTATGGCACCAGAGGACAAGCGCAGATAAAGGTTAGCCAGGTCCATGCAGACATTTCAGGTCCAACCTCCACACTGCCTGACCAGCACCACAGATAAAGGACGATCCAGGCCCAGATACAGGTGCGTAATCAAATAAAGCCTAGGGCAGGGCAGGGCCGCTGTTAATGTGAACAGCAGCCTAGATCAATCACTAAGAAAACAGAAAGAATAGCGTACATGACCCAGCGCGCACGGCTACAGTGGTGGTCAGCCACAAAACCAATATCAAGAAAAAAGAGGGGGAGAAGCCAGCGCTGCTTGTGGTCAGAACGTAATACATAAAGTGTGAAAACACACATTGGTTTCTATCTGTATTCAAAAATGAGACATTTAGCAAAAAATTGATCAATTGTTTGAGCTACCCCGCCACGTCAAGGCAGTCTCGTATGGGGAGTCCTACTCTACGTTTTTTATGTTCGCTGTGCCATTGCGGCCTCCTAAATGTATAAAAGCAAGACCTCATTACATGCACACTGTACCTCAAGCATTTCAAAATCGTTCCTATGGCACCAGAGGACAAGCGCAGATAAAGGTTAGCCAGGTCCATGCAGACATTTCAGGTCCAACCTCCACACTGCCTGACCAGCACCACAGATAAAGGACGATCCAGGCCCAGATACAGGTGCGTAATCAAATAAAGCCTAGGGCAGGGCAGGGCCGCTGTTAATGTGAACAGCAGCCTAGATCAATCACTAAGAAAACAGAAAGAATAGCGTACATGACCCAGCGCGCACGGCTACAGTGGTGGTCAGCCACAAAACCAATATCAAGAAAAAAGAGGGGGAGAAGCCAGCGCTGCTTGTGGTCAGAACGTAATACATAAAGTGTGAAAACACACATTGGTTTCTATCTGTATTCAAAAATGAGACATTTAGCAAAAAATTGATCAATTGTTTGAGCTACCCCGCCACGTCAAGGCAGTCTCGTATGGGGAGTCCTACTCTACGTTTTTTATGTTCGCTGTGCCATTGCGGCCTCCTAAATGTATAAAAGCAAGACCTCATTACATGCACACTGTACCTCAAGCATTTCAAAATCGTTCCTATGGCACCAGAGGACAAGCGCAGATAAAGGTTAGCCAGGTCCATGCAGACATTTCAGGTCCAACCTCCACACTGCCTGACCAGCACCACAGATAAAGGACGATCCAGGCCCAGATACAGGTGCGTAATCAAATAAAGCCTAGGGCAGGGCAGGGCCGCTGTTAATGTGAACAGCAGCCTAGATCAATCACTAAGAAAACAGAAAGAATAGCGTACATGACCCAGCGCGCACGGCTACAGTGGTGGTCAGCCACAAAACCAATATCAAGAAAAAAGAGGGGGAGAAGCCAGCGCTGCTTGTGGTCAGAACGTAATACATAAAGTGTGAAAACACACATTGGTTTCTATCTGTATTCAAAAATGAGACATTTAGCAAAAAATTGATCAATTGTTTGAGCTACCCCGCCACGTCAAGGCAGTCTCGTATGGGGAGTCCTACTCTACGTTTTTTATGTTCGCTGTGCCATTGCGGCCTCCTAAATGTATAAAAGCAAGACCTCATTACATGCACACTGTACCTCAAGCATTTCAAAATCGTTCCTATGGCACCAGAGGACAAGCGCAGATAAAGGTTAGCCAGGTCCATGCAGACATTTCAGGTCCAACCTCCACACTGCCTGACCAGCACCACAGATAAAGGACGATCCAGGCCCAGATACAGGTGCGTAATCAAATAAAGCCTAGGGCAGGGCAGGGCCGCTGTTAATGTGAACAGCAGCCTAGATCAATCACTAAGAAAACAGAAAGAATAGCGTACATGACCCAGCGCGCACGGCTACAGTGGTGGTCAGCCACAAAACCAATATCAAGAAAAAAGAGGGGGAGAAGCCAGCGCTGCTTGTGGTCAGAACGTAATACATAAAGTGTGAAAACACACATTGGTTTCTATCTGTATTCAAAAATGAGACATTTAGCAAAAAATTGATCAATTGTTTGAGCTACCCCGCCACGTCAAGGCAGTCTCGTATGGGGAGTCCTACTCTACGTTTTTTATGTTCGCTGTGCCATTGCGGCCTCCTAAATGTATAAAAGCAAGACCTCATTACATGCACACTGTACCTCAAGCATTTCAAAATCGTTCCTATGGCACCAGAGGACAAGCGCAGATAAAGGTTAGCCAGGTCCATGCAGACATTTCAGGTCCAACCTCCACACTGCCTGACCAGCACCACAGATAAAGGACGATCCAGGCCCAGATACAGGTGCGTAATCAAATAAAGCCTAGGGCAGGGCAGGGCCGCTGTTAATGTGAACAGCAGCCTAGATCAATCACTAAGAAAACAGAAAGAATAGCGTACATGACCCAGCGCGCACGGCTACAGTGGTGGTCAGCCACAAAACCAATATCAAGAAAAAAGAGGGGGAGAAGCCAGCGCTGCTTGTGGTCAGAACGTAATACATAAAGTGTGAAAACACACATTGGTTTCTATCTGTATTCAAAAATGAGACATTTAGCAAAAAATTGATCAATTGTTTGAGCTACCCCGCCACGTCAAGGCAGTCTCGTATGGGGAGTCCTACTCTACGTTTTTTATGTTCGCTGTGCCATTGCGGCCTCCTAAATGTATAAAAGCAAGACCTCATTACATGCACACTGTACCTCAAGCATTTCAAAATCGTTCCTATGGCACCAGAGGACAAGCGCAGATAAAGGTTAGCCAGGTCCATGCAGACATTTCAGGTCCAACCTCCACACTGCCTGACCAGCACCACAGATAAAGGACGATCCAGGCCCAGATACAGGTGCGTAATCAAATAAAGCCTAGGGCAGGGCAGGGCCGCTGTTAATGTGAACAGCAGCCTAGATCAATCACTAAGAAAACAGAAAGAATAGCGTACATGACCCAGCGCGCACGGCTACAGTGGTGGTCAGCCACAAAACCAATATCAAGAAAAAAGAGGGGGAGAAGCCAGCGCTGCTTGTGGTCAGAACGTAATACATAAAGTGTGAAAACACACATTGGTTTCTATCTGTATTCAAAAATGAGACATTTAGCAAAAAATTGATCAATTGTTTGAGCTACCCCGCCACGTCAAGGCAGTCTCGTATGGGGAGTCCTACTCTACGTTTTTTATGTTCGCTGTGCCATTGCGGCCTCCTAAATGTATAAAAGCAAGACCTCATTACATGCACACTGTACCTCAAGCATTTCAAAATCGTTCCTATGGCACCAGAGGACAAGCGCAGATAAAGGTTAGCCAGGTCCATGCAGACATTTCAGGTCCAACCTCCACACTGCCTGACCAGCACCACAGATAAAGGACGATCCAGGCCCAGATATCAATTCTTGATATTGGTTTTGTGGCTGACCACCACTGTAGCCGTGCGCGCTGGGTCATGTACGCCATTCTTTCTGTTTTCTCAGTGATTGATCTAGGCTGCTGTTCATATTAAACGGCAGCCCTGCCCTGCCCCAGGCTTTATTTGATTACGCACCTGTATCTGGGCCTGGATCGTCCTTTATCATGTGGTGCTGGACAGGCAGTGTGGAGGTTGGACCTGAAATGTCTGCATGGACCTGGCTAATCTTTATCTGCGCTTGTCCTCTCTGGTGCCATAGGAGCGATTCTGAAATGCTTGAGGTACAGTGTGCATGTAATGAGGTCTTGCTTTTATACATTTAGGAGGCCGTAATGGCACAGCGAATATAAAAAACGTAGAGTAGGACTCCCCATACGAGACTGCCTTGACGTGGCGGGGTAGCTCAAACAATTGATCAATTTTTTGCTAAATGTCTCATTTTTGAATACAGATTGAAACCTATGTGTGTTTTCACACTTCTTGTATTACGTTCTGACCACAAGCAGCGCTGGCTTCTCCCCCTCTTTTTTCTTGATATTGGTTTTGTGGCTGACCACCACTGTAGCCGTGCGCGCTGGGTCATGTACGCCATTCTTTCTGTTTTCTCAGTGATTGATCTAGGCTGCTGTTCATATTAAACGGCAGCCCTGCCCTGCCCCAGGCTTTATTTGATTACGCACCTGTATCTGGGCCTGGATCGTCCTTTATCATGTGGTGCTGGACAGGCAGTGTGGAGGTTGGACCTGAAATGTCTGCATGGACCTGGCTAATCTTTATCTGCGCTTGTCCTCTCTGGTGCCATAGGAGCGATTCTGAAATGCTTGAGGTACAGTGTGCATGTAATGAGGTCTTGCTTTTATACATTTAGGAGGCCGTAATGGCACAGCGAATATAAAAAACGTAGAGTAGGACTCCCCATACGAGACTGCCTTGACGTGGCGGGGTAGCTCAAACAATTGATCAATTTTTTGCTAAATGTCTCATTTTTGAATACAGATTGAAACCTATGTGTGTTTTCACACTTCTTGTATTACGTTCTGACCACAAGCAGCGCTGGCTTCTCCCCCTCTTTTTTCTTGATATTGGTTTTGTGGCTGACCACCACTGTAGCCGTGCGCGCTGGGTCATGTACGCCATTCTTTCTGTTTTCTCAGTGATTGATCTAGGCTGCTGTTCATATTAAACGGCAGCCCTGCCCTGCCCCAGGCTTTATTTGATTACGCACCTGTATCTGGGCCTGGATCGTCCTTTATCATGTGGTGCTGGACAGGCAGTGTGGAGGTTGGACCTGAAATGTCTGCATGGACCTGGCTAATCTTTATCTGCGCTTGTCCTCTCTGGTGCCATAGGAGCGATTCTGAAATGCTTGAGGTACAGTGTGCATGTAATGAGGTCTTGCTTTTATACATTTAGGAGGCCGTAATGGCACAGCGAATATAAAAAACGTAGAGTAGGACTCCCCATACGAGACTGCCTTGACGTGGCGGGGTAGCTCAAACAATTGATCAATTTTTTGCTAAATGTCTCATTTTTGAATACAGATTGAAACCTATGTGTGTTTTCACACTTCTTGTATTACGTTCTGACCACAAGCAGCGCTGGCTTCTCCCCCTCTTTTTTCTTGATATTGGTTTTGTGGCTGACCACCACTGTAGCCGTGCGCGCTGGGTCATGTACGCCATTCTTTCTGTTTTCTCAGTGATTGATCTAGGCTGCTGTTCATATTAAACGGCAGCCCTGCCCTGCCCCAGGCTTTATTTGATTACGCACCTGTATCTGGGCCTGGATCGTCCTTTATCATGTGGTGCTGGACAGGCAGTGTGGAGGTTGGACCTGAAATGTCTGCATGGACCTGGCTAATCTTTATCTGCGCTTGTCCTCTCTGGTGCCATAGGAGCGATTCTGAAATGCTTGAGGTACAGTGTGCATGTAATGAGGTCTTGCTTTTATACATTTAGGAGGCCGTAATGGCACAGCGAATATAAAAAACGTAGAGTAGGACTCCCCATACGAGACTGCCTTGACGTGGCGGGGTAGCTCAAACAATTGATCAATTTTTTGCTAAATGTCTCATTTTTGAATACAGATTGAAACCTATGTGTGTTTTCACACTTCTTGTATTACGTTCTGACCACAAGCAGCGCTGGCTTCTCCCCCTCTTTTTTCTTGATATTGGTTTTGTGGCTGACCACCACTGTAGCCGTGCGCGCTGGGTCATGTACGCCATTCTTTCTGTTTTCTCAGTGATTGATCTAGGCTGCTGTTCATATTAAACGGCAGCCCTGCCCTGCCCCAGGCTTTATTTGATTACGCACCTGTATCTGGGCCTGGATCGTCCTTTATCATGTGGTGCTGGACAGGCAGTGTGGAGGTTGGACCTGAAATGTCTGCATGGACCTGGCTAATCTTTATCTGCGCTTGTCCTCTCTGGTGCCATAGGAGCGATTCTGAAATGCTTGAGGTACAGTGTGCATGTAATGAGGTCTTGCTTTTATACATTTAGGAGGCCGTAATGGCACAGCGAATATAAAAAACGTAGAGTAGGACTCCCCATACGAGACTGCCTTGACGTGGCGGGGTAGCTCAAACAATTGATCAATTTTTTGCTAAATGTCTCATTTTTGAATACAGATTGAAACCTATGTGTGTTTTCACACTTCTTGTATTACGTTCTGACCACAAGCAGCGCTGGCTTCTCCCCCTCTTTTTTCTTGATATTGGTTTTGTGGCTGACCACCACTGTAGCCGTGCGCGCTGGGTCATGTACGCCATTCTTTCTGTTTTCTCAGTGATTGATCTAGGCTGCTGTTCATATTAAACGGCAGCCCTGCCCTGCCCCAGGCTTTATTTGATTACGCACCTGTATCTGGGCCTGGATCGTCCTTTATCATGTGGTGCTGGACAGGCAGTGTGGAGGTTGGACCTGAAATGTCTGCATGGACCTGGCTAATCTTTATCTGCGCTTGTCCTCTCTGGTGCCATAGGAGCGATTCTGAAATGCTTGAGGTACAGTGTGCATGTAATGAGGTCTTGCTTTTATACATTTAGGAGGCCGTAATGGCACAGCGAATATAAAAAACGTAGAGTAGGACTCCCCATACGAGACTGCCTTGACGTGGCGGGGTAGCTCAAACAATTGATCAATTTTTTGCTAAATGTCTCATTTTTGAATACAGATTGAAACCTATGTGTGTTTTCACACTTCTTGTATTACGTTCTGACCACAAGCAGCGCTGGCTTCTCCCCCTCTTTTTTCTTGAAATTGATTTTGTGGCTGACCACCACTGTAGCCGTGCGCGCTGGGTCATGTACGCCATTCTTTCTGTTTTCTCAGTGATTGATCTAGGCTGCTGTTCATATTAAACGGCAGCCCTGCCCTGCCCCAGGCTTTATTTGATTACGCACCTGTATCTGGGCCTGGATCGTCCTTTATCATGTGGTGCTGGACAGGCAGTGTGGAGGTTGGACCTGAAATGTCTGCATGGACCTGGCTAATCTTTATCTGCGCTTGTCCTCTCTGGTGCCATAGGAGCGATTCTGAAATGCTTGAGGTACAGTGTGCATGTAATGAGGTCTTGCTTTTATACATTTAGGAGGCCGTAATGGCACAGCGAATATAAAAAACGTAGAGTAGGACTCCCCATACGAGACTGCCTTGACGTGGCGGGGTAGCTCAAACAATTGATCAATTTTTTGCTAAATGTCTCATTTTTGAATACAGATTGAAACCTATGTGTGTTTTCACACTTCTTGTATTACGTTCTGACCACAAGCAGCGCTGGCTTCTCCCCCTCTTTTTTCTTGATATTGGTTTTGTGGCTGACCACCACTGTAGCCGTGCGCGCTGGGTCATGTACGCCATTCTTTCTGTTTTCTCAGTGATTGATCTAGGCTGCTGTTCATATTAAACGGCAGCCCTGCCCTGCCCCAGGCTTTATTTGATTACGCACCTGTATCTGGGCCTGGATCGTCCTTTATCATGTGGTGCTGGACAGGCAGTGTGGAGGTTGGACCTGAAATGTCTGCATGGACCTGGCTAATCTTTATCTGCGCTTGTCCTCTCTGGTGCCATAGGAGCGATTCTGAAATGCTTGAGGTACAGTGTGCATGTAATGAGGTCTTGCTTTTATACATTTAGGAGGCCGTAATGGCACAGCGAATATAAAAAACGTAGAGTAGGACTCCCCATACGAGACTGCCTTGACGTGGCGGGGTAGCTCAAACAATTGATCAATTTTTTGCTAAATGTCTCATTTTTGAATACAGATTGAAACCTATGTGTGTTTTCACACTTCTTGTATTACGTTCTGACCACAAGCAGCGCTGGCTTCTCCCCCTCTTTTTTCTTGATATTGGTTTTGTGGCTGACCACCACTGTAGCCGTGCGCGCTGGGTCATGTACGCCATTCTTTCTGTTTTCTCAGTGATTGATCTAGGCTGCTGTTCATATTAAACGGCAGCCCTGCCCTGCCCCAGGCTTTATTTGATTACGCACCTGTATCGGGGCCTGGATCGTCCTTTATCATGTGGTGCTGGACAGGCAGTGTGGAGGTTGGACCTGAAATGTCTGCATGGACCTGGCTAATCTTTATCTGCGCTTGTCCTCTCTGGTGCCATAGGAGCGATTCTGAAATGCTTGAGGTACAGTGTGCATGTAATGAGGTCTTGCTTTTATACATTTAGGAGGCCGTAATGGCACAGCGAATATAAAAAACGTAGAGTAGGACTCCCCATACGAGACTGCCTTGACGTGGCGGGGTAGCTCAAACAATTGATCAATTTTTTGCTAAATGTCTCATTTTTGAATACAGATTGAAACCTATGTGTGTTTTCACACTTCTTGTATTACGTTCTGACCACAAGCAGCGCTGGCTTCTCCCCCTCTTTTTTCTTGATATTGGTTTTGTGGCTGACCACCACTGTAGCCGTGCGCGCTGGGTCATGTACGCCATTCTTTCTGTTTTCTCAGTGATTGATCTAGGCTGCTGTTCATATTAAACGGCAGCCCTGCCCTGCCCCAGGCTTTATTTGATTACGCACCTGTATCTGGGCCTGGATCGTCCTTTATCATGTGGTGCTGGACAGGCAGTGTGGAGGTTGGACCTGAAATGTCTGCATGGACCTGGCTAATCTTTATCTGCGCTTGTCCTCTCTGGTGCCATAGGAGCGATTCTGAAATGCTTGAGGTACAGTGTGCATGTAATGAGGTCTTGCTTTTATACATTTAGGAGGCCGTAATGGCACAGCGAATATAAAAAACGTAGAGTAGGACTCCCCATACGAGACTGCCTTGACGTGGCGGGGTAGCTCAAACAATTGATCAATTTTTTGCTAAATGTCTCATTTTTGAATACAGATTGAAACCTATGTGTGTTTTCACACTTCTTGTATTACGTTCTGACCACAAGCAGCGCTGGCTTCTCCCCCTCTTTTTTCTTGATATTGGTTTTGTGGCTGACCACCACTGTAGCCGTGCGCGCTGGGTCATGTACGCCATTCTTTCTGTTTTCTCAGTGATTGATCTAGGCTGCTGTTCATATTAAACGGCAGCCCTGCCCTGCCCCAGGCTTTATTTGATTACGCACCTGTATCTGGGCCTGGATCGTCCTTTATCATGTGGTGCTGGACAGGCAGTGTGGAGGTTGGACCTGAAATGTCTGCATGGACCTGGCTAATCTTTATCTGCGCTTGTCCTCTCTGGTGCCATAGGAGCGATTCTGAAATGCTTGAGGTACAGTGTGCATGTAATGAGGTCTTGCTTTTATACATTTAGGAGGCCGTAATGGCACAGCGAATATAAAAAACGTAGAGTAGGACTCCCCATACGAGACTGCCTTGACGTGGCGGGGTAGCTCAAACAATTGATCAATTTTTTGCTAAATGTCTCATTTTTGAATACAGATTGAAACCTATGTGTGTTTTCACACTTCTTGTATTACGTTCTGACCACAAGCAGCGCTGGCTTCTCCCCCTCTTTTTTCTTGATATTGGTTTTGTGGCTGACCACCACTGTAGCCGTGCGCGCTGGGTCATGTACGCCATTCTTTCTGTTTTCTCAGTGATTGATCTAGGCTGCTGTTCATATTAAACGGCAGCCCTGCCCTGCCCCAGGCTTTATTTGATTACGCACCTGTATCTGGGCCTGGATCGTCCTTTATCATGTGGTGCTGGACAGGCAGTGTGGAGGTTGGACCTGAAATGTCTGCATGGACCTGGCTAATCTTTATCTGCGCTTGTCCTCTCTGGTGCCATAGGAGCGATTCTGAAATGCTTGAGGTACAGTGTGCATGTAATGAGGTCTTGCTTTTATACATTTAGGAGGCCGTAATGGCACAGCGAATATAAAAAACGTAGAGTAGGACTCCCCATACGAGACTGCCTTGACGTGGCGGGGTAGCTCAAACAATTGATCAATTTTTTGCTAAATGTCTCATTTTTGAATACAGATTGAAACCTATGTGTGTTTTCACACTTCTTGTATTACGTTCTGACCACAAGCAGCGCTGGCTTCTCCCCCTCTTTTTTCTCGAAGCGTACAACAGTATACAGAGTTGTGGTACTTTTAAATCTTCGTAAATGTTTCAATCTCAGTAAGCCAGTCCAGACTCTCCACTACTGGAAACTAAATGGATACAAGTACAGACGGAAAGTCGAGTGTTAGCAGAAATTTGGGAATTATTCATCGCGGGAAAACCTCCCAGTAGATGTTGCAGAGGCGATGCAGACCCTCAATTACTGTGTCTGTGGAGACAGTGAAAACAGTTCTTTGTGAAGAAAGGATTGCTTTATCGCAGTAGCGTGGATCACATCACCGTTACTCGTCTCCATCAAATTGTTATCACAGGAAGAGATGTAGACATGGTCCTCACTGCCTATCATGATGTGTCTGGTCATTTTGGAGTGCAAAAGACAGAAGCCACAGACCGTAGGAGATTCTATTGGATTGGCATGAGAGGAGACATTGAAAAATGGTGGCAGGAATGTCACACGTCTGTGACTATCACAACTGTGAAAGGTGATCATAAAGCGCCACTGCATCCGCTAGTAAGTTGACGTCCATTACAAATGGTAGCCATTGATCATCTGAAGGTAGAGGCCAGCAGGACAGGGCATAGCTACATCTTAACCATCATCAATCAATACACCAAATTTCTATTGGCCGTCCCTGTGAAGGATTTAACTGCCCAGACTACACAGCGTTGGAGCAGGGAGAGGTAAGTATTGCAACTTGCAAGTCCTGTGTCTGTGACCAAGCAGGGGGGCACACTCGTGGTCAATGGTACTGGCACAGGGCCCCTCATAGTACGCTGGTGTGTCTAACGGTGAGTGGGCCTGTATTGTACTATGAGGGGCCCTGTGCCAGTGCCGTCGGCCATCTGTGGGCCCATCCACCTGTTCAGAGCAATGGCACTTGCCCGGGTGCGCCAGGTGTTGACCCCAGACATTGGGGGGGTGGGCAGCCCACTTAGGGAGGTTTAAAAAATGGCATATGCTGATGTGTTGACTGGACAATCAGCTGCTGCAAAGGGCGAAATTGGCATGTCCAAGGAAGAGGAGGACAAAAGCGATGCAGTTTTCTGGGAACCTGTGTGCCATCAGGGGAAGGTGGGATAAAATCTTTTGCAACCCATGCATGATTCATTTTAATGAAGGTTAGATCATCAACATTTTGGGTGGACAGACGGGTCCTATTTTCAGTCAGGATTGATCCAGCAGCACTGAAGACTCTTTCAGATAACACACTAGCAGCAGGGCAAGCGAGATCCTGTAAGGCATATTGTGCCAATTCAGGCCAGGCATCCAGTTTAGAGGCCCAATAGTCAAAGTGGAATGACCTGTGAGGGAAAACATCGATATGGGAGTTGAAGTAGTTTGTAACCATAGTTGACAACTGCTGTCTCCTGTCACTTTTAATCGATGCAGTATTAGCAGTCGTGTGAGCGGTACTTGAGAAATCATTCCACAACATGGTCATTAAACCCCTGTCTCCAATGCCACTTCGGCTGTGTGCACCATGAACACCTCTTCCATTGTGTTCACTATGGCTCGAGGGAGAACCAGCACCACTGCTGTGTGCTGGGAAAGCCTCAAACAAATGGTCTACCAGTGTTGCTTGTTTGTTAGCCAATATTATCTCTAGGTTCTCCTGTGGCATGATGTTGTGTAATTTGCCTTTGCAGCGTGGATCAAGGATGCTGGCTAGCCAGTAGACATCATCCCGCATTATTTTGGCAATGCGTGGGTCCCTTTTTAGGATCCGCAAGGCATAATCGCACATGTGGGCCAATGTTCGAGGTGTCAATGATGCACTGCCAGTGGTGGGTGGAGGAGCACTTTCTGACGAATCCACATCCCTACTGTCACGCACAAACACTGTACCTGCCCTTGGAACGCCAACATTTTCTCTTGCCCCCTGAGAAGCATCCTCCTGCCCAAAATAATCATCCCCCTCATCCTCCTCCTCCTCCTCTTCCTCTTCTTCCTCCACCTCATGCAGGACAGTTTCCTGACCAGACAATGGCTGACTGTCATCAAGGCTTCCCTCCTCCTCCTTCTCCACTGCAGATGCCTGATCCTTAATGTGCGTCAAACTTTACATGAGCAGATGCTTAAGTGGGATGTTCATGCTTCTGATGGCGTCATCTGTGCTTACCAGCCGTCTGCATTCCTCAAAACACTGAAGGACTTCACAGAGGTCTTTCAGCTTTGACCACTGCACACCCGACAATTCCATGTCTTCCCTCAAACTGCCTGCCTGTGTATCCTCCCACAACTGCATTATAGCCTGCCTCTGTTCGCACAGCCTCTCAACCATGTGCAGGGTGGAGTTCCAGAAAAGAAAAATTAGTTCCAGCTGCGGGGTACAATGTTAAAACTTTTCTTACTTCTTTATTTCATCCATTTAAAATACAAAATCTCTCCAAAATGCCATATCCACGGACAAGGCAATGCGTTTCGATCAGAACGATCTTTGTCTAAGCCTTATAGATAGTGTTGAGCGATACCACCCGATATTGAAAAATATCGGATCGGATTGGATAGGCCGATATGAAAAAAGTATCGGGTATGGCCGATTCCGATCCCGGAAGTCCTATTCAAGTCAATGGACAGAAATATCGGAATTAAAAAAAACCCTTTCTTGCCTTGTACATCCTGTGAGGGGGGAAGAGTGTGGGTGGTGCGTGGGCGGACACTGTGCGTGTCTGTGTGTGCAGCGGGCTCTGAGCGGACATCTTGGGCATCTGTGCCGACTGTCGGGGGCCTGTGCCGGCTGCCGGTGGTCTGTGCGGGCCTCTCGGGGGTCTGTGCCGACTGTTGGGGGCCTGTGCCGGCTGCCGGTGGTCTGTACAGGCCTCTTGGGGATCTGTACAGGCCTGTCAGGGGCCTGTGTCGGCTGCCGGTGGTCTGTACGGGCCTCTCGGGGGCCTGTGCCGGCTGTCGGTGGTCTGTGCTGGCTGCCGGGGGCCTGTGCCAGCTGCCGTGGTCTGTGCGGGCCTGCCGGGGGTCTTGTGTGTTTGCAGTCATCGTCCGATGGGACTACAAGTCCCATCGGGCGATGCCTGCTACAATGACAGTGATTGACACATTAGCCAATGATGGGACAGTAGTAGTCCCATCATCCGGCTAATGTGTTGAATGTAAAAAAAAAAATGAAACATACTACATACATACTACATACATACTACGTTCATACAGCATACATACATACTACATACATACTTCATATATACTACATTCATACAGCATACATACCATATACATACTACATACATGCTACATATATACTACATTCATGAAACTTACATACATACTACATACATATTTACTACATTCATACAGCATACAAACTACATACATGCTACATATATACTACATTCATACAACATACATACATACTACATACATACTTCATATATACTACATTCATACAACATACATACTACATACATACATGCTACATATATACTACATTCATACAGCATACATACATACTACATACATGCTACATATATACTACATTCATACAACATACATACATACTACATACTACATACATGCTAGATATATACTACATTCATACAACATACATATATACTACATACTACATATATACTACATTCATACAACATACATACATACTACATACTACATACATGCTAAATATATACTACATTCATACAACATACATATATACTACATACTACATACTACATATATAGTACATTCATACAACATATATACAACATACATATATACCACATATATGCTACATTCATGCAACATACATACATGCTACATATATACTACATTCATACAACATACATATATACTACATACATACTACATATATACTACATTCATACAACATACATACATACTACATACATGCTACATATATACTACATTCATACAACATACATATATACTACATACATACTACATATATACTACATTCATACAACATACATACATACTACATACATGCTACATATATACTACATTCATACAGCATACATATATACTACATACTACATACATGCTACATACATACTGCATTCATACAACACACATACATACGACATACTACATACATGCTACATACATACTACATTCCTACAACATACATACAACTTGCTACAGACATACAACATACATACATACTACATGCATACTGCATACAATACATTCATACAATACATACATAGACATACAGTACATATAACATAGAGTACATACTCACCATCACTTGTCACTTTGATCCCCGAAGCCAGTGTCATCTAGGAAAAAATATGAAAATAACAAACAAGCCATATATTCCCTGATCCGCAGAAATCCACGAGGGTCCCACGCTGATCTCTCGGGGAGAACAGCAGCATCAGCTGATGCGACCGCTCTCTACGGGGCTCCAGGAATCCAGTGACGGGAGGCAGGTATCTTTCTGCACTGTATTCCTCCACCACTGTAAAAAAAATAGTCCCTGGTCTCACTTTATGGCAAAAGCTGTGTGGGAACTTTCTCACACAGCAATGCCAAAAGCGAGACTAGGGACTATTTTTTTACAGTGGCGGAGGAATACAGTGCGGAAGGATACCTACCTGCCATCACTGGATTCCCTGGAGCCCCGTAGAGAGCGGTCGCATCAGCTGATGCTGCTGTTCTCCACGAGAGATCGGCGTGGGACTCTCGTGGATTTCTGCAGATCAGGGAGTATATGGCTTGTTTGTTATTTTCATATTTTTTCCTAGATGATACTGGCTTCGGGGATCAAAGTCACAGGTGATGGTGAGTATGTACTCTATGTTATATGTACTGTATGTCTATGTATGTATTGTATGAATGTATGAATGTATTGTATGTATTATGTAGTATGTATGTATGTTGTATGTCTGTAGCATGTTGTATGTATGTAGTATGTATGTATGTATGTTGTATGAATGTAGCATATATGTAGTATGTATGTAGTATGTATGTATGTTGTATGAATGTAGTATATATGTAGCATGTATGTAGTATGAATATAGTATATATGTAGTATGTATGTAGTATGAATATAGTATATATGTAGCATGTATGTAGTATGTATGTTGCATGAATGTAGTATATATGTAGCATGTATGTAGTATATGTGTATGTTGTATGAATGTAGTATATATGTAGTATGTATGTAGTATGTATGTTGTATGAATGTAGTATATATGTAGCATGTATGTAGTATGTTGTATATATGTATGTTGTATGAATGTAGTATGTATGTATGTTGTATGAATGTAGTATATATGTAGCATGTATGTAGTATATATGTATGTTGTATGAATGTAGTATATATGTAGTATGTATGTATGCTGTATGAATGTAGTATATATGTAGCATGTATGTAGTATGTAGTATATATGTATGTTGTATGAGTGTAGTATATATGAAGTATGTATGTAGTATGTATGTATGTTGTATGAATGTAGTATATATGTAGCATGTATGTAGTATGTAGTATATATGTATGTTGTATGAATGTAGTATATATGAAGTATGTATGTATGTTGTATGAATGCAGTATATATGTAGTATGTATATAGTATGTTTCATTTTTTTTTTTACATTCAACACATTAGCCGGATGATGGGACTACTACTGTCCCATCATTGGCTAATGTGTCAATCACTGTCATTGTAGCAGGCATCGCCCGATGGGACTTGTAGTCCCATCGAACGATGCCTGCACACACACAAGACCCCCGGCAGGCCCGCACAGACCACCGGCAGCCGGCACAGGCCCCCGGCATCCGGCACAGGCCCCCGAGAGGTCCATACAGACCACTGGCAGCCGGCACAGGCCCCCGGCAGCCGGCACAGACCACCGACAGCCGGCACAGGCCCCTCGAGAGGCCCATACAGACCACTGGCAGCCGGCACAGGCCCCCGACAGCTGGCACAGGCCCCCGAGAGGCCCGTACAGACCACCGGCAGCCGGCACAGGCCCCCAACAGGCCTGTACAGACCACCGGCAGCCGGCACAGGCCCCCGAGAGGCCAGTACAGACCACCGGCAGCCGGCACAGGCCCCCGACAGGCCTGTACAGACCCCCAAGAGGCCTGTACAGACCACCGGCAGACGGCACAGTTCCCCGAGAGGCCCGTACAGACCCCCGACAGTCGGCACAGACCCCCCGCAGTCGGCACAGACAGCACAACATGATACGCACAGACCGCGCATCATGATGACATCATTTCAGCAGCCAATCACAGCCACAACCGCGGCTTATTGCATTATGGGGACTTCCGAGTCCGGTATCCGATATTGAAAAAATATCGGTACTCGGTATCGGAATTCCGACACAGCGAATATCGGCCGATACCCGATACTTGCAGTATCGGAATGCTCAACACTACTTATAGATATTTAACCACCGGTTTGCTATATAATAAAGATTCACCAATAGTATTACAAAGTCTAATCACGTGACATGTCGAAAGGTCCTTTTAAAATTAAAAACAACAATTGGAAAAATACACAAAAATAAAACACATTTAACAATAATGAAGCATTAGATCATTGCATTTGTTAAAGCCATTAAGGAATCGGGTATTCAAATGATAGATCCAAAAGGCTTCCCTTTTGACGTCGTATGGAATCCCCCCCACCTGAAAACTGGCAGTGTTACGAGCATGATGTGTTATAAAGTGCTTGGATGCAGCTGATACATTGCGATTCATGTTATTTGTGTTGTTAATATCATATAAATGATCCCTGATTCGCAATTTTAGTTTCCTTGAGGTGCAACCAACATATGATAATTTGCAACTTTTACAATCCATTTTATATACTACATTGCTGGAATTGCAATTGATATACTGTTTGATTTTAAACATTTTGCAACACATGCCTGTTTGCACGTCTTACAGTTTGTAGTTCCACATGTAAAAAATCCTACACGTTAACCATGTTTTTTGAGGCTTTTTATCCCAAAAAAATTAACTTGACGATAATTTATTACCCAGTGTGGGTGCTCTCCTAGATACCACATTAATACCAGAAGCCAAAATTTCAGCTAGCTCCTCATCCTCATATAAAATAGGTAAATACCTATTTATGATTTTTTTAATGTTTGAAAATTGTGGACTAAATTGAAAGCAAATATATGGTTTATTTTCAATACTTAAATTATTTTTATTCTTTTTATTTCCCGTCAATTAAGTAATTAATTTTGCACAATTTTTTTGTTCCACAATTTTTTGCGCTCTATTTAATGTCCACTGTGGGTATTTGCGTTCTTTCAATTTAGTCAAAACATGTGCGATATCATTATTCAGATCTCCACTGGAGCTGCAATTACTTTTCACCCTTGTGAACTCGCCCACTGGAGTTGACTTAATGGTATGTTTACTATTACTATGACTGCTAGTAGCATGTAGGATTGTGTTCCCACTATAAGGTTTGTGATGTGTTTTTGTGAGAATAATTTCATTATCAATCCCAATTAAATCCAAATCCAAAAAAGATATTCTAGTACTATCAACTTTGTAAGTAAATTTGATATTATATTCATTAGAATTCAGATATCTGATAAAGTCTGGTATGGCAGACACATCTCCTCCCCATATGATTAGGGTATCATCAATGTATCTGCCATACCATCTGATCAAAAAAAGGATTGGATGCAGAAAAAATGAATTTGTATTCCCAGATAGTAATCAGCATTAAAAGAGAAAAAATTGTGTGATAATAAAAAAACTGCCACATGTAAAATATAATCTTTCAGATCGGTAGAATAATTACTAAATTTCTCCAAATGGAATTGCAACGCCTGAATAGATAGATTGTGAGGGATGCAAGTGTACAATGACACTACATCACAGCACAACCAGGTGTAGGTACAGAGCCACATTTTTTCTGAAAAAACTCCTAGTACCTGTTTGGAATCTCTAATGTACCTGGGTACCCTCTGCACAAGGGGTTGAAACAATGAGTTAACCCATTGGCATAGATGCTCATTTGCTGAGCCGATTCCCGATACTATGGGTCGCATAGGGGGAATACCATCTGCTTTGTGTATTTTGGGGACCCCATGTATAATAGGGAGAACCGGATTTTTTACTTCCAAAAATTCTGCTTGTTTATCCGTTAGAACTCCCATACTTAAACCTTCTTTGATAATTATGCTGCTTTTGTCCTTGAATTCTTATAGAGGATTATATTTCAATTTTTTATAAATTGTTTGATCGGATAATAATTCTGTCATTTTCTTATAATAGTCTACAGAATTCAAAAACACCCACCACTCCACCCTTGTCTGACAATTTTATGACTAGATCTGACATTGAACTCAATTCTTTTAAGGCATGAAATTGTTTTTTGGACAATTTTTTTTCAAAATTAGGATTATTGTTCATTTGGTTACATAAAATATGCAACTCTTTTTCTACAATTTCTTGTTTTACTATCTGCAGCAAACAGGTGTGGCAATGGGGGCTAAATTTTCACCTTTCCTTGCCAACCTGGTAATGTCTTTTTGGGAATACAAATTCATTTTTTCTGCGTCCAATCCTTTTTTTGATCAGTTTTCATGTGCAGGGAATAGAGCTGATTAATACACCATTTCGTAGGGGGGGATTCTATACGACGTCTCCTTACAAGGGAATCCTTTTGGAGCTATCATTTGAATACCCGATTCCCTAATGGCCTTAACAAACGCAATGATCTAATGCTTCATTATTACTTTTCTGATACACCTCTACGTCTGTATATACGGAGTTCCGAGGATCTGCGGTGGTTACTGGTGAGCTGGCATATTTTCTCTTTATTGCTTTCAAGGGTGGAGTTCCACCTTGTTGCAATGTCTATGATTAGGCGGTGCTTGGAGAGGTGGAGCAATCGCTGAAGCTTCTGCATATGAGTGGAGTGGACGTTTGAGTCACGGATGTGCGAGCACAGTCTTCGCACCTTATGGAGCAGGGATGTTAACTCCGGATAATTATTAAGGAAGCACTGCACCACTAGGTTCAAAGTGTGAGCCAGGCAAGGTATGTGTGTGAATTTTGCACGGGCTATGACTGCCACAAATTGCGGCCGTTATCACTCACTACCTTGCTTGCCTCAAGATGTAGACTGCCCAGCCATGACTTTTTTCGCAGTTTGTCGCTGCAAGTAGTCAGCCAGTACCTCCACAGTGTGTCTGTTGTCGCCCAAAGACATTATCTTTAACACAGCCTGCTGACGCTTAACACTAGCTGTTCGATAGTGGGACACCTAGTGTGCAACACTGCCAGCTGCGGATGGAGTGCTCGCACGACTGTGCTCTGTGGACGAGCTTTCGCTGATAGAGCAGGAGGAGGAGGATCGAAAGCCTACAGCCAACTGTTTCCTATACAATGGGCTAGGCAGCAGTGTTCCACCGCTGCTGTCCTGTGGAGCCTGCATCCACCACATCAACCCAGAGCGCAGTGATGAACACGTAACGGCCCTGGCCATGCCTAAAGGTCCATGCATCCATTGTGAGGTGCACCTTTTCACTCACTGAATGTTTTAGTGCATGGACAATACGGACTTTGACATGCCGGTGGAGGGCAGGGATGGCTTTTCGAGAAAAGACGTGCTGACTGGGTAGGTCATAGTGTGGGACAGCGTAGGCCATGAGGTCGCAGAAAGCTTCGCTTTCAACCAAACGGTAGGGCATCATCTCTATTGAGATTAGTTTGGCAATGTAGGCGTTCAAAAAAAGTGTACGCGGATGAGAGGATGAGTACTTTCTTGTCCTACTCAGAGTGTCTGGTAGGGTGAGCTGGACTGGATAGCTGCATATGGGGGAAGTAGCGGTGGACCGAATGGAGTGAGAGGGGGTTGGTGATGGTATTGGTGGTGATGGCCTAGATTCAGTGTTGTGTTGCAAAACCATTGTGATACCATGAGTGCTTTGGCCTTGTGACGACACCTCCACATTTAGTGCTGGTGGTGTGCTTAACGGTGGCGATGGTCTTACAGTGGGGGAAGCGATGGAGCATTGCTGGCTACCTTCAGTCGGAGCAGTTGCACATGTGCTACCTGAGGTTTTGTAGTCCGTCCACGCTAGCAAGTGTATGTTGATTAAATGTCTAAGCATGCAACTGGTATTCAAATTTCTGAGTTGTTTACCTCGGCTAAAGGTCCTTCCGCACTTTTTACAGGTAACCTCTGCCTCATCAGTAGGATTTTGGACAAAGAAGTACCACACTGCACTCTTCCTACTATGGTATACATTTTCTGGCCTTGCACGCTGTGCTAAGTTGACCGTCTGGCCAAGCTGTCTTGCAACTCTTTTAGTTTTTGTTCCACGTTTTTGGACAGCTATGGGCCTGGCAGATAACCGCTGCAGCGATGTCAATGCCTGCTGCGGATCCTTCTCCTTATCTGAACTATTGCCAGCGCCACCCTCCTCCCCCAATGGATGCCAATCCGGGTCAAGAACTGGGTCATCCATCACCTCCTCTTCAAAGTCATCTGCAGCGTCCTCTTTACCTTCCTCTGTGTCACCATGTAAGGTGGTATAGTATGCGAGAAGGGGCACCTAAGTTTCATCAGGGTCAGATTCTGGCTCAATAGACTGCGAGGGCAATGTAGTGCTCTGGGTCGATGTACCAGCAGAATCATCTAGCAGTGGCTGTGCATCAGTGCACTCCATGTCAGATTCAACTTGGACTGGGGAATTCTGGATTTGACTGGATAACCCAGGCATGGTATGTGAAAAGAGCTCCATGGAGTAATCTGAAGTGTGGGCTGCTGCATCCTTAACTTTTGGTGGGAGTGAAGAACATAAGGAAATGTGTTTTTCCTGACCAGAACCCTGCACTGACAACTCCGTGCTTGCAGGTTTCAAACGTTCAGAAGAGGAGGCAATAGAGCCGGTGGCTATTTCGGCAGTGTACGCCAAAACCTGTTCCTGATGCTCTGGCTTTAAAAGCGGTTTTCCTGCTCCAAGAAAAGGCAACCTTACAGGCCTTCTTCGGCCAGACGATGACGCAGGCTCATCACCTCCTGCCTTAGCTGCTATTGTGCTTTTGCCAGAACCAGCTGATGCACCACCACCATCAGTTCCAGCTGCGCCCCCCTGCCCACGTTCATGGCCTCTTCCACCATACTTCCTCATGTTTGGGAAAATGTACCAAAAATACCAGCAGAGAGATGGTACTGTATGAGGTGCGTCCAGCTTTGTAAGGTGTGTTAAAAAAATTAAATCTACGCATATATTTTGTTAGTCACAGACGCTCTCACAGTATGTATTGGACCATAATCCAACAAGCAGATATACGGAACTGTATCAGAAGGGTACAGCTGTATACATTTTTTGTGTAAATAACAATCTCCGTATATGTATTTATGGAGTGTCACCCACACACGCTGACTCTGTATAGATGTGACTGTAATGCGAACGGCAGATATACAATACTGTTTGAGAATCGAACAGTTCTATACGGTGTCTTTATGGAAAATTGTCAATCTCCGTCTATTTGTATAGGGACTGACACACGCTGTCTCTGTCTAGTTTTGATCGGAATCAAACAGCAGATATACGAAACTGTTTGAAAAGCGGACAGCACTCTAAGGTGTAGGTCTGGAAAAACGGAAAAACTCCTTGGCTTTTTTTTCCACAGTCACACACAGATAGCTTCTATTTGTCCGTGATACAAGGCAGTACACGGTAGTGTGTGAGGAGCATACACCACTATACAGTGTGTATATGGAAAATTGCCAATCTCCGTCTATTTGTATAGGGACTGACACATGCTGTCTCTGTCTAGTTTTAACCGTACTAAAACAGCAGATATATGAAACTGTTTGAAAAACGGACAACTCTCTAAGGTGTAGGTCTGGAAAAATGGAAAAACTCTTCAGCTTGTTCTTCCAGAGTCACACCCAGATAGCTTCTATTTGTCCGTGATACAAGGCAGTACACGGTAGTGTGTGAGGAGCGTACACCGCTATACAGTGTCTGTATGGAAAATTGTCAATCTCCGTCTATTTGTATAGGGACTGACACACGCTGTCTCTGTCTAGTTTTAACCGTACTAAAACAGCAGATATACGAAACTGTTTGAAAAATGGACAACTCTCTAAGGTGTAGGTCTGGAAAAATGGAAAAACTCCTTGGCTTGTTCTTCCAGAGTCACACCCAGATAGCTTCTATTTGTCCGTGATACAAACCGGTACACGGTAATGTGTGAGAAGCGTACACCGCTATACGATGTGTGAAAAAATGAACGCTCAGTAACTCACCAGGACAAAATAATAAAAGTTGGAGTGCTTTGAAAAAAGCGGTTTGAACAGAAGTGTGCACACAGCAATGCAGCTAGTAGGTAGCCTTAAAAGGCAGGCTAATCACCACCAGCACTGCTGCACACAACAAAAATCCTCCCCTTTCACTGCACACTAACTGTACAGTGAAAAGCGCTATCAGCAGAAGCAGTTTTTTTTTCTTCTTCCCTGCCTAATGTTCTCCCTATTCAGGTATCAGCGGCAGCACCGCTCCCTATTGTAAGATCGGCAGAAGTAAAATGGCGGTCGGCATTCACAGCCTTTTATACTCACTGTGACGCCACACAAAGCCAGCCAATCACTTCAATGCCCTTGTCTAAGATGGTGGTGGCCGCTGCCTATGTCATCACATTGCCCACAGTGTGCGTCCTCCATCATTGGGTGAGAAAAGGCACTGGAAGCATTATTTGAAACGCAACTTTGGCGCTCTGATTGGCGACCTCATGGCCGACCTCACGCTATGGTCGGGTTTAGATTGGCAAAACCCGACTTTATCTAAAGTCGGCTATTTTTGAATTTGACCGACCCGTTTCGCTCAACTCTAATTGCTAGCTTTTTGCTTGTCAGTGCACATAAATATATGCATACATACATATACACTCACTGGCCACTTTATTAGGTACACCTGTCCAACTGTGTGTTAAGACTTAATTTCTAATCAGCCAATCACATGGCGGCAACTCAGTGCATTTAGGCATGTAGACATGGTCAAGACAATCTCCTGCAGTTCAAACCGAGCATCAGTATGGGGAAGAAAGGTGATTTGAGTGCCTTTGAACGTGGCATGATTGTTGGTGCCAGAAGGGCTGGTCTGAGTATTTCAGAAACTGCTGATCTACTGGGATTTTCACGCACAACCATCTCTAGGGTTTACAGAGAATGGTCCGAAAAAGAAAAAAAATCCAGTGAGCGGCAGTTCTGTGGGTGGAAATGCCTTGTTGATGCCAGAGGTCAGAGGAGAATGGGCATACTGGTTCGAGCTGATAGAAAGGCAACAGTGACTCAAATTGCCACCCGTTACAACCAAGGTAGGCAGAAGAGCATCTCTGAACGCACAGTGCGTCGAACTTTGAGGCAGATGGGCTACAGCAGCAGAAGACCACACTGGGTACCACTCCTCTCAGCTAAGAACAGGAAACTGAGGCTACAATTTGCACAAGCTCATCGAAATTGGACAGTAGAAGATTGGAAAAACGTTGCCTGGTCTGATGAGTCTCGATTTCTGCTGCGACATTCGGATGGTAGGGTCAGAATTTGGCGTAAACAACATGAAAGCATGGATCCATCCAGCCTTGTATCAACGGTTCAGGCTGGTGGTGGTGGTGTCATGGTGTGGGGAATTTTTTCTTGGCACTCTTTGGGCCCCTTGGTACCAATTGAGCATCGTTGCAACGCCACAGCCTACCTGAGTATTGTTGCTGACCATGTCCATCCCTTTATGACCACAATGTACCCAACATCTGATGGCTACTTTCAGCAGGATAATGCGCCATGTCATAAAGCTCGAATCATCTCAGATTGGTTTCTTGAACATGACAATGAGTTCACTGTACTCAAATGGCCTCCTCAGTCACCAGATCTCAATCCAATAGAGCATCTTTGGGATGTGGTGGAACGGGAGATTCGCATCAGGGATGTGCAGCCGACAAATCTGCGCCAACTGTGTGATGCCATCATGTCAATATGGTCCAAAATCTCTGAGGAATGCTTCCAGCACCTTGTTGAATCTCTGCCACGAAGAATTGAGGCAGTTCTGAAGGCAAAAGGGGGTCCAACCCGTTACTAGCATGGTGTACCTAATAAAGTGGCCAGTGAGTGTATATATACATACATATATACACAAATTCACAGGCCAAGTTCATCCAGTGACAAAAAGAATGAGACATCATCACCTCCTGTGTCACAAGAGAAGTCAGAAATTGTGTGAAAGTGTGAATTTTTTTGGTCAAACTCATTTTTAAAGCTCCCATATTTAAACTCATTCAGCTGAATAGAAACACCTTATTCATTCCTAATTTAGAAAACAGATCAGAATGAGTTTAATAGGATATTCAGTAATCTCATAAGAAAAATACAATCTGGAAAAAATCCTTAGCTATATAGATGTGTAATTGTAGGTTACAACATTAAAAGGCCAGTCCACATGGAGATTTCATATAAAATTTTAGAACAGATTTAGATCAAAAACATCTGAAAAAGTTGTTAGAAATTAGTGCTGTTGAAGCAGGCAATATGATGGATGCTTCCAGCTATGGCAATAGTATAGCAAGTTGTGATATTTGCATAGTGCACTGCTTATTTAAAGTGACTAATAGTAAATCAAATGGAGTTTCTGGTTTGGCTACTAAGTCAAGGTGCGTTAAAGAGTCAGTATTGCTTTATATGATTGCTACATCCAATAGTTGAAGCTAGAGATCAAGTCCTCTTCCTCTATGAACAAGCTATTTGCATATTTCAGTTCACTGAGAAGCATTGCAAGGTCTTTATGTCTTTTTATACCAGCTTGGCCCTTTCCACAAGGAGAAACAATTCGTCTTAGACTACCAGTCATTGATCTCTCACCTAACCAAATCACATTTCCTGCTTTGCACTGAAGAGAGGCAAACATCCCTTTACACATGTCTGCAAATGGAGTTTCTGGTTTGGCTTCTTATGGTATGCTCGTGTTGACATGCATTTGTTCTTGATTAGGCCAGATGTGTTTTTCTTCAGTGGGTCAAGAACCATAGGCCATTGTCCATATGAGCTTGAACATTGACTCTTGAATTGATGTGTTTTTCTTCAGTGGGTCAAGAGACACAGGTCATTGTTCATATGGACCTAAACATTGACTCTTGAATTGATTATTGTGTTGCTGTCTTTGGAGGACAGGACACTGGGTAATTGAACAATTGATGTTTGCTAATATGTTGATTACCCATTGTACCAGGCTATGCAGTTTGCTGACCTGCAAAATATGAAGGATAATCTATGCAAATTGATTGAAAATGTGAGCAATGAGAGAGAACCTCATCCCACCTTCCCCCTGACCTGTAGATGATGGCCTGAAGGATATTTGTGAAGCGGGAATCTGCCTCTGTTCCCAGGGACATTCTACAGGATGTCAGCTGGCCCTAGCTGGAGGAATACATATCTGCTCTACTTACCATCACTGAACCTTCAAAGATGTTTGGAGAATCTAGGTTGGGACAATCTGGTCAAATGACCACATACCTTACTACACTCAGTCAGTATCCCTAGCTTACTACTACATTCTCTCTGTGGGTGCCTGCCAAAAGTGGGGTGCTATTGGTTTGGGTAGTAGGCCGTGGATGCCCCAAAGTAGCAGCTGCTCTAGTCCTGGTGAGAGGGAGGGTGAGGCTCTGTCTTTTGCACCATCTTGTGTATTTGCCGGGAATATTCTATAATCATTGCCACACTGTTTTTCCTTCATCCTGTGTTGTTTGAGTAGTATTCTACCCATGGAAATACAGTAACTGCAGGCATTCAGTGGAATGAGTCCTAGTCTTTCTGTAGTCAGCCGGGCCAGCGGGCAAGAGCACCCACTGACTCTCATGTCTCCACACATGTCATGTGGCAAAATTTGTTAGATGGACTTTTTGGTTTGCTACATCCAATAGTTGGTGCTAGAAATCAAGTCCACTTCCTCCCTGCAGAGGCTATTTCCATATTTCAATTCACAAAGGGGCATTGCAAGGCCTATAACTATTCTTACGCCTGCTTTGCACTCTGCACAAGGAGAAACAATACCCCTTCAACCTCCAGTCAAGGGTATCTCACCTAGCCAAATCAGATTTCCTGCTTTACACTGAAGAGAGTAAATCATCCCCATACACGTGTCTGAAAATGGAGTTTCTGGTTTGGCTTCTTATTCTAAGTAATGTGGCAAGGCTCTCTTAAGTTTCAGTATTGACTTTTTGATTTGCTACATCCAATAGGTGGTGCCAAAGATCAAGTCCTCTTCTTCCTTTCCGAAAAGAATATTTGCATAATAGTTAACTGTTAATGTTGTGTGGTAGCAAATGCTCGATCTGTGCATGCAGTGCAGCTGAGGCTCTATGTAGGAAAGATAAACCTTCAAGCTACTACCACTGCTGTTTGTGTAGGAAAAGATAAAATGATCACAAGGCGGAAATAAGTTATAAGAACCGTTTTTATCATGTGGCATGTTTGTAGGAGCAAATGTTCCTATACGTATATCAATAAAAACTCAATCAAGGTGAGAGTGGCAGTATATCTACTATAAAGTCCTTTCAGTCGGAATGAGCGATAACTTGTTGTTCTGCTGCTAAACGAAAGCAGAAATGAATAAGCCTGGGGAAAAAGAGAAATCTCTGCTCTGTGTGCTACACATGTACCTAAGTGAAGGAACAAATCAGAAAAGAGAGGAATCATATTTAATTCCTCCTATCGTAGTCTGGGGATCTATCATTCATTTGTTATACATCATCCTTCTCCTGAGGAGGTGCTACAAGGATGCAGTGTAGAGAAAAGCAATAGGATATCAGTCCGTCTATACCACACTACTCAGTATAATGCTGCTGGCAGGAAACGGATGCCTTTGATTCATCTTGGGATATACATCCACCAAAGGCAGCTAAAGAGAATATTAGAGAGGCTTTTCTTGCTTTTTTTGTAATCAATTTTCCACGGCAGAGCAGTTCTCGGAGCAGACGAGAAGCAGTTTGTTTTAATCAGGAGCAGCTCTTTGAAATGAAACACATTTTCATTTTCTTCTGGAGCTAAGGGTTAAACTCAAAGGACGGAAATGACAGAAATAGAACTCAAGGTTCTCCCACACTAGGTGAAAGAGTATATTGTAATCACTGCAAATTATACAGGGAAAATCTGGGATATCACAACAAGATACCGTATAACAAGTTTTATTTTAGCACATTTGTTAGACATCTCTTCTCTACCTAAAATTAACTCTGAAGAGCTCATTTTATTATTCTTTGACTGTCATATCTGTTTGATGCACAAATTGTAAAAATGAATTGCAATTCAAATATGATCAGCTTCAGAGTTATCCAAAAGTAAAATGGTGATTCTGTATAAGAGAGAGCTAAGGTCCGGCTCAGTAGGAGTAATAAAACATCTTCTTCAACAATATGCTGAAAAACAGAATGGACAGCACCTCCAAAAACACAGGTCAACGAAAAAAAATTTTTTTTCTGGTGTCCAAAATATTTTAATGAATTTGGGGTATTTTTGGGGTGCTGATTCTGAATATGTCATCAGTTTTGCCAGATTGGCTCAAGTTTTTGAGATTTTTGGTATCTTATTTATAGCACTTGTTGGTAAATGCGACGCATCATCTCATTAATTTCTTTGGATTAGTACTTGAACTGAGCAGTTCTCAATATAGTTTTGTGTTAATTAGTGTTCTAAAAGTTTGTTCATAGCTTGATTTTTGCACTAACTTTATGTTGTTGTCTGTTTTCCAGTGAAAAGCATGAACTCATCATGAAGAAGTTGTCTTAACGATCCAGACTCATTCTGTTACATTTGTGGTGAATATACACTGCCAAAACATAGAAGAAACATAACACACTTCGTAAAAAAAGTGTATTTTGCCTATTTTGGGGTTATGCTTGGGGACCAAGACAAGTTTTGGGCACCACACATAGTGTGCAAAGCATGTATCGAATTATTACGAAAATGGAGCAAAGGACAAAGAAAAAGCTTCAAATTTGGTGTTCCAATGGTGTGGAGAGAGCCAAAAAATCATCATGATGACTGTTATTTCTGTGCAGTGCAAGTGCAAGGATTCAATAAGCATAAGAAACGAAAATGGGAGTAACATGGAATCTGCAAGAAGGCCTGTCCCTCATTGTGAAGATGTGCCTGTACCTGTGTTTACCATAAATAACAGTCATCATGATGATTTTTTGGCTCTCTCCACACCATTGGAACACCAAATTTGAAGCTTTTTCTTTGTCCTTTGCTCCATTTTCGTAATAATTCGATACATGCTTTGCACACTATGTGTGGTGCCCAAAACTTGTCTTGGTCCCCAAGCATAACCCCAAAATAGGCAAAATACACTTTTTTTACGAAGTGTGTTATGTTTCTTCTATGTTTTGGCAGTGTATATTCACCACAAATGTAACAGAATGAGTCTGGATCGTTAAGACAACTTCTTCATGATGAGTTCATGCTTTTCACTGGAAAACAGACAACAACATAAAGTTAGTGCAAAAATCAAGCTATGAACAAACTTTTAGAACACTAATTAACACAAAACTATATTGAGAACTGCTCAGTTCAAGTACTAATCCAAAGAAATTAATGAGATGATGCGTCGCATTTACCAACAAGTGCTATAAATAAGATACCAAAAATCTCAAAAACTTGAGCCAATCTGGCAAAACTGATGACATATTCAGAATCAGCACCCCAAAAATACCCTAAATTCGATGAAATATCTTTGGCACCAAAAATGCTGTTGACCAGTGAAATCATACAATGACCTAATGCCATTAGTCAAAAATATATATAACTGAACATGATGTTCTTAGATTAACATTCTGATCAAACTGCATGAAGCCCACTGTCACATCACGGTGAACCTCTTAGTGGGTCCCTATCGCACTAACTGAGCAGAGCTGCTTGCTGACCACCCCTGCAGTGACAATGAACCAGAATAGTGCATGACCCGGTGCCTCACAGCTCAGTGTTAGTGCTGTGTGGCAGCCATTGTTGCTGTGGCTTTGTGCTGGTGGAGCAGCATGGTCTGGAGTCATGGGGACTTTGTCTTGCAGCATAGCCGCTGTGAGGTACAAGGCTATCTGCCCTGCCAGTGCATTGTCACTGCGACAGTGGATGGCGTGTAAGGGGAAGGAACTAACTAGGCATGTTTCCTCCATGAAGGGTCCGGAACTGTCAGGGCTGTCACCTATCTTACGGGGTAGAAAGCTTGAAACCCCAGAGCATACTCTGAGTTTGAGAAAAGTGGGCATGACTAAGTGAACAGAGCTGCAGTGTGCGAGTGACCAGACAGTTTGGTCAGGAACATCGGGTGCATAGAACGCTTGTGAGGTAAAATCAGCTGAGAGGCGTCTGGGCAGAGCAGAGCAGAGCCTGGGATGGCAGAGAGCTTTGACAGGAGAGAGTCAACTGAGTAGCGCTCAGACAATGCTGTCCCAGCTGACATCAGTGCCCTCACTGAGACCACTGTCAGTACTGACCGTGAAAGACAAGGTCTGTGAACGGGACTTAGGCATGTGTCGATTTGGCACAGCGAACCTGACTGCCTATTGTAAACTGTGTTTGGGCAGTGCTGCTAATCTCTGTAGTGCTGGGACACTCACTGCTGAGGATCAGGATGTATCCCTCTTCATCACCTTATCTGCTGGACCCAAGACCCGCATCAGGATCCCGAGGATTCGCCGCCATCATCAGAACCATGGTAGGACACCGCCAAAGTCATAAGATACTACATCATTTACCTCAGGATTGTGACAGACCCCCACTGCAAAGCAATCTAGGCAGCACCAGTCACAGACAGAAGTTCAAGCAAAAAAGGAAGCACAATGTAGCGCCAAACCATGCAAACATGAAAAATGAATTGCATTGCTGCATTAGAAATATGAAAAATGAAATATGAAAAATTGAGAAAGTTTAGGGAATAAAATGGCCAAGTTATGTGTACCTGGAAGCCACATTAAGGCATTTCTCATTTTCCAGGTCCCTATTCTATGCCAATCCTAACTAAGACTGTAGTCTCCATCTGAATGGGAACCTAAGAAAAATCCTCTGTTAGGACTGAAGTCTATATCTCTGTGGAGGGGAAATGGCCCTGGTTTAATTAAAACGCCTGCAGCTAACAGGTGGAGTGCTCAGTCAGAAGGTAAATGAATACAAATTTCAAAAACTGACTGTCACATCCAAGCATAAGCATAGTGTGAACAGGTGCTTAACCTAGAGTCACCAACTCATATACAGTCAAGCAAAAAGGAAGCACACTGTAGCGCCAAACCATGCAAACATGAAAAATGAATAATAAATTGCATTACTACATTAGAAATATGAAAAATGAAATATGAAAAATTGAGAAAGTTTAGCGCATAAAATGGCCAAGTTATGTGTACCTGGAAGCCACGTTAAGGCATTTCTCGTTTTCCAGGTCCCTATTCTATGCCAATCCTCACTAAGCCTGTAGTCTCCATCTGAATGGGAACCTATGAAAAATCCTCTGTTAGGACTGAAGTCTATATCTCTGTGGAGGGGAAATGGCCCCTACTCAGGACCACACTACCGAATCTGCAGCTTACACTATCTGTAGAAATTTCATTCTAGTATATGGCTGCCCGAAAAGAATTCACTCAGATCAAGGTGCCTTCTTCTTAGGGCGAGTCATGGAGGAGCTACACTATTTGTTTGGAATTGAGAAATCTACTACTACCCCTTACCACCCTCAGGGCAATGGAGCATGTGAACAGGTAAATCGAACTCTTATTCAGATGTTGATGACCATAGAAGATTGAAAGGCTCGATGGCCGGATTTTGTAGCAGAACTAATGTGGGTGTACAACAATCAGGTACATCGCACCACAGGATACACACCTTGTACTCTACTTTTTGGCAGGCAAGGAAAAGAGATCACCGAACTGGAGCTGGACCCAGAGGAGAACTACCCACGGACGGGGGTGTCCACCTGGGTTCCGAGAACACCATCATCGATTGCAGACTCTACATCGTCTGGTGCAGACCCAGTTTCCAGAATTTGAACACCCAGAGATGGCTCCTCTACGGGGACAGCTCTACAGGCCGGAGACCGGGTACTAGTTAAAGAAAAACGTCCTTGAGACAAGTTAGATTATCGATGGGAGAATACTCTGTATAGTGTATGGCAGCGAGTCAGTTTGGAAGGGCCTATCTATGAAATTCAGCCTGAGGGGGCCGATGATGCTCTAACTCGTATTTTGCACCAAAGCATGTTGCGCCCCTGTGTGTCTAGAGACCCTATGCAAATAGAGAAAGAAGAGCACAATGCTTCTCAGAATCTTCTATCATTCACTAGTGAAGATGACGAATGCCCTGAACCACCAAGGGCAGAACCAGAAGAAGAACAGAAACCTGAGACCCCTGGGACTCCTGAAATTCCTACAAGGGCTGTTTCTCCAGGGATGAGCGTGCCCCCACCTTTGTCCATTCTGACAGATTCTATTACTCAAGAAGAACCAACTGATATTCCCAGTTTATGATGTTCTGAACGTTCGACAGCAAGAAAACCCCCTCATTGATTTGATCAGGATAGTTTTGTTTTGCAACAAGTTGTTCGTAACATAGAAGAATGTTAACGCATACTTCAAGAACTCTCACCCAGGGACTGGCGGTCACAAAGAGAGGGACAATGTAAGGGGAAGGAACTAACTAGGCATGTCTTCTCCATGAAGGGTCTGTCACCTATATTGCAGGGTTGAAAGCTTTAGACTCCAGACCGTACTCTGTGTTTGAGAAAAGGGGGTGTGACTAGGCGGACAGAGCTGCAGCACGCGAGTGACCAGACAGTTTGGGCGGGAACTTTTGGGTGCATGGGACACCTGTGAGGAAAAATCAGCTGAGAGGTGTTTGGGCAGAGCAGAGCAGAGCCCAGAGTGCTTTGACAGGAGACCGTTGACTGAATACTGCTCAGAAACCGCTGTCCCAGGTGACATCACTGCCCTCGCTGAGACCCCTGACACAGCAGAAAATGCTGCCACAGCTGCCCCCGCTGACAGTATTGACCGTGAGAGACAAGGTCTGTGAACGGGACTTAGGCATTCACAAAATTGGCAGCGAACTGGGCTGCCCATTGTAAACTGTGTTTGGGCAGTGCTGCAAATCTCCATAGTGTTGAGACACTCAACGCTGCAGATAAGGATGCATCTCTCTTCATCACCTCATCTGTTGGACCCAAGACCAGCATCAGGATCCCGAGGATTCCATGCTATCGCCAGGACCACGGGAGGACACCGCCAATGTCAAAAGATCATCATTTACCTCAGGATTGTGACAGACCCTCACTGCAACACAATCTAGGCAGCACCAGTCACAGACAGAAGTTCAACAGTGACTGGTGATAAGTTATATTTTATTGTATTCATCATCCGGCATCTGCATTCTAAATAAACAATAATAATGAAAACCCGGTGTGGGTCCCCTGTATTTTTGATAATCAGCCAGGCAAAACTGTCAGCTGGAGGCTTCATCCTTCAGCTGTCAGCATTAGCAAGACTGGTTATAAACAACAGAGGGGTCCCCACGCTATTCAAATAATTTTTTTTTTTAAAAATGATGTGGGTCCTCCCCCATTTTTGACAACCAGCCTTGCTAAAGCAGACAGCTGGGAAATGATATTCTGAGGCTTTTAAGGGGCCATGGATATTGATCCCCCCAGCCTAACAGTAGCAGCTCACAACTGTGTAGAAAAGGCACATCTATTAGATCCCCCAATTTTGGCGGTTTGCCTGGCTCTTCCCACACGCCCTGTAGTACTGGCAAGTGGGGTTCATATTTATGGGGTTGATGTCACCTTTGTATTTTCTGGTGACATCAAGCCCACAGATTAGTAATGGAGAGATGTCAATAAGACACCTATCCATTACTAATCCTATAGTTGTATTATAAATAAAGACACAGCAAGTATAAAGTCTTTTATTTGAAATAAAAACGAAGCACAATTTTCTTTTTTTCATTTAAAAATAGCAAACACAGTTCTAATCACATATCACCCATTCCATTGAATCCTTCATCTTCTGTAATGAAGCAAAAATAAAAAAAACAACCATATCCCTCACCTGTCTGTCGTTCCATCCCACATTGCAGCCCCTAGCAGTCAATTTTGCCTTGCTGGTTATCAAAAATACAGGGGAATCCATTCTGCTATTTTTTTTAGTCATTTATTTAGAGTGCTGGCGCCGGTTGATGAATATTCCCATCAGCTGCAGCATGCTCTCGCTGTTATTAGCGGCAGCAGGCATAGGCTGATGGGAGCAGTAGTCTCATCAACCTATGCCAGTGACCAGAAGTAAACTTTTTACCTCCAATCACAGCTGCAGGCCCACACTGTTTTTTGACAGTGTGGGAATTGCAACTGTCTGACAGGTGGTAATAATTTTACCGCCAATCAAAAGCAGTGTTTTCAGCGCTGTCATGTGCATGTTCAAACCCAGTGTTCAGGAGGCCCAACTCGAATAGTAACATGGACTTGCTTTTCAATTCGGGTTTGCCCATCTCTATTGAAGAGTTAACAGTTAGCTAGCCCTATAGATGGGTGGAGTATTTAGGAGTAAGGAGACAGCTACTTTCTAGTTACAGGGAGTTAGTAGTTAGTGAGTAGTTCTGAGGGAAGATGGATGTGGATCACGTTACTGGGTGGTGTGTAATAGGAAGATTGTTGACACTGCAAGTCCAGAAAGTAACTGCACTGAAGAAAAATTGGCAGAGATACCCAGACATGTCCAGAAAATCCCTGGCCCTGAAAAGTGAGCCTGACAGGAAGGAGCCAGCTGTATTGAGTATGGCCTAAGCAGATATAGAGCTGTGCGTTGTAGGCCCAAGACAGCTAGTAAAGTGAAAAAATATTGAACTTTCCAGGCTGGAACAAGGGTTCTACTGCATAGCTGGGCTATAGCTAGGAACCAGAATGAAAACAACATGAGATGAAATGTTCAAGTTATTCATGCTTTGTAATTGACAAAAATTTTGAAAACTCTATGCCACTACTTGCAAATCATAAGTCTGTGTAAAACGGACATTAAAGTGAAAACCAAGCCATGTCACTGGTGTCTGGGGTAACAGAACTACGCCTTAACCTTTGCGACCATTACAGTGAAACACCCATACTGAATAGTCATGCATCAGGCTTACAAGTGAACGCTAGATCTTCTCTGCCATTAACATGAGGTCAAAGACTATTGTGAAATAAATTTTTGGCACTCAACTAGAAATGATTGGTAGAATTTTATTCGCAGTCATAATAGACGTTTCGGTCAATTCATTCTGACCTTTCTCAATATACTGCAACGGTACAGAAGTTGAAAAGAATATATAATAACAATAAATCAAAACTATGAACAATAATGTATGATCATCACATCAAGAAATAAAGACATCAAAATCATGTGCATGAGTGGTGGGAAGACCTAGATATAAAATGTGAACAAGAGGTAAAAGTCACAGAAAACGAAAAAAAGGAGGGGGGGGAAATAAAGTATGAAACATACCCGACTGCTCTTGAGATGTAGAGAAAAATTGTGTGGCAGATATCTAGATTCAAATATATGTTCATGTCAGTCAAAACAAGAAACCGGGGTGAGGTAAATATGTTCAGTACATGGGATCACTTACATAAAGGTATAACAGGGAGCAAAAGGGTCCGTGAATCAATTGCCTACGGTCCGAATGAGGCCTAAGTCGATATGAAAAAATAAGCCTTGTTATATGTTGACTATGGTAGGAGCATCGGTTTAAATATATATAGCAATCTGTGTATGAGGAAAATGACCAACCTGTGGTATATCATACAAAATTTCGTATGTCCTGCGACATGGGTCACTGGTATAAATGTACCTAGGCAATAAATAAGGTGTAAATAGATCTCTCCAGATCATACATTGATTGTTGAAGAAAATATATATACAGAGGATATATAATGAAAACCGTACCATATATGTCTCTATATGCAGGGTGATGGGACCCGGACCATAAATACACTAGAGATAAGTCTGTATGTCCCTGATCATGATATCCTTGTAAGTACTTGTCAATTCAAATCTGTATTGCCCCGTAATTTCCTTTTTCTATCTGAAACCATGATCAAAAAATACATCTTAGATGTCTGGCTTTCAGCCAGAATAAGTCATAAATATCTGACATTCAGCGTAAAAGAGCATGTCCCAAGAAAAATGTGTACCCACCATCAATGAACTTGGTAATGAGGCCCGGGTCCAGAACTCTGATTACCAATGCGGTCTATATAAGAGAATGTGGGTCAAAATGCGTCCCTACCGAAGGAATGACAATATATGAAAAGGTAAACTAGTGAGGTCCCTTACCAGTAGTAGATAGTAGTGTCTCCTGCCACAATGTAACTCGGCATCCACCGCTTGTTCATGGGCAAGGTGACAGTGGAAGGCGCTCATTTTTAAACATTAGGGGCGGGACTAACAATCCGGCCGTAAAACCGGAAGTACGTCACCGGAAGTGACGTCGCGCTATGTGATAGTGTCAAATGACACTCGAAAGGGAATGTAAACATGAGATCCCTCATGATAAGTAGTGTACATGGCACAATGGCACAAACACAGACATAGGAGTGTATGAGAAATGTTATTTATTGGGAAGAATACGATATTTAGAGCAAACTATAATGTATATATAAGGCAGCGGCTAAGGAGATAGGAGAAATAGGAAAACGAGATGAGGAGAGGTCAGGGATCCAGAAGGAAGGGTCGGGAGGTGACAAATTGCATGTTGTCTATTCAATAGCGACGGCTCTGTAAAAGACAAAACTGTATGTCAATGAACATATATAAAAAAAGGATATGTATAAATGGCTACATAGTAGTAGTATATCAGTGTTTCCAATGTATAATATATATGCTGCAGAATATACCTGGTAAAACACAAAACTATGCATTACCCATGAGTTAAGTATCTATAACGTCCTCACATCGGTGAAATAAGTCCGTTAGGGATTTGCAAATAATGAAGATACCCCATTGTTATAAGTTCAAATAAAGGACAAAAGATCGTATTCCCTATTGAGACCCCTTGGAGATAGGGTCTCCAGCTCATGAATCCAGTAAGCCTCTCTCTTTTTTAGAGTCTGGATCCGGTTGCCCCCTCGTCTTGGCAATGGGATCTGTTCAATAACCTGGAATTTCAATTGGGGTATCGTATGTCCTGCACTAATGAAGTGATGGGGTAGGGGTAATAATGTGTTGCTGCATCTTATGGTGGACTTGTGTTTACTTATGCGGTCTTTTATGGATTGTGTGGTTTCACCAATATAAAGGAGGCCACATGGGCACTTGATCAAATATACCACGTACGACGTTTCGCAGGTGGAATAGTCCTTAATCTTATAGCGTTTACCTGAATGTGGATGATGGGCCTTTTCCTGGGAGAGAGATAACTTATCCACCACTTGGTCCCAGATCTGGTGCATTCTCTCCACCACAGTGTCAACACCTGGGCAGGCAGAGGGCTCCACCTGCCCTGAAGAAAATCGAGGATGAAACCCAAAGTTACAAAAAAAAGGTGACATCAAAGAGGCAGAACTAGCTCTATTATTTAAAGCAAATTCAGCCAAGGGCAAAAATGAAACCCAATCATCCTGATCAGCAGAAATAAAACATCTCAAATATGACTCCAAGGTCTCATTTGTTCTCTCTGTCTGCCCATTGGTCTGAGGGTGAAAAGCAGAGGAGAATGACAACTGAATTCACAGCCTGGAACAGAAAGTTCTCCAAAATCTATACACAAACTGGACTCCTCTGTCACATACAATGTTCTCAGGAATCCCGTGCAAACGAACCACCTGTTGTAAAAACAGGGGCACCAACTCAGAGGAAGACGGCAACTTAGGGAGTGGTACACGATGAACCATCTTAGAGAACCTATCACAAATCACCCAAATAACAGTCATCCTCTGAGAGACAGGCATATCAGAGATGAAATCCATTGAAATATAGGTCCATGGCCTCTTGGGGACAGGCAAAGGCATCAACAACCCACTAGAGCGAGAATACGATTTAGACCGGGAGCACGTCCCACAGGACTGCACAAAATTCCTGACATCACGAGACAAGGAGGGCCACCAAAAAAACCAACTCACCAGATCTCAAGTACCAAAAATACCTGGATGACCAGCCAAAGCAGAGCAATGAACTTCAGACATCACTCTCTTCTTCCACTGGTCAGGAACATACAACTTTCCACTGGGACAACGCTCAGGTTTGTCCTCCTGGAACTCTTCCAGAGCACGTCTCAAATCGGGCGAGATGGCAGAAAGAACTACCCCTTCCCCTAAGATGGTAGCAGGCTTGGTCACCACAGGAGAATCAGCAAAGAAGCTCCTAGAGAGGGCGTCTGCCTTGACATTCTTTGTTCCAGGAAGAAAAGAAACCACAAAATCAAAACGTGTAAAAAACAAGGCCCACCTAGCCTGTCTAGGGTTCAAGCGCTTAGCCGACTCTAGGTAAATCAAATTCTTGTGGTCAGTGAGGACCACGACTTGATGCTTAGCTCCCTCCAACCAATGTCTCCACTCCTCAAATGCCCATTTCATGGCCAACAGTTCCCTATTCCCCACATCATAGTTACGTTCAGATGGAGAGAACTTTCGGGAAAAGAAAGCACAGGGATTCATTTTAGATGTTACAGGATCCTTTTGGGACAATACAGCTCCTGCACCAATCTCAGAAGCATCCACCTCTACCTGGAATGGAAGTGAGACATCAGGTTGCCGCAAAACCGGGGCGGAGGTGAATCTTCGCTTCAGCTCCTGAAAGGAAGAAACAGCCTCCGGAGACCAATTTAACACATCAGCACCCTTCTTAGTCAAATCAGTCAATGGCTTGGCAATACTAGAAAATTTTGCTATAAATTTCTGATAAAAATTAGCAAAACCCAAAAACTTCTGGAGGGCCTTCAAAGAAGTGGGCTGAACCCAATCGTGAATGGCCTGTACCTTGGCCGGGTCCATTTCAATAGTTGACGGGGACAAAATAAATCCCAAAAAAGAAATCCTCTGTACTCCAAAAAGGCATTTAGATCCTTTGACATACAGGGAATTCTCCCTCAAGATCCGGAACACAGTCCAAATATGTTCCACATGAGAATCCCAATCCTTGGAGAAGATCAAAATATCATCCAGATAGATAATCAAAAATGTATCGACAAAATCTCGGAAAATATCGTTCATGAAGCACTGGAAGACAGAAGGGGCATTAGTGAGCCCAAAAGGCATCACCAGGTACTCAAAATGTCCCTCCGGAGTATTAAACGCCGTCTTCCATTCATCCCCATGCTTAATGCGAATAAGATTATACGCCCCCCTGAGGTCAAGCTTGGTAAACCAGCAAGCACCTTTAACTCTGGAGAATAGATCAGAAATCAGGGGTAACGGATACTGATATTTAACAGTAATTTTGTTGAGGGCACGATAATCAATACAAGGTCTTAATGATCCATCCTTTTTGGCTACAAAAAAACCCCGGCACCTAAGGGTGACGAGGATGGTCTAATATGACCCTTCTCCAACGCCTCCTTAATATAGGATCGCATAGCCTCGTGCTCGGGTACAGATAAATTGAAGAGCCGACCCTTGGGAAATTTACACCCCGGGCTCAGTTCAATTGCACAGTCATAACTCCTATGAGGAGGCAGAGACGCAGACTCATTCTCACTAAATACATCATAAAAGTCGGCCAAATAATCACGAACATCCTGATATACCAGAATTTCAACAAGATTTCCTACCGTGTTACAAACGTCCTCGTAACATACGTGACACTCTGATCAAAGCTGATATAGGATCAGGACCACGCCCCTCCACACAGAGGTTCTTATCACAACCAAGAACCGGTACTTACCCATGTTTACATTGTAATCAATGCAGCAATGTCCTCAAGGGGAATTACATCCATCATCCACATTCAGGTAAACGCTATAAGATTAAGGACTATTCCACCTGCGAAACGTCGTATGTGGTATATTTGATCAAGTGCCCATGTGGCCTCCTTTATATTGGTGAAACCACACAATCCATAAAAGACCGCATAAGTAAACACAAGTCCACCATAAGATGCAGCAACACATTATTACCCCTACCCCATCACTTCATTAGTGCAGGACATACGATACCCCAATTGAAATTCCAGGTTATTGAACAGATCCCATTGCCAAGACGAGGGGGCAACCGGATCCAGACTCTAAAAAAGAGAGAGGCTTACTGGATACACGAGCTGGAGACCCAATCTCCAAGGGGTCTCAATAGGGAATACGATCTTTTGTCCTTTATTTGAACTTATAACAATGGGGTATCTTCATTATTTGCAAATCCCTAACGGACTTATTTCACCGATGTGAGGACGTTATAGATACTTAACTCATGGGTAATGCATAGTTTTGTGTTTTACCAGGTATATTCTGCAGCATATATATTATACATTGGAAACACTGATATACTACTACTATGTAGCCATTTATACATATCCTTTTTTTATATATGTTCATTGACATACATTTTTGTCTTTTACAGAGCCGTCGCTATTGAATAGACAACATGCAATTTGTCACCTCCCGACCCTTCCTTCTGGATCCCTGACCTCTCCTCATCTCGTTTTCCTATTTCTCCTATCTCCTTACCCGCTGCCTTATATATACATTATAGTTTGCTCTAAATATCGTATTCTTCCCAATAAATAACATTTCTCATACACTCCTATGTCTGTGTTTGTGCCATTGTGCCATGTACACTACTTATCATGAGGGATCTCATGTTTACATTCCCTTTCGAGTGTCATTTGACACTATCACATAGCGCGACGTTACTTCCGGCGACGTACTTCCGGTTTTACGGCCGGATTGTTAGTCCCGCCCCTAATGTTTAAAAATGAGCGCCTTCCACTGTCACCTTGCCCATGAACAAGCGGTGGATGCCGAGTTACATTGTGGCAGGAGACACTACTATCTACTACTGGTAAGGGACCTCACTAGTTTACCTTTTCATATATTGTCATTCCTTCGGTAGGGACGCATTTTGACCCACATTCTCTTATATAGACCGCATTGGTAATCAGAGTTCTGGACCCGGGCCTCATTACCAAGTTCATTGATGGTGGGTACACATTTTTCTTGGGACATGCTCTTTTACGCTGAATGTCAGATATTTATGACTTATTCTGGCTGAAAGCCAGACATCTAAGATGTATTTTTTGATCATGGTTTCAGATAGAAAAAGGAAATTACGGGGCAATACAGATTTGAATTGACAAGTACTTACAAGGATATCATGATCAGGGACATACAGACTTATCTCTAGTGTATTTATGGTCCGGGTCCCATCACCCTGCATATAGAGACATATATGGTACGGTTTTCATTATATATCCTCTGTATATATATTTTCTTCAACAATCAATGTATGATCTGGAGAGATCTTTTTACACCTTATTTATTGCCTAGGTACGTTTATACCAGTGACCCATGTCGCAGGACATACGAAATTTTGTATGATATACCACAGGTTGGTCATTTTCCTCATACACAGATTGCTATATATATTTAAACCGATGCTCCTACCATAGTCAACATATAACAAGGCTTATTTTTTCATATCGACTTAGGCCTCATTCGGACCGTAGGCAATTGATTCACGGACCCTTTTGCTCCCTGTTATACCTTTATGTAAGTGATCCCATGTACTGAACATATTTACCTCACCCCGGTTTCTTGTTTTGACTGACATGAACATATATTTGAATCTAGATATCTGCCACACAATTTTTCTCTACATCTCAAGAGCAGTCGGGTATGTTTCATACTTTATTTCCCCCCCTCCTTTTTTTCGTTTTCTGTGACTTTTACCTCTTGTTCACATTTTATATCTAGGTCTTCCCACCACTCATGCACATGATTTTGATGTCTTTATTTCTTGATGTGATGATCATACATTATTGTTCATAGTTTTGATTTATTGTTATTATATATTCTTTTCAACTTCTGTACCGTTGCAGTATATTGAGAAAGGTCAGAATGAATTGACCGAAACGTCTATTATGACTGCGAATAAAATTCTACCAATCATTTCTAGTTGAGTGCCAAAAATTTATTTTATATATTCTCTGGTGTGGGAACCTTTTTTGTGCACCATTTCAGCTGTGCCACGGTATACATATTGAAAGACTATTGTGAGACAGTGATTGGCATTGTTGTAAATGGCTGGTATGTGTCGCAGCGGAGGAGGTCCTCTGCCCTGTAAGCCTGTAATGTTGCTCTGGGACCTGTAGTTCCATGAGCTTTGTTTTTTTTATACTACGGGGCTTACAGTGTCAGTCGGAGAGCTGGGTGGGACTGGCTAACCACACACACTTCCCACCTATGGGGGTGGTTTCAGCTACATAATGTGACCATGGTTAGGGTCACATGGTCTAGGTTGCAAGGTCCTGCATGAGGTCAGGCATGTGTGTTCGAAGGTCCTATGGGTGGATGGACTTCCTGAAGAGCACATGGTGAGGCCGTGCACCTCGAAGGTCCCTGTGTTGGAAGGTCCAATGAATGGACGGACTTCCTGAAGAGCACATGGTGGGACCGTGGACCTGGATGGTCACTGTGTTGTAAGGTTCCACAAGGGGACTTGATTCCTGAAGAGCACAGGTTGAGACCATGTGTGTGCAGAGTCTGTGACAGCACTGTGTTTGGGAATCTACAGACCTTCTGAGGGTCTGGACTGTCAGGCGTGCCCCTGTTGCAAAGCATCAGATGAGACGGTGATCCTAGTATGGTAGCTTCCCCAGAAGCTAGGACTGATGTGGAGTCAGCGTGGGGAGCAGGAGCTCCTGAAAGGTAAATCAAGACAAGGGTGTTATAGTAAGGGCAGACAAGTATCTGTCATTGGAACAGACTGTTGGTGCTTGTTATGTTTCGTGGATGTTAATGAACTGTTCGACGGGCGGTCGCCCACGGTAACTGGACAAAGAGAAGTCCGGCGTGTTTAGGTACCGTGATTCAAATCCGTATACTACGAAGTGTTATGGATTATGTGAGGTCTGTGATGTGGTTCATGGCCTACAGAGGTTTATGAGTTGCATAATAAGCTGCATAGCCTGCTTAAGTGGAAATATGGTCCTGTGTGCTTCAAATCCCGCAGCCAAGTGAGTGTCCCTAATACACTCAGCAAGCGCTGCCTTAAGGCCCCGAGATCGCTGATTTTGTGATGCCACAGCGATCTCACCAGCGGTGTGACAGGGATCAGCGACAGGCCCCCCCGCCGTTTATCGCTGATCGATTGGCCTGGGCCATTTTTTGATCGCTGGTCTCCCGCTGGCCAGCACGCATCACTGCGTGTGGCAGTGAGAGACCAGTGATCAGCGACGCTGGACGTTGGTTTCTAATGTAAACATCGGGTATCCAGGAGCAGCGGCTCTTGGATACCCGATGTTTACCTTGAAAACCGGCGTACACGCTGGTTTCCAAGGTAAACAGCGGATATCCAAGAGCCGCCGCTCCTGGTTACCCGATGTTTACATTAGAAACCAGCTTGCTCACTAGTCCTGATCGCTGGAGGGGCTGTCTATGTGACAGCTCACCAGCGATCAGCCTAACAATGTCCCAGCGATCCCATCCATGTCGGATCGTTGGTGGGATCGCTGGGACATCGTTATGTATAACGGGGCCTTTACACTATAGAAGCAAAGATACAAATCCATATGCCTTTTTTTCAATCTGCAGTACATTGACTTAAAAACAGCTCTATAATAGAATATTTGTCCCTGATCTGCTCATTTCTTTTTAAATAACTTGTTTTGCTTTATTATTGTAAATCAGCCCATTTAAATTCTATAAAAATGTTATTCTATACTTGAAATAGCTATCATTGTCTCAAAGGAAAATCTACTTTTAGAAAATTTATTCATTTTATGCCATAAAACCATTTTCATTAATTGTATTCTGATCAGACCTGCCTGTAAAAGTTCAAAGACGTTTTGAAATGTTTGAGGTGATCCTCAGTGTTAATCAGGTTATATTGCAATATGATTGTAAAGGCCCTCCTGGGAGATAGCTTACTCTTCAAAGAGGACTGCGTAGATTACCTTTGACCCAAACTCCTGCTCTAGATCATCACTCTTTTGGTGTTTAGTGATGTTTCAAGCTGGATTGTCTTTTTTTTTCCGTTTATACAATATGCTAAAAAGTTCTGAACAATTATTCTTTTATTACAATATCTGCTATCAATTCATATCTTAACTGTCATTTGACCGTCTGCTGCCAGAAGGATTTGCTGTGGATTAGAGCACAGCAGGACAAAGTGCACAGTTCTTCTTTCTGGGATGGCATATCATTTTGCCTTTGTTCTATTGCCTTTTCTCATTTGTTTAAAAATTACTTGTAAGGAGTACCAACTCTAGAGTACATGTTTCTTCAACCTGGAACCTGCTTAACATGGTGTCACCCCTCACTGGAAAATCAAGCAATGTTTATTCATCCTGATTTTTAATTGGATTTGCCATGTTCCAATACAAGGTTTCATGAAATATAAGATGATCACAATAAATAACAATGTTCTGACAGCATGTAGTCATTGTGACAGTGAGAAATCCTGGAAATAAGTCTTTAATTTCCCTGTAGCACCATAAAATGTAAATAGCCGGCATTCAGAGTGCCGTATGTGACTCATATCATGGCTACCAGAATCTGTCTATTAATTATGATACTGGTATCATGGAGAAATAAGTAGATTTGATTAGCGGAGGATCGAACTAGAGACACATTTCCTGACATTTGAGATTTCACGCAACTTTGAAAAATTTTAGATTCAATTTGTTCCTCAAAAAAAAAAAATAAAACTTTCCAGATACCATTTCCCAGAGTGCTGAAGTATCAGAAAGTGAGCTAATGTTATTTTGCATGACTGCGCTGGCCTCCACATAATGTCTTACGTCTATGACATCTTTATGATTATCATATCATGCAAAGTGGTGGTCAGTACCGGGGCCATAACAGATCAGGGGTTCACTGCAAAGCGGGAAAACTAGGAGTAGACGAAAAAATGGAGAAGTTGTGACATGTTTCTACTATACCTTTCCTCTCACTGTTCCACTCCTGGTTTGGCTTACAAATACTAAGGTAAAAAAAAACTCACCAAGTACGCAAAATGTGCAAGTGGCCTAACCAAGTGACTCTGGAGATGGAAAACAACTCTACCATACAAACTGTGCTCTGCTGGGAACCGCTGATCTGTGATGGCCCGGGGGTACTGACCACAACTCTCTCTCCTGAAGAGTGTAAGCTCATATAATCAGTGGTGTCCTCATTCTCTATAACTCTCCCCTGTAGGTCGCAAGCGGGTTCCTCTCTCTTTCTCTCCCATAGAGTCCAAACTCTTAAGGTCAGCAGGGTCCTCTCGCTCTCTATCTCTTTCTTCTACAGAGTGTAAGCTCTTGTAATTAGTTCTGTCCTCACTCTGTATATCCAACCCATGTAGGGTGCAAGCTATTATGATCAGTGAGGTTCTCTCTACATTCTGTAATATGTGAGTTGTTAGAATCAGAGTGGTCCTCTGCTTCCTGCACAGTGTAAACTCTTATGATCAGCAGGGTCCACAGTCTCTCTCCTTTAGAGTATTATATCTTATGAACAAAAGGGTCATGTCTTTCTCTCTTGCCTGTAGAGTGTAATCTCTTCGATCAGAAGAGGACCTCTCTCACCTGCAAAGTGTACATTCTAATGGTCAGCTGGGTCCTCACTCATGCCTGTAAAATATAAACTCTTATGATCTGGGGTCCACTCTTTCTCCCCTTTACCAATATTTTCTGAGCAAATACAAATCTGTCACTTACCTCACAGGCAGGGCTAGTTTTAGGCAAAGTGAGGCCCTAAGCAAAGTGTAAAATGGGGCCCCAAATGCTAACATATAGCACATCACACAGAAGCATTTTGGTTGTATTTACATGCGCTGAGTTCAGGTCGCTAAACGAGTGTGATCGACAATATTGAAGTCGTTCAACACTTGTTTCCCAGCCTCTTTTCACTGTCTGAGAAAGAATGATGGGGACAGAACAATCACTAATAGATTCCCATAAAGTATCATGTTATCAGCAGTACATCTGCAGTTTACACCGGCGATGTGCTGCTAACAATGATTTTTGTTTCGGCATAAATAATCCAATCACTTGATGAATATGCAACATTTTGCTTGTTTAGTATAATACACCCCATAGTTCTCCATATATTATAATGTGCACGACAGTCCTCCATATATTATAATACACTCCCCATAGTCCTCCGTATAGTTTAATACATCTCCTATAATCCTCCATATAGTATAATACACTCCCTATAGTCCTTCATATAGTATAATACACTCCCTATAGTCCTCCATATATTAAAATACACTCCTCAGTCTTCCATAAAGTTTTATACACTTCCCATAGTCCTCCATATAGTATAAGACACTACTCATAGTCCTCCATTTATTAAAATACACTACTCAGTCATCCACATAGTATAATATACTCCTCATAGTGCTCCATATAGTATAATGCACCGCCATAGTCATCCATGTAGTACAATTCACTTCCCTTAGTATAATGCACCACATAGATCTTCATATAGTATATTGTATTCCCCATAATCCTCAATACAGTATAATGCAGCCCACATATAGTATAATGCAGCCACCCCATAGAGCATAATGCAGCCACCCCACAGAGTATAATGCAACCCCCTCACAGAGTATAATGTAACCCCCATAGAATATAATGCAGCCCCCCTCATATAGTATAATGTAGCCCCCTCATAGAGTATGATGCAACCACCCCTCATAGAATATAATAAATATAATAAAGCCCCCATAGAACATAATGTAGTCCCGAATAGAATATAATACAGCCCACCTCCCCATAGAATATAATGTAGCCCCATCAAAGAGTATGATGCAATCCTCCCTCATAAAATCTAATACAGCCCCCAATGAATATAATGTAGCCGCCATAGAATATAATACAGCCCACCTCCCCATAGAACATAATGTAACCCCCCATAGAATATAATGTAGCTCCCCATAGTATATAACACAGCTACCCCCATAAAAAATAATGTACCCCCATAGTATATAACACAGCCTACCCCAAAGAATATAATGTATAATGTACCCCCATAGTATATAACACAGCCTCCCCATAGAATATAATATACCCCCCAGCCTCCCCCATAGAATATATTATACCCCCCAATAGTATATAACACAGCCACATAATAGTACATAACACAGCCCACATAGTATCTAACACAGCCCACATAGTATATAATACAGCCGACAAAGTATATAACACAGCCCACATAGTATATAACACAGCCTTGTAGTATATAACACAGTCCAAATAGTATAAATCAGCCCACACAGTATATAATACAGTCACATAGTATATAACACAGCCTACATAGCATATAACACAGCGACATAGTATATAACACAGCCCACATAGTATATAACACAGCCACATAACATATAACACAGCCCACACACAGGATATAACACAGCCTCGTAGTATATAACACAGCTCACAACTTCCCCCTTGAGAATGGCCCCACAGTCCAATACTCACTGTTATATTAAAAAACCCGCTATCCTCACCTCTCCTCGTGCCCCACGCTGCTCCTGGCTGGCTCCTGTCTCAGTGGCTGCGCTGCCTGGCACAGTGAGTGCGTGATGACATTATCGTGCACCCGCAGTGTCAGAGGCAGAGGGGAATGATGGGAGAGGGAGCGTCAGCTGACGCTCTCTCCTCCATCATTGCTTTGAACTGTACCAGCAGATGCCGGTATAGTTCAATGCGACGGCAGGGCGAGTCGGCGCTGGCGGCAGGCGGGCCCCCCTGCCTCACGGGCCCCATAGCGGCTGCGTGATGTGCCACTACCTGGGGGCCCCTGGGGGAGCAAGGGCCCTAGGCAGCTGCCTGGTCTGCCTGCCCCTAATGCCGGCCCTGCTAACAGATGAAACATGTTTAGATTTTATATGCGCATAAGAGTATATATATAAAAATCAATGGATGAAGGTTAAAAACTCTGTACAGCTGCACAACTACTCTGTATGTGTGCTCCTGAAAATCACACACATAAACATGCTCTAGTGCCCAAGGGAACGGGTGCTCAATCCAGAAAAAAACATAACAAATGCCTGAAGCATGAGAAAAATGAAGCATTGCACACCATTCTAAAATCCACCATTTATTTCAACATTAAAATTTTCAGCAGGGGAGCAATGTGTGAAGTACGAGGACGACGTTGATGCTTGCATCCAGCAACCAATGCATTTCAATCTGTGCTTCTGAATTAGTATATGCATATTCAGCAGGGCAATGAAAATAGATTAGCAAGAGGAATTTAGGGAAATTAGTTTATCCCCTTCTCTTGTTGAATCAGGTAGGTCACTGGATAGACTTGTACAAGGTGAAAGCAAGAATCTATCAGTTTTATCAAAATATTCAGGGGTATGTTTATTTAGGCCACTCAAGTTAGTGATAATATTTGAAATTCAAGTTAATAATGAATACGGTAATATCATCAGGGTTGGACATATCTTTGGTGCAGCCGCACAAGGACCCAAAAGCTAAGGGGGTCCACTTCTACTTCCAACACAGCAAGGAACTTCTTTCATAGCAGAACTGTTGGACTGCAAAGGGCCCATACACTGTTCTTGCACAATTGTGCTTTTCTGTCTGCGTCCACCAGCGGATAACACATAAATACATCCTATTAAAATGGCTATCTGTTGAATGCCTTCACAAATTGGTCGGTGCCAGGAGTGCCATTACAGCTGCCACTCCCTATACACCCAGTGGTGGCTGAAATTGTGGTAGTGCCACTCCCTATGACAAGAAGCTGAAAGCGACTGAGAAGAATAAAGTTAATTTCCTCCCGGCAGGGGGCTCTCCATGACAGTGCCGCATGGTGTGACAATGCTACTAACCTGCAGATTAACCCCATATCTGCATGTTAATAGCGTTATTTTACATGACAGAGTCCATTTAACACCATGCTGCTGTAAAAATATATTTGAAGTACATATAGCTTAATTTGTTTTAGGGTCTTGGAAAGCAACACATTAAATGTTAAATAAATTATTGTTCACTATGTACTACTAGAGTTGAGCGAAACGGGTTGGTCAAATTCATAAGTCGCCGACTTTTGCTAAAGTCGGGTTTCATGAAACGAAACCTGACCAAAGCGTGAGGTCGGCCATGAGGTTGGCAACCAGAGCGCCAAAGTCGCGTTTCAAATGTTGCTTTCAGCGCCCTTTTTCAGCCAATGATGGAGGACGCACACTGTGGGCAACGCGATGACATGGGCAGCGGTCACCACCATCTTTGAGAAGGTCATGCAAGTGATTGGCTTGCTTTGTGTGGCGTCACAGGGGCTATAAAAGGGCGTGCACGCCGACCGCCATCTTACTTCTGCCGATCTTAGCATAGGGAGAGGTTGCTGCTGCTGATTCTGAATAAGGGAGAGCGTTAGGCAGGGAAGAAGAAAAAAAAAACTGCTTCTGCTGCTCGCGATTTTCACTGTACAGCACAACAGTTTGGGTGCAGTGACAGGGGAGGCTATATTTTTGTGCATAAGCTCTGTTGGTTATTAGGCTGCCTTATAAGGCTCCCTGATAGCTGCATTGCTGTTTGCACTCTGCTGTGCAAACTGCTTTTTTAAAAGCAAAAATACTTTTCTTCCTCTTTTCTGCACAGTTACCATGCGTTCATTTTTCCACACTTTTGTGTGCAGCAGTCCTGCTTACTAGGCTGCCTGCTGCCATACTTGGACTGAAAGCATCATTGTCAGCCTCCTGAAATCTCTAGGGAGATTCAAATTCTCCCCATTACTACATACACCTTGTACCTTGTCATACACCAGCCAATTTCAGCCTGTTACATTGAGGTGTAAGCTATAGTGGGCCTGAGATAATAGTTCAGCCTCCTAAAATCTCTAGGGAGATTCAAATTCTCCCCAATACTATATACACCTTGTACCTTGTCATACACCAGCCAATTTCAGCCTGTTACATTGAGGTGTAATCTATAATGGGCCTGAGATAATAGTTCAGCCTTCTATAATCTCTAGGGAGATTCAAATTCTCCCCAATACTATATACACCTTGTACCTTGTTTTACAGTTCCAAAAAGCTGGTGGTATTTTGGGTACATTTTCCCAAAAATGTGGAAGTATGGTGGAAGAGGCCGTGGAAGTGGGCGGGAGTTGCCAGCTGGTACTGATGGTGGTGGTGGTCGTGGTGCATCTGCTGGTAGTTGTAAAAGCACAATAGCACCTAAGGCAGGAGGTGTTGAGACTGCGTCATCATCTGGCTCCACAAGGCCTCGAAGGCTCCCTTTTCTGGGAGTAGGTAAATCGGTTTTAAAGCCAGAGCTTCAGGAACAAGTTTTAGCTTACATTGCTGACACAGCCTCCAGCTCTATCGCCTCCTCTTCTGAAGTTTCAAAAAATAGAAGCACTGAGTCATCAGTGGAGGCTCCTTGTCAGGAACAACACCTTTCCTTGTGTCCTTCACCCCTACCAAAAGTGAAGGATGCGGCAGGCCACACTACAGATTACTCCATGGAGCTCTTTTCACATACCATGCCTGGGTTATCAAGTCAAATCATGAATTCCCCAGTCCAAGATGAATCTGACATGGAGTGTGGGTCGCCAGCCAGGGCAGTGGGGTTAATCGGTACCGGGCCGGTGTCTCAGAGGGATGTGTCATGGTGGTGGTGACCCAGTCTGTGGCCCTGGGCGTCCATGCAAAGGGGTGAATAATGTTTATACGTGAATGATAAGTGACGCCACCTGTGGTTTCTGATCAGATTGACCAGCTCTGCAGTGTCGCTTCTCTGGGACAGATGTTGTGGTGCAGCTAAGATGTAGAAGCCCTGCACAGGTAGGGCCGTAGTCGCAGGGCAGATGAAAGAGTTTGGAGATGGTGTGCAGTGCAGGATGTAGCAGGGCCGTGTTCCAGGCGCAGGAGAAAGATGACAGACACAGTCGTGCAGTTTCTTTACCTGTACTTGGTAAATGCCGTCCAGGACCCAGAGTACAGATGGAGAAGGAGTTGGTCAGCCTGGAAGCAAATTAGGAATTCTCTCTCTGCAGATAGGTAGTGTGGCCTCCGTTCTAGCGCTTATCTGAGGTACTCGCAGTACTGAGTTCACTGAAGTTCCCCCTGTTGACTCTCTTTTGGAATTTTCTCGTATGGCAGGCAGCCATAGCCTTTTCCTTCTGGCTCACACACATTGCTGCTGGGGCCTCCGAGCCTTAGTTTGGAACAGAGCATTTACAGCTGCTACTTCCTCCGGTTTCTCCTGCAGGACTGTCAGTGTCCCTTCAAACTCGGAGACCGGAATCCAGACCATGCGCTCCAGCTAGGAGTAAGCCTTAACTCTGCTCATCCACCAGCTCCCCTTCTCATGTTCACACACTTCCCCTTCCCTTCACAGACTGCCCTAACTTCCCTCCTCCCAACCACAGAGAGCAGCTCCTCAGTAGTCAAGTTCAGAGCTCTCCCTGCTGGCCTGGAGTGGGAACTCTGTTGTGTGTTGGTTTAACTGCTAGAGAGATCCTTTGTTGCTCCTAAGCATGATATCACACTCCCTAGGTGGAAGGTAATGCCACTGTGGCGACCGTACTCCTGGGGGCGCCACAAGTGCACTGATTCCCAGCCACTTCTAGATGATTCTGCTGGTACATTGACCCAGACCACTACATTCCCCTCGCACTCTACACAGCCAAAATCTGACCCTGATGAAACTCAGGTTCCCCTTCCCGCATACTATACCACCTTACACGGTGACAAAGAGGAAGGTGCAGATGAAAGTGCAGGTTCCTTCAGGAGGTGGGGGGGCATACTCATGGGTGACGGCACTGGCACAGGGCCCCTCATAGTATGCAAAAGTGTCTCTGCTGGTGGGAGGGGGAGGGGGATGGCCCACCTGCCGTCAGACACACCGCCATACTATGAGGGGCTCTGTGCCAGTGCTGTCGCCAACGAGTGGGCCCCCCTGCTTGCTCAGGATCACAGCACTTGCAAAGGTGAAATACTTATCTCTCCCTGCTCCACCACCGTGACGTCTTCCGCGTTTCCTGACAGTGACATTCTGGTCAGAGAGTGCGATGACATCACGTCTGTATGCCCTCTGCCTAAACAGTCCAAGTGCAGAGAGATTGAAGATGGGGACGATGAGGAGTCCAGAGTACAGGGATTCCCTAGCGAGGAGACTTATTTAATTGTTTTAAAAGTTGGGAGCAATTTTTGGAGAGCACTATACTCTGGAGAATGATATATGGGGCTCACCATATACTGGAGCATTCCAAAGGTGGACATCAGACACTGGAGCAGCATTTACAGGGTCCATTATACACTGGAGAATTAGAAATGGGGCCCATTATATATGGAGCATTATTTGGGCCCATAAGACACTGGAGCATCATCCATGGAGCCCATCATATACTGGAGCATTGTAAATGGGTCAGATTATACATGGAGCATTATTTGGACCAATCGTACACTAGAGCATCATCCGTGAGGCCCATCATATGCTGGAGCTTTCTAAATGGGGGACATCAGACACTGGAGCAGCATTTACAGGGCCCATTATACATTTGAGCATTAGAAATGGGGCCCATTATATATGGAGCATTATTTGGGCCCATAAAACAGTGGAGCTTCATCCATGGGGACCAACATATACTGTAGCATTATGTGGAGCTCATCATATACTGTATCGAACATTATATGGGACCAATGATTCTGTATGGAGAAATATATGGACCTCATTACTCTGTATGGCGCACTATGCGGTTGCCATAATGCTGTATGGAGTAATATACTGTCCGTTTTTGGAGCTATTGGAGAATTTAAAATGGATATCAGTCATGTGATGTAAGGCGTGAAGTATTTTTCAGTGTACTATACCGCTATTTCTCTGCCGCATCAGAGGATCATGAATTGTGGCATGTGTTAAAGGAGCCCAGTGACACTCTTTGGCCCTGGGCCCACAAAAATCTGGAGCCAGCCCTACCCTCCCCACAACTTTAGCCAAATATTCCCCAGTTTTCAATGCCTAACTATTATTATAAAGTAAATTAAGGTTGACAAGCTTAAGTAATAAGAATTGATGTTTTTGGCATTAAAATGGGCACTGTAGGTGTGTTTCCTGTCCTCCACTCACTGCCGACATTTCTTCCCCATTGACTTGCATTGGGTTTCGTGTTTCAGTCGGCCTTCAACTTTTCACAATAATCGGCCGATTGCGTTCGACCCTACTTTTGCGAAAGTCAGGTTTCATGAAACCCGACTCGACCCGAAAAAAGGCAAAGTCGCTCATCTCTATGTACTACATGTAGAATTAGATGAATTAAGCTGCACATATATTCAAAATCATATTAGTTTTGCTCATTTCAAAAGCTGTTGGTGGAATTCTGAGAAAAATGATGTCAAAATGAAGAATAAAGTTCTAGTCTGTACATGAACTGGCTGGGTCAATTGCAGCATTTAGATTTACCTATTATCCAGAGTGAAAAGCTACTCTAGAATAACATAGAGCTGAAGCTCTCTTTCTCTCTGAAGAGTCTATTTGCATATAGACCTATAGGAGCACTAACATGAGTTTTTCACATCCATTTTCTTGGTGTTGATGCTGCTTGATGACCATTGTTGCTGGGTTGCTGTGCTTGTGGAGTAGTTTGATCAGGAGTCAGGGGAACTCAACCTTAGGGCCCCGTCACACATAGCGACTCACCAGCGATCCCGACAAGGAGATCAACTAGTCAGGGTCGCTGGTGAGTCGCTACATGATCGCTGGTGAGCTGTCAAACAGACAGCTTCACCAGCGATCAGCACCAGCGATGCCGAGCGCACGACGTCACTGTGTACTTTAGTTACCAGCATGCTGATGCAAGGAGCTGGTAACTAAGGTAAACATCGGGTTTCTAAGGGGCGTGTGTCGCTTAGAAACCCAATGTGTACCTTGGTTATCAGCTCCCTGCATCAGCGCCCTGGTAACTAAGATATACATCGAGTTTCTAAGCACCGCCCGGTGCTTAGAAACCCTGCGTTTACCTTAGTTACCAGATCGCTGATTGCTAGTCTCCCGCTTGTCACACGCAGTGATGCGTGCTGGCCAGCGGGAGACCAGCAATCAAAAAAAGTTCTGGCTATTCCAGGACGATCAGCGATAACCGGCAGGGGGGCCGGTCGCTGGTAAGTGTCACACACACAGCGATCTCGCTGGTGAGATCGCTGTTGCATCACAAAACTTGTGACTCAGCAGCGATCTCGCTAGAGAGATCGCTATCTGTGACGGGCTCTTTACAGCCTTGAACTCAACCTTGCAGCATTGTGATGCACTGTCGGGTCACAATGGTTTGCAAACAGCATGGCAGCATCTATTAGGCTAGGGACCCACTCAGAGGTTCACCGTGATGTGGTAGTGGGCTTCATACAGTCTGATCAGAATGTTAAACTAAGAACCTTATGTTCACTTTTGTAAACTAGCAGCATTAGATCAATGTCCAATTTTTGTATGTGTGGCCCATGTCTTTTTTTTTCAACAGTTCTGGCACCTAGTAGAATAACTTTGCCACATGACTTAGGATAAGAATCCAAACCATACATCCATTTCCAGACTCATGTTTCAAGTTGTTTAATCCTCATCAGTCCTAAGCAGAAGGTCTGATTTGGCTTGGTGAGAGACCTCTGACAGGGACATTTAACCTGTCATTTGGCAAGGTGGCACTGGCAATAAAGTTCTCTTCCTCTCTGGAGAGTCTATTTGCATATGGACACATAAGAGCACTAAGACTATGCTGCAATGGAGCTAGGATCATGCAGGATAAACCTGTAGCTGCTTTCTTTGCCCCCTTGTACTTATTGCAGTTGCTTGCAGAAATTGAGTTTTAGGACAATGTATATTGCAAAATGTTAATATTTGATAATCTGACAATATTTGAAACATTTTCATTAGCACTGAATTTTGTGAGAGGACCTTTCTGTCATATTATATCATCAGTTCTTTTTACTGCGGTTTACCTAAAAATGCATTCTGTCTGTTAAACCAGATCTGGTATGTTACCGTTCTACTAATTTAAAGACCAATAAAAATAAGACAGTGCTGTCTTTCTGTACAGCTGAAGTCCTGGTGAACCTAAAAAAATAAAATCACCAACCTGCATTAACTGTTCAACTGCAATTTGCAGCCTGTTTTGTATTCCAGGCAGAATTATTTTTCTGATTGCAGCCTGTATTCTCGGCCCCCTGGAGATATCGTACCGGTTACAGAAATACTACTTTGTATTTCAGACATCTGGAGCATAAGTTACCTCAGTTGATGTCAGTGTCAAGGTTAGGTGTCCCTAAAATACGCATTCAAGTTTTTACTTCTGTTATATTGCAGCTATTTTTTCCTGTATTACCTAAAATGCTTTCACTTTCAAAACAACTAAATATGTATTATTCTATCCCTTAAACTTAGCTATATATAAAAGAATACAGCAGCACTCTGTGAGGGCTAAGATGTATGCAAACATTGCAAATATGAAATTTGGACTGCATTAATGATATTTAAAATATGCTTATAAAATTAAGGTATTTAGCTCATAAATTGGCCAATTCATGAGAGCGCACCAGCTGAAACAAGGCATACCTTTCTTTGAGGTGACCCTAAATCTAATATTAATTAAACATGGCTAAATACCTATAAACTTAAGGGACAGGTAGGATCCAGCACTAATTAAAAACTGCCTTAGCTTTATAGCTGAAGTGCTCAGTCAAATTTGAAGGCAGTAACCACCTACAATAGTATGCTGCAAAACCCCACCCCAAAAAATGACCGGCACCTCCTGACAGAATAAAGCAGGTGTAAACAGGTGAAAGCAGCATTGACCGCATAATATACAAGCAAAAGAATACAGCAGCACTCTGTAAGTGCTGAGTGGTATGCAAACAATTAGAATATGTTGGCACTCTATCACTGAGGTTGGTAATGATTGTCTGAGGAACATCTGGACATGCTGAATACACTTGGGCATGCAACTCATTAAGATCCACTACGGGCAGATCCTTTTGCCAACAGTGACCAATGATATCCCATGTGTGCTCGATGAGAGACACTGCAAGCAATGGTATCACGTTTAGGTTATTCAAGCTGCTAAAATTAGCAATAGCAACATGCCACCTGGTGTTGTCTTGTCCAAAAACAACTCCTGGGACACTTTTATGTTCCTTTTAATAAGGCCTATATATGGAATTTACTATGTTGTCTCAGACCAATCATTGGCTATCTTTGCAACCAAATAAAAAGTAGAACTCATCATTAAAAAGCATAGACCTCCATTCCAGATGTCATCGCTGTCTGCTCTGCATATTGATAGCTTTTGAGAGCAGTGGTTTTAGGTCAATATAACACCTGGAACGTAATGAAATGTAACGTCTGGTTCATAGCCCAATGTCATGCCAATGCTTTCCGTTGGTTTATGTAGACACTGTTTGACGCCTTAGACTTGTTATTTGACATATGATTTCACTAACAATAAAGAATGGATCACCACACTGCAGTTTTTGAATTTGACTAGAACACATGGACAATGCCATATAGTGAGGAGAGAATGTCACACTGGTTCCTCTCCCAGAATTATGGTGTGGGGTGGTACCCACTCCCAGGATTATGGTGTGGGGTGGTATAATTTATGATTGCTGTGATACCTTAATCTTCATTCCAGGTAAACTAAAAGCTTGGCATTAGAATAATTTGGTCAAGGAACCAGTGTGTAATTCTTTCTTTTGCTGTTTTTCAAGACAAAGCAAGGTCGCTTATTGCTTGTGTTTCTATGACCAGCCTGCATGTCCTAAATGTGCAGCTCTCAAGTCTCTGTACTTGTCTACTATTGAGTACATCTGGAATGTCATTGGTCAGTCATTAATTGCAAGTGGAGCTGTCAGCAGCGTAATTTGCAGGCCTAAATATACTTGATGAGGCAGAACATACCTCAGACAAACATTAACCCTTTGACAACAAAGCCAATTTCTGTTTTTGCGTTTTCATTTTTGACTCACCATAGCAACAACTTGTCTTATTTTGTCCACGTAAACATATGGGGGCTTGTTTTTTGCAGGATGAGTTGTACTTTTGAATCACACCATTCATTTTACCACATAGTGTATTGGGAAAAAATGCAAATCTGACATTTTTGAAAATTGTTTTTATAGTGTACATTTTGTGGTAAAAATGGCTTTACAATATGATTCTTCACATCAGTATGATCATGGCGATACTAAACATGTTCAATTTTTATTATTTTAGTGGTAAAAAAATCATAAGTTTGCAAGAAAAAAATTTGTGGGTGTTGTGACCCCATTTTCTGTGACCTGTAACGTTTTAATTTTTTAAAGTTCATAGAGCTGTGTGATGGCTTATTTTCTGAAGAGTTAGAATAAGTTTTTATTGATGCCATCTTGGAATAGATGTGATGTTTTGATCACTTGTTTGTTACAGCATTTTTTGTATAATTTCAGCGACCAAAAAAACCACAATTTTAATTTTCTGAAATTTTTTTTCATTTATCGTGTTTACAGATCAGTTTAATTATTTGTTATATTTTGATACCTGGGTCCTTTCTGAATGTAGAGTTACCACATGTGTATTTTTTTTAACTATCTTTAATTTTAATCAGGGAAAATGTAGGTGACTTGAACTTTTATGTTTTTTTATTCTTTCTTAATTTTTAGAACTTTTTTTTAACTTTTTCCCTATTCTTATTAGTCCCCTTAGGTGACTTGAAGCTTTGATTGTCTGATTGCTTGTGATATATACAGCATTGACAAAGCTTAGCTGTCTCCTTTGAGGCCCGGTCACAGGCTAGGTTTAAAATGAGCTTTGTAATGGCAAGCATGGAAGTCTTCAACACAACCTCTGATGTTTTAGGAACCCATCCGTGACTAGTGATCACGTCACGAGCGCAAAGATGCCGGTGTGTTGGTAATGCTGCTGTCAGAGTTTGACAGCAGCATTCAACAGGTTAACAATTGTGGGTGGTACTCCACTCCAACCGTGATTGTTAGAGGCAGAACCGGGCTGTAACACAAAGCCATTACCTGGCGAGTATATTGAGAGTCCGCCCGTGAGCCTGATCCATGAATACCCACTTCCAATTTGCACTGTATATGTATGGCAGATATCGTGAAGGGGTTAACAACCTCATTGATTGCATGCTAAGATCTGTAAGTGTGTGATTTTCTATATGGTGCTCATAATCGATACTGAGTAAATGGAGATGTTTTGAAACTTTTGCTTTCATTTGTATGTCTTTAACATGTCTACTGATGTCTTAATTTTCTTTTTAATAATTCCTTGACTCTTTCTACTTAGTGTTGCAACGTAAATGTCAAGGAGCAAAGTTGTGTAAATATATGCTACTGAAATTTAACTTGACTCAATTTTTTTCAAAAATCCAGTTTCCCCGAAAAATGCATATCTTTTGTAATTCACTCCATAAACAATTTGTAAGCTGAAGCAAAGAGAAAATGAAAAGTGAACCACTATGACCAGAGAGAATGACACTGATAAGTCAATGTATAGTATACACATACAGTGGGGAAAATAAATATTTGAAACACTGCCGATTTTGCAAGCTTTCCCACCTACATAATATCTTCTCTGAAAATCAAATTTCCTAGGAAAAGTTATGCAAACAGTCAAATTAAAATTTTGCCTGATCCCCTTATCTCTAGTATTCATGTAAAGCACATTTTAACCAAATTGCAAATAATAAGTGCAAGAAACCTAAAAGACCAACATTTTAAGAATAGACTGTATATCACCAATAACAAGGTTAAAACAGCACTTTTAATTAAAATAACTTAACTTTTTATGTACAGTGGGGAAATAAGTATTTGATACAATCTTCTGATTTTGTACGTTTTCTCACCTACAAAGAATGGAGAGGTCTTTCATTTTTATCGTAGAGACACTTCAACTGTGAAAAACAGACACTTAAAAAATACTGAAAATCACATTGTATGATTTTAACATAACTTGCATTTTGTTGCATGAAATAAGTATTTGATAAAATATAAAAACAAAAGCTAATATTTGGTACAGAAACCTTTGTTTGCAATTGCAGAGATCAGATGCTTCCTGTAGCTTTTGACAAAGTTTACATACACTGCAGGAGGGATTTTGGTCTACTCCTACTTGCAGATCTTTCAGGTTTCGGGGCTGTCGCTGGGTAATATTGAGTTTCTGCTCCCTCCAAATAAGTTTTATTGGGTTCAGGTCTGGAGACATGGCAAGTCCACTGCAGTACACTGAAATGCTTCTTACAGAGCCACTCCTTAGTTGCCTTGGCTGTGTGGGTCATTGACAATTCAGTTCATTGTCATACTGGAAGACCCATCACATGATCTTTGCATGTTAACAATAAACATATTTTTCTAATAGGTTTGGTTAATGTTTTTGCTTGGTTAATGTTTTTGCTGCCAAACAAAATGTGGAACAGTACAAATACAGACCAGAATGCATAGCTTAATGTTGTCAACATTTAAAATATAATTTTGCTGTAGGAGAACCAGTTGTGTCTGTTCTTTTCCTATTGAAGCTGGCGCCATTGTTCAGTTAATGCCATCAATAGTTCTCTATCATGGTCTGGAGAGTTGAAAGGCAGCAGAATCCAAAAGCTGGAAAGGCAGCAACTCCACTTCAAGCAACTTGATAATGTGTAAGTTTAGTGTTGGCAAATCAGTGGATGACACACAATCGATGATGGCTATTTGTTATTGTGACAAAGTAGGAGGAGCAGGCATATATGAAGGACAAAACTCAGAAGAGGAGTATGACAATTATGATGTTGTGATCATGACACCAGGCAGATACTCCTCAAAGGTGCTATTTGACTGACACAAAGGGGAGGGGACAACTTGAGGATTACTCTCATTGCTGGCCATTTTAACTTTGTGAATTAAGCAGGTAATGTTTCTTGATTTACTCATGATTGAGCCTTAGTTCCTTGTCTATATAAGCCACGTGGTTCCCAGCATATGCTGTATGTGTTCCAGATAGATATTTCATCAATTACCGGTGTCTTGGTCATCTAACCGTACCATTCCTTCTGCTACTAAGGCTTTGTACTGACAAGCTGATGCACATCCACTTGTGCTGCATTGATCTATACTGTGTTTGCTGGAAGGCGAACACAATTTAATTTAATAGCCTTCCATTTCACTAAGGTTTGGTATTGGATAGACTGAGTAACGGAATTTAATCTAAGTGATCCAATTGTCTTCACGAGAAAGATCTGGATCCTGGTTTCTACTGAGCCAAGATCACGTATGTTCAAGAAGTGCTTAACTTGAAAAAAAGAGTCATTCGATTGTGAAGTTTATTCACTGAACGATTGAGAAACAGCAGACACATACAATTAGGTGAGCTTCCAAGCCCCCTCTACTTTTCACACAATGCAACATGTTATTGCCAAAAGAATAGCAGAAAGAAGTGGGGGATGTGGCTATTGCAAGTGTGTAAAAGTTTAGTGTTACTTTAAAAAGTAATCATCATATTAAATTTTATAAATCTGTAGTACAAATAAAAATAAGAAACTTTGTAATAAATCTCATCTGAGAAATTTTCTTTATTTCCCTCTTGGTTTTATCTCAATTCACGGGTAAAATCTACATTCAGTAAAGACAGATTTTCCTATTACTAGATTAGGATATGGCATTTGGTGCTTCTAAATCTCTATGAAGGACAAAAGAGGAAGGTGGAGGGAGGACCTAGAGGCAGGTACAGCTATTCTATGGCAAGCTCCAGAGTGACAGTTACAGTCCTCCTTAGACCTTTATGAATACCAACTGCTGTCTATCTGAACAATGGGAAAAGTCTGCAATCACAGGGGACAGATTTTACCAGTGAATTGAGAATTTTGAGAATGAAAGAGAAGAAAGATGCATACGTTGTGACATCATGTTGTCATGACCTCAGGTCCAGTTGCACAGAACCGTCCAGATCCTCATTAGGGCAGGAAGTCCCAGCATAACTTGAATCGATCCAGTGTTTCAGCCGTTCCAGTGATTCAGTGATCACGGCGGTGATAAGTAGATTCAGTGAGGATCGGACAGGTGATGGCTTCGGAGAGGGCTTTGGAGAGGCGAACAGTAAGGTGTGTATAACTATTTTTCTTTATTTTATCCATTTACAATAATTATTCTCTGGGGTCTAAAAAGACATTCAGTTCACAGAAAATAACTTATCTGTAAATCATATTTCACAAGAAAATATGAACAAACAGGCAAACAGGCAAATAAAAATTTTGCCTGATCCATTCATCTCTACACAGAATAGATGATAAGTACTAAAACAAGGCTGTTCCTGGCATGATCCTGGGTTATTGCTCTGTAGGCATCCCCCTGTACATTCTGCCTGATATTTTATTATTCAGAAACCTATACAATATAGCACTTAGGCTGTGTGCACACGCTGCGGATTAGGTGCGGATTCATCCGTGCGGATTTTGTAAAATCCGCAGGTGAAACCGCAGGTCAAAAGACCTGCGGTTTTACCTGCGGATTGCTCTGCGGTTTTGCCCTGCGGTTTTTCATCTCCTCAATGGAGGAGATGGCAAACCGCAGCGGAATCCGCAGAAAGAATTGACATGTCAATTCTTTCTGCGGATTGAAAACCGCAGATAATCCGCGCGGAAAATTCCGCACCGTCTGCATTGCAGTTTTTGATTCCCATAGGGAATCATGGTACTGTACACCGCAGCAGAAACTGCTGCGGGTCCGCAGCGGCCAAAACCGCTGCGGAACCGCAGCAAAATCCGCAGCGTGTGCACACAGCCTTAGACATCATGGCTGCAACTGAGATCTAATATAGAATATATAAGACTTTGCATAGTCTTTCTTAAGTTGTAGTCCTCTCTATTATTTTAACCATGAATCCTAAACTTTTTGAATATCCCTTGGGAAGTAAATAATAATTGACTAAAATAATTCTAGCTGAATTAGTAAAAAAAAGGGTTGTTTGATCATTTATGGCAAATCACTCCATTCCATCATGCAGTTGAGACCATTCTCAAAATACTGTTGACGCATGTCCTAACATTGATGCCCAAATCTTTTGGACTTTTTCAGCATGTCCTGCTGATATTAACCCTCCATAGTTCTGATATAATTTCCTACTTCATCAATTAAATGACTCATTCCTTTTCAGTAGAATTTTCCCTTTGCTATTTCTATTTTCTGCTTCCTACAGTATATATGCCTCTGTTTCTTCTTTGATCTTTTCCTTCTACTTCTTTATGCTAGAATGTTATTTACCTGTCAATCTAGCAAACATGTCATAACTTAAGATTTTTGTTTGTTTGTAATGAAAATTGAACAAAAGGACAAGTACATGTAATCTGAAAATTAATCTCAGTAATTTTTCAGTATCAGTTTACAAATGTTTATTCCAAAAGTTTTCAAAATAAAAAAGTAGAGAAAAAAAACAGTACAATCTTAAAAGCAAAATTCCATAATTGGCAATTAATGCATGAAAATTTTAACATAGAGCTCAAATGAGCATGTGAAACTAAAAGCAATATAGAAACCTAAGCGATCCCAGGACACACAATACAATATTCTGAATTTCCAGCAGTTGAATCTTCACAGGAAAATATCGCAAAAAAATTTCTAAATTATTAAAGGGAATTTGTCAGAAAGATTTTGCCATGTAATCAAAGGACAGCACGAGGTAGCTGTTAAAGCACATATTTTAACAATGTTTCACTTTTCACGCTTTTATCACCTGGTGATTTATCATTGCCAGGCTACATGACTTTCTAGAATGAACACGCCCATCCTGTGATAAGCAGTTCACTGTCTATAGACTATGTGCATACAGATAGTATGTATATGCTTAGCTAGTGGGTTAAAGTTAGTTGCCAGTCCTACTCTAACATGAAAACCACAGAAAGAGGAAAGAATCCTCCAATATTTGAGAAAAAAACCAAAACAGGCAGACATGCTTACTTGTATAGACAGGCCTCAATACAAATGCACCGTTTTGTTTTTTTCTCAAATATTGGAGGATTCTTTCCTCTTTCTGTGGTTTTCATTTTAGAGTAGGACTGGCAAGTGTAAGGAACTTTGATGTTAGTTTGCCAGCTTACGTATTATGGCCATAATATTAACCAATACCTTACATATATTGATATGTTTTTGTGCACTTTTTATCTTTTCAGGGTGCAGCTGGGCCCAAGTGGTTTTGTAAACTGTGGCCTCAGTTCACACGGGATGCATTATAGTTAGCACTGGGTAGCCCCCCTATATGGTGATACTAAGAGACTGTGAACCATATGCTCTGCATTCCCTGCGTGAACATTGCCACATACGGATTATTTTTTTACACTGGTGTGCCACACAGCCAATCCCTGATTGTAGGCTGGCTGTTTCATTAGGTATTATTGCACCTGTGCAGTTGCCATTTTACTTGGGTCCGCTGCACCCTGTTAGTGCATTTGTATTGAGGCCTGTCTATACAAGTAAGCATCTCTGCCTGTTTTGTTTTTTTCTCAAATATTGGAGGATTCTTTCCTCTTTCTGTTGTTTTCATGTCAGAGTAGGACTGGCAAGTGTAAGGAACTTTGACCTTCTCCAGGAAGTCTGTGTTACTGTTTGATTTTGGAACCCCGAACATTGGATGTTTCCCACACTGTCATTTGCATGACAGCGTGAGAAACACCAGCAGCTCTGATCAACAGAAAGTTTATTACCCCAGTACGAGAGCTGCGGTTCCCATGCTGTCAGATGACAGCATGAGCCAGCAGCTGTGACTGGTGGTAAAAAGTTTACCAAGGTCACAAAAGCGTTGGCTGATGTGAGTTATTCTTACATCAGCCTACATCTGCTGTCGTTGAAAACAATGAAAGGAGGCACTGCTGATGGGAATATTCATAAGCCGGCACCTGCGCCATAAATAAATAAATAGAAAAATGATGTAGGGTCTGTTCTTCTTTTTTATAACCAGCATGGCAAAACAGACAGCTGTGGGCTATAAATGAATAGAGGGATTCCTTTGCCTTTCATTAATTATTTAAATAAATAATTATAAAAACGCTGTGGGTCCCCTCCATTTTTGACAACCAGCCAAGCTAAAGCAGACAGCTGAGGACTGTTATTCTCCAGCTGATATTGCCCCCCAAGCCTAGAAATAGCAGCCCACAGTCACCCCAGAAAAGGCACATCTATTAGATGTGCCAATTCTGGCACTTTGCCCATCTCTTCCTTTGCCATGTGGTGGTGGCAAGTGAGGTTGAGCTCATCTTTGTATTGTCAGGTGACATCATACCCACAGGTTAGTAATGAAGAAGCTTCTAAAGGAGTCATATCTATAATAATAAATGCCCTAAGCAGCTTCCGGTTGTAACAACTTCCGTCCAGTTGTAACCGGTGACGTCACCACACACACGCACATGTTAACCCTCAACACACCACACCGCCTCAACACACACTCGTCTCACCTTTCACCTCCACTCACGTCCACTCACTCTTTCACTCCACATACGTTCCTTTCTCTCACTCCGTTTCTCATACTCACACCGTCATCTTCGCTGCCCCGACATCTTCCTCCGCCGCCGCGATCCTGGATCCAGACGTTCTCCAGGCCGCCGACATGTTCTTGCGGCGACGCCATCTTGGATTTCGTGAAATCCCGCGATATTCAAGATGGCGTCGCCGCAAGAACATGTCGCTGGCGTGGACAACTCGGGATCCAAAAAGATGGAGTCGGCAAAATCTCGCGAGATTACGCAGACGCCATTTTGGATCCCGATGTCGTCCACGCCGGCGACATGTTCTTGCGGCGACGCCATTTTGGATCGGCGAACTCCCGCGATAGTCAAGATGGCGTCGCCGCAAGAACATGTCGCCGGCGAGGACGACGTCGGGATCCAAAATGGCGTCGGCAAAAACTCGCGAGATTTCGCCGACGCCATTTTGGATCCCGACGTCGTCCTCGCCGGCGACATGTTCTTCCGGCGACGCCATCTTGACTATCGCGGGATTTCACGATACTCAAGATGGCGTCGCCGCAAGAACATGTCACCGGCGTGGACAACGTCTGGATCCAGGATGGCGCCGGCGGAAGAAGATGTCGGGGATTGTGGAGCAGCGGCGATGACGGCGTGAGTATGAGAGACGAAGTGAGAGAAGGGGTCGTATGTGGAGTGAAAGAGTGAGTGGAGATGGTGAAAGGTGAGAGGAGTGTGTGTGCTGAGGGTTAACATGTCAAGAGGTGTGATGCTATCGCATCCTCCCGATGTGATAGCATCGGGCCATAATCTAGTTGTAAATAAAAAAACACCGAGAATAAAGTCATCCATTTGAAATGAAATTCTACATCCTGTTTTACATTTGTTTTAAATATCAAGGCTATACTCACCTGATACCCATTCCATTGAAGCCATTGTCCCCTGTAAAAAACAGAAAGTAATAAACAACAGAAATACTCACCTTTACTTATCCACCTATGCCCATGTCCCCTGTTAAAAGATAAAAATAGTTTACAACCATATCCCTCACCTGTCCAAAGTGAAGATCCATGCCTCTGATATGTGGTTTACAACCTCAATGGTGCCATGATGCAACCATCCGGCTGAAAACCATGGAAGAATGAGGTGCTGTGATGCAGCCTCAGTGACTAGTAGTGACTTCACTGTGAGCCAGAATGATGAACTGCGGTGACCTCAATGATCACTGCACACACCACAAAAGGAAGTCCAGCATTTACGCTTTAATCCATGTGCAATGATCTGGTGTTACAACAGGATCCACTGGATTGCATCTATATAAGGGATGCTGGTAGATGGAGTGAATCAGAGGCAAGAGTAGACATGGTCTTAACCAGGTAGGCAGTTAAGACAACTTAATCAGAAGACAAGTAATGGTAAGGAAACAGGCCATGTCAGACAACAGAAATTAAACAAGCAAAAGCAGGAGCAGATAGCACAAGACAGATTGAGAGAAGAAATTTAACTGGCAGTGAGATTCAGAGGTTCAGAGGTTTAAATAGATGAAAGCCTTGTCCAGGGTTCACAAAACTAAGCCCATAATTTTGTGACTGAACAGCTCCAACAGACTCAGGAATTAAAAAGGACAGCCATGAAGGTGTGCCACATAACCTGAAACATAGGTACAGCACCTGCTAGGTACTGGCCTAGATGCTAAACAAACATATTATAATATTGTGACCTTATATAAAAACTGTTGATAAGCTGCAATTTCCATTATGATCACTGGCTCAAAAGCATAGATCACAAAATCAATTTTTCTCTTGATAATCTTATGCTACAAATATTGAGACAATAAAACCAAGAGCAAAGGAAAGGAAGGAAAAATACTTTTAAAGCATACATAATTCACTCATGAGTAGTGATGAGTGAATTTGTTCAGAAAACGATCGCCAAACATAAATTCAGCACGAATACAGCACATTCGGATTCATGATCGGAAACCTGAGCAAAAGTTCATAAAATCTGTAAAAATCGGTAACATTTTGTAAAAGTGCAGGAAAATATTTGCGTTACCACAAAAATATTTTCAGCACTTTAGCAGTGATAATAATGATGTATCATGAACGCTTGGCATGTGTTTGAGGAGAGTAGGGGGTTTTCAGAGCCCAGAGGTGCGGTGTTCATGTAAGCACAGCAGTCATTTTTTTCCTAACTTTAAGCGTGCGCATTGCGGCTATCCAATCAAGGTGCAGGAAACACCCATAATGTCCTGACACAACGAGTTATGTCATTGGCTGCTCAAATCACATGTCCCTCTCCATATAAATAGAAGATATCTTGTTTTAGCGCCATTTTGACATTGTAACAGGGCAGAGAGGCTGCTCCTGGCGCTGCCACTATTAACAGCAAGATTTTAGCTAGTTAGATAGGTGGTTGTGTATCAGTCAGGTAGTGTAGCCAGATAGTGTCCAGTGTGTCTTTAAAATTCACCTTCTGGAATTTTTTTGGGGGGGCATTACTGTGGTTCACAGACAAAGCCATCAGGGCACATGTCCTACAAGTGTGCTGTGTACTGCTTCTATACTGCTCCATGTACGAGTATAGGATTCCTAATAATATTTTTTCACTAGCTAAATATGAAAAAGCCTACAGTATGCACTTTTCAGCTACTTAGGCTAGTTTCACACTTGCTTCTTTTTGCAGTGCGTTTTTCCCGCAAAAAACGCATTAAAAAAACGCATACAAATGCATACAAACACTGCGTTTTTTTCAAGCATTTTCATGCGCATGCAGGAAAAAAATGCAGCGTTTTTGTGCGTTTGTATGCGTTTTTTGTGCGTTTGCGTTTTTTTACAGATTTTGGAAAAACCCCACAAAAAAGAAAAAACAACCATTCAACAACACACAAGACCAATGGGACTGCATTGTGGGTGTGGTATGTTAATATATAGACCCTGTCTACAGTATTCTTCACATTTGCTTGATTCTTCTCGTGACCATGGATCTGCGCTGGAAGAGTTTTCACTTCAACTTGGATTTGGACATCGCGATGGCTCAGGCGTATGCAGTTGCCTGCCATGAACAAAGGAAGAGAGAGAGGCAGCGAAGACGGCGGCGTATGTGGATACATCCGATTGTTGAACTCCGGGAGAGCCGTGGGGCATACCACTCCCTCTACAGCGAGCTCCAGTCAAACCCGGAGAAATTTACAGATTAGGCCGGTTTCACATTAGCGCTTTTTAAGCGCACGCACGGCCGGGGGTAGCTCCGCCCCCGAGCCGGCTCTCTGCCCGGCGTGCTCGCCCCTTGCTTGTATCGCCGCCTACTAGCGGACAGCGGCGCCTGCGATCAGCGCACCCTATCTTTAGCATAGGGTGCGCAGATCGTGCGCAGGCCGTGCGCTAGTTGCGCTTTGACCTGCGCTGCGCACTTTTGACGGTGCGCCGTGCACGCCAAAATCAAACTTTTCGGATTTTGGCGCGCACGGCGCACCGTCAAAAGTGCGCAGCGCAGGTCAAAGCGCAACTAGCGCACGGCCTGCGCACGATCTGCGCACCCTATGCTAAAGATAGGGTGCGCCGATCGCAGGCGCCGCTGTCCGCTAGTAGGCGGCGATACAAGCAAGGGGCGGGCACGCCGGGCAGAGAGCCGGCTCGGGGGCGGAGCTACCCCGGCCGTGCGTGCGCTTAAAAAGCGCTAATGTGAAACCGGCCTTATATCCGGATGTCCCACGAAAGTTTCATGGATTTGCTTGCTCGTGTCCAACAATCCATCCGGAGACAGGACACACAGCTCCATCGTGCTATTCCTCCTGAGGAACGGCTACTGGTGACATTACGGTATGTTTTAAAAACCAAGGGGTGCGGTCTGATGTTTTTTTTTTAAATTTAGTATTCAAAACCTTGGGTAATTAGTTTTCGTGAATGTACTAATATTTTATTTTATAGTTTTTTAAAATAATATACATAAATATTAATTTTACTTCTTTGTCTGTTCACAGATTCCTGGCGACTGGAGAAACCCTATCTTCACTACACTTCCAGTACCGTATTGGAATCTCTACCTTGTCTGGAATTGTTGCTGACACCTGCCGGGCTCTCTGGAATGTTCTTTGTCCAGAATTTATGCCCCTGCCCACCGCTGAAAAGTGGATGGAAATTGCTGACAAATTCTGGACAGTATGCAATTTTCCCAACTGTTTGGGAGCTGTTGATGGTAAACACATACGGATCATCAAACCCCAAAGAACGGGATCTGAGTACTATAATTACAAAAAGTACTTTTCAATAGTACTCATGGCGATTGCGGATGCCGGATGTATGTTTGTAGCAGTGGACATTGGAGCATTTGGCCGTGGTAATGACTCACAGGCTTTTAAAAACTCAGACATGGGCCGGAGGTTGTATGGCAACCAATTTAATTTCCCTATGCCACGGCCTCTTCCTCACACCAAAGCTCCGCCACTGCCCTTTGTAATGGTTGGCGATGAGGCTTTTCAAATGTGCGGAAACTTACTGAAACCCTACTCCAGCCGGGACTTGGACCACACCAAAAAAATATTTAATTACAGGCTGACCAGGGCCAGAAGAACTGTCGAGTGTGCTTTTGGGATTCTTGTCTCCAGATGGCGAATTCTGGGCACGGCCATTAATCTTAAACTTGAAACAGTCGATGAGGTGGTGAAGGCCTGTGTGGTTCTACATAACTTTGTGATGGCTAAAGAGCACCTGACCTTTGAACTGGACGATGATGCTCCTAACCCATTGCCTGAATTCACTCAGCACACTCTCAGGTCATCCGTTGAAGTTGGCCAAATGAGGGACCAATTTGCGGCCTACTTTATTTCTGATGTAGGACGGGTGCACTGGCAAGATGAAATGGTGTAATGTTTTTGTTTGTTTATGGTAATAAAAAACCTTATTTGATACCATTACTGAGTGCACTATATTTTTTAAACTCCAATTAAATAAAAAACTTCCCATGTATAACTGAATTTTTTGATGTTCACACACCTGGGCAGGTAAATACACATATGAGTTAAAATGCAGCATTGCTAGTCTGCGTGAAATATATTGGAACGAGCAAAGCTGCAGGCCATGAATCAGGAAACCAATTTTTTTCAAGAGAAAATTGTGCAACTAGTTGAAAAAAAAGTATGTGATTTTCTCAAAACACAACCCTCAAAACCCAACCCCAATGAAAGTCAATGGGGAATACAAGTCAGCATTGAGTGGATGAATGTAATCTGCTCCATTCCAACTTACAAGTTATTACACTAGGCCTTGGAATGACTATACTAGGCCGTGGTATTTCAAATATGAGTATAGTAGGCCTTGGGCCTACTAGTATAGTCATATGTGAAATACCACGGCCTAGTATAGTCATACCAAGGCCTACTCGATTTTTACCAACTAGGATCTTGTTTCACGAAAAACAAACTGGTGAAACTTGACAAGTTTCAACAGTTTATTTTTCATGAAACCAGATTCTAGTTGGTAAAACTAGAGTTATTACACTAGGCCTTGTAATGACTACACTAGGCCGTGGTATTTCAAATATGAGTATAGTAGGCCTTGGGGCTAGTAGTATAGTAATATGTGAAATACCACGGCCTAGTATAGTCATACCAAGGCCTACTGTAATAACTCGATTTTTAACAACTAGCATCTTGTTTCACAAAAAACAAACTGGTGAAACTAGAAAGAAACTTATTTTTTAGACAAGTTTCAACAGTTTGCTTTTCATGAAACCAGATTCTAGTTGGTAAAACTAGAGTTATTACACTAGGCCTTGGAATGACTACACTAGGCCGTGGTATTTCAAATATGAGTATAGTAGGCCTTGGGGCTAGTAGTATAGTAATATGTGAAATACCACGGCCTAGTATAGTCATACCAAGGCCTACTGTAATAACTCGATTTTTAACAACTAGCATCTTGTTTCACAAAAAACAAACTGGTGAAACTAGAAAGAAACTTATTTTTTAGACAAGTTTCAACAGTTTGTTTTTCATGAAACTAGATCCAAGTTGGTAAAACTAGAGTTATTACACTAGGCCTTGGTATGACTATACTAGTCCGTGTTATTTCACATATGACTATACTAGGCCTTGGGTTGGTTTTTAACATGTATTTACCCATCAGTGTGTGTGAGCGGCGCAAACAACATTAATGAAACTTTGTAATGGTGAACCACAAATGTAAATTTATTTTTAATCACAAAAATAAACCAAAAAATTATTTTTTACGGCGTTTGGGGGCAGATGGTTTCAATTTGGGGGTGTGCAGGGAATATGCAACACTTGCAGTTGAAGACGGTGTTTGAGGGGAAGGGGCAACAAAACTTGTGGGGGAAGGTAGTCCAGTTAAGGGAATTAAACTAGGAACACTTGGAGGAGAGGAAATCTGTTCAGGTACATTAGTTGTAATGGCATGTCGCCGTAGGCTTGTGTGCCTGGACCGACTTTGGCCCAGTGCCCGCCTTGATAGATTTCGCCTTGAACTAGGGGCAAATATTGAGTGTAGGTCCCCCGTCTGCTGGTGTGGCTGCTGCTGCTGCTGAGGTGGCTGCTGCTGCTGCTGAGGTGGCGGCTGCTGCTGAGGTGGCTGCTGCTGCTGAGGTGGCTGCTGCTGCTGCTGAGGTGGCTGCTGCTGCTGAGGTGGTTGCTGCTGCTGCTGAGGTGGCTGCTGCTGCTGCTCTTTGTTGCCAGTGCTCGTCCTTGCAGGAGGACTGGTGGTGGCAGTGATGGTCCAGGTTTGCAGAGTGGTGGTGGCAGGGCTACTACATGTTGTTGTAGCGGCAGGGCTGTTCCATGTTTGCCTAGTGGTGGCTGAGCTCCACGCATGCATGGGAGTGGCGGTGGTGCTCCAGACAGGAGCAGCGCTTGCCATGGTGGTGTCGGTGAAGTGACCAGCTGCACTCAGACTTGTGGTGGTGTAACGGTGGGTGTCCTGGCTTTGAATAGAGGTGTCCGTGCAGTGGTATGCAGCACAAGTCGGTAGTGAGGTGAAGCGAGTCAATGGTGGCACAGGTGGAAATGACACCACTGACTGCTGACCGTACCGATTATGCTGCATAGCCTGCAAGAAAGCATTGTTGCAGGCCTGCAGCACATTCAGCTGTTGCTCAGGACTAAGGTGTTCCGCCATGCCCTTTTCAATCTTACTAAAAAAATGGTGTGCTGGTCTGTTGAGGTCGGCCTCCAGACGGTCAAGGCGCTGTTCTACAGAATTGAAGCGGTGTTCAAAGTGGTTAAAACCACGTTCCATGAGTGCAAAACCGCTTTCAACTCTGTCGGACAGTGACTTGAGGCTGGAATTAAAGGCCTCGCTCAAATGCATAAACTCGGGCAAGACATTCCTGTCCAAGGCTCTCTGCCGCTGGCGGGTAGTGCCCGCATAACCAGTGGCAGAGACCTGGGACAGGGGAACACCTGATGGCCCAGCTTCCTGGTCACCAGCTGTGTGTGTGGCTGACCTGCAAGGTGCTTCCTGGCTGTCGGATGGCTGGGACGGGTCAGAGGACGTCCGAGGAAGGACCGCTCCAGGGCCAGGTTGCAGGGTGCTGCTCCAGGTGCTGTGGAAGAAAGGAAAATCATTACTACCATGCCTTTACAAGAAGCATCAGCTGTGGATTAGAAAAACACAGATTAATAAAAATAAAAACCCAAAATTTATAATACTTACGATCTCGTGGCAAGGACCGGTCTTAGGAACTGCAACGCGTGATAGTGACGGTATCTAGTTCTGGTCCTTGACGCAGATCCACTGCGAACCTGGCCCTCAGCACGAACATCACTGTTGAAGCGGTCCTTGATCGAACGCCAACGTGTTCGGACTTTGTCCACTGTTGTTAAAAAAAAAACAGTGCCGTCAAGGACAACAGTCACTGCGGCACAATGTAGCAATACAATACTCAAAGCAGTCACTGTAGACCCCGATGACACTGTTGGGTTTCCTGCTAGAATACACCTAGCACGAAACCCAACAGTGCCGTCAAGGACAACAGTCACTGCGGCACAATGTAGCAATACAATACTCAAAGCAGTCACTGTAGACCCCGATGACACTGTTGGGTTTCCTGCTAGAATACACCTAGCACGAAACCCAACAGTGCCGTCAAGGACAACAGTCACTGCGGCACAATGTAGCAATACAATACTCAAAGCAGTCACTGTAGACCCCGATGACACTGTTGGGTTTCCTGCTAGAATACACCTAGCACGAAACCCAACAGTGCCGTCAAGGACAACAGTCACTGCAGCACAATGTAGCAATACAATACTCAAAGCAGTCACTGTAGACCCCAATGACACTGTTGGGTTTCCTGCTAGAATATGCCTAGCACGAAACCCAACAGTGCCGTCAAAGACAACAGTCACTGCGGCACAATACAGAGCAGGGAAATACTCACTAAACGCCTTTTTGGAGGATGCTGTGGCGCTGTCCCAGCCATCCATCAACGCTGCGGCCACCTCATTCCATAGCCGCCGGGTCACCACAATGTCCTTGTGCAGCCGGTCACGGCTGTCCCACAACGGCGAACGCTCCTGGACCAGGCTGATGAGCTGCTCATTATCCAGGTAGACGTCTTCATCCCGTTGTGGAACCTAGACAAAACACATTCATTAGAATAATCAAATTTAAATTGAATAAAAAGTTACAAAAAAAGAAACATAAAAAAGAGTAAAAATAGAAGACAAAAAATAAAGAACATTACAAATCATTTGATACATACATTCCGTATCACCACCGGGACTTGGCTTCCCTGCTCCTGCTCTTCGCCCTCACTAGTCCCGTCCGCAGAAGATGATGATGACGATGTCTTAAAAAAGTTGAAAAAAACGTAAGAGATTTGGAGAAGCAGCAGATATACTTACCAGATGCACGAAAATAATCACCTCACGGTCTGCTTGCGCCAATTCCTGCCGCGATGGGGAATACTCGGATTCTGAAGACATACTGCATGTAAAAATAATAAAAATCATTAGTACATACATAATTTAAAAGGACAGGCATATAATGTAATATACTCACATTCTTCGCTGATAGAAGATGGGTTCCTTGTTGACTGTCTGCTCTCCAATCTGTCAGTGTAGTAGTGGCAGAGTTTTGGCAGGCACCTCCTTTATATAGACTTTTTTTTTTTGACTTTAGAAGATTATAACTAGTACAACAAGTGGACACCACCAAAAAAACGCAGCGCTAAAAAAACGCTTACATGCGCATGCCAGTGCGCACGTATGCGCATCCATAGGCTATAATGGCCATTTTTAGCGCAAAACGTGCGCATACGTGCGCATGCGCTTTTTTGCAGGGCCAAAAAATGCAACATGCTGCGTCTGTAAAATACAAACGCACACCCCAAAAAACCGCAGCGCATGAAAATCGCAAACGTGCGCATGCCAGCGCGCAGGTATGCGCACCCATGTTAAATATAGGGGAAAAAACGCATGTGCACGTATGCGTTTTTTTACAGCGCAAAAAAACGCAAATGTGAAACCAGCCTCAGACAGGTGGTTGTATATCAGTCATATACTGTAGGTAGCTACTGTTCAGTGTGGCTATTAAATTTACGGTATCTTCCAGCACTTTTTTTCTTTTTTGACCATACTGAGGTCCACAAAGAAAGCCAGCAGGGCACATGTTGTGCCCTACTTCTATTGTGATCCATACACGAGTATAGCATTCTATTTCACATGTATCTAGTGAAAAAATATTATACAGTCTGCTGTATCCCACCTTTTCATTTATTGCTGTGGTGATATAAAATTGTCTGCAGACCTAAGGCACATTAAAAAAAGTTATATTTTTTTCTGTCGCTAAATGTGAAACAGCCTGCTGTATCCCACGCTGTCATTTTGCGACAGTGATATGAACCTGTTTGCAGACCTAAGGCACATAGAAAAAAAGCATAATTATTCAGCTGCAAAAAAAGCTGCCGGACAAAAAAAAATTCTCTCTCTCTCTCTCTCTCTCTCTCTCTCATCAGTTAAGAACGGATCCGCTTGTATAACTTTTTGGCGGATTTGAACTGATGCAAAAAACTGAAGTCTGAAAGAGGCCTAAGGGACCTGACTTTAAAAATAGTTTGTAGCATCTAGTGTGTTATAGAGTCCTGATCCATAGGCCACAATTTTTTTTTCTGTTTTTAACGTCATACAGTAGGGAGCCTCACTTACAGAGGCCTGATCCATAGGCCCCCAAAAATTCTTCTGTTATTGACGTCATACAGTAATGCATCTGACTTTAAAAATAGTTTATAACACCAAAGAAAACAGACTAAGATACCGCCAAAATGTTAAAAAATTAGTTTTTATTAACAACTCAGTAAAATATAATTTATAAAATGGAAAGATACCACAGGTACAGTAGTAGTAGGTGGGTAACCCGGGTAATACCATAAATAGATCCATATTATTATAACACAGGCACAGAAAATCGGGTATTAATTAGATTATATCCTATATAGTCCATGATACTAGCACTAGGGTTATAATGCCTCTTCAATATTTGCAGATACAAGTGCATCTAGTATATGAATAAATAGATAAATGTATCCAGTGATACCAGCATAGTACAAGCAAAAAAACTACAATATCTAGTGCTATTATGGTAATGCTATCAAAATTACCCCTTTGTAACATGATAGTTCATATGCATAATGTCAGACACATTAAAGTTTTTAACTCGCATATTATTCTGACATAATTAACTGAGATACCCGAGAGCTCACCTCACCCGACACGCATTTCCATGCGAAATGCACGACGGGTGTGGTGGTATGTGGCAGACAACATCACCCGTTCCTTGACAAAATCTCTGTCTGCCAGGGTGCATTTCACCACAGACACTTGGACAAGTAAGCATGGCCAAGGGCATTACATCTCACTGACTGGCAGTGGGGACAGGCGCTGCTCCACAAGTTTTGGAATCCCCAAGTCTTGCAGGACAAATCTCTACATTTAGCACTTCCTCCACTACTTCTGCCTCCTCTGTCTCCTCTAGGGCCTCCACCTGCACCTTCAACCTCAGCCTTCACGAGATCCGCATTCCAACAGTGCATATCAAAACTCCACTACCTCCGTACTGCGTAGCTAGGGCTCACCACAAAAGGGCAGTCTTAAAATTGATATGTCTTGAAGATTTCAGACATACAGCTGAAGACTTTTGGACAGCTCTGCGGGGCTTAATTTGATCAATGGCTGTCTCTGCTGAACCTGCATCTAGGGAAGACCGAGTCCAATAACGGTGCAAACCTGTTTATGCCCTATGGCGAGGTAAGTTCACACACGTGCCTGGCATGTCTCATGTCCTCAACCTGGTGGTACAGCGTTTTCTCAGCCACTATCCAGGCCTGGGTGATCTGCTCCAGAAAGCATGTAAGCTGTGTGCTCATTTCCACCATTCGCACCCCTCTGCTCATCTACTTGCCTCGATACAGACGTCTTTGCACATGCCAGTTAACATATTGATATGCGATGTGCCGACACGGTGGAATTCCACTCCGCACATGTTGCAGCAACTGTGCCAGCAGAGATGAGCCCTGATACAGTATGTCATGTTGTATAACCTGGGCCATTGCCGTATGGACATTGTTCTGTGTCCGACACAATCAATGACTCTTAACTGTTCATTTCTGTAACATAAATTCAGTATACCTTTAATGCTCAGTTTACCGCACATTTAATGTTTATTGTTTCCAGCTCCATCTAGTGGCCAACAGTTATAACTGCATGATATTATGCATTGTATTTCCTGTATTATTTCCCTCCAATTCCTAATGTATTCTGGGTAACTTTGCAAAGTACCATGTTCTATCCCAGCCCCCTTTCTCTCTTCAGTCGGCCATTTCTTTCATGTCTGCATATTGGAAGCACTTCATCGCTCTACCCCCTTGTGTCAGCATCGGTGGTATGTAATCACCCTCTCTGTATATGATTTCTGCCTTATATTAGCTAGCTTAGTTACTCCCCCTGCTCAGCTAGTAGTCCAGATTGTATGCTGTGTATATTGTATATTTCCATGAACCCAGTACTGATCCTATGTATCTGTTTCTGTTGTAGTTTTACCACATCTATATACCTACGCTCAATAAACCACAGATTCAACTACAGTCTCCCTTATTGGACCTCGGTATAGCGGTTTAGCTGCTTGTTAAGCTATATGAATCCCGTTCGTTTAGGGAGGACAGGACAGTAAAACACCGGCTCTCCAGCTAGTGAGAATACAGAGAGAACAGCCTTCCATCCTGCAGAGGACAGTTACACAGCGCTCTCCAGCTAGTGCAATTCAGGGAAAAGACACCCCTTCATCCAGCTTGCAGAAACTAGTGATGCTGCAGAAATCCACCTAGTGAGATTCAAGTCACCGGCTACACAGAGACTAATACAGCTACAGCAATCTCTGCACAGCCAAGCATCCCTCTAAGACACCATGTCCCATAAATCGCACAGGACAAAAATCTGCTACATCCATCTCCTCAAAGGCTGTATCTATCAACAGCGCGGTCGCCATTGCCCGCGCAAATGCGGAAGCCGCCAAAATGCGAGCACGCTATGCTGAAGAAGAGATGCAACTTAAATTAGAGAAAGCATGCCTAGAAGACCAAGAGAGAAAGTCACTCATACAGTTACGCTTAGAGAGAGATGAGCAAGAGAGAAAGATGCAGTTAGAGAACGCGCATGTGGATGCCGCCTTAGAGATCCTAGCAGTAAAAAGAGAAGCTGCTGCAGCCTTTGCCGAGGCAGAAGCACTAGAAGCCGTGCACAATCCTGAGCTGCATAGCCGTAGCAGTACATCAAGTCTGAAGTTGCCATTGCAAGATTCACTACAATGCACATCTCAATATGTTAATGAACTTCCTGATCCAAACTATAACCAAGATCATGACACAACCAGTGAAAAGAGTGAGAGTCATCATGAGGCTCAGCTCCAGGAAAATTTGAAGCAAAGCAACTGTCCTGTCTTCCTTGCCCCTCACCAGGTAACCAATGTGAATCACCTTGCTGACACACCGCATGTCAGACCGAAGCAATATGACACCTGCTGGCGCCACCCTGAGGATACTATGAATGCACCTCACATCACTATCAGGGTGACCCATCATCAGTAAACTCTGCTGACAACTGTTTCACATCAGAACTTGCTGGGATCTTCACACGACGTGATCTAGCTGCCAACGGACTTCCAAAATGTTATTACAGGCTTGGGGCTAAAAAACAGGGAAGAGATAGACCTCTTAGTCAAATACCTGGGAGAAGAGTCAGTCAAACACGCAGTAAGGATCAGAGACATTAATATAAACCACCCTCAAATAGGCCTTAAAGAGATCTGGAAGAGGCTCTGTTACGGTAATAGAGAGAGCCTTGTTCAAAAGAATCGATGACTTTCCCAAAATATCTAACAAAGGTCTCCCAAAACTTAGAGACCTAGGTGACCTGCTACAAGAGGTCCTAGTTGCCAAATGTGAAGGTGACCTACCAGGACTTGCATACCTCGACACAGACAGTGTTAACCCTATAGTCCAAAAGTTGCCCTACAATCTACAGGAGAGGTGGCTCACACGTGGCTCCACGTACAAATACAAACACAGTGTTTCATTCCCTCCCTTCTCCGTTTTTGTAGACTTTATACACGAACAAGCAACAATCAGAAATGATCAAAGCTTTGACTTTGCAATCTCATATGCCACACCATCACCAGCTGCAAACCCACGCAGAACATCTGTGGCAATGCAAAAGACTAGAGTTGAGCGAAACGGGTCGACAAAAAATTAAAAAGTCGCCGACTTTTGGCAAAGTCGGGTTTCATGAAACGAAACCCGACCCTAGGATGAGGTCGGCCACGAGGTCGGCGACTTACGCGCCAAAGTCGCGTTTCAAAAGTTTGTTTTGCGCTCTTTTTCAGCCAATCAGGATCCACGTACACTGTGGGCAATGTGATGACCTAGGCACAGGTCACCACCATCTTTCAGAAGGGCATGCAAGTGATTGGCTTGCTTTGGTGGGCGTCACAGGGGGTATAAAAGGGCGTGCACGCCGACCGCCATCTTACTTCTGCCGATCTTAGTATAGGGAGAGGTTGCTGCTGATTCTGTAGGGAGAGCGTTAGGCAGGGAAGAAGACAAAAAAACTGCTTCTGCTGCTAGCGATTTGGCCTGCACAACACACAAGTCACTGTGTGTGCAGTGCAAGGGGAGGCTATATTGTGGTGTATCAGTGGTGTTGGTTGTTGGGCTGCCTTTTAAGGCTTCCTGACATGCTGGCATTGCTGTTTACCCACTGCTCCGCAAACTGCTTTTTTAAAAGCAATCCAATCTCCCTTATCCTCTAGTCACTTTTGTCACAGCTGTGCCATCGAGCCTGTCACATAGCGCTCAGATATCAGTGGGCCTCACACAATCCACAAGTGTCCAGTGTCCAAAAGTGTGCGCAGAGATTCAAAATCTCCATTATCCTCTCGTCACTTTGGTCACAGGCAGCTGTGCCATCGAGCGTGGCACATAGTGCCCAGATATCAGTGGGCCTCACACAATCCACAATTGTCCAGTGTCCAAAAGTGTGCGCAGAGATTCAAAATCTCCATTATCCTCTCGTCACTTTGGTCACAGGCAGCTGTGCCATCGAGCGTGTCACATAGCGCTCAGATATCAGTGGGTCTCACACAATCCACAAGTGTCCAGTGTCCAAAAGTGTGCGCAGAGATTCAAAATCTCCATTATCCTCTCGTCACTTTGGTCACAGGCAGCTGTGCCATCGAGCGTGTCACATAGCGCTCAGATATCAGTGGGCCTCACACAATCCACAAGTGTCCAGTGTCCAAAAGTGTGCGCAGAGATTCAAAATCTCGATTACCCTCTCGTCACTTTGGTCACAGGCAGCTGTGCCATCGAGCCTGTCACATAGCGCTCAGATATCAGTGGGCCTCACACAATCCACAAGTGTCCAGTGTCCAAAAGTGTGCGCAGAGATTCAAAATCTCCATTATCCTCTCGTCACTTTGGTCACAGGCAGCTGTGCCATCGAGCGTGTCACATAGCGCTCAGATATCAGTGGGCCTCACACAATCCACAAGTGTCCAGTGTCCAAAAGTGTGCGCAGAGATTCAAAATCTCCATTATCCTCTCGTCACTTTGGTCACAGGCAGCTGTGTCATCGAGCGTGTCACATAGCGCTCAGATATCAGTGGGCCTCACACAATCCACAAGTGTCCAGTGTCCAAAAGTGTGCGCAGAGATTCAAAATCTCCATCATCCTCTCGTCACTTTGGTCACAGGCAGCTGTGCCATCGAGCGTGTCACATAGCGCTCAGATATCAGTGGGCCTCACACAATCCACAAGTGTCCAGTGTCCAAAAGTGTGCGCAGAGATTCAAAATCTCCATTATCCTCTCGTCACTTTGGTCACAGGCAGCTGTGCCATCGAGCCTGTCACATAGCGCTCAGATATCAGTGGGCCTCACACAATCCAAAAGTGTCCACTGTCCACAAGTGTGTGCAGAAATTCTAAATCTCCCCTGTCCTATAGACACCTTGTACCTTGTTTTACATTACTATATAGTTTGTTGGATTTTGTCTACATTTCTACCAAAAATGAGGAAGGCTGGTGGAAGAGGCCGTGGAATTGGGCGGGGGTTGGCAGCTGGTAATGATGGTGTTGGTGGTGGATCTGATGGTAGTGGCAAGAGCAAAATAGGACCGAATGCAGGAGGTGCTGACCCTGCGTCATCGTCTGGCTACATAAGGCCTCGAACGCTTAGTTTTCTAGGAGTTGGCAAACCGCTTTTAAAGGCAGAGCATCAGGAAAAAGTTTTGTCTTACATTGCTGACTCAGCCTCCAGCTCTATCGCCTCCTCTTCTTCAGTTGTAAAAAGTAAAAGCACTGAGTCATCATTGGAGGCTCATGTTCATGAACCACACCTTTCCTTGTGTCCTTCACCCCAACCAAGATTGAAGGATGACGCAGGCCATACTACTGATTACTCCATGGAGCTGTTTTCACATACCATGCCTGGATTATCAAGTGAAATGGTGAATTACCCAGGCCAAGATGAATCTGACATGGAGTGCACTGATGCACAGCCGCTGATGGATGATTCTGTTGGTACATTCACTCAGAGCACTACATTGTCCTCGCAGTGTACAGAGCCAGATTTTGACCCTGATGAGACTCAGGTGCCCCTTCCCGCACACTATACCACCATACACGGTGACACAGAGAAAGGTGCACATGACATAGAAGAGGAGGTGATGGATGACCCAGTTGTTGACCCAGATTGGCATCCATTGGGGGAAGAGGGTGCTGCTTCCAATAGCTCAGATGAGGAGCATCCACAGCAGACATCGACATCGCAACAGCTGTTATCTGGCAGTCCCGGAGCACTCCAAAGACAGGTTCCAAACATCAAAAGAGTTGCTGGACAGCTTGTCCAGAGGGTCAAAAGATCACAGCATGCTAGGCCGCAAAATGTCTGCCAAAGTAGGAAGAGTGCAGTGTGGCACTTTTTTGAACAAAATCCTCATGATCAGGCCAAGGTTATCTGTAAGAAGTGCGCAAAGACCTTTAGCCGAGGGAAAAATCTGAAAAATTTGAATACCAGTTGCATGCTTAGACATTTAACCAGCATGCACTTGCAAGCGTGGACACAACACCAAACCTCAAGTGCCACATGTGCAACTGATCACAACGAAGGTAGTCAGCAAAGCTACATTGTTTCCCCCACTGTAAGCCCACCGGTTAGCACAGCAGCAAATGTTGAGGTGTCGTTGCAAGACCACAGCAGTCAGGGAATCCCACTGTTATATCAACGAAAGACTGATTCTAGGCCATCAGAAAGAACACCAACTCCATCACCATCATCAACCCTCTCTCAGTCCGCCCTGTCCACCGCTACTTCCACCATATGCAGCTCTCAAGTCCAGCTCACCCTCCCAGACACTATGAGTAGGTCAAGAAAGTACTCAGTCTCTCATCCGCGTACACTGGGTTTGAACGCCCACATTGCCAAACTAATCTCGTTTGAGATGATGCCCTTTCAGTTGGTGGAAAGCGCAGCTTTCCGCGAACTCATGGCCTATGCAGTACCACGCTATGACCTACCCAGTCACCACTTCTTCTCTCGCAAAGCCATCCCAGCCCTCCACCATCATGTGAAAGACCGCATTGTCCATGCACTCAAGCAGTCAGTGAGCGGAAAGGTGCACCTCACAACTGATGCATGGTCCAGTCGGCATGGCCAGGGCCGTTACGTGTCCATCACTGCGCACTGGGTTAATGTGGTGGATGCAGGGTCCACAGGGGACAGCGGTGGTGGGACAGTGCTGCCTAGCCCATGGTATAGGAAACAGTTGGCTGTAGGCGTTCGACCCTCCTCCTCCTCCTCCTCCTCCTCCAGAAGCGAAAGCTCGTCCACAGAGCGCAGTCGTACGAGCACTCCATCTGCAGCTGCCACTGTTGCACATGATGTGTCCCCCTATCGAGCAGCTAGTGGAATGCGTCAGCAGGCAGTGTTGCAGATGATGTGTTTGGGCGACAGACACACCGCCGAGGTGCTGGCCGAGTACTTGAAGCGACAAACTGAGTCATGGCTGGGCAGTGTACATCTTGAGGCAGGCAAGGTAGTTAGTGATAACGGCCGTAATTTTGTGGCAGCCATAGCCCTTTCAAAACTCAGCCACATACCTTGCTTGGCTCACACCTTGAACCTGGTGGTGCAGTGCTTCCTCAAAAATTATCCGGAGTTAACAGCCCTGCTCCAGAAGGTGCGAAGACTGTGCGCGCACATCCGCCGGTCGCCTGTACACTCCGTTCGTATGCAGAAGCTGCAGCGATTGCTCCACCTTCCCAACCACCGCCTCATTATCGACATTGCAACAAGGTGGAACTCCACCCTGCACATGGTGGAGCGGCTGTGCGAGCAGAGGCAGGCCATAATGCATTTGTGGGAGGATACACGGCCAGGCACTTTGAGAGCAGACATGGAGTTGACAGGCGTGCAGTGGTCGAAGCTGAAAGACCTTTGTAAAGTCCTTCAGTGTTTTGAGGAATGCACACGGCTGGTAAGCGCAGACGACGCCATCCTAAGCATGAGCATCCCACTTATGCGTCTGCTCATGCAAACTTTGACGCACCTTAAGGAGCAGGCGTCTGCAGCCAATGTTGATGAGGAGGAAGAGGAGGAGGGAATCCTTGATGACATTCAGCCATTGTCTGCTCAGGGACCTCTCCTGGACGAGGTGGAGGAAGAAGAGGAGGAGGAGGAGGATGATGGGGATGATTACTTAGGGGAGGAGGATGCATCTCGTGGGGCAAGTGAAAATGTTGGCGTGGCAAGGTCTGGTACAGGGTTTGTGCGTGACTGGAGGGATGTGGATTTGCCAGAAAGTGCTCCTCCACCCAGCACTCGCAGTGCATCATTGACACCGGGAACATTGGCCCACATGTCAGATTATGCCTTGCAGATCCTAAAAAGGGACCCCCGCATTGCCAAAATGATGAACGATGACGACTACTGGTTGGCCAGCATCCTGGATCCACGCTATAAAGGCAAATTACAAAACATCATGCCACAGGAGAACCTTGACCTAATATTGGCTAATAAACAAGCAACTCTGGTAAATCGGTTGCTTGAGGCATTCCCAGCACACAGCAGCGGTGATGGTTCTCACACGGCCGTACGGGCCGGGGGCAGCTTGGCAGAGGTGTTCGTGGTGCACACAGCAGAAGTGGCGTTGGAGACAGGGGTTTCATGACAATGTTGTGGACTGATTTTTCAAATACCGCTCACACAACTGGTAATACTGCATCGATGGAAAGTGACAGGAGACAGCAGTTGTCAACTATCGTTACAAACTACTTTTCCTCCCATATCGATGTTCTCCCACACAGGTCATTCCCCTTTGACTATTGGGCCGCTAAACTGGACACCTGGCCTGAATTGGCCCAATATGCCTTACAGTAGCTCGCTTGCCCAGCTGCAAGTGTGCTATCGGAAAGAGTCTTCAGTGCAGCTGGATCAATCCTGACAGAAAAAAGGACCCGTCTGTCAACCCAAAATGTGGATGATCTAACCTTCATTAAAATGAACCACGCATGGGTTTCCAAGGATTTTGTCCCACCTTCCCCTGATGACACATAGGGTGACAGAAAAATGGCTTGCTTTGGTCCACCTCTTCCTGGTATTTCACCTGTTTCGCCTTTTGCATCAGCTGAATGTCCAACATCAACATATGCCACTTTCTAAAACTCCCTAACTGTGCTGCCTCCCCCCCATGGCCGGGGTCACCACCTACCGCACGACACCGTGCGAGTGCCGTTGCCCTGGACAGGTGGGTAGGCCGACTCTTGGGCGCGGGCACTGGCACAGGGTCCCTCATAGTGCAATCAAGTGTCTCTGACGGCGGTGGTGCACACCCGCCGTCAGACACACCGCTGTACTATGAGGGGCCCAGTGCCAGTACCGACGCCCACGAGTGGGCCCCCCTTGCTTGGGCAGGGCCCCAGCATTTGCAATCTTTACCTCTCCCTGCTCCTCCGCTGTGTAATCTGGGCCGTCAAGTCCATACTGTGCCTGACACCGTCTAAGCCTGCCTACTGAGACATATATTTTGAATGTGTACGCTATCCATACATGTTATCCGGGGATACGGTACCCTTTCTAACCTTTGTGCAATCACGTGCAATCCATACTGGGCTTAACACCGTCTGAGCCTGCCTCCTGAGACATATATTTTGAATGTGTACGCTATCCATACATGTTATCCGGGGATACGGTACCCTTTCTAACCTTTGTGCAATCACGTGCAATCCATACTGGGCCTGACACCGTCTGAGCCTGCCTCATGAGACATATATTTTGAATGTGTACGCTATCCATACATGTTATCCAGGGATACGGTACCCTTTCTAACCTTTGTGCAATCACGTGCAATCCATACTGGGCCTGACACCGTCTGAGCCTGCCTCCTGAGACATATATTTTGAATGTGTACGCTATCCATACATGTTATCCAGGGATACGGTACCCTTTCTAACCTTTGTGCAATCACGTGCAATCCATACTGGGCCTAACACCGTCTGAGCCTGCCTCCTGAGACATATATTTTGAATGTGTACGCTATCCATACATGTTATCCGGGGATACGGTACCCTTTCTAACCTTTGTGCAATCACGTGCAATCCATACTGTGCCTGACACCGTCTGAGCCTGCCTCCTGAGACATATATTTTGAATGTGTACGCTATCCATACATGTTATCCAGGGATACGGTACCCTTTCTAACCTTTGTGCAATCACGTGCAATCCATACTGGGCGTGAGAACGGCTGGCGAGCTGTTAAGCAAGCTACAGCACCTGTCCAGACAAGTACAGGGATTCCCTAGCGAGGAGACTTATTTGATTGTTTTCAATGTTGGGACAGCAATTTTTGGGGAGCACTATACTCTGGAGAATGATAGATGGGGCCCACCATACACTGGAACATTCCAAAGGTGGACATCAGACACTGGAGCAGCATTTACAGGGCCCATTATACACTAGAGCATTAGAAATGGGGCCCATTATGTTTGGAGCATTATTTGGGCCCATAAGACAGTGGAGCTTCATCCATGGGGACCAACATATACTGTAGCATTATGTGGAGCTCATCATATACTGTTTCAAACATTATATGGGACCAATGATTCTGTATGGAGAAATAGATGGGCCTCGTCATGAGATGTAAAAAGTGAGGTATTTTTCATTGTACTATACCGCTATTTATCTGCCGTATCGGAGCATGATGAGTTGTGGTATGTGTTAAAGGGGCGCTCTTTCACCCAGGGCACATGAAAACCTGCAGCCAGCCCTCCCCCCCCCACAACTTTAGCCAAATAACCCCCATTTTTCGGTGCGTAACTTGTATTATGAAGTTAATTAAGGTTGACAAGCTTAAGTAAGAAGAATTGATGCTTTTGGCATTCAAATGGGCACTGTAGGTGTGTTTCCTGTCCTCCTCTCACTGCCGACTTTTATTCCCCATTGACTTACATTGGGTTTCGTGTTTCGGGACGACCCCGACTTTTCCCTATAATCGGACGATCTTGCTCGACCCGACTTTTGGAAAAGTCGGGTTTCACGAAACGAAACGCGACCCTAAAAAACCAAAAGTCGCTCAACTCTACAAAAGACTAATGTTTCTTCTCCAAGATCCAATTACAGGTCTGCTGACTGCTCTCAATCAGAGACAAAGGTACAAGAACCTGACAAGCAGCGCCTGCTTCATCAGAAGCCTCATCCTCTCCTGAAATGCAGAACCTTCAGAGGAAAATCTATGCCGGATCGCAGAAGCTTCCTGAAAGAGAACGGTATCTGCTACAAGTGTTGCTCATCCACCACTCATCTCACCAAGGATTGTAAGGTAAGTGTAAAATGCACAGAATGTGGTACCATAGATCATAACACCGCCCTACACCCTGACCCAGCTCCATGGAGTGCACAGAACACTCCAGCTGACAGTAAGCATGGCGGGGAGGAAAAGAGCACAGGTGCAGCTACGCCAGAGATCACTTCACAATGTACTGAAGTCTGTAAAGGGACAATAGACAGTAGGTCTTGTTCAAAAATATGCCTCGTCAGAGTGTACCCAAAGGGTCATAGAGACAAAACTGTGAGACTGTATGCTATCTTGGATGATCAAAGTAACCAATCCCTGGATAGATCAACATTCTTTGACCTATTCAACATTAAAGGACCAATCACTCCTTACTCATTAAAGACATGTGCAGGTACTGCGACAACAGCGGGCAGGAAAGCCACTGACTACCAAATTGAGTCCTTAGATGGACAATTCTGCCTGCCACTACCTACAATCATTGAGTGTAATCAGATCCCAGACAACAGGTCTGAAATGCCTACACCAGATGTGGCAATCCATCATGCTCACTTAAAACGCATAGCACACCTTATACCGGAACTCGACCCTCAGGCACAGATAATACTGCTGATGGGAAGAGATATAATGCAGGTTCATAAAGTGAGAAGTCATTTCAATGGACTCACCAATGCTCCCTATGCCCAAAAGCTAGACCTAGGATGGGTCATAATAGGAAACGTATGCTTGGGACACATGCATGCCCCATCTTCTGTGACAAGCATGCTAACAAATACACTGGAGAAAGGACGCCCATCTCTGTTTCAACCTTGCAACAAGTTCCATGTCAAAGAACTGCCATACAGCATCCAACTACCCAATCACTTAATAGACTTTACTCATGACAGCAGTATGGTGTCCGGAAGCTATGAGGATCAGCTGGGGTGCACAGTCTTCCAGAGAACTAAGCAAGACAACCAGGTAGCAATGTCGGTAGATGATAAGCTGTTCTTAGAGGTAATGGACAAAGGGCTCGTAAAAGATGAGACCAACAGCTGGGTCGCACCTCTTCCCTTCAGAACCCACAGACCACGTCTACCAAACAACAGAGATCAGGCATTCAAATGTTTCTCCTCTCTCAAACATAATCTGCAAAAGAAGCCAGAGATGAGAGATCACTTCTTCTCCTTCATGTCAAAGATATTTGAGAACTGCCATGCAGAACTAGCTCCCACTCTCAAAGACTCTGAAGAATGCTGGTTCCTACCCATGTTTGGAGTATACCACCCTAAGAAACCAGGCCAGATTAGAGTTGTGTTCGACTCCAATGCTAAGTTTGATGATGTCTCCCTGAATGAAGTTCTACTGACAGGACCAGATCTCAATAACAAACTTCTGGGAGTACTTATGCGCTTCCGTAAGGTTTCCATTGCTTTCATCGCTGACATCCAGCAAATGTTCCATTGTTTCCTTGTGAGAGAGAGAGACAAGAACTTCCTAAGATTCTTCTGGTACAGAGACAATGATCCAACTAAAGAAGTCACAGAGTACCGCATGAGAGTGCACAACTTTGGCAATAGCTCTTCTCCTGCAGTCGCCATCTATGGACTCAAAAGGTCAGCTCAAGAAGGAGAATCAGAATATGGATCACATGTCAGACAATTTATAGAAAAACACTTTTATGTTGATGACTGTCTGAAAGCCATGCCTTCAAATGAGACTGCCATCAGTCTTCTCAAGAGAGCCCAAGAGATGCTTGCTTACTCTAACCTCAGGCTTCACAAAATAGCCTCAAACAGCCAAGATCTCATGAAGGCATTCCCTTCACAAGACTTGTGTAACGGTCTCAGAGATCTGGACCTGGGGTCAGACCCCACACCAATGCAATGCAGCCTCGGGCTTCTCTGGAATCTACAGTCAGACACTTTTACCTTTCAGGTCAGCCAGGAAGAAAAGCCTTTCACACGTAGAGGTGTCCTGTCTACCATCAACAGCCTGTACGATCCCTTTGGTTTTGCAGCTCCTGTTACCATACAAGGCAAAGCCATACTAAGACACTTAACCAAGGAGACTTCAGACTGGGATGCAACTCTGCCACCTGACAAAAGAATCCAGTGGGAAGTATGGATGAACTCTTTAGCAGCTCTCTCCAACCTGAATGTATCAAGGCCATATACTCTTGTACAGTCTATAGAGATCCAGAGCCAAAGACTGTATGTATTTGCAGATGCCTCTGTCAAAGCAATTGCTGCTGTTGCCTATCTCAAAACTGTGGACTCCAAATGTCAGAGCCATATTGGATTCATCATGGGGAAAGCCAAACTTGCTCCACAACCAGAGCACACCATACCAAGGTTAGAACTTTGTGCTGCAGTCTTAGCCATCGAGTTAGCAGAGTTCATCACATCCGAGATGGATATCGACCTGACACAAGCCAAGTTCTGAAACCAGGTGATTCTACATTTATGTCAACAACAGAGTGCTACGAATTAGGAGATCAGTTCATCTAAAACAGTGGCATTACGTCCCCACAGACCAAAACCCTGCAGATCATGCAACTAGAGGAGTTGATGCAAGTCGACTAGAGAGCACAACATGGCTCTCAGGACCAAAACTATTGTACACTGAGAAACATTGTCCAGACACCTTTGAACTTGTGAGAGAGGACTCAGGTGCTGAAATCCACCCTCAGATGTCTACACTTCATACAAAGACTCCAGCTACTCTTCTAACCCAGAAAACAGGACTATCCAGTGCCCCTCCAGGAGGATTCAACACTAAGGACCTCTACAAGCGGCAATGGAGGCAGGTACAAAGTCTTGCCAATGCATTCTGGGACAGGTGGCGCAAACGACGCTTGTCTACCCTGCAGCCACAGATGAAGAGGCAATCTACCAGGCCTAATCTGAGGATTGGTGACCTCATCCTTGAAAAAGACTGCCAAGCCCATCGGAACCAGTGGCCACTTGGACTAGTGACTACTACGTTTCCGAGTAAAGATGGCAATGTTTGCAAAGTTGAACTCAGGATGGCCAAAGGAGATGGACCTAAGACATTCTTCAGACCAGTGACTGAGCTGGTCCTATTGTTGCATTTGGAGAATAAGAATGGTGACATCCGTTTGATGTCAGACGGGGAGTGTTCTGTCGCCGACACAATCAATGATTCTTAACTGTTCATTTCTATAACATAAATTCAGTATAATGCTCAGTTTACCACACATTTAATGTTTATTGTTTCCAGCTCCATCTAGTGGCCAACAGTTATAACTGCATGATATTATGCACTGTATTTCCTGTATTATTTCCCTCCAATTTTTAATGTATTCTGGGTAACTTTGCAAGGCACCATGGTCTATCCCAGCCCCCTTTCTCTTTTCAGTCAGCCATTTCTTTCAAGTCTGCATATTGGAAGCACCTCACCGCTCTACCCCTTTGTGTCAGCATAGGTGGTATGTAATCACCCTCTCTGTATATGATTTCTGCCTTATATTAGCTAGCTTAGTTACTCCCCCCACTCAGCTAGTAGTCCAGATTGTATGCTGTGTATATTGTATATTTCCATGAACCCAGTACTGATCCTATGTATCTGTTTCTGTTGCAGTTTTACCACATCTATATACCTATGTTCAATAAACCACAGATTCAACTACAGTCTCCCTTATTGGACCCCGGTATAGCAGTTTAGATGCTTGTTATATGAATCCCGTTCATTTAGTGAGGATATAACAGACATGGTGCGCATATCAAATTTACAGAGCTGGCACAGATTAAGGACCTCTGCACAGTTTTGAAATGGCTACTATGATAGTTAGCGCTGACAATGCTGTCATGAGCATCACTATTACAGTCATCTATATGCTGGAGCAGACTTTGAATAGGCTGCGGGACGAGATGGTGGTCCCTGAAGAAGAGAGGGAAGCAGAGCAGGCTGCGGAAGGAATTACAATGTCTCTAAGTTCAAGACTGTCATCACACAGGTGGGTGCGAAGGGAGGGTGGATTACTGCAATTGATTTGGGCTGGTGGTAACAGATAAACTGTTATTGAAGGTGCAAGATTCGAGGAACAAATGGAGGACGAGATGATGGGCGAGCAACTGTGGGATGTAGAGGATAATCCTACCCTCTCTGTTGTTCATGGTTGGTGGGAGGGGATGGAGGCAGAGCCAGCGTTAGCGGCAGGCAGACCAGGCAGTTGCCTAGGGCCCCCTGCTCCCCCAGGGGCCCCCAGCTAGCGGCACATCATGCAGCCACTATGAGCACCGGGAGGCGGTGAGGCCCACCTGCTGTCAGCGCCAACTCCCCCGCCACATTGAACTATACCGGCGTCATAGATGCCAGTACAGTCCAAAGCAATGATGGAGGAGAGAACTTCAGCTGATACTCCTTCTTCCATCATTCCCCTTTGCCTCTGACACTGACTATGGGTGCACAATGATGTCATCGTGCACTCACTGTGTGCCAGGCAGTGCAGCTGCTGACACAGAAGCCAGCCAGGAGCGGCGAGAAGAGAGGTGAGGATTGTGGTTTTTTATATATAACAGTGAATATTGGACTGTGAGGCCATTCTCGAGGGGGTTATATACAGACTCTGGGCACTATGCTGACAGACACAGCAAACGTTCTTGCCACATCTCACATTGATGTGCCATCCTGGATGAGCTGCACTACCTGAGCCACTTGTGTGGGTGGTAGAGTCCATCTCATGCTACCATGAGTGTGAAAGCACAACCAACATTTAAAAGGGACCAAAATATCAGCCAGAAAGCATTGGTACTGAGATGTGGTCTGTGGTCCCCACCTGCAGAACCACTCCTTTATTGAGGGTGTCTTGATAATTGCCAATAATTTCAATCTGTTGTCTATTCCATTTGCACAACAGCATGTGAAATTGATTGTCAATCAGTGTTGCTTCCTAAGTGGACAGTTTGATTTCACAGAAGTTTGATTTACTTGGAGTTATATTCTGTTGTTTAAGTGTTCCCTTTATTTTTTTGAGCAGTATACTATGTGGCTGTGCTATGTACTATGTGGCTGTGCTATATACTATGTGTTTGTGCAATAAACTATTTGGCTGTGCTATATACTATGTGGCTGTGTTATATACTATGTGGACTGTGTTATATACTATGTGGGCTGTGTTTTATACTACAGTATGTGGCTGTGCTATATTCTATGGGGGGCTGCATTATATTCTATGGGGGGCTAAATTATATTCTATGGGGGCTTCATTGTGATTCATGAGGGGGCTATATTATATTCTATGGGGGCTGCATTATACTATATGAGGAGGGCTACATTGTACTCTATTGAGGGGATACATTATACTATATAAGGGGCTGCATTATATTCTATGGAGGAGCTGCATTATATTCTATGGGGGCTGCATTATACTCTATGAGTAAGCTGCCATGTATTCTATGGAGGGGAATGGCTGCATTATACTCTGTGGGGTGGTTCCATTATACTCTGTGGGGTGGCTGCATTATGCTCTAAGAGGTGACTGCATCATACTATATGTGGGCTGCATTATACTGTAACGAGGACTATGGGGAATACATTATACTATATGAAGAACTATGGGGTGCTTTACACTATGGGAAGTGAGTTGTACTACATGGACGACTGGCAGTGTATTATACTATATGGAGCACTATGAGCAGTGTATTACACTGCTCAGTCCTCCATATAGTATATTTTAATATATGGAGGACTATGAGGAGTGTATTATATCATATGGAGGACAGAGTAGTGTATTATACTATATGGAAGACTGAGTGTATTTTAATATATAGAGGGCTATGAGTAGTGTATTATACTATATGGAGGACTGAGGAGTGTAGTATACTATATGGAGGACTATGGGGAGCGTATTATACTATATAGAGGACTATGGGGAGAGTATTATAGAATCATAGAATTGTAGAGTTGGAAGGGACCTCCTGGGCCATCTGGTCCAACCCCCTGCTCAAAGCAGGATTCGCTAAATCATCCCAGTCAGATGTCTGTCCAGCCTCTGTTTGAAGACTTCCATTGAAGGAGAACTCACCACTTCTCGTGGCAGCTTGTTCCACTCATTGATCACTCTAACTGTCAAAGTTTTTTCTAATATCTAATTTAGTTTCATCCCATTGCTTCTAGTCTTTCCTTGTGCAAATGAGAATAAAGTTGATCCTTCTACAATGTGACAGCCCTTTAGATATTTGTAGACAGCTATTAGGTCTCCTCTCAGTCTTCTCTTTTGCAAACTAAACAATCCCAAATCCTGCAACCTTTCCTCATAAGACAGGGTTTGCAGACCGGTCACCATTCTGGTTGCCCTTTTCTGAACTTGCTCCAGTTTGTTGAAGTCTTTTTTTAAATTGTGGTGCCCAAAACTGGACACAATATTCCAGATGAGGTCTGACCAAAGAGGAGTAGAGGGAAATAATGACTTCACGTGATCTAGACTGTATGCTTCTGTTAATACATCCTAGAATTGCATTTGCCTTTTTTGCTGCTGCATCACACTGTTGACTCATATTCAGTCTGTGATCTATTAGTATACCCAAGTCTCTTTCATATGTGCTGTTGCTTAGGCCTATTCCTCCCATTCTGTATATGCTCTTTTCATTTTTATTGCCCAGATGTAGTACTTTGCATTTTTCCCTGTTAAAAACTATTCTGTTAGTTGCTGCCCACTTCTCCAGTTTATTTATATCTCTTTGAATCCTCTCTCCCTCTTCTCTAGTATTAGCTATCCCTCCTAGCTTTGTGTCATCAGCAAATTTAATCAGTTTACCCTCAATTCCTTCATCTAAATTGTTGATAAAGATGTTGAACAATACAGGGCCAAGGACAGAGGCCTGTGGTACCCCACTTGAGACATTCTTCCAACTGGATGTGCAGCCATTTACGACCACTCTTTGGGTCCGATCACTAAGCCAGTTATGAATCCACCTAACAGTTGCCTTGTCCATTCCATACTTAGTCATTTTTTCAATAAGGATTGTATGAGATACTTTGTCAAATGCTTTGCTGAAGTCAAGATATACTATATCTACAGCATTTCCTTGATCCATCCAATCAGTGATTCCGTCATAGAAGGAAATTAAGTTAGTCTGACATGACTTATTAGTTACAAACCCATGCTGACTCTGTTTAATCACTTCATTCTTATCCAGGTACTGACATACATGTTGTTTAATAATTTGTTGAAAGATCTTTCCTGGTATAGAAGTCAGACTCACCGGCCTATAGTTGCCTGGGTCCACCTTCTTCCCCTTTTTGAAGATAGGAACAGCATTTGCTCTTCTCCATTCTTCTGGGACTTCTCCTGTTCTCCAAGAATTTTCAAAGATTATGGAGAGGGGTTCAAAAATTTTGTGGCGTTGTCTTCTTTGCCCAATGCTAAGACGTTGGCTCAGGTATTTGTGAAGGAGGTGGTCAGACTCCACGGAGTACCATCTGACATAGTATCTGATAGGGGTACGCAATTTGTGGCGAGGTTTTGGAAAGCTTTTTGCTCAAGGTTGGGGATCAAGTTGTCACATTCATCGGCGTTTCATCCACAGTCTAATGGACAAACTGAGCGCATGAACCAAAATCTAGAACAGTATTTACGATGTTTTGTGTCCGACAACCAGGAGGAGTGGTCTACTTTTCTTCCTCTGGCCGAATTCGCGTTAAATAATCACCGCCAAGAGTCATCAGGAGAGTCTCCATTCTTTTGTGTGTACGGTCAACATCCTCAGTTTTGTACCTTACATCAGGGTGACTCCGGGGGTGTCCCGGAGGAGGATCAGCTAGGAGCCCAATTGTCATCAGTCTGGAGGCGGGTGAAACAGCGTTTGTTGAGCATGAGTGCCAGGTACAAACGGGTGGCTGACAGTAGACGCGTGCCAGGTCCGGCCCTGTGTGTGGGTGAATGGGTGTGGTTAGCTACGAAGAACATAAAACTCAAAATTCCATCTTTAAAACTGGGTCCAAGGTTTATTGGGCCTTATAGGATTTCTGCCATCATTAACCCAGTGGCTTATCGGTTGGAACTTCCTGCGGTGTACAAAATACATAACGTTTTTCACAGGGCTTTATTGAAAAAGGTGGTAGGCTTGGTGGACACGACGCCGATGCCACCTCCAGTCATGGTGAATGGCGATTTAGAGTTCGAGGTCGCCAAGGTAGTGGACTCTCGAGTAGTACGCCATACTCTTCAGTATTTGGTGCACTGGCGGGGGTATGGTCCGGAGGAGAGGTCTTGGGTTCCAGCCTCAGACATACATGGGGATCGGCTGGTCAGTTCTTTTCACCGTCGTCATCCGGACAAGCCGGGTCCTATGAGTCTTGAGGGCCCTGGGGTCCCTCGTAGAAGACGGGGTACTGTCATGTCGGACGCTGTTCACACCACAGCGTCCGGCAGGCAGAGGTAGTTCCACCTCCAGCCACTATAGCCTCAGTGGCGCCGGCTTGATCTTCAGGCTCTCGGGGGTTAATCCTGCTGGAGACCAGGTTGGAAGGTTAGTCACGCCCACGGTCTTTAAATAGTCATACTGGCATATGGGCGTCGCCGATTATAGCTTGTGTTTTCATACCAAGTGGTTCCGGTCTGGAGTGGAGGTGTTGCAGAGAGAGAGATTCGTATCTGGTGTCATATGATCCGTCGTTATCCTTTCTCCTTCCCATATTTGTGTTTAGTTGTGCCCTGTTCACATTACTGTATATTCCTGTGTGTGTGCGGCGCAGTGCAGTTTAAGTTCTCCCTGTCTGTCTTATTTGTGTGGGAGCTTTGGTGGTGTGTCTCCTCACTGGGTGGAGGGTGGAGGGTTAAGTGCAGGGCTGAGCAGGAGATAAGGAAAGGGTGGAGGCTCAGGCATTTGCACCTTCAGCAAAAACCCTGGGTTGAGGGTCAGACAGGGTTTCCCCTAGTGAAAGGGACACCACAGGGGCCCCGGGTATTTCTGCCTTAGTTGTCCTAAGCCCTGCGTGACACCACCTTTGGAATGTTCCAGTGTATGGTGGGCCCCATCTATCATTCTCCAGAGTATAGTGCTCCCCAAAAATTGCTGTCCCAACATTGAAAACAATCAAATAAGTCTCCTCGCTAGGGAATCCCTGTACTTGTCTGGACTCCTCGTCGTCCCCATCTTCCATCTCACTGCACAGTATTTCAACTTTGCAAGTGCTGTGATCCTGAGCAAGCAGGGGGGGCCCACTCGTTGGCGAGGCACTGGCACAGGGCCCCTGATAGTACGGTGGTGTGTCTGATGGCGGGTGGGCCGAACCTGCACTTTCATCTGCAGCTTCCTCTTTGTCACCGTGTAAGATGGAACTGTATATAGGAAGGGTAACCTGAGTTTCATCAGGGTCAGATTCAGGTCGTGTAGTGTGCGAGGGGAATGTAGTGGTCTTGGTCAATGTACCAGCAGATTCATCGAGCAGTGGCTGGGCATCAGTGCACTTGTGTCGCCCCCAGGAGTACGGTCGCCACAGTGGCATTACCTTCTTCCTAGGGAGTGTGATGTCATGCTTGGGAGCAACGAAGGATCTCTCTAGCAGTTTAACTGATTGGGCGGCGTCATTCCCACGAGTCATGACCCTCCAAACAGCGTTCATGAAGGCAAAGTGTTTGTTTTACGTGGGCAGTATGGTTGCAAAGCTGAACCTTAAAGGAATGTCCAGAAGGGCACCACCAGGAGTAGAGCCTACGGTTAAATTCGACTCCACCTGGGAAACCTCAACCATGCCAGCTACAGAACAGATGCACACATTGCAAGCTTAATTCCGTTAACGAACGAGACTCCGCCATGCCCCGCGGTCCGAGTCCGGCTTACTAGAGGGACACGTGAGGCTCTGGCACATGAGATTGGCCAATAACTGGTGTGTCATGCCCTTACATGTCCATGGCTGCATGTGCGCTACACTGAAAAGGCCAGCGTTTGTCGCTTACAGGTGCAGATAACCCGCTGAACAACGTTAGTGATGGGGATCACTGAGTACAATTATTACCCGCGAACAATGATTTCCCAGTAAGTGCAGGTCAACCGCAATTCTGGAATTAGGCCTAACCGTCATTCCTGAAAAAATGAAAAACTTACGTGTGCAAACCACAGGTGCTGTAGCTTGCTTAACAGCTCGCCAGCCGTTCTCACGCCCAGTATGGATTGCACGTGATTGCACAAAGGTTAGAAAGGGTACCGTATCCCCAGATAACATGTATGGATAGCGTACACATTCAAAATATATGTCTATACATCAGGAGGCAGGCTCAGACGGTGTTAGGCCCAGTATGGATTGCACGTGATTGCACAAAGGTTAGAAAGGGTACCGTATCCCCAGATAACATGTATGGATAGCGTACACATTCAAAATATATGTCTATACATCAGGAGGCAGGTTCAGACGGTGTTAGGCCCAGTATGGATTGCACGTGATTGCACAAAGGTTAGAAAGGGTACCATATCCCCGGATAACATGTATGGATAGCGTATACATTCAAAATATATGTCTATACATCAGGAGGCAGGCTCAGACGGTGTTAGGCCCAGTATGGATTGCACGTGATTGCACAAAGGTTAGAAAGGGTACCGTTTCCCCGGATAACATGTATGGATAGCGTACACATTCAAAATATATGTCTATACATCAAGAGGCAGGCTCAGACGGTGTTAGGCCCAGTATGGATTGCACGTGATTGCACAAAGGTTAGAAAGGGTACCGTTTCCCCGGATAACATGTATGGATAGCGTACACATTCAAAATATATGTCTATACATCAGGAGGCAGGCTCAGACGGTGTTAGGCCCAGTATGGATTGCACGTGATTGCACAAAGGTTATAAAGGGTACCGTATCCCCAGATAACATGTATGGATAGCGTACACATTCAAAATATATGTCTATACATCAGGAGGCAGGCTCAGACGGTGTTAGGCCCAGTAAGGATTGCACGTGATTGCACAAAGGTTAGAAAGGGTACCGTATCCCCAGATAACATGTATGGATAGCGTACACATTCAAAATATATGTCTATACATCAGGAGGCAGGCTCAGACGGCGTTAGGCCCAGTATGGATTGCACGTGATTGCACAAAGGTTAGAAAGGGTACCTTATCCCCGGATAACATGTATGGATAGCGTACACATTCAAAATATATGTCTATACATCAGGAGGCAGGCTCAGACGGTGTTAGGCCCAGTAAGGATTGCACGTGATTGCACAAAGGTTAGAAAGGGTACCGTATCCCCAGATAACATGTATGGATAGCGTACACATTCAAAATATATGTCTATACATCAGGAGGCAGGCTCAGACGGTGTCAGGCACAGTATGGATTTGACGGCCCAGACTACACAGCGGAGGAGCAGGGAGAGGTAAAGATTGCAAATGCTGGGGCCCTGCCCAAGCAAGGGGGGCCCACTCGTGGGCGTCGGTACTGGCACTGGGCCCCTCATAGTATGGCGGTGAGTCTGACGGCGGGTGTGCACCACCACCGTCAGAGACACTTGATTGCACTATGAAGAACCCTGTGCCAGTGCCCATGCCCAAGAGTCGGCCTACCCACCTGTCCAGGGCAACGGCACTCGCACGGTGACGTGCGCTAGGTGGTGACCCCGGCCATGGGGGGGGAGGCAGCACAGTTAGGGAGTTTTAGAAAGTGGCATATGTTGATGTTGGACATTCAGCTGATGCAAAAGGTGAAATAGGTCAAGTCCCAGGAAGAGGTGGACCAAAGCAAGCCATTTTTCTGTCACCCTATGTGTCATCAGGGGAAGGTGGGACAAAATCCTTGGAAACCCATGCGTGGTTCATTTTAATGAAGGTTAGATCATCCACATTTTGGGTTGACAGACGGGTCCTTTTTTCTGTCAGGATTGATCCAGCTGCACTGAAGACTCTTTCCGATAGCACACTTGCAGCTGGGCAAGCGAGTTCCTGTAAGGCATATTGTGCCAATTCAGGCCAGGTGTCCAGTTTAGCGGCCCAATAGTGAAAGGGGAATGACCTGTGTGGGAGAACATCGATATGGGAGGAAAAGTAGTTTGTAACCATAGTTGACAACTGCTGTCTCCTGTCACTTTCCATCGATGCAGTATTACCAATTGTGTGAGCGGTACTTGAAAAATCAGTCCACAACATTGTCATGAAACCCCTGTCTCCAACGCCACTTCTGCTGTGTGCACCACGAACACCTCTGCCAAGCTGCCCCCGGCCCGTACGGCTCGTGTGAGAACCATCACCGCTGCTGTGTGCTGGGAATGCCTCAAGCAACCGATTTACCAGAGTTGCTTGTTTATTAGCCAATATTAGGTCAAGGTTCTCCTGTGGCATGATATTTTGTAATTTGCCTTTATAGCGTGGATCCAGGATGCTGGCCAACCAGTAGTCGTCATCGTTCATCATTTTGGCAATGCGGGGGTCCCTTTTTAGGATCTGCAAGGCATAATCTGACATGTGGGCCAATGTTCCCGGTGTCAATGATGCACTGCGAGTGCTGGTTGGAGGAGCACTTTCTGGCAAATGCACATCCATCCAGTCACGCACAAACCCTGTACCAGACCTTGCCACGCCAACATTTTCACTTGCCCCACGAGATGCATCCTCCTCCCCTAAGTAATCATCCCCATCATCCTCCTCCTCCTCCTCTTCTTCCTCCACCTCGTCCAGGAGAGGTCCCTGAGCAGACAATGGCTGAATGTCATCAAGGATTCCCTCCTCCTCTTCCTCCTCATCAACATTGGCTGCAGATGCCTGTTCCTTAAGGTGCGTCAAAGTTTGCATGAGCAGACGCATAAGTGGGATGCTCATGCTTAGGATGGCGTCGTCTGCACTTACCAGCCGTGTGCATTCCTCAAAACACTGAAGGACTTTACAGAGGTCTTTCAGCTTCGACCAATGCACACCGGTCAACTCCATGTCTGCTCTCAAAGTGCCTGGCCGTGTATCCTCCCACAAATGCATTATGGCCTGCCTCTGCTCGCACAGCCGCTCAACCATGTGCAGGGTGGAGTTCCACCTTGTTGCAATGTCGATAATGAGGCGGTGGTTGGGAAGGTGGAGCAATCGCTGCAGCTTCTGCATACGAACAGAGTGTACAGGCGACCGGCGGATGTGCGCGCACAGTCTTCGCACCTTCTGGAGCAGGGCTGTTAACTCCGGATAATTTTTGAGGAAGCACTGCACCACTAGGTTCAAGGTGTTAGCCAAGCAAGGTATGTGGCTGAGTTTTGAAAGGGCTATGGCTGCCACAAAATTACACCCGTTATCACTAACTACCTTGCCTGCCTCAAGATGTACACTGTCCAGCCATGACTCAGTTTGTCGCTGAAAGTACTCGGCCAGCACCTCGGCGGTGTGTCTGTCGCCCAAACACATCATCTGCAGCACTGCCTGCTGACGCTTTCCACTAGCTGCTCGATAGGGGGACACCTCGTGTGCAACAGTGGCAGCTGCAGATGGAGTGCTCGTACGACTGCGCTCTGTGGACGAGCTTTCGCTTCTGGAGGAGGAGGAGGAGGAGGAGGGTCGAACGCCTACAGCCAACTGTTTCCTATACCGTGGGCTAGGCAGCACTGTCCCACCACCGCTGTCCCCTGTGGACCCTGCATCCACCATATTAACCCAGTGCGCAGTGATGGACACGTAACGGCCCTGGCCATGCCGACTGGACCATGCATCAGTTGTGAGGTGCACCTTTCCGCTCACTGACTGCTTGAGTGCATGGACAATGCGGTCTTTCACATGATGGTGGAGGGCTGGGATGGCTTTGCAAGAGAAGAAGTGGCGACTGGGTAGGTCATAGCGTGGTACTGCATAGGCCATGAGTTCGCGGAAAGCTGCGCTTTCCACCGACTGAAAGGGCATCATCTCAAACGAGATTAGTTTGGCAATGTGGGCGTTCAAACCCAGTGTGCGCGGATGAGAGACTGAGTACTTTCTTGACCTACTCATAGTGTCTGGGAGGGTGAGCTGGACTTGAGAGCTGCATATGGTGGAAGTAGCGGTGGACAGGGCGGACTGAGAGAGGGTTGATGATGGTGATGGAGTTGGTGTTCTTTCTGATGGCCTAGAATCAGTCTTTCATTGATATAACAGTGGGAATCCCTGACTGCTGTGGCCTTGCAACGACACCTCAACATTTGCTGCTGTGCTAACTGGTGGGCTTACAGTGGGGGAAACAATGTAGCGTTGCTGACTACCTTCGTTGTGATCAGTTGCACATGTGGCACTTGAGGTTTGGTGTTGTGTCCACGCTTGCAAGTGCATGGTGGTTAAATGTCTAAGCATGCAACTGGTATTCAAGTTTTTCAGATTTTTCCCTCGGCTAAAGGTCTTTGTGCACTTCTTACAGATAACCTTGGCCTGATCATGAGGATTTTGTTCAAAAAAGTGCCACACTGCACTCTTCCTACTTTGGCAGACATTTTGCGGCCTAGCACACTGTGATCTTTTGACCCTCTGGACAAGCTGTCCAGCAACTCTTTTGATGTTTGGAACCTGTCTTTGGAGTGCTCCAGGCCTGCCAGATAACAGCTGTTGCGATGTCGATGTCTGCTGTGGATGCTCCTCATCTGAGCTAATGGAAGCAGCACCCTCTTCCCCCAATGGATGCCAATCTGGGTCAACAACTGGGTCATCCATCACCTCCTCTTCTATGTCATGTGCACCTTCCTCTGTGTCACCGTGTATGGTGGTATAGTGTGTGGGAGGGGGCACCTGAGTCTCATCAGGGTCAGAATCTGGCTCTGTACACTGCGAGGACAATGTAGTGCTCTGAGTGAATGTACCAGCAGAATCATCCATCAGCGGCTGTGCATCAGTGCACTCCATGTCAGATTCATCTTGGCCTGGGTAATTCACCATTTCACTTGATAATCCAGGCATGGTATGTGAAAACAGCTCCATGGAGTAATCAGTAGTATGGCCTGCGTCATCCTTCAATCTTGGTTGGGGTGAAGGACACAAGGAAAGGTGTGGTTCATGAACATGAGCCTCCAATGACGACTCAGTGCTTTTACTTTTTACAACTGAAGAAGAGGAGGCGATAGAGCTGGAGGCTGAGTCAGCAATGTAAGACAAATCTTTTTCCTGATGCTCTGGCTTTAAAAGCGGTTTGCCAACTCCTAGAAAACAAAGAGTTCGAGGCCTTATGTAGCCAGACGATGACGCAGGCTCAACACCTCCTGCATTCGGTCCTATTTTGCTCTTGCCACTACCATCAGATCCACCACCAACACCATCATTACCAGCTGCCAACCCCCGCCCAATTCCACGGCCTCTTCCACCAGCCTTCCTCATTTTTGGTAGAAATGTAGACAAAATCCAACAAACTATATAGTAATGTAAAACAAGGTACAATGTGTCTATAGGACAGGGGAGATTTTGAATTTCTGCAGACACTTGTGGACACTGGACACTTTTGGATTGTGTGAGGCCCACTGATATCTGAGCGCTATGTGACAGGCTCGATGGCACAGCTGTGACCAAAGTGACTAGAGGATAAGTGAGATTTTGAATTTCAGCAGACACTTGTGGACACTGGACACTTTTGGATTGTGTGAGGCCCAATGAATATCTGAGCGCTAAGTGACAGGCTCGATGGCACAGCTGTGACAAAAGTGACGAGAGGATAAGGGAGATTTTGAATTTCTGCAGACACTTGTGGACACTGGACACTTTTGGATTGTGTGAGGCCCATTGATATCTGAGCGCTATGTGACAGGCTCGATGGCACAGCTGTGACCAAAGTGACTAGAGGATAAGCGTTCGAGGCCTTATGTAGCCAGACGATGACGCAGGCTCAACACCTCCTACATTCGGTCCTATTTTGCTCTTGCCACTACCATCAGATCCACCACCAACACCATCATTACCAGCTGCCAACCCCCGCCCAATTCCATGGCCTCTTCCACCAGCCTTCCTCATTTTTGGTAGAAATGTAGACAAAATCCAACAAACTATATAGTAATGTAAAACAAGGTACAAGGTGTCTATAGGACAGGGAAGATTTTGAATTTCTGCAGACACTTGTGGACACTGGACACTTTTGGATTGTGTGAGGCCCAATGAATATCTGATCGCTATGTGACAGGCTCGATGGCACAGCTGTGACCAAAGTGACTAGAGGATAAGGGAGATTTTGAATTTCTGCACACACTTGTGGACACTGGACACTTTTGGATTGTGTGAGACCCACTGATATCTGAGCGCTATGTGACAGGCTCGATGGCACAGCTGTGCCTGTGACCAAAGTGACTAGAGGATAAGTGAGATTTTGAATTTCAGCAGACACTTGTGGACACTGGACACTTTTGGATTGTGTGAGGCCCAATGAATATCTGAACGCTATGTGACAGGCTCGATGGCACAGCTGTGACCAAAGTGACTAGAGGATAAGGTAGATTTTGAATTTCTGCACACACTTGTGGACACTGGACACTTTTGGATTGTGTGAGGCCCACTGATATCTGAGCGCTATGTGACAGGCTCGATGGCACAGCTGTGCCTGTGACCAAAGTGACTAGAGGATAAGTGAGATTTTGAATTTCAGCAGACACTTGTGGACACTGGACACTTTTGGATTGTGTGAGGCCCAATGAATATCTGAGCGCTATGTGACAGGCTCGATGGCACAGCTGTGACCAAAGTGACTAGAGGATAAGTGAGATTTTGAATTTCAGCAGACACTTGTGGACACTGGACACTTTTGGATTGTGTGAGGCCCAATGAATATCTGAGCGCTATGTGACAGGCTCGATGGCATAGCTGTGACAAAAGTGACGAGAGGATAAGGGAGATTTTGAATTTCTGCAGACACTTGTGGACACTGGACACTTTTGGATTGTGTGAGGCCCACTGATATCTGAGCGCTATGTGACAGGCTCGATGGCACAGCTGTGACCAAAGTGACTAGAGGATAAGGGAGATTTTGAATTTCTGCACACACTTGTGGACACTGGACACTTTTGGATTGTGTGAGGCCCAATGAATATCTGAGCGCTATGTGACAGGCTCGATGGCACAGCTGTGACCAAAGTGACTAGAGGATAAGTGAGATTTTGAATTTCAGCAGACACTTGTGGACACTGGACACTTTTGGATTGTGTGAGGCCCAATGAATATCTGAGCGCTATGTGACAGGCTCGATGGCACAGCTGTGACCAAAGTGACTAGAGGGTAAGGGAGATTTTGAATTTCTGCACACACTTGTGGACACTGAACACTTTTGGATTGTGTGAGGCCCAATGAATATCTGAGTGCTATGTGACAGGCTCGATGGCACAGCTGTGACCAAAGTGACTAGAGGATAAGGGAGATTTTGAATTTCAGCAGACACTTGTGGACACTGGACACTTTTGGATTGTGTGAGGCCCAATGAATATCTGAGCGCTATGTGACAGGCTCGATGGCACAGCTGTGACCAAAGTGACTAGAGGATAAGTGAGATTTTGAATTTCAGCAGACACTTGTGGACACTGGACACTTTTGGATTGTGTGAGGCCCAATGAATATCTGAGCGCTATGTGACAGGCTCGATGGCACAGCTGTGACCAAAGTGACTAGAGGGTAAGGGAGATTTTGAATTTCTGCACACACTTGTGGACACTGAACACTTTTGGATTGTGTGAGGCCCAATGAATATCTGAGTGCTATGTGACAGGCTCGATGGCACAGCTGTGACCAAAGTGACTAGAGGATAAGGGAGATTTTGAATTTCAGCAGACACTTGTGGACACTGGACACTTTTGGATTGTGTGAGGCCCAATGAATATCTGAGCGCTATGTGACAGGCTCGATGGCACAGCTGTGACCAAATTGACTAGAGGATAAGTGAGATTTTGAATTTCAGCAGACACTTGTGGACACTGGACACTTTTGGATTGTGTGAGGCCCAATGAATATCTGAGTGCTATGTGACAGGCTCGATGGCACAGCTGTGACCAAAGTGACTAGAGGATAAGGGAGATTTTGAATTTCTGCACACACTTGTGGACACTGGACACTTTTGGATTGTGTGAGGCCCAATGAATATCTGAGCGCTATGTGACAGGCTCAATGGCACAGCTGTGACCAAAGTGACTAGAGGATAAGGGAGATTTTGAATTTCTGCACACACTTGTGGACACTGGACACTTATGGATTGTGTGAGGCCCACTGAATATCACAGCGCTATGTCACAGGCAGAAATTGGCTAGTGTATCACAAACTACAAGGTGTATGTAGAATTGGGCAGAATAGGAATCTCCCTAGAGTGCAGGTCTGTAAGAACGGAACATGTCCTCGTTTTATTCTCACAGAATGACACACTGATAGCTTCACTGTGGCTGTGATAACAGCCGTTACATGGTACTGTGTGAGGAGCGTACACCGCTGTATGGTGTGAAAAAATGCACGCTCAGTACCTCAGCAGGACAAAAAAAAAAAATTGGGATTGCTTTTAAAAAAGCAGTTTGCGGAGCAGTGGGTAAACAGCAATGCAGGAATGTCAGGAAGCCTTAGAAGGCAGCCCAACAACCAACACCACTGATACACCACTATATAGCCTCCCCTTGCACTGCACACACAGTGACTGGTGTGTTGTACAGGCAAAATCGCTAGCAGCAGAAGCAGTTTTTTTTTCTTCTCAGCAGGACAAAAAAAAAAAATTGGGATTGCTTTTAAAAAAGCAGTTTGCGGAGCAGTGGGTAAACAGCAATGCAGGAATGTCAGGAAGCCTTAGAAGGCAGCCCAACAACCAACACCACTGATACACCACTATATAGCCTCCCCTTGCACTGCACACACAGTGACTGGTGTGTTGTACAGGCAAAATCGCTAGCAGCAGAAGCAGTTTTTGGTGTCTTCTTCCCTGCCTAACGCTCTCCCTACAAAATCATCATCAGCAGCAGCTCTCCCTATTCTGAGATCAGCATGAGTAACATGGCGGTCGGCGTGCACTCCCTTTTATAACCCCTGTGACGCCCCCCAAAGCAAGCCAATCACTTGCATGCCCTTCTGAAAGATGGTGGTGACCCGTGCCTATGTCATCACGTTGCCCTCAGTGTCCGTGGATCCTGATTGGCTGAAAAAGAGCGCAAAACAAACTTTTGAAACGCGACTTTGGCGCGTAAGTCGCCGACCTCGTGGCCGACCTCATCCTAGGGTCGGGTTTCGTTTCATGAAACCCGACTTTGCCAAAAGTCGGCGATTTTTGAAATTTTTCGACCCGTTTCCCTCAACTCTAGTCCTGACTAGTGTTGAGCGATACCACTCGATATTGAAAAATATCGGATCGGATTGGATCGGCCGATCTAAAAAAAATATCGGGTATCGCCGATTCCAACCCCGGAAGTCCCATTCAAGTCAATGGAACAGAAATATCGTAATTGAAAAAAACCCTTTCTTTCCTTGTAGGTTAATTCTACATGAAGAAAACAACTAAGAATAATGTAGAATGTATTGTGGGAGGTGTAGGAGACATTAAAGCCATAGAGCTTTAGCCCAATCAAATGGAATAGCAGTAATAATTTTTTTTATTTTAAAGATGTTTGGAGTTACAAAGATATTGACTATGTTAACCTCTTTTATATTTTGTCAGATATGTATGTTTCACTACTTCCATGCTCTTCACCTTCTTTTTTACTTCTCCCACACTTTCTCCTTCATCATCCTCAGCAGCAGCATCTTTTTCATCAACTTCTTCTTCACCTTATTCATCTTCTTCTTCTTCTTCTTCTTCTTCTTCTTCTTCTTCTTCTTCTTCTTCTTCTTCTTCTTCTTCTTCTTCTTCTTCTTCACCTTCTTCCTATTATTCTTTTTTTACATTCTTCATATTCTTCTTATTCAACTATTATTCTTCTTCATATTCTAATTCTTCATCTTCTTCCTATTCTTCTTCTTCATCATATTCTTATTTGTGACAGGCATTCCTGTAGTTGTTATCTATAAAAGTTTGAAGATTACACCTTCCGTTCTGCCTGTCACAAAAGATTTACAACAGGATTTGTCCACGTTCAGTTTGGCCTGCAGCAGCAGGCATTTTCCAGGGGCACCATGAGGAGGAACGGACCCACCCCCATACACTGCTTAGTCTTCTTCTGCTTATAATTTAGATAATATTGTTTGCTCTGATTTTTAGTCTTATGCTTAATGTTCTTCTGCTTTTGGTTTTTCTGCTTCTTGGTCTTCTGTCTCTTGTTGTTCTGCATCTTGGTGGTTGTCTTCATGTTCTTTGTCCTCTTGGTCATCTTCTTCAGGGTAATCTTTTTGGTCTTCTTCGGTGTGGTCTTCAGGGTCGTCGTCTTCAGGGTCGTCGTCAGGGAGATCCAGAGTGAGAACCAAAAACCATTTCCACAAGCTTGAATTTAGAAAAGTAGCAGAAGGTACAAGAAGGCTGAGGAACTGCCGAGAACCAGCTGACGGTACTGGAACCCGGATGGGTAGCAGAAGGAACAATAGCAAATGGAACTAGCGAGGACCAGCTGATGGTGCTGGAACCCAGAGGGGCAGCAGAAGGAACAAGAGCCAATGGCACAACCGTGGACCAGCTTACGGTTCTGGAACATGGTTACTAAGCAGGAGGTACCTGTGCTACAAAGCACTACCAAGGACCAGCAGACGTTGCTGGAACTCGGATACCAAGAAGGAGGCACCTAGGCCAAAGGCACTGCCGAGAACCAGCTGATGGTGCTGGAACCCATATGCGTAGCAGAAGCTGCAAGAGCAAATGAAACTAGCGAGGACCAGCTGATGGTGCAGGAACCCGGAGGGGCAGCAAAAGGAAAAAGAGCCAATGGCACAACAGTGGACCTGCTGACGGTGCTGGAACACGGTTACTAAGCAGGAGGTACCTGTGCTGCAAAGCACTACCAAGGACCAGCAGACGTTGCTGGAACTCAGATACCAAGAAGGAGGCACCTAGGCCAAAGGCACTGCCGAGAACCAGCTGACGGTGCTGGAACCCGTATGCGTAGCAGAAGCTGCAAGAGCAAATGAAACTAGCGAGGACCAGCTGATGGTGCAGGAACCCGGAGGGGCAGCAAAAGGAAAAAGAGCCAATGGCACAACCGTGGACCAGCTGACGGTGCTGGAACACGGTTACTAAGCAGGAGGTACCTGTGCTACAAAGCACTACCAAGGACCAGCAGACGTTGCTGGAACTCAGATACCGAGAAGGAGGCACCTAGGCCAAAGGCACTGCCGAGAACCAGCTGACGGTGCTGGAACCCGGATGTGTAGCAGAAGCTGCAAGAGCAAATGAAACTAGCGAGGACCAGCTGATGGTGCTGGAACCCGTAGGTGCAACACGAGGAACAAGAGCCAGTGGCACAACCGTGGACCAGCTGACGGTGCTGGAAAACGGTTACTAAGCAGGAGGTACCTGTGCTACAAAGCACTACCAAGGACCAGCAGATGTTGCTGGAACTCGGATACCGAGAAGGAGGCACCTACGCCAAAGGCACTGCCGAGAACCAGCTGACGGTGCTGGAACCCGGATGTGTAGCAGAAGCTGCAAGAGCAAATGAAACTAGCAAGGACCAGCTGATGGTGCTGGAACCCGGAGGGGCAGCAGAAGGAACAAGAGCCAATGGCACAACCGTGGACCAGCTGACGGTGCTGGAACATGGTTACTAAGCAGGAGGTACCTGTGCTACAAAGCACTACCAAGGACCAGCAGACGTTGCTGAAACTCGGATACTGAGAAGGAGGCACCTAGGCCAAAGGCTCTGCCGAGAACCAGCTGACGGTGCTGGAACCCGCATGGGTAGCACAAGGTACCCATAATCAACAAAGCTGCAAGGCCGCGAGCAGGACACAGTTACCGAAACCCACAGACCAACAGGGGGTGCTTGTCCTATTGGCACTATGGAACCAGCCTTTATTACCAGAACCCGCAGCCCACATAGGAAGCACCAAAACTGCAGGCACCATAGACTCGGCTAACCCGACCGCAACACGACAGGACAATGTACTGGTGGCAACGTGACGTCGACACTACCCGGAAACAGCAGGCGTGCTGGAACCGGGCTGGGCAGGAGGGAGTGCCCGTGCCAAAGACACTTCCGAGAACCAGCTGACGGTGCTGGAACCCAGATGGGTAGCAGACGCTACAAGAGTCAATGGAACTACTGAGAACCAGCTGACGGTGCTGGAACGCAGAGTGGCAGCAGAAGGAACAACAGCGAATGGCACAACCGTGGAACAGCTGACGGTGCTGGAACACGGTTACTAAGCAGGAGGTACCTGTGCTACAAAGCACTACCAAGGACCAGCAGACTTTGCTGGAACTCAGATACCAAGAAGGAGGCACCTACGCCAAAGGCACTGCCGAGAACCAGCTGACGGTGCTGGAACCCGGATGGGTAGCAGAAGGTACCCATGAAGAAGACAAAGTTGCAAGGCCGTGAGCCGGCCGCAGTTACCGAAACCCACAGTCCTACAGGGGGTGCTTGTCCTATTGGCACTACAGAACCAGCCTTTATTACCAGAACCCGCAGCCCACATAGGAAGCACCTAAACTGCGGGCACCATAGGCTCAGCTAACCCGACGGCAACACGACAGGACAACGTATTGGTGGCAAAGAGACGTTGACAATACCCGGAAAAAGCAGGCGCGCTGGAACCGGGCTGGGCAGAAGGGAGTACCCGTGCCAAAGACACTTCTGAGCAGCAACTGGCGATGTTGGAGCCCAGGATCAATCACGGAGCAGGCTGAGGCCTACTTGGAGCAAGTTTTAGATCGGTTGTACACTACTACTGATTGTAACCGTGCTCCACTTAGGCCTCTGGCTCTACTGTCACTAGTATTTCCCCTGGCCTCCAACCCCGCCAGTTGCTGGTCTGAAGTGGCGTCTGCACAATCAACACTTGTTCCTGGGTTACAGGGGCTCTGTCACGTCAGTGGATCCCCTGATGTGTGTCCGGTAAGGTCTCCTGCTCTGTCCACATTCCCACTACTAGTAATGGGAATGTGGACAGAGCAGGAGACATTGCCGGACACACATCAGGGGATCCAGTGACGTGACAGAGTCCCTGTAACCCAGGAACAAGTGTGGATGGTGCAGACGCCACTTCAGAGCAGCAACAGGTGGGGTTGGAGGCCAGGGGAAAATACTAGAGACAGTGAGCCAGAGGCATAATTGGAGCATGGAAAAAAAATCAGTAGTAGTGTGACTGTGTAGGCAGCAGGAGAATTTGCCATCCACACAGCAGGGGAGCAGCTGGTGTTACTGAACCCCACTGACACAGGAGCTAGTGTGTTTCTCTCTGTGAAGACGGCACTTCTGAACACCAACTGGCGTTGTTGGAGCCCAGGATGAAGCATGGAGCAGGCTGAGGCCTGATGTTTTTGGCATGTGGAGGCAGCAGGAGACGTTGCCGTCTACATAGCAGGGGAACAGCAGACGTTACTGAACCCCACTAACACAGGAGCTAGTGTGTATTTCTCTGTGAAGACGGCACTTCTGAACACCAACTGGCGATGTTGGAGCCCAGAATGAAGCATGGAGCAGGCTGAGGCTTGATGTTTTTGGCATGTGGAGGCAGCAGGAGACATTGCCGTCCACACAGCAGAGGAACAGCAGACGTTACTGAACCCCACTAACACAGGAGCTAGTGTGTTTTTCTCTGTGAAGACGGCACTTCTGAACACCAACTGGCATTGTTGGAGCCCATGATGAAGCATGGAGCAGGCTGAGGCCTGATGTTTTTGGCATGTGGAGGCAGCAGGAGACATTGCCGTCCACAGAGCAGGGTAACAGCAGACATTACTGAACCCCACTAACACAGGAGCTAGTGTGTTTTTCTCTGTGAAGACGGCACTTCTGAACACCAACTGGCTTTGTTGGAGCAGAGGATCAATCATGCAGCAGGCGGAGGTGAACTTGCAGCAGGTTTTATATAGGTTGTAGACTACTACTGATTGTAACCGTTCTCCACTATGGCCTCTGGCTCCACTGTCTCAAGTATTTCCCCTGGCCTCCAACCCCACCAGTTACAGCTCTGAAGTGGCGTCAGCACAATCCACACTTGTTCCTGTGTAACTGGGGCTCAGTCACGTCAGTTGATCCTCTGATGTGTGTCCGGCAAGGTCTCCTGCTCTGTCCTCATTCACACTACTAGTAATGGGAATGTGGACAGAGCAGGAGACATTGCCAGACACACATCAAGGGATCCACTGATGTGACAGAGCCCCTGTAACCCAGGAACAAGTGTGGATTGTGCAGATGCCACTTCAGAGCAGCAACTGGCGGGATTGGAGGCCAGGGGAAAAACTAGAGACAGTGGAGCCACAGGCCTAAGTGGAGCACGGTTAAAAATCAGTAGTAGTTTGAATGTGGATGGAGCAGGAGACTTTGCCGTCCACACAGCAGGGGAACAGTTGGCGTTACTGAACCCCACTAACACAGGAGCTAGTGTTTTTCTCTGTGCAGACGACACTTCTGAGCGACAACTGGCTGTGTTGAAGCCAAGGGATTATAGTTCAGGTGGTAGAAACATGAATACAACAGGAGACCTGGATACTGTTGCCAACCAATTATTTATTCGGAAGAGGACTGGCAAATTCTGGCGAGATCCAGGCCTTGTTCATTTTCAGAAAAGTAAGCCGATCCACGTTATCGGAAGATAGTCGCGTTCGATGGTCTGTTAGTACACCACCTGCGGCACTAAAGACGCGTTCTGATAATACACTGGCAGCAGGGCAAGCCAGCACCTCCAATGCATACTGGCTAAGCTCTGGCCATGTATCCAGCTTAGAGACCCAAAACTTGAAGGGGTAAAGGCCATCTGGGAGTACACTGACAGGGCAAGACATGCAGCCTGTCACCATCTGATGGAAACGTTGCCTCCTGCTGACTGGAGCCGTCTGTGATGGTGTAGACAATTGTGGCGGACACACAAAACTTTGCCACATTTGGGCCATAATGGTCTTGCCTTGTGCTGAGGTGCTGCCTCTGCTCCCTCTTTGTGCCGAGTTTCCTCCACTGCCTCGCCACACAGAGCTGCTTTGTAAAGCACTAGCACCACTGCTGTCGGGTGGAATGGAAAACATGATGGACTGCACCAGTGTGTCTTGGTACTCCCGCAGTTTATGCTCCCGGGTCAACGGTGGTATGAGGCTTTGTAAGTTGTCCCGGTAGCGAGGATCTAGGAGGGTGTACACCCAATAATCAGTCGTGTTGAGAATGTGGGCGATGCGGCGGTCGTTTCTCAGGCACTGCAGCATGAAATCAACCAGGTGCTGCAGACTCCCAACTGCCAAAGAAACACTGTCCCCTGCTTGATGCATCATCTCTGCCTGCTCTGCATCACCCCACCCTCGCTGTACATACTGACTAGAGGATTGTGTACCTCCCTCCTCTGGAGAGATGTCTTCCTCCTCCATCGACTCCTCCTCATCCTCCTCACAAAGTGTCCCCTGCCTAGGCCTTTGTGAGGAACCACGTAGCGCAGACTGTCCAGAAGCAGATGGCATTTGGGACTCCTCATCCTCCACCTCTTCCAAAACCTCCTCCCTTAGTGCTTGCAGTGTTTTTTGAAGCAGGCAGATAAGGGGGACAGTCATGCTGACTAGTGCATCATCTGCACTCACCATCCACGTGGAATCATCGAAGGCACGCAAAACAAGGCAGATGTCCTTCATAGAGGCCCACTCAGTGGTGCTGAAGTGTGACCGGCGCACAGTGCGACTTGTTTGCGCCTGATGCAGCTGGTACTCCATGACTGCTGCCTGCTGCTCACACAACCGCTCCAACATATGTAACGTTGAATTCCACCTGGTGGGTAGGTCACATATGATGCGATGTTCCGGAAGGCGTAATCGGCAGAGCAGAGCAGCAAGGCGCGATCTTGCCGTGCTGGAACGCCGCAAGTCTATGCGGACCTTGTGCAGCAGTGCATCAAGATCCGGATAGTCCCTCAGAAAGCTCTGCATGACCAAGTTCAGCATATGTGCCAGACATGGGATGTGAGTGAGGTTGCCTAGGCCAAGAGCTGCCACTAGATTTCGGCCATTGTCATACACTACCAAGCCAGGCAGGAGAGTCGCTGGCAGAAACCACACGTCGCTCTCCTGCTTGATGGCATTTCAGAGATCCCGCGCTGTGTGGCTTCGATTCCCTAAAGAAATTAATTTGAGTACGGCCTGTTGACGTTTGGCCACGGCTGTGCTCATATCGGTCATAACAGGCTCCTGCTGCACTGTTTCTGAGGAACTTGAGTAGGAGAAGGAGTCAATGTGTACAGACTGGATTCCTGCAATCCATGGAGTTGGCAGAACACGTACAGCGCCACTCTCCATATCTGTACCCGGCTCCAGAACATTGACCCAATGGGCAGTGAGGGAAAGGTATCGCCCCTGTCCATGGTTACTGGTCCACGCATCGGTGGTCAGGTGGACCTTGCTACTGACGGCATTTAGTAGCGCATGTTGTATTTTTCCCTCCACATGTTTTTGCAGGGCAGGGACGGCTCGCCTGCTGAAATAAAATCGGCTCGGCACAGTGTATTGTGGGACTGCCAATGCCATCAAGTCCCGGAAGGTGTCAGTCTCCACCAGCCTGAATGAGAGCATTTCAAGTGCCAGTAGCTTGGCAATGCCAGCATTCAGAGCCTGTGCTCGGGGATGGTTTGCCGAGTATGGCCTCCTTTTATCCCATGCCTGTGCTACCGATGGCTGTAGAGTGGCCTGGGAGTGTGAGGAGGACTGGGAACGTGGTGCTGTGGGTGGAAGTTCACTGGGTCTCCGGACAACATTGCCAGAGGTTCTTCCTTGGCGTTCCTGTGAGGAAGTCGAACCAGCTGTGTGTGAGCTGGAGGAAGAGGCCCCAACACGAGCTGAAGAGGTGGTAGGTGGTGTTGTACGTTGGCCTACGCCTTCAGTGTGCCTGTGTAACTCCACCTTGTGCTTGGTCCGCACATGTTTCCACATATTTGTGGTATTGAGGTTGCTGACATTTTTCCCTCTTTTGACTTTCTGATGACACAGCTTGCATTTGACAAAGCAAATGTCATCTGCAACTGTGTCAAAAAAGGACCACGCACTGCAAGTCTTGGGAGCGCCCATTTTGCCTTTTGAAAGAGGAATGCTCCTACCGGGTGCCGAAATGGAGGCTACAGGCAACCAAGTCTGCCCCCTCCCTCTTCCTCCTGTTTTGGCCGTTCGGGGAATCTCTTCCTCAGAGCTGCTCCCACCACCTTCCTGTTCCTCACGCCATGATGGGTCTAGGACCTCATCATCTACACTCCCCTCTTCAAACACCTGCTTCTCCTGGGTTGTCTCGCCAGCACCGTACGCACCAGAAAGTGGTAACTGAGTCTCGTCATCATCTGATGCGTACTGAGGTGTGCTAACCATAGACACTGGCCCACCCGCCTCTTCAGATTCCGAGGGACAAAGAAGTTGCGCATCACTGCATACTCCCTCTTCTTCACATTCTTGAAAGCTACTTGGCTGGCCCCCTCTTTCCAAGCCAATAGAGTCAGAGAACAGAAGAAGAGACTGTGATGGCTCCTGTCCAGGGCTCTCTGACTGCCTAGGCACTTTGGCAGGTGGTGAAGAGACAGATGGTTGCTCTTCGGTGCTCTGGCCCTGAGAGGACATGGAAGTCATTGAAGTCGATGCGTTAGCTGCCATCCATCCGACAACGGCTTCAATTTGTTCCTCCCGCAGCAGTGGGGTACGGCGAGGTCCTACAAAGCTGCGCATAAAGGACTGTTGCCTGGTGAAACTGGGGGATGCTGACTCACTGGTGCCAGCAGCAGGCACAGAATCCCCACGTCCACTCCCTGCAGAATCCCCACATCCTCTCCCTGCAGAATCCCCATGTCCTCTCCCTGCTGAAACTCCATGCCCAAACCCACGTGCCTTACTCCCTGCCTTCTTCATCTTGCTAGACTGATAAAGATAGGCAAAAAAGTACAAAGGGGGTTCTTAGTGTGCTTATTCCTGAACAGCTGGCAACAGGTATAAGAAGCACTAATTTTATGAAGTGTGTGTGTGGACTACACTTTAATAGGAGCTAATGTGGCCTACACAACTGTCAAATGTAGTGTTTGTTGAACTTTATTTTGTTTTTTTTGTTTTTTAAAAACTAAAAGGAAGTGACCAAAGATTTGAAAGTGATAGTATCACAAACTTTTTGGAGCTATTACAATGCAGGCAGGTAACCTACAATGCAAAAGATGAGGCTCCAAAAAAATTGGGTAATACTTATTTGGCTGCAGCTGAAGGGCACAAGCCAGAAAAAAGGCTCCTCTATCTACTCCTATATAGTGTTTGCAACCAACCAATGTAGATGGATACGGATGGATGCACACTAATAGGAGAAAAAAAAGGAGCTGCAATAAAAGAAAAATGTGTGAGGCAGTGATGCACGCTGAGCGGCCTACAACCAGATGCAGCTGCAGGACACACTACTCAGCGTGAGCTGCACTCACACACAGTCAGAGACCTCTCAGACAGCCATGAACAGTGCAGAGAAGTGGGCACTAGCACTGAAAGGCTGTCGAAAGGCTCCGCTGTTTACTCCTATAGTGTTTGCAACCATCGTATATGGATACGGATGGATGCACACTAATAGGAGAATAAAAAATGAGCTGCTATAAAAGAAAAATATGTGTGAGGCAGTGACGCACACTGAGCGGCCTACAACCAGACGTAGCTTCAGGACACACTACTCAGCGTGAGCTGCACTCACACACAGTCAGAGACCTCTCAGACAGCCGTGAACAATGCAGAGAAGTGGGCACTAGCACTGAAAGGCTGCAGAAAGGCTCCGATGTCTACTACTAGTGTTTGCAACCAACGTATATGGATACGGATGGAAGCACACTAGATAGAATTTATGAAAAATAAGCAGCTAGAAAAGAAAAATATGTATGAGGCAGCAGTGACGCACGCTGGGCGGCCTACAACCAGATGTGGCTGCAGGACCCACTCCACAGTGTGAGCTTCACTCACACAGCCCTTGCAGACAGCTGTGAACACTGCTGCTAGGCAAAAGAAAGCTACAGTGGTGGTTTATGTGGCCTGGGTAAAGCACAATATTTTTTTGAGAATCGCTATTTCTAACTGTCCCTCACAGTCTTCAACAGGAGCCTGTCCCTAACAGAATTCACAGCAGAGTGAACAGAAATGGCGGCGGCGGCGGCTTTTATAGTGCATCATGACATCATTTCAGCAGCCAATCACAGCCATGCCAATACTTAACATGCCTACATGCCTAACAGGATATGCCCACACTTCTGAGGATTCCCATTGGCTGAATCAAATCGAGCCGCCTCAGAGCATTATGGGAACTTCCGATTCCGGGATTCGATATGAAAAAAGTATCGGAATTCCGATACAGCGAATATCGGCCGATACCCGATACTTGCGGTATCGGAATGCTCAACACTAGTCCTGACAGATAAGCTCTTCCGACTGTCCCCTGAAAGTGTAGACCGTCGGGTTGTTTCATTAAGATGAACAAGTCATGGATCTCCAAGTACTTTTGCACCCCAATCGCAGACTGTACAGACTAGGTGATATTGCATTTTTTAGTGTGATGCATTAATGTCACCTAACTGCACTCTGTGACATCTTTAAAGTCGCTTTTGTGGCTGCTCCTGCTGCTGATGTTAACATAAATTTGTGGAAATGTGAACAGTCATGGTCGGTCTATATCTGCTGGGTTAGCTGTAGTGGAAGACGTGTCAGTCCCATTTATACTACTTCTATTCTCATGACAGTTATTCCACTTTGGTGGTGTCAGGCCCTAATTTTTTTAAATGTGAACACTCCTGGTGGGGTGTCCACCATCATGTGAAAGACCGCATTGTCCATGCACTTAAGCAGTCAATGAGTGGAAAGGTGCACCTCACAACTGATGCATGGTCCAGTCGGCATGGCCAGGGCCGTTACGGGTCCATAACTGCGCACTGGGTTAATGTGGTGGATGCAGGGTCCACAGGGGACAGCGGTGGTGGGACAGTGCTGCCTAGCCCATGGTATAGGAAACAGTTGGCTGTAGGTGTTCGACCCTCCTCCTCCTCCTCCAGAAGCGAAAGCTCGTCCACAGAGCGCAGTCGTACGAGCACTCCATCTGCAGCTGCCACTATTGCACACGAGGTGTCCCCCTATCGAGCAGCTAGTGGAAAGCATCAGCAGGCTGTGTTGCAGATGATGTGTTTGGGCGACAGACACACTGCCGAGGTGCTGGCCGAGTACTTTCTGCGACAAACTGAGTCATGGCTGGGCAGTGTACATCTTGAGGCAGGCAAGGTAGTTAGTGATAACGGGCGTAACTTTTTGTGGCAGCCATAGCCCTTTCAAAACTCAGCCACATACCTTGCTTGGCTCACACTTTGAACCTGGTGGTGCAGTGCTTCCTCAAAAATTATCCGGAGTTAACAGCCCTGCTCCAGAAGGTGCGAAGACTGTGCGCGCACATCCGCCGGTCGCCTGTACACTCCATTCGTATGCAGAAGCTGCAGCGATTGCTCCACCTTCCCAACCACCGCCTCATTATCGACATTGCAACAAGGTGGAACTCCACCCTGCACATGGTTGAGCGGCTGTGCGAGCAGAGGCAGGCCATAATGCATTTGTGGGAGGATACACGGCCAGGCACTTTGAGCGCAGACATGGAGTTGACAGGTGTGCAGTGGTCGAAGCTGAAAGACCTCTGTAAAGTCCTTTAGTGTTTTGAGGAATGCACACGGCTGGTAAGCGCAGACGACGCCATCCGAAGCATGAGCATCCCACTTATGCGTCTGCTCATGCAAACTTTGACGCACCTTAAGGAGCAGGCGTCTGCAGCCAATGTTGACGAGGAGGACGAGGAGAAGGAAATCCTTGATGACATTCAGCCATTGTCTGCTCAGGGACCTCTCCTGGACGAGGTGGAGGAAGAAGAGGAGGAGGAGGATAATGATGGGGATGATTACTTAGGGGAGGAGGATGCATCTCGTGGGGCAATTGAAAATGTTGGCGTGGCAAGGTCTGGTACAGGGTTTGTGCGTGACTGGAGGGATGTGGATTTGCCAGAAAGTGCTCCTCCAACCAGCACTCGCAGTGCATCATTGACACCGGGAACATTGGCCCACATGTCAGATTATGCCTTGCAGATCCTAAAAAGGGACCCCCGCATTGCCAAAATGATGAACGATGACGACTACTGGTTGGCCAGCATCCTGGATCCACGCTATAAAGGCAAATTACAAAATATCATGCCACAGGAGAACCTTGACCTAATATTGGCTAATAAACAAGCAACTCTGGTAAATCGGTTGCTTGAGGCATTCCCAGCACACAGCAGCGGTGATGGTACTCACACGAGCCGTACGGGCCGGGGGCAGCTTGGCAGAAGTGTTCGTGGTGCACACAGCAGAAGTGGCATTGGAGACAGGGGTTTCATGACAATGTTGTGGACAGATTTTTCAAGTACCTCTCACACAACTGGTAATACTGCATCGATGGAAAGTGACAGGAGACAGCAGTTGTCAACTATGGTTACAAACTACTTTTCCTCCCATATCGATGTTCTCCCACACAGGTCATTCCCCTTTGACTACTGGGCCGCTAAACTGGACACCTGGCCTGAATTGGCACAATATGCCTTACAGGAGCTCGCTTGCCCAGCTGCAAGTGTGCTATCGGAAAGAGTCTTCAGTGCAGCTGGATCAATCCTGACAGAAAAAAGGACCCGTCTGTCAACCCAAAATGTGGATGATCTAACCTTCATTAAAATGAACCATGCATGGGTTTCCAAGGATTTTGTCCCACCTTCCCCTGATGACACATAGGGTGACAGAAAAATGGCTTGCTTTGGTCCACCTCTTCCTGGGACTTGACCTATTTCGCCTTTTGCATCAGCTGAATGTCCAACATCAACATATGCCACTTTCTAAAACTCCCTAACTGTGCAGCCTCCCCCCCCCATGGCCGGGGTCACCACCTAGCGCACGACACCGTGCGAGTGCCGTTGCCCTGGACAGGTGGGTAGGCCGACTCTTGGGCGCGGGCACTGGCATAGGGTCCCGCATAGTGCAATCAAGTGTCTCTGCCGGTGGTGGTGCACACCCGCCGTCAGACTGACCGCCGTACTATGAGGGGCCCAGTGCCAGTACCGACGCCAACGAGTGGGCCCCCCTTGCTTGGGCAGGGCCCCAGCATTTGCAATCTTTACCTCTCCCTGCTCCTCCACTGTGTAGTCTGGGCCGTCAAATCCCTACTGTGCCTGACACCGTCTGAGCCTGCCTCTTGATGTATAGACATATATTTTGAATGTGTACGCTATCCATACATGTTATCCGGGGATACGGTACCCTTTCTCACCTTTGTGCAATCACGTGCAATCCATACTGGGCCTAACACCGTCTGAGCCTGCCTCCTGATGTATAGACATATATTTTGAAAGTGTACACTATGCTATCCATACATGTTATCCTGGGATACGGTACCCTTTCTCACCTTTGTGCAATCACGTGCAATCCATACTGGGCCTTACACCGTCTGAGCCTGCCTCCTGATGTATAGACATATATTTTGAATGTGTACGCTATCCATACATGTTATCCGGGGATACGGTACCCTTTCTCACCTTTGTGCAATCACGTGCAATCCATACTGGGCCTAACACCGTCTGAGCCTGCCTCCTGATGTATAGACATATATTTTGAATGTGTACGCTATCCATACATGTTATCCGGGGATACGGTGCCCTTTCTCACCTTTGTGCAATCACGTGCAATCCATACTGGGCCTAACACCGTCTGAGCCTGCCTCCTGATGTATAGACATATATTTTGAATGTGTACGCTATCCATACATGTTATCCGGGGATACGGTACCTTTTCTCACCTTTGTGCAATCACGTGCAATCCATACTTGGCCTAACACCGTCTGAGCCTGCCTCCTGATGTATAGACATATATTTTGAATGTGTACACTATGCTATCCATACATGTTATCTGGGGATACGGTACCCTTTCTCACCTTTGTGCAATCACGTGTAATCCATACTGGGCGTGAGAACGGCTGGCGAGCTGTTAAGCAAGCTACAGCACCTGTGGTTTGCACACGTAAGTTTTTCATTTTTTCAGGAATGACGGTTAGGCCTAATTCCGGAACTGCGGTTGACCTGCACTTACTGGGAAATCATCGTTCGCGGGTAATAATTGTAATCACAGATCCCCATCACTAACGTTGTTCATCGGGTTATCTGCACCTATAAGCGACAAACGCTGGCCTTTTCAGTGTAGCGCACATGCAGCCACGGACATGTAAGGGCATGACACACCAGTTATTGGCCAATCTCATGTGCCAGAGCCTCACGTGTCCCTCTGGTAAGACGGACTCGGACCGCGGGGCATGACGGAATCTCGTTCGTTAACGGAATTAAGCTTGCAATGTGTGCATCTTTTCTGTAGCTGGCATGGTTGAGGTTTCCCAGGTGGAGTCGAATTGAACCGTAGGCTCCACTCCTGGTGGTGCCCTTCTGGACATTCCTTTAAGGTTCAGCTTTGCAACCATACTGCCCACGTAAAACAAACACATTGCCTTCATGAACGCTGTTTGGAGGGTCATGACTCGTGGGAATAACGCCGCCCAATCAGTTAACCTGCTAGAGAGATCCTTCATTGCTCCCAAGCATGACATCACACTCCCTAGGAGGAATGTAATGCCACTGTGGCGACCGTACTCCTGGGGGCGACACAAGTGCACTAATGCCCAGCCACTGCTCGATGAATCTGCTGGTACATTGACCCAGACCACTACATTCCCCTCGCACGCTACACGGCCTGAATCTGACCCTGATGAAACTCAGGTTACCCTTCCCATATACAGTTCCATCTTACACGGTGACAAAGAGGAAGCTGCAGATGAAAGTGCAGGTTCGGCTCACCCGCCATCAGACACACCACCGTACTTTCAGGGGCCCTTGTTTTTTTAGGGTCGAGTTTCGTTTCGTGAAACCTGACTTTCCCAAAAGTCGGGTCGAGCAAGATCGTCCGACTATAGGGAAAAGTCGGGGTCGTCCCGAAACACGAAACCCAATGCAAGTCAATGGGGAATAAAAGTCGGCAGTGAGAGGAGGACAGGAAACACACCTAGAGTGCCCATTTGAATGCCAAAAGCATCAATTCTTCTTACTTAAGCTTGTCAACCTTAATTAATATCATAATACAAGTTACGCACTGAAAAATGGGGGTTATTTGGCTAAAGTTGTGGGGGGGTAGGGCTGGCTCCAGGTTTTCATGTGCCCTGGGTGAAAGAGTGCCCCTTTAACACATACCACAACTCATCATGCTCTAGTGAACACTCCTGGTTGCGTGTCCATCTGCTGGATTGGTTGTAGCGAAAGGCCAGTCAGTTCCTATTATACTTTTTATACTGTGGTGAAATTGATGCCACTTCTGTGGCGTAAGGCCCTCATTTCTTTAAATGTGAAAACTCCTTGTAGGGAGTCCATCTGCTGGATTGGGTGTAGTGGAAGAACTGTCAGTCCTTATTAAACTATTTCTAATGTGGTGAAATTGACGCCACTTTGGTGGTGTCTGCCAATATTTTTTGGAAATGTGAACACTCCTGGTTTGGTATTCATCTGCTGGTTTGGGTGTAGTGGAAAACTTGTCGGTCCCTATTGTACTATTTCTACTGTGGTGAAATTAATGTCAGGTCTGTGGTATCAGGCCCTCATTTCTTTAAATGTGACCACTCTTTGTTGTGTGTCCATCTGCTGCATTGGGTGTAATGAAAGAACTGTTAATCTCTATTAAACTACTTATACTGTGGTGAAATTGACACCACTTTGGTGGTGTCTGCCAATAAATTTTGGAAATGTAAGGCTAAGTGCATATGTTGCAGAATTGCCACGGAAGTTACCGCGGGAAATTCCATTCCGCGGGAAAACTGCATTTTAAATTCCCGCGATTTTCCTATGGAAAAACTAGCGATTTGCAAGCGCAATTAGCTTGCAGAATGCTAGCGTATTCCAAGCGATCTGTAGCATCGATTGGAAAACTGATTGACAGGTTGGTCACACTTGTCAAACACAGTGTTTGACGAGTGTGACCAATTTTTTACCATTCAGGCTGCCTATGCAGCATCAGTAGTAAAAAGATCTAATGTTAAAAATAATAGAAAAATAAAAAATCTTGTTTTTCTTACCTTCCGACGTCCCGCAAAGCGCCTCCGATCATTGCGATGCTGCCGGCAGGTCCCGTTCCCAGTGATGGATTGCGCCAATGACCTTTGATGACGTCGCGGTATCGCGAAAACGCTACGGTATTGCGTGATGCTACGTCATCACAGGTCATTACCGCAATGCATCACTGAGAACGGGACCTGTCGGCAGCATCGCTTAAGCCTGTTGATGCTGCGAGGGATGTCAGAAGGTAAGAATATGACGATTTTTTTATTTTAATTCTATTTTTTACAGGGATATGGTACCCAGAGCCTTGAGGACAGTCTCCTCTGCTCCGGACCGTGGGTACCATCTGCAAATGTTCTGCTTATTTTCGCATGGTGGGCACAGCCACATGTGGAAAGTAAGCAGAACAATGCATTCCTATGTGGGCGGAATCGCCATGATTTCCGCAAATTAATGAGCCTGCTGCGTATTTTTCTGCGATGCATTTCCGCCTCGGGAAAATTCTCAGCATTAGCACAGCATTGCGGAATCCCATAGGATTGCATGAGATGCTGTTTTGTTTTTCGTTTCCACAGCAAAATCTCGCGTCAAAAACCGCTGCGAAAATGCGAAAAAAACGCAACGTGTGAATGCAGCCTGAACACTCATGGATGGGTCTCCTTCATGCATGTTGCCTGTAGCAGTAGGCCTCTGAGACCATCAGGCTTCCACTTCCTTGGACTCAACTACCTGTGCTACTATCCTTAAATTTTTCTGACAATGATAGTCTAGAAAACTGATATTTGTGCCACCTGAGTGTGGCTCAGCAAGAAAGCAGATAGAGATGTTGCATGTGGCATCAGGGCTCCCAGCAAAGGGGCCCTACACCGATCCCTCACCCTCCTCATCTTACTGTGATGTTCAATTGAAAGCTGTAAATGTTTTCCCATACCCCGATACCTCATGCCTGGCTGATTGCTGCAGTGTCATTCTAAAATCTGTACTGTGGGTGAAATGAGGCCACTTTCCTGGTGTCTGTCCTTCATTTGATGTGTTCTGGCAGTATTTGAGGTCATTATAAGGTGTTGTGTAAGCGTTTGTTTTTGACTCCCATTAAGGTGAATGGCGTTCGGTCATGTTCAGCGAATAGTCAATGAATTAATTGGCTAAAATTGCAAATTCAAACCGAAAATTGAAATATGTGATTATCTCTACTCATGAATAGGTTCAGTGACTTCTGAAATCTTGAGAACTACTAATTTGCCCAATAGGGATTTGCTGAATTTTACATCATGCAATATATTAAGATTCCATTGCCTTCATAGTAGTCTGCATGGGTCTTTATTGAAAACCTTTGTATTGTAAAGATATGGCACTGTAATGCAGAATACATTTATACCTTTGGTGAAGAAATCCGTTTTGTGATTCTTCTTTAATCACCATTTGAAGTTTTATTCCATTTAGATTTTGGTACACAGGTGTTGTGAGTTCATTTTCCCCTTCATTACTGAGGCCCGAGGAACTCCCTCTTCTGGTAAAGAAAGGTAGTGAGCCTGATTGTCAAACACCTGAGGCTGATGATTGTGACTGGCTGAGTGGAGTTGCGGACTGGATATAGTGCTGCCGACGCCCTTCTGCCCTGCGGGTGATTTCTCTGTGGGATCCTCGGAGACCAGTCTGAATTCCTGCTCCTCCAAAGCTAAGTTTACTGCTCGGCCTTTTGCTTTTGTGCTTTGACTTTGTTTTTGCTTTGTTTTTCTGGATTTCTGCCATTCCCTGCTGGGGTGTGCTGAATTCATTTAGCTCTGTCTTCTGAAAATACCTGAGTGCTGATTCAGTTTTTGAAGCCTAGCTGCTTCAGGGCCTTTTTCATATCAGCTGGTTGGCTTATGTCTTTGATAGGGTTTTGGCAGATTGCAGACAGCAGCCTTCCTTTCCTTTCCTATCTAGGTAGTTTTGGGGCCCCGTCTTTGCTCAGTCTATCTTTCTGTCTGTGTTAGTATTTTCATCTTGCTTCACCGTCATTATATGTTGGGGGCTGCCTATTGCTTTGGGGTCTGCTCTGGGGCAGTTTAGATTTCCCCTTTCTTTCTTTAGGCCTATGTATTTCTCCGGCTGTGATCGAGGGGTCTAGGGCATCGTAGGAACCCCCCACGGCTACTGCTAGTTGTGTTGATAGGTTCAGGGGTCTGCAATCTGATAGTTGCCAACTTCTCTGGTTTTCTGGACTTAGCTTGTATTTCTGCTTTTGCCTCCTACGGTGACTCATTCATAACACACAGGGTTTGGACTGTACATTGGGTCTTCTCCTAATTGTCTGTGATTCATTTGCCCCTACTACTACCTCCTGTCTATGAATGATAGGTCACTTCGAGATTTAAAACAGAGGAGGCAGGATACTATAAACCTGTCAATTCTAAATTGGAGGATTGCTGAGGGGTAGAGTTGAGCGAAACGGATCGGAAAATTTCAAAAGTCGCCGACTTTTGGCAAAGTCGGGTTTCATGAAACGAAACCCGACCCTAGGATGAGGTCGGCCACGAGGTCGGCGACTTACGCGCCAAAGTCGCGTTTCAAAAGTTTGTTTTGCGCTCTTTTTCAGCCAATCAGGATCCACGGACACTGTGGGCAACGTGATGACATAGGCAGGGGTCACCACCATCTTTCAGAAGGGCATGCAAGTGATTGACTTGCTTTGGTGGGCGTCACAGGGGGTATAAAAGGGCGTGCACACCGACCGCCATATTACTTCTGCCGATCTTAGCATAGGGAGAGGTTGCTGCTGCTGATTTTGTAGGGAGAGCGTTAGGCAGGGAAGAAGAAAAAAAAACTGCTTCTGCTGCTAGCGATTTTGCCTGTACAACACACCAGTCACTGTGTGTGCAGTGCAAGGGGAGGCTATATTTTGGTGGATCAGCGGTGTTGGTTGTTAGGCTGCCTTCTAAGGCTTCCTGACGGCTGCATTGCTGTTTACCCACTGCTCTGCAAACTGCTTTTTTAAAAGCAATCCCAATTTTTTTTTTTGTCCTGCTGAGGTACTGAGCGTGCATTTTTTCACACCATACAGCGGTGCACACTCCTCACACAGTACCGTGTAACGGCTGTTATCACAGCCACAGTGAAGCTATCTATTTGTCACTCTGGAAGGATAAGTGGAGGACTTGTTCCGTTCTTACAGACCTACACTCTAGGGAGATTTCTATTCTGCCCAATTCTATATACACCTTGTAGTTTGTGATACACTAGCCAATTTCTGCCTGTGACATAGCGCTGTGATATTCAGTGGGCCTCACACAATCCAAAAGTGTCCAGTGTCCACTAGTGTGTGCAGAAATTCAAAATCTCCGTGATCCTGTAGTCACTTTTTTCACACCTGTGCCATCGAGCCTGTGACATAGCGCTCTGATATTCAGTGGGCCTCACACAATCCATAAGTGTCCAGTGTTCACAAGTGTGTGCAGAAATTCAAAATCTCCCTTATCCTGTAGTCACTTTTTTCACACCTGTGCCATCGAGCCTGTGACATAGCGCTGTGATATTCAGTGTTCCTCACACAATCCAAAAGTGTCCAGTGTCCACAAGTGTGTGCAGAAATTCAAAATCTCCCTTATCCTGTAGTCACTTTTTTCACACCTGTGCCATCGAGCCTATGACATAGCGCTCTGATATTCAGTGGGCCTCACACAATCCATAAGTGTCCAGTGTCCACAAGTGTGTGCAGAAATTCAAAATCTCCCCTGTCCTATAGACACCTTGTACCTTGTTTTACATTACTATATAGTTTGTTGGATTTTGTCTACATTTCTACCAAAAATGAGGAAGGCTGGTGGAAGAGGCCGTGGAATTGGGCGGGGGTTGGCAGCTGGTAATAATGGTGTTGGTGGTGGATCTGATGGTAGTGGCAAAAGCAAAATAGGACCGAATGCAGGAGGTGTTGAGCCTGCGTCATCGTCTGGCTCCACAAGGCCTTGAAGGCTTACTTTTCTTGGAGTTGGCAAACCGCTTTTAAAGCCAGAGCTGCAGGAAAAAGTTTTGGCTTACATTGCTGACTCAGCCTCCAGCTCTATCGCCTCCTCTTCTGAAGTTGTAAAAAATAAAAGCACTGAGTCATCATTGGAGGCTCATGTTCATGAACCACACCTTTTCCTTGTGTTCCACACCCCAACCAAGATTGAAGGATGACGCAGGCCATACTACTGATTACTCCATGGAGCTGTTTTCACATACCATGCCTGGATTATCAAGTGAAATGGTGAATTACCCAGGCCAAGATGAATCTGACATGGAGTGCACTGATGCACAGCCACTGATAGATGATTCTGCTGGTACATTCACTCAGAGCACTACATTCCCCTCGCACGCTACACGGCCTGAATCTGACCCTGATGAAACTCAGGTTACCCTTCCCATATACAGTTCCATCCTACACGGTGACAAAGAGGAAGCTGCAGATGAAAGTGCAGGTTCGGCCCACCCGCCATCAGACACACCACCGTACTATCAGGGGCCCTGTGCCAGTGCCGTCGCCAACGAGTGGGCCCCCCCTGCTTGCTCAGGATCACAGCACTTGCAAGGTTGAAATACTGTGCAGTGAGATGGAAGATGGGAACGACGAGGAGTCCAGACTAGTACAGGGATTCCCTAGCGAGGAGACTTATTTCATTGTTTTCAATGTTGGGACAGCAATTTTTGGGGAGCACTATACTCTGGAGAATGATAGATGGGGCCCACCATACACTGGAACATTCCAAAGGTGGACATCAGACACTGGAGCAGCATTTACAGGGCCCATTATACACTAGAGCATTAGAAATGGAGCCCAATATGTTTGGAGCATTATTTGGGCCCCTAAGACAGTGGAGCTTCATCCATGGGGACCAACATATACTGTAGCATTATGTGGAGCTCATCATATACTGTTTCAAACATTATATGGGACCAATGATTCTGTATGGAGAAATAGATGGGCCTTGTCATGAGATGTAAAAAGTGAAGTATTTTTCATTGTACTATACCGCTATTTCTCTGCCGTATCGGAGCATGATGAGTTGTGGTATGTGTTAAAGGGGTGCTCTTTCGCCCAGGGCACATGAAAACCTGGAACCAGCCCTCCCCCCCCACAACTTTAGCCAAATAACCCCCATTTTTCAGTGCGTAACTTGTATTATGAAGTTAATTAAGGTTGACAAGCTTAAGTAAGAAGAATTGATGCTTTTGGCATTCAAATGGGCACTGTAGGTGTGTTTCCTGTCCTCCTCTCACTGCCGACTTTTATTCCCCATTGACTTACATTGGGTTTCGTGTTTCGGAACGACCCCGACTTTTCCCTATAGTCGGCCGATCTTGCTCGACCCGACTTTTGGAAAAGTCGGGTTTCAAGAAACGAAACTCGACCCTAAAAAACCAAAAGTCGCTCAACTCTACTGAGGGGTCTAGGAATCACAGACAAGGAGGAGAAGACCCAGTGCACAGTCCAGCCCCTCTGCACTGAAATCTAATTTGCAGAAAATGTGAAATAGTAATTAAAAAAGAACCACAAAGCTGATTTCTTTGACAAAGGTATCATTGAAATCTGCATTACAGCTATGTCTTTATTTTATGCTGACAGGTTCTCCTTAAAGCACCAATCCAGCATTTTTTTCTATGCTGGAGTGGTGACAAACTCACCCACTGGCATCTTCACAGTTTTTTCAGTGCTGCTCTGATCCCACGGCGCCATCTTGTGAGCGTAGCTTCTGACTATCAGGAACTTAGAAGCTATGTCACAAGAGCATAATGCAAGTCTGCTATATTAGAACCAGAACAAGACTCTCCTAGACTTGAATTGTAAAGTGACCTCCATGGAGCCGCGAGCAGGAGACCAACAGAAGCAGTGGCAAAAACAAAATGAAGGCAGGTGAGCATTAGACAGAGGGTAGGGGAATTACATTTAAAACACCACTCCAGCAGTGCAATTAAAAGAACAGTGGAGTGGTGCTTTTAGCATATTATTATTTTTTTTAAAGGTATAATATTACATTGTTGTCTACATGGATTGACTAATTGCACTATAAGTATGGCATGAAATGCCAGTTATATTAGTTCTCTGGACACTGTACATGAATTCAATACTCAGTTTTTGATAATTATTAATTATAAGTGTACAAAATAATTACCGTATATACTCGAATATAAGCCGAGATTTTCAGCCCAATTTTTTGGGCTGAAAGTCCCCCTCTCGGCTTATATTCGAGTCATATACACCGGGGGGTCAGGGGGGGAGGGGGGGCGGGGGTGTCAGGTCATACTTACCCGTCCTGACGCTGTCTCTTGAGCCCCCAGCTTCTCCGTGTTCTCTGTTCCTGCCTTCAGCGGTCACGTGGTGCCGCTCATTAAAACTCATGAATATGCGCATATTCATGAGTTTTTATGAGCGGTATCACGTGACCGCTGAACGCAGGAAGAGAGAGCGCGGAGAAGCTGGGGGCTCAAGAGACAGCGTCAGGACGGGTAAGTGTAGCGATACTCACCTGTCCTGCGTCCATGGCTGCTTGCTGCTGTCATCGGTCAGTGACTTCAGACAGCAGAGGGCGCGGTGACGTGATTAGTGCGCGCCGTGCCCCCTGCAGTCTGAACGTCACTGACCGATGACGTGCAGATAGCGGTGAGCAGCCATGGACGCAGGACACGTGAGTATCTCAGGTGCCAGCAGTGACACCGGCACCTGACACCCAGCGACGGAGAGGTGAGTATGTCATTTTTTTTATTTTTACATGCAGCAGCAGCGGCAGCACATGGGGGCATAATCTAAGGAGCTTCTTATGGGGGCAGCATAAGGGGGAATAATCTAAGGAGTTTCTTATGGGGGAAGCATATGGGGGAATAATATGGGGGCAGCATAAGGGGGAATAATCTAAGGAGCTTCTTATGGGGGCAGCATATGGGGGAATAATATGGGGGCAGCATAAGGGGGAATAATCTAAGGAGCTTCTTATGGGGGCAGCATATGGGGGAATAATCTAAGGAGCTTCTTATGGGGGCAGCATATGGGGGAATAATCTATGGAGCATTTCCCACCCTAGGCTTATACTCGAGTCAATAAGTTTTCCCAGTTTTTTGTGGCAAAATTAGGGGGGTCGGCTTATACTCGAGTATATACGGTATATAGTTGTGACTAAGATGGTGTAAAATAAACTATAATTAGAAAAAAAAAAACAACAACAATTTGCAAGCATTCCACTGTAGATTTTTGGCACTTTGCTCCACGTCCATTCCTGTAACATCAAACTCTTTCCCGATCCATTACCAAAAACACGAAAACAAAACAAAATCAGCTGCTTTGAATGTTTTGCTTTGATTTTTCATTAGCCAGAACGTCTGCCTTCTGCCAGGAGTGGTTTACATCTCTTCCATCAGAGAGTCTCCGAACTTGACCTAATAGGAACTTAAATCCCACTGATCCATTCCTTCCATCTGTTACTGGAATTGATTCCAATACAGCACAGACACAACCCACTCGCACAACTTTAAATACAAGAATGAAACTACCTTGTTTTTATTCCAAGTCCTTTATATTGCATGTATTTCACGCCATATATTCGAAGGATTGCTACTGAAAAGCAGATCTGTTTTATTAATGGCAATTTAAATTGTAATTTGCACATGGCAGTTAAATCATGATTTTAGCAATGCTTTTTTATTTCAAAGTAAATTTATGAAATTATAGAACATAAAGGGAATAAAGTGCCATGGAATAAATGGTGCTATAATAATAAATAATAATAATAATGATAATGTAGTCCCAGTTTCATAAGGAAATAATAGGTTGAAATCCATAACAACAATTAAATACCATATATATATATATATTTAGGCAAGTAAAATGTCAAGAATATGTCAAGATTCCATAGGCGTTTCCAACCTGATAATAGTATTTAATTTAAAGTCAGTGAATATCCACCCTTTAGGCTGTGTGCACACGTAGCGATTTTTAAGCGTTTTTGCCGCGATTTTCGGCGCGAAAACGCTTAAAAATCGTGTACAGAACGCCCCCCATGCATTCCTATGGCATTCCGCACATGCTGTGCTAATGCTGCGCTTTTTTCCGCTGCGGAATCGCATCACGGAAAAAATTGCAGCATGCTCATTCTTTTGTGCAGAATCGCAAAGAATTGCCGCGATTCCGCACCCATAGGAATGCATGAGAATCGCTTACTTCCCGCATGTGGCTATGCCCACCATGCGGGAAGTTAAGCGTCTCATGTGCGGTTGGTACCCACGGTGTGGAGGAGAGGAGACTGTCCTCCAGGCCCTGGGTACCATCCCCCTGTAAAAAAAAGAATAAAAATTGGGGTATATTTACCTTCCGATGTCCCGCGCTGCATTCCCGGCCTAGCGTTCCCAGTAATGCCTTGCAGCAAGGCCCTGTAATGACGTAGTCTCGCGTGACTCTAGCAGTCTCGCGAGATCGCTATAGCAACGCGAGACTACGTCATCACAGGTCTCGCAAGGCATTACTGGGAACGCTGAGGCCCGGGAATGCATCGCGGGACGCCGGAAGGTAAATATACCCCGATTTTTTTATTTTTTTAGCTTTTTTAACATTCTATCTTTTACTACTGATGCCGCATAGGCGGCCTCAATAGTAAAAACCTGCTCACACTTGTCAAACACTATGTTTGACGAGTGTGACCAACCTGTCAATCACTTTCCAAGCGATGCTTCAAGTCGCTTGGAAAGTGCTTGAATATCGCAAGCGAAAATCGCGGCAAAATCGCGGTAAAATCGCAGTGAAATCGCGCGGAAAAAAACGCGCGATTTCTGGGAAGGAGTCCGGTTTTTAGTGAGCATTTTAAAACGCTACGTGTGCCCACAGCCTTAGGCTATGGGCACACGCTAGCTTTTTTAAACGCTCAGGAAAAGGATCCCCTTCCCAGAAAACGCGCGTCTTTTTCTGCGCGCTTTTTGCGCGATTTTTGACGCGATTTTGACGCATTTTTTGACACGCGATTTCTGGGATCATTGGGGATGGCTAAAAATGCTCAGCAATGCGGAAATTAATGAGCATGCTGCGTTTTTACCCGCTAAGCGATTCCTGAGCGGTTAAAAACGCATGCATTGGCACAAAAAGCCAAAAACGCATGCAAATTAATTTGATGCATCTTTTAAGCGCTTCCGCAGCATCTGAGCCGGCTCAAACGCTGCGGAAACGCTTAAAAAAACGCATCGTGTGCACACAGCCTTAATGCGATTATTCATCCTAAATGGTTTAAAATTATATGCAGATAAATTTGTTAATAGAACTTTATGGAGTTCAGCGCTCCATGTTTCTGAAACAAATCTCCGGCATAAAAACCAACTTAACATATAACCCTCTGGATGCTTGCTATCCTAAATAATGAAAACTTATCATAATGCAGTTCAGATATTGAACTCGAATCACAGACCCGATTGGTTTATGGCTTAAGGACTTTTTAGATGGGCTCTATATATCCTCTTTACTTCTACCACTTCTGCTATTGAACTTGTTTGATGTGTTTTGACACTGCCAAGTCCCCTCACTGTAAATGTACATATGCTCACTCAATTTATACATTGAGGCTTTCCCGATAACGTAACATTCATTAGTCTCTCAAAAGCCATGTTTTCTTGTCTTCGCGCCACTCCTGCTATTTATCAGCCTACAACATAATTCTGAGTTTCTTTATTCTTCTCCAAACTCATTTCCATTTAGGATTTCTTTCTAGTTCTTTATATTTACTCAAGCACTCAAAAAAAAGACAGAAAAATACAAACAATATTATCAAAATAATATTAATGATAATATGGCATTATTAATATTCAGATATTCATCCCACTCTTTCTCATAAAGCAACATGGCCCTTTGTTTCTATTAATCATTGAACACCTTCCTTGTGCCATATGTTATCCTCTTCCCAGGGCCATATTTATAACAAGGCACAGCAAGGCTTGTGCCCAGCGTCGGACTGGAGCACCTTGGGCCCACCAGAGAAAATCATTCTTGGGGCCCACTATGTAGCTACATAGAGATAAATACAAGACCGCCAATTGTGTCGTAAAACACACTAATATCAGGGTATAATATAAGGTAGTGCACATCTTAATTATGTAGCAGGAGTTGGGGTAGCCTCCCTCATAGAATATAAAGCAGCCCTCCTCATAGAATATAATGCAGCCCCCTCCTCATAGAATATAATGCAGCCCCCCCTCATAGAATATAATGCAGCCCCCCTCATAGAATATAATGCAGCCCCCTCTCATAGAATATAATGCAGCCCTCTCATAGAATATAATGCAGCCATCTCATATAGTATAATGCAGCCTCCTCATAGAATATAATGCAGCCCCCCCTCATAGAATATAAAGCAGCCCTCCTCATAGAATATAATGCAGCCCCCTCATAGAATATAGCCCCCTCATAGGGTATAATGCTATATAGATATATAGATATAGAGTTAGATAGATATACAGTAGATAGAAAGATTGATGTAGAAATAGATAGATAGATATAAAGATAGTAGATAATGGATAGAGATAGAAAATAGATAGAGATCGATATAAAGATAGATATAGATAGAAATATAGATATAGAGATAGATAGATATACAGATAGATACATAATGGATAGATAGATTGATGATAGATAGATATAGCGATAGATAGCGATAGATAGATAGATAGATAGATAGGTAGATAGATAGATAGATAGAGATTGATAATGGATAGAGATAAATAATAGATAGAGCTAGATAATAGAGATATAGAGATTAGTAATAATAATAATAATATAATATAGAGAGATATATATAGATATAGAGACAGATAGCTATAGAGATAGATAGATATAAATTAACATAGATATAGAGATAGATATAGAGATAGATAGATATAGAGATAGATAGATAGATAGATAGATAGATATAGATGTAGTGATAGATATGTATAGAGATAATAGATAAATATAGAGATAGATATAGAGATATAGAGATAATAGATGGATATAGAGATAGATATAGAGATAGATAGATATAGAGATAATAGATATAGATAGAGATAGATATAAAGATAGATAAAGAGATATAGAGATAGATAGATAGAGAGATATAGAGATATAGAGATAGATATAGACATACAGCGATGAGCGGTAGATAGATACTGTAGATATAGAGATAGATAGATATAATAGATATAGAGATAGATAGATATAGATAGAAAGTTATATATATAGAGAGATAGATATAGAGATAGATAGATAGATAGATAGATAGAGTTAGATATAGAGATAGATAGATAGAGTTAGATATAGAGATAGATAGATAGAGATATAGAGATAGATAATGGATAGATAGATATAGAGATATATAGATAGATACAGTCATATGTTAAAGTTTGGGCACCCCTATTAATGTTAACCTTTTTTCTTTATAACAATTTTGGTTTTTGCAACAGCTATTCCAGTTTCATATATCTAATAACTGATGGACTCAGTTATATTTCTGGATTCAAATGAGGTTTATTGTATTAACAGAAAATGTGCAATCTGCATTTAAACAAAATTTGACCGGTGCAAAAGTATGGGCACCTCAACATAAAAGTGACATTAATATTTCGTAGATCCTCCTTTTGCAAAAATAAGAGCCTCTAGTCGCTTCCTGTAGCTATTAATGAGTTCCTGGATCCTGGATGAAGGTATTTGTGACCATTCCTGTTTACAAAACAATTCCAGTTCAGTTAAGTTTGATGGTCGCCGAGCATGGACAGCCCGCTTCAAATCATCCCACAGATGTTCAACGATATTCAGGTCTGGGGACTGGGATGGCCATTCCAGAACATTGTAATTGTTCCTCTGCATGAATGCCTGAGTAGATTTGGAGCGGTGTTATGGATCATTGTCTTGCTGAAATATCCATCCCCTGCGTAACTTCAACTTCGTCACTGATTCTTGCACATTATTGTCAAGAATCTGCTGATACTGAGTTGAATCCATGCGACCCTCAACTTTAACAAGATTCCCAGTGCCGGCATTGGCCACACAGCCCCAAAGCATGATGGAACCTCCACCAAATTTTACTGTGGGTAGCAAGTGTTTTTCTTGGAATGCTGGGTTTTTTAGCCTCCATGCTTAACGCCTTTTTGTATGACCAAACAACTCAATCTTTGTTTCATCAGTCCACAGGACCTTCTTCCAAAATGTAACTGGCTTGTCCAAATGTGCTTTTGCATACCTCAGGCGACTCTGTTTGTGGCGTGCTTGCAGAAACGGGTTCTTTCGCATCACTCTCCCATACAGCTTCTCCTTGTGCAAAGTGCGCTGTATTGTTGACCGATGCACAGTGACACCATCTGCAGCAAGATGATGCTGCAGGTCTTTGGAGGTGGTCTGTGGATCGTCCTTGACTGTTCTCACCATTCTTCTTCTCTGCCTTTCTGATATTTTTCTTGGCCTGCCACTTCTGGGCTTAACAAGAACTGTACCTGTGTTCTTCCATTTCCTTACTATGTTCCTCACAGTGGAAACTGACAGGTTAAATCTCTGAGACAACTTTTTGTATCCTTGCCCTGAAAAGCTATGTTGAATAATCTTTGTTTTCAGATCATTTGAGAGTTGTTTTGAGGAGCCCATGATGCCACTCTTCATAGGAGAATCAAATAGGAGAACTACTTGCAAGTGGCCACCTTAAATACCTCTTCTCATGATTTGATACACCTGGCTATGAAGTTCAAAGCTCAATGAGGTTACAAAACCAATTTAGTGCTTCAGGAAGTCAGTAAAAAGTAGTTAGGAGTGTTCAAATCAAGAAAATGATAAGGTTGCCCATACTTTTGCCAGGTCAAATATTGTTTAAATGCAGATTGCACATTTTCTGTTAGTACAATAAACCTCATTTGAATCCAGAAATGTAACTGAGTCCATCAATTATTAGATATATGAAACTGAAATAGCTGTTGCAAAAACCAAAATTGTTATAAAGAAAAAAGGTTAACATTAATAGGGGTGCCCAAACTTTAACATATGACTGTACTTCATACATACATACATACAACATACATAAAACATGCTACAGATATACTACATACATACTACATACTGTACATACTACATACTACATACAATACATTCATACAATACATACATATAGACATACAGTACATATAACATAGAGTACATACTCACCATTACTTGTCACATTGTTCCCCGAAGCCAGCGTCATCTGTGAAAAATATGAAAAAAACAAACCACCAAATACTCCCTGTTCCGCAGAAATCCATGAGTGTTCCATGACGATCTCCCGTGGAGAACAGCAGCATTAGCTGATGCGACTGCTCTCTAGGGGGCTCCAGGAATCCAATGATGGGAGGTAGGTATCCTTCCGCACTGTATTCCTCTGCCACTGTAAAAAAATAGTCCCTATTCTCACTTTATGGCAAAAGCTGTGTGGGAACTTTCTCACACAGCAATGCCAAAAGTGAGACTAGGGACTATTTTTTTTACAGTGGTGGTGGAATACAGTGCGGAAGGATATCTGCCTTCCTTCATTGGATTCCTGATTTTGGATTCCTGATTTTTTCATATTTTTCACAGATGACACTGGCTTCGTGGAACAATGTGACAAGTAATGGTGAGTATGTACTCTATGTTATATGTACTGTATGTCTATATGTATGTATTGTTTGTAGTATGTAGTATGTATGTAGTATATCTGCAGCATGTTTTATGTATGTTGTATGTATGTATGTAGTATGTATGTATGTTGTATGAATGTAGTATATATGTAGTATGTATGTATGTTGTATGAATGTAGTATATACTAAGTATGTATGTAGTAAGTATGTAGTATGTATGTTGTATGAATGTTGTATATATGTAGTATGTATGTATGTTGTATGAATGTTGTATATATGTAGTATGTATGTAGTATGTATGCTGTATGAATGTAGTATGTATGTAGTATGTATGTATGTTGTATATATGTAGTATGAATGAAGTATGTATGTAGTATGTAGTATGCATGCATGCTGTATGATGTAGTATATATGTAGTATGTATGTAGTATGCATGTATGTTGTATGAATGTAGTATATATGAAGTATGTATGTTGTATGTATGTAGTATGTATGTTTTTTTTTACATTCAACACATTAGCCGGATGATGGGACTACTACTGTCCCATCATTGGGTAATGTGTCAATCGCTGTCATTGTAGCAGGCATCGCCCGATGGGACTTGTAGGCCCGTACAGACCGCCGGCAGCCGGCACAGACCCCCGGCAGCTGGCACAGACCCCCGGCAGGCCCGTACAGACCGCCGGCAGTCGGCACAGACCCCCCGGCAGCCGGCACAGACCCCCGGCAGGCCCGTACAGACCGCCGGCAGCCGGCACAGACCCCCGGCAGCCGGCACAGACCCCCAGCAGGCCCATACAGACCCCCGGCAGCCGGCACAGACCCCCGTTAGGCCCGTACAGACCCCCGAGAGGCACGCACAGAGCCCGCCCGTGCACACAGACACGCACAGTGTCCGCCCACGCACCGCCCACACTCTTCCCCCCTCCCGAACTGGATGTACAAGGAAAGAAAGGGTTTTTTTTAATCCGATATTTCTGTCCCATTGACTTGAATGGGACTTCCGGTATCGGAATCGGCGATACTTGATACTTTTTGTGTATCGGGCCAATCCAATCCGATCTGATATTTCTGGATATCGGATGGTATTGCTCAACACTACTCCTGAGTTATTGGAGACTGCCATGCCATTGGTCATGCGGGTGGATAGACACCTGCGGGACAGATGGGTAAGATCACCTTCTCCTGAGCCATTTTTCCAGGACAGTACCCCTGTGTCGGGAAAAGGTGGGGGGCGAAACTATACTTGTGGAGTTAGAGGATCCTATGCAGTTAGGAGGTGCAGCCACTTCGTATGTCTCCCCCGATATTAGCAAGAAAATGGGCATGTGTTTTTTTGTGGGAGGAAGGGACATTTTATTGGGCCAACATCTTACTGGGAGCAGGGAAAAAGATATATGGTGCCTTACTGGAATCCAGATAAACACAGGTGCCAGGAACAAGTGGCTGGATACCACTCTTTAGCAATAGCAAAAGAATAAAAAAAGTTCCAGCACCAGGTGTTTCTTCATTAAAATCTTCAATATTTTATTTTCATGTCAAGAATAAAACATCATGTGAGGACACAGCCCCTAAATGCCTGACGCGTTTCAAACAGAGTTCTTAAGCATAGGCATATGAACAATAAATACACTGCAGCTCTTTCCTGCTCTCCCTTTTTTTCTCCCTCTTGCTTTACATTGCAGCTCTTTCATGCTCCATTTTTATATTTTCATTTTTTTCATTGTCTTAAACTTTTAGTATATATAAGAAATACATAAAGTTGTTGCACTGATAAAGTAGAGATGTCTTTCACAAGCTTATATTGTGTTGATAAGGAAGCAACATTCGATGTAGGCGAAAGAACAATACTCTATACTCCTGCTTCTAGACCTGTCCTCTGCCTTTGACACAGTTGACCACTGCCTCCTACTACAGATCCTCTCTTCCTTTGGCATCAAAGACCTTGCCCTATCCTAGATCTCCTCATACCCCTCCAACCGCACATTCAGCATCTCCCACTCCCACACTACCTCCTCATCCCACCCTCTCTCTGTTTGAGAGGCTCTGTTCTAGGACCCCTGCTCTTCTTCATCTATACACTTGGACTGGGGCAACTCTTAAAGTCCAACGGATTCCAATACCACCTTTATGATGATGATGCTCAGATCTACCTCTCTGGCCCTGATGTCACCTCTCTGCTCTCCAGAATCCTGGAGTGTCTATCAGCCTTATCCTCCTTCTTCTCCTCCCGCTTCCTCAAACTGAATGTGGACAAATCTGAACTGATCATCTTTCCCCATCTCACAGATCTTCCTTACCTGACCTATCTATAACAATTGATGATATCACACTTTCACCAGTACCAGAGGTCCGCTGCCTCGGAGTAACCCTTGACCCTGCCCTGTCCTTCAAACCGCACATCCAAGCTCTCTCCACCTCCTGCCGCCTCCAGCTCAAAAATATTTCCAGAATCCATCCGTTTCTCAACCCTCACTCTACTAAAATGCTTGTGCATGCCCTCATCTTCTCCCATCTCAACTACCCCAACATCCTTTTCTGTGGCCTCCCTGCTAACACCCTCACACCTCTCCAGTCCATCCTTATCTCTGCTGCCTGACTAATTCATCTCTATCCTCGCTACTCCTCTGCTCCTCCCCTCTGCAAATCTCTTCACTGGCTCCCACCTCCTCAGCGTAGTCAATTCAAATTACTAAAGTAACCTACAAGGCCATCTACAACCTGTCTCCTCCATATATCTCTGAACTAATCTCCCGATATCTTCCCTCACGTAATCTCCGATCCTCCCAAGACCTCCTTCTCTCCTCCACACTTATTCGCTTCTCACCCAACCACCTCCAAGACTTCTCCCGAATAGCCCCTATCCTCTGGAATTACTTGTCCCAACACATCTGGCTATCAACCACACTCGGATCCTTCAGACGGAACCTGAAAACCCATCTCTTCAGGAAAGCCCACAGCCTGCAATGATCCCCACTGCCTTTTCACGACTAATGGAGCTACCGCCTCACCAACACCGGATCTACTGCAACCCCCCAACCTACTGTCTCCTTCCCCACCATCCTGTAGAATTTAAACCCGCAAGAGCAGGGTCCTCTCTCCCCTCTATATCAGTCTGTGATTGTTAGTTTGTTTACTGAAAGTGATATCTGTAATTTGTATGTATCCCCTTCTCATGTACAGCACCATGGAATCAATGGTGCTATATAAATAATAATAATAATAATAATGTAGGCATCATAATTTTGGTAGGCTGTCTCACATTTGAATTTATAATGAAGGTAAATCAATCATGCCAAGTAACAGGTGTACATGGTTTTATTTAATGAAATAGGTATTTATGGATATTTTTATGTAATATTCATATGCCTATGATTAAGAACTCTGTTCTTAATGTGTCAGCAATTTAGGGGCTGTGTCCCCGCATGATGTTTTATTCTTGACATGAAAATAAAATATTTAAGTTTTTAATGAAGAGACGCCTAGTGCTGTAACTTTTTCCTTCGTTTGCTATTACATTTTATTGGGGCATGTCCTTTGATTCCAATAAAAAAGAGACTCAATTAACCCCTGGGAGCCTGGAGTTTGATAATCAAGAGATAGGTTCATCTTCAACCTGTAATTCTCATTTTGTGCTTACAGCAGAGGTGGTGCTAGAGAGCAGGACTGAGAAAATGTCTGTGTTTGTAAACAGTGGAGCTGGAGTCAGCATGATTAATGCTGAGTTTGCTAGAACTCATGGGCTTGCGTGCTCAACCTTAGCTAAGCCTATTCCTATTTATGCCATCGACTCAGCATCACTTGCACAGAGAGCACTGACACAGATTGTAAATAACTCTAGACTGAGGGTGGGGTCTTTCCATTTTGAGGCAATTCCTTGTTATGTCCTGGAAAGTCTCCCCACTGCAATTATTCTGGATTTACCCTGCTTGGTGAAACATAATCCGTTGGATGGGCAATTTAGAGAAATTGTGGAGTGAGGAGTTTACTGTCATGATAACTGCCTAAACATTTCCCTTTCTGCAGTATCTATTGTGACCATATATGTGTTATTTTCAGGCTTTGCGGACGTATTTTCTGAGAAGGGGTGTCAGGATTTGCCCCCCCCCCCTCATATATGACTGTCCTATTAACCTGACTCCCAGTGCCAAACTACCCAAGTACAGACTATATAATCTATCCAGTCCTGAAAGACAAGCCATGAAAGATTTTATTGCTGAGTCTTGAGAACGGACATCTTACCATTGGCTGATTTTGCTATTAATAATCACCACCAAAAATCTACCGGCAGGTCACGAATCTTTGGTGAATATGGTTTTCATGCACAATTTAGTACTTTTAGTGGGGGAGAGGTTTTGGGAGTTCCTGAGGAGGAACGCTTTGCTTCATTGTTCTCTTCAGTGTGGCGAGGGGTTTTGAGTAATTTGAAGGATTCTTGATTCTTGTCATCAGTATTGTTCCTTCCAGTTCTTTAGAGCAATGGAGGGGTTTTGGTCCAAAAGAGAGAATGTGGGTTTCTACACCAGAGGTGAATGCCTCTAGACTGGTTTGTTCTTTCCATGCCTATCATCCTTCTCTCTCTATGACCCAATAGTTGACTCCACCTTCTGCTTCTAATCATACACTAGTGTTGAAGGTTTAAATACATTCAATTGCTACAGCAAGGTGCGGGTTTTAGCTCATACTTACCTCAGTCTTGTTGGAAACTCTAGAAGTTGGTTAGTGTTTTCCCTGATAACGCTTGGAGGATAGCTGGCATGATATCTCTGTCTTGCTGAGCAGGAACCTAATCCTTGCCTGACCATAGCGATAGGCCCTACATAGGGAGGAGATGGGGTGAGTATTAGTAAATCCCAACTAAAACTAAAGGCAGCGAGGATAGACGGAGGGGGGAAACACTTAGCTTTGAGAATACCAAGGTGCAGAACCTAAATAGAGACTTTTAGGGCAGACATGGTGATTTAAGATCTGCCTAGGGGTTTCCACTCCCCTCTTTCCTAGTGTTTGGGCTTCCCCTTCCTACTTACCATTGCTGTGCAGTTATTTATCCTTTACTCAGCGTGAAACCTGATGCCTGCACCACAATATTAGCACAACCAATTTTGATTAGGAAATGTGGCCTTCTGATTCCTCACTGCAACACAGTTTTTTCACAAACGATTTGCAATAGCAAATTGGGTCTCCTGGCTGAAACTCAGTATTAGGCCTAACCATTTTTAAGTGGAAATGTGGCTTTCTGATTTCTCACTGCAACAGTTTTATCACAAACGGTTTGTATTAGCAAAGTAGGCCTCCTGTCTGAACATGCATATTAGGTCTAACGATTTTTAAGAAAAAACTGGCCTTTTGATTCCTCACTGCAACACCGTTTTGCCCAAATGAATTGGATTAGCAAATGGGGCCTCTTGAGATGGCAACACAGTTTTAGCACAATCTAGCTAGGTGCTGGCAGATCAACTTCAGACAGAACAGGATTCTATCCAGCTAACTGACAAGTTCACTTTCAGGAGCAGCAGCATGAGCAGGATCACCTTCTCTGCACTGTGATACTGAGAAAATGGCACTAGCAAAACAAAATGTCTGCTTTTTATATAGACAGTGAAATGTGATGGAATGTACACATATTAAGTTATTAAAGAAAAAGAAAAATGAAAAAATTACACTCCATAGTTGCTCTGATCTAGACACAATCCCTCCCCTCATCAAATGCATCCCCATGTCCCCCCTCCCCCTGCTCATCATACAGTACCACTATCCTAGCCAAAATCATAAAAGAAGCATTAGTGGAATTGTGATGGTTTATTGAACTGTGACCGAATTTTGCCAACTTTGTGTCACGATCCATTTATGGATCTGTGGCAGATCTGGATTCTCACATTAAAACTTTTTTCCTTGCCATCCGGGTTGATAGAGGCTTGAGGGAGAGACATACACCAAATGTGCCCCCTATAGTCCTTGTTAGGGAGGAAGACACACCGGTGCTGACAGACAAACCCATGCAGGTGGGAGGAGTTAGTTACCAAATGGTGTTGCCTGCGGTTTGTCGTGGTGTGGGGGCATGTTTTTACTGTGGCAGACTGGTCATTGTATCAGTGTCTGCCCAGCTCGTGCCAAAATATCTGTTCCACCTAAGAAGCCGTGTCCCCCTGGTTGTGTGGAGTGAGGCGACCAGGAAGTGTATATTTCCTCCATTTTTTCTCTTCAGTGTACCTTACCTGCTGGTGGTTGGCAGAGTAACTGAGAGTTTACCAGTGCTTGTGGACAGTGGAGCATGTGTCAATCTGGTGGATACTCACTTTGTCCAGACCCATGGCCTGAGGTGTAGGAAGCTAGCAAAATCCCTAAGCGTCCAGGCCATTGACTCTGCCCCACTAAGCCAGGGGACCATTTTTGGCTCGTGGACTTACCAGCTGAAGTTACCCCCATTAATGCCCATACACAACTCATTCCCCAGGTCGGCGCTTTGGAGATTTGTGGCGCCTCCAGAGCATATGTTGTCACTTCCTTCAGTCCATGTTTGCCAGAAACCTGAGTCAGGTGATTGCCGAGGTGAACTCTGGTGGATCGAGGCGTCCTCACCATAGGTTGTTTTCAGGGGAGGTCCAGTGTTGAGGGTCCAGTGGCCCCTCATTGAGGGAGAGGTGCTGTCACGATCCATTTTTGGATCCGTGGCAGATCAGGATTCTCATATTAAAACTTTTTTCCTTTCAGGCCATTGGGGGTTAATGTCAGTTTTCCCCCGGTGGCCACTAGTGTAATTACATGGTGGTGAGTTTGCTGATACAGGTGATGACCACTCCTTTATAAGGTCACCTGATGCATCAGCTGACTGTCGGTTATACAGGTCCTTTTGGATACCAACAGTGCTGAAGACAGGAGGTTGCTGGTGCAGTGATGCTTCAGCTGAATACTGTTATCTGGTGCCGTACTCTGCTGTGTGGTGCATTGCAGCAGAGAAAGCGAAGTGTGGTTTTTGTTAGGCTACTTTCACACTTGCTTTTTTTTGCAGCGCGTTTTTCCCGCAAAAAACACATGGAAAAAACGCATACAAACGCATACAAATGCTGCATTTTTTTCAAGCATTTTTATGCGCATGCATGAAAAAAACGCAGCATTTGTATGCGTTTTTAGTGCGTTTTTACCGCGTTTGCGTTTTTTTCCAACATTAGTTGGCCTCACCAAAAAAATCAAGATAAGGTTAGGATTAACACTAACCCAAACCATGACTTTACTAACCCTAACCCTAACCCTTAACCAAACCATACTAACCCTAACCCTAACCCTAACCCTTAACCAAACCATACTAACCCTAACCCTAACCCTTAACCAAACCATACTAACCCTAACCCTAACCCTAGCCCTTAACCAAACCCTACTAACCCTAACCCAAACCCTAACCCTAACCCTAAACCCTAACTAACCCTAAACCCTAACCCTTAACCAAACCATACTAACCCTAACCCAAACCCTAATCCTAACCCTAACCGTAACACTAACCCTAAACCCCCTTAACTAACCCTAACTCTAACCCAAACCCCTAATTTCCATTGTCTAACCAATGGTCACCAAAAAAATGCATGCACAAAAAAACGCATACATGAGCATGCCAATGCGCACATATGCGCACCCATAGACTTACAATGGGTGTCTTGCTGTAAAAAAACGCATTGCGCACATGCGTTTTTTTGAGGCAAGTTGGACGCCCCAAAAAATGCAACAGGATGCATTTTGAGCGCCCGAGCGCACACCACAAAAAAACGCATGCGCGTAAAAATGCATACAAACGCATGTGTAGGCGCACATAAACGCATCCCATGCAAAATATAGGGAAAAAAAGCGCATGCGTTTTTTAGCTCTAAAATACAGCGCAAAAAGCGCAAGTGTGAAACCAGCCTTACCCTGTTCCTTTTGCTGTCTGTCCTTACCTTGTGTTGTATTAGTGCAGCGGTGGGACCAGTGTCTTCACTTGTCAATTCCCTACTTAGGGATAGGTGCAGGGCAAGCGAGGGCAAAGCCATCCTGCTTGGTGACAGGTTGAAAGAATCTGTGTAGGGACGGTAGTAAGAGAAGGGCATCTCCTCAGGAGAGTGCAGGAGGTGTCCATTTTCCCGTTCCCTATCACAGGGCCCACCATAGTAATTGTGCCCCCAGTGTTCCCTTGCTTGTTTTATCGTTTAGTGACCGATTGTTGGGTCATGTCACACAGGGCCAGTCACTCCGTGACACTTTGGTTAAAAATGGTCGGGAATCTGAACACAAATGTGGTATGTTTGTGCCGCAATTGAGATTGGTGAATGTTTTCCAAACAAGATTGCTCATCTCTAATGACAAGTCCACTATAGACATTTATTTTTTTAAAGGTTCCTGAATAAATAGGCAGTAGGACAGCCGTAATGGACTGAGGTGCCAAATTGCCCACCAGTAACAGTGACTCTGGGGACCCACTGTTCAGCTACATGCAAATATTATATTACCTTCCTTCACAAATGTACCTCTGCTTCTACATAATAATGAACTGAGCACTGCAGTTTGGTAAACGAATAATGACATGCTGTCAATTTCTTTACATACTGTATCAAGTGACTTGGGTCAATTATTGCCCATATAAAGAGGTGAGAAACTCAGTTTTGCACAGGGGTTACCTCAAGGTTCACCTATTCCCCTGTAGCCTTTGTCACGATGGTATGTTTAATCCCTTTGTGACATGCGCCGCTGCGATCATGTGTAAAACCTATCGTGGGCATTAAACCCCTCTGATACCGCTGTCAGTAGTGATAGTGGCATAGAGAAGCAGGGCTGCCACTAGTAATTTTGGGGCCCATACTGTCAAAATTTTCCGGGCCCCCTTGAGACTCCGCCCAGGCTCCACCCCTCAAACTGTCCACAGTCCCACCGCTCTCTCTTGGAAAAACTCCACTTCTCACCAATCACACATTAACAGTTCCCATCACCAGATCACACATATAGCCGGCAGCTTTTGCTTTGGACAAAAGATTTTTTTAAGCCGCCGCCATAACAGGGTAGACCCTTTTGGCCGAGCTCTACTCTACTGTAACCTATTAAGTATTTGTTAAAATATGCAATACAATTTAGGCATATTTTTATTTATTTTTCAATTTTTAAAATGACCAATAATATCACATACAAGGAACAAATACCACCGCACCATGACCAGACCACATATTACCACCACAAAGTGACCAAATAATAGCCCATACAAGGGACAAATACCAGCGCACCATGCCCAAACCACATATTACCACCACATGGTGACTGAATACTACAATACTGATCATTAATAAAATAACATAATACTATCACCATAAGTGGCATTATACACAGGAGAGCTGTACTTAGTATGCAGTATATGTGTACAGGTAATATAGTGACCAATGACATTATACACAGGAGCTCTGTATATAATGTACAGGTAACACAGTGATCACTGGTGACTAGAGTTGAGCGAAACGGGTCGAAAAAATTCAAAAGACGCCGACTTTCGCCAAAGTCGAGTTTCATGAAACGAAACCCGACCTTAACGTGAGGTCGGCCACGAGGTCGGCGACTTTAGCGCCAAAGTCGCGTTTCAAAAGATGCTTTAGCACCCTTTTTCAGCCAATCAGGAAGAACGGACACTGTGGGCAACATGATGACATAGGCAGCGGTCACCACCATCTTGGAGAAGGCCATGCAAGTGATTGGCTTGCTTTGTGTGGCGTCACAGGGGGTATAAAAGGGCGGGGACGCCGACCGCCATGTTACTCATGCTGATCTCAGAATAAGGAGAGCTGCTGCAGCTGCTGATTCTGTAGGGAGAGCGTTAGGAAGGCAAAAAGAAAAAAAAAACTGCTTCTGCTGCTAGCGCTTTTCACTGTAGTTACTGTGCAGTGAAAGGTGAAGATTTTTGCTGTTGTGCAGCAGCGCTGGTGGTGATTAGCCTGCCTTTTAAGGCTAGCTGCATTGCTGTGTGCACACTGGTGTTCAAATTGCTTTTTTAAAAGCAATCCAAATTGTTTTGTTTTGTCCTGGTGAGGTAATGAGCGTTCATTTTTTCACACACCGTACAATGGTGTACGCTCCTCACACAGTACCGTGTAACGGCTGTTATCACGGCCAAATTGAAGCTATCTACGTGTGTGACTCTGTAAGGAAAAGTCGAAGAGTTTGTCCATTCTTACAGACCTACACCTTATAGTTTTGTCTGTTTTTCAAACAGTTTAGTATATTTGCTGTTTGATTACATTCAAAACTAGAGAGAGACAGCGTGTGTCAGTCCGTATATAGGTGTAAAATAAACAGGGCCTGACAGAATCCAACTGTGTCCTGAAGTCTACAGAGATTCCAATTCTCCCCACTACTATATACACCTTGTACCTTGTTTTACAGTACCATATAGTTGGTGGTTTTTGGGTACATTTTCCCCAAAAATGAGGAAGTGGGGTGGAAGAGTCCGTGGAAATGGGCGGGGGTTGGCAGCTGGTAATGATGGTGTTGGTGTTGTTAGTGGATCAGCTGGTAGTGGCAAAAGCAAAATAGCACATAATGCAGGAGGTGTTGAGCCTGTGTCATCGTTTGGCTCCACAAGGCCTCGAAGGCTCCCTTTTCTGGGAGTAGGTAAACCGCTTTTAAAGCCGGAGCTTCAAGAACAAGTTTTGGCTTACATTGCTGACTCAGCCTCCAGCTCTATCGCCTCCTCCTCCTCTGAAGTTTTAAAAAATAAAAGCACTGAGTCATCATTGGAGGCTCATGTTCATGAACCAAACCTTTCCTTGTGTCCTTCACCCCAACCAAAACTGAAGGATGCGGCAGGCCACACTACAGATTACTCCATGGAGCTGTTTTCACATACCATGCCTGGGTTATCTAGTCAAATCGTGAATTACCCAGGCAAAGATGAATCTGACATGGAGTGTACTGATTCACAGCCACTGATAGATGATTCTGCTGGTACATTCACTCAGAGCACTACATTGTCCTCGCAGTATACTGAGCCAGAATCTGACCCTGATGAAACTCAGGTGCCCCTTCCCGCATACTATTCCACCATACACGGTGACACAGAGGAAGGTGCACATGACATTGAAGAGGAGGTGACGGATGACCCAGTTGTTGACCCAGATTGGCATCCATTGGGGGTAGAGGGTGCCGCTGCCAATAGCTCAGAAGAGGAGGAGGAGCATCCGCAGCGGGCATCGATATCGCAACAGCTGTTATCTGGCAGGCCCGGAGCAGTCCAAAAATGGGTTACAAAAAACAAAAGAGTTGCAGGACAGCTTGGCTAGACGTTCAAAATAGCACAGCATGCAAGGCCTCAAAATATATAAAGTGCTCTCAGTGAGAGAAACAACATTTTTTTCGTTAGGCCTCAAAATGTCTTCCATAGTAGGAAGAGTGCAGTGTGGCACTTTTTTGAACAAAATCCTAATGATCAGGCAAAGGTTATCTGTAAGAAGTGCGCAAAGACCTTTAGCCGAGGGAAAAATCTGAGAAATTTGAATACTAGTTGCATGCTAAGACATTTAACCACCATGCACTTGCAAGCGTGGATGGACTACCAAAACTCACGTACCACATGTGCTACTGCTCCCAAAGAAGGTAGTCAGCAGCGCTACATTGTTTCCCCCACTGTAAGTCCACCGGTTAGCACACCACCAGCAGCAAATGTTGAGTTGTCATCACAAGGCCAAAGCAGTCAGGGAATCACAATGTTATATCAACGAAAGACTGAATCTAGGCCATCAGAAAGAACACCAACTCCATCACCATCATCAACCCTCTCTCAGTCCGCCATGTCCACCGCTAGTTCCACCATATGCAGCTCTCAAGTCCAGCTCACCCTACCAGAGACTATGAGTAGGACAAGAAAGTACTCATCTTCTCATCCGCGTACACTGGGTTTGAACGCTTACATTGCCAAACTAATCTCGTTAGAGATGATGCCCTATCGGTTGGTTGAAAGCGCAGCTTTCCGCGAATTCATGGCCTACGCAGTACCACGCTATGACCTACCCAGTCACCACTTCTTTTCTTGCAAAGCCATCCCAGCCCTACACCTTCATGTGAAAGACCGCATTGTCCATGAACTCAAGCAATCAGTGAGTGGAAAGGTGCACCTCACAACTGATGCATGGCCCAGTAGGCATGGCCAGGGCCGTTACGTGTCCATCACTGCACACTGGGTTAATGTGGTGGATGCAGGGTCCACAGGGGACAGTTGTGAAGGCACAGTGCTGCCTAGTCCACGGTATAGGAAACAGTTGGCTGTAGGCGTTCGACCCTCCTCCTCCAGAAGCGAATACTTGTCCACAGAGCGCAGTCGCACGAGCACTGCATCCGCAGCTGACAGTGGTGCGCACGATGTGTCCCACTATCGATCAGCTAGTGGAAAGTGTCAGCAGGCTGTTTTGCAGATGATGTGTTTGGGCGACAGACACACGGCGGAGGTACTGGCCGACTGTTTTCAGCGACAAACTGAGTCATGGCTGGGCAGTCTACATCTTGAGGCAGGCAAGGTAGTTAGTGATAACGGCCGGAATTTTGTGGCAGCCATAGCCCTTTCAAAACTCAGACACATACCTTGCTTGCCTCAAACCTTGAACCTGGTGGTGTAGTGCTTCCTCACTAATTATCCGGAGTTAACAGGCCTGCTCCAGAAGGTTCGAAGACTGTGCTCGCACATCCGCCGGTCGCCGATACACTCCAGTCGTATGCAGAAGCTGCAGCAATTGCTCCACCTTCCCAAGCACTGCCTAATTATCGACGTTGCAACAAGGTAGAACTCCACCCTGCACATGGTTGAGTGGCCGTGCGAACAGAGGCAGGCCGTAATGCATTTGTGGGAGGATACACGGGCAGGCACTTTGAGGGCAGACATGGCGTTGACAAGTGTGCAGTGGTCGAAGCTGAAAGACCTCTGTAAAGTCCTTCAGTGTTTTGAGGAATGCACACGGCTGGTAAGCACAGACGACGCCATCATATGCATGAGCATCCCACTTATGCGTCTGCTCATGCGAAATTTGACACACATCAAGGAGCAGGCGTCTGCAGCCAAGGATGATGAGGAAGAGGAGGAGGGAAGCCTTGATGACAGTCAGCCATTGTCTGTTCAGGGAACTGTCGTGGAGGAAGAAGAGGAGGAGGAGGATGATGATGGGGATGATTATTTAGGGGAGGAGGATGCTTCTCGTGGGGCAAGAGAAAATGTTGGCGTGGCAAGGTCTGGTACTTGGTTTGTGCGTGACTGGAGGGATGTGGATTTGTCTGAAAGTGCTCCTCCACCCAGCACTCGCAGTGCATCATTGACACTGGGAACATTGGCCAACATGTCAGATTATGCCTTGCAGATCCTAAAAAGGGACCTCCGCATTGCCAAAATGATGAACGATGATGACTACTGGTTGGCCAGCATCCTGGATCCACGCAATAAAGGCAAATTCCAAAACATCATGCCACAGGAGAACCTTGACCTAATATTGGCTAACAAACAAGCAACTCTGGTAAACCGGTTGGTTGAGGCATTCCCAGCACACAGCAGCGGTGATGGTTCTCACACAAGCCATAGGGGCCGGGGACAACTTGGAAGAGGTGTTAGTGGTGCACACATCAGAAGTGGCATTGGAGACAGGGGTTTCATGACCATGTTGTGGACTGATTTTTCAAGTCCCGCTCACACGACTGGTAATACTGCATCAATTGAAAGTGACAGGAGACAGCACTTGTCAACTATGGTTACAAACTACTTTTCCTCCCATATCGATGTTCTCCCTCACAGATCATTCCCATTTGACTATTGGGCAGCTAAACTGGACACCTGGCCTGAATTGGCACAATATGCGTTACAGGAGCTCGCTTGCCCAGCTGCAAGTGTGCTATCGGAAAGAGTCTTCAGTGCTGCTGGATCAATCCTGACGGAAAAAAGGACCCGTCTGTCGACGCAAAATGTGGATGATCTAACCTTCATTAAAATGAACCATGCATGGGTTTCCAAGGATTTTGTCACACCTTAACCTGATGACACATATAGGTTGACAGAAAAATGTCTTTCTTTGGTCCACCTCTTCCTGGGACTTCACCAATTTCGCCTTTGGCAGCAGGTGAATGTCCCACATCAACATATGCCATTTTGTAAACCTCCCTAACTGGGCTGCCTCCTCCCTCCATGGCCGGGGTCACCACATAGTGCACGCAACCGTGTGAGTGTCGTTGCCCTGGACAGGTGGGTAGGCCGACTCTGGCGCGGGCACTGGCACAGGGTCCCTCATAGTGCAATCAAGTGTCTCTGACGGTGTCGGTGCACACCCGCCGTCAGACACACCGCTGTACTATGAGGGGCCCAGTGCCTGTACCGACGCCCACGAATGGGCCCCCCTTGCTTAGGCAGGGCCCCAGCATTTGCAATGTTTACCTCTCCCTGCTCCTCCGCTGTGTAGTCTGGGCTGTCAAATCCTTCAATTGGACTGCCACTACAAATTTGGTGAACTGATAGAAGATGATGGTTAAGACGCAGCTATGCCCTGTCCCGCTGGCCGGGATCTAGCTTCAGATGATCAATGTCTTCCATTTCTTATGGACGTCGACTCACAATGAGATGCAGTGGTGGTTTCTCATCAGCTTTCACAGTTTTCCTACCCACAGACGTGTGACATTCCAGGGCACATTTTTAAATGTGCCCTCTCATGCCAATCCAAATGAATCGCCTATGGCCTGTGGCTTCTGTCTTTTGCACTCCAAAGTTATGTGACAGAGCATGATAGGCAGTGAGCACCATGTTTACATCTCTCCCTGTGATCAAAATTATATGGATATGAGTAATGGCGATGGGATCAACGGTACTGCGATACAGCAACACTTTCTTCACAAAGAAAGGTTTTCGCTGTCTCCACACTCTAATTAATTGAGGGTCTGCATCGCCTCTGAGAATTGTGACGAAAGTTTATCCTGTGAATAGGAATTCCTAGATTTCTGCAATCACTAAAATTTATGTCAGTAATTGTATGCATCTCATTTCCTATTGCGGAGAGTCTGGACTGTCTTACTGAGACAGAAATATATGTGAAGATTTAAAAATACCACCAAAAGTGTATACTGGTGTATGCTTCAAATACATTTTAGATTGTTGTCTAATCCATACTGAGAACATGGAGATTTTAAATATTTAAACTATGCTATGTATACCTGCTATCCAGTGATAATGTACCCTTTCTCAACTTTGTACAAGCTGGTCAAATCCATACTGGGCCTGAGACCGTCTGAGCCTGCCTCCTGTTATATAGACCTACATTTTTAATGTGTAAACTATGCTATACATACCTGTTATCCAGTGATACGGTACCCTTTCTCACCTTTGTCCAATCACGTCTAATCCATACTGGGCCTGAGACCGTCTGAGCCTGCCTCCTGATATATAGACATAGGTTTTTAATGTGTAAACTATGCTACATATATACGTGTTACCCGGTGAAACTGTACCCTTAATCAACTTTCTAGAATCTTGTCGAATCCATACTGGGCCAGAGAACGGCTGCCGAGCTGTTAAGCAAGCTACAGCAATTGTGGTTTGGACACGTAATTTTTTGCATTTTTTCAGGAATGCTGTTTAGGCCTAATTCAGGAATTGCGGTTGACTTGCACTTACTGGGAAATCATCGTTCGCAGGGATTAATTGGAATCACAGATCCCCATCACTAACGGTGTTCTGCTGGTTATCTGCACCTGTAAGTGACAAAAGCTGGTCCTGTCAGTGTAGCGCACATGCAGCCCCGGACATGTAATGCCATGATAGACCATGATAGTGCCAGAGCCTCGCGTATCCCTCTAGTAAGCTTGACGCGTACCACGGGGGCATGCCGGAGTCTCGTTTGTTAACGGAATAAAGCTGACAAATTGCTAGCACAACTACAAATGGACATACCACACACACAATCGACAAAGCTTTCAATATGTGCGTCTTTTCTTGAGGTGGCATGGTTGTGGTTTCCCGGGTGGAGTCCAATTAAGCCGCAGGCTCCACTCCTGGTGGTGCACTTTTGGACATTCCTTTAAGGTTCAGCTTTGCAATCATACTGCCCCCAGAAAGCAAACAATTTGCCTTCATGGACGCTGTTGGGAGGTTCGTGGGAATAACGTCGCCCGATCGCCAGCTGGCATAATTTATTGGTGGGAAGTCTGACGGTATATGATCGTGTTCGATTTCAGAATTTTTTTTTTTTGGTTGGTATTTTACATTTTTATTCTAGCCTTCCTTGACTTCATAAGGGAATGACAAGCCTATATCTGTGAAAAAATGAGGATGATTGACCTCATGGAGATCAACATCCGACACTGCGGAGACACCACCACGTGTTTCTCAACGCAGTGATTCTAGAGCACTGCCCCCATCCCTTATGGGAAATATGTAAAACATGCAAAAACAGAAGCCGAGGAGACACCATCACATGTTTCTCAACGCAAGCAATGACTAGCCAGGTCTTTCACCGGGAAGGAACAACCACGGGAAGGGCAGTCTCCAATGAAGGAAACCACCTATGCCAAAACATGGTATCCATCCACAGACAGCTGTTTCGGGGTATTGCCCCTCATCAGTGTGGAGTAGGAAACTGGCTAGTAGGAGCAATGCCTAGTAAAAGACTAAGAAAAAATGAGGATGATTGACCTCATGGAGATCAACATCCGACACTGCGGAGACACCACCACGTGTTTCTCAACGCAGTGATTCTAGAGCACTGCCCCCATCCCTTATGGGAAATATGTAAAACATGCAAAAACAGAAGCCGTGGAGACACCATCACATGTTTCTCAACGCAAGCAATGACTAGCCAGGTCTTTCACCGGGAAGGAACAACCACGGGAAGGGCAGTCTCCAATGAAGGAAACCACCTATGCCAAAACATGGTATCCATCCACAGACAGCTGTTTCGGGGTATTGCCCCTCATCAGTGTGGAGTAGGAAACTGGCTAGTAGGAGCAATGCCTAGTAAAAGACTAAGAAAAAATGAGGATGATTGACCTCATGGAGATCAACATCCGACACTGCAGAGACACCACCACGTGTTTCTCAACGCAGTGATTCTAGAGCACTGCCCCCATCCCTTATGGGAAATATGTAAAACATGCAAAAACAGAAGCCGCGGAGACACCATCACATGTTTCTCAACGCAAGCAATGACTAGCCAGGTCTTTCACCGGGAAGGAACAACCACGGGAAGGGCAGTCTCCAATGAAGGAAACCACCTATGCCAAAACATGGTATCCATCCACAGACAGCTGTTTCGGGGTATTGCCCCTCATCAGTGCTCGGTGAAAGACCTGGCTAGTCATTGCTTGCGTTGAGAAACATGTGATGGTGTCTCCGCGGCTTCTGTTTTTGCATGTTTTACATATTTCCCATAAGGGATGGGGGCAGTGCTCTAGAATCACTGCGTTGAGAAACACGTGGTGGTGTCTCCGCAGTGTCGGATGTTGATCTCCATGAGGTCAATCATCCTCATTTTTTCTTAGTCTTTTACTAGGCATTGCTCCTACTAGCCAGTTTCCTACTCCACACTGATGAGGGGCAATACCCCGAAACAGCTGTCTGTGGATGGATACCATGTTTTGGCATAGGTGGTTTCCTTCATTGGAGACTGCCCTTCCCGTGGTTGTTCCTTCCCGGTGAAAGACCTGGCTAGTCATTTCTTGCGTTGAGAAACGTGATGGTGTCTCCGCGGCTTCTGTTTTTGCATGTTTTACATATTTCCCATAAGGGATGGGGCAGTGCTCTAGAATCACTGCGTTGAGAAACACGTGGTGGTGTCTCCGCAGTGTCGGATGTTGATCTCCTTGAGGTCAATCATCCTCATTTTTTCTTAGTCTTTTACTAGGCATTGCTCCTACTAGCCAGTTTCCTACTCCATACTGATGAGGGGCAATACCCCGAAACAGCTGTCTGTGGATGGATACCATGTTTTGGCATAGGTGGTTTCCTTCATTGGAGACTGCCCTTCCCATGGTTGTTCCTTCCCGGTGAAAGACCTGGCTAGTCATTGCTTGCGTTGAGAAACATGTGATGGTGTCTCCGCGGCTTCTGTTTTTGCATGTTTTACATATTTCCCATAAGGGATGGGGGCAGTGCTCTAGAATCACTGCGTTGAGAAACACGTGGTGGTGTCTCCGCAGTGTCGGATGTTGATCTCCATGAGGTCAATCATCCTCATTTTTTCTTAGTCTTTTACTAGGCATTGCTCCTACTAGCCAGTTTCCTACTCCACACTGATGAGGGGCAATACCCCGAAACAGCTGTCTGTGGATGGATACCATGTTTTGGCATAGGTGGTTTCCTTCATTGGAGACTGCCCTTCCCGTGGTTGTTCCTTCCCGGTGAAAGACCTGGCTAGTCATTGCTTGCGTTGAGAAACATGTGATGATGTCTCCGCGGCTTCTGTTTTTGCATGTTTTACATATTTCCCATAAGGGATGGGGGCAGTGCTCTAGAATCACTGCATTGAGAAACACGTGGTGGTGTCTCCGCAGTGTCGGATGTTGATCTCCATGAGGTCAATCATCCTCATTTTTTCTTAGTCTTTTACTAGGCATTGCTCCTACTAGCCAGTTTCCTACTCCACACTGATGAGGGGCAATACCCCGAAACAGCTGTCTGTGGATGGATAACATGTTTTGGCATAGGTGGTTTCCTTCATTGGAGACTGCCCTTCCCGTGGTTGTTCCTTCCCGGTGAAAGACCTGGCTAGTCATTGCTTGCGTTGAGAAACATGTGATGGTGTCTCTGCGGCTTCTGTTTTTGCATGTTTTACATATTTCCCATAAGGGATGGGGGCAGTGCTCTAGAATCACTGCGTTGAGAAACACGTGGTGGTGTCTCCGCAGTGTCGGATGTTGATCTCCATGAGGTCAATCATCTTCATTTTTTCTTAGTCTTTTACTAGGCATTGCTCCTACTAGCCAGTTTCCTACTCCACACTGATGAGGGGCAATACCCCGAAACAGCTGTCTGTGGATGGATACCATGTTTTGGCATAGGTGGTTTCCTTCATTGGAGACTGCCCTTCCCGTGGTTGTTCCTTCCCGGTGAAAGACCTGGCTAGTCATTGCTTGCGTTGAGAAACATGTGATGGTGTCTCCGCGGCTTCTGTTTTTGCAAGCCTATATCTGTGTCTCCTCCACCTCCTCCTTTTACTCCTCCACCTCTTTTCGAAATGTAGTTGCCTTTTTCCATATGTAATTTTTGTCTTCTGAGCATTTTCTCTGCTTTGGGACACCTTTTAAGGTGTTTTGTAATTGTTTTCTATGTGTTTGTATGTGTTTGTGTTTGCCTGCCATTGTTTTCAATGGGGTTCAATGAACATTCGACGAACTTGCCTCCTGTGTGACGAACCAAAACACTAGCGTGGTGGCTCAACACTACTCCTGATATATAGACGTACATTGTTAATGTTTAGCCTATGCTAAATATACCTGCTATCTGATGATACTGTACACTTTGCCTACTTTTTAAATTCTTGTCTAATCCATACTGAGCCTGTGAGCGTCTCTGTGTGACTGATGGAATATATTTGGAGATTGACAATTATCCTTTGACTGAATAGAGCTGTACATTTCTGATACAGTACCATATATCTGATGTTATTTTGTGTCTATTTTGTGCCAAATTTTGAAGTTTGGTGGAAGAGGCCGCAGTCGTGGGCGTGGGGGGGCCAGCTGGTGATGATGCTGGTGGTGCATCTGCTGGTAGTGGCAAAAGCAAAATAGCAGCTATGACAGGTGGTGTTGAGCCTGTGTCATGGTCTGTCTATGGAACGCCTGGAAGGCTACCTTTTCTGGGAGTAGGTTAACCGCTTTTAAAGGCGGAGCATGAGGAACAGGTTTTGGCTTACATTGCCAAAACAGACTCCATCAATTATGCCCGCCACTTCTGAAGTTTCAAAAATGCAAGCACTGAGAGGTCAAGTGCTGGCTCCTGGTCAGGAAGAACCCCTTTCCTTGTGTCCTGCACCCCCACCCAAACTGAATGAGGCAGCAGGCCACACTCCACATTAGTCCATGTAGCTCTTTCTATCATACCATGCCTGGGTTATCAAGTCAAATCGTGAATTCCCAGTCCAAGATGAATCTGACATGGAGTGTGGGTGGCCAGCCAGGGCAGTGGGGTTAATGGGTACCGGGCCGGTGTCTCACAGGGATGTGTCACGGTGGTGGTGACCCGTTCCGTGGCTCTGGGCGTCCATGCAAAGGGGTGAATTACGCTTACAGGTGAATGATACGTGACGCCACCTCTGGTTTCTGATTAGATTGACCAGCGCTGCAGTGTCGCTTCTGTGGGACAGATGTTGTGGTGCAGCTAAGGCCTGTTTCACACTTCCGTTTTTTGGGTCAATTAAAATCCGCCAAAATGGCGGAAAGCGGATCCGTTGGTAACTGATGTGAACGGATGCTACCGGACCGTTTTTTTTTATGGATCCACCAAATGAAGAGAGAGAGAGAGGGAGAGAGAGAGAGAGAATTTTGTCTGCCAGAAAGGATTTCAGGGTTAAATTTCCGTCTGACTTCCTTTCTCCGAGCATGCGCACTGTAAAATGTGGATCCTGCAGCAAAAAAAAGTTGCAGGGTCCGTCCAGGCATGTCGGCGGATGCAAAAAATTTGGCGGATCCGCAAAAAAATGGATCCAACGGATGGCCATCCGTCAAGTTCCGCTGGTAATGCAACTCAATGGGGAAAAAAACGGATCCGCCAAAAAAAAATGGCGGATCTGTTTTTTTCAAAAAGCGGCGGGTTTTGACTGATGGTCAAAAACGGAAGTGTGAAACAGGCCTAAGATGTTGAAGACCTGCACAGGTAGGGCCGTAGTCGCAGGGCAGATGAAAGAGTTGGGAGATGGTGTGCAGTGCAGGATGTAGCTGAGCCGTGCGCCAGGCGCAGGAGAAAGATGACAGACACAGTCGTGCAGTTCCTTTACCTGTACTTGATAAGTGCTGTCCGGGACCCAAAGTACAGATGGAGAAGGAGTTGGTCAGCCTGGAAGCCAATTTGGATTTCTCTCTCTGCAGATAGGTAGTGTGGCCTCCATTCTAGCGCTTATCTGAGGTACTCGCAGTGCTGAGTTCAATGAAGTTCCCCCTGTTGACTCTCTTTTGGAACTTTCTCGTATGGCTTTTCCTTCTTGCTCACACACGTCGATGCTGGGGCCTCCGAGCCTCAGTTGGGTACAGAGCATTTACAGCTGCTACTTCCTCCGGATTCTGCTGCAGGAACGTCAGTGTCCCTACAAACTCGGAGACCGGAATCCGGACCATGCGCTCCAGCTAGGAGTGAGTCTTAACTCTGCTCATCCTCCAGCTCCCCTTCTCACGTCCACACACTTCCCCTTCCCTGCACAGAATGGCCTAACTTACCTGCTCCCGACCACAGAGAGCAGCTCCTCAGCAGTCATGTTCAGAGGTCTCCCTGCTGGCGTGGAGTGGGAATTGTGTTGTGTGTTGGTTTAACTGCTAGAGAGATCTATCGTTGCTCCCAAGCATGACATCACACTCCCTAGGAGGAAGGTAATGCCACTGTGGCGACCGTACTCCTGGGGACGCCACAAGGGCACTGATGCCCAGCCACTGCTAGATGATTCTGCTGGTACATTGACCCAGACCTCTACATTCCCCTCACACTCTACACAGCCAGAATCTGACCCAGAGGAAACTCAGGTTCCCCTTCCCGCATACTATACCACCTTACACGGTGACAAAGAGGAAGGTGCAGATGAAAGTGCAGGTTCCTTGAGCTGGTGGGGGGGCATACTCATGGGCGATGGCACTGCCACAAGGCCACACACCGCCGTACTATTAGAGGGGCCCTGTGCCACTGCCGTCACCAATGAGTGGGCCCCCCCGCTTGCTCAGGATCGCAGCACTTGCAAAGTTGAAATACTTACCTCTCCCTGCTCCACCGCCTTGACGTCTTCCATGTTTCCTGACAGTGATAGTCTGATCAGAGAGCGCAATGACATCACGTCTGTACGCCCTCTGCCTAAACAGCCAAGTGCAGTGAGATGGACGATGGGAACGATGAGGAGTCCAGACTAGTACAGGGATTCCATAGCGAGGAGACATGTTTAATTGTTTTCAATGTTGGGACAGCAATTGTCGGGGAGCACTATACTCTGGAGAATGATATATGGGGCCCACCATACACTGGAGCATTCCAAAGGTGGACACCAGACACAGGGGCAGCATTTACAGGGCACATTATACACTAGAGCATTAGAAATGGGGCCAATTATGTATGGAGCATTATTTGGGCCCATAAAACAATGGAGCTTCATCCATGGGGACCAACATATACTGTAGCATTATGTGGAGCTCATCATATACTGTTTCAAACATTATATGGGACCAATGATTCTGTATGGAGAAATATATGGGCCTCATTACTCTATATAGCGCACTATGTGGTGGCCATAATACTGTATGGAGTAATATACTGTCCTTTTTGGAGCTATTAAAAATGGATATCAGTCATGAGATGTAAAAAGTGAAGTATTTTTCATTGTACTATGCCTCTATTTCTCTGCGGTATCGGAGCATCAAGAGCTGTGGTATGTGTTAAAGGGGCGCTCTTTCACCCAGGGCACATGAAAACCTGGAGCCAGCCCTACCCCCCCACAAATTTAGCCAAATAACCCCCATTTTTCAGTGCGTAACTAGTATTATGAAGTAAATTAAGGTTGAAAAGTTTCAGTAATCAGAATTGATGTTTTTGGCATTCAAAAGGGCACTGTAGGTGTGTTTCCTGTCCTCCACTCCCTGCCGACTTTGCTTCCCATTGACTTGCATTGGGTTTCGTGTTTCAGTCGGCCTTCGACTTTTCACGATAATCGGCAGATTTTGTTCGACCCGACTTTTGCGAAACCCGACTCGACCAGAAAAAAGGCAAAGTCGCCTTTATATACATTATACACAGGACCTCTGTAAATAGCATACAAGGTATAGTGCCAGTGTATAGGTAACACACTAACTCACCAGTGATGTCTCTAGGTGAAGTCCTTCATCCTTGCTTTTCATTCATCCAGCACAGATTGCCATCACGTCTTCCAGCCAGGACTTGTCTCTGCAGGAAATAGCACAGTTATTTAGAGCTCCGCTTGCAGAACACATTACTTATTTTTTCCCAACTGCTACATTACACCACATGAAGAAAAAAAGGCGACATAGTGTTGCTCTGCACAGTAACAGGACCGCCCTCCCCATTTAAAACAGTATGCTCAAAAAATTAAATACATCACTGCTGTAATAATATCCCTTAATTAGCCCCTATGGCAATAATATCCCCCATCCTGACCCCCGTATATCTCATTCCTGGCTTCAGCCATATGTTCTCCCATCCCACCCTCATGAGTATCCATTCTTCCCCATATGATCTCCCCATCCTGCCCCATCTGTCTCCATCGTATCCATCCTGCCCCATGATCCTGTGCGATCTGTCTCCTACCCTGCCCCTTCTGTCTCCAATCATGCCCCATATCTGCATTCTGCCCAGTGTCTCGCATTCTGCCCCCATGTCCAGCATTCTGCCCCAGTCTCCAGCATTCTGCCCCAGTCTTCAGCATTCTGATTCAGTCTCCAGCATTCTGCCCCAGTCTCCAGCATTCTGCCCCAGTCGCCAGCATTCTGCCCCAGTCTCCAGCATTTTACCCCAGTCTCCAGCATTATGCCCCAGTCTCCAGGATTCTGTCCCATGTCCAGCATTCTACCCCAGTCTTCAGCATTCTGCCCCATGTCCAGCATTATGCCCCAGTCTCCAGCATTATGCCCCAGTCTCCAGCATTATGCCCCAGTCTCCAGCATTCTGCCCCATGTCCAGCATTCTGCCCCAGTCTTCAGCATTCTGCCCCATGTCCAGCATTATTCCCCAGTCTCCAGCATTCTGCTCCATGTCCAGCATTCTTCCTTGTGTCCAGCATTCTGCCCTATGTCCAGCATTCTGGACATTCTGCCCCATGTCCAGCATTCTGCCCCATGTCCAGCATTCTGCCCCAGTCTCCAGCATTCTGCCCCAGTCTCCAGCATTCTGCCCCATGTCCTGCATTCTGCCCCAGTCTCCAGCATTCTGCCCCAGTCTCCAGCATTCTGCCCTATGTCCAGCATTCTGCCCCAGTCTCCAAGCATTCTGCCCCCATGTCCAGCATTCTGCCCAATGTCCAGCATTCTGCCTCCCAAAGATCGCAGTAAGGCTCAGCGCACATTTATTTCCGTGTAAATCTATGAAATACGCGATTCAGACAGAAACTCTGGCTGAAGATTCCCTATAATGAGGCAGATGGAGGCACTGAGAATGCCATAGGACCTATGAACTGGAGGTGTCCTTTTTAGTATTGCATAAAAGTGCCATCAGCCACAGTTTTGTGCACTTCTGAAAATAAGTACACCTCAGAGCAGAGGCCAGACGGAGTCCCGAATAAATCTGCTGCCTCACTATAGTGAATGGATCCATTTGGGGTTTCATTTGAATCACGTCACTCATCGACTTAGATAAAAACCCCAAAATAAGTGGTCAGCATAGAGCGCCGGACAACTGTGATCACAAATGTTATGTAAAATGTTTCCAATAACAGCTTCAACTCAATTAAAAAAAATGCAAGTCGCCACTCAAGTCTGTCATCTGTTAATGAGAATAAAGGGGGTTTACACGTTACTGGTAGCACAAAGGCTCTGGAAAAGCAAAGTGGCTCCCCACCCGCCAAAAATTTTTTAGCAAATTCTTTGCTCCAAAATCCAATTGCCCCCATCCCTTCTGAGCTCTAGTGTGCCTAAACAACATTTAGCACCCACATGTTTGGCATTTCTGTAGTGATGAGAACCTGCCTAATTTACAGGTGGGTGTCTTTAGTAGCGTGAGCTGGGCATAATGTACTAGTCACTAGAACAGCATTTTGCAATTTTCACTCAGCAATATCCACTGCTGCCTGTTTCTGGAAAAGCGAAAAAAGTGGTTTGGTACCGTGTTAGCCAGTAGAAAAAAATATATAAAGTGCTCTCAGTGAGAGAAACAAAATAGGAATCTTGTGGGTATGATACCTTTTAATGGCTAACAAATAATAGTGAATGTTGTTACAAAGCAAGCTTTCGGGACTGCTTATGTCCCTTCATCAGGCTGATATATAAGCCTGATATATATCAGCCTGATGAAGGGACATAAGCAGTCCCGAAAGCTTGCTTTGTAACAACATTCACTATTATTTGTTAGCCATTAAAAGGTATCATACCCACAAGATTCCTATTTTGTTTCTCTCACTGAGAGCACTTTATATATTTATATCTGTTTCTGGAAAACACCCATGGAGTCAAAATTGTCACTACATCTGTAGATAAATTCCCAAAGGGTTATAATTTCCAAAATGGGGTCACTTGTGGGGGGATTCTGCTTTTCTAGCACTTAGGGTATCTTTATATGGAATCCACAATCTAGTCTAGGAAAATCTGCGCTCCAGGAGGCAAATAGCGCTCTCTCCCTTCCGAGTCACTCTGTATGCAAAGTCGAATTGTACAGCCACATATGGGGTATTTCTACGTTCAGCAGAAATTGTGGGATAAATTCTGATGCCATTTTTTTTCCCATTTCCAGGAGTGAACAATGTAAATCAAATTTTCTTCACTGCCCAATGGTATAAAAGTTTGTGACACACCTGTCATGTCAATATAATCATTATATAAATAAAATCTACTGGCTAACACGGTACCAAACCACTTTTTTCGTTTTAATATAATCATTGCATCACTATATGAATTTATTGAGAGGTTTAATTGGTAAAATGGGGTCATATATGGAAAGTTCTGCTGTTCTGGCACGTCAGGAGCTCTGTCAATGTAACATGGCACCCTCAAACAAGTGCAGCAAAATCTGCACTGTAATATGGCACTACTTCACTTCTGAGCTTTGCACAGTGCCTCAAACGTAGTTTTCGACCACATATGAGATATCTATGAACTCAGGAGAAATTGCACAACAAACTTTGGGGTACATTTTCTCCTTTTGCCCTTGTGAAAATACAAACTTTGTAGCTAAAGATTTTTGTGGGTAAAATCTGATTTTTTTATTTTCACTGCTTATCATTATAAACTTCTGTGAAGCAGAAGGGGGATCAAGGGGGTCCAAGTTACTAAATACACATCTAGATAAGGTCGCAAAGGGGTCTAGTTTCCAAAATGGTGTCACCTGTGGGGGGATTCCACTGTTTAGGCACATCAGGGGCTATTGAAATGTGACATGGCATCCGCTAATTATTCCATCAAATTTTCCATTCAAAAAGTCAAATGGCGTTCCTTCCCTTCCAAGCCCTGCCGTGCACCGAAACAGTAGATTTCCCCCACATATGGTGTATTGGCGTACTCAGGAGAAATTGCACAACAAATTGTATGGCGCAATTTCTCCTTTTACCCTTATGTAAATGCAAAATTTGGATCTAAAAAGATTTATTTGGGAAAAATGTAATTTTTTTTTATTTCCTCGGCTCTACGTTATAAACCTCTGGAAAGCACCTGTGGGTTCAAGGTGCTCAATACACATCTAGATAAGTTCCCTACACAGTCTAGTTTCCAAAGTGGTGTCACTTGTTGGGGTTTTCCACTGTGTAGACACATCATAGGCTCTCCAAACGCGACATGGCAACTGCTAATTATTACTGCATATTTTACATTCAAAAAGTCAAGTGGCGCTCTTTCCCTTCTGAGCCCTGCCGTGTGCCCAAACAGTAGATTTACCCCACATATTATTATTATTAAGTTATTACCTCATAAAATGACAGTGGTCAGAATTTTAAAAATTCTTTTGTAACCTTGGCCAGATCTGTGCCTTGCCACAATTCTGTCTCTGAGCTTCTTGGCCATTTCCTTTGACCTCATGATTCTCATTTTTTTTAGATGCACTGTGAGCTGTGAGGTCTTATATAGACAGGTGTGTTTTGCAAATCAATTCCTATCAGTTTCATTAAACACAGCTGAATTCCAATGAAGGAGTAGAAACATCTCAAGGAGGATCACAAGGAAATGGACAGCATGTGACTTAAATACGAGTGTCTGAACAAAGGGTGTGAATACTTATGACCATGTGATATTTCAGTTTTTCTTTTTTAATAAATTCACAAAACTATCTACATTTCTGTGTTTTTTTTCAGTCAAGATGGGATGCAGAGTGTACATTAATGTGAAAAAAATTAAATTTTTTGAATTTACCAAATAGATGCAATGAAACAAAGAGTGAAAAATTTAAAGGGGTCTGAATACTTTTTGTACCCACTGTAGATCATGTTTCTCAAACTACAGGCAGTATGAATCAGAGACTGACTGCACGTTTTCCACCTGGTATGTTTTTCTTGGAGCATTAATGAGGAAAACAGTTTGAAAATTCGGCTTAGGCCCATATGCAGAGAAGATACTATTTTTGCTCTGCCTCTGCTTTCCCTTCTGAGCCCTGCCGTGTGCCCAAACAGTAGATTTACCCCACATATTATTATTATTAAGTTATTACCTCATAAAATGACAGTGGTCAGAATTTTAAAAATTCTTTTGTAACCTTGGCCAGATCTGTGCCTTGCCACAATTCTGTCTCTGAGCTTCTTGGCCATTTCCTTTGACCTCATGATTCTCATTTTTTTTAGATGCACTGTGAGCTGTGAGGTCTTATATAGACAGGTGTGTTTTGCAAATCAATTCCTATCAGTTTCATTAAACACAGCTGAATTCCAATGAAGGAGTAGAAACATCTCAAGGAGGATCACAAGGAAATGGACAGCATGTGACTTAAATACGAGTGTCTGAACAAAGGGTGTGAATACTTATGACCATGTGATATTTCAGTTTTTCTTTTTTAATAAATTCACAAAACTATCTACATTTCTGTGTTTTTTTTCAGTCAAGATGGGATGCAGAGTGTACATTAATGTGAAAAAAATTAAATTTTTTGAATTTACCAAATAGATGCAATGAAACAAAGAGTGAAAAATTTAAAGGGGTCTGAATACTTTTTGTACCCACTGTAGATCATGTTTCTCAAACTACAGGCAGTATGAATCAGAGACTGACTGCACGTTTTCCACCTGGTATGTTTTTCTTGGAGCATTAATGAGGAAAACAGTTTGAAAATTCGGCTTAGGCCCATATGCAGAGAAGATACTATTTTTGCTCTGCCTCTGCTTGCCTTATCCCTGTATGGCTCTAATTGTTTGACAAGTTTCTTTCAAGTGCGTACACAATGAGAGACCTGTCAGTCGCCGGCTGGAACAATGCAAGAAGAAATTTGTCGGAGTCGGCACTGGACTGGTCTGGTCTCTCCATATGTCACCGAACAGATGCTTATACTACATTTCCATGAACATCTAATTAAATATATCAGCAGATCGGCAGTGTTGCAAGAATATACCACTGGAGTAGGGCCAGATGAAGCATATGCGAAACAGCCATAGTGCAGCCTCTTTGTCCTCACTCTCTGTTCTAATATGACTTTGCAGTAAAAGAAAACACAAAATAATGCAACAGTGGTGAGTGCCACTAATTTTTCCTCTATTTTTGTACATTTTTGTTATGCCAAGCTCTGATTTATAATGCACATGGTTTGGACAGCATGAATCAATTGACAAGTGCCCTTCAATTCCAGTTATGAATCCTGGTATTTACATCCTAAGGCTTATTAACTGCTTTTTTCTGATACTGTGTATATGAATAAAGCAACTATTTATCAGTTGGTATGAGGAGACACCTAGCAATGAATATCAGGGATTCTGGTGCAAAGGCATGTAACCAAAAAGACTTCCATGCTGCGCTTGGAGTTCAGGCAGTATATGACTGGTCACAGTTTCCTTTTACTGTACAATTGTAGCTAAGGTCTAAGTAAAAGCAATCTGTATCTATAAATGAGTTATTGCTAGTGATGAGCAAGTAGTAAACTGCTTGTTTGCTCGGTAGTCGAATCGAGCACGTCGGTTTGCCTGGGTGTTCGACTTGAATATCGAGCATAATATATGTCAATGATGCAGTTGAGCATTGACAGAGAGAGAGAGATCCCAGCAGGGGAATTCCTGGCTTCAGATTTGATTCAAATTTGTTTATTACCTGTACCGAGCACTCGATTGAGTATCGAGCAGTGGCGACTGGCAAGTGTGCTCACCCTTTTGTTACCTAAAAATATCATAGTATCTTGCTATGTGAACAAATTTGCATTGCAATTGAAGGATTGCAGCCACATTTCCTCCTGGAGGGGACTTTTTAAGACACACATTCACTCCTACAGTGCATGGTAAAAAAAAAAGTCTGAATGCAAACCATGTCATGAGAGCTGCTGATACTATTTCTCTACCTTCCAGTTGTACATATCCTGATTTACAGACTTTGAAGCTGGCGGATTTATCATGTGCTCAGGGCTAACACCGCCAGTCTCTAAAGCGGTTAGCGCTTTAAAGTGATTTTGAATAGAGTCAAAAGGGAAATAAGTGGAAGGTTTCAAGTTCTCTTTATGCTGACAATGGTTCATTTATACGCTGCAGTGAGCTGTTAACGACCCCAAGGGGTGTCACTGCAGTTATTTCCAATTGAATATGAGGCGTTGAGCAATATCATGTGCCATTGTAGTAAATTATGGAGTAAATTTGTAGGCAAATATATAATAGCGATAACAAACACTAATTCAACATATCTTTAATGCATATTACTGGCTTATAATAAATCATAGGTAGAAGCATTCCTAAAAGAAAAGCATAGCACTTAACAAAATGAAGTAATTTATTAAAAGAAAATCACCATCCCTAATATTACTATTGCTTTATTTTCTTTAACACATCATTGTTGTCTCTTTTTCTATTACTTATTTTTCTGCAGTATATTAGGGCATAGACTCAGTTAGAGGAACTCAATATGAGTTACTTGTTCCACAAAAAGACATCAAGCATAGAACTAATGACCGCCGAAGTAAGAAACTACCTGCTGTGATTTGGAAGCACAATGGCCCAATGCTTCTGACAAAATTGCAAAGATGTGACTGAATTGTGCTATTTTTCTGCTGTTCCCTTTCTTTCTTTTTTTTTTTGCAGCACTGTTTCCCACTATTAGGAAATGTCATCCTTACTGTAGAAGTCATTACCCAAACCATGTAGGACAACTGAGAGTAAAAGTCTTAGAAATATTACCGAGCACTTTTGTCAGTAATTTACACAATAGCTTTTATTGGGAGGTTATATCATTGCGCATTACGCTGTTCTATATTTCCAATTATCATCATGGAAGGCTGTTGAAAGTATTTCATTCCCAGCTAATCACATGTCAGTGTTTCCTGAAATATTTTGCTGAAGTGGAAAAAAAAAAGTGCAGTTATTCAGTGCAGCTGTTAGCTTCATGCAAGGTACATTCTGCCTGAAAAATTGGAGCACATTTTTCAGTTTACTGAAATATCATCATACACAGCATAAACAAGCAGATTTTTAGTCTACCTAGTTATTCTCTGCTGCTGGCTTTGCAGACTTAATGATTAAAGCACATATGCTCAAAATACCTGCACTAGTCCAGAATAGAGAAAAATATTCTATTATGTATATGCTCTGATGAGATTAGGGGAAAAAGTTTATGTATGTTTTGTAATGATAACTGATATTTGGTATAAAAAAACAATCAAAAAGTGTTACCAATCATGTGCTGATGTAGAGATTACATTTTCCTTAACCTTCACTGGTATTTGTTCTGTTCTTGGCAGACAGTGATTGCTGTAGTGGACGTGTGTCAACATGCCACATCTTTGTAGTGCGGGAAATGGAAATTGGTGGTACGCCATGAAAGTGCTGTGATGATGGTAGTGGCTGTGAATGAAAAAGCACTTCTATTAAACTTTTTACAGGCTAAACCTGTGTAAATATATGTAGGGTAGCGTAATGCAAATATATTACTTTACTCATCAATAGTTACCTTCCTCAGTTTTCAGCCGATCCTATTCTGGGTCACATGACTGCTGTTCAATCTTGACTAGTCATACTGGGCCTTTTGAATGAACTGGAAGTGACTTTTACAATGTAACATGATACAGTAGGTGGCGTGGCCTACGACAGTGATGGGGTGAGTCCCACTTGTCTGGTGCTCTGAGGTAATTTCCTCTAAAATCTACAAAAACTTGACCACTAATCATAATTCCTCACAAAAATGTCAAGGAACATCTGTTCAACGTTTTTACCCACTTTTTTGAGGAAAATTTTTACATTTAAGATATTTTTCCTGTGAGGATATACCATCAGCTGTTTACTGTGCTGTGGCACTGAGGCCTAATTGCCTCGCAGTTGACAGACTTCTTATGACTGACTTTTTTAATTTATTCATCATAAAATTCATTATAATTTTGCAATTTTGCTCTCTTTTTTGTGATAGATTAATTCTTCATCGAAATTTTTGTGATTAATTGATGTCAAATCACTTGGAGACTGTTTCTTCTGCGGTAAAATACCGAAACCTCATTGGTGACATCTAATCAACCCAGCTATAGAGAATTGTTATTCAGTTTTTATATTAGCCTCCCTCTAGAAAGACAGAGGCTACAGAGGATTACAATAGGTTTTTATTCATTGGAATTTTCATCAGCTTTACTAAGAAACCCGGTTCCCGGTGGTGGCTGATAACACCGAGCTGCTGTGGGCAATAGTGGCGGTCCGAATTACTTTTACAGTTCATACAGTGGAATTGTTATTCAGTTTTTTACATTAGCCTCCCTCAGATAATAACAGAGGCTGAAGTGGATTTCAATAGGTCGTTATTCATCGAAATTTTCCTGCTGATTGACAATTCTGACTCACTGCAGGTGAATGGACATTACTAATACAGCCAATTGAGCAGGCAATTTAGTTTAAACAAGGGTGTTCTCTTTTGATTTTCATACTGTGAATAATTTTAACATTATTTTCTTTCTGTGATACCTCATCTAAGGCATTTACTGTTATTGTTACCACACATGAATTCCTATTTATTTCCATATACCTACAATTTTGGCTATCTGGTGCAGTTTGTTGTTGGGGTTTTATTGTTATTTATATATTATTCTCTTGGAGTAATTGTTATTGCAGAGTTATAGGAAACTTAAAGCTTATATTTAACCCCTAAAGTACACAATTGAATAGATCGGTTCTGGACTAATACAGTAATTCTTATTAGCTGATCTATTATAACAGTCTATTTTCTCTCACATTTATAAGAGTTACAAATACCTGGAAAATGTCTATCAATAAAAGCTCATCCTCATCAAAAACACAAAACAATAACAGAAGCAATCGACTTAGTCATATTCCGTTAAAAGCATCCTCTATCTGTGGGAGCCCAAGAAAATCAAGATTTCCAACTAAAAAAGACAGACAACAACCTTTGATGGAGACTCATAGCTCTAAATTGGAGGTCCACAACAAACTTTCTGTGCTTCAGACCACCGATCCTGAAGACATGGATTCAGCATCTTCATCAAAAAGGAAAGGCTTGAAAGAGTGGGGTAATGATCGTTCCTCTGCAACTAATTCATCAGACAAATTTTCTAATACCTACTCTCCAAATCCTAGCCCCAAAAAATCTCGCTTAAGTTTGACGGGATCAAGTGCGGTATTTCCTGAATCTTTTGACAGTCACTCCATGGAGGCATTTATGACCAGTCTTGCCGATAAAATTAGCGCTAGAATTAAATTATATCTGGACAAACAAACCTAAATTTTCCAGGAAACCTTGGATGTATTCAGTAATAAATTGGAAAACCAGGAAAAAAAACCTATCAGATATGGAAAAAAAATATGAAATTATTTCAAAGGAGAAACAAGATACAGAGGTAGAGCTTCAGAAACTAAAGCTTAAATTGGCTAACATAGAAGATAGGTCAAGACAAAATAACATCAAAATTAGGGGTATTTCTGAGGATGTTACCCATAATAGACTTCCTGATTATACTAAATCTGTCTTCAATCACATGCTGCCAAATTTATCGGATTCTGATTTAATAATGGACCGTATCCATAGGCTGCCAAAACCATCTAATATCCCAAGAGAATTACCAAAGGACATTATAATGCGGATTCACTTTTACCATATCAAGGAAAGGATCCAGTACTATGTCAAAGTAAAAAAGAGCTTCCCAGAACCTTATGGTCATCTTAAATTATCCTCTGACCTCTCCAAGGAGACCATTGAGGGAAGAAAGCTTTTTAGACCCATTACATCAGTATTAAGAGACAAAGAAATCCCGTATAAGTGGGGTTTCCCTCTGAAACTGTTGATCAATTTTAAAGGAAAGACATCTGTCGTATTCTCACTGAAAGATGAGTATGAATTCCTGAAGATGAATGGCTTTGCACTTCATTCGGGCAAGAATGGTTCTCCAGGCTCCAGACATGTTACTTGAGATCTAAAATGTATATTCTGATCTAAAATTGTTATGCCGTCTGAATTGGTTATTGTTTAATATTTCATGATGCTTTAAGTGTTTTACTTTTCAGTGGTGCACTAAGTTTAGATTGGGCCATTTTATTGTTACTTTAGAGGCTGTTTCCTCTGATAGTGCACCACACGGACTTTCCCCCCACACCAGAAGGAGAATCCGTGGTGTAGAATTCCTTCTAGAGTATTGTATTTTTGTGTTTATTAGTTTCATAGTTTGAAGTTTATTTTTTATACAAAAGCACTTAGTTTTCTTTGTAATTAACCAACGGTCCATTGTTTAGTAATATGACTATTAAGTTGTGTTCTTATAATGTAAGGGGACTTAATAGTCCTAACAAACGCTTTACCATCCAGAGAGTAATTTTCAAATCTTTTGCAGACATAGTATATTTACAAGAGTCAAAGTTTAAATGAAATAATCACCCAGAATTTTCTTTACGAAATTACCCTATTAGTTTTGAGTCATCAAGTTCCTCAAAGAAGGCGGGAGTCATCACTATGATAAGGAATTCTTTATCTTTTGAATTGTTAGAAGAGGTGTCTGATATTAATGGACACTACGTCTTGGTTTGTAATCTAAACTCTCAAATGTACACAATACTTAATCTATACGTCCCAAATAGAGATGAGCGACTTTCCCTTTTTTCGGGTCGAGTCAGGTTCGGACCACCCGACTTTCGCAAAAGTCGAGTCTAACGCAATCGGACGATTATCGTGAAAAGTCGAAGGCCGACTGAAACACGAAACCCAATGCAAATCAATGGGGAAGAAAAGTCGGCAGTGAGTGGAGGACAGGAAACACACCAACAGTGCCCATTTTAATGCCAAAAACATCAATTCTTATTACTTAAGCTTGTCAACCTTAATTTACTTTATAATTACAGTTAGGCATTGAAAACTGGGTGTTATTTGGCTAAAGTTGTGGGGGGGTTAGGGCTGGCTCCAGATTTTCATGGGCCCAGGGCTAAAGAGTGTCACTGGGCTCCTTTAACACATGCCACAATTCATGATCCTCTGATACGGCAGAGAAGTAGCGGTATAGTGCAATGAAAAATACATCACTTCTTACATCACATGACTGATATCCATTTTAAATTCTCCAATAGCTCCAAAAATGGACAGTATATTACTCCATACAGTATTATGGCCACCGCATAGTGCATCATACAGAGTAATGAGGCCCATATATTTCTCCATACAGAATCATTGGTCCCATATAATGTTTGATACAGTATATGATGAGCTCCACATAATGCTACAGTATATGTTGGTCCCCATGGATGAAGCTCCACTGTCTTATGGGCCCAAATAATGCTTCATATATAATGGGCCCCATTTCTAATGCTCCAGTGTATAATGGGCCCTGTAAATGCTGCTCCAGTGTCTGATGTCCCCCATTTGGAAAGCTCCAGCACATGATGGGCCTCACGGATGATGCTCTAGTGTACGATTGGTCCAAATAATGCTCCATATATAATCTGCCCCAGTTACAATGCTTCAGTATATGATGGGCCCCATGGATGATGCTCTAGTGTCTTATGGGCCCAAATAATGCTCCATATATAATGGGCCCCATTTCTAATGCTCCAGTGTATAATGGGTCCTGTAAATGCTGCTCCAGTGTCTGATGTCCCCCATTTGGAAAGCTCCAGCACATGATGGGCCTCACGGATGATGCTCTAGTGTACGATTGGTCCAAATAATGCTCCATATATAAACTGCCCCAGTTACAATGCTCCAGTATATGATGGGCCCCATGGATGATGCTCCAGTGTCTTATGGGCCCAAATAATGCTCCATATATAATGGGCCCCATTTTTAATGCTCCAGTGTATAATGGGACCTGTAAATGCTGCTCCAGTGTCTGATGTCCACCATTGGAATGCTCCAGTGTATGATGGGCCCCATATATCATTCTCCAGAGTATAGTGCTCCTCAAAAATTGCTCCCAACCTTTAAACAATTAAATAAGTCTCCTCGCTAGGGAATCCCTGTACTCTGGACTCCTCGTCATCCCCATCTTCCATCTCTCTGCACTTCAACTGTTTAGGCAGAGGGCATACAGACATGATGTCATTGCGCTCTCTGACCAGAATGTCACTGTCAGGAAACGCGGAATATGTCATGGCGGTGGAGCAGTGAGAGGTAAGTATTTTAACTTTGCAAGTGCTGTGATCCTGAGCAAGCAGGGGGGCCCACTCGTTGGCGACGGCACTGGCACAGGGCCCCTCATAGTACGGCGGTATGTATGACAGCAGGTGGGCCATCCCACCGGCAGAGACACTTTTGCGTACAATGAGGGGCCCTGTGCCTGTGCCGTCGCCCATGAGTATGCCCCCCACCAGCTCAAGGAACCTGCAATTTCATCTGCACCTTCCTCTTTGTCACCGTCTAAGGTGGTATAGTATGCGGGAAGGGGAACCTGAGTTTCATCAGGGTCAGATTCTGGCTGTGTAGAGTGCGAGGGGAATGTAGTGGTCTGGGTCAATATACTAGTAGAATCATCTAACAGTGGCTGGGCATCAGAGCACTTGTGGCGCCCCAAGGAGGACGGTCGCCACAGTGGCATTACCTTCCTCCTAGGGAGTGTGATGTCATGCTTGGGAGCAACGAAGGATCTCTCTAGCAGTTAAACCAACACACAACACATTTCCCACTCCAGGCCAGCAGGGAGAGCTCTGAACCTGAGTGCTGAGGAGCTGCTCTCTGTGGTCGGGAGGAGGTAAGTTAGGGCAGTCTGTGAAGGGAAGGGGAAGTGTGTGGATGTGAGAAGGGGAGCTGGAGGATGAGCAGAGTTAAGGCTCACTCCTAGCTGGAGCACATGGTCAGGATTCCGGTCTCCGTGTTTGTTGGGACACTGACGGTCCTGCAGCAGAAACCGGAGGAAGTAGCAGCTGTAAATGCTCTGTTCCAGCTAAGGCTCAGAGGCCCCAGCAGCGATGTGTGTGAGCCAGAAGGAAAAGGCTACGGCTGCCTGCCATACAAGAAAGTTCCAAAAGAGAGTCAACAGGGGGAACTTCTTTGAACTCAGTACTGCGAGCACCTCAGATAAACGCTAGAACGGAGGCCACACTACCTATCTGCAGAGAGAGAATTCCTAGTTTGCTTCCAGGCTGACCAACTCCTTCTCCATCTATACTCTGGGTCCTGGAGGGCACTTACCAAGTACAGGTAAAGGAACTGCACGACTGTGTCTCTCATCCTTCTCCTGCGCCTGGCGCATGGCTCTGCTACATCCTGCACTGCACACCATCTACCAACTCTCTCATCTGGCCTGCAACTACGGCCCTACCTGTGCAGGGCTTCTACATCTTAGCTGCACCACAACATCTGTCCCAGAGAAGCGACACTGCAGCGCTGGTCAATCTGATCAGAAACCACAGGTGGCATCACATATCATTCACCTATAAACATTATTCACCCCTTTGCATGGACGCCAAGGGCCACGGATTGGGTCACCACCACTGTGACACATCTCTCTGAGACACCAGCCCGGTACCGATTAACCCCACTGCCCTGGCTGGCGACCCGCACTCCATGTCAGATTCATCTTGGACTGGGGAATTCACGATTTGACTTGATAACTCAGGCATGGTATGTGAAAAGAGCTCCATGGAGTAATCTGTAGTGTGGCCTGCCGCATCCTTCAATTTTGGTAGGGGTGAAGGACACAAGGAAAGGTGTTGTTCCAGACCAGGAAGCTCCACTGATGACTCAGTGCTTTTATTTTTTGAAACTTCAGAAGAGGAGGCGATAGAGCTGTAGGCTGTGTCAGCAATGTAAGCCAAAACTTGTTCCTGAAGCTCCGGCTTTAAAAGTGGTTTACCTACTCCCAGAAAAGGGAGCCTTCGAGTCCTTGTGGAGCCAGGTGATGATGTAGGCTCAACACCTCCTGCCTTAGGTGCTATTGTGCTTTTGCCACTACCAGCAGATGCACCACCACCACCATCAGTACCAGCTGGCAACCCCTGCCCACGTCCATGGTCTCTTCCACCATACTTCCTCTTTTTGGGAAAATGTACCCAAAATACCACCAGCTATATGGTACTGTAAAGCAAGGTACAAGGTGTATATAGTATTGGGGAGAATTTGACTCTCCCTAGAGATTTTAGGAGGCTGAACAATTATCTCAGGCCCACTATAGATTACACCTCAATTTAACAGGCTGAAATTGGCTGGTGTATGACAAGGTACAAGGTGTATATAGTATTGGGGAGAATTTGAATCTCCCTAGAGATTTTAGGAGGCTGACCTATTATCTCAGGCCCACTATAGGTTACACCTCAATTTAACAGGCTGAAATTGACTGGTGTATGACAAGGTACAAGGTGTATATAGTATTGGGGAGAATTTGTATCTCCCTAGAGATTTTAGGAGGCTGACAATGATGCTCTCAGTCCTAGTATGGCAGCAGGCAGCCTAATAAGCAGGACTGCTGAACACAAAAGTGTGGAAAAATGAACGCTTGGTATCTGTGCAGAAAAGAGGAAGAAAAGTATTTTTGCTTTTAAAAAGCAGTTTGCACAGCAGTGTGCAAACAGCAATGCAGCTATCAGGGAGCCTTATAAGGCAGCCTAATAACCAACAGAGCTGATGCACAAAAATAGAGCCTCCCCTGTCACTGCACACAAACTGTTGTGTTGTACAGTGAAAATCGCTACCAGCAGAAGCAGTTTTTTTTTTCTTCTTCCCTGCCTAACGCTCTCCCTTATTCAGAATCAGCAGCAGCAACCTTTCCGTTGGCCGATGGCGGTCGGCGTGCACACCCTTTTATAGCCCCTGTGACGTGACACAAAGCAAGCCAATCACTTGCATGCCCTTCTCAAAGATGGTGGTGACTGCTGCCCATGTCATCGCGTTGCCCACAGTGTGCGTCCTCCATCATTGGCTGAAAAAGGGCGCTGGAAGCATCATTTGAAACGTGACTTTGGCGCTCTGGTCGCTGACCTCATGGCCGACCTCACACTATGGTCGGGTTTTGTTTCATGAAACCTGACTTTAGCGAAAGTCGGCGACTTATGAATTTGACCGACCCATTTCGTTCAACTCTAATCCAAAATAAGGGTCAAATTAAATTTTTAAATAAAATAATTTAAAAAGTTGATCAAATTAAAAGAAGTATTTTACTGATGTTGAGAGACGATAATATTGTACCAGATAGCATTCTTGATTCATCCTCTACTAATATGTAGATGCAAATCTCCTTCACTAAATTGTTGGATTTTTAAGAATGAATTAATTTACTCATTTAGATGTCTTAATTCCACATCGAAGGAATATTCCTTTTTTTCTGACACTCAGTTATCTGCTTCAAGGATAGATCTTATCCTGACAGATATATTTTCCCTCCCTAGATTCAAATCCACTTCTATAGTTAGTAAAACTATTTCTGACCATGCCCCATTGTTTGCTGAATTTGAAGAAGGCCATACAATTAACAATCAATTTTTATGGAAGTGTAATTCCTCAATATTTCAAAATTCCAAATATCATAAAGAAATTTCCCTGGCCCTAACTAATTATTTTAGAGAAAACCCTTTAGAGTCTACGAAGCCCTTTTTACAGTGGAATGCTCATAAAGCGGTCATTAGAGGTACCTTAATGCAAATCTCATCTAAAATAAAAAAGTCAACAGAAATAAAATCAAAGAATTACAGTCCATGATTAATGATAAGGAATTGTCTCTGACTAATACTTCTTCCCCTTGTCCCAAAAATAAAATCACATCTATTAAAATTAAGAAATGAATTGAAAGCCATTATATTCTCTTTTTACGACTCAGCAGTCAAAAACTCCAAATTTAAATATTACGTGTCTTTAAACGAGCCATCTAAATTTGTGTTCAATAGAATCAAAAAGCAAAAAATTTGAAACAGGATTGATAAGATTACTACCCCCAAAGGAATTACACTTCTACACCCACAAGAAATTGTTAATTCATTTGCAGAGTTATATAAAAAATTATATAACTTAAATGAGAATCCCTCCCATCCTACTCCCAATGAGAAAACGATTAAAGATTTTTTATCTTCAATAAATCTTCCAAAGATTACTATGGATGATTTGGAGTTTCTATCCTCTCCTTTTAATGACGAAGAAACATGTAATATTATAAAACATCTTCACTCCCATAAAGCGCCTGGTCCTGATGGATATAGTAATAACTATTATAAATCTTTCGGCAAGATTCTGGTACCCCATTTGACGCAGATTTTTAATGCTGCTGCATCTACAGGTGCATTCCTGAAAGAAAATCTTGAAGCTAATATAATTCTTATTCCTAAACCAAACTTAAACCCAGACCAAATAACAAATTATAGGCCCATTTCCGTCATTAATACTGATTTAATAATTTATTCCAAGATCTTTGCTAATAGACTAAATTGTATTCTGCCCAGTTTAATTTCAAACACTCAAATTGGTTTTATAAAACACAGACAGTCTGTTGAAGGTACCAGACGAATAATAAACAAAATTAAAATAATAAATTCCCAAAAACTTTGTTCTGCTGTGATTTCCTTAGATGCTGAAAAGGCATTTGGTCGCTTGAATTGGAATTATTTAAATTGTACTCTACAAAAATTCGGTTTTAATATCCCCTGTATTACAAAAATTATGGCCCCTTTTTTCCAATCCACAAGCAAGAATTTATGTTACTAATCATCTTTCTACCCCTTTTAAAATTACTAATGGAACTAGACAGGGATGCCCACTTTCTCTTTTATTTAGTACTAACTCCATCTAAATCCATCAATAAAATTCAAAATTTACTCAATGAATTCTTTTATCTCATATTTTAAAATAAATGTCACCAAATCTAAAATTCTACATTTTAATTTTAACTCTTCTCAAATTCAAGAAGTTAAAAACATATCCCCATGGAGCTGGGCAGAAAAAGACTTTGTATATCTAGGTTTAAAGTTTTCTAGTGATATTAACGTTTTGATCTCTACTAATCTCTACTAATCTCAATGATCTTATTAATTCTATTATTAAGGATTTTAATTTTTACAGTGATACAGGACTTTCATGGTGGGGTAAAAATTTAATTGTCAAATCCATTATTTTGCCCAAAATATTATATGTTTTTCGATCTCTCCCGTTATCTGTCCAACCTCATTTTTAAGCAGCCTACAATCTCATATTATTTTTTTTGTGTGGGGTAATAAAAGGGCTAGGATTGCTACTAATCAATTATTTAAAAGCAAACCACATGGTGGAATGGGTCTGCCCAACATTACAGCATATTATTATGCTAATATCATAAAGCAGTCTATTTGTTGGTGGCCTAGCCTATATAAACCATCTTGGATTGACTTGGAATTATTTTTCAATAAAGGTACCCCACTAAACAAAATTATTTTCAATCTGCTTATCAAAAAAGGGATTTTCCCTATTGATCATCTTATTTTCTTAGCGATTTCAGAAGCTAAGATGACATTATTCAGACTTAGAAGGCAAATTACTAAATCAGAAATTATTAAAGGACTCCATCTTTCTTTGGTTGAGGTTATTGCAGAGTTTATTCTAGATCCACTCTTGACTAGGTGTGGTGTCACCAAAATTCAAGACATTTCCGATGGTAAATTTTTCTACCCATTTACACAAATCAAGGCCACATTTGGAATTCCCTCTGCCTTTTTACAATTCTTAATCTTGAAGAACCAAAAAGAGCTTTTTCTGCAGACCATACCATATATCTCTGAAAATTCTGTCCTTATGTTAAAAAATTTAGGCCATAATTAGAGATGAGCGACTTTGCCTTTTTTAGGGTCGAGTCGGGTTTCATGAAACCCGACTTTCTCAAAAGTCAAGTCGAACAAAATCAGCCGACTATGGGGAAAAGTCGAAGGTCCGACTGAAACATGAAACCCAATGCAAGTCAATGGGGAAGCAAAGTCGGCAGGGAGTAGAGGACAGTAAACACACCTACATGCCGGACCACTTTTTTAAAGGGAGTGAAAACTCTATCTCTCTCCCCGGACACTGCACATGTCATCTCGTTGCCCACAGTGTACGTCCTTGCTCAGTGGCTGAAAAAAGTCACGTGCAAGCATTCTGGGAAATCCGACTTTGGCGCTTGTTTTGCTGACCGCATGGCTGACTTCACGCTGTGGTCGGGTTTCGGTCGGCGAAACCTGACTTAGCCATAAGTCAGTGACTTATTAATCTGGCCAACCTGTTTCTCTCAACTCTAGTCATAATATTTTTTGGAGCATTCAAGACCCTTATAAATGGTTTAACTTGAATCAAGCCTTTTGAAAATCACCTTACATGATTAAATGGGAAGAGGACCTCCACTTTTCAGTAGAGATAGACGATTGGGAAAAGGCGATTATAACAACGTACTCTTCCACTATTTCAATGACTCTCCAAGAGTCATTTTATAAACTATTATCACGATGGTACTATACTCCCTCTAGGTTAATCAAAATCAACTCAGACAACTCCCCAAATTGTTGGAGATAATGTGGACAGATTGGTTCTCTATTTCACATTTACTGGTCATGTCCAAAGATTAGACCATTATGGATAGAGGTTGAGTCCTTGGTGGGTCAAATTTTAAATATTAATGATTTTATTTTAATCCCTCAGTTAGCCTTACTCTCTATGGGCATTGATCAGTTCAATCCATCCTTAAGACAACTTATTCTTCACTTTTTTTTAGTTACCAAAAATAATATTGCTCTTTTTTGGAAGTCCCCTAATATTCCCTCATTACAAGATTTAATTTATAAAACTTCTTTACATAAATCTTATGAAAATAAAATTGCTATTTCAAATAACTTCTTTAACAAATTTGCTTGTAAATGGAACAGTTGGATATCACTATTTTCATAAGGGCATTGGTTTGTATTTCTAGTTTATATTTGTGTAATATATTTTGACTTGTTTTTTTGCTTTTGATCTGACAAATATCTTTCTGCTCTATGTATTTTATGGATTGATGCATGACAATACATCATTTCCCTTTCCCCCTACCCTTTCCCTTTCCCAGATATTATAAATTTTAATAGAATTTTGTTAGAAAAACAATGTAAGATGATAGAGCATCAAAATTATATTACCCAGCAAATTGGTATGGCGGTTTTGTGACCCACCAGAAGATCTCAATGGTGTTGGAAACTGGGGATGATGATAATCAATAAGTATATTTATGCACCTACAGTACACTACATATACTGTATATTTACACAGACTTAGCCAATAAAATTAAGTGCTTGTATAAGTATTACTCCCTTTGTTATTTTACATTATTATACACTATCTGTTATAAAAAAAATATGAGGTTCAATTACTTCCTGCACAAATTTCCATTAGCATGGCAACATGCAGTGGCTTGCAAAAGTCCCCCCCAAGCATTTTTTCATGTTTTTACCTCACAAATAACAATTTCTCTGATTTTTTTAAGGTTTGCATCAGTTCATGTAAAGAATATGCCTACAACTGTAAACATTTAGTTTTCTTTTTATTGTGAAGCAAGCAATAAATAGGACAAAATAACTGAAAACTTAATTGTGCATAATCATATTCTTCCCTAAAGTCAGTACTGTGTAGAACCTCCTTTCGCGACAATTACAACTGCAAGTCACTTTGGATAAGTCTTTATGAGCTTTCCACATCTTTCCACTGTGATTTCAGCTCAGTCCCCAAGGGAAAATTGCTCCAACTCCTTCAAGTTATATGGTTTCCATTGGTGTCTGACTAGTGATGGGCGAGTCCTAAATTACTCGGAATCGCTTGACTCTAGCGAGTCCGAGCCCGGGACTCGCTACTCGTTGCGAGTCTAGCGAGTCCAATGTTAATGAATGGGGAAGCGAGTCTTAGCGAGTAATGTGCGATTTACAAATCGCAGATGTGTCTCGGAAAGCGCTTGCATTGGCGATTTGTAAACCCCACTCGCAACAGTTTGTTGCTGCTGTGTCCGAGTCCAAACTCGCATTTGTTTGTCTTATTTAGCGCCGATGAGGCGAGGGAAGCGATTTTCTCTAGCACACACCATGCTTTGAGCAAACAGGAAATAATCCGAGTCGAGTTGACATACGCACACACACACAGAGCAATACAGAGCAATCATGGCCCATGTCACTGTCAACACGCTGCAGTTGATTGATCTGGTGGAGGCTCGGCCCCTGCTTTGGCTCCCCACTGACCCTGCCTATGGGCATAACATCCAGCGGACTACAGCCTGGAGGGAGATCGCTCAAGTGATGTTCCCTGCATTCCATCGCAGTGGCCATGAGGCACAGAGCAATATGGGTAAGTTAAATGTGTTCACACGTTATATTGCATTTACCGTATATACTCGTGTATAAGCCGACCCGTGTATAAGCCGACCCCGCTACTTTTGCCCCCAAAAACTGGGAAAACATATTGACCGCCATCCTGGTACACAGCGGCTATCACTGGTAGACAGCCCCCCAGCAGAGTATACAGCTCCCCCTGCAGAGTATACAGGCCCCCCAGTGGGTATACATGCCCCCATATTATGGTATACAGGGCCCTCAGTGGGTATACAGGCCCCCCAGCTGTGGCTATATAGGCCCCCATGGGTATACAGGCCCCCGTGGGTATACAGGCCCCCAGCAGTGGGTATCCAGGGCCCCCAGTGGATATACAGGCCCCACGTGGGTATACAGGGCCCCCAGTGGGTATACAGGGCCCCCAGCAGTGGGTATACAGGGTCCCCAGTGGGTATACAGGGCCGTCAGCAGTGGGTATACAGGGCCCCCAGTGGGTATACATGGCCCCCAGTGGGTATACAGGGCCCCCAGCAGTGGGTATACAGGGCCCCCAGTGGGTATACAGGGCCCCCAGCAGTGGGTATACAGGGCCCCCAGCAGTGGGTATACAGGGCCCCCAGTGGGTATACAGGGCCCCCAGCAGTGGGTATACAGGGCCCCCAGCAGTGGGTATACAGGGCCCCCAGCAGTGGGTATACAGGGTCCCCAGTGGGTATACAGGGCCGTCAGCAGTGGGTATACAGGGCCCCCAGTGGGTATACAGGGCCCCCAGTGGGTATACAGGGCCCCCATGGGTTTACAGGCCCCCCATAGCAGGGTATACAGGACCCTCAATGTGTTATCATGCGCCGTCGCATGGTTGCCTATATTTGGATGGGATCACAACAGTACACTTAGTTTAAGGGCTGGTCCTCCTGGCTCTGAAGGCCAAGGGGTTGGGTGTATATTAATACCACTAATGAGCGGAGTCTGGTGCCCGCACTATTACATTCTCTATGCGTTGACATGTGCCCTGCCTCATTTGTGATTGTGTCAACGTGAGCTCAATGTCCGTAATGCTGTTGATGATGTTCCACACTGTCGTGTCACTGTGCCTTGTATACACATTACATACATACACAACATGAATAAAATGTTATTGTTGACTTGTACACATACTTTTTGTGTTTCAAATGTTACACATGTCTAAACCCGGTTAGAAATAATTTCACAGTTAACAATCTTACAAAACGGTGGAAGAGCTGCCGGGATCAGCATAAAAAGCAGCACCGGAATAACTTGGAGAGGGGACCGGAAGCAGATCAAGGGCAGATGTATCGCCACTACGACTGGTTGTCCTTCCTAGAACCGTTGGTCCGTATGCCAAGGTATGTGTCTGCAGCACTATTGTGTACTATTATTATTATTATTTATTTATATAGCGCCATTAGGTTCCATGGCACTTTACATGAGGATAAGGGTTAGCTAAAAAAAACTGTAAATGAAGACAATCAGGTCATACAGGTACAAGAGGAGAGGACCCTGTCCACGAGGGTTCACAGTCTACGTATGAAGCTCTATAATGAGTGTGGTGGTTTACATACCCACACTGGAGTTTGTTTCTGCCATGGTGCAACAGATTTCTATTACCTTTGGCAATGATCCAGGACATACACATTTATAGCCACATTGTGACGTTGGGACAAATAATCAATGTTCTGCAGGGTGGGCAGACACAATGTTCCGTGACCTCACAATTAGCTATTATTGTTGGCATGTTTGTGGAACAAAGCCATGTTCTTCCCTGCAATGGCCTCTAAGGTGTGTGGCCTTGTCTGGTTTGCCTGTCGTAAGCATCATTTGTATGTGTTCCTAATGGCCTCCACTTGCATAAGGGCCACATACATCCCTACACGTTTAGTTGTGGGTGTTTTTTTCGGCTAAATAACGTTGTAAGGATATACCCCTTTTGCACTAAACTGTTTGTACACCATCCCAGATTGTTGACACAGTCACACACATTTGAGGACATACCCTGTATCACTACAAATACGTGTGGGTGAGTTTTCCCATGGGTATATTTGGGGCTGCAAGGTGATGGTGTAGATATTAGGGCCCACATGTGAATTTTATTTTTTTGTCGTTAACTGATGGCCACATTACGAATCCTCCGAAAAACATAGTGTTTTAATGCTGTATAAAATCAATCTAAAGGGGGCCATATTTTCAGTGCAACAGGCTTTTATGTCCAAGGTCCTTTAGGAAACCAGAAGTTTGCCCTTGCTGCTCCCGGCTTTGTGTTCGGCCCCGTTGGAATAATTGTAAAACTGTCCATCTGTGCATACCACCACCTTGTTTGGCACCAAAGATGTGTGACCTGCTGCTCAAAAACAACCCCATACTCTATGTCCATTACAGTCATTTCAAAAGCCAAGCCATATGTTTTGTGGGTTTTATTTACCAAGACATTCCTGATTAGCTTACATGGCAGCAACAAGGAGTGTAGGCCACTAACGCCGAATGCTCATGTGTCACCTATGCTGCTGGACTCCATTTCCTGTCTTGCTCACCTGCCCTATAGATCTGGGTTATGTGTATTGAGACCAAGGCCGCCCACAATGCGTCTTTTAGTGTCCATCTGATGGCAAATAACCCTGAAGAATGTGTTTGCCTCACAGTGTCAGGCTATAGCTTTGTCCACATAAAGTTACAACAAAAAGTCAATGCAATAGTTGTGCCCACTAATATGTCAAGTGCCTAAATACCTGTCCTGCCTAAGGCAGGGCACAGTGTAATTGTGCACACAAATTTTTAAATTTCTAATGTAATGTCAAAAAATCAAGGACCAACACTACCCGCACATAGAATATTGGTTGAGGCATGAGCCAAAATGTCCTTAATTTATTTGCTGCAATTACATCTTAAGGCCAACAATGAAAACACAGAATACACAGAAACACAGAGTCAAAAAAGCGTGCAAATTTTATGTTTGACCTATGTTTTTGTTTCCAAATGCAACCCATTCACAAAATTTTTTGTGTATTTTGCCACAGAGCTGTTCACTACCGCAGGCGGCGTCAGCACAGAAATCCTCCGGCACAGCTGCCTGAAGAGGCGAGGGAGGCCCCTGAACCACCCCGACTTCAAGTGGATGAACAAGATGTGGGAATACCAGCACCACCACCACCACCACCACCAACACCACCAGCTTTGGGGCATGGCCGGCCGCAAGGAGAGGAGGTTGAAGGGCCACAAGAACTCACTCCCCACCAAGGCCAACCTCCTGCAGTGGAGGAAGCAGGATGGCCAACTGCAAGCAGCAGCAGCCATGGTCTGATCCCGGGGGCACAAAATGACCTGCTTGGACAATGTGATGCTGCTGACTTTGCCCGCAGTCTCATACCGTTCCTGGCTCTCATTCCAGTGGAGAGAGCACTGCGGACAAGGTCAGCAATACACATTGTCCTTGATGCCAGTCGCCCCCCAAACAACCCTGGCGAGGTCTTTCATTTTTTGGAGCGGTGGCAACTGTCACCCTCCAACCTCCTATGTGCCGCCCCAGAGGCCTATACCTCCTTTCTCGGCAGGGAACAGGGACCTACTCAATTTCCCCACACCGGCCCAGATGATCCACCCTACAGGGTCAGAATCTGTGGCGGAGGCCATACGTGGGGCCATGGACCTCCTCCAGGACCAGGGTGATGGTGGGCAGGTACAGCCTACCCCACCCAATGAGCCCACCTACCACCATCTGTAGGTTAATTTATTGTTTTGTTTTTTTTTCTTTTTTGATAAAAAATGTGCAGTGCACAATTTTTTTTTGTTTTTTTCTGTTTTGTTCTGTTCCATGTTTGCTGTTAAGGCGTGTGAATAGAGAGTTACAAAAAACAGCTTTGTGTATGTCTTTTTTCAGGTAATGGATGTGTAGGTTGTTTTGTGGGTGGGCTTAAAGTCATCATCATTAGCAAGTACTTTACGGCCCGCATGGCGCATGAAGGCACCTTGGTTAGAATGTGTAAAATCATGACTCCACATACAAATGTTGCTGACAAATAAATAGTGCCTGTGTTTGGGGGGGTTACTTAATGCCTCGCTATGGCAGCCAGACTAGGAACACAGATGCGAGAGGCTGGGACGTCTACTTGCAAAACATTCTCCGGAGCGTACAGTGGGACCCTTCGCCAGGCTCCAGCAGGATCATAGTACAAGCAACGCCCACGATGCAGGCATAGGCTTGTTGCCTCAAAAAATTAGCTCAAAGGGCTTAATAAAGTCTTTTTTGAAATAGAGGAGGGCGCGTGGCCCATACTATATACTTGCTTGTCCTACGAGCATAGTACAAGCAATGCCCACGATGCAGGCATAGGCTTGTTGCCTCAAAAAATTAGCTCAAAGAGCTTAATAAAGTCTTTTTTGAAATAGAGGAGGGCGCGTGGCCCATACTATATACTTGCTTGTCCTACGAGCATAGTACAAGCAATGCCCACGATGCAGGCATAGGCTTGTTGCCTCAAAAAATTAGCTCAAAGGGCTTAATAAAGTCTTTTTTGAAATAGAGGAGGGCACGTGGCCCATACTATATACTTGCTTGTCCTACGAGCATAGTACAAGCAATGCCCACGATGCAGGCATAGGCTTGTTGCCTCAAAAAATTAGCTCAAAGGGCTTAATAAAGTCTTTTTTGAAATAGAGGAGGGCACGTGGCCCATACTATATACTTGCTTGTCCTACGAGCATAGTACAAGCAATGCCCACGATGCAGGCATAGGCTTGTTGCCTCAAAAAATTAGCTCAAAGGGCTTAATAAAGTCTTTTTTGAAATAGAGGAGGGCGCGTGGCCCATACTATATACTTGCTTGTCCTACGAGCATAGTACAAGCAATGCCCACGATGCAGGCATAGGCTTGTTGCCTCAAAAAATTAGCTCAAAGGGGCTGTATTGTATTGGATGGAAAAAAAATAAAATGAAAAATGCTCACAAGCGGATGCACTTGTAAAGTAAAATGATTTTTACTGATTGCGTAGTTTTGTTATCATGCAGCAAATGTTGCAGGAACATGACTTATCACATCGTCTGAGCTGAGGGACATGCGTATACTTCCTGTCTTAAAAGGGCATAATGTTAAAAGCGCAATCTTCCAATCATATTAATTATGATTAGGTTACTCTACATTTGGGTACTGTCGTCTGGGGGGCTTACGAACTGCGATGATATCTAGTCCTTGTTAAACTTAATGAGAGTCAGCCTGTCGGCATTTTCAGTAGTAAGCCGTGACCTTCTATCAGTGACTATACCCCCAGCGGCACTGAAAACACGCTCTGATGTCACACTAGCAGCTGGGCAGGCCAGCACCTCCAAGGCATACAAAGAGAGCTCTGTCCAAGTGTGAAGCTTGGAAACCCAGTAATTAAAGGGTACAGAAGGCTCTGTTAGGAAGCTGGTACTGTCACTGACATACTCGTTCACCATGTTGGACAATTGTTGTTTCCTACTCAAGGTGACCGTAGGCATGATCCGTTGTTGATTGGAAGGTCTGTTGAACATCGCCCACTTGGTGGACATCTTACCCCCACCTCTTCTTGACATTGATGGCATTTGTGTCCCAACCAAAGGCTGCTGTTGCAAAGAGCTGGTACTTCGGGGTATAGCGGAGTCAGACGGTGATATTGTCAGCAAATTGTCAACAACAACCCTCTTGAAATAAACCATCGTTAAGCCCCTGGGTGACTGCAAGAGCAACGATGGAAATTTGTCTTTGTACCGTGGGTCCAAAAAGGTTGACAACCAGTAGAGGTCGCTATCATAGATGTGAATGATGCGTGGATCTTGGGAGAGACATTGAGACATTAAGTCAGCCATGTGTGCTAAGCTGCAAAGACTCATCTCCTCGGTTACAACAGAATGAGGATCACTACGCATCATGGCCTCTAAATCGGTCTCCGCCTCCTCCTCTTCAGCCCACCCATGCTGTACCGACATAAACGTAGGGTTGGGAGTACCATCAGGGTTCACATCAGTACCACAGAAAAATAAATCTTCATCATCACCCTCATCACCTTCTTCTTCCAGACCCAATGTAGCCTGCTGATATTGGCTTGGCTGGCTAGGATCAGCGATGTTAAATTCTGGGTCCATAGCCATCCACTGGGCTCTCAAAGATTCCGTTTTGAGATTCATTAGGGATTCGTTTAGCAGGCAGAGCATGGGGATGGTGAGACTAATAATCGACTGATCACCGCTGACAAGTTTGGTTTCAGTATTCAAAGTTCTCCAGCAACTCGCAAAGGTCAGCGATCCAGACCCACTCTAAAGTACTAATGTGTCTGGTGTGACTTCCGGGGTGACGGGCATGTTGCAGTTGATATTCCGCTATTGCCCTCTGCTGCTCATTAAACCTTACCAACATATGGAATGTTGAGTTCCAGCGCGTGGGCATGTCGCAAATTAGCCTGTGTTTAGGCAAATTAAATTTGTTTTGAAGGGCTGAAAGACTTCCAACTGCTGTGGAGGAATGTCTGAAGTGGGCGCAATTTCGCCTCACCTTCTCCAGTAGGTCAGATAACTCGGGGTATATTTTCAGGAATTTCTGAACTACTAGGTTCAGCACGTGAGCCATGCAAGGCATGTGTACAAGGTTACCGTGCTTTATTGCCGCCACAAGGTTTCGACCGTTATCGCACACAACAAGACCTGGTTGTAGTTGCAGTGGGGCCAGCCACTCATCAGTCTGTTGCTTAAGACCTTTCCACAGCTCAGTTGCAGTGTGAGGTGTGTCACCTAGACAGATAAGCTTCAAAAGAGCATGTTGTCGCCTTGCTGAAGCAGTACTGCAAAGCTCCCAACTTGGACATGATGGTGCGGGCGGCTCAGCAGTGGACAAGGAAGTTGCAGAAGCAGATTGTGTACTGGACATATATGATGAGGCAGACACCCGGAATGATGTTGTGCCCGCTATTCGTGGAGTTGGTAGTATCGCAGATGGTCCACTTGGAGAAGTTGGGACACTCTCCACCAGGTTGATCCAGTGAGCCGTTAGTGAGATGTATCTGCCCTGTCCACAACAACTTGTCCACGTGTCCGTTGTTAGGTGGACTTTGGCGGTTACAGCATTTGTTAGCGCACGCTTTATGTTGGTAACCATGTGCTGGTGTAACGCGGGGACGGCACTGCATGAGAAAAAGTATCGGCTGGGTACAGAGTATCGTGGTGCTGCTACAGCCAACAACTCCCGAAAAGACTCTGTACCCACAAGCCTAAATGGCAACATTTCCACAGCTAACAACTTTGCAATTTGCGCAGTCACTTTTTGGGAAAATGGGTGTGTCGATTGGTACTTCCGCTGCCTTTCATACATCTGTGGCACAGACAACTGGACGTTTGTCGCAGACTCACCAGAGGCTTGACTACTGTCATGTCTCTCTTGTACCGCAGCTTGGGAGGAGTACGTTTGAGCAGGAGCTGATGCCTGAACACTAGCTGGTGAAGGATGGATCTGAGGTGGCCTGGAAGTGTTGGGATCAGAAGGCACTGATTTTGAAGCCAGATGGGCCGACCACTGAATTGAGTGCTTAACAGACATATGCTTACGCATACTGCTGGTGCTCAAGTTTGCTTTTCCCAGGCCTCTGCTTAGCCTTGCATGGCAGATGTTACAGATAACCATATTTGGTACAGATGTGCTATCCTTAAAAAAATCCCACACAATGGCTTTTCATCCTTTATGTTGAATTGGAGGCAGAGGAGGATGACTCTGTACAACACCAACTGTTGACACAGTTTGGGCAACTGTGTTTACAGTTTGTGCAACAGTTGGTACAGTTTGTGCAACAGTTGACACAATTTGGGCAACTGTTGTCACAGTTTGTGTTCTGGAGAAAGGAGTAAGCCTTGGTGCTTTTGGCGGTGGTACATAGCCACTTTCCTCCTCCTGGCTGCTCTGTTGGCTATGCATGTCAACAGTCCAGGTAGGATCTGTGGTCTCATCATCCACCCCTTCCTCTTCAAAGTCTTCTGGATAACGTGACTGAGCAGGCTGGCCAGATGAGATCTGTGTCTCATCATCCTCATCATCATCCACCTCCTGAGATGCTGTATGCCTTTGGTGAAAGTGGCTTTCTTCAGTACGAGGTGCTTCCAAACTTTGGCCATGTATAGACATTACGTCTTCTTCAAGTATCTCGTCAGGCAGTGACAAAGAAAGGCCAGATGCAATCGAGGGCTGATAAGAACCAAATAAATCATCGGAGTGACCAAGGTTGCGGTCCAAATTTTCCTCTTGCTGCCGATGGGTTGAGGAAATAGGAAGACTTTGAGGATTGGATGGCCCTGCGTTGTCTGTAGCGACACTAGACTGTGTTGGCAAGGACGATTGTGTACTGCCAGAACCAGTGGTCGAGGTCTTATCAGCCATCCAAGATGTTATCTGGTCATGCTCTTCCGGCCTCAAGACACGTTTTTGTTGAGTACTGGGAATTCTAGACAGGAGAAAGGTAGCTCTATCAATCCTCATCTGTCTACCTGTACCAGTGCCTTCTTGGGCACGACTGCTACGGCCACGACCTCGTCCCTTTGCAACCTCTTTTTTGGGAAATTGTGGTTTTTGTGACATTGTTGACAAATGCACAGTCACCGAGATGGAGTTAGGTGGTGCTGTAGGCGTCATTTGCTGGCGGGGTAAGTGTGTGTGCTGACACCTAGCAGTGAAGCTGCACACTAGTCCCTGCACTGTGCACTGCACTGTAAGGCTTGATCCTCCCTGCCTGCCTGCCTGCCTACAGTCTACACAGTACTCCTCTGTCCTCCTGGTAGCTCTCAGAAGAGCTGTTTGGGTTTAATATAAGGAATCTTGAAGTTTCCCTACACTAACTGACAATCCCTATGATCTGCTCAAGCATCTACCTCACCCTGCTCTATCTCAGATCTCTCAGGAATGTAGAGGAAATGGCAGTGGAAAAGGCTTATATACAGCCTCGCCTCTCATACATGACATAGGCATCACGATGGACAGAAGCCAATCATAGTCCTGCCACAACCAACATTACTGAATATGATTGGCTAACATGCTTGTCCATCTAAAAAAGTTTTCTGACCTAACACGCTAGGCTGTCTCAGAAGCTTTGTAGGAACATAACAGATTCTATATTTGCGAGTCCCGAATCCCGAATCCAGTATACAGGACTCGGGATTCGTAGACTCGCTCAGACTCGCTCACAATCGCTGTGTGTTGACATAGGCTGTCTTGGAAACTTGTAGGAACATAACAGATTCTGTATAAGCGAGTCCCGAATCCAGTATACAGGACTCGGAATCGTAGACTCGCTCAGACTCGCTCAGACTCGCTCAGACTCGCTGTTGACAGCGATGTGATATAGCGAGTCTAGCGAGTGAGAAAAAAAAACTCTGACAAAACTAGGATTGCCATTGACTTGCATTGGACTCGTTACTGTGCGAGTAATCACTGGGAGACTCGCCGAGTAACGAGTCCAGCGAGTCCCTTACTATTCGCCGAGTAACGAGTCCTAGCGAGTAGACTCGCCCATCCCTATGTCTGACCACATATTCACATATTCTTTCCATCCTGTCGTGGTTCCTGCGCCTCTGCCCTGTTAAGGGCAGAGCAGAGTCCTGCACTGCGCAGGCGACGGGAGAGGTCTGGCGCCTGTGCACTGTAGTATTCTGCTCTGCCCTCAACAGGGCAGAGCAGTGAGTCTGCGCTGGAGCCAAGACAGCAGCAAAGAAGAAGACGTCACCATTAGAAGATAGGAGGCGCCGGACCGGACAGCGACACCCATCGGACCGAATTGCCCCCCGGTGAGTATAATCTAACTCTTTTTTCTTATCTTTCAGGTTACATCGGGGGCTTATCTATAGCATTACTGAATGCTGTAGATAAGCCCCTGATGTCGGTGCCGGCAGCTAATATTCAAAAAAAGGGGTAACAGATTCCCTTTAAGCATAGAACTTATGAAAGTAATTGCCAGCACCAGAAATTTTTAGGGGCTTCATGGCAAAAGGAGTAAATACATATGCATATGCCAATGTTTAGTTATTTGATCCATAAATGTAATTTATGCCTATATTTTTCTTACTTCACTTCACCAACTTAGACTATTTAGTGCCGATGCATAATACACAAATCGGATTAAAAAAAAAATTTAAACACAGTTTGTAATGTAACAAAATAGATAAGAAGCCAAGGGAGAGGCAGGGTGAATTTTTTTTGCAAACTACTGTATGAGGTAATTATAGCAAAATAGAGTTGTGGTATACATAGTATATGTGGAAACCAAAACTGATTATTTACATGATAAGATGATTCAAAAAATCATAAAGTACAACCCACATATAAATATTTAATATTTCAGGACTTTTAAGGACGCCCCCTGAGGAAGGAGCCCAGCGCTCCGAAACGTGCTTCGGGGTAGGCCGGCGTCACCCTGCTTTCACTGCTCCCAGGTAATTCTGCAAGCTAAAGACCCTTCAATTGTGGGTTTTGATATGAGCACTTGCTCTATGATTATTTCTTTGTTGCCACATTGGAGAGTTTCTTTAGCTACCGGTTGCAAATTTGAGCACTTGCTCCATGTCTAATATATTTTTTTTTGGTACATACTATATAGATTGTGCAATTACTGGCTTTTGATATATGTGATATATGTGCCCTTGGACCCCCTATAAAGGTCATTATTCTAACATTGTCCATGATAGTCTATAGGGCTGACTAACCTGGGTCTGTGTGGGTGGTGAACCCGGCTTTTACATGCCATTATGCACGCTCCCTTTTCCCCCTGTTTCCATGTACCGTTGTGTCCATATTTTTATATGTATTACCAATAGTGTTGAGCGATACCATCCGATATCGTGAAATATCGGATCGGATTGGATCGGACCGATACCGAAAAAGTATCGAGTATTGCCGATTCCGATCCCGGAAGCCCCATTCAAGTCAATGGGACATAAATATCGGAATTAAAAAAAACCCTTTCTTTCCTTGTAGGTTAATTCTACATGAAGAAAAACAACTAAGAATAATGTAGAATGTATTGGGGGAGGTGGAGGAGACATTAAAGGCATAGAGGTTTAGCCCAATCAAATGGAATAGCATGAATTAATATTAATTTAAAGACGTTCGGAGTTACAATGATATTGACTATGTTAACCTTTTTTATACTTTGTCAGATATGTATGTTTCACTACTTCCATGCTCTTCACCTTCTTTTTTACTTCTCCCACACTTTCTCCTTCATGATCCTCAGCAGCAGCATCAGCATCTTTTTCATCAACTTCTTCTTCACCTTATTCATCTTCTTCTTCACCTTTTCCTATTATTCTTTTTTTGTACATTATTCATATTCTTCTTATTCAACGATTATTCTTCTTCATATTCTACTTCTTCATCTTCTTCCTATTCTTCTTCTTCTTCATCATATTCTTATTTGTGACAGTCATTCCTGTAGCTGTTATCTATAAAAGTTTGAAGATTACACCTTCCGTTCTGCCTGTCACAAAAGATTTACAACAGGATTTGTCCGCGTTCAGTTTGGCCTGCAGCAGCAGGCATTTTCCAGGGGCACCACGAGGAGGAACGGACTCAACCACACACACTGCTTGGTCTTCTTCTGCTTATAATTTAGATAAGAACTTTTGCTCTGATTTTTAGTGTTATGCTTAATGTTCTTCTGCTTTTGGTTCTTCTGTTTTTGTTCTTCTGCTTCTAGTCTTCTGTCTCTTGTTGTTCTGCATTTTGGTGTTGTCTTCATGTTCTTTGTCCTCTTGGTCATCTTCTTCAGGGTCATCTTTATGGTCTTCTTCGGTGTGGTCTTCAGGGTCGTCGTCTTCATGGTCGTCGTCTTCAGGGTCGTCGTCAGGGAGATCCAGAGTGAGAACCAAAAACCATTTCCACAAGCTTGAATTTAGAAAAGTAGCAGAAGGTACAAGAAGGCTGAGGAACTGCCGAGAACCAGCTGACGGTACTGGAACCCGGATGGGTAGCAGAAGAAACAAGAGCAAATGGAACTAGCGAGGACCAGCTGACGGTGCTGGAACCCGGAGGGGCAGCCGAAGGAACAAGAGCCAATGGCACAACCGTGGACCAGCTGACGGTGCTGGAACCCGGTTACTAAGCAGGAGGTACCTGTGCTAGAAAGCACTACCAAGGACCAACAGACGTTGCTTGAACTCGGATACCGAGAAGGAGGCACCTAGGCCAAAGGCACTGCCGGGAACCAGCTGACGGTGCTGGAACCCGGATGGGTAGCAGAAGCTGCAAGAGCAAATCGAACTAGCGAGGACCAGCTGACGGTGCTGGAACACGGAGGGGCAGCAGAAGGAACAAGAGCCAATGGCACAACCGTGGTCCAGCTGATGGTGCTGGAACACGGTTACTAAGCAGGAGGTACCTGTGCTACAAAGCACTACCAAGGACCAGCAGACGTTGCTGGAACTCGGATAATGAGAAGAAGGCACCTAGGTTAAATGCACTGCCGAGAACCAACTGACGGTGCTGGAACCCGGAGGGGCAGCAGAAGCTACAAGAGTCAATGGAACTACCGAGAACCAGCTGACGGTGCTGGAACCCAGAGTGGCAGCAGAAGGAACAAGAGCCAATGGCACAACCGTGGACCAGCTGACGGTGCTGGAACACGGTTACTAAGCAGGAGGTACCTGTGCTACAAAGCACTACCAAGGACCAGCAGACGTTGCTGGAACTCGGATACCGAGAAGGAGGCACCTCAGCCAAAGGCACTGCCGAGAACCAGCTGACGGTACTGGAACCCAGATGGGTAGCAGAAGGTACCCATGAAAAACAAAGTTGAAAGGCCGCGAGCCAGCCGCAGTTACCGAAACCAAGAGTCCTCCAGGGGGTGCTTGTCCTATTGGCACTATGGAACCAGCCTTTATTACCAGAACCCGCAGCCCACATAGGTAGCCCATAAACTGCAGGCACCATAGACTCGGCTAACCCAACCACAACACGACAGGACAACGTATTAGTGGCAAAGTGACATTGACACTACACGCCAACAGGAGACCTGGATACTGTTGCCAACCAATTATTTATTCTGGAAGAGGACTGGCAAATTCCGGCGAGATCCAGGCCTTGTTCATTTTCAGAAAAGTAAGCCGGTCAACGTTATTGGAGGATAGTCGCGTGCGATGGTCTGTTAGTACACCACCTGCGGCACTAAAGACGTGTTCCGATAATACACTGGCAGCAGGGCAAGCCAGCACCTCCAATGCATACTGGCTAAGCTCTGGCCATGTATCCAGATTAGAGACCCAAAACTTGAAGGGGGAAGAGCCTTCTGGGAGTACACTGACCGGGCAAGACAGGTAGTCTGTCACCATCTGACGGAAACGTTGCCTCCTGCTGACTGTAGCCGTCTGTAATGGTGTAGACATTTGTGGTGGGCACACAAAACTTTGCCACATTTGGGCCATACTGGTCTTGCCTTGTGCTGAGACGCTGCCTCTGCTCCCTCTTTGTGCAGAGCTTCCTCCACTGCCTCGACACACAGAGCTGCTTTGTAAAGCACTAGCAGCACTGCTCTCGGGTGGAATGGAGAACATGATGGAATGCACCAGTGTGTCTTGGTACTCCCGCATTTTACGCTCCCGGTTCAACGGTGTTATGATGCTTTGTAAGTTGTCCCATTAGCGAGGATCTAGGAGGGTGTACACCCAATAATCAGCCGTGTTGAGAATGTGGGCTATGCGGTGGTCGTTTCTCAGGCACTGCAGCATGAAATCAACCATGTGCTGAAGACTCCCAACTGCCCAAGAAGCGCTGTCCCCTGCTTGAGGCGTAATCTCTGCCTGCTCTGCATCACCCCACCTTCGCTGTACATACTGACTACAGCATTGTGTACCTTCCTCCTCTGGAGAGATGTCTTCCTCCTCCATTGACTCCTCCTCATCTTCTTCACAATGTGTCCTCTGCCTAAGCCTTTGTGACGAACCACGTTGTGCAGACTGTCCAGAAGCAGATGGCATTTTTGACTCCTCATCCTCCACCTCTTCCGAAACCTCCTCCCTTAGTGCTTGCAGTGTTTTTTTGAAGCAGGCAGATAAGGGGGACAGTCATGCTGACTAGTGCATCATCTGCACTCGCCATCCACGTGGAATCATCGAAGGCATGCAAAACGAGGCAGATGTCCTTCATAGAGGCCCACTCAGTGGGGCTGAAGTGTGACCTGCGCACAGTGCAACTTGTTTGTGCCTGATGCAGCTGGTACTCCATTACTGCTGCCTGCTGCTCATACAACCTCTCCAACATATGTAACGTTGAATTCCACCTGGTGGATAGGTCACATATGATGCAATGTTCCGGAAGGCGCAATCGGCGCTGCAGAGCTGCAGTGCGCGATCTTGCCGTGCTGGAACGCCGCAAGTGAGCGCACTCTATGCAGACCTTGTGCAGCAGTGCATCAAGATCCGGATAGTCCCTCAGAAAGCTCTGCATGTCCAAATTGAGCACATGTGCCAGACATGGGATGTGAGTGAGGTTGCCTAGGCCCAGAGCTGCCACCAGATTTTGGTCATTGTCACACACTACCAAGCCTGGCTGGAGATTCACTGGCACAAACCACACGTCGCACACGTCACTCTCCTGCTTGATGGCATTCCAGAGCTCCTGCGCTGTGTGGCTTCGATTCCCCAAAGAAATTAATTTCAGTACGGTCTGTTGACGTTTGGCCACGGCTGTGCTCATATCGGTCGTAACAGGCTCCTGCAGCGCTGATTCTGAGGAACTGGAGCATGAAGAGGAGTCAATGTGTACAGACTGGATTCCTGCAATCATTGGAGTTGGCAGAACATGTACAGCGCCACTCTCAAGATTTGTACCCGGCTCCACAACAATGACCCAATGGGCAGTAAGGGAAAGGTATCGTCCCTGTCCATGGGTACTGGTCCACTCATCGGTGGTCAGGTGGACCTTGCTACTGACGGCGTTTAGTAGCTCATGTTTAATTTTTCCCTCCACATGCTTTTGCAGGGCAGGGACGGCTTGCCTGCTGAAATAAAAGCGGCTGGGTATGGTGTATTGTGGGACTGCCAATGCCATGAAGTTCCGGAAGGTGTCAGTCTCCACCAGCCTGAATGAGAGCATTTCAAGGGCCAGTAATTTGGCAATGCCAGTATTCAGAGCCTGTGCTCGGGGATGGTTTGCCGAGTATGGCCGCCCTTTCTCCCATGCCTGTGTGTGAGCTGGAGGAAGAAGCTGCAACAAGAGCTGAAGAGGTGGTAGGTGGTGCTCTTCAGTGTGTCTTTGTAACTCTACCATGTGCTTGGTCCGCACATGTTTCCACATTTTTGTGGTATTGAGGTTGCTGACACTTTTCCCTCTTTCGACTTTCTGATGACACAGCTTCCATTTGACAAACAAATGTCATCTGTAACTGTGTCAAAAAAGGATGACACACTGCAAATCTTGGGAGCGCCCGTTTTGGCTTTTGGAAGAGGAATGCTCCTAACAGCTGCCAAAGTGGAGGCTACAGGCAACCAAGTCTGCCCCCTCCCTCTCCCTCCTGTTTTGGCCATTCAAAGAATCTCTTCCTCAGAGCTGCTCCCACCACCTTCCTGTTCCTCACGCCATGATGGGTCAAGGACCTCATCATCTACACCTCCCTCTTCAAACCCCTGCTTCTCCTGGGTAGTCTCACGAGCACCGTACGCACCAGAAAGTGGCACCTGAGTCTCGTCATCATCTGATGCGTACTGAGGTGTGCTGGCCATAGGCACTGGCCCACCCGCCTCTTCAGATTCAGAGGGACATAGCAGTTGCGCATCACTGCATACTCCCTCTTCTTCACATTCTTGAATGTTGCTTGGCTGCCTCCCCCTTCCAAGCCAACAGATTCAGAGAACAGAAGTAGAGACTTTGATGGCTCCTGTACAGGGCTCTCTGACTGCCTGGGCAATTTGGCAGGTGTTGAAGAGACAGATGGTTGATCTTCAGTGCTCTGGCCCTGAGAGGACATGGAAGTCATTGAAGTCAATGCGTTAGCTGCCATCCATCCGACAACGGCTTCAATTTGTTCCTCCCGCAGCAGTGGGGTACGGCGAGGTCCTACAAAGCTGCGCATAAAGGACTGTTGCCTGGTAAAACTGGGGGATGCTGACTCACTGGTGCCCGCAGCAGGCACAGAATCTCCACGTCCTCTCCCTGCAGAATCCCCACATCCTCTCCCTGCTGAAATTCCACGCCCACGTGCCTTACTCCCTGCCTTCTTCATCTTGGTAGACTGATAAAGATAGGCAGAAAAGTACAAGGGGGGGGCTTAGTGTGCTTATTCCTGAGCAGCTGCTAACAGGTATAAGAAACACTAATTTTATAAAGTGTGTGGACTACACTTTAATGTGAGCTAATGTGGCCTACACAACTGTCAAATGGAGTGTTTGGTGAACTTTATTTTGTTTGTTTTTTTCCAAAAAAAACAAAAAGGATGTGACCAAAGATTTGAAAGCGATAGTATCACAAACTTTTTGGAGCTATTACAATGCAGGAAGGTAACCTACAATGCAAAAGATGAGGCTCCAAAAAATAGGGCAATACTAATCTGGCAGTGGCTGAAGGGCACAAGCCAGAAAAAAGGCTCCTCTATCTACTCCTATATAGTGTTTGCAAGCAATGTAGATGGATACGGATGGATGCACACTAATAGGAGAATGAAAAATGAGCTGCAATAAAAGAAAAATATGTATGAGGCAGTGACGCACTCTGAGCGGCCTACAACCAGACGTAGCTGCAGGACACACTACAGCATGAGCTGCACTCACACACAGAAACCTCTCAGACAGCCGTGAACAGTGCAGATAACTGGGCACTAGCACTGAAAAGCTGCAGAGAGGCTCTGCTGTCTACTCCTATAGTGTTTGCAACCAACGTATATGGATACGGATGGATGCACACTAAAAGGAGAATGAAAAATGAGCAGCAGTAAAAGAAAAATATGTATGAGGCAGTGACGCACTCTGAGCGGCCTACAACCAGATGTTGCTGCAGGACACACTACAGCGTGAGCTGCACTCACACACAGAGACCTCTCAGACAGCCGTGAACAGTGCAGATAACTGGGCACTAGCATTGAAAGTCTGCAGAGAGGCTCCGCTGTCTACTCCTATAGTGTTTGCAACCAACGTATATGGATACGGATGGATGCACACTAAAAGGAGAATGAAAAATGAGCAGCAATAAAAGAAAAATATGTATGAGGCAGTGACGCATGCTGAGCGGCCTACAACTAGACGTGGCTGCAGGACACACTACACAAGTTGAGCTGCACTCACACAGACCTTGCAGACAGCTGTGAACACTGCTGCAAGGCAAAAGAAAGCTACAGTGGTTGATTATGTAGCCTGGGTAAAGCACAATATGATTTGGAAAATCGGTACCTCTAACTGTCCCTCAGAGTCTTGAACAGCGGCCTGTCCCTAACTGAATTCACAGCAGAGTGAACCCGAAATGGCGGCGGCTTTTATAGTGCATCATGACATCATTTCAGCAGTCAATCACAGCCATGCCATTACTTAACATGCCTACATGCCTAACAAGATGTGCCCACACTTCTGAGCATTGTCATTGGCTGAGTCAAATCAAACTGGCTCATAGCATTATGGGAACTTCCAATTCCGGTATTCGATATGCTAAAAGTATCGGAACTCAGTATCGGAATTCCGATACCGCGAATATCGGCCGATACCCGATATTTTCCCATATCGGAATGCTCAACACTAATTACCAATAAAATTGTATTTTTATGGGATCTCGGACTGCTTGTAAATTGGTTTGCTCTGTATGAGGTAATTGCAAAAATTTAATAAACCTGTGTAAACAATATAGCTCCCTGCTTTAAAAAAATAAAAAATGAAATTATTTACTGAAATATCTATAGAGGGTATTGCATATTGGTAAAATTGAACATGTAGTTGTACAAGACAGGAGTAAGTATAAGTCTTGGCCTTTATATGTAATATCCATAACAAAAAGCAAATGCACAGCACAGATGCTGGCAGCACCTATAATATCATACTTTCCATATATCCTATGTCTGTTTACTGAACAGATGGAACAGGTCTAGAGTTTCTACTGTCTATCTGTGTTGATCTAGTCTCTTGTCACAGACAGTTTGACAATTTAGTGCCAGGAGCCAAATATGGGAAAGAGCGGATTAACAGACTGCCTATGAAGTACCTGGGGGTATACTCATACTTCTCACTGCTATAAATGGCAAAAGTTTATTCCAGGTTTCATGTGAAAGCTATGAATCATGTTCACTAGAACGCAATTTCTTGATTTTAAAAATTGGTAGATGTTTAGCTCAAGCATTACACAAGTGTAACTTTTTCTACCTTCTTTATAGATACATTTCTTTGAACATTTTTTGATACATATTGATTGATTTTTTTAAGTTTGCATGTTACATTCTGGATATTGTATTCTGTAATCTAACATATAGAATACAAACTACAGCTGAATGGTAATTTTAGATATTATGACTATTGTATGATATGCAGTAAAGAGTAGAGTTGAGTGAAACGGGTCGGTCATATTCAAAAGTCGGCGACTTTCGCTAAAGTCGGGTTTCATGAAACGAAACCTGACCATAGCGTGAGGTCGGCAATGAGGTCGGCGACAAGAGCGCCAAAGTCGCGTTTCAAAAGATGCTTCCAGCGCTCTTTTTCAACCAATGATGGAGGACGCACACTGTGGGCAATGCGATGACATAGGCATCGGTCACCACCATCTTTGAGAAGGGCATGCAAGTGATTGGCTTGCTTTGTGTGGCGTCACAGGGGCTATAAAAGGGCGTGCACACCGACCGCCATCTTACTTCTGCCGATCTTAGCATTAGGGAGAGTTTGCTGCTGCTGATTCAGAATAAGGGAGAGCGTTAGGCAGGGAAGAAGAACCAAAAACTGCTTCTGCTTGTAGCGATTTCCACTTGCAACACAACACTTTATGTGCAGTGACAGAGGAGGCTCTATTTTTGTGCATCAGCGCTGTTGGTTATTAGGCTGCCTTATAAGCCTCCCTGATAGCTGCATTGCTGTTTGCACACTGCTGTGCAAACTGCTTTTTTAAAAGCAAAAATACTTTTCTTCCTCTTTTCTGCACAGTTACCAAGCGTTCATTTTGCCACCCTTTTGTGTGTGCAGCAGTCCTGCTTATTAGGTTGCCTGCTTCCATACTTGGACTGAGAGCATCATTGTCAGCATCCTCAAATCTCTAGTGAGATCCAAATTCTCACCAATCCTATAGACACCCTCCACCTTGTCATAAACCATCCAATTTCAGCCTGTTACATTGAGGTGTAATCTCTACTTGGCCTGAGACAATAGTTCAGAGTCCTCAAATCTATAGTGACATTCAAATTCTCACCAATCCTATAGACACCCTCCACCTTGTCATACACCATCCAATTTCAGCCTGTTACATTGACGTGTAATCGCTACTGGGCCTGAGACAATAGTTCTGCGTCCTCAAATCTATAGTGATATTCAATTTCTCACCAATAGTAGATACACCTTCTACCTTGTTTTACAGTACCATATAGCTGGTGGTATTTTGAGTACTTTTTCACAAAAATGAGGAAGTATGGTGGAAGACGCCATGGAAGTGGGCGGGGGTTGCCAGCTGGTCCCGATGGTGGTGGTGTTGCATCTGTTGGTAGTGGCAAAAGCACAATAGCACCTAAGGCAGGAGATGTTGAGCCTGCATCATCGTCTGGCTCCACAAGGCCTCGAAGGCTCTCTTTTCTGGAAGTAGGTTAACCGCTTTTAAAGCCGGAGCATCAGGAACTGGTTTTGGCTTACATTGCCGAAACAGACTCCAGCAAATATGCCCTCCTCTTCTGAAGTTTCCAAAAATGCAAGCACTGAGTTGTCAAGTGCTGGCTCCTGGTCAGGAAGAACCCCTTTCCTTGTGTCCTTCACCCCCACCAAAAGTGAATGATGCAGCAGGCCACACTTCACATTAGTCTATGTAGCTCTTTCTATCATACCATGCCTGGGTTATCTAGTCAAATCATGAATTCCTCAGTCCAAAATGAATCTGACATGGAGTGTGGGTGGCCAGCCAGGGCAGTGGGGTTAATGGGTACAGGGCCAGTGTCTCAGAGGGATGTGTCACTGTTGGTGGTGATGACCCATTCTGTGGCCCTGGGCATCCATGCAAAGGGGTGAATAACGTTTATAGGTGAATGATACGTGACGCCACCTGTGGTTTCTGATCAGATTGACCCGCGCTGCAGTGTCGCTTCTCTGGTACAGATGTTGTGGTGCAGCTAAGATGTAGAAGCCCTGCACAGGCAGAGCCATAGTCGCAGGGCAGATGAAAAAGTTGGTAGATGGTGTGCAGTGCAGGATGTTGCAGAGCTGTGCGCCAGGCGCAGGAGAAAGATGACAGACAATAGTCGTGCAGTTCCTTTACCTGTACTTGGTAAGTGCTGTCCAGGACCCAGAGTACAGATGGAGGAGTTGGTCAGCCTGGAAGCAAATTTGGAATTCTCTCTCTGCAGATTGGTAGTGTGGCCTCCGTTCTAGCGCTTATCTGAGGTACTCGCAGTACCGAGTTCACTGAAGTTCCCCCTGTTTACTCTCTTTTGGAACTTTCTCGTATGGCAGGCTGCCATAGCCTTTTCCTCCTGGCTCACACACATCACTGCTGGGGCCTCCGAGCCTTAGTTGGGAACAGAGCATTTACAGCTGCTACTTCCTCTGGTTTCTCCTGCAGGACCATCAGTGTTCCTACTAACTCGGAGACCGGAATCCCGACCATGCGCTACAGCTAGGAGTGAGGCTTAACTCTGCTCATCCTCCTGCTCGCCTTCTCATGTCCACACACTTCCCCTTCCCTTCACAGATTGCCCTAACTTACCTCCTCCCGACCACAGAGAGCATCTCCTCAGTCAGGTTCAGAGGTCTCCCTGCTGGCATGGAGTGGGAACTGTGTTGTGTGTTGGTTTAACTGCTAGATAGATCTGTTATGAATGAGTCACCGAGGAGGAAAAGCAACAACAAGCTAAGCCACAGAAAACCAGAGAGGTTGGTAACTAAGCGGATTGCAGACCCCTGATCCTATCCACACAACTAGCAGTAGCCGTGGAGCGTACCTATGATGATCCTAGACGCCTCGTCACAGCCGGAGAACCAAATAAACCTAAAGCAAGAAAAGGGGAAATCTAAACTGCCCCAGAGCAGACCCCAACGCAATAGACAGCCCCCAAATATGTATTGTCGGTGAGAAAAGATGAAAGCACAAACACAGATAGAAAAATAGGCTGAGCAAATGATGGGACCCACACTAACTAGAAAGGACAGGAAAGGAAAGATGCTGTCTGCAATCACGCACAAAACCCTGCCAAAAAATGTCCAACACTTTCTGATAACAAAAACCCTGAAGTTGCTAGACTTCAATTTCGTATATCAGCACTCTGGAATATTCTGAAGCCAGAGCAAAAAGAGACCAATCTGATCAGGGACAAAAAAGCGAACTGGCATAAACAGAGACATAAGAATGGAAATTCAGCACAGCCCCAGCAGGGGCTGGCTGACCACAAAAACTGAGGAACCAGACCAAATCTCATGTGAAAAAATAGCAGAGCACACTTAACTTGAGAAGGCAGGAGCAGAACTGGAAACCAGAACCTCAGGGCAGGAAAAAAATCACCAGCACAAAATTAGGGAGTCGGCTGTCTTAAATCCAGTCAGAGACTTCTGATGTCCACTCACAGTCCTCCTCCTCAGGTGGCAGGTCTCTGCAATTTCGATCAGCTTCATTACCTACTGTCACCACTAGAGGGAGCCCGGATAGAGAACTCATGACTCCTCTGTCAACACAGCCAGCTCCACCACCCTCACCAGAAGCCAGAGGTAAACCAGAAAATGAGTTCACAACAGTACCCCCCTTGAGGAGGGGTAACCGAACCCTCATCCACGCCACCAGGCCGATCAGGATGGGCCCGGTGAAAAGCACGAACCAATCTATCGGCATGAATGTCAGAGGCAGAGACCCAAGAATTGTCCTCCTGGCCATAACCATTCTACTTGACCAAATACTGGAGTCTCCGTCTAGCCAGACGAGAATCCAGTATTTTCTCTACCTCATATTCCACATTACCTTCAACCAACACAGGGTCAGGAGGTGCCGCCATTGGAACCACTTGCTCAACAAACCTCTTCAACAGTGACTTATCAAACACGTTATGGATCTTAAACGTAACTGGAAGAGCCAATCAAAAAGAAACCGGGTTAAGAATCACCAAAATCCTATAAGGTCCAATAAATCTTGGCTTGAACTTTGGAGACGCAACCTTCATAGAGATATTTTTTGACGACAACCAAACCATATCACCCACTTTAAACCGGGGACCAATGGTCCAAAGCTGGTTGGAAAACCGCTGGGCCTTTTCTTGAGAGACGGACAACTTATCCACCACTTGGTCCCAAATCTGCTGCATTCTCTCTACCACAGTGTCAACACCTGGGCAGGCTGAAGATGCCACTTGCCCTGAAGAAAATCGAGGATGAAACCCAAAGTTACAAAAAAGGGCGACATCAATGTGGCAGAACTAGCTCTCTTATTTAGGGTGAATTCGGCCAAGGGCAAAAATGAGACCCAATCATCCTGATCAGCAGATATAAAACATCTCAAATAGGACTCCAAAGTCTGGTTTGTTCTCTCAGTCTGCCCATTGGTCTGTGGGTGAAACGCAGAGGAGAAGGATAACTGAATTCCCAGCTTGGAATAAAAAGCTTTCCAAAATCTGGAGGCAAACTGGACTCCTCTGTCCGACACAATATTCTCAGGAACCCCATGCAACCGAACCACTTGTTGTAAAAACAAGGGCACCAACTCTGAGGAAGATGGCAGCTTTGGGAGTGGTAAAAAATGGACCATCTTAGAAAATCTTTCACAATTCACCCAGATAACAGTCATTCTCTGAGAGACAGGAAGAGCAGAAATAAAATCCATTGAGATATGGGTCCATGGCCTCTTGGGCACTGGCAAGAACATCAACAACCCACTAGAACGAGAACAGGGTTTAGACCAGGAACAAGTCCCACAAGACTGCACAAAATTCCTGACATCACGAGATAAGGCGGGCCACCAAAAAGACCAACTCACCAAATCTCTGGTAGCAATAATACCTGGATGACCAGCCAACGCGGAGCAATGAACTTCAGACATCACTCTCTTCCTCCACTGGTCAGGAACATACAATTTTCCCATAGGAAAACGCTCAGATTTGTCCTCCTGAAATTCTTCCAGGGCACGTCTCAAATCAGGCGAAATGGCAAAAAGAACTACCCCCTCACCTAGGATGGTAGTAGGTTTGGTCACAATAGGAGAATCACCAAAGAAACTCCTAGAAAGGGCGTCTGCCTTAACATTCTTAGTACCCGGAAGAAAGGAGACCGCAAAATCAAAATGCGTGAAAAACAAGGCCCACCTAGCCTGTCTAGGATTCAAGCATTTGACCGACTCCAGGTAAATCAAATTCTTGTGGTCAGTGAGGACCACAACTTGATGTCTAGCTCCCTCCAACCAATGTCTCCACTCCTCAAATGCCCATTTCATAGCCAACAATTCCCGATTCCCCATATCATAGTTGCGTTCAGATGGGGAGAACTTTCGGGAAAAGAAAGCACAGGGATTCATTTTAGAAGTCATCGGATCTTTTTGGGACAAAACAGCTCCTGCACCAATCTCCGAAGCATTTACCTCTACCTGAAATGGAAGTGAGACACCAGGTTGACGTAAAACCGAAGCAGAAGTGAACCTCCGCTTCAGCTCCTGAAATGCCAAAACAGCATCTGGAGACCAATTCAGCACATCAGCGCCCTTCTTGGTCAGATCGGTCAGTGGTTTGGCAACAACTGAAAAATTAGCTATGAATTTACGATAAAAATTAGCAAAACCCAAAAACTTCTGGAGAGCCTTCAAAGAAGTGGGCTGAACCCAATCATAAATGGCCTGTACCTTGGCTGGGTCCATTTCAATAGTTGGCGTAGACAAAATAAATCCCAAAAATGAAATCCTCTGTGCACCAAAAAGGCATTTTGATCCCTTAACATACAGGGAATTCTCCCTCAAAATCCGGAACACAGTCCGAACATGATCCACATGAGAATCCCAATCACTGGAAAAGATCAGAATATCATCCAAATAGATGATCAAAAACTTATCCACAAAGTCCCGGAAAACATAATTCATAAAGGTTTGGAAGACAGAAGGGCATTAGTGAGCCCAAAAGGCATCACCAGGTACTCAAAATGTCCCTCCGGAGTATTATACGCCGTCTTCCATTCATCCCCATGCTTCATGCGAATAAGATTATATGCCCCCTGAGATCAAGCCTAGTAAACCAGCAGGCACCTTTAACTCTGGAGAATAAATCAGAAATCAGGGGTAACGGATACTGATATTTAACCGTAATCTTGTTAAGGGAACAATAGTCAATACAAGGCCTTAATGAACCATCTTTCTTAGCCACGAAAAAAACCCCAGCACCTAAGGGTTAAGAGGATGGTCTAATATGACCCTTCTCCAACGACTCCTTAATAAAAGATCGCATAGACTCGTGTTCAGGTACAGATACGTTGAAAAGCCGACCCTTTGGAAATTTACACCCAGGCCTCAACTCAATTGCACAGTCATAACTCCTATGAGGAGGCAGGAACGCACTTACATCATAAAAATCAGCCAAATAGTCAGGAACATCATGAGACTGGGGAGAGGTGGAGAAAACAGGAGTGTCACCAAGAGCACACTGACATCCCCAACTCACCACAGACACAGATTTCCAATCCAAAGCTGGATTATGGATTTGCAACCAGGGAAAACCCAGAACAATAGTATCATGCAAATTAAGCAGTACCAAAAATCTACAATTTTCTTGGTGGTCTTGGGTGACCTGCATTATCACCTGGGTCCCAAACTGAGGTTTATTCTCCGCCAAAGGAGTAGCATCCATACCCCTCAAAGGAATAGGCGTCCACAGAGGTATCATGGGAAAGCCACAACGTTTAGCAAAATCCAAATCCATCAGACTCAAGGCCACTCCTGAATCCACAAAAGCCTTGGTGGAAAATGTGGATAAGGAGCAGATCAGAGTAATTGCCAAAGGAAACTAAGGTTGTACACCACCCACAGCAACTAATGTACCTATACCCGACATTGCCATTTCCGTCTGTGGTTCCACTATTACTCCCCAGCAACATGCCCGCTGTCTTGGGGTCATATTTGATTCCGAGCTTTCCTTTGCCCCCCACATTCGATCACTGGCTCGCTCTTGTCATCTGCACCTCAAAAACATTTCTAGAATTCGACCTTTTCTTACTTTTGACTCTGCAAAAACTCTTACTGTTTCTCTTATTCATTCTCATCTCGACTATTGTAACTCTCTTCTAATCGGTCTCCCTCTTACAAAACTCTCCCCTCTCCAATCTGTCTTGAATGCTGCAGCCAGGATCATATTCCTCACCAATCGTTACACCGATGCCTCTACCTTGTGCCAGTCATTACACTGGCTACCTATCCACTCCAGAATTCAGTATAAACTTATTACCCTCACCCACAAAGCCCTCCATGGCTCAGCACCACCCTACATCTCCTCCCTTGTTTCAGTATACCACCCTACCCGCGCCCTCCGTTCTGCTGATGACCTGAGGTTGGTATCCTCAATAGTCAGAACCTCCCACTCCCGTCTCCAAGACTTTACACGTGCCGCGCCAATTCTTTGGAATGCACTTCCCAGGTCAATACGATTAGTCCCCAATCCCCACAATTTTAAGCGTGTCCTGAAAACGCATTTATTCAGACTGGCCTATCGCCTCAACACATTAACCTAACCTATCCCTGTGTGGCAGAGCCAAAAGTTTTACCATAACCAGGTTCCCAGCATCATGTTCCCACATGCTTTATGCATCCATTAGCCCTCTGTGTCTGTACTGTTACACACTTAACATTATGGCTGGTCCATACAATCAGGGCAACTGTTACCACCCACCCTTCGTGTCTACCTCTTTCCTCATAGACTGTAAGCTTGCGAGCAGGGCCCTCACTCCTCTTGGTATTTGTTATAATCTACTGTATGTGATTATTGTTATGCTGTAATGTCTATTGTCTGTACAAATCCCCTCTGAAATGTAAAGTGCTGCGGAATATGTCGGCGCTATAAAAATAAAATTTATTATTATTATTATAAATGTGTGTGCAAAACGTTTCTCTCATTTAGGGCAGACAGAAATAATATGAGAGGCATCTCCACAGAAAAACACAGCTTATTACGCCTTCTATACTCCTGACGTTGCACCCTAGACAAAACCCTATCACATTGCATAGGTTCAGACGTTTGTTCAAAAGGCGGCAACGCATCTCGTGTAATTTTACGTTCACGTAAACGCCGATCAACTTGAATGGCTAATGACATAGAATCATCAAGACCAGAGGGAACAGGAAATACCACCATAATATCTTTTACGGTTTCTGATAAACCCTTGCGAAAGAGAGCTGCCAAGGCACCATCATTCCATGTAGTAAGGACCGCCCACTTTCGGAACTTTTGACAGTATAACTCTGCAGAATCATGACCCTGGTTCAATGCCAATAGGGCTTTCTCAGCTTGATCAATAGCATTAGGTTCATCATACAACAACACCAAGGCTTGAAAAAATGCATCCAAAGTAGTCAGAATAGGATTTTCAGGTGTCAAAGAAAACGCCCAATCCTGGGGATCGCCGCGCAGCAAGGAGATGACAATTTTAACCTGCTGCGCAGAGCTCCCAGATGAGTTAGGCTTCAAGGCAAGAAATAATTTACAATTATTCTTAATATTCAAAAATTTAGACCAATCCCCAGAAAACATATCAGGAGTAGGGATTTTTGGTTCAACAGCATGTGATTGAGCGAGATAGGCGAAAATTCCCCGCACTTCAGCAGCGAGCTGCTCCACACGATCAGACAATTGCTTAATCTCCATTAAGGAAAAAAATCCTCCTATGGCTCCAGAGAAAAAGAGGAAAAAATACATATAAAAAAAAAATCTGACACTTTTTTTTTACAGTTTTTTTTCCCCCTGCTTTTGAGTACCCTAGAATCTGCGGTATGGCTGGTGATTCTGTTGTGAATGAGTCACCGAGGAGGAAAAAACAAAAACAAGCTAAGCCACAAAAAATCAGAGAGGTTGGTAACTAAGTGGATTGCAGACCCCGATCCTATCCACACAACTAGCAGTAGCCGTGGAGCGTACCTACGATGATCTTAGACGCCTCGTCACAGCCAGAGAAGCAAATAAACCTAAAGCAAGAAAAGGCGAAATCTAAACTGCCCCAGAGCAGACTCCAAAGCAATAGACAGCCCCCAAACATGTATTGTCGGTGAGAAAAGATGAAAACACAAACATAGATAGAAAAATAGGCTGAGCTAACAATGGAGCCCACACTAACTAGAAAGGACAGGAAAAGAAAGATGCTGTCTGTAATCACGCACAAAACCCTGCCAAAAAATGTCCAGCACTTTCTGATAACAAAAACCCTGAAGTCGCTAGACTTCAATTCTCTATATCAGCTGTTGTGAGTTCATTTTCCCCTCCGTCACTGAGGCCTGGTGAACTCCCTATTCTAGTGAAGGAAGGTAGTGAGCCTGATTATCAGGCACCTGGGACTGATGAAGACGATTGGCTGAGTGGAGTCACTGACTGGATTTAAGGCAGCCTACGCCCTTTCTGCCCTGCGGGTGATTTCTCTGTGGACTCTTGGACACCAGTCTGATTCCTGCTCTCCTAAAGCTAAGTTTTCTGTTTTGCCTTTTGCATTTAAGATTTGCTTTTGTTTTTCTTGCTTTTTGGATTCTGCCACTCCCTGCTGGAGTGTGCAGTGTTCCGTTAGCTCTGTCTTCTGAAAGTACCTGAGTGCTGATTTCGTTTTTGAAGCTTAGTTGCTTCAGGGCCATTTTTATATCAGCTTGTTGGCTTTTGTCTCTGAAAGGGTTTTGGCAGATTGCAGACAGCAGCCTTCCTATCCGTTCCTATCTAGGTAGTTTTTGGGCCCCGTCTTTGCTCAGTCTGTCTTTCTGTCTGTGTAAGTGTTTTCATCTTGCTTCACCGTCATTATATGTGGGGGGCTGCCTATTGCTTTGGGGTCTGCTCTGGGGCAGATAGATTTCCCCTTTCCTTCTTTAGGCCTATGTATCTCTCCGGCTGTGATCGAGGGGTCTAGGTCATCGTAGGAACCCCCCACGGCTACTGCTAGTTGTGTTGATAGGTTCAGGGGTCTGCAATCTGATAGTTGCCAACTTCTCTGGTTTTCTGGACTTAGCTAGCATTTCTGTTTTTGCCTCCTACGGTGACTCAATCATAACAGAACCACCCGCCGAACCGCAGATCCTTGGGTACTCAATAGCAGGAAAGAATTGTGTTTAAAAAAAAAAAAAAAAAAAAGAGAGTGTGTATATTCTTTCCTCTATATCTCTGAGGCCGTAGGGGGAATTTTTTTTTTCTCTCAATGGAGATTAAGCAAGTGTCTGATCGTGTGGAGCAGCTCGCTGCTGAAGTGCGAGGAATTTCCGCCTATCTTGCTCGTTCACATGCTGTTCAACCAAAGATTCCTACACCTGATGTATTTTTTGGGGATCGATCTAAATTTTTGAGTTTCAAAAATAATTGTAAATTATTTTTTGCTTTGAAGCCTAACTCGTCAGGGAGCCCCGCGCAGCAGGTTAAAATTGTCATCTCTTTGCTGCGCGGCGATCCCCAGGATTGGGCATTTTCTTTGAAACCAGATGACCTTATTCTGACTAATGTGAACGCATTTTTTCAAGCCTTGGGGTTGCTGTACGATGAACCTAATGCTATTGATCAGGCTGAAAAGACCCTGTTAGCATTGAACCAGGGTCGAGAATCTGCAGAGTTGTACTGTCAAAAGTTCCGAAAGTGGGCGGTCCTTTCTACCTGGAATGATAGTGCCTTGGCTGCTCTCTTTCGGAAGGGTTTGTCAGAAGCCGTAAAAGATACTATGGTGGGATTTCCTGTTCCCTCTGGTCTGGACGATTCTATGTCTTTAGCCATTCAGGTTGATCGGCGTTTACGTGAACGCAGGATTACACGAGAGGTGTTGCCACCGGTTGAACAGACGTCTGAACCTATGCAATGTGATAGAGTTTTGTCTAAGGCGCAACGTCAGGAATTCAGAAGGCGTAATAAGCTGTGTTTTTTCTGTGGAGATGCCTCACATATTATTTCTGTTTGTCCTAAACGTGAGAAACGCTTTGCACACACGTTTTCTGTTGGTGGGGTTCAGCCTAAGTTTCTTTTGGCGATTACTCTGATCTGTTCCCTGTCCACACTTTCCGCCAAGGCTTTTGTGGATTCGGGAGCAGCGCTAAACCTTATGGACTTGGATTTTGCTAAACATTGTGGATTTCCGTTGACACCTCTGCAGATGCCTATCCCTTTGAGGGGGATTGATACTACCCCTCTGGCTAAAAATAAACCTCAGTTTTGGACCCAGTTGGTCATGCGGGTCACCCCAGACCACCAAGAAAATTGCAGATTTTTGGTGTTGCATGGTCTGCATGATGCCGTTGTTCTGGGGTTTCCCTGGTTGCAGATTCATAATCCAGTTTTGGATTGGAAGTCTGTGATGAGTTGGGGTTGCCGGTGTACCTTTAGTGAGGCTCCGGTTTTTTCCACCTCTCCTCAGTCGCATGAGGTTCCTGACTATTTGGCGGACTTCTATGATGTATTTAGTGAGAATGAGTCTGCGTCCTTGCCTCCTCATAGGAGTTATGACTGTGCAATTGAACTAAGCCCGGGGTGTAAATTTCCTAAGGGTCGGCTCTTCAATTTATCTATACCCGAGCACGAGGCTATGCGGTCCTATATTAAGGAGGCGTTGGAGAAGGGTCATATTAGACCATCCTCTTCACCCTTAGGTGCCGGGTTTTTTTTGTGGCCAAGAAGGATGGTTCTTTAAGGCCTTGTATTGATTATCGTGCCCTCAATAAAATTACTATTAAATATCAGTATCCGTTACCCCTGATTTCGGATCTATTCTCTAGAGTCAGAGGTGCTTGCTGGTTTACCAAGCTTGACCTCAGGGGGGCGTATAATCTTATCCGCATTAAGCAGGGGGATGAATGGAAGACGGCGTTTAATACTCCGGAGGGACATTTTGAGTATCTGGTGATGCCTTTTGGGCTCACTAATGCCCCTTCTGTCTTCCAGTGCTTCATGAACTATATTTTCCGAGACTTTGTCGATAAATTTTTGATTATCTGGACGATATTTTGATCTTCTCCAAGGATTGGGATGCTCATGTGGAACATATTCGGACTGTGTTCCGGATCTTGAGAGAGAATTCTCTGTATGTCAAAGGATCAAAATGCCTTTTTGGAGTACAGAGGATTTCTTTTTTGGGATTTATTTTGTCTCCGTCAACTATTGAAATGGACCCGGCCAAGGTACAGGCCATTTATGATTGGGTTCAGCCCACTTCTTTGAAGGCCCTCCAGAAGTTTTTGGGTTTTGCTAATTTTTATCGGAAATTTATAGCAAAATTTTCTAGTATTGCCAAACCATTGACTGACCTGACCAGGAAGGGTGCGGATGTGTTGAATTGGTCTCCGGAGGCGGTTGCTTCCTTTCAGGAGCTGAAGCGTAGATTTACCTCCGCCCCGGTTCTGCGGAAACCTGATGTCTCACTCCCGTTTCAGGTAGAGGTGGATGCTTCTGAGATTGGTGCAGGAGCGGTGTTGTCCCAAAAGGATCCGGTAACATCTAAAATGAATCCCTGTGCTTTCTTTTCCCGAAATTTCTCTTCATCTGAACGTAACTATGATGTGGGGAATCGGGAACTGTTGGCCATGAAATGGGCATTTGAGGAGTGGAGACATTGGTTGGAGGGAGCCAAACATCAAGTTGTGATCCTCACTGACCACAAAAATTTGATTTACCTAGAGTCGGCTAAACGCTTGAACCCTAGACAGGCTAGGTGGGCCTTGTTTTTTACACGTTTTGATTTTGTGGTCTCTTTCCTTCCTGGAACTAAGAATGTCAAGGCAGACGCCCTCTCTAGGAGTTTCTTTGCTGATTCTCCTGTGGTGACCAAGCCTGCTACCATCTTAGGCGAAGGGGTAGTTCTTTCTGCCATCTCGCCCGATTTGAGACTTGCTCTGCAAGAGTTCCAGGAGGACAAACCTGAGCGTTGCCCCAGTGGAAAGTTGTATGTTCCTGACCAGTGGAAGAAGAGAGTGATGTCTGAAGTTCATTGCTCTGCATTGGCTGGTCATCCAGGTATTTTTGGTACTAGAGATCTGGTGAGTCGCTCTTTTTGGTGACCCACCTTGTCTCATGATGTCAGGAATTTTGTGCAGTCCTGTGGGACTTTCTCCCAGTCTAAATCTTGTTCTCACTCTAGTGGGTTGTTGATGCCTTTGCCGGTCCCCAGGAGGCCATGGACCCATATTTCAATGGATTTCATCTCTGATATGCCAGTCTCTCAAAGAATGACTGTTATTTGGGTGATTTGTGATAGGTTCTCTAAGATGGTTCATCTTGTACCACTCCCTAAGTTGCCATCTTCCTCTGAGTTGGTGCCCCTGTTTTTGCAACAGGTGGTTCGCTTGCACGGGATTCCTGAGAACATTGTATCTGACAGAGGAGTTCAATTTGTGTCTAAATTTTGGAGGACGTTCTGTTCCAAGTTGGGAATTCAGTTGTCCTTCTCCTCTGCTTTTCACCCTCAGACCAATGGGCAGACAGAGAGAACAAACCAGACCTTGGAGTCGTATTTGAGATGTTTTATTTCCGCTGATCAGGATGATTGGGGTTCATTTTTGCCCTTGGCCGAATTTGCTTTGAATAATAGAGCTAGTTCTGCCACTTTGATGTCACCTTTTTTTGTAACTTTGGGTTTCATCCTCGATTTTCTTCAGGGCAGGTGGAGCCCTCTGCCTGCCCAGGTGTTGACACTGTGGTGGAGAGAATGCACCAGATCTGGGACCAAGTGGTGGATAAGTTATCTCTCTCCCAGGAAAAGACCCAGCGGTTTTCCAATCGACATAGGACCATTGGTCCCCAGTTTAAGATTGGTGATATGGTGTGGTTATCATCAAAAAATATTGCTATGAAGGTGGCTTCTCCTAAGTTTAAGCCTAGATTTATTGGACCTTACAAGATTTTGGAGATTATTAATCCGGTCTCTTTTCGTTTGGCTCTTCCTGTCACATTTAAGATCCATAATGTGTTCCATAAGTCCTTGTTGAAGAGGTTTGTTGAGCCAGTTGTGCCTGAGGTGGCACCTCCGGACCCTGTATTAGTTGAAGGTAACTTGGAATATGAGGTAGAGAAAATTCTGGATTCCTGTCTGGCTAGACGGAGACTCCAGTATTTTGTTAAGTGGAAGGGTTAGGGTCAGGAGGATAATTCCTGGGTCTCTGCCTCTGATATTCATGCCAAAAGATTGGTGCGTGCCTTTCATCGGGCTCACCCTGATCGCCCTGGTAGCGTTGTTGAGGGTTCGGTGACCCCCTCCTCAAGGGGTGGTACTGTTGTGAGTTCATTTTCCCCTCCGTCACTGAGGCCTGGTGAACTCCCTATTCTAGTGAAGGAAGGTAGTGAGCCTGATTATCAGGCACCTGGGACTGATGAAGACGATTGGCTGAGTGGAGTCACTGACTGGATTTAAGGCAGCCTACGCCCTTTCTGCCCTGCGGGTGATTTCTCTGTGGACTCTTGGACACCAGTCTGATTCCTGCTCTCCTAAAGCTAAGTTTTCTGTTTTGCCTTTTGCATTTAAGATTTGCTTTTGTTTTTCTTGCTTTTTGGATTCTGCCACTCCCTGCTGGAGTGTGCAGTGTTCCGTTAGCTCTGTCTTCTGAAAGTACCTGAGTGCTGATTTAGTTTTTGAAGCTTAGTTGCTTCAGGGCCATTTTTATATCAGATTGTTGGCTTTTGTCTCTGATAGGGTTTTGGCAGATTGCAGACAGCAGCCTTCCTATCCGTTCCTATCTAGGTAGTTTTTGGGCCCCGTCTTTGCTCAGTCTGTCTTTCTGTCTGTGTAAGTGTTTTCATCTTGCTTCACCGTCATTATATGTGGGGGGCTGCCTATTGGTTTGGGGTCTGCTCTGGGGCAGATAGATTTCCCCTTTCCTTCTTTAGGCCTATGTATCTCTCCGGCTGTGATCGAGGGGTCTAGGTCATCGTAGGAACCCCCCACGGCTACTGCTAGTTGTGTTGATAGGTTCAGGGGTCTGCAATCTGATAGTTGCCAACTTCTCTGGTTTTCTGGACTTAGCTAGCATTTCTGTTTTTGCCTCCTATGGTGACTCAATCATAACAATCAGCACTCTGGAATATTCTGAAGACAGAGCAAAAAGAGACCAATCTGATCAGGGACCAAAAACGAACTGGCATAAACAGAGACATAAGAATAGAAATTCAGCACAGCCCCAGCAGGGGCTGGCTGACCACAAAAACTGAGTAAATCAGACCAAATCTCATGTGAAAAAATAGCAGAGCACTCTTAGCTTGACAAGGCAGGAACAGAACTGGAAACCTGAACCTCAGGGCAGGAAAAAATCACCAGCACAAAATTAGGGAGTCGGCTGTCTTAAATCCAGTCAGAGACTCCTGATGTCCACTCACAGTCCTCCTCCTTAGGTGGCAGGTCTCTGCAATTTAGATCAGCTTCATTACCTACTGTCACCACTAGAGGGAGCCCGGATAGAGAAGTCACGACTCCTGTCAACACAGCCAGCTCCACCACCCTCTCCAGAAGCCAGAGGTAAACCAGAAAATGAGTTCACAACAGAGATCCTTTGTTGCTCCCAAGCATGACATCACACTACCTAGGAGGATGATAATGCCACTGTGGCGACCGTACTCCTGGGGGCACCACAAGTGCACTGATGCCCAGCCACTGCTAGATGATTCTGCTGGTACATTGACCCAGACCACTACATTCCCCTCACACTCTACACAGCCAGAATCTGACCCTGATGAAACTCAGGTTCCCCTTCCCGCATGCTATACCACCTTACATGGTGACAAACAGGAAGGTGCAGGTGAAAGTGCAGGTTCCTTGAGCAGGTGGGGGGCATACTCTTGGGCGACGGCACTGGCACAGGGCCCCTCATAGTACGCCGTCAGACACACCACCGTACCATGAGGGGCCTGTGCCAGTGCCGTCGCAAACGAGTGGCCCCCCCAGCTTGCTCAGGATCACAGCACTTGCAAAGTTGAAATACTTACCTCTCCCTGCTCCACCGCGTGACGTCTTCCGCGTTCCCTGACAGTGACATTCTGGTCAGAGAGCGCGATGACATCACGTCTGTATGCCCTCTGCCTAAACAGTCCAAGTGCAGTGAGATGGAAGATGGGGCCGACAAGGAGTCCAGACTAGTACAGGGATTCCCTAGCGAGGAGACTAGAGTTGAGCGAAACGGGTCGAAAAAATTCAAAAGTCGCCGACTTTTGGCAAAGTCGGGTTTCATGAAACGAAACCCGACCCTAGGATGAGGTCGGCCACGAAGTCGGCGACTTACACGCCAAAGTCGCGTTTCAAAAGTTTGCTTTGCGCTCTTTTTCAGCCAATCAGGATCCACGGACACTGTGGGCAACGTGATGACATAGGCACGAGTCACCACCATCTTTCAGAAGGGCATGCAAGTGATTGGCTTGCTTTGGTGGTCGTCACAGGGGGTATAAAAGGGCGTGCACGCCGACCGCCATCTTACTTCTGCCGATCTTAGTATAGGGAGAGGTTGCTGCTGATTCTGTAGGGAGAGCGTTAGGCAGGGAAGAAGACAAAAAAACTGCTTCTGCTGCTAGCGATTTGGCCTGCACAACACACAAGTCACTGTGTGTGCAGTGCAAGGGGAGGCTATATTGTGGTGTATCAGTGGTGTTGGTTGTTGGGCTGCCTTCTAAGGCTTCCTGACACGCTGGCATTGCTGTTTACCCACTGCTCCGCAAACTGCTTTTTTAAAAGCAATCCAATCTCCCTTATCCTCTCGTCACTTTGGTCACAGGCAGCTGTGCCATCGAGCGTGTCACATAACGCTCAGATATCAGTGGGCCGCACACAATCCACAAGTGTCCACTGTCCACAAGTGTACGCAGAGATTCAAAATCTCCATTATCCTCTCGTCACTTTGGTCACAGGCAGCTGTGCCATCGAGCGTGTCACATAGCGCTCAGATATCAGTGGGCCGCACACAATCCACAAGTGTCCAGTGTCCAAAAGTGTACGCAGAGATTCAAAATCTCCATTATCCTCTCGTCACTTTGGTCACAGGCAGCTGTGCCATCGAGCGTGTCACATAGCGCTCAGATATCAGTGGGCCGCACACAATCCACAAGTGTCCACTGTCCACAAGTGTACTCAGAGATTCAAAATCTCCATTATCCTCTCGTCACTTTGGTCACAGGCAGCTGTGCCATCGAGCGTGTCACATAGCGCTCAGATATCAGTGGGCCGCACACAATCCACAAGTGTCCAGTGTCCAAAAGTGTACGCAGAGATTCAAAATCTCCATTATCCTCTCGTCACTTTGGTCACAGGCAGCTGTGCCATCGAGCGTGCCACATAGCGCTCAGATATCAGTGGGCCGCACACAATCCACAAGTGTCCACTGTCCACAAGTGTACTCAGAGATTCAAAATCTCCATTATCCTCTCGTCACTTTGGTCACAGGCAGCTGTGCCATCGAGCGTGTCACATAGCGCTCAGATATCAGTGGGCCGCACACAATCCACAAGTGTCCAGTGTCCAAAAGTGTACGCAGAGATTCAAAATCTCCATTATCCTCTCGTCACTTTGGTCACAGGCAGCTGTGCCATCGAGCGTGCCACCTAGCGCTCAGATATCAGTGGGCCGCACACAATCCACAAGTGTCCAGTGTCCAAAAGTGTACGCAGAGATTCAAAATCTCCATTATCCTCTCGTCACTTTGGTCACAGGCAGCTGTGCCATCGAGCGTGTCACATAGCGCTCAGATATCAGTGGGCCGCACACAATCCACAAGTGTCCAGTGTCCAAAAGTGTACGCAGAGATTCAAAATCTCCATTATCCTCTCGTCACTTTGGTCACAGGCAGCTGTGCCATCGAGCGTGTCACATAGCGCTCAGATATCAGTGGGCCGCACACAATCCACAAGTGTCCACTGTCCACAAGTGTACGCAGAGATTCAAAATCTCCATTATCCTCTCGTCACTTTGGTCACAGGCAGCTGTGCCATCGAGCGTGTCACATAGCGCTCAGATATCAGTGGGCCGCACACAATCCACAAGTGTCCACTGTCCACAAGTGTACGCAGAGATTCAAAATCTCCATTATCCTCTCGTCACTTTGGTCACAGGCAGCTGTGCCATCGAGCGTGTCACATAGCGCTCAGATATCAGTGGGCCGCACATAATCCACAAGTGTCCAGTGTCCAAAAGTGTACGCAGAGATTCAAAATCTCCATTATCCTCTCGTCACTTTGGTCACAGGCAGCTGTGCCATCGAGCGTGTCACATAGCGCTCAGATATCAGTGGGCCGCACACAATCCACAAGTGTCCAGTGTCCAAAAGTGTACGCAGAGATTCAAAATCTCCATTATCCTCTCGTCACTTTGGTCACAGGCAGCTGTGCCATCGAGCGTGTCACATAGCGCTCAGATATCAGTGGGCCGCACACAATCCACAAGTGTCCAGTGTCCAAAAGTGTACGCAGAGATTCAAAATCTCCATTATCCTCTCGTCACTTTGGTCACAGGCAGCTGTGCCATCGAGCGTGTCACATAGCGCTCAGATATCAGTGGGCCGCACACAATCCACAAGTGTCCACTGTCCACAAGTGTACGCAGAGATTCAAAATCTCCATTATCTTCTCGTCACTTTGGTCACAGGCAGCTGTGCCATCGAGCGTGTCACATAGCGCTCAGATATCAGTGGGCCGCACACAATCCACAAGTGTCCACAGTCCACAAGTGTACGCAGAGATTCAAAATCTCCATTATCCTCTCGTCACTTTGGTCACAGGTAGCTGTGCCATCGAGCGTGTCACATAGCGCTCAGATATCAGTGGGCCGCACACAATCCACAAGAGTCCACTGTCCACAAGTGTACGCAGAGATTCAAAATCTCCATTATCCTCTCGTCACTTTGGTCACAGGCAGCTGTGCCATCGAGCGTGTCACATAGCGCTCTGATATCAGTGGGCCGCACACAATCCACAAGTGTCCACTGTCCACAAGTGTACGCAGAGATTCAAAATCTCCATTATCCTCTCGTCACTTTGGTCACAGGCAGCTGTGCCATCGAGCGTGTCACATAGCGCTCAGATATCAGTGGGCCGCACACAATCCACAAGTGTCCAGTGTCCAAAAGTGTACGCAGAGATTCAAAATCTCCATTATCCTCTTGTCACTTTGGTCACAGGCAGCTGTGCCATCGATCGTGTCACATAGCGCTCAGATATCAGTGGGCCGCACACAATCCACAAGTGTCCACTGTCCACAAGTGTACGCAGAGATTCAAAATCTCCATTATCCTCTCGTCACTTTGGTCACAGGCAGCTGTGCCATCGAGCGTGTCACATAGCGCTCAGATATCAGTGGGCCGCACACAATCCACAAGTGTCCACTGTCCACAAGTGTACGCAGAGATTCAAAATCTCCATTATCCTCTCGTCACTTTGGTCACAGGCAGCTGTGCCATCGAGCGTGTCACATAGCGCTCAGATATCAGTGGGCCGCACACAATCCACAAGTGTCCAGTGTCCACAAGTGTACGCAGAGATTCAAAATCTCCATTATCCTCTCGTCACTTTGGTCACAGGCAGCTGTGCCATCGAGCGTGTCACATAGCGCTCAGATATCAGTGGGCCGCACACAATCCACAAGTGTCCACTGTCCACAAATGTACGCAGAGATTCAAAATCTCCATTATCCTCTCGTCACTTTGGTCACAGGCAGCTGTGCCATCGAGCGTGTCACATAGCGCTCAGATATCAGTGGGCCGCACACAATCCACAAGTGTCCACTGTCCACAAGTGTACGCAGAGATTCAAAATCTCCATTATCCTCTCGTCACTTTGGTCACAGGCAGCTGTGCCATCGAGCGTGTCACATAGCGCTCAGATATCAGTGGGCCGCACACAATCCACAAGTGTCCACTGTCCACAAGTGTGTGCAGAAATTCTAAAACTCCCCTGTCCTATAGACACCTTGTACCTTGTTTTACATTACTATATAGTTTGTTGGATTTTGTCTACATTTCTACCAAAAATGAGGAAGGCTGGTGGAAGAGGCCGTGGAATTGGGCGGGGGTTGGCAGCTGATAATGATGGTGTTGGTGGTGGATCTGATGGTAGTGGCAAGAGCAAAATAGGACCAAATGCAGGAGGTGCTGACCCTGCGTCATCGTCTGTCTACATAAGGCCTCGAACGCTTAGTTTTCTAGGAGTTGGCAAACCGCTTTTAAAGGCAGAGCATCAGGAAAAAGTTTTGTCTTACATTGCTGACTCAGCCTCCAGCTCTATCGCCTCCTCTTCTTCAGTTGTAAAAAGTAAAAGCACTGAGTCGTCATTGGAGGCTCATGTTCATGAACCACACCTTTCCTTGTGTCCTTCACCCCAACCAAGATTGAAAGATGACGCAGGCCATACTACTGATTACTCCATTGAGCTGTTTTCACATACCATGCCTGGATTATCAAGTCAAATGGTGAATTACCCAGGCCAAGATGAATCTGACATGGAGTGCACTGATGCACAGCCGCTGATGGATGATTCTGCTGGTACATTCACTCAGAGCACTACATTGTCCTCGCAGTGTACAGAGCCAGATTTTGACCCTGATGAGACTCAGGTGCCCCTTCCTGCACACTATACCACCATACACGGTGACACAGAGAAAGGTGCACATGACATAGAAGAGGAGGTGATGGATGACCCAGTTGTTGACCCAGATTGGCATCCATTGGGGGAAGAGGGTGCTGCTTCCAATAGCTCAGATGAGGAGCATCCACAGCAGACATCGACATCGCAACAGCTGTTATCTGGCAGGCCCGGAGCACTCCAAAGACAGGTTCCAAACATCAAAAGAGTTGCTGGACAGCTTGTCCAGAGGGTCAAAAGATCACAGCGTGCTAGGCCACAAAATGTCTGCCAAAGTAGGAAGAGTGCAGTGTGGCAGTTTTTTGAACAAAATCCTCATGATCAGGCCAAGGTTATCTGTAAGAAGTGCGCAAAGTCCTTTAGCCGAGGGAAAAATCTGAAAAATTTGAATACCAGTTGCATGCTTAGACATTTAACCAGCATGCACTTGCAAGCGTGGACACAACACCAAACCTCAAGTGCCACATGTGCAACTGATCACAACGAAGGTAGTCAGCAACGCTACATTGTTTCCCCCACTGTAAGCACACCGGTTAGCACAGCAGCAAATGTTGAGGTGTCGTTGCAAGGCCACAGCAGTCAGGGAATCCCACTGTTATATCAACGAAAGACTGATTCTAGGCCATCAGAAAGAACACCAACTCCATCACCATCATCAACCCTCTCTCAGTCCGCCCTGTCCACCGCTACTTCCACCATATGCAGCTCTCAAGTCCAGCTCACCCTCCCAGACACTATGAGTAGGTCAAGAAAGTACTCAGTCTCTCATCCGCGTACACTGGGTTTGAACGCCCACATTGCCAAACTAATCTCGTTTGAGATGATGCCCTTTCGATTGGTGGAAAGCACAGCTTTCCGCGAACTCATGGCCTATGCAGTACCACGCTATGACCTACCCAGTTGCCACTTCTTCTCTCGCAAAGCCATCCCAGCCCTCCACCATCATGTGAAAGACCGCATTGTCCATGCACTCAAGCAGTCAGTGAGCGGAAAGGTGCACCTCACAACTGATGCATGGTCCAGTCGGCATGGCCAGGGCCGTTACGTGTCCATCACTGCGCACTGGGTTAATGTGGTGGATGCAGGGTCCACAGGGGACAGCGGTGATGGGACAGTGCTGCCTAGCCCACGGTCTAGGAAACAGTTGGCTGTAGGCGTTCGACCCTCCTCCTCCTCCTCCTCCTCCAGAAGCGACAGCTCGTCCACAGAGCGCAGTCGTACGAGCACTCCATCTGCAGCTGCCACTGTGTCCCCCTATCGAGCAGCTAGTGGAAAGCGTCAGCAGGCTGTGTTGCAGATGATGTGTTTGGGCGACAGACACACCGCCGAGGTGCTGGCCGAGTACTTGAAGCGACAAACTGAGTCATGGCTGGGCAGTGTACATCTTGAGGCAGGCAAGGTAGTTAGTGATAACGGCCGTAATTTTGTGGCAGCCATAGCCCTTTCAAAACTCAGCCACATACCTTGCTTGGCTCACACCTTGAACCTGGTGGTGCAGTGCTTCCTCAAAAATTATCCGGAGTTAACAGCCCTGCTCCAGAAGGTGCGAAGACTGTGCGCGCACATCCGCCGGTCGCCTGTACACTCCGTTCGTATGCAGAAGCTGCAGCGATTGCTCCACCTTCCCAACCACCGCCTCATTATCGACATTGCAACAAGGTGGAACTCCACCCTGCACATGGTGGAGCGGCTGTGCGAGCAGAGGCAGGCCATAATGCATTTGTGGGAGGATACACGGCCAGGCACTTTGAGAGGAGACATGGAGTTGACAGGCGTGCAGTGGTCGAAGCTGAAAGACCTTTGTAAAGTCCTTCAGTGTTTTGAGGAATGCACACGGCTGGTAAGCGCAGACGACGCCATCCTAAGCATGAGCATCCCACTTATGCGTCTGCTCATGCAAACTTTGACGCACCTTAAGGAGCAGGCGTCTGCAGCCAATGTTGATGAGGAGGAAGAGGAGGAGGGAATCCTTGATGACATTCAGCCATTGTCTGCTCAGGGACCTCTCCTGGATGAGGTGGAGGAAGAAGAGGAGGAGGAGGAGGAGGATGATGATGGGGATGATTACTTAGGGGAGGAGGATGCATCTCGTGGGGCAAGTGAAAATGTTGGCGTGGCAAGGTCTGGTACAGGGTTTGTGCGTGACTGGAGGGATGTGGATTTGCCAGAAAGTGCTCCTCCACCCAGCACTCGCAGTGCATCATTGACACCGGGAACATTGGCCCACATGTCAGATTATGCCTTGCGGATTCTAAAAAGGGACCCCCGCATTGCCAAAATGATGAACGATGACGACTACTGGTTGGCCAGCATCCTGGATCCACGCTATAAAGGCAAATTACAAAACATCATGCCACAGGAGAACCTTGACCTAATATTGGCTAATAAACAAGCAACTCTGGTAAATCGGTTGCTTGAGGCATTCCCAGCACACAGCAGCGGTGATGGTTCTCACACGAGCCGTACGGGCCGGGGGCAGCTTGGCAGAGGTGTTCGTGGTGCACACAGCAGAAGTGGCGTTGGAGACAGGGGTTTCATGACAATGTTGTGGACTGATTTTTCAAATACCGCTCACACAACTGGTAATACTGCATCGATGGAAAGTGACAGGAGACAGCAGTTGTCAACTTATGGTTACAAACTACTTTTCCTCCCATATCGATGTTCTCCCACACAGGTCATTCCCCTTTGACTATTGGGCCGCTAAACTGGACACCTGGCCTGAATTGGCACAATATGCCTTACAGGAGCTCGCTTGCCCAGCTGCAAGTGTGCTATCGGAAAGAGTCTTCAGTGCAGCTGGATCAATCCTGACAGAAAAAAGGACCCGTCTGCCAACCCAAAATGTGGATGATCTAACCTTCATTAAAATGAACCACGCATGGGTTTCCAAGGATTTTGTCCCACCTTCCCCTGATGACACATAGGGTGACAGAAAAATGGCTTGCTTTGGTCCACCTCTTCCTGGTACTTCACCTATTTCGCCTTTTGCATCAGTTGAATGTCCAACATCAACATATGCCACTTTCTAAAACTCCCTAACTGTGCTGCCTCCCCCCCATGGCCGGGGTCACCACCTAGCGCACGACACCGTGCGAGTGCCGTTGCCCTGGACAGGTGGGTAGGCCGACTCTTGGGCGTGGGCACTGGCACAGGGTCCCTCATAGTGCAATCAAGTGTCTCTGACGGTGGTGGTGCACACCCGCCGTCAGACACACCGCTGTACTATGAGGGGCCCAGTGCCAGTACCGACGCCCACGAGTGGGCCCCCCTTGCTTGGCCAGGGCCCCAGCATTTGCATTCTTTACCTCTCCCTGCACCTCCGCTGTGTAATCTGGGCCGTCAAATCCATACTGTGCCTGACACCTTCTGAGCCTGCCTCCTGATGTATAGACATATATTTTGAATGTGTACGCTATCCATACATGTTATCCGGGGATACGTTACCCCTTCTAAACTTTGTGCAATGACGTGCAATCCATACTGGGCCTAACACCGTCTGAGCCTGCCTCATGCTGTATAGACATATATTTTGAATGTGTACGCTATCCATACATGTTATCCAGGGATACGGTACCCTTTCTAACCTTTGTGCAATGACGTGCAATCCATACTGGGCCTAACACCGTCTGAGCCTGCCTCATGCTGTATAGACATATATTTTGAATGTGTACACTATCCATACATGTTATCCAGGGATACGGTACCCTTTCTAACCTTTGTGCAATGACGTGCAATACATACTGGGCCTAACACCGTCTGAGCCTGCCTCATGCTGTATAGACATATATTTTGAATGTGTACGCTATCCATACATGTTATCCGGGGATACGGTACCCCTTCTAACCTTTGTGCAATGACGTGCAATCCATACTGGGCCTAACACCGTCTGAGCCTGCCTCATGCTGTATAGACATATATTTTGAATGTGTACGCTATCCATACATGTTATCCGGGGATACGGTACCCCTTCTAACCTTTGTGCAATGACGTGCAAATCCATACTGGGCCTAACACCGTCTGAGCCTGCCTCATGCTGTATAGACATATATTTTGAATGTGTACGCTATACATACATGTTATCCAGGGATACGGTACCCTTTCTAACCTTTGTGCAATGACATGCAATCCATACTGGGCCTAACACCGTCTGAGCCTGCCTCATGCTGTATAGACATATATTTTGAATGTGTACGCTATCCATACATGTTATCCAGGGATACGGTACCCTTTCTAACCTTTGTGCAATGACGTGAAATCCATACTGGGCCTAACACCGTCTGAGCCTGCCTCATGCTGTATAGACATATATTTTGAATGTGTACGCTATCCATACATGTTATCCGGGGATACGGTACCCCTTCTAACCTTTGTGCAATGACGTGCAATCCATACTGGGCCTAACACCGTCTGAGCCTGCCTCATGCTGTATAGACATATATTTTGAATGTGTACGCTATCCATACATGTTATCCGGGGATACGGTACCCCTTCTAACCTTTGTGCAATGACGTGCAATCCATACTGGGCCTAACACCGTCTGAGCCTGCCTCATGCTGTATAGACATATATTTTGAATGTGTACGCTATCCATACATGTTATCCAGGGATACGGTACCCTTTCTAACCTTTGTGCAATCACGTGCAATCCATACTGGGCATGAGAACGGCTGGCGAGCTGTTAAGCAAGCTACAGCACCTGTCCAGACAAGTACAGGGATTCCCTAGCGAGGAGACTTATTTGATTGTTTTCTATGTTGGGACAGCAATTTTTGGGGAGCACTATACTCTGGAGAATGATAGATGGGGCCCACCATACACTGGAACATTCCAAAGGTGGACATCAGACACTGGAGCAGCATTTACAGGGCCCATTATACACTAGAGCATTAGAAATGGGGCCCATTATGTTTGGAGCATTATTTGGGCCCATAAGACAGTGGAGCTTCATCCATGGGGACCAACATATACTGTAGCATTATGTGGAGCTCATCATATACTGTTTCAAACATTATATGGGACCAATGATTTTGTATGGAGAAATAGATGGGCCTCGTCATGAGATGTAAAAAGTGAGGTATTTTTCATTGTACTATACCGTTATTTCTCTGCCGTATCGGAGCATGATGAGTTGTGGTATGTGTTAAAGGGGCGCTCTTTCGCCCAGGGCACATGAAAACCTGCAGCCAGCCCTCCCCCCCCACAAATTTAGCCAAATAACCCCCATTTTTCAGTGCGTAACTTGTATTATGAAGTTAATTAAGGTTGACAAGCTTAAGTAAGAAGAATTGATGCTTTTGGCATTCAAATGGGCACTGTAGGTGTGTTTCCTGTCCTCCTCTCACTGCCGACTTTTATTCCCCATTGACTTACATTGGGTTTCGTGTTTCGGGACGACCCCGACTTTTCCCTATAATCGGACGATCTTGCTCGACCCGACTTTTGGAAAAGTCGGGTTTCACGAAACGAAACGCGACCCTAAAAAAGCAAAAGTCGCTCAACTCTAGAGGAGACTTATTTAATTGTTTTCAATGTTGGGACAGCTATTTTTGGAGAGCACTATACTCTGGAGAATGATATATGAGGCCCACCATACACTGGAGCATTCCAAAGGTGGTCATCAGACACTGGAGTAGCATGTACAGTGCCTATTATGCACTGGAGCATTAGAAATGAGGCCCATTATATATGGAGCATTAGTTTGGCCCATAACACAGTGGATCTTCATCCATGGGGATCAACATATACTGTAGCATTATGTGGAGCTCATTATATACTGTTTCAAAAAAATTCTGGGACCAATGATTCTGTATGGAAAAATAATGGGCCTCATTACTCTGTATAGCACACTATGCGGTGACCATAATACTGTATGGAGTCATATACTGTCCGTTTTTGGAGCTGTTGGAGAATTTAAAATGGATATCAGTCATGAGATGTAAGAAGTGAAGTATTTTTCATTGTACTGTACTGCTATTTCTCTGCTGTATCAGAGGATCATGAATTGTGGCATGTGTTAAAGGAGCCCATTGACACTCTTTGGCCCTGAGCCCACGAAAATCTGGAGCCAGCCCTACCACCCCCACAACTTTAGCCAAATAACTCCCAGTTTTAAATGCCTAACTATTATTATAAAGTAAATTAAGGTTGACAAGCTTAAGTAATAAGAATTGATGTTTTTGGCATTAAAATGGTCACTGTAGGTGTGTTTCCTGTCCTCCACTCCCTGCCGACCTTGGTTTACCATTGACTTGCATTGGGTTTAGTGTTTCAGTCGGCCTTTAACTTTTCACGATAATCGGCCGATTTCGTTCGACCCGACTTTTGAGAAAGTCGGGTTTCATGAAACCCGACTCGACCCGAAAAAAGGCAAAGTCGCTCATCTCTAGTAAAGGGTTTTGCTGAAACATTAGACCCTCTCTCCTCAGCAGACCCAAATTGTACTACTAGGCAGTCACACCCTCCATGAATTGGAAGGCTTGTGATTGGCTGCTTTCATCAGTAGTTTGCACCTGTGCGTCCCCTGCCTTTATCATTTGGGTCTGCTGCATCCTGCTTGTGCATTTGTAATCTGACCTGGTAAGGTTATTTTTCTGGTTTATTTTTTGAATGTATGTCCTTTAGTATGTTGTTTTCGAAATTAGTGTTAGGACTCGCAAGCGTGAGGACCCTTGACGTTGGATTGAGAGTTTGTCTATTTTCACCTAAATGTTAACCAATACCACATTTAATGTATTTATCATATACATTATTTTTCATTTTTTCATCTTTTATTGCACATTTCACCATTTTTGCAGGATGCAGCCAGGCACTTTTGGGTTGGTTGGGTTAACTGGGGCATCTGTTCTTGTGGGGTGCACTCATATAGTGCTGGGCAGCCCACCTGACATAATAATATGGGTGTCATTAATAGGCTATAAACCAGACATTGTGCATCACATGTACTTGTGTCAGTGGCGTTCTATTCAAGCCTCATTTGTGTGCATTTTGAACTAGGCAGCCACCCCCTCCTTAAATTGGAAGACTTGTGATTGGCTGCTGTCATCAGTATTTTGCATCTGTACTTCCCCTGCCTTTATAATTGGGGTCTGCTGCATCCTGCTTCTGCATTTGTGATCTGACTTGGTGTTGGTAAGGCTATTTTACTGTTTTTTTTTAATTTTTCCTGTAGATTGTAGTTAGGGCTCTGGAAACCAAGTTTCCTTTCTTAATAGTGATGATAGGACGTGCTCATTGATACTCAGATATCACTCAAGTATTTTGGTGCTTGGATGTACTTGTTACTTGGTGAACATTGGGCGATGCTCGATGTAAAACTCAAATCCCTACCCCACATGTTTGGTGTCTGTTACACAACCAAAAAGCATGCAGTGATTGCTTGTGCATTACTATAATACCGTGGCCATCTTGGTTGTCACATTACTGTGACTGGCTGGGCGTGTAACCTCATCTGAGGTTATAATAGAACAGGTGGTGCCTGGCTCGGCTCCCTGACACCATTGCGCACCTCTGTGACAGTTCTTATTGTAGGGAGAGAGTGATTGTCCAGGACTGTGTGTGCACATTATAATGAACCAGAGTCCTGTAGTGTTGATACTGTGCAACATCCCTGCCAGCATCACTGCTTGGCTTCCCATCTCCCATCTTACTCACTTCTCCAGGCCATGCTGTGAGCTCTATCCTCTGTCTGCTCCATGCTGTGGGCCTCATGTCCTTGCTTGCTTCATACTTCCTGGCTGTATGCTTAGGGTGGTGGCGCTGGAACTTCCCGAGTCTTATAGAGACAGTGTGCACACCTCTAATTTGGCCCCAGGCTATTGCCTAGAGGTATCGGGTACTTAAGACATCTCCACCCATAGGGAGATGACTTAGCAAAATGCTTTGTCAGTCTGGACCTTGCTGCTGAGTTGCCAGGTCCTGTCCTGTTTTCTGCCTCTCTTGGGGCTGCCTACCCAAACCCATTTCTGTGCTCACTGTGTCTTGTGTTCTGCCTCCCTGAGGGCTGCTTATTCAGGCCTGAATCCCATGTATTGAGCTTGTTCCCGTGTCCTTCTTTGTCTGTACTAAGTCCATTTCTTGGACCTGTTTGTGTCCTTGTCTGTTTCCTTCCCTACTCAGCTTTGTGTAGACTTGTGTCTGCTCTGCTCCTTGTTCCGCACCCTGTGGCTCTGCTCTTTTCTCCACACCATGTGGTTCTGCTCTGCTCTTGCTCTGCACCCTATGACTCTGCTCTGCTTTTTACTCTGCATCCTGCGACTCTGCTCTTTGCTCAGCACCCTGCGGCTTTCCTCTGCTCTTTGCTCTGCACTCTAAGGCTCTGCTCTTTGCTCTGCACCCTGTGACTCTGCTCTGCTCTGTGCTTCACACCCTGCGGCTCTGCTCTTTGCTCCGCATCTTGCGGTTCTGTTCCACTCCCATTCTGCACCTTGCGGTTCTGCTCTGCTCCCATTTCTCACCTTGCGGTTCTGCTCTGCTCACGTATTGCATCGCTCGTTGTCCTTCTAGTCTAAACTGGTTCCTAACATTCCCTGTTCCTCTAGTCAGAACTGGTTCCTAACAGTTCCTGTCCCTCCAGTTTGAACTGGTTCCTACCTGTTCTGTTATCCTACTCGTTCCTGCCCTACCCATTACGGTTACAATCCCTCCAGTCTGAATTGGTTCCTACCTGTCTCTTATTATCATGCTTCTGCGATGCAGGTAGGTGCCGGCTCCACAAGATGGCGGTAGAGTGGAAGCAGGACTGCACATAAACAGAGCTAGCCTGCAGTGAAGTAGCAAGACTACCACAGGTGGCAGCAGAGTAGTCTAACTAGCTGTGTCAAATCCTAGACTGTAGCTCAGTACCAAAGGAATAAGCAAACTCACGGTCAGGGACAAGCCAGAGAATAAGCAATGGTCTGAATTGGATAAGACAAAGAGAAAAGACAGAAGCAGGTCAGGATGCAAGCCAAGTCAAAACCTGGGAGTCAACACATTAAAGGGAAACACTGAGTCAGGATGGGAATAGGGGAAAACAGAGACACGGGATCAGATAGCAAACCTTGCATGACCAATCAGAGTCAGCTACAGCAGCCCTAGTCAGGAACTATAACAGACATTGCCTGCAGGAAGCAGGCTTTTCTCAGTATCTGACATGAAATTAGAATAAGCCTATCCTGTTTTTGGTCAATTAGAATTACTATATTTTTTAATATTAGCCAAATACCAGAATAATGAAAAAGAATGTTTCAAGGCATATTTCTTACTGCAAAGATTACTATGCCTTCAAACAATTCTGGACTGCCCATATGGTGACGTCATATGTTTGCAAGCTTCTGATAGGTTTTTTTGGCAATATCTGAGTTAATTAGAGACACATGTGAATGTATTTTAATGCACACTTAAAACCCACTGCTTCTTTGTGTAGCATCATGAGAATGTCTGAAGAAATCAGCCTAGTTACCAGGAAGATAAATGTGGATTTGAACAAGTCTTGCTCTTCCTTTGGTACAATATCAAGATAACTGAAGATGTCTTGCTCATCTGTACAAACAATTATACGCAAGTACAAACAATATGGGAATGTCCAGCCATCGTACCAATCAGGAAGGAGACCGGTTCTGTGTCCCAGAGATGAACTTGTTTCAGACCGACATGTGCATTTCAACCCGAGGAGAAAAGCAAAAGACCTTGTGAAGATGATGGCGGAAGCTGGTAAGATTGTGTCCATATCCAAAGTGAAACCAGTACTGTATCAACATGTTCTGAAAAGCCACTCTGCCAGGAAGAAGCTATTACCCCAAAAGAAAAATAAAAAAGACAGGTTAATGTTTGCAAATGCACAAAGGAACAAAGACCTTAACTGGAGACATGTCCTGTGGTCTGATGAAACTAAAATTGAACCTTTTGGACATAATTGGAAGCCTAAGAACACCATTCCAACTGTGAAACATGGGGGTAGCAGCATCATGTTGTGAGGTTGTTCTGCTGCAGGAGGGACTGGGGCACTTCACAAAATAGATGGCATCATGAGAAAAGAAGATTATGTGGCAATACGGTAGCAACATCTCAAGATATCAGCCAGGAAGTTAAAGCTTTGGCTGAAATGGATCTTCCAAATGAACAATGACCTGAAGCATACTGCCAAAATGATAACAAAGTGGCTTAAGGATTACAAAGTCAATGTTTTGGAGTGGCCATCACAAAGCCCTGATCTCAATCCAATTGAAAATGTATGGGCAAAGCTGAAAAGGCAGCTGCAAGCAAAGTGACCAACAAACCTGAATCAGTTACACCAGTTTTGTCAGGAGGAATGGGCCCAAAGCTTGTGGGAGGAGATCCCAAATGTTTGACCCAAGTCATTCAGTTTAAGGGCAATGGTACCAAAAACTATTGAAATGTATGTAAACTTTTGACTTTGCAGTAAGGCTGGTTTCACATTAGCGTTTGTGTGTGCAGCGTTTCTACCGCATCTTTCCATATGCGTCTTCTTTTCCTATCTTTAACATTGGGAACGCAGGTACCTGCGATTGTATGCTTTTTGCCGGGTTTGACGACGCATGCGTCATTTCATCATCTGTGGCTGGGCATGGTAAACGCAACATGTTGCAATTTTGGTGGCATCAATTTACCGCCTAGAAACGTTTGCGGTTGTTTGCGGAAGAAACGCATTGCAGTCTATGAACGCATGCGTTCACAAGCACTCGTGTTTGTTTGCGTTTGTGAACGCATATGTTTTCCCAGAATAAACATGTCTAGACACTAATTAGCCACCCCCCACACAAACCTAGATAAAAAGAGGGAGTTTGCATTGGTCGTCCACAACTCTGATGACTGCCAACAAGCAAAGAAGAAGCTCTGAACCTGTGAAGAATCTCCACTTTGAACAATGTGAGTATAAAAACCAATGTCTGTATTTTCTTTTATCTCTCTTTATATGTTCTACAGGGAAGATGTATATCTTTGTACCGTGTTAGCCAGTAGATAGAAAAATATTCAGGATATTGAGAGTCCTCAACTACTGAGGACTCTCAATCCTGAATATTTTTATATGTTCTAATAATTTCTGTCTCTTTTTTCTTGCAGCATTCATCAGAATGTCTTCAGCATCTTCTTCAGAGGAGCGCCCTGTCCCTGAACATGCTGTACAGGAAAGTGAAGTGAGTACTCTCATCAAACACACTTCGTGTGATCCCGGCCAACAGTGCATTGTCTAAATTTTTTTTTTTTACAGTGCTCAAGGTCAAACACATTGGCGTTCAATGAAGGATCACTTCAAAAAGGATCTTTGCCAGGAGTACCGGGCTCCCAGTGGTTTTGGAGCAAGGATCAGAAAATATAAGTACCACCTCATGATGTCATTTTTGGGCCGATCCTTGCCCAGAGAACGTAAGTTTTTTGTGGTCTATTGGGTTGTGTTGTATTTCCTGATCTGTATTTCTCTATTCCACAGGAATTGGCATTTTAAGTATTGTTAATTAGAGATGAGCGACTTTGCCTTTTGTCAGGTCGAGTCGGGTTTCATGAAACCCGACTTTTGCGAATGCAAATTGGCCGATTATCATGAAAAGTCGAAGGCCGACTGAAACACGAAACCCAATGCAAGTCAATGGGGAAGAACCTTCACTTTCATCTGCACCTTCCTCTTAGTCACTGTGTAAGGTGGTGTAGTATGCAGGAAGGGGAACCTGAGTTTCATCAGGGTCAGATTCTGGCTGTGTAGAATGCGAGGGGAATGTAGTGGTCTGGGTCAATGTACCAGCAGAATCATCTAGCAGTGGCTGGGCATCAGTGCACTTGTGGTGCCCCCAGGAGTACGGTCGCCACAGTGGCATTACCTTCCTCCTAGGGAGTGTGATGTCATGCTTGGGAGCAACGAAGGATCTCTCTAGCAGTTAAACCAACACACAACACAGTTTCCACTCCAGGCCAGCAGGGAGACCTCTGAACCTGACTGCTGAGGAGCTGCTCTCTGTGGTCAGGAGGTGGTAAGTTATGGCAGTCTGTGAAGGGAAGGGGAAGTGTGTGGACGTGAGAAGGGGAGCTGGAGGATGAGCAGAGTTAAGGCTCACTCCTAGCTGGAGCTCATGGTCCGGATTCTGGTCTCCAAGTTTGTAGGGACACTGACGGTCCTGCAGCAGAAACCAGAGGAAGTAGCAGCTGTAAATGCTCTGCTCCCAACTAAGCCTCGGAGGCCCCAGCAGCGAAGTGTGTGAGCCAGAAGGAAAAGGCTATGGCTGCCTGCCTTACGAGAAAGTTCCAAAAGAGAGTCAACAGGGGAAACTTCAGTGAATTCAGTACTGCGAGTAACTCAGATAAGTGCTAGAATGGAGGCCACACTACCTATCTGCAGAGAGAGAATTCCTAATTTGCTTCCAGGCTGACCAACTCCTTCTCCATCTGTACTCTGGGTCCTGGACGGCACTTACCAAGTACATGTAAAGGAACTGCATGACTGTGTCTGTCATCTTTCTCCTGCGCCTGGCGCATGGCTCTGCTACATCCTGCACTGCACACCATCTACCAACTCTTTCATCTGCCCTGCGACTACGGCCATACCTGTGCAGGGCTTCTACATCTTAGCTGCACCACAACATCTGTCCCAGAGAAACGACACTGCAGCGCTGGTCAATCTGATCAGAAACCACAGGTGGCGTCACATATTATTCACCTATAAATGTTGTTCACCCCTTTGCAAGGACGCCCAGGGCCACGGATCGGGTCACCACCACCATGACACATCCTTCTGAGACACCGGCCCGGTATCGATTAACCCCACTGCCCTGGCTGGCGACCAACACTCCATGTCAGATTCATTTTGGACTTGGGAATTCACGATTTGACTTGATAACCCAGGCATGGTATGTGAAAAGAGCTCCATGGAGGAATCTGTAGTGTGGCCTGCCGCATCCTTCACTTTTGGTAGGGGTGAATGACACAAGGAAAGGTGTTGTTCCTGACCAGGAGCCTCCACTGACGGCTCAGTGCTTGCATTTTTTGAAACTTCAGAAGAGGAGGGCATATTAGCTGGAGTCTGTTTTGGCAATGTAACCAAAACCAGTTCCTGATGCTCCGGCTTTAAAAGCGGTTAACCTACTCCCAGAAAAGGTAGCCTTTCAGGCCTTCCGGAGCCAGACCATGGCGCAGGCTCAACACCTCCTGCCTTAGGTGCTATTGTGCTTTTGCCACTGCCAGCAGATGCACCACCACCATCAGCACCAGCTGGCCCCTCCACGCCCACGTCCGCGGCCTCTTCCACCATACTTCCAAATTTTGGAGAAAATGTACCCAAAATAACATCAGATATATGGTACTGTATCAGAAGCGTACAGCTGTATACATTCAAAGGTTAATTTTAAATCTCCGTATATATTTCATGAGTCACACAGAGATGCTCACAGGCTCAGTATGGATTAGACAAGAATATAAAAAGTAGAGAAAGGGTACAGTATCATCACATATCAGGTATATATAGTATAGTTTAAACATTCTAAATCTTTCAGGAGGCAGACACAGACGCTCTCAGGCTCAGTATGGATTACAACACAATATAAAAAGCCATAAAACGGTAATGGATCTGAAGCGTACAGCTGTATACAGTGTAGCGGTCATTGTCAATCTCAGTATTTATTTCCATAGTATGAAACAGACTCTCACTTGGTCAGTTTGGATTAGACCAGAATATAAAAAGCAGTAAATGGTAATGTATCACAAGCGTAGAGCTGTATACAGTGTTGGGGTAATTTTTAAATCTACATATAAATTGCAGGAGTAACCCACAGACTCTCACACTCTCAGGATGGATCACACCACAACATAAAAAGAAGATCCACAAGAAATAATCACACATGTGGGCCAATGTTCCAGGTGTCAATGATACACTTAGAGTGGTGGGTGGAGGATAACTTTCTGGCAGAAAGGGTACAGTATCACCAGATAACAGGTCTATAAAGTATAGTTTAAACATTAAAAATGTACATCTATATATCAGGAATAGTGTTGAGCCACCCCGCTAGTGTTCTAGTTCGGTTCAGTTCGTCGAACAGGAGGCAAGTTCGTTGAATGTTCGTCGAACGTTCGACGAACACCGTCGAACCCCATTGAAGACAATGGCATGCAAAGACAAACACATACAAAACATAGAAAACACATACAAAACACCTTAAAAGGAGTCCCAAAGCAGACAAAATGCTCTGAAGACACAAATAACATATGGAAAAGGGCAACTACATATAGAAAAGAGATGGAGGAGCAAAAGGAGGAGGAGGAGAAACAGATATAGGCATGTCATGCCCTTATAAAGTCAAGAAAGGCTGGAATAAAAATCTAAAATAAGAAAAATGCTAAAATTCTAAAATCGAAGATGATCTTATAGCATCGGACTTCCCACCATAAATTATGCCAACTGCCGATCGGGCGAGCGTTATTCCCACGACCCTCCGAACAGCATTCATGAAGGCAAAGTGTTTGGTTTCTGGGGGCAGTATGGTTGCAAAGCTGAACCTTACAGGAATGTCCAGAAGGGCACCACCAGGAGTGGAGCCTGCAGCTTGATTGCACTCCACACGGGCAACCTCAACCATGCCAGCCACAGAAAGGATGGACAGATTGCAAGCTTTCTTAATTCTGTGGGTGGTGGTGCATGGCCATTTTTAGTTGTGCCAGTGATTTGTCAGCTTAATTCCGTTAACGAACTAGACTCCAGCTTGCCCCCGCGGTCTGCGTCCAGCTTACTAGAGGGACACGCGAGGCTCTGGCATGCGAGATCGAGCAATAACAGGTGTGTCATGCACTTACATGTCCAGGGCTGCACGCGCACTACACTGAAAGGACCAGCATGTGTCGCTTACAGGTGCGGATAACCCGCTGAACCCCGTTAGTGATGGGGATCTGGGATTCCAATTCTTCCCCGAGAACGAGGATTTTCCAGTAAGTGCAGGTCAACCGGAATTCCGGAATTTGACCTAACCGGCATTCCAGAAATAATGTGAAAAAATTAACAGCTGGGCTCTTCTGCTGAGTAGCATGCAGTTCTTACATATACAGGTGGCATAGCTAGGTTCACGGGCGGGCTCCTCTGCTGAGCAGTAGACACAGTTACTAGGCCCAAAGTATTCACTGGGCTAAATGGAGTTAAAAAAAGGTTCTTACATAAACAGGCGGCACAGCTTGGTTCACGGGTGGGCTCCTCTGCTGAGTAGAAGACACAGTTACTGTCATGATCAAAGGTTGGATCATGACAGATAAATGCATACGTAACCTTTTTTTCTTTGAGCTGTTTGCTCAGGTTTGGTTTTGCCCCGGTGGCCACAAGTGTCATTGCAATTGATGTTTTCTTTGCTTTGCCTTTTGCCCCTGGTGGTCACTGGAGTTATAGCAGCTTTTGCCCCTGATCATTTGACCATTCCCTTTTCCTATATAGGGTCACATGGTCTATTAGCAGGTGTTGGTGATAGCGTCTTTTTGGGATTCCAACCACGGTGAAGTGAGCAGTTGGCTGGAAGGTGGGAGCCACTGCTGAAACTGGTGTTGAACTCTGCCCGGTGTCAGCAGCAGAGTGACAAGGTGAAGGTGGCAGCTGGCTCTGAGGTGTCGAGCCACAGCGAAAAGTTAATCCGGTGATACACTCTGCTGCCTGGTGCTGCAGCAGAGCAAGATAAATGTTTTGGTGTTTTCCCTGTTTGTATTTTTCCCTGGTGTGTATTAGTACAGCGGTGGGGCCAGTGCCTGCACCACCCTGCTCCCTCAGGGGAGTGCAGGAGGTCTCCACGTTCCCCATTCCCTATCGCATGGCCCACCATTGCAACTGTTTCCCCTTCTCCTGTGTCTTGTTGTTTTAGTTACCGGCCTGCGGGTCGTGTCACACAGGACAATTACACGTGCCATGTCCTGTTGTTTTAGTTACCGGCTTGCGGGTAGTGTCACACAGGACGGGGCACGTGACATTATCACCAACCCGGACATTTTTGCTGGTGAGCCATGGGCCAAGTTCAGACTTGTGAGCAGTTGCTGCTGGGCCTCACTGAAGTGAGTGAGGAGCTGCATGGTGAGCAGCAGCAGTTATCAGGGTCTGGGGCTTCAGCTCAGATGCAGGCTCAACCAGAGCCCAAGTTATCTCTCCCAGACAGGTTTTTTGGAGGGAGAGATAAATTCTTGGTTTTTCAGGAGGCCTGCAAGCTACACGTCAGGCTCCGCCCTCGTTCACTAGGGAGTGAGGAACAACGGGTGGGGTTCATTATAGCCCACCTTGGAGGTGATCTCCTATCCTGGGCCTTCTCCCTGCTGGCCGATTCGCCATCTCTACGGTCGGCGGATGAGTTTTTTGTGGCTTTGGCAAATATGCCCCCTGGGGTCCTTGCTGAGGAGGAGGACTCAGGTGCAGGTGGATGAGCCCAGGCAGGTGGGAGGAGTTGGTTCCCCAGCAGTGTTGCCTGCAGATCGTCGTGATGTGGGGGCATGTTTTAGCTGTGGGCAGACTGGTCATGTTTTCTAAGGAGCCGCGCCCCCCTGGTCGTGTGGAGGGAGGCCACCAGGAAGTGTACTGTATATTTCCTCCTCACCCTCAGAAGGTACTTTGTCAGCTGAGGTGATGGTTGGCGAGATACCTGAGGGCATACCGGTGCTTGTTAACAGTGGAGCAGAAGTCAGTCTGGTGGATGCTCAGTTTGTCCAGACTCATGGTCTGAGGTGTGAGATGCTGGACAAACCTATAAGCGTCCAGGCCATTAACTCTGTCCCACTGAGCCAGGGGGGGTTAAACCAAGTCGTAGAGGACATTGAGCTGCATCATGAACATCATGATGATTCCCAGTCATACTACGTCTTGGAGGAAAATCCAGCACCTATCGTTGTGGGCCCCCCTTGGTCTAAAAAATACAACCCGGTCTAAGATGGGCGGACTAGGGAAGTAGTCAGCTGGGAGCAGTCGTGTGAGGGCTGCTGCCTAGGGGCTACTGTCCCTGCCATCTCTCTGCAATTGTCCCCTTCCTCTCCAGTGAGAGCAGCGGGATGTTGCAGGAAAGAAGGGGCAAGGCTCAACCCTCGCCATTAGCCAACCCTGAGAGGCGCAGACCTCATTGTAGGAGGGGTTGGAGGGTGGTGTTTCCCTTGGTGAATTGCGGGGGTGTGAGTGTGGTGACACAGGGGGATGCCTCTGTTGTCAGTTCCAGAAAGAGTTCACCTTATTTTGACAAACGAATGTGTGGCAATAAACGTTCAGGTCCGGACCTGTGTGTAAACGAGCATGTATGGGTGGCCACCAAAATCATCCAGTGGAAGTCTGATACGGGGGTCTGGAATTCTCAGGTGATCGGGCCGTATCTGGTGTCAGCTGTCCAGGGCCCGGAGTCTTACCAGCTCGAGTTAACCCCAAACATGCACATACTCAACTTGTTCCCCAGGTCGGTGCTTCAGAGATGTGTGGTGCCTCCAGAACATACATTGCCAATACCAGCGGTGCTCGTTTGTCATCAACCTGATGTGCAGGTAGTTGCAGGGGTGAACTCTGGATCTGGGTGTCACCGCTGTGGGTGGTTCCCTGATAAGGAGCGGTCTTTAGGGTCCAGAGGCCCCTCATTAAGTGGAGGGTACTGTCATGATCCAGGTTGGATCATGACTAGAGTTGAGCGAAACGGGTCGAAAAATTTCAAAAGTCGCCGACTTTTGGCAAAGTCGGGTTTCATGAAACGAAACCCGAACCTAGGATGAGGTCGGCCACGAGGTCGGCGACTTACGCACCAAAGTCGCGTTTCAAAAGTTTCTTTTGCGCTCTTTTTCAGCCAATCAGGATCCACGGACACTGTGGGCAATGTGATGACATAGGCAGGGGTCACCACCATCTTTCAGAAGGGCATGCAAGTGATTGGCTTGCTTTGGTGGGCGTCACAGGGGTTATAAATGGGCGTGCACGCCGACCGCCATCTTACTTCTGCCGATCTTAGCATAGGGAGAGGTTGCTGCTGCTGATTCTGTAGGGAGAGCGTTAGGCAGGGAAGAAGAAAAAAAAACTGCTTCTGCTGCTAGCGATTTTGCCTGTACAACACACCAGTCACTGTGTGTGCAGTGCAACGGGAGGCTATATTGTGGTGGATCAGTGGTGTTGGTTGTTAGGCTGCCTTCTAAGGCTTCCTGACAGCTGCATTGCTGTTTACCCACTGCTCTGCAAACTGCTTTTTTAAAAGCAATCCCAATTTTTTTTTTGTCCTGCTGAGGTACTGAGCGTGCATTTTTTCACACCATACAGCGGTGTATGCTCCTCACACAGTACCGTGTAACGGCTGTTATCACAGCCACAGTGAAGCTATCTGTGTGTCACTCTGTGAGAATAAGTCGAGGACATGTTCCATTCTTACAGACCTGCACCTACTAGTTTTGTCTAGCTTTCAAACAGTTAAATATATTTGCTGTTTGATCACATTCAAAACTATAGAGAGACAGCGTGTGTCAGTCCGTATACTTAAAAAACACAGAGCTTGACAATTTTACGTACACCGGACAGCCGTGTACGTGCACGCTCCTCTCAGTACCGTGTAACGGCTGTTATCACGGCCACAGTGAAGCTATCTGTGTGTCACTGTGGAAGGATAAGTGGAGGACTTGTTCCGTTCTTACAGACCTACACTCTAGGGAGATTCCCATTCTGCCCAATTCTACATACACCTTGTAGTTTGTGATACACTAGCCAATTTCTGCCTGTGACATAGCGCTCTGATATTCAGTGGACCTCACACAATCCAAAAGTGTCCAGTGTCCACTAGTGTGTGCAGAAATTCAAAATCTCCCTTATCCTGTAGTCACTTTTTTCACACCTGTGCCATCGAGCCTGTGACATAGCGCTGTGATATTCAGTGGGCCTCACACAATCCATAAGTGTCCAGTGTCCACAAGTGTGTGCAGAAATTCAAAATCTCTGTGATCCTGTAGTCACTTTTTTCACACCTGTGCCATCGAGCCTGTGACATAGCGCTCTGATATTCAGTGGGCCTCACACAATCCATAAGTGTCCAGTGTCCACAAGTGTGTGCAGAAATTCAAAATCTCTGTGATCCTGTAGTCACTTTTTTCACACCTGTGCCATCGAGCCTGTGACATAGCACTCTGATATTCAGTGGGCCTCACACAATCCAAAAGTATCCAGTGTCCACTAGTGTGTGCAGAAATTCAAAATCTCCCTTATCCTGTAGTCACTTTTTTCACACCTGTGCCATCGAGCCTGTGACATAGCGATCTGATATTCAGTGGGCCTCACACAATCCATAAGTGTCCAGTGCCCACAAGTGTGTGCAGAAATTCAAAATCTCCCCTGTCCTATAGACACCTTGTACCTTGTTTTACATTACTATATAGTTTGTTGGATTTTGTCTACATTTCTACAAAAAATGAGGAAGGCTGGTGGAAGAGGCCGTGGAATTGGGCGGGGGTTGGCAGCTGGTAATGATGGTGTTGGTGGTGGATCTGATGGTACTGGCAAGAGCAAAATAGGACCGAATGCAGGAGGTGTTGAGTCTGCGTCATCGTCTGGCTCCATAAGGCTTCGAAGGCTTAGTTTTCTAGGAGTTGGCAAACCGCTTTTAAAGCCAGAGCATCAGGAAAAAGTTTTGTCTTACATTGCTGACTCAGCCTCCAGCTCTATCGCCTCCTCTTCTGAAGTTGTAAAAAGTAAAAGCACTGAGTCGTCATTGGAGGCTCATGTTCATGAACCACACCTTTCCTTGTGTCCTTCACCCCAACCAAGATTGAAGGATGACGCAGGCCATACTACTGATTACTCCATGGAGCTGTTTTCTCATACCATGCCTGGATTATCAAGTGAAATGGTGAATTACCCAGGCCAAGATGAATCTGACATGGAGTGCACTGATGCACAGCCGCTGATAGATGATTCTGCTGGTACATTCACTCAGAGCACTACAATGTCCTCGCAGTGTACAGAGCCAGATTCTGACCCTGATGAGACCCAGGTGCCCCTTCCCGCACACTATACCACTATACACGGTGACACAGAGGAAGGTGCACATGACATTGAAGAGGAGGTGATGGATGACCCAGTTGTTGACCCAGATTGGCATCCATTGGGGGAAGAGGGTGCTGCTTCCAATAGCTCAGATGAGGAGCATCCACAGCAGACATCGACATCGCAACAGCTGTTATCTGGCAGGCCCGGAGCACTCCAAAGACAGGTTCCAAAAATCAAAAGAGTTGCTGGACAGCTTGTCCAGAGGGTCAAAAGATCACAGCGTGCTAGGCCGCAAAATGTCTGCCAAAGTAGGAAGAGTGCAGTGTGGCACTTTTTTGAACAAAATCCTCATGATCAGGCCAAAGTTATCTGTAAGAAGTGCGCAAAGACCTTTAGCCGAGGGAAAAATCTGAAAAATTTGAATACCAGTTGCATGCTTAGACATTTAACAAGCATGCACTTGCAAGCGTGGACACAAGACCAAACTTCAAGTGCCACATGTGCAACTGATCACAACGAAGGTAGTCAGCAACGCTACATTGTTTCCCCCACTGTAAGCCCACCGGTTAGCACAGCAGCAAATGTTGAGGTGTCGTTGCAAGGCCACAGCAGTCAGGGAATCCCACTGTTATATCAACGAAATACTGAATCTAGGCCATCAGAAAGAACACCAACTCCATCACCATCATCAACCCTCTCTCAGTCCGCCCTGTCCACCGCTACTTCCACCATATGCAGCTCTCAAGTCCAGCTCACCCTCCCAGACACTATGAGTAGGTCAAGAAAGTACTCAGTCTCTCATCCGCGTACACTGGGTTTGAACGCCCACATTGCCAAACTAATCTCGTTTGAGATGATGCCCTATCGGTTGGTGGAAAGCGCAGCTTTCCGCGAAATCATGGCCTATGCAGTACCACGCTACGACCTACCCAGTCGCCACTTCTTCTCTCGCAAAGCCATCCCAGCCCTCCACCATCATGTAAAAGACCGCATTGTCCATGCACTCAAGCAGTCAGTGAGTGGAAAGGTGCACCTCACAACTGATGCATGGTCCAGTCGGCATGGCCAGGGCCGTTACGTGTCCATCACTGCGCACTGGGTTAATGTGGTGGATGCAGGGTCCACAGGGGACAGCGGTGGTGGGACAGTGCTGCCTAGCCCACGGTATAGGAAACAGTTGGCTGTAGGCGTTCGACCCTCCTCCTCCTCCTCCAGAAGCGAAAGCTCGTCCACAAAGCGCAGTCGTACGAGCACTCCATCTGCAGCTGCCACTGTTGCACACGAGGTGTCCCCCTATAGAGCAGCTAGTGGAAAGCGTCAGCAGGCTGTGTTGCAGATGATGTGTTTGGGCGACAGACACACCACCGAGGTGCTGGCCGAGTACTTGAAGCGACAAACTGAGTCATGACTGGGCAGTGTACATCTTGAGGCAGGCAAGGTAGTTAGTGATAACGGCCGTAATTTTGTGGCAGCCATAGCCCTTTCAAAACTCAGCGACATACCTTGCTTGGCTCACGCCTTGAACCTCGTGGTGCAGTGCTTCCTCAAAAATTATCTGGAGTTAACAGCCCTGCTCTAGAAGGTGCGAAGACTGTGCGCGCACATCCGCTGGTCGCCTGTACACTCCGTTCGTATGCAGAAGCTGCAGCGATTGCTCCACCTTCCCAACCACCGCCTCATTATCGACATTGCAACAAGGTGGAACTCCACCCTGCACATGGTGGAGCGGCTGTGCGAGCAGAGGCAGGCCATAATGCATTTGTGGGAGGATACACGGCCAGGCACTTTGAGAGCAGACATGGAGTTGACAGGTGTGCAGTGGTCGAAGCTGAAAGACCTCTGTAAAGTCCTTCAGTGTTTTGAGGAATGCACACGGCTGGTAAGCGCAGACGACGCCATCCTAAGCATGAGCTTCCCACTTATGCGTCTGCTCATGCAAACTTTGACGCACCTTAAGGAGCAGGCGTCTGCAGCCAATGTTGACGAGGAGGGAATCCTTGATGACATTCAGCCATTGTCTCCTCAGGGACCTCTCCTGGACGAGGTGTAGGAAGAAGAGGAGGAGGAGGATGATGATGGGGATGATTACTTAGGGGAGGAGGATGCATCTCGTGGGGCAAGTGAAAATGTTGGCGTGGCAAGGTCTGGTACAGGGTTTGTGCGTGACAGGAGGGATGTGGATTTGCCAGAAAGTGCTCCTCCAACCAGCACTCGCAGTGCATCATTGACACCAGGAACATTGGCCCACATGTCAGATTATGCCTTGCAGATCCTAAAAAGGGACCCCCGCATTGCCAAAATGATGAACGATGACGACTACTGGTTGGCCAGCATCCTGGATCCACGCTATAAAGGCAAATTACAAAACATCATGCCACAGGAGAACCTTGACCTAATATTGGCTAATAAACAAGCAACTCTGGTAAATCGGTTGCTTGAGTCATTCCCAGCACACAGCAGCGGTGATGGTTCTCACACGAGCCGTACGGGCCGGGGGCAGCTTGGCAGGGGTGTTCATGGTGCACACAGCAGAAGTGGCGTTGGAGACAGGGGTTTCATGACAATGTTGTGTACTAATTTTTCATGTACCGCTCACACAACTGGTAATACTGCATCGATGGAAAGTGACAGGAGACAGCAGTTGTCAACTATGGTTACAAACTACTTTTCCTCCCATATCGATGTTCTCCCACACAGGTCATTCCCCTTTAACTATTGGGCCACTAAACTGGACACCTGGCCTGAATTGGCACAATATGCCTTACAGGAGCTCGCTTGCCCAGCTGCAAGTGTGCTATTGGAAAGAGTCTTCAGTGCAGCTGGATCAATTCTGACAGAAAAAAGGACCCGTCTGTCAACCCAAAATGTGGATGATCTAACCTTCATTAAAGTGAACCATGCATGGGTTTCCAAGGATTTTGTCCCACCTTCCCCTGATGACACATAGGGTGACAGAAAAATGGCTTGCTTTGGTCCACCTCTTCCTGGGACTTGACCTATTTCGCCTTTTGCATCAGCTGAATGTCCAACATCAACATATGCCACTTTCTAAAACTCCCTAACTGTGCTGCCTCCCCCCCATGGCCGGGGTCACCACCTAGCGCACGACACCGTGCGAGTGCCGTTGCCCTGGACAGGTGGGTAGGCCGAATCTTGGGCGCGTGCACTGGCACAGGGTCCCTCATAGTGCAATCAAGTGTCTCTGACGGTGGTGGTGCACACCCGCCGTCAGACAAACCGCCGTACTATGAGGGGCCCAGTGCCAGTACCGACGCCCACGAGTGGGCCCCCCTTGCTTCGGCAGGGCCCCAGCATTTGCAATCTTTACCTCTCCCTGCTCCTCCGCTGTGTAGTCTGGGCCGTCAAATCCATACTGTGCCTGACACCGTCTGAGCCTGCCTCCTGATGTATAGACATATATTTTGAATGTGTACGCTATCCATACATGTTATCCGGGGATGCGGTACCCTTTCTCACCTTTGTGCAATCACGAGCAAGCCATACTGGGCCTAACACCGTCTGAGCCTGCCTCCTGATGTATAGACATATATTTTGAATGTGTACGCTATCCATACATGTTATCCGGGGATACGGTACCCTTTCTCACCTTTGTGCAATCACGAGCAAGCCATACTGGGCCTAACACCGTCTGAGCCTGCCTCCTGAAGTCTAGACATATATTTTTAATGTGTACACTATGCTATCCATACATGTTATCTGGGGATACGGTAGCCTTTCTCACCTTTGTGCAATCACGTGTAATCCATACTGGGCGTGAGAGCGGCTGGTGAGCTGTTAAGCAAGCTACAGCACCTGTGGTTTGCACACGTAAGTTTTTCATTTTTTCAGGAATGACGGTTAGGCCTAATTCCGGAACTGCGGTTGACCTGCACTTACTGGGAAATCATTGTTCGCGGGTAATAATTGTAATCAGTGATCCCCATCACTAACGTTGTTCAGCGGGTTATCTGCACCTGTAAGCGACAAACGCTGGCCTTTTCAATGTAGCACACATGCAGCCACGGACATGTAAGGGCATGACACACCAGTTATTGGCCAATCTCATGTGCCAGAGCCTCACGTGTCCCTCTAGTAAGCCGGACTCGGACCGCGGGGCATGATGGAGTCTCGTTCGTTAACGGAATTAAGCTTGCAATGTGTGCATCTTTTCTGTAGCTGGCATGGTTGAGGTTTCCCAGGTGGAGTCGAATTTAACCGTAGGCTCCACTCCTGATGGTGCCCTTCTGGACATTCCTTTAAGGTTCAGCTTTGCAACCATACTGCCCACGTAAAACAAACACTTTGCCTTCATGAACGCTGTTTGGAGGGTCATGACTCGTGGGAATAACGCCGCCCAATCAGTTAACCTGCTAGAGAGATCCTTCGTTGCTCCCAAGCATGACATCACACTCCCTAGGAGGAAGGTAATGCCACTGTGGCGACCGTACTCCTGGAGGCGACACAAGTGCACTGATGCCCAGCCACTGCTCGATGAATCTGCTGGTACATTGACCCAGACCACTACATTCCCCTCGCACGCTACATGGCCTGAATCTGACCCTGATGAAACTCAGGTTACCCTTCCCATATACAGTTCCATCTTACACGGTGACAAAGAGGAAGCTGCAGATGAAAGTGCAGGTTCGGCCCACCCGCCATCAGACACACCACCGTACTATCAGGGGCCCTGTGCCAGTGCCGTCGCCAACGAGTGGGCCCTCCCTGCTTGCTCAGGATCACAGCACTTGCAAGGTTGAAATACTGTGCAGTGAGATGGAAGATGGGGACGACGAGGAGTCCAGACTAGTGCAGGGATTCCCTAGCGAGGAGACTTATTTGATTGTTTTCAATGTTGGGACAGCAATTTTTGGGGAGCACTATACTCTGGAGAATGTTAGATGGGGCCCACCATACACTGGAACATTCCAAAGGTGGACATCAGACACTGGAGCAGCATTTACAGGGCCCATTATACACTAAAGCATTAGAAATGGGGCCCATTATGTTTGGAGCATTATTTGGGCCCATAAGACAGGGGAGCTTCATCCATGGGGACCAACATATACTGTAGCATTATGTGGAGCTCATCATATACTGTTTCAAACTTTGGGACCAATGATTCTGTATGGAGAAATAGATGGGCCTCGTCATGAGATGTAAAAAGTGAAGTATTTTTCATTGTACTATACCGCTATTTCTCTGCCGTATCGGAGCATGATGAGTTGTGGTATGTGTTAAAGGGGCGCTCTTTCGCCCAGGGCACATGAAAACCTGGAGCCAGCCCTACCCCCCCACAACTTTAGCCAAATAACCCCCATTTTTCAGTGCGTAACTTGTATTATGAAGTTAATTAAGGTTGACAAGCTTAAGTAAGAAGAATTGATGCTTTTGGCATTCAAATGGGCACTGTAGGTGTGTTTCCTGTCCTCCTCTCACTGCCGACTTTTATTCCCCATTGACTTACATTGGGTTTCGTGTTTCGGAACAACCCCGACTTTTCCCTATAATCGGCCGATCTTGCTCGACCCGACTTTTGGAAAAGTCGGGTTTCACGAAACGAAACTCGACCCTAAAAAACCAAAAGTCGCTCAACTCTAATCATGACAGATAAATGCGTAAGTAACCTTTTTTCTTTGAGCTAATTGCTCAGGTTTGGTTTTGCCCTGGTGGCCACAAGTGTCATTGCACTTGATGTTTTCTTTGCTTTGCCTTTTGCCCCCGGTGGTCACTGGAGTTATAGCAGCTTTTGCCCTTGATCATTGACCATTCCCTTTTCCTATATAGGGTCACATGGTCTATGAGCAGGTGTTGGTGATAGCGTCTTTTTGGGATTCCAATCACGGTGAAGTGAGCAGCTGGCTGGAAGTTGGGACCACTGCTGAAACTGGTGTTGAAATCTGTCTGCCCAGTGTCCGCAGCAGAGTGAGAAGGTGAAGGTGGCAGCTGGCTCTGAGGTGTCGAGCCACTGTGAAAAGTTAATCCAGTGATACACTCTGCTGCCTGGTGCTGCAGCAGAGCAAGATAAGGTTTTGGTGTTTCCCCTGTTTGTATTTTTCCCTGGTGTGTATTAGTACAGCGGTGGGGCCAGTCCCTGCACCACCCAGCTCTTTAGCAAGGGATAGGTGTAGGGTGTGCTAGGGTGACAGGTATCCTGTTCGGCGTCCGGTGAGGAACCGGCCTAGTGAACGTTAGGAGTGTGAGGGACACTAACTCAGGGGAGTACAGGAGGTCTCCACGCTCCCCGTTCCCTATCGCAGGGCCCACCGTTGTAACTGTTCCCCCTTCCCCTGTGTCTTGTTGTTTTAGTTACCGGCCTACTGGCCGTGTCACACAGGACAATTACACGTGCCGTGTCCTGTTGTTTTAGTTACCGGCCTGCGGGTCGTGTCACACAGGACGGGGCACGTGACAGTTACTAGGCCCAAAGTATTAACTGGGCTAAATGCAGTCAAAAACTGGTTCTTTCATAAACAGGAGGCATAGCTAGGTTCACGGGTGGGCTCCTCTGCTGAGTAGCAGACAGTGCTACAAGGCCTAAAAGGATTTTCTGGACAAGATGCGGTAAAAAATTATTAGAAACACACACGGTGTAGCTCCTTGACAGGTGTACTACACCGCTGGCTACCAGACACCACTACTATGTCATGAAACTGTCTATTAACATTGAAAACCATTATTAATGTGAAAATAAACGTACGCTTTTGGTGAATGAACCGCTCTCAAACGGAACCTCAAACAGCCGAATTTTAAGCAAAGTGTTCGAGCTCGACAAACGGCTTGAACACCGCCCAAAACAGCTCGAATTTTAACTTGGCGAACAGTTCGACTCGAACTCCTGTCATCTCTAATCAGGAGGCAGACTCAGACGGTCTCAGGCCCAGTATGGATTCAACAAGATTGTAGAAAGTTGAGAAAGGGTACAGTATCATCAGATAACAGGTATATATAGTAAAGTTTACACATTAAAAATCTATGTTTATATATCAGGAGGCAGACTCAGACGGTCTCAGGCCCAGTATGGATTCGACAAGATTGTAGAAAGTTGAGAAAGGGTACAGTATCACTGGATAACAGGTATATATAGCATAGTTTAAACATTAAAAATCTCCGTGTATATTTCCGGAGTCCGACAAAGACACTCACAGCCTCAGTATGGATTAGACAAGAATCTAAAAAGTAGAAAAAGGGTAATGTATTTGAAGCGTACACCAGTGTACACTGTTGGGGCATTTTTAAATCTTCATATATATTTTAGTCTCAGTAAGACAGTCCAGACTCTCCACAAGAGGAAACGAGATGGATACAAGTACAGACGGAAAGTCGAGTGATTGCAGAAATTTTGGAATTACTAATCACGGGAAAAACTCCCGGGAGAATTCTCAGAGGCGATGCTGACCCTCAATTACTTTGTGTGTGGAGACAGTGAAAACAGTTCTTTGTGAAGAAAGGGTTGCTGTATCTCAGTACTGTGGATCCCATCACCGTTACTCATCTCCATCAAATTTTGATCACAGGGAGAGATGTAGACATGGTCCTCACTGCCTATCATTATCTGTCAGGTAACTTTGGAGTGCAAAAGACAGAAGCCACAGGCCATAGGCGATTCTATTGGATTGGCATGAGAGGACACATATTTAAAAATGTGGGCAGGAATGTCACACGTCTGTGAGTAGGAAAACCATGAAAGCTGATGATAAACCACCACTGCATCTCATTGTGAGTCAATGTCCATAACAAATGGAAGCCATTAATCATCTGAATATAGAGCCCAGCAGGACAGGGCATAGCTACATCTTAACCATCATCTATCAGTTCACCAAATTTGTAGTGGCAGTCCCAGTGAAAGATTTAACAGCCCAGACTACACAGCAGTGGAGCAGGGAGAGGTAAGTATTGCAAGTGCTGGGGCCCTGAGCAAGCAGGGGGGCCCACTCATGGGCGGCGGTACTGGCACAGGGCCCCTCATAGTACGCCGGTGTGTCTGACAGTGGGTGTGCACCCCCACTGTCAGAGACACTTGATTGTACTATGAGGGACCCTGTTCCAGTGCCGTTGCCCAAGAGTGGGCCCACCTACCTGTCCAGGGCAAAGGCACTCGCACGGGTGCGTGCGCCAGGTGGTGACCACGGCCCTGGGGGGAGGCAGCCCAGTTAGGGAGGTTGAAAAAATGGCATATGTTGATGTTGGACATTCAGCAGCTGCAAATGGAGGAATTGGAGAAGTCCGAGGAAGAGGACAAAAGTGAGCCATTTTTCTGGCAAGCTATGTGTCAGCAGGGGAAGGTGGGACAAAATCCTTTGAAACCCATGCATGCTTCATTTTAATGAAGGTTAAATCATTAACATCAATAGTCAAAGGGGAATGACCTGTGAGGAGAACATCGATATGGGATTTGAAGTAGTTTGTAACTGTCACTATGACTCGTCCTGTGTGACGCGACCCGCAGGCTGGTAACTAAAAACAACAAGATGCTGCATGTGAAACTGTGCTTTGTGACACGACCCGCAGGCCGGTAACTAAAACAACAAGACACGGGGAAAGGGGAAACAGTTACAACGGTGGGCCCTGTGATAGGGAAAGGGGACGTGGAAACCTGCTGCACTCCCCTGAGTCAGTGTCCCTAACACTCCTAACGTTCCCTATGCCGGTTCCGCACCGGGCGCCGATCAGGATACCTGTTGCCCTAACACACCCTACACCTATCCCTTGCTAGGGAGCTGGGTGGTGCAGGCACTGGCCCCACCGCTCTACTAATGCACACTAAGGAAAAATACAAACAGGGAAACACCACTTAGCTTTACTCTGTTGTTCTTGCTCTCGGCAACAGAGTCCACCACCAGAATGCAGCTTTCCTCCTGAATGGCTGTCACCAAGGTCTGTCAGAGTTGCAAGGAAATCCCCTATGACTCCTTCCACACCAGCGCTCAGACAGTGCTGCAAGGAAAGCTCTCCAGCTCCTTCCTCCACCAAGAATGGTTGAAATGAACACTATCACCAACACTGATTACAACACCTGAGACTCTTTTATAGTAGAGCCAGAGCAATCACACCTGCATTATAATCATGTGCACTTAACTAAAGAAACCAGAGTGCAATGACGCTCACCACCACCGGGGGCAAACTTAACACAAAAGACACCACTGTGTAATAATCCTAATGGCCACCGGGGGCAAAAACCCAAACTTAAGCACAGCTTAAGGAAAAAAAGGTAACCTGTGCTTTTATCAGTCATGATCCAGCATGGATCATGACAGTAACCATAGTTGACAACTGCTGTCTCTTGTCACTTTCAATTGATGCAGTATTACCAGTCGTGTGATCAGTACTTGAAAAATCCATCCACAACATGGTCATGAAACCCCTGTCTCCAACGCCACTTCTGTTGTGTGCACCATGAACACCTCTTCCATGTTGCCCTCTACGGCTGTGCTGCAAATGCCTCAAACAAACGGTTTACCAGAGTTGCTTGTTTGTTAGCCAATATTAGCTCTAGGTTCTCCTGTGGCATGATGTTTTGGAATTTGCCTTTATAGCATGGATCCAGGATGCTGGCCAACAAGTATTCGTCATCATTCATCATTTTGGCAATGCGGGGGTCCCTTTTTAGGATCTGCAAGGCATAATCACACATGTGGGCAAATGTTCCAGGTGTCAATGATGCACTGTGAGTGCTGGGTGGAGGAGCACTTTCTGGCAAATCCACATGCCTCCTGTCATGCACAAACCCGGTACCTGACCTTGCCACGCCAACATTTTCTCTTGCCCCCTGAGAAGCATGCTCCTCTAAATAATCATCCCCTTCATCCTTCTCTTCCTCCTCTTCCTCTTCTTCCTCCACCTCGTCCAGGAGAGTTCCCTGAGCAGACTGTCATCAAGGCTTCCCTCCTCCTCTTCCTCCTCGGCTGCAGATGCCTGCTGTGCGTCAAAGTTTGCATGAGAAGACGCATAAGTGGGATGCTCATGCTTATGATTGCGTTGTCTGCACTTACCAGCCGTGTGCATTCCTCAAAACACTTAAGGACTTTGCAGAGGTCTTTCAGCTTTGACCACTGCACACCAGACAACTCCATGTCAGCCCTCAAACTGCCTGCCCGTGTATCCTCCCACAAATGCATTACAGCCTGCCTCTGTTCACACAGCCTCTCAACAATGTGCAGGGTGGAGTTCCACCTTGTTGCAACGTCGATAATTAGGCGGTGCTTGGGAAGGTGGAGCAGTCGCTGCAGCTTCTGCATACGACTGGAGTGTACAGGCGACCGGCTGATGTCTTAACACCTAATGGAGCAGGGCTGCTAACTCCCTATAATTATTGAGGAATCACTGCACCACCAGGTTCAAGGTGTGAGCCAGGCAAGGTATGTGTCTGAGTTTTGAAAGGGCTATGGCTGTCACAAAATTCCTGCCATTATCACTAACTACCTTGCCTGCCTCAAGATGTAGACTGCCCAGCCATGACTCAGTTTGTCGCTGCAAGTAGTCGGCCAGTACCTCCGCGGTGTGTCTGTTGTCGCCCAAACACATCATCTTCAACACAGCCTCCTGACGCTTACCACTAGCTGCTCGATAGTGGGACACCTCGTGTGCAACACTGGCAGTTGCAGATGGAGTGCTCGCGCGACTGTGCTCTGTGGACGAGCTTTCGCTTCTGGAGGAGGAGGAGGGTCGAACGCCTACAGCCAACTGTTTCCTATAACATGGGCTAGGCAGCTCTGTCCCACCTCCGCTGTCCCCTGTGGACCCTGCATCCATCACATTAACCCAGTGCGCAGTGATGGACATGTAACGGCCCTGGCCATGCCTACTGGACCATGCATCTGTCGTGAGGTGCATCTTTCCACTCAATGATTGCTTGAATGCATTGACAATGCGGTCTTTCACATGAAGGTGGAGGGCTGGGATGGCTTTTCGAGAAAAGAAGTGCCAACCGGGTAGGTCATAGAATGGTACTGCGTAGGCCATGAGCTTGCGGAAAGCTTCGCTTTCAACCAACTGATAGGGCATCATCTCTAACGAGATTAGTTTGACAATGTGGGCGTTCAAACACAGTGTATGCGGATGAGAGGATGAGTACTTTCTTGTCCTATTCAGAGTCTCTGGTAGGGTGAGCTGGACTTGAGAGCTGCATATGGTGGAACTAGTGGTGGACATGGTGGACTGAGAGAGGGTTGGTGATGGTGATGGTGTTGGTGGTCTTGCTGATGGCCTAGATTCAGTCTTTCGTAGCAATAACATTGTGATTCCCTGACTGCTTTGGCCTTGTGACGACACATCAACATTTGCTGCTGGTGGTGTGCTAACCGATGGGCTTACAGTGGGGGAAGTGATGTAACGTTGCTGACTACTTTCATTTGGAGCAGGTGCACATGTGGTACGTGAGGTTTGGTAGTCCGTCCATGCTTGCAAGTGCATGGTGGATAAATGTCTAAGCATGCAACTGATATTCAAATTTCTCAGATTTTTCCCTCGGCTAAAGGTCTTTGCGCAATTCTTACAGATAACCTATGCCTGATCATTAGGATTTTGTTCAAAAAAGTGCCACACTGCACTCTTCCTACTATGGAAGACATTTTGAGGACTTATATGTTGAAATAAAAATTGGAATTTTATCTAATGTATGTTTCTATCACACTTTTTTGAAATAGGCAGGTGTATGACATGGTACAAGGTGTATATAGTATTGGGGAGAATTTGAATCTCCCTAGAGATTTTAGGAGGCTGACAATGATGCTCTCAGTCAAAGTATCGCTGCAGGCAGCCTAATAAGCAAGACTGCTGCACACAAAAGTGTGGAAAAATGAACGCTTGCTAACTGTGCAGAAAAGAGGAAGAAAAGTATTTTTGCTTTTAAAAAAGCAGTTTGCACAGCAGTGCGCAAACAGCAATGCAGCTATTAGGGAGCCTTATAAGGCAGCCTAATAACCAACAGAGCTGATGCACAAAAATATAGCCTCCCCTGTCACTGCACACAAAATGTTGTGTTGTACAGTGAAAATTGCTACCAGCAGAAGCAGTTTTTTTCCTCTTCTTCCCTGCCTAATGCTCTCCCTTATTCAGAATCAGCAGCAGCAACCTCTCCCTATGCTAAGATCAGCAGAAGTAAGATGACGGTGGGTGTTATAGCCCCTGTGACGCCACACAAAGCAAGCCAATCACTTGCATGCCCTTCTCAAAGATGGTGATGATCGCTGCCCATGTCGTCACGTTGCCCACAGTGTGAGTCCTCCATCATTGGCTGAAAAAGGGCTCTGGAAGCATCCTTTAAAACTCGACATTGGTGCTCTGGTCGCCGACCTCATGGCCGACCTCACTCTATGGTTGTTTTTTGTTTCATGAAACCCGACTTCAGCGAAAGTCGGGGACTTAAGAATTTGACCGACCCGTTTCGCTCAACTCTATTGTTAATGTTTGGTACTAATGTTTTTGTTTTCTTTTCACAGCACCTGGAGCAGCACCCTTGAGCCTGGTTCCGGAGCGGTCCTTCATCGAATAGCCACGGACCCATCCCAGCCATCCACCATTGAAGCAGCAAGTGGGCAGGCAACACAGGCTGGAGACCAGGAAGCTGGTCCATCAGGGGTTCCCCTGTCCCAGGCCTCTGCCATTTGTTTTTCGGTGTATGCCTGAGTTTTTGCACTTGAGCTCGATCTTTCATGATGGACTCAAGGCTATGGGAGACAGACTGGAAAATAGCTTCAACTTTATGAAGACACTTACCCTTATCCAGGATGTCAACTGAAGCCTTGACCAAGTGAAAGCCAACCTCCAGAGGCCAGTACATCACTTTTTCAATCAAATAGAACGGGTCAGAACACCTTACTCCTGATCTCCAGCTGAATGTCATGCAGGCCTGCAATGCTGCTTACATGCAGGCTATGTAGCAGAGTCGGTATTTTCAGCAGCAAGCAGTGGCATTTCCACCTGTGCCATCACTGACATGCTTGACCTCAATGCCGAGGTCTGCTGCATACCACTGCACGGCCACCACCAGGCTTCCCAACTAAACACCCCCCCAGTTACGTCACTCTACCCCCAGCCACCGCAGTTAATTTGTAATTTTTTAAAATAAATATATTGTTTTTTTGCCCCCAATAATGTGTGGTTATTTGTGTATTTCGCCGCCGGCAACACACACCGTACTATGTAAAATCACTGCGCCATACACTTAAGTATTTGACACCACATAGTTCCAGGAATGACACAGCTTGAAAACTGAAGCTTTGCTTCTTGTGTCTGTGGAGCTACATGTATGAGTTGTCAAAAAATAATATGACTTGTATTTTCTCCAGCATCTCTTCAGTCTGCTAAATGTATGTGATGCAGACTGAAGAGACAATGGAGGTAATACAAGGCATATCTATACTCACCTGGACAGATGTCAGAAATATTTAATTCAGGATGCACAATACACAGCATCCTTAATTACCTATTGCTGACACTTGGCCAGGTGAATATAGATGTGCTTTGTATTACCTCCATTGTCTCTTCATTCTACGTAATCTTTTTAAATCAGACTGAAGAAACAATGGAGGTCATACAAGGCATATCTTTACTCACCTGAATAGGTGTCAGAAATAGTGAATTCATGATGCTTGGCTTTTAAGCATCATGAACTCACTATTTCTTACACATGGGCTGGTGAATATATGAATTGTCTCTTCAGCCTACGTTTTCTATTGAAAACAGACTGAAGAGACGATGGTGGTCATATAAAGCATATCTATACTCACCTGAACTGGTGTCTGAAATAGTGAATTCATGACGCTGGGTTTTTGTACATCATGAACTCACTATTTCTGACACCTGTTCAGGTGAATATATATATGTATTCTATGACCTCCATCATGTCTTCAGTCTGTTTTAAATAGATTACGTAAACTGAAGAGTCAATGGACATAATACAATGCATATGTATACTCACCAGGCCATTTTTCAGAAATAGTGAGTTCAGGATGCTGGCTTTTGTGCATCCTGAACTCACTATTTCTTACGGCTGGCCAGGTGATTATAGATATGCTTTGTATTACCTCCAGCATCTCTTCATTTTACGTAATCTATTTGACACAGACTCAAGAGGCAATGCAGGTCATACAATGCATATCTATACACACCTGGACATATGTCAGAAATAGCTAATTCATGATGCTGGGTTTTTGTACATCATGAACTATTTATGACACCTGGCCTGGTGAGTATATATATGCCTTGTATTATACCTCCATTGTCTCTTCAGTTTGCATCCAATAGATACTGCAGAAGAGATGCAGTATGTAATTAAGTCAACTACCATACCACTCACATAATAAAAATGGAGAGATGAAAGTGTCTCTCTGGTAGCTATGAATCTGCCAAGCAGAGAAAGAATAATATATAATAAATATGACAGGCATTTGTTTAGAATTATTACATACCTTAATGTGACCAGGAGACATTCCTCTACAGGAATCGCTCTACAGAGCTGGGTGTCCTGTCTCCGGATGGCTCCTTGGACATGACCAAGCAAATCCCAGGAAGGTCTCTTAAGACATCCTGGTATATTCAGGAAATTTCTCTGGGTTGGCATTGAGCTCACTGTATAGGCTGTGGTAGGCTCCATGGCTCTCCCGGACTTCAATAATGGGGTGTTTCCAATAACGCCGATGCCGTCTCCTCCGTCTTTTTCTATTCCTTTATTGCTCACAAGCAAACGCAAAGGCAAGAAACAGCTTGATATTTAAATCCAGGTTGAAATAAAAGCTCTCCATGCAAAGATCCATCATGACACAGGATATAGGAGCTAAATCTGAAGATTTCAGCTGTCCAAGGGTCTTTAAAAAGATATCACATAAGACATGCCCACTGTTGTCCCATTGGTGGTGTCTGTTTATCTAGAGTTTTCTCCTGTGAAATTTTCCACCATGCGCACAAAAAACGCAAACGCATGCAAAATGCATAAAAAAGCATGCAAACGCTGCGTTTTTTTGACCGCATGCGTAAGCTGATACGTCTAAAAAACGCCGTTTTTGCACATGTTTGCATGCGATTTTGCGTTTGTTTTAGGTTGCGTAAGATACGCTGCGGATTCAACCGCTAATGTGAAACTAGCCTAAGTAATAAAAATGCCTTAACCCATTTACCCCTAAGGGTACTTTGCATGTTAATGACCAGGCCAATTTTTACAATTCAGACCACTGTCCCTTTATGAGGTAATAACTCTGGAATGTTTCTATGGATCTCAGTGATTCTGAGATTTTTTTTTTCGTGACATATTGTACTTCATGATATTGGTAAAATTTCTTTGATATGGCTTGAGTTTATTTGTGAAAAAAAGAAAATTTGGTGAAAAATTTTGAAAATTTAGCAATTTTCCAAATTGGAATTTTCATGCCCTTAAATCACAGAGATATGTCACACAAAATACTTAATAAGTAATATTTCCCACATGTCTGTTTTACATCAGCACAATTTTGGAACAAACTTTTTTTTGTTATGAAGTTATAAGGGTTGAAAGTTAAGTTAAATATCGATTTCTAATTTTTACACCAATTTGTTAGTGACCACATCACATTTGAAGTCACTTTGAGGGGTCTATATGATAGAAAATACCCAAAAGTGACACCATTCTAAAAAATGCACCCCTCAAGGTGCTCAAAACCACATTCAAGATGTTTATTAGCCCTTCACGTGCTTCACAGGAATTTTTGGAATGCTTAAAAAAATGAATATTTAACTTTTTTCGCAAAAAAATTATTTCAGATCCAATTTTTTTTTATTTTACCAAGGGTAACAGGAGAAGTTGGACCTTAAAAGTAGATGTGAAATTTGTCTTGAGTGTGCTGATACCCCATATATGCAGGTAAACTATTGTTTCGGTGCATGGCAGGGCTCGAAAGGGAAGGAGAACTGTTTGACTTTTCAATGCAAAATTGGTTGGAATTGAGATCGGACACCATTTTGCATTTGGAGAGCCCCTGACGTGCCTAAACAGTAAAACTCCCCACACATGACACCATTTTGTAAACTAGACCCCCAGCAAAACTTATCTAGATGTGTGGGGAGCACTTTGAACTCCCAAGTTCTTCATAGAAGTTTATAACGAAGAGCAGTAAAAATAAAAAAATCATATTTTTTCAGCAAAAATGATCTTTCACTCCAATTTTTTTATTTTCCCAAGGGTAGCAGGAGAAATTGGACCCCAAAAGTTGTTGTACAATTTGTCCTGAGTATGCTGATACCCAATATGTGGGAGTAAGCCACTGTTTGGGCAATGCAAAGCTGGCTGGAATTAAGATCGGACACCATGTCGCATTTGGACAGCCCCTGGTTCACAAGTGACACCTTTTTGGAACCTAAACCCCCCAAGTTATTTATCTAGATGTGTGGTGAGCACTTTGAACCCCCAAGTGCTTCACAGAAGTTTATAACGTAGAGCCATGAAAATAAAAAGTCATATTTTTCCACAAAAATGATCTTTCTCCTCCAATTTTTTATTTTATCAAAAGTATAGTCCCATGCCCGTATACCCGTCATACATATCCTCCATCCCATAGTCCAGTGCCCATATACCCATCACACATCCTCCATCCCATAGTCAACCATTATGACATCATAATGAGGGGCGGGGCTTGATACACACACACACTTTTTCCCCATTATGTAGATAGGGGCAAAATTGTTTTGTGAATTGGAACGCGTGGGGTTAAAATTTCACCTCACAACATAGCTTAGGACACTCTCGGGGTCCCGACATGTGACTGTGCCAATTTTTGTGGCTGTAGCTGCGATGGTGCGGATGCCTATCCCGGACATACATACATACATACATACACTTGAGCTTTATATATTAGACTAGCTGAAGAGCCCGGCGCTGCCCGGGTATAGTAACTAACTGTGGTTAGTTATAGAAAATGATAATTATCCTCCATCCCATAGTCCCGTGCCCATATACCCATCATACATATCCACGATCCCATAGGCCCGTGCCCATATACCCATCATACATATCCTCCATCCCAAAGTCGAGTGCCCATATACCCATCACACATCCTCCATCCCATAGTCCCATGCCCATATACCCATCATACATATTCTCCATCCCATAGTCCCGTACCCATATACATATCCGCCATCCCATAGTCCCATGCCCATATACCCATCACACATCCTCCATCCCATAGCCCCCTTCCCATATACCCATCATACATATCCTCCATCCCATAGTCCCGTGCCCATATACATATCCTGCATCCCATAGTGCCGTTCCCATATACCAATCATACATATCCTCCATCCCATAGTCCGGTGCCCATATACTCATCACACATCCTCCATCTCATAGTCAACCATTATGACATCATAATGAGCGGCGGCGGGGCTTTCAACCTTTGATGACATCAGCGTCGCCATGGCAACCATTGTGACATCATAATGAGGGGCGGGGCTTGGCGCAAACACATTGCTTCCCCAGTATGCAAATAGGGGCATTGTGACATCACAATGAGGGGCGGGGCTTGACATACACACACTTTTTCCCCCAGTATGTAGATAGGGGCAAAATTGTTTAGTGAATTGGAACGCGCGGGGTTAAAATTTCGCCTCACAACACAGCTTAGGACGCTCTCGGGGTCCAGACGTGTGACTGTGCCAAATTTTGTGGCTGTAGCTGTGACGGTGCGGATGCCTATCCCGGACATACAAACAAACATACATACATACACACATACATACATACACACTTTGAGCTTTATATATTAGATATGTTAACTTCTGGTTTCAACTGTAAATATTTTTTGTGACCTTTCAGTCCAAAAACTTGCAAACCCTTAAAAAATTACATTTGTGCAAAAATACACCAAATTAAAAACTCCTAAAGAAACCTCACTCCAAGCAAACACTGGAGTGAGATGTACCCGTAAAGATGGACATCAGTCTAAAACATCTTAGTAATCAAATTTGTTGAAGAAAAATAAAAAAAGACTTGAAGATTGAACAACAATAAAAACAGCACAAATATTACAGAATAAAAGGCATATCAACAATATCCACTAAAAAAGCAAATTATTTCAGAAAGATGATGAAACAACAATGATGAATCAGGGAAATTGTCTCTGGTTGTCTCTTCAAGAAATGCTTGCTCTTAAACACTGCAGGTTAATGACAGGATCCTTTTATTAAAGAAGAGCCATATTTGGCATTAACTCTAACCTAGACACTTTAAGTTTTCGTGCCACCTAGTAATTCAGAGTAAAAGTGCCAATAATCTTTAGATATTGGTTTAGGCTCTCATTCACATTAGACTACTTTCAACTGCACCTGAAGATATCGCCAGGTTTGGCCAACAGTTTACTGAGTATGGAAGCCCCTGACAGATGATTGGTGGGTGGCATAAGGGTCTAGCATGTCCAATTTTGCACTGAAGATGCTTTTGTTCTCTTAGGGATTAGTTGCTACCAGAGATATCTGTATAGAAGTGGTTTTCTCAAAGAGCACACAAGAACTGAGTGAGACAGCTGCAGGGCTGAATAATCATTCGGCTGAGATTAAAAGTTTAACTGACATATATGGCCTTGTTCAGTGATTATAGAAATAGAATCAACATCTGTAAATTAATACAGCACTTGAACCATCATCAGTTCATGAATTTAGTACAAGGTCAAGCATCTGTAAAATAAAGCACTAAAACCGTCACCAGTATATAAGTTCAGCACCAGAATTAACAACGGTACATATATGTATATATCACCAAAAGCAACAATCAGTATATAAATACATCATCAGAACAAGCATAATACATGAATTCATCAACAGAACCATTATCAGTATAGGAATACAACATCAGAACTATTATAAGTACATGAATTAAATATTAAAACCATTATGAGTTCAGGAATACATTATTATTATTATTTATATGCTAGCTGAAGAGCACAGCATTGACCGGGATAGTAAATAACTGTGGTTAGTTATAACAAATTATAATGAATATATTGCACATAAATTGTTGCTGTTAAACATAGCAACACTACCGCACTGGTACACGGAACACAACCTTTGCCATTTTGCTGAATCAATTTTTTTTAACATAATATTAACCACTTAACGACTGCCGATGCAACTTTTAATGGCGGCAGTTAAGGGGCCTTATTCCTCCTGCACTTCATGCTCCTTCTTTTTACACAGCCTCCTCCTGCACCTCACGCTTCTCCTCTATACACGGGATTTTTCTGCAGGACAGCTTTTCTCCTTTATAATCACCTCCTATGGCAGCACTTCACACTCCTCTTCCTTATACAATTGGAAACACTTGATCCCGAGAGAAATTGCACTGATTGCAATATAGCGTAATGTATACACAGCCTACTTCTTCTGCAGCACCACACTTTTCTCCTTTAGACCTAGTTCACTAGTTATTTGGTAAGTATTTTTACCTCAGCATTTACAAGCTAAAACTTGGAGTAAAATAATCAGAGGAAAAGTATATTAGAAACACGTCACCACTTCTGCATTTTTCTCCCACTTGTCATTTTGGCTTAAAAATACTGAGGTAAAATACTGATCAAATACTGAACTTGAGAATGTGGCCTTATACACAGCCTCCACCTCTATACAAAGCCTCATACTGCAGCAGCACCTCACTTCTCTCATTTTCCCATCTCGCTTCTCATTTTCCCCCTCACATCTCTCATTTTCCCCCTCACATCTCTCACTTTCCCCTCACATTTCACATTTTCCCCCTCACTCCTCTCATTTTCCCCCTCACACCTCTCATTTTCACCTCACACCTCTCATTTTCCCCTCATTCTACTAATTTCCCCTCATTTTACTAATTTCCCCTCACACCTCTCATTTTACCCTCATTTCTCTCATTTTCACCTCAGTCCTCTCATTTTCACCTCACTCCTCTCTTCCCCTCACACAGCAACTTCCTGTTAAGAGCACAGCAGTGTAATCCATGAGGCTCCTCGCTTTCTCTTGACATTATGCCTCAAAGGAGCAACTCCATTCTAGACACAACGGAGCTAGATGTGGCCTGTGTCTGCCGTGCACTGATACTATGAAGGTGGCGGCCTTGATTGTAGATTGCAGCGGCTGGGACGTCACAGCCGGTGAGTTTTGCAGGGTGGCTTTTGAGGTGAATGTGTCTCCACCAGTGTGTGCTAACAAGGTGGGCCATGTGTACGGGGCTTTGAGTGTGGAGTGTATGGCAATGTGGAGTGGACAGGGCTATGTGGAGTTGGCGTGGCTTGACACACTTGACACATACACACACATAAACTCAGATTTATATATACTAGCTGAAGAGCCCGGCGCTGCCTGGGCATAATAACTAACTGTGGTTAGTTATAGCAAGTTATAATTATCCTCCATCCCATAGTCCCGTGCCCATATACCGGCGCTGCCCGGGCATAGTAACTAACTGTGGTTAGTTATAGCAAATTATAATTATCCTCCATCCCATAGTCCTGTGCCCATATACCCATCATACATATCCACGATCACATAGGCCCGTGCCCATATACCCATCATACATATCCTCCATCCCATAGTCAAGTGCCCATATACCCATCACACATCCTCCATCCCATAGTCCCGTGCCCATATACCCATCACACATCCTCCATCCCATAGGCCCGTGCCCATATACCCATCATACATATCCTCCATCCCATAGTCGAGTGCCCATATACCCATCATACATACTTCATCTCATAGTCCCATGCCCATATACCCATCATACATATCCTCCATCCCATAGTCCCATGCCTATATACCCATCTTACATATCCTCCATCCCATAGTTCCGTGCCCATATACCCATCATACATATCCACCATCCCATTGTCCCGGGCCCATATACCCATCATCCATATCCTCCATCCCATTGTCGAGTGTCCATATACCCATCATACATCCTTCATCTCTTAGTCCCATGCCCATATACCCATCATACATATCCTCCATGCCATAGTCCCGTGCCTATATACCCATCATACATATCCTCCATCCCATAGTCCCGTGCCCATATACCCATCATACATATCCGCCATCCCATAGTCCCGTGCCCATATGCCCATCATACATATCCTCCATCCCATAGTCCCGTGCCCATATACCCATCATACATATCCGCCATCCCATAGTCCCGTGCCCATATGCCCATCATACATATCCTCCATCCCATAGTCCCTTGCCCATATACCCGTCATACATATCCTCCATCCCATAGTCTAGTGCCCATATACCCATCACACATCCTCCATCCCATAGTCCCGTGCCCATATACCCGTCATACATATCCTCCATCCCATAGTCCAGTGCCCATATACCCATCATACATCCTTCATCTCATAGTCCCATGCCCATATACCCATCATACATATCCTCCATCCCATAGTCGAGTGCCCATATACCCATCATACATACTTCATCTCATAGTCCCATGCCCATATACCCATCATACATATCCTCCATCCCATAGTCCCATGCCTATATACCCATCTTACATATCCTCCATCCCATAGTTCCGTGCCCATATACCCATCATACATATCCACCATCCCATAGTCCCGTGCCCATATACCCATCATGCATATCCTCCATCCCATAGTCGAGTGTCCATATACCCATCATACATCCTTCATCTCATAGTCCCATGCCCATATACCCATCATACATATCCTCAATGCCATAGTCCCGTGCCTATATACCCATCATACATATCCTCCATCCCATAGTCCCGTGCCCATATAGCCATCATACATATCCGCCATCCCATAGTCCCGTGCCCATATGCCCATCATACATATCCTCCATCCCATAGTCCCGTGCCCATATACCCATCATACATATCCGCCATCCCATAGTCCCGTGCCCATATGCCCATCATACATATCCTCCATCCCATAGTCCCTTGCCCATATACCCGTCATACATATCCTCCATCCCATAGTCTAGTGCCCATATACCCATCACACATCCTCCATCCCATAGTCCCGTGCCCATATACCCGTCATACATATCCTCCATCCCATAGTCCAGTGCCCATATACCCATCACACATCCTCCATCCCATAGTCAACCATTATGTCATCATAATGAGTGGCGGCGGGGCTTGCAACCTATGATGACATCAGCGTCACCATGGCAATCATTGTGACATCATAATGAAGGGCAGGGCTTGATACGCACAGACTGTTTCCCCATTATGCAAATAGGGGCATTATGATATCATAATGAGGGACGGGGCTTGACGCACACACACTTTTTCCCCAGTATGTAGATAGGGGCAAAATTGTTTGGTGAATTGGAATGCACAGGGTTAAAATTTCACCTCACAACATAGCTTAGGACGCTCTCGGGGTCCAGACATGTGACTGTGCCAAATTTTGTGGCTGTAGCTGCGACGGTGCGGATGCCAATCCCGGACATACACACATACACACATACATACACACATACATACATACATACACACTTTGAGCTTTATATATTCGATAGATATAGCCCTATTGATTCCATGGATCTGTACATGAGAAGGGGTTACATACAAAATCCAATAAACAAACTAACAATGATAGATTGGGGGTGTCAGTGGCTCTGGGGGTGTTGATGTGGCAGCATGGTTGTAATGACACAGAATTTACCTTAATTATCCTGATGTCTATTTTCAGTAATCCAGGAGGCATAGACTGTTATCGATAAGTTGACTTTTCAATTTATGCATTTCTTTCTTTGGTCAATCAAGATTCTGAAATGTTGACTCTTCTTGTAGGCTAGATTGATATTTTTAAATTTATGAATGATTGTTATTTACCTCTTATATTAGCACCTACATTTTATTGTATGAAGATTGGGTACACGTCACTCGGTTAGAGGTGCACAGAAAATGATACCACTCCTAATTCATAAGAATATCAAAAATCTGGCGCTCAAAAAAATATTGGCAGCAAATTAATTAAGGATAAGTGATTCCAATACCTTGTGTAACGTTTCGGTCTTACAACCAGACCTACTTCAGACTGGGATATAATAGAAAGACAAAAAGCAGCATATAAATAATATCTAAACATAAAAGGTCAAAAGATTATATCAAAGTGAATTCAAAAGTAGCGCCACAGATTAATTTACAATTAACAAATATATACTTCGAGAATTGTCACATTGATATGGTAATATAGAACAAAACAATTAATTACATGATGGAGCACCCAGAGGTTTGGAAGTATGACAAAAATGAGTTATGATGGGAATAAATTGTGAAAAAACATCTGCAAGGATGAAAATAAAAAATGAAAACCTTTTTAAAAAATGGAAAAGCGGAAAATAACAAGAAGGAAAGAATGAAAAAAACAATGAAAAAAATAAAAAGTAAAAATATTAAAAATGAAAAAAATAAGAAATGAAAAAATAAATAAAATAACAATGAAATATCAAATGAAGAATAAGAAATAAAAATAGACAAAAATTATATAATGAAAATGAAAATACAAAAAATACAAAAAAATAAAAAAATTAAAGAAATAAATAAAATGGAAAATGAAAATAAAAAATAAAAAATAAAAATAATATGAAAAAAATTGGAGTGATAGTTACTTATGATGGAAAAATTTCCAAATGCCAAATACATTTTATTGTACTGTTATCTTTGCAAAACAGGGATATAGGGCCACTGAAAATATGATGTTTGCTGGTATGTTGATTACACATTATACCAGGAATGAAGTTTGCTGACTTGCAAACATTGATGGAAAAAACTATAAATGATCAAACAATGTGGGTTAACCTCATTACCTCATCCCCTTGACCTGTGGATCATGGCTTGAAGGACATCAGTTGTAAACTATATCAATGGACTGTGCCTTTGTAATAGGTTATCCAAGACATCCAAGAGATCCAGAGTTCCAAAGAGCCAGAGACTCTTTAAAAAACCACAGTAAGGAACAATGTACAGTATAGCTGCCAGATGATGGCTCCATCATGTGGGACACAAATTTGACATGGTACAGGATGGCAGCTTAGGGGACCATGGCCCTGGCTGAAACAATACAGATCTGCTCCATTGACCATCACTGAACCCATGGATATGTTTGGGTAGTCACAGGATTTGGACCCACTGATCACCTGAAGCCTATGGGAAAGCAAGTTTTGGGACCCACTAAATACTTGGCTCCCTGGAGATGTTCGGAGAGGCCATCTTTAAAAACTTGTCATCACCCTCTCTGTGTGCCATAGGTGAGGGTAGTCGGTTCTGGAAGCTCTGAAGAAACAGCTGCTCTTATCCCGGTGAGTTAGTGAAAGCACGAGACTGTAATTTTACACCCACAAGCTTAAATGGTTTTATTGGAATTTTATATGTTATAACAACACAAACCAGCAAGTATTTGTGAAGTGTAATATATATATATATATATATATATATATATATATATATATACACAAATGTGGTAATAGCAGGTACGCAGGATGTAGTGACGAGATGCGAGACTGAGGTGTACCTTGGAAAGCAACTTTTATAAATGGGAGCTGATAGAGCTATACTAAGCAACCAAAACAAAATAACAGCAATTATCCTCGCAGGGACTCAGTACAACCAAACACTATAAAAGAGAACACGACTAACCCGGCAAAGGCCAGTTACTATAGGGCCACGGTGTGGCCGACTACGGGTCCTTAGTTACTATAGTGTCACTTATCCATTCTGACGTCCCTCGGCATCTCTGAAGAAGCTGCTTTGGCGTCGCAGCCGCTGGGCCCAGCTGCTCAAGATCTGGCGTAGTCTTCGGGTGCCCCAGCACCCAGGAGTGGTTGGGGCACAATAGGCCCTGGTTGAGTCCTTTGATGAGATGACCCCCTGTAAAGACAGCGGGGTTCCAGGAGGGGAGGCTTCATTCCCCAAGCAGGGGTGTGTCACAGTTACTAGGAGTGGTGGTTGATAGGCACCGTCCGCGGGCGGCAGCGGGCAGGCCGCAACCATGGGCTGAAGTGAGGCAGCAGTGGCCGGGAGAGGCAGCAGACAGGCCGCAACGGGCTGGAGCACAGCAACAACGGCTGCGGACGACCGTGGGCAGGTCGTGACTCCAGATCGGAGTGAAGTGGCAGTCTCCTTGTCGGTAAGCTCGATGTCTCCTACCCGAAGGCCGCTGTAAATCTTCCCTCTGCTGTTGGCCTCCTCTCTGGTCACTGTTTGTCGCCCTGGCTCTCTCACGCCCCCACAGTCTCTTGCTCCTTGTCTGTTGTTCTGCTAACTGACTCCCCTGCGCACTCCCTGCCCCTTTTATACTCGCCCCTCCCTTGCTGGTCTGTCACTCTCAGCCGCCCACCTTCCTCCTCCGCCCCGGGTACAGTTTCCTTAGGAACCTAGATGGCGGTCCCCCTGGTTCCGGCCCGGACACTCTGCGGGGGCCTTCCTCCCCACACACACACATATATATATATATAGAGAGAGAGAGAGACTGTGTTCAGAATTATTAGGCAAGTTGTATTTGAGAGGATTTTTTTTATTATTGAACAACAACTATGTTCTCAATCAACCTAAAAGACTCAAATATCAAAGCTTAATATTTTTGGAAGTTGGAGTGGGTTTTTTTTTAGATTTGGCTATCTTAGGAGGACATCTGTTTTTTCAGGTAAGTATTACTGTGCAGAATTATTAGGCAACTTAATAAAAACCAAATATATACCCATCTCACTTGTTTATTTTCACCAGGTAAACCAATATAACAACACAAAATTTAGAAATAAACATTTCTGACATTCAAAAACAAAAAAAATCAGTGACCAATATAGCCACCTTTCTTTACGATGACACTCAAAAGCCTTCCATCCATAGATTCTGTCAGTTGCTTGATCTGTTTACGATCAACATTGGGTGCAGCAGCCACCACAGCCTCCCAGACAATGTTCCGAGAGGTGTACTGTGTTCACTCCTTGTAGATCTCACATTTTATGAGGGACCACAGGTTCTCTTTGGGGTTCAGATCAGGTGAACAAGGGGCCATGTCATTATTTTTTCTTCATTTAGACCTTTACTGGGCAGCCACGCTGTGGAGTATTTGGATACATGTGATGGAGCATTGTCCTGCATGAAAATCATGTTTTTCTTGAACGATACCGACTTCCTCCTGTACCACTGCTTGAAGAAGGTGTCTTCCCGAAACTGGCAGTAGGTCTGGGTGTTGAGCTTCACTCCATCCTCAACCCGAAAAAGGTCCCACAAGTTCATCTTTGATGATACCAGCCAATACCAGTACCCCACCGCCACCTTGCTGGCATCTGAGTCGGAGTGGAGCGCTCTGCCCTTTACTGATCCAGCCTCGGGCCCATCCATCTGGCCCATCAAGAGTCACTCTCATTTCATCAGTTCATAAAACCTTAGAAAAATCAGTCTTAAGATATTTCTTGGCCCAGTCTTGATGTTTTATCTTATGTTTCTTTTTCAAAGGTGGTCATTTTTTAGTCTTCCTTACCTTAGCCATGTCCCTGAGTATGGCACACCTTGAGCTTTTTGATACTCCAGTAACATTGCAGCTCTGAAATATTGCAAAACTGGTGGCAAATGGCATCTTGGCAGCTTGACGCTTGATTTTCCTCAATTCATGAGCAGTTATTTTGCGCCTTTTTTTATCAACACACTTCTTGCGATCCTGTTGGCTATTTGCCATGAAATGCTTGATTGTTCGGTGATCACGCTTCAAAAGTTTGGCAATTTCAAGGCTGCTGCATCCCTTTGCAAGACATCTCACAATTTTTGACTTTTCAGAGTCCGTCAAATCTTTCTTCAGACCCATTTTGCCAAAGGAAAGGAAGTTGCCTAATAATTAAGCACACCTTATACAGGGTGTTGATGTCATTAGACCACACTCTTCCTCATTACAGAGATGCAAATCACCTGATTTACATAATTGGCAGTTGGCTTTCAAGCCTATACAGCTTGCAGTAGGACAACATGTATAAAAAGGATGATGTGATCAGAAATACTCATTTGCCTAATAATCCTGCACACAGTGTATATATATATATATATATATATATATATATATATATATATATACTGTATATATATATATATATAATATGTAATTTAAAAATATAAATCTGAAAATTGTGACATGCATTTGTATTCAGCTCCCTGAGTGAATACTTTGTGGGTTCACCTTTTGCTGCAATTACTGCTGCAGGTGTTTTAGAGTATGTCCTTACCAGCTTTGCACATCTGGAGGTAGAAATTTTTGCCCATTCTTTGCAAACTAGCTCTAGTTCAGGGATATTGGATGATTTATCTAAGCATAAAGGGTTTAGGTCCACAAGAACTAATGATATGAGTGAAAGGTTAGAGGAAGAATCTTTATTTAGGAGAGTAATAATCAAGGCTTTCAACATTTCAGAAGTTAGCAAGTGCTACATTTTAATACTTCTCCGTTAAACAACCTGACAAGCTTTAATGTCAGGAAATTTTTGTGACCATGGTCAAAGTAATTCTGGAGAGTAGAGTACTAATAGCAGAAACTATTTTTTTGCAGAAAGAAGGGATATAATAAGTCAAGTAACTGAATTTGTGGATTTGGGCAAATCCAATTTTTCTAATTAGAAGTTAAGCTAAATACATTTTTTTTAGTATTTGGGGTCATTCTAGTTGCACCAAAGAATAACCTTTGTGCAAAGCTTAGAGAGATAAATAATATTTGGTAAGAACATCTGTGATGTCTTCTGGATCCAAATCTTGGCGCAATAGTAGTCATAAATGAAAGAGATTTGTGTTTTTGCTGCTTGAGCTTTCAACTGCTTGGCTAGTTAAGCGCAAGGTTTGTTGCCATGCCAATAGTAATTCATTTTTTTAATTTACAAAGTGCCCAATTGTTTTTCAAGACATTGATTTCATGTATTTGGTGTAACAGAGAAGTCTCAGCTGCTATTTCAGAGGAGGACGAGTTTAGTCCAGGAAAAAGTGTAAAGCTGGATAAGTTATAACTATGGCCTTGTAGGTGAAAAAGTTGTGTAATTCATTGGATTATCTTCATTAATAAAAAAATTGCTTGTAAAATGGTTTACCAGTTACAAAATATTGATGTATTTTTCTTGAGCTAGATCATCTATTTCTGATCAGTACGGGCACTTTGCACACCAATGTTCAGTTGTGGTAAGCTTTTGTGGTGGTCACATGTAAATACAATGAGCTGATGAAGTGGCAGTCACCGAGAACTACAGAACAGATCCTAATCAAGACAATGAAATTAATGACATAGAATCCAAAATTTTGCATGGCAAAAAAATAAAATCCTAAACATAATCAAAATACAAAATACAGATGTCTGTACGTCTCTCTAGTCAGTACTAAAGCTTTTAGATTTTCTCTTCTAATACTCTTGTCACATTGCACTTATTGGTTCAGCTGCTGCAAATCTAAAGGGGCCTTTACACATAGCGATATCGCTAGCGATATCGCTAAAGCGTCACCGATTTTGTGACGCAGTAGCGATATCGCTATGTGTGATACTTACCTCCGACCGGCTCCCTCACTGTCTGTCGCTGATCGCGCGAGATCATGCAGCTCCATTTCTCGTCAGGCGCTTCCTGCTGGGCTTCCTGCTGGCGCCGACGAGCGACACGTGGACGCGGGTGGGAGGACGTCAGGATCGCAGCGTCTGAAAGGTAAGTAATGACCGCTGCTGCGTCGCTACATCGCTAGTGAGATCTGCCTGTGTGGCAGCTCGCTAGTGACCATTTAACGATGCTCCAGCAATCCTGACCGGGCCGCATCGTTGTCGGGATCGCTGGTGCATCACTAAATGTAAAGGGGCCTTAAGACACTGCTCTTGTAAAATACTACAAATTGTCAGTAGCTCAAGACCCCAATCTTGCAATGAAACTTTTGTGTAAATGATTTTGTTTTTTTTCAGTATAAAATCTATATCTGGAATAGTCTTATTTGTAAAGATAGATTGGATCAGGATATAGGTATGATTTAATGTTTGTGCTATTATTTCTCATATTTCTAGCTGCATGGCACCAGTTACAGATATATTTCTTTTGAGCATCCTTAGTCAATCTTAAACTATATCTAAGCATATGCTGTATAAAAGCAAAAAACTTTTCACATTTAATAATGAAAATCATAGTGAATTTTTACATAAAACAATGTGCATGACATAGTATCATGTCTGTTCTACAAGGCAATGACAAAGAAATAAGCACTCCCATTTAGTTTTTTATTCATTAACCCCTCAATGACCTCCGATATGCATTAAAAAGGGACTTATTCACCACATCGCCGTTTTAAAATGGCCATTGGGAATAAGGGATAAGCGTGAACCCAGAGTCCAAAGATTTCTGTAGTCTCAGCTACCGCGGGTAACTAAAACCTTGGAGAACATGATTAGGGCCATTTTTTCCCATTCTCGATCATGTGATCACCATTATTCAAAGAATAACGGGAATCACATAAAAGCAAAAAATTTTGTGATCAGCTATTAAAATAATTTCTCTCTCTGACATAATACTACATGTCAGAGGAGAGAGACTTGATGTCATCAAGCAACCCTTGGTAGCTCGCCATCCCCCCGACCCACCTGCTCCATTCCCCAGCCCTCCGCCTCATCTTAATGAACAAAAATGGAGGGTGCATGTGCAAGGCTCCCGCTGAGATCTGCCGGCAGGCACTCTGCAGCAACAAGGGATTTTTCTCATTGGTTACTGACTTTTGATCTCTGTGAAAGACCCTAAGATAGAGATCAAAGGCCCACTTATTAGTAAATCATCCTCCATGTTCATACCCTAAGTCAAATTACATTTTTGTATTTTATAATTTTGATTGTTTTGCCATTAGGGTGGGGCTTAGGGATAGGGCTAGGCTTAGGGTTAGGGTTTTTTGAAAAATAAAAAAAAAATTGAGTACAGCATATTCAATATGACAACCTAATGTTATCAAATTCTGTGTATTATCTTTGGGTTCAAAATCTTTACAATACTCCTGGGGTGTTGTTTCCAAAATGAGGGGGGGTGTCTGCTTTTTAGGCACCTTACAGGCCCTGCAAAATTGACATGTCGCCCAAAATCTATTTTAGCCAATTTGTGTTTCAAAATTCAAATGGCACTCCTTCCCTTTACAGACGTGAAGATTCTCTAAACAGAATGTATTGACTACTGGTGGGGAATAGCTGCACTCAAAAGAAAATGGGTAGCAATCTGTAGGGTCAAATTTTTGGTGTTACCTCTTGCAAAAGTAAAAAAATTGTGGCTAAAGCAACATTTTAGAGGTAAAATTTATTTTTTTCTCATTCCACTTCCATTACTTCCTGTGTAGCATGTGAATGGTTAAAATGTTTCCTGAGAACAGTTTTGAAGTATCGGAGGGGTGCGATTTTTAAATTAGTATCATTTTTGGCGAGTTTTCAATATATAGGCCTCTCAAAGTCCATTCAAATCTGAATAAGCTCCTAAAGAAACAGGTTTTGTAAATTTGTTGAAAAAAACGTGAAATTGCTGCCAAAGTTTTAACCTCTCTTACTAATAGAGATGGGCGATCCTGAACAGTAAGAGTATATTTCCAAGACCAGTAAATGTTGCGGGTTGCATGCTGCATACTGCTAGAGCAAGACAAAAAGAGGCGCCCAATACTCTACATGAGCATAAAGGCGGTAACCATGAGGAATAAACCGCCATCACATAAGAGATTCCACTCCATATATAATACAAACAAGGAGAAAATAGGGAGTAATGTATTCAAGAGTAAGTATAAAAATACAAAATTTATTAATTAGCACATGCACAGACAAATAATAAATCAACAGCAAAATTGCCAGAAAAAATCATAAGACGCAGACAGGACTGACCAGGAGGGGATGAGACATACTGTGCAACAAAAACACAAAAGCACACAAAGAGCAATGAGTATAGAAAATATAATGCAGGATATATCCAAAAGCAGTAAATATAATGGCCAAAAACATACACATAATCAATGAAAGGAAAAAAATCCTGCCTAAGTGCAATAAGGTGCTATTGGTGGTGACGGCAAGCAACACCCACTAAAGTGAGCCCTAAATCCATAATGGACACATGTGGGGTAAGAATGGGTGGCTTACCAGAGGTGCGCAGATGAACAGGTCCGATGTGTGTCCATTATGGATTTAGGGCTCACTTTAGTGGGCGTTGCTTACCGTCACCACCGTTAGCACCTTATTGCACTTAGGCCGGTTTCAGATTCACGCTTTATGGCGCAGCGACGGCCTGTGCACGGCCGCCGCTAAGCCCCGCCCCCTGCCGGCTCCCTGCCCGCCCCATCCGGTCATCGCCGCCTACTAGCACACATGGATGCTTGCGATCTGCGCACCCTATCTGTAGCATAAGGTGTGCAGATCGTGCGCTGGCAGGATTTTGCCGTGCGCTGCGCACTTTTGAAGGTGTGCTACATGCTGCGTCCGGTGCACATGGGCGCACCTTAAAAAGTGCGCAGCGCACGGCAAAATCCTGCTAGCGCACGGCCAGCGCACGATCTGCGCACCCTATGCTAAAGATAGGGTGCACAGATCGCAAGCGTCCATGTACGCTAGTAGGCGGCGATGGCCGGATGGGGCGGGCAGGGAGCTGGCAGGGGGCGGGGCTTAGTGGTGGCCGTGCGCAGGCAGTCGCTACGCCATAAAGCGCAAATGTGAAACCGGCCTAAGGCAGGATTTTTTTCCTTTCATTGATTAGGTGTATCTTTTTGGCCGTTATATTTACTGCTTTTGGATATATCTTGCATTACATTTTCTATACTCATTGCTCTCTGTGTGCTTTTGTGTTTTTGGTGCGCAGTATGTCTCTTCCCTTTCTAGTCAGTCATGTCTGCGTTTTATGATTTTTTTCTGGCAATTTTGCTGTGGATTTATTATTTGTCTGTGCATGTGCTAATTAATAAATTTTGTGTTTTTATACTTACTCGTGAATCCATTACTCCCTATTTTCTCCTTGTTTGTATACTGCCAGAGCGTCCAACCCGCAGTGGCCAGATGTTACAGCATAGTGGAGGGAATTTCATGAAATCTCATCTCCACTATGCATGGAGGGACGCGTCCGGCTTCCCTGCATAACTGGACATGCAGCGTTTCTTTCCAGACCGCAGCATGTCTATTTGTCTTGTATCTCCACAAGATAAAGTCACCGATACAACCGATACAACATATAGGACATGATGATTCCGCAGGGTTCAATGAACACATGCAGAATCACTGGTGTTAAAAAGCCGGCAGCATTTTGGACAGAGCGGACATGTGTTGCTTCCAAAGCACTGCCGGATACTGACCATGGAAACATACCCTAAGGTATGCCAGCAGCTGTGTGCCAGCAACCCCCAAAGAAGCCCATGCGAAACACGCTTTGGGGCTGCTGGCACCAGACCCTGTGTTGAGACTATGGGAAAGACCTGATAGTAATGTCTATAGCTGTATATACTTCCAGATAACCGTCACTCTAGTTCTGTAACTCCTATTATGAACCTCTGAGCTACTATCTTTGAGCTTGGACTTTGGACATTTTTTTTGTCTAGTGAGGCTTTAGATACATTAGACTAGCTGAAGAGCCCGGCGTTGCCTGGGCATAGTAGCTGACTGTGGTTAGTTGAAACAAATTACAATGATTATCCTTCATCACATAGTCCAGTGTCCATATACCTATCACACATATCATACATATTCTCCATCCCATATACCCATCATACATATTCATCATCCCATAGTCCAGTGCCCAAATACCCATCACACGTCCTCCATCCCATAGTCCTGTGGCCATATACCCATCATACATATCCTCCATCCCATAGTCCTGTTCCAATATACCCATTATACATCCTCCATCCCATAGTTCCATGCCCATATATTCATTATGACATCATCTTCACCATGGCAACCTTTATGACATCATCATCGCCATCATGACATCATTGTCTATACACACATACACACACATACACACATACACTCAGCTTTATATATATATAGATAGATAGATAGATAGATATATAGATAGATAGATAGATATACTGTGAGGGCCCTGGAAGAGTTGTTAGGAATTGTATGAAGCACTGGCACTTTACTTGTAATGCTGCTATTCTCATTGGTCCCCCATCCACACTATTCTTTTGGTCTTTGTGCTTCCTGCACCTTTGTTCCACACTGTCCATCTTTGTCATTTCTATTGTACTTTTGTTCATGCACTGTTGTTCTAAATGATGTGTTAAATAAAATTGGATACTTCTTTTTTGGACTTCCCCTCTTTTTTCTCTTTTGTGTTTAGCATGACTAACTGGTTTAAGGATATAAAGATAAAGATTGAATGTTTATCTCAAAATTTGAACCAAAATTGTGTTTTTTTTATCCAACAAATTTTATGACTATCATTAAGTACAATATGTCACAAAAACACAATGTCAGATTCAATATGGCCTAGCTCTTGGGATATACCCCTGGCGGAGAAGTTTCTGCCCTCTGGCAGACTTAACTAGGGGCCAGACAAGATCCATAGCAATAAGATCAATTGGGACCTCTGTAATGGGTTTCGGGACAAGGGGACTGCAGTAGTGGGAGACAGGAGCACTTAGCTGACATATAGGACAGGATTGACAATAATTAACAATCTCTCGGTGACACTCAGGCTAGTAGAACCTTTGCAGAATCAGCTCTTGAGTTTTATCTATGCCCAGATGCCTACCTAGGACATGAGAATGAGATAGGCCTAGTAGCCTATGCTTATGTATACGGTTTCGGTACTAAAAGCTGCTCTAATATATCCCCTCTCAGTTTAGTGACCTGATATAACAATTCCTCATTGACAGTGAAATAAGGAAACCTGGTGTCAGCCCCCGGCTCTTGCACAACCCCATTTATCACAGTAACATTGTCCCATGCCACTTTTAATGTAACATCTTGCATTTGAGTAGTCCCAAAATTTCAACTAGAAACCCCCAATTCAGGAATCTCATCCTCGGTGCCAAAAAGGACACACAGGGGTAAATCATTCACCTCGGACTGCAATGGGGATTCTTCATGGGTGAACCAGCTCTTGTCTGAGTAAGTGGGTACCCCCACCTTTCCCCATGAGTCCCAGAACAATCTAAAGTTCTGACCAATTTTCACTGGGTGTAGCAAGTCTTTCTTTAACTACCCTGACCTCATAGGACTCAGTGTCACCATTGATTTTTACAGTCAATTTGGCTACGTGGAAGTCCTCGGCATCCTCTTTAGTACAGCAAACGCAACACACTTTACAGGCATCAACTGTTTGGTGAATGTAGCTCTTATCCGGGTCACCAAACTCCCCGAGTCCAAGAGTCCAGCCACCAGTACTCCATTTATTGTTACGGGACATGCCTTTGGCTCCTCACCGGACTGATACTCCAGGCTGGATAGGCATAATACTAACAGCACGAAATCAAAATTAATTTGTCGCACTAATCCTTATGAATAAAATAGTGCACTTAATGGTGTCACAATAATCAATCCACTGTAATGTAGTCCAATACATACTAAGTTACTAGTAACCCATATAGAAGATTGGTTGCATATGAAATTGCTCACTTTAAAAATATTCATCCAACAATGCTTTTGGTGCCAAGAAATTGTCCCTGTCAGCTGGGCTGAAGTGTACAGATTATACTGGAAGAAAAATGGCAGTCCCGAACAGCGAGAGGAGAAATGATGTGTAGCTGTAATAGCTGACAATCTAGCTGACAAACTAGCCTGCTGTTGTTCTGTTGCAATCCTTGATATCAGGCTGTTGTCACAAATACCAGCAGTTTTATCCCATAAAAGGTTCCAAAGCTCCGGAGATCTCAAAGGGACCGTGCAGAGCCAGGAGCGCCCCGGCCGGTGGCGTCTTTGATTACGCGGCAGAAAAAAAAGGCCGACACGTGCTGACTAGCATGTGACGTCATGGATTGCATGAGAGGCCAAAAAGCTTCCGACGCGTGCATTCCGTGCATTCCCCGAAACGTGTCGGAAGCTTTTTGACCTCTCGCGCGATCCATAGAACACTGACGTCACATGCCGGTCAGCACGTGTCTGTCATTTTTTTCTGCCACGTAGCCAAGGACACCACCGGCCGGGGCACACCTGGCTCTGCACGGTCCCTTTGTGATCTCCAGAGCTTTGGAACCTTTTATGGGATAAAACTGCTGGTGTTTGTGACAACAGCCTGATATCAAGGATTGCAACAGAACAACAGCAGGTTACATTGTCAGCTAGATTGTCAGCTATTACAGCTACACATCATTTCTCCTCTCGCTGTTCGGGACTGCCATTTTTCTTCCAGTATAATCTGTACACTTCAGCCCAGCTGACAGGGACAATTTCTTGGCACCAAAAGCATTGTTGGATGAATATTTTTAAAGTGAACAATTTCATATGCAACCAATCTTCTATATGGGTTACTAGTAACTTTGCATGTATTGGACTACATTACAGTGGATTGATTATTGTGACACCATTAAGGGCACTCTTTCATTCATTTATTGATAAGGATTAGCGTGACAAATTAATTTGGATTTCATGTTGTTTCATTAACTCTTTGGATTACACACAATCCTAAGATTGTCTGCTGATTTTTGTCTTTTATTCCAGTTTAGTTTTCTGTCATATAGGACACTGGTGTTGTTTAATATTAATGATACTAACAGCGCCTCCCTATGCTGCAGTTCATCTGTTCATCGGACACAGTAAAATGGACAGCTATATGTCCAGGACCGTGACACCTCCAACAGATCTAGTCCTTACCAGTGGCCTTTGGCAATCGCTCAGCAACACATTGGGACCTTGAACTCCCCCCAGTTTTGACTCTAGTACCCTTCTTTTAAGAGTCTTTCTCCTTCTGGGTACCCCAGTATGGGGATGCAACATCACTCAGTTTCCTTAAGAACTTCATGATCACCTGGTACCTTTCCCTTAGGCCAACCAAGTTGTCTGCATTCCGGGGACTCTTTGGGCAACCCAGGTCTGCACCAGCCTAGGAATGGAGTGGATAAATCTATCCATGACAACCCTCTTGATCATCTGGACTGGAATGGAGAACTCTGGCTGCAACCCCTTCTGTACAAGATACAGTAAATTGAACATTTGGGAGCGAGGGGGTTTGTCACCACAATATGCCCAGTGGTGAACCCTTTGTGCTCTTACCGACATAGTCATTTATGAGCTTGCCAAAATCTTAGATTTGAATTAGGCTTACTCATGTGCATCCTGTAAGATAATGCCTCTCTGCTACCTGTTGAAATACAGTCAAAAATGTCTATCATCCACTGGGGTCATCTTTTGCATGGCTCATCTTACCGCTTTCCAGACATATGAGTCATCACTTGGACTTGTGGGAGGGGCTGCCAGCCTCCTACGAACAGTCTCTGCGAGGAGTTCCATATGCATTGTAAGCAAATCATGCTGATGTTGCTGCTGCTGCTGTTGGACCTTCTGCACCAACAGTTTATTTGTTTCCTGTTGTGCCAGCTTCTGCTGCTGTTGTACTTGCTACTGCTGTTGATGCTGTTGTTATTAGACTTGGACTTGGACCATCTCCTCCATGCTGTCTAACATCGCAACCAGGCTTATGGTCGCCTTCACCCAGAACATGCAGTTTGTCACACGTAGTTACTGGGGAAATTGCCCACACTTTGGGCACCAACTGTGGTGGATCGGCTTACTCGGTTGCACATAGAGGTAAACACAGGAACACTGTCTCTTTAAATTTCTCACTGGATTATTTAGGGTGCTTCATAAACCAGTGCAGGGTTAGCAAAAATAAACACTGCTTTCCTCACCTATGGAAAAACATAACATATAAAACAGTCCATGTTGCTGCAAGGATCCACTCTCTCAGGAAAACAAACATATATCGGTTCAGTTTTCATTTTTAGGACACACAGCTCTGGAGTTCGCATCTCCAAGAATACCAAACACCGAGTGAGGGCTGTGTATTTATCCTTTAGACCCAACCTTGGAGTGCCAATATGGTGGACAGCCTCCATCCCACTCTTTAGCTGCCAACAAATGCCCAGCCCTTAACAAAGCCTATTAACCCCTCTCAGCATTTAACATGTTGGAGCTAACTTCTAGGTTTCAAATCACTGAAGTTAATAGCCTCATAGAAACATATGTCTCCTCCTGTACTTTGCTAGTGACAGCCCTTAAATCAGATTGTTATACCACACAAAATAATTAATATATGTAAATTACAAAGCCATTAATTTTAAAAATAATTAATGGTTTTGTAAATTTTGTTGGAAAAATGAGAAATTGCTGCTACTTTGAAATCTTCTAACTTCCTAGTACAAAACATTATGTGTAAAAACTGATGCAGATGAAAAGTAGACATAAGAAAATGCAATTTCTCTCTCTTCTGACATGTATATCATGTTAGAAGAGATAGAAATTATTTTTATAGTGGACACAATTTTTTCTTTTTACTTGATCATTGTTATTTATTGAATAATGGTGAACACGTGATCGGCGACCAGAAAGTTTGTCCTTGATCATGTTCTCCAAAATGTGACTGAACACTTGTGAAATTGCACACTTATGAGTCCTCACATTGCGTACATTGAATGTTGTTAGTATTCTCTGTTGCCATGAGTGGATGATCATGTTAGGGCTCATACTCACTGGCGATAATATCAGACGTTTGCAATCCTATTTAAAATCGGATTGCACTCTGACCAATGTTAGTCAATGGGTGACATCTCACTTGCGATTTATTTCCCATCCAAAATCGGACTGAGAAAAAAATCGCAGCATGCTGCGATTTGCTGCGATTTCCGCCAATGCAAGTCAATGGGTGTGATTAAAAAAGGATCAAAAACGGACCAACCGTTTTCCATCTGTTTTAAACGGATACATTACCATTCTGTGTCATAGAACACAGTAAATGGTCCTGTAAATGACTATAGAAAAATAGTTGCTGTGAAAAAAAAGGATTGCAAACGGATGTAAAACGGATAGAAAACGGATGGAAAGATTAAAAATCGCATAGAAATCGCATGATACTCGCATAGCACTTCACCCTTTTTTACAGTCCAGAAATCGGACCGTTTTTTTAATCGCCAGGGAGTATGAGCCCTAACTGAAATTATGGTATTTGCATACTTAGGCCGGAGTCACACTAGCGATTAAATCGGACGAATGCAATGCGATAAAAAATCGCATTGCATTCGTCCCAATGTTATTCTATGGTGCAGCTCCCATCATGCATTTTTTTATTGGATCCGTTCCTTGGACCGAGACAATCGCAGCATGCTGCGATTGTCACCGATTTTCGGATCGGATTCTCCAATGCAAGTCTATGGATGCGATTAAAATTCGCATTGAAAATGCACCACACTTGTGACTTGCGATTAAATCGCAAGACTTGTCCAGGTCAACAGGACAGAGCATCAGGCATTGGCATTGGATGTCAATTTGATGCTTAGATGCGAATAAAATCGGTTCCTTGCCGGAAAATGGGATGACAGACGGATCCCTGGACAAGAAATCTTTGTGCGATTTCGTACCATTAAAATCGGACCGATTTTTTATTCGTTGTGTGTGACTCCAGCCTTATGGTCACATTCTAACTAGACTGTGTTTGGCCTTGCATTGCGCTAGGCTGCACTCATCTAGTCGGCACATGACCACATGTATGTAAATCGCCTACTTACGGTCACACACCCGCTGCACAAGCATTGGAGAATCCTTGCTTGCAATGTAAGGATTCACAAGTCTGTAGTCACATGTAGTCACATGTTCATATTGCCATACAGTAAAAAGAAAATACACTGGGTTATGACTTTTTGTCATAACACTTTCAACAAATAACATTGGATATGTCTCTTACATACTTTTTTCTTTTAAATGTTCACTATGAAGAATAACATTGCTTTACTAAATGATTTACTAATGTCAGCGCAATAGTTTCAAAATAAAAATGTTACTCCTTATAGAATATTGCCATTCCTAGCACAAATTCCCTTACAGAAGCAACCTGACTAAACTATTTAATTTGTCCAGCTTCAATTAGTAATTTCACAGAAAGGCGGTACACACATGGCTACTTTCCATGATGATTGGCACTAACATAGCACATTATGTGGATCGGGAAGGGGGGATTAGTGGCTGGATGCCTAGTAATTAGCCTTTTATGACATTTATAATTGATATGTCATACATGCAATTTTTGAAACCACCCCAGAACCCTTGTACTAGTGCCAATGTAGGAATTTTGCTTCCTGAGTTAAGGCATAACAAGTGTTTTCCATATAAGTAAATTCAGAGTTACTATAGTTAAGATAACGCAAAAAAGAACCATAGGCTTTTCAGAACCATAGGATTTTCAGATGTGGAAGGAAACCTGTTTTGACTAAAAAGTGTAAATATTCATTACAAATGAAATAGTATGATGACTGTGCTGAAAGAAGTTGTCATTTTCTCTCCAGTACTCTTCAAGAGTCATACAAAAAATGTCTCTATGTGGAGTTTGATTTTGCTACACAGCATTGCTATCTTATATTGCTCCGGAATAAGCTCAAACAAGTGATTTCTCTGCTCTTTAAATATTCTGCTCACAGAGAGAAGACTCCAACATGAGGCTAACATTTAAAATTCATAAACCTTGCAAAGATCTGTGTGTTAACTTTCGAGTTTCACAGCTACACATCTAATTTATACCATATTAATTACAGTGATAGAATTCCTTGGAAATTGAATCTGCTTTTTCCGGCTGCTTTCATGTTTTTATTAAACCACAAGATTTTGATGTCTTTGACAAGAAATAGGCTTGGTAAAATGACACTTGGTGTCCTAGCTGTAGGACGTTGGAATACTTGACTAGATTTCAGATGGTTAAATCTAAGATATTGTTTAATGACTGATAAATATATCTTGGAACATAAATTTCAGCCTATATGTGCGGACATGTAAAAGGTTGAGATTAAAGTTCTGTACCGACCAGTTAAGTTCTTCCCCTCTAAGCTTATCAACCATGCATATGAGTAGAGATGGTTTTTTAAATTTGATTAGGCTGAATTTTCCCACAGGCATGACTTATGCCAAATAAAATTGCTTGAATCTCAAAACTGTAAACCTTCCAATTCCTCAGAAAACTGATCATTTGAGCTAATACTCTCCAGGAGAGAGAGGACCCCACTGACCATAGCAGCTTAGGCTAGGTTCACATTTGCAGGTGGCCGAGCTGCTGTTCAGTGGAGAGAGAGATCCATGTTGACCAGAAAAGCTTACAATCCCCAGGAGAGAGACTTACCCAGTGACTCTAGAGATGGAATATTACTCTGTTGCATAAACTGCGAACTGCCAATGTACTAATCATCATTGTACAAGTTATAATAATCCGCTAAATATCATAGCAGTAGGGCATTATAGAGAAACCCACGTGGCTATGCAAAAGACCTTAGCCCAAATCTTGATGTTTCAGCAATGAGGGAAATGGTGCCAACAAACTGTGAATTTCAGGAATATCGTCTTAAACTAATTCCTCCATGGATTAACCCGCTCATCTCTACTTATTAACCTCACTTTAGGCACTGGGGGCACAGTTATTCGGGAATAGAAAAATAATTTGTTCCCTCATTCACTACGCCACTACTGTTGTAAACCGTTGTCATTTATTTTAAATCTAACTTTATGCAATTATTCTATTTTAATGATATCATTAAAATATAAAGAAGATTTAGAGACTATGTAAAATGTCAAAAGAAACTCACCAAGGGTGGCATCTGAATAGCATGTGCTGTTTTTATAGTACTGCTTATTATTATTGGCACCCAGGAAGTTTATAATGTGAAATATCTGAAATATCTCCTGAAGAAAATGAATCAAGTAATACAGTTTTTTTTTCTTTGCATAGAGCTCTTGTGGTAAATACAAAAGATCAAAATGATAAACAATAATTAAAAACAAAAAACAATGGGAGGGAAAAATAGAAAAACCTAAAGCTGACACTGGTATTGGCACCCTTTACATTATCCGCTTCGTGACCGCCGATGGAAGATAAACATCGGCGCTAGCAGGACTTTGTGCAGTGCTGACGTTTGTCTACGGTCGGTGGTTTTGTGCTGATCGGGACTCCATGTACCTTATAATGAGGGGATCCTGGTGCAGGAAACCATGATTAATTGTCGGTGTACATGTGACATGAATTGGCCAATGAATGTTGACTTTAGTGTTTTAAAAAGCCTCATGATAGGCCCTGTTCCTTTGTCAAAAAGTTGAAAACAAAGGAGCTGTCTGAGGACATCAGAACTGCTATTATTAGTAAACACAAGACTTCCAAAGGGCATAAGGCCATCTCCAAGGACCTTGGTATCATAGTTTCAACAGTTTGCAATGTTATTAAGAAGTTTACCTAGCATGTGCCCTGTAAGAACCTCCCTGGATATGGGGGAAAGAGGAAAATTGACAAGAGATGTCTTCTAAGGTTGGTGGAAAAGAACACCACATCATACATCCAAAGACCTGAAGGCCAACCTGGAACAGTCTTGGGTCATGGTTTCCACAAGTAGCATATGCCACTAACTAAACCAAGCAGAGATTTATGGTCAACGGTCAAGGAAAAAACCATGGCTGAAGAAAAGACATAAAAAGGAATGACTGATACTTCCCAAAGAATACCTTGACAAACCACAATCCTTCAAGGAAAATGTTCTGTGCACAGATCAAACAAAAATAGAGCTTTTGACCAATACAAATCAACAGTTTATTTACATACAGCACAATGAAGCTTAAAGGGAAAATGACACCCTACCAACAGTTAAGCATGGTGAAGGATCCATAATGCTGGGTTACTTATCTGTGCCTGGTACTCAGGGCCTTCACTATATCACAGGAATCATGAGATCAGAAAATTATCACAAGATTTTAGAGTGAAATGTTCCACCCAGTGTAAGAAAACTTGGTATGAGTCGAAAATTATGGGTCCTCCAGCAAAACAATGACCCAAAGCACACATACAAAAGTGCACAGGAATGGTTGAAGAAGAAAAAAATGACCTCAATCTTGAAATCCATCATTGGAAAAAAGAACCCTGCAAACATTCAAGAGCTTGAATAAACTGCAAAGGAAAAGTGGGAGAAAATACCAGCTGAATCATAGAATCATAGAATCATAGAATCGTAGAGTTGGAAGGGACCTCCTGGGCCATCTGGTCCAACCCCCTGCTCAAAGCAGGATTCGCTAAATCATCCCAGTCAGATGTCTGTCCAGCCTCTGTTTGAAGACTTCCATTGAAGGAGAACTCACCACTTCTCGTGGCAGCCTGTTCCACTCATTGATCACTCTAATTGTCAAAAAGTTTTTTCTAATATCTAATCTGTGTCTCCTCCCATTCAGTTTCATCCCATTGCTTCTAGTCTTTCCTTGTGCAAATGAGAATAAAGTTGATCCTTCTACAATGTGACAGCCCTTTAGATATTTGTAGACAGCTATTAAGTCTCCTCTCAGTCTTCTCTTTTGCAAACTAAACATTCCCAAATCCTGCAACCTTTCCTCATAAGACAGGGTTTGCAGACCGGTCACCATTCTGGTCGCTCTTTTCTGAACTTGCTCCAGTTTGTTGATGTCTTTTTTAAAATGTGGTGCCCAAAACTGGACACAATATTCCAGATGAGGTCTGACCAAAGAGGAGTAGAGGGAAATAATGACTTCACGTGATCTAGACTGTATGCTTCTGTTAATACATCCTAGAATTGCATTTGCCTTTTTTGCTGCTGCATCACACTGTTGACTCATATTCAGTCTGTGATCTATTAGTATACCCAAGTCTTTTTCACATGTGCTGTCACTTAGCCCTATTCCTCCCATTCTGTATATGCTTTTTTTCATTTTTATTGCCCAGATGTAGTACTTTGCATTTCTCCCTGTTAAAAACCATTCTGTTAGTTGCTGCCCACTTCTCCAGTTTATTTAAATCTTTTTGAATCCTCTCTCTCTCTTCTCTAGTATTAGCTATCCCTCCTAGCTTTGTGTCATCAGCAAATTTAATCAGTTTACCCTCAATTCCTTCATTTAAATCATTGATAAAGATGTTGAACAATACAGGGCCCAGGACAGAGCCCTGTGGTACCCCACTTGAGACATTCTTCCAACTGGATGTGCAGCCATTTACGACCACTCTTTGGGTCCGATCACTAAGCCAGTTATGAATCCACCTAACAGTTGCCTTGTCCATTCCATACTTAGTCATTTTTTCAATAAGGATTGTATGAGAGACTTTGTCAAATGCTTTGTTGAAGTCAAGATATACTATATCTACAGCATTTCCTTGATCCACCCAATCAGTAATACCGTCATAGAAGGAAATTAAATTAGTCTGACATGACTTATTAGTTACAAACCCATGCTGACTCTGCTTAATCACTTCATTCTTATCCAGGTATTGACATACATGTTGTTTAATAATTTGTTCAAAGATCTTTCCTGGTATAGAAGTCAGACTCACCGGCCTATAGTTGCCTGGGTCCACCTTCTTCCCCTTTTTGAAGATAGGAACAACATTTGCTCTTCTCCAGTCTTCTGGCACTTCTCCTGTTCTCCAAGAATTTTCAAAGATTATGGAGAGGGGTTCAAAAATTTCTTCTGCTATCTCCTTCAGTACTCTGGGGTGCAATTCATCTGGACCTGGAGACTTGAATTCATTTAGGTTAGCTAAGTGTTTCCTCACTATCTTTCTGTTTATAGATATCCTGGATTCTTCTATTCCCTTAATAGGACAGTGAATAACAGTTGATGTTACATTTCCTTTCTGAGAGAAAACAGATGCAAAATAGGAATTTAAAAGTTCAGCCTTCTCAACATCCTGTCTTACCATTTCATCATTTTCATCCTGTAAAAATCCTATAGCATCTTTGACTTTTCTTTTACTTTTGACATATCCCCAAAATCCTTTATTATTGCTTTTGACATCTCTTGCAAGCCTCAATTCATTTTCAGCTTTAGATAATCTGATTTGTGCCCTGCAGGTTCTGCAGACAGCATTATATTCTTCTTTAGATATGCCTCCCTCTTTCCATTTTATAAACTTTTTTTCTTCCTTTTTAGCATGTGCTTAAGTTCTGTGTTCATCCTTCCTGGTTTCCTTAAATGCTTCCTATTCTTCTCTCTTTTCGGAATTGTTAACAACTGTGCTTTGAGAATTTCATTTTTCAAGATTTCCCATCCTTCCTGGACATTTTTGTCTTTAAGGATATCCAGCCATTGGATCCCTCCAATTCTCTTTCTGAATCCCTTAAAATCTGCCTTTCTGAAATCTAACCTTGACGTCTGAGTCTTCACAGGTCTTCCGCCTCTAGTTATCCAAAATTCTAAAAAAGCATGGTCGCTACCTCCTAGGGTCCCAGCCACTTTTACCTCCTCAACCATTTCCTCCCTGTTTATAAGAATTAGATCCAAGGTAGCAGTTCCCCTTGTTTTCTCCCTTACCTTTTGGAAGATAAAGTTGTCAGCAAGAAAGGATAAGAATTTCCTTGTCCTGTTAGTTTTGCCTGAGAGAGATTCCCAACAAATGTCTGGATAGTTGAAATCTCCCATGACAACTATGTCATATTTTTTGGAGAACTTGGCCATTTGATGCATAAAGAGTTCATCCATATCTTCAGCTTGCACAGGCGGCCTGTAGTAAATGCCTACAATGGTGTCCTTTCCATTGTTCTGTCCTTGTATTCTTACCCAAACAGTTTCCACAGAACTCCCAGTCTCTGAAGCTTCAATCTCTGTGCAGATATATGCGTTTCTAACATACAATGCGACACCCCCTCCTCGTTTATCAAGTCTGTTTCTTGCAAATAAGTTGTATCCTTCTAGTCTTGTATTCCAATCATGTGTATTGTCCCACCAAGTTTCAGTGATTCCAATGACATCATATTTCTTTTCCTGTGTTAGTAGTTCCAATTCTCCTTGTTTGTTGCCCATGCTTTGTGCATTAGTATAGAAACATTTTAGTTTGTGATTGGTTTCTCTTTCTCCAATATTTTTATTAATTAGATTCTTTCGTCTTTGTTCTTCCTTTCCACTTCTAATAGCAAAGTTCTCAATAGCATTTGTCAGGTGTATGGCTTTTTCTGGTCTTTTGCTTCCCTTCCCACGTTGTTCTAGTTTAAAGCTCTCCTTACAAGTGTAGCAAGGCGACTTCCAAATACCTGCTTTCCAGTCTTCGTAAGGTGCACCCCATCTCTAGCAAGTAGTCCATCGTATAAGTAGTTCACTCCGTGATCCAGAAATCCAAATCGTTGCTGACGGCACCATCGACGTAGCCAGTTGTTCACCTGCAGAATCTTATTCCACCACCTTGTTCCATGGCCATCCACTGGGAGGATGGAAGAGAAGACCACCTGCGCTCCCAGTTCTTTCACTTTCTTGCCTAAGTCTTCAAAGTCTCTGCAGATGGTTTCCAGGTCGTCACTGAGAAGTGATAGAGGCTTATTCATGGCTACAAGAAGCGTTTGGAGGCTGTCATCAATGCCTAAGGGTGTACAACCAAGTTTTAATTATTGGTGTCTTTATTGCTATTTATTCTGTTTCTTCTCTGAAATTGCCACATGTACAGTAAGTTGAAAAGCAATGTTTTATTGATGCATTACTTTTGGACCATGATTAAAAAATCTTTAGGAATTAACTTTGAAACATTTCCATTTATTTCTGAACATATTGTAATGTTTATGAAAAAAAAAATTAGTGCCAATAACAATGAGCAGGACTGTATATGATGTTCATCAAAATAAAATAAATGGCATTATGTAACATTTAGCATGCCAATCGAAAACCCAAATTCTCTCTTAATAATTAATAATGTCAGCATGATCAGTGGGTTTCTAGAACTAACAGATAAAGATGGCGACTACTTTTGCAATGAAGAATATAGAGAACATGAGGATTGAAATCAGAAACACCTAATTCCATGTTCTCCTGATAGGTGCGAGTGTCACCTTAAAGATTCTCACGTATTAGGCCTTTTATAGATATTTTGTTAATGTGCTATAAATATTTAATATTCTGAATAAAGATTTTGCAGCTCACAGTACATATTTACTGTATATTGGATATTTTTTGGTGCATGGATTAAACAGTAGTTTGCCAACATCTTTATCACAACTTGATAAATTTGGTGAGTAGACTGTTTAGTCTCACTTTTTACTAAACATTATGGTATAATATGTGACAGTGGGCACCAAAAATTTATAAAAATTTTGACACAAATTTCTGTCACATGCTAAGTCATTATATTAACACCATCATTTATTATTGTGTCTCTGTTTTTATGGCAATGTGACATCAAGATAACTCAGAGTTCTGATTCGCTATCAATTCAGTGACATTTGAGCAGCAACAAATATTAATGCTTATGATCTTGACAGGATTGACTATTTAAAAACTATTACAAGACACTAAAGGAATCTAAAGGAATCATTATACTGATGACTCTATTGGATTATGTGTACATGCAACTAACAAGATTCACATGGAGTCCATGACCCGATGAGATTCGAGAACATGTCATTGTCATGATATTTGATCCCCATGTCTGTCACTGCCCTTCTAATTCTTTTTGTACCTATGTGCTCTAAGGCCTCTCTGAATGTCATCCCGCTTCCAACCACTACCTTCTGGCTGAGTCCTCTGGTACTGTCTTTTACTTTCACTGACTCGTGGTTTGCTCAACATCTGCATTGGCCTTTTGCATATTTACACTATTTAGGTCACCCTCAGTCATCTTTTTGCTGTTTGTCTATTTCACCCAATGCTTTACCTTCTGGTATACCCCAGTAATAATGATTCCATAAGTAAATTAACCTGTTTTCAATCACTGGACTCATACTGGACTCATACTAACTCACTTACATACACTGATTTCCAGCCAAAAGAGATGGGCGGACCTCTGGATGTTGGGGTCCGATGGGTTCGGCCAAACAGTTTTAAAAAATTGGGTTTAGTTGCCAGAACAGTGCACAGATACGAACCTAAACCTATTTCCCATTCACTTGAATGGGGGCCCAAACATACAGTGCTTGCCACGCTGTCAGGTGCATGACAGGGTTGAAAACACTGCCTCTGATTGTCTGTAAAATCATTACCGCCAGACAGACAGCCGCGGTTGCCACACTGTCAAATAAGAAAGTAAGCCCGCATCTGTAATCTGAGGAAATTAATTTACCTCCAGTCATTGGCACCGGATGACGGGACTACAGCTCCCATCAGTCGACGGCTGTTGCCGCTAATAACAGCGAAAGCAGGTGGTGACTGATGGGAGTATTTATCAGCCGCTGCCTACTCTCTAAATAAATAATGTGCCAATTCTGGTGCTTTGCTCAGCTTTTCCTGCTTGCCCTGTGGAGGTGGCAAGTGAGGCTCATATTTGTGGGGTCAATGTCATCTTTTTATTATACCACACAAACCATCCATCAATGCCATAATTAGGCATAAAAACTGAGGTCAAGAGTTTTTTTATATATATATAAATAATTTTATTCAATCAGCAAAATTGCAAAGATTTAAAAGAATACCGCTTACCAAGCAAGTAAAGAGGAAAATTTCATAACAGTAGTTATATTCAATATAAAAAACATCAAAAAGATCAATTTTATGGGCAAAAAGGAGAGTATAAGACAAATAAAGTGCAATTGTTCTATAATGTTAAAGTACCAATAGTCCAATAATATAGTAATGACTACATAATAAAGTGACAGTGCATACAAAGACTATTTAAATGACAAAAAAGGGAGCCTTTTTAGTATAAATAACTGAAAAAAATAAGGTGCCAGTGCACAAAAAGTGCTATTTCAATAAGCCCTCAGAAAAATACCCTATTACACATATATTGAATATGCATCACCACCGTTCCAATTTGAATTTGGACCGCTGATCGGCGGTACCAAGTGTTTCACAAAGCTAGATTTAGCACAAAAATTAAAGTGTATGAAACTGGAATACGGTAACTTACATGTAATGAAATTAAACCCCGCCTGCGGTGACATCAAGCCAATTTCCTTTTTATTTAAATTAAAAGACTTTATTCTGGCTGTGTGTTTATTCACAATATAACTATAGGATTAGTAATGGAAAGGCATCTTACATGCGCTTCTCCATTAATAATCTGTGGACTTCAAGACACTGGACAATACAAAGGTGACATCAACCACCAAAAATATATGAACCCCACTTAACACCGCTGCCACAGGGCAAGTGGAAAGAGCCAGGCGAAAAGCAAGAATTGGCTCATCTAATAGATGCGCCTTTTCTGGGCAGCTTTGGTCTGCTATTTTTAGGCTTGGGGGTGCAATATTCATGGCCTTTTACCAGCCTAAAAATACCAGCCCCCAGTTGTCTGTTTTAGCTTGGCTGGTTGTCAAAAATGCCTTTTTTAATTATTTCAGTAAATTAAAAAACGTCATGGGGACCCATCTATTCTTGATAACCAACATTGCTAAAGCTGACAACTGAGAGTTGCAACCCGCAGCTGTCATTTTTGTCTGACTGGTAATCAAAAATACAGGAGAACCCACACCTTTTTTTTATTTATTTATTTAGAGCCCAGGCGGCATAGCCTGATGAAGACTCGCATTAGCGGTGCATGCTCTCGCTGCTATTAATGGCAGCAGGCGTAGGCTGATGGAAGCAGTAGTCCCATCAGCCAACGCCATTGACCAGAGGTAAACTTTTTGCCTCCAATTACAGCTGCGGGCTCAAAGAACGCGTGGGACCTGCAGTTTTCTGACCAAGGGTAGGGGTAATGATTTTACCGCTGATCAGAGGCAGTGTTTGCAGTGCTGTCATACACATAACAGCACGATAAACATGGGGTGGTCAGGGGGCTGAATCTAAACATTTACAGGGACTCCTTGGTGAAATGTGCTTTTGGTGTCTATGCCCTAACAGTAGGTCTTTGAAATAGACACCAAAATTTACTGTTCAGGTAAGCCCATCTCTATCTGTCAAAGCATCCTTAATTCATGCACTAACCTTTTCTGCAGTTCAGTACGAAATGTTTTAGAAAAAAATATATTTATAATTTTATTTAGAATTTATATTTAGAATTATATTTATAACAACTCACTTTAGATCAGTCTAAACCTTACCTACTCATAGATGCTCAATGGATTAAGCTGATAGCATTGGGCTAAAGTATAGTGCTTCAGACGTCGATATTTTGGCAAATATATAATGCTCATTTAGCAAGAATGTCTTACTGTACCTTAAAATCTGCAAACAACTCTTACTGTTGCTCTCATTCATTCTTGCTTTGACTAATGCAACAATTTACCATTCTCCCTATTAGAGATGAGCAAACGTGTTTGGAAAATGTTCGCCAATTTCAAAATCAGCACTAACGTAGCACATTCAGATTCATCTTTGCTTTCACAAGCATTTTTACTCAAAGTCGGCAAAATTCAGTCACATTTCGGAAAATCATCGTGTTTCCACTAATGCTTTTTTATTGCTTTAGCTAGGATATTGGTGCTGTATGATGAGCTCATAGGACAGATGCATGTCTTTGATGAGGGGAGTGGAGGTTGAGAGGTTAGAGCTGTCTGTGGAATGGTTAGAGCAGCATGTGGAGAGGTTAAAAGAGTGGAGTGCTATTTTTTTCTCACTTAACTTTATGTGTGTTGATTCCGGCAGGCAAACATGGCGCAGAAACTATCCACAACGTCATGACACAAGGTCTTCTGTGATTGGCTGCTGAAGTCACATGTCCCTGGCCATATAAAAAGAGGATATCTTGTTTTGCTTGCGCCATTGTCTCGGAGTCACAGTGCAGAAAGGTCACTCCTGCGTTAGTGCTCCTGCTGAAAGTGAACTTCTCAGTTAAATAGATAGAATCCTGTCCTGTGTTAAATCGATCTTCCAACGTCAAAGTAGATTGTGCAGAAAACAGCGTGGATGTCTCCAGAGTCCCCATTTGCTACTCCAAATAATTGTTGTGCTAAAACTGTGTTTCAGTGGAAAAATTTCAGAAGTTCAGATTTCCACTTAAAAATTGTTAGGCCTAATTATTGTGGTGCAGCAACAAGGCCCAATTAGCTACCCTAAATAGTTTGTGATAAAACTGTGTTTCAGTGGCAAATCAGAAGGCCAGATTTACACTTGAAAATCGTTAAGCCTTTTACAGTCCCCCAGTACCAGTTGCCCAGTCTCCATTACTTCTCTAAGAAAGTTGCACCTGCGCTACACAAATATGTCGCTGACAACATCATCCATTACCTGAAAAAATCTTTGTCTGCAAGGGTGCATTCCACCGCTGACACCTGGACAAGTAAGCATGAGGGGCATTACAGCTCATGGGCTGGGCACTTGGTGACTCTTGTGGCTGTGGGTGCAGGTGGTAAAGGGGCTGCTCCATAAGTCTTTGAATCCCCAAGGTTTGCAGGACAAACCTCTGTGTCTAACAGTTCCTCCACTGCTACTGACTCCTCCACCTCTTCTAGGTCCTTCACCTGTGCCCCCAACCTCTCCCTTAATGAGATAAGTGTTCCAACAGTACAGATGGAATCTCCCCCACCTCTGTACTGTGCAGCCATGGCTCACAGCCATCAGGCAGTGTATAAATAGATATGACTTGGAGATCGCAGTCACATAGCTCAAGAGTTGGAGACAGCTATAAAGGCCATGTTAGAGCAATGGCTGTCTCCACTAAACCTGAAGCCAGGGAAGGCCGTGTGCGATAACGGTGCAAACTAGGTGATGGCCCTACACCGTGGCAACCTCATACACATGTCTTGCATGTCTCACATCCTCAAACTGCTAATACAGCATTTTCTCTGTCACTATCCTGGCCTGTATGCTCTACTGCAGAAACCATTGTCGCTGTGTGCTCACTTACAATGATCGCACACTGCAGGTTATCGACTAGCATCACTACAGAGGTTAATCGTTTGATTAGTGATGTTCCGACATGGTAGAATTCCACTCTGCACATGTTGCAGCTGTTGCAGCAGTGTTGAGCCCTGGTGCAGTATGTCCATTTGCATAACCTAGGAAAACACAGTCTGGACGTGGTGCAAATCAAGCTTGTGTTGTGGACACAGATGTAGGACCTCTGCACCTTCTACACAGTTTTGAAATGGCTACTAATGTTAGTGATGACAATGCCATCATCAGCATCACTATTCCAGTCATCTACATGCAGGAGCACACTTTGAATAGTCTGCGTGAGGACGTGATGGTCATAGATGAAGAGGCAGAAGCAGAGGAGGATGATGAAGAGACAACAATATCTCAAATTTCCGGACTGTCGTCACACAGGAGGGTGTCATGGGAGAGTGGCTTACAGTGATTAAGGGGGGTTCATGGTAAAAGGCAAACTGTTAGTGAAGATGCAGGCGCTGAAGAACAAATTTAAGAGGACGAAGTGATGGATGGGCAACAATCAGGAGAAGAGGAAAATGATCCACTCTCTGTTTACCATGGTTGGTGGGGGAAGGAGGAAGCAAGCTTGGACTTGGACCTCAAGGAAGCCCCCGATACATGAGCACCTTCTTGCTGTACTATCTTCAACATGATGCCCATATTGTTAGGGTTAAAAATAGTGACATGGTACATTAATTTCAGTAAACATACAGTATATATTATGTTTCTAGAGAAAAATATCTAACCTATTCCTAAATATATTGTCACTTTTGTTAATTTACACTAGTATACTGTGTGGTAATCAAGAAATAATTAGAATCTAATAATTCATGGTCTTAACATGTTTTTGAAAAAATATTTGATGCCTAGAAATAATTATCTGCACTTAAAGCAATAAATACATTTTTTTTTTACAATTCTCAAAAGGGTTTAAAAAAACTCATACATTTTTATGCAGGATATGATTAACCAGTCCATCTACTGTGATGGAAAAGGTTAGTGTAACCTGCAAATTAGGTAATGTAAATGGATCAGGAATTAGATTGGAGGTGTTAGACGAACCATGGCAGAGAGAAGCGAGAATGAATATTGGAATATCTCATTACATGGCATCTATGCACTCAACTGAAGATACAATGGGACAATGTATTTATAGATCATAATGAGCCAATAACCATCTGCTTCACTTTGCATGTTTATATCTCCGTATTTTCCCTCCTTCCATTATATATTGTTTCCAGAATAATGTCTGAAACTGAACACAGAATGAGGAGTATACTTTTTTAGTTTGTTTATATTCCACATTGGTAACAAAATATACTGCATATTTTTGTGCCACGTTTACGCTAAAAGTAAAATTCACTGAGTGAGTTCCAACAGGTATTCTGATTGATAAATTCACGGCATATCTAGGTTTTCATATGAGAGGGCACAATACAAATGCATTAGGATGATCAGCCTTAGGCCTTAGGCTGGAGTCACACTAGTGTACGGCATCTGATGCGAGAGCATTGTATGCCATATGTTAATGACCCTCGTCTCCTGCTCTGCTGCGAGCGGGAGCTGAGTGTCCTGCTACTGTGCTCCGAGCCTCTCGCACAGAGAGAATAGGAGCACAGCTGTGGAGTAGGTGGAGAAAGTACTTTCTCCATCTCCTCCCTGTGGGCATTGGCGAATATCACACTGATATCCAAGTGATGTGCATTGTGTCTCTCGCACCTATAGACTTATATGAGTGGGAGTGAGCCGAGACTCAGCCGAGTCTCGGTGCCGATTGCAGCATGCTGCGATTGTTCTCGCATGCCGATTTGGCATGAGAAATACTATACGATACACTTTATTGATCCAGAGGGAAATTATGGTATCACAGCAGCATTACAACAGCATTACAAACAAAACATTACGAACAGCATTAATACATTACATTACAAACAGCATTACATAGAGTAATTACTGGACACAGATCCTGTACATGACTAACCACAATATGTAACAAACAAAGGTACACAAGTCTGAGCAGGGGGTTGGACCAGATGGCCCAGGAGGTCCCTTCCAACTCTACGATTCTATGATTCTAAGTCTCTGATCCTTTACATTAGTGCGCTGGCCCTAGGTCATAGCCATCTTTCACCCTTAGTGAATTGTTATACATCCCCATAGCAGTAGGCACAAACGATTTCCTGTATTTCTCTTTCTTGCACCTTAGTAGGATTAGACAGCTGCTGAATGTGCTCTTCTGATTCAAGAACAGCCCATATAGTGGGTGTGTATTATTGTTCATTATAGCCCTGCACTTCTTTTGAATCCTATCTTCCACTACCTCTTCAAAAGAGTCAAGATGGAGGCCAACAGCCACGCTTGCCTTCTTGATAAGTTTGTTGAGCTTATTGGCGTCAGCTACTCACACACTACTGCCCCAGCAAATGATAGCAGAAAAGATGGAGCTTGCTACAACGGACTGGTAGAACATTTCCAGCATTTTACTGCACACATTGAATGACCTGAGCTTCCGCATAAAGTACAGTCTGCTCATTCCCTTCTTGTGAATCTTCTCTGTATGACACCTCCAATCAAGCTTGCTGTCAAGGTGAACCCCCAAATATTTTTAGGTCTAACCATCTCCACCTCCTGGCCACCAATAGTGATCGGTGAGTAGTCATCTTTTTTCCTTCTATAACTCACCACCATCTCCTTGGTTTTCTTTACATTTAGTTCTAGACAGTTAGTCTGGCACCAATCCACAAAGTCAGAAACCACCCTTCTATATTCCTCCACACCCAGGTCCCCCACAATGCCCCCTACAATCACAGAGTCATCTGAGAATTTTTGGAGGTGATAGAAATCAGATTTATACTGAAAGTCAGCTGTATACAATGTGAAGAGGAAGGGTGACAGCACTGTACCCTGAGGGGCTCCCACACTGCTCCGTACACTGCCAGATACCACCTCCCCGATCCTTACAAACTGCGGCCTGTCCGTCAGGTAGTCGCTAATCCAGTTCACCATCCCCTCATCCACTGCCATATCAGTCAACTTATTTTGTAATAAGAGCGGCTGTAAGGTATTGAAAGCACTAGAGAAGTCAAAGAACATGGCACGCACTGCAGTTCCATCATTGTCCAAGAATGAATGCATTGTATGTAGCAGAGACACTATAGCATCATCCACCCCCCAATCTCTGCTGGTACGCAAACTGCAGGGGGTCAGTTTAGGCCATCACCCTTGGGCGCAGGTAGGTAAGTACTATTCTCTACAATGACTTCATAGCATGCAATGTTAAGGCCACTGGACGATAGTTGTGTAGGGAAGTTGGAAAGGTGATCTTGGGAAACGGCACCAGGCAGGTGGTCTTCCACAGCACTGGTATTCTCTGAGATTGTAGGCTCCTGTTAAACAGGAGCTGAAAGACATAACATAGTTGGTTTGCACACACTTTTAGGACACGTGGACTGAGGCCATCAGGCCCAGTTGCTTTGCCAATGACTAGTTTAAAAAACTGTTTCCTCACATCACTTGGGGAGACAGTGAAAGCAGACAGTTCATCACCCAAATTCAATGCTGCCAATAATTCCTCAGCTCTATCCCTCATTCCTGATGACGCAGCACATGTGTTGGTAAATCTGATGTGATCTGCCCCATAGATTAACACTGGGCCGAGTGCTAACAATGTTTTCTGGCATAGCACTCGCCCGTATTTTACGGTAGTGTGACTCCGGCCTAAAACTTCAGCTACAAGATTGTCAAGTTTTTTAAGAATATGTTGCTTATGTTTAATGTTGCATGAATAAAAGCATACCTTAGAATTTTTTTTCTACTTTATGTTCCTGTCTGTGAAATATAAGGGATAATGTATAAACACATCTGGATGTTAGTAAACAAAATAAATGTTAGAATCAACTATATAGTTTTCAGGTAAAAACAGAATATCATTTTAAGTATTTAAGTTTTTTAATGCACATCTTAAGGGCAAAACACAAAATATTCAAAATCCTTTGCATATTTTCTCTTAGGCCGGGGTCACACTTGCGAGTGCAATGCAAGAAACTTGCGCAAGTCTCTCACATCAATACCCGGTATTGCCACCGGCACTCGGGCAGAGCGTTCAGCTAGATAGAAATACATGCAGCCGCACATTCCGATCCCGAGTGCTGGTGGCAGTGCCAGGTATTCATGCACTCGCAAGTGTGACCTCGGCCTTAATATGCCACTCATGAATGCCTATGAATGCTATTTTTTGTGAAAATTTGCATTCTTTAATTTTATTGTATGAGCATACATTATCAGACACAATACAAAAGAATAACTTGCGCAAAAATAGTTTAAACTAAATATCCACATTTGATTGTAATTTGCTATTTGGTCTGAAAATGTAATATCTAGTATGTCTGTGAATAGTTTGTTAGTTTGGCTTCATTTGTACAGTATATAAAGCCTTTCTATTATATACATATTCACATTGAGCAGGGTTTCATTCCTGCTACATTAATTATAAAAGCATCACAGAAAAAGAAACAACCTTACTAACACACAGCAGGATGCAGCACACCACCAGCAAACCTACCAATTCATTGAAGGTGTGTCTGCCTAGTATTAAAAATGCACACATATGAGGTTTCCATAGGGCACCAGTCACACATGTAGGTGTGGTGCACAGTGTCTGGCTTATAGCCTTTTGATGACTATTAGGTCAGCACTATAGAAATGCACCTCAGAAGGACAGACACCTCAAATTCCCCAACTAACACTAAAATACCTGGCTGCGTCCTTCATAAAAATGAAAAAATATGCAATCGAAAGATGAAAAATTATGTATAAAGTAGATAAGGTATTAGTTGACATTTGTCCAAAAGACACAAGCTTGCAACCTACGTCAAGGGTCCTCATACTTCCAAATTTCTGCAATAAATTGACAAACATTTCACATAAGACATAAGTTCATTTTATTTGTACAGTATATTTACTCCTTACATTATGTACATATCCACTATGAGCAGGGTTTAGCTCCTGCTACATTAATTCTAAAAACATGCTGATATTGAAGGTACTGTATTTGCAAGTTCAACTCCAGGCTTTTACTAAAACTGCTGTGATTAGCTCTGAAGTTTAACATTTTACCTGGCCATACACATTGGATGGCTTTGAGGAGAATGATGCTTCAGGCGATCGTTTGACCTATAGCAATCTTAGCCAAGACTCCCATACAGAGGAGAACTTGTGCATCCGAGCTCCTGTATTTTTTATGGGAAAGCTATCAACTGACTCTTTGACTGTCAGCTTATCTCAGGGAGAACAATGTGATCGGCAGTCCAAAATCAGACACGCTCAATCGACATCTCTCATAACCATCAGTCGACTGGTACTCATTTACACATCAGTATCGGCCAAACCCATCGATATCGGTGGGTTCATCTGACATTTGTCTAATGTGTATATGTGATCATAGGTGCCTTAGTTTATAGTAACCATCAAATCTAAGGGATTAGATAGATAATGGAGGCCTATTTGCCCACTAACAATGACCCCTATAGGACTAAGCTCATAGGCATAATACACTGGAATATGTCTGTATTACAGTGTATTGTTGAGTCAATCAGAATTACAAAAGTTCATGTACTCTAATGGTACTAAAATATTCTAGAAAAAGTTGATAAAAGGTTCAAATAAATAAAAGCAAGAGACAAAATAATCCCCCATCAACTGATTTATTATAAAAAAATTTTTACCACTTAAAAAATATGTCTAATCAATATCACAATGTTAGTGACTGCACCTGCTGAATAATATCATCTCAGAATATGGTGACACAAAAAACAAATATTTGTTTGCTTATTTCTTTCAATGTTTTTATTGTGAAGAAATAGCAAGAAGTAACATATATTTGGAAATGCTCTAACAATAAAGACAGACAGAAAATTAACATCTCACCAATAATGCATGATAAATGCAATACAAATGCCCTATTTAACAGAATTAAAATACTTTAAACTTACAGGAGATATATACTAATGGTACACCTAGATTAAAATTAGGGAGTTTAATTAACTTTGTACATAGAAGTGGAAGTTGTTTTTAGCAGTAATCCAGCAAGACCGTCATCAGCTTAGGTTTGGTGCTGTGAGGCTACGCGGATGGTGTGATATAGCTCCTTCAGCTTCTGATCCAACCTGTACTCGATACTGTTCTGTAGCAATGTCACCCATCCTTCTGAGGTTCATGGTGTTTTGTAGTAGCAACAACTAGGATGTTCATGCACAGTTGGTCATGCTGTTTTCCTTATCTTTTTTTCCTATTTTAACCTTCAATAGACTTAAAAATATCTCCAAATTGAATGATTTGTGTTGGCAATAAGGAAAATAGACAGCAAACGTCTGCTAAGCTAAATGATTGGCTGCAGGGATTACATGCTATAGTCATTGCCACTGGTACCATGTAAACAAAGACCTGAAGAAGCAGAAAAGAAGAGACACTTGGGTGGCAAAGAGAAAATAATGCAGATTTTTAGATTGTTACAGAGGCCAAGCCTATGTTACTCTAAACCTCTAAAACCCCCTTAAAGTCCTTGACAATTCAGTAAAGAGAACCAGGTATCAGGATCATGCATGTTAAGCTAAAGGTATAGGCATAAAGGCACAGTTGTACTGTTTTAATAGGTATTTTCATGTAGAAATGCATAGCCTGGTTGTTCTTTAATTATCATTAGAAATTTGGGAGCAAAAAGCCGTTCGTGCATTGGGGAGGGCCTGTGGGGGGGTACTGTGGGTAGGGTCTTCATCTCTACCACTTCTCCTCAACTGCCTCTGGTGATTGTAGCTTTTTACTGTTTAAAACTTTGCACCAGCGTCGTCCTAACCGCAGGTGGTGCTTAAGCACAATCATGTCCTGGTGTTCTTCAGGAAAATGGTGCCAGGGTTAGCACAAGCACAGATTTAGATGAGCTGAGATCTCAAACTGCCCATGCACATTATTAAATGTGCATTCATTGACAGCAGCTCCATTTTACTGAAGACTGCATCCAGATCAATCTGCGCAAGTGCCTCCCATGGGTGGGCCAGCATCTGTGCAAAATTTTAAACAGTATAAAGGTATGAACACCAGAGGCATCTGAGGGGACACAGCAGACATGAAGACCTTACTCACATTCCCCATCCCACAGGCCCGCCCCAATGCACGAAAATCTTATTGCACCCAAACGTCTTCTGATAATTGAAGAACAACCACGCTGCAGATTTCTACATTGAAGATACCTATTAAATTTGTAAAACAGCGCCTTTCCTTTATATTAACATGCCTGATCCCGATGATAGGTTCTTTTTAAAGGGGTTGTCCCATGAACAAAAAAATTTTAGTCAATAGATCTTGGAATAATAATAATTTCCACAATTGGATGTGTTTAAATAAAATGTCTATGTGCTGAGATAATCTTATACAAGTGCCTCTGCTGTGTACGGTGTAATGCCTGTGACAGACCGTGCAGGGACACACACAGCTCCTGGAAAGGGGAAGATGCCAAAAAGCATACAGGCATTACAACATGGGATCGCAAATAATTATTTCTTTGTCGTAAAAGAGTTTTTAAAAACAGGCAGGGAAATGCTTTATCTCACAAAAATAATCAGTTGTGATCCCATGCTGTGCTATCTGTATAGTCTCTTTTGCATCCTCCCCTGCCTAGGAGCTGTTGTACGATCAGACCATGTTCCTACACGGTCAGACACAGCCACCACACAGTACACAGCAGAGGCACATTTATAAGATTATCTGAGCACAGAAACATATTTTTAGACATTATTGTTATTATTATTATTATTATTATTATTATTATTATTATTATTGTTGTTATTATTAATAAAACAATTTTAAAAATAACTTTGTTAGTGGGAAAACCCTTTTATTGTAACAATGGTTGCAGCTAATAGCTATCTAATACACAAACAAACATCAAAGATGTTTCTTCAATAGGAAGCCTTCTTCTTGACAGCATCCAGACATTATTTTCATATATTGGACCACTTAAAAGTTACCATAAAAATAGATAAAAACAGAAGAAAAAAAACTATTAAATTAGTGCCATAGGAAAAAAGAAATTTTCTCAATTTTTGGTAAATTATATGTTAACTTACTGTGAAGTGCATTTTATAGCTTTATGCTTTTCTTAACTATGTTTAACACCAACTTTAAATAAGCTGTTCTTTTTGATTGTACAATTTTTATTATTAACCATTTTATTAACCCTTTCACCCCAAAGCTTGTTTTCACCTTCCTGACGACGCCAATTTTTTCAATTCTGACCACTGTCACTATGAAGTAATAACTCTTGAATGTTTCTACGAATTCCACTTATTCTGAAGTTTTCTTGTGACATATTGTAATTCATGATAGTGATGCAATTTATTTGATATGACTTTATTTGTGAAAAAGTAGGAAATTTGTTCAAAATTTTTAAAATTTTGCTATTTTCAAATTTTAATTTTTATGCCCTTAAATCAGAGTCATATCACACAAAATAGCTAACAAATAACATTTCTCACATGTCTACTTTACATCAGCAACATTTTTGAAACATATTTTTTTTTTTGCTAGGAAGTTTTATAAGGGTTAAAATTTGACCAGTAATTTCTCATTTTTGCAACACAATTTCCAAAACCATTTTTTAGGGACCACAACACATTTGAAGTGACATTGAGGGGCCTATATGACAGAAAATACCCAAAAGTGATATCATTATAAAAGTGTCACCCTAAAGATGGTCAAAACCACATTCAAGAAGTTTATTTACCCCTCATGAGCTTCACAGGAATTATTGGGATATGGAAGGAAAAGTGCATATTTAACTTTTTTCACAATTTTTCTTAATTTTACAAGTAAAACCTTTTTGCCTGTTTACACCCTTTTTGCCTCTTAACATATGTTATGTTAGTTGTTATTGACAGCAGAAAAATGATCCCTTAATACTCATAAACAGAAACTGCCATTTAACTTCCCTATAGGTTCCTGAAATCCTTGCTACATGCTTCGGTATAAGTAAAGCGGCCGCAAGAACATTGTAAAGGTCATAAGGCTAAACCACAAAGAAATGAAACCAAGATATGAATATCTAATGAAAATGAATACTAAAAATGAATAAAAAAGAAACTTATGTTTGTCTTCTAAGTGCCTTTTTTATTCATCAAAGTACATGTGAATGAGCCAAGCTGCAGTACTAAACAGTTAATTATATTATTCTTTCATACTTTAAGTTTTTTATATGAAAAAAGGTCATGAAAAAGTAAAGACATCAAGCTGTTTATTATTATTATTATTTAGCTGCTCAATCTTAACCCCTTAACGACCGCCGATACGCCTTTTAACGGCGGTAATTAAGGGTACTAAAACCACAGCGCCGTTAATTCACGGCGCTGTGTTTTAAGTGAATAGCGCCCCCCAGTGTCGGATTTTCTCCGGGGTCTCGGCTGCCAGGGGTAGCCGAGACCCCAGAGAACATGAATCGGTCAGTTTTTACCGACCCCCGCTTTTGCGATCGCCGTTATTAACCCTATAACGGCGACCGCAAAAAAAAAGCTGCAATTTTACATTTAATTTCTCTCTCCTCTGATGTGATCGTACATCAGAGGAGAGAGAAATAGGGTCCCCGATCCCCCCCGGTACCTCTCCGTGGCCCTCCGTCCCCTCCCGGTGGTCCCAAGTCCCGCCGGCATCCTCCGATGGGCGCCGCCATCTTGAAAATGGCGGGCGCATGCGCAGTGCGCCCGCAGGGAATCTGCCGGCTCCGGCTGGCAGATTCCATTCATTATTTTGATCACTATGATAAACGATCATAGTGATCAAAATAAAAAAAATAGTACATAACCCCCCCGTTTATCAGTCCCTTATATAGGCCAATATAATGAAATAAAGAAAATATTTTTTTTTTCAGTTTTCCATTAGGGTTAGGGTTAGGGTAGGGTTAGGGCTAGGGTTAGGGTAAGGGTAGGGTTAGGGCTAGGGTTAGGGTTAGGGTAGGGTTAGGGCTAGGGTTAGAGTTAGGGTAGGGTTAGGGTTAGGGTTAGGGTTGGGCTAGGGTTAGGGTTGGGCTAGGGTTAGGGTTAGGGTTGGGCTAGGGTTAGGGTTGGGCTAGGGTTAGGGTTGGGCTAGGGTTAGGGCTAGGGTTAGGGTTAGGGTTGTGCTAGGGCTAGGGTTAGGGCTCGGGTCACGACTAGGGTTAGAATTAGGGTTAGGGCGAACTAGAATTAGGGTTAGAATTAGGATTAGGGTTGGGATTAGGGTTAGTGTTGGGATTAGGGTTAGGGGTGTGTTGGGGTTAGGGTTGGAGCAAGAATTGAGGGGTTTCCACTATTTGCCAACTTTGGGGTTCTAAAAATTGGGGTCTAAAAAATCACTTTTATGGAAATAAAAAAAGACTTTTTATTTTCACGGCTCTGCGTTTATAAACTTTTGTGAAGCGCTTGGGGGATCAAAGTGCTCACCACACATCTAGATAAGTTCATTAGGGGGTCTAATTTCCAAAATGGGGTCACTTGTTTCCACTGTTTAGGCCCATCAGGGGCTCTGCAAGCGCAACATGATGCCCGCAGACCATTCCATCAAAGTCTGCATTCCAAAATGGCACTCCTTCCCTTCCGAGCTCTCCCATGCACCCAAACAGTGGTTCCCCCCCACATATGGGGTATCGGCGTACTCAGGACAAATCGCATAACAACTGTGCAGGTATTATTTCTCCTGTTACCCTTGTAAAAATAAAAATTTGGGGGCGAAAAGATCATTTTTGTGGAAAAAAAATGGATTTTTTATTTTCACGGCTCTACGTTATAAACTTCTGTGAAGCACTTGAAGGTTCAAAGTGCTCACCACACATCTAGATAAGTTCCTTAATGGGTCTAGTTTCCAAAATGGGGTCACTTGTGGGGGGTTTCCACTGTTTAGGCCCATCAGGGGCTCTGCAAGCGCAACATGATGCCCGCAGACCATTCCATCAAAGTCTGCATTCCAAAATGGCACTCCTTCCCTTCCGAGCTCTCCCATGCGCCCAAACAGTGGTTCCCCCCCACATATGGGGTATCAGCGTACTCAGGACAAATCGCATAACAACTGTGCAGGTATGATTCTCCTGTTACCCTTGTAAAAATAAAAATTTGGGGGCGAAAAGATCATTTTTGTGGAAAAAAAATGGATTTTTTATTTTCACGGCTCTACGTTATAAACTTCTGTGAAGCACTTGAAGGTTCAAAGTGCTCACCACACATCTAGATAAGTTCCTTAATGGGTCTAGTTTCCAAAATGGGGTCACTTGTGGGGGGTTTCCCCTGTTTAGGCCCATCAGGGGCTCTGCAAGCGCAACATGATGCCCGCAGACCATTCCATCAAAGTCTGCATTCCAAAATGGCACTCCTTCCCTTCCGAGCTCTCCCATGCGCCCAAACAGTGGTTCTCCCTCACAAATGGGGTATCGGCGTACTCAGGACAAATCGCATAACAACTGTGCAGGTATGATTTCTCCTGTTACCCTTGTAAAAAATAAAAATTTGGGGGCGAAAAGATCATCTTTGTGGAAAAAAATAGATTTCTTATTTTCACGGCTCTACGTTATAAACTTCTGTGAAGCCCTTGGGGGTTCAAAGTGCTCACCACACATCTAGATAAGTTCCTTAATGGGTCTAGTTTCCAAAATGGGGTCACTTGTTGGAGGTTTCCACTGTTTAGGCACATTAAGGGCTCTCCGAACGCAACATGGCATCCGATCTCAATTCCAGCCAATTCTGCGTTGAAAAAGTCAAACGGCGCTCCATCCCTTGCGAGCTCTGCCGTGTGCTGAAATAGTGGTTTACCCCCACATATAGGGTATCGGCGTATTCAGGAGAAATTGTACAACAAATTTTGTGGTTGATTTTCTCTTTTAACACTTGTGAAAATAAAAAAAATTGGTTCTGAAGTAAATTTTTTGCAAAAAAAAGTTAAATATTAATTTTTTCCTTCCACATTGCTTTAGTTCCTGTGAAGCACTTAAAGGGTTAATAAACTTCTTGAATGTGGTTTTGAGCACCTTGAGGGGTCTAGTGTTTAGAATGGTGCCACTTTTGGGTATTTTCTGTCATGTACACCCCTCAAAATGACTTTAAATATGATGTGGTCCCTAAAAAAAATGGTTTTGCAAATTTTGTTGTAAAAATGAGAAATCGCTGGTCAGCTTTTAACCCTTATAACTTCCTAACAAAAAAAAAATCAGCGGGATCCATTAAAGCGTTCCAGAGTTATAACCTCATAAAGGGACTGTGGTCAGAATTGTAAAAATTGGCCTGGTCATTAAGCTGCAAACTGGCTCTGTCACTAAGGGGTTAAGCTATGGTGACTGGATGAACGTAGGAAGATCAATCTTGTGCAAGTCCATAAGGTCCACTATAACCATCTCCACCAATATCTTGATTTGTAGTTGCTGGTTTTCCTGTTCACCTTGTTCTTTCTATTCTTGCTCTCTTCATATGATGGATCCAAAGTAGGCAAGTTGTAACTTGGTGACGCTTGTTTTGAGTGACACATCGGGCTTGATTTGTTCCAAAATTGATTTGTTCTCCTGGCCCTCCACGGTATTGATAACCTCCTTCCACAGCACCTTATTTCAAAGGCGTCAAATCTTCTTCTGTCTTGTTTCTTTAACGACCAGGTTTTGCAACTGTATGTTAGTAAAGAAAAGACCAAACTATGTAGGAGCCGTGTCTTCATTGCCAGTGAAATGTGTGAACATAAAAATATTTGTACATAAAGATTTTATTGGAAAAACAAACACTAGCTCACCAAAAATTGCAAAATTCCCATTTTTTCCAAAAACCTAAAATTTTGGCAATCATGTCAACTCCCACAAGAAAATTACATGTCAATTAAGATGAACTACACATTTTAAACAGTAATAAAAATTCTGTATTTATTCAATGCTAGAATAAAAGTGATCAAAACATCTTATCTACTCCATAATAGTAAAATTGAATACTACAGCTTGTTTTGCCATAAAAAAACAAACCTTCATACAGCTTCGCCTACCACTCTGTCCCTATTATGGTTATGATATATCAATCTGAGATGGTGCTTACCAATTTTTCAGATTCTACTGCACTTTGTTACATTTACCCTGCACACTCTGTTAATTCTTGTGACAAGAAGAGTCTAAATCCTTTACTTACTATTGCAGTGTCATCATCACTAAATAACACTGACCAGCATAAATAGCTAGAAGATATAGTAGATCACTAGGGATTAATCACTACTGGTCTATTGTTTAGTCAATATGTACATTTAGAGGTCACTTGCATTCCTCATGTGCTTTGTGCACATGTAACTGATCATGGAATGGCTTTTCATATTTACATCAGTGATGTGCAACCAGTTACCAGATTTTTTAAAACCATAAATCCCAATATGCCACCTCAAGCTACTTTCCCAATAGAATTCTGGGAATTTTAGCATTACATTAACTGGAGACCCGCAAGTAGCGGATGACTATTGTAAATATATATTACCAATCTTACTTTTTATAGTAATGTATTTTAGATTGTCTAACAATCTGCGTTGTTTGGCAAATATGTAAAAAAAAGAGTTTTCAAAATATCATATCTATAAGGATTAATATGTAAGCTCAGCTGAAGATTCAATAACTTCACTGATCAGACTAGACCAGACACACAGTGCATAATAAGGAAGATGGAAGGGAAAAGTGTTCTTTCACAGTAACTGGTTCCTAGAAAGGGTAAAAGATAAAGGAAAGAAGTGAAGAGCGATCCAAAAGTGATCATATAGAGACATATATAAAGGAAAAAGTAGAAAGAGCTCACTACATTAACATGACTGGGAATCATAAACCAGTGGGTGCCAAATCCTGTGAAGTACAGCAAACACAAAAATCTGGAGGATAAACTTGTCTCGACTAAATGGATAATTTGAATTTTTTTTTAATTCAAATTTACTAAAAGGTCAAATGCATATGAGAAAGTTAAAACACTGACACTTTTTTGATGTTACAAGTTCCCTTAATCATAGTAACTTTATTATGACTAACCTCTTAGTGACGGGGTCAAATTTTTAAAACGTGACCATTGTCACTTTATGTGGTAATAACTCTGGAATGCGTTGGCATATTCCATTGATTTCAAGACTTTTTTGTGATATATTGCACTTTATGATGATGGTAATTTTATGCCAATATTTTCTGCATTTATTTCTAAAAATATCAGAAATTTTACAAAAATTTTAAAAAATTAGCAATTTTTTTAATTTGAATGATTATCCCTTAAAGGCTGGGGTCACACTTCCAAGTACAATGCGAGAAACTTGTACAAGTCTCACTCATCAATACCCGGCAATGCCGCTGGCACTCGGGACCGGAGTATGCGGCTGCATGTATTTCTATGCAGCTGAAAGCTGAGTGCTGCCTGCAGTGTCGGTATTGATGAGAGTGACTCGTGCAAGTTTCTTGCACTGCACTCACAAGTATGACCCCGGCCTAATCAAGAAAGTCATACCACACAAAAACATGAACCCCTTAACTCCCAGAGCTTTTTTCAGTTTTGCGTTTTTGTTTATGCTCCCCTTTTTCCCAAGACCATAGCTTTTTTATTTTTCTGTTAATATGGCCATGTAAGGGTTGATTTTGTGGGACGAGTAGTACTTTTGAACCACATCATTGTTTTTACCATGTAGTGTACGAGAACATGGGGAAAAAATTTCAAGTGCGGTGAAATTGCAAAAAAAAGTGCAAGTCCATTCTTGTTTTTTGTTTGGCTCTTTTACTAGGTTAATTAAATGCTAAAATTGACCTGCCATTATGATTCTCCAGGTCATTATGAGTTCATAGACACCAAACATTCCTCGCTTCTTTTGTATCTAAGTGATGAAAAAAATACCAAGCTTTGTTTTAAAAAAAAATTGCGCCATTTTTCGGTAACCATAGAGTCTCCATTTTTTGTAATCTCGGGTTAGGTGAGGGCTTATATTTTACGTGCTTGGCTGATATTTTTAGTGATACCATTTTGGTGCAGACATGATCTTTTGATCGCCCGTTGTTGCATTTTAATGCAATGTGGTAGTAGCCAAAAACCGTAATTCTGGCATTTTTACTTTTTTTCTCGCTATGCCATTTAGCGAACAGGTTAATTTTTCTTTATTTATTGATATATTGGGTGATTCTGAACACGGCGATACCAAATATGTGTATGTTTAATTTTATTTTTATTGTTTTATTTTGAATGGGGCAAAAGGGGGGTGATTTGAACTTTTATATTTTTTTATTTTTTTCATATTTTTAAAAACATTTTTCTTTTACTTTTGGCATGCTTCAATAGTCTCCATGGGAGACTAGAAGCTGCCACAACCCGATCGGCTCTGCTACATAGAGGCATTGATTAGATTGCCTCTATACAGCAGATTTATTCACTTGCTAGGAGCACCAACCACTGGGTGGCGCTCATAGCAAGCTGGCACGGACAACCATAGAGTTCTCCAGGAGACCTCCTTTTTTCATGCCAAAACACACCAGTGATCTGTGTGTGTATTTCCGGCGTGATTGCCGGAAGCGCTTGTTAAATGCCGCTGTCAGAGATTGACAGTGGCATTTAACTGGTTAATAGCCAGGGGTGGATCGCGATTCCACCCAAGGCTATTGTGGGCACTTGTCAGCTGTTCAAAACAGCTTACATGTCCAGGGAAAGATGTGGACTCAGCGCCAGAGCCAACATAAAGAGAGGGAGTCTGACATTGGCGTAGTATTACATCCGATGTTGGAATGAAGTTAATAAATAACATTTCCCTCATTTCTGCTTTACATCAGCACCATTTGTAAAATGTTGTTTTATTTTCTTTGAATTTTAGGTTTAAAATTGTAATGGTAATTTTTCATTTTTTCAAGGAAGTTTGCAATACTTTTTTTTTAGGGACCTCTTAAGTTTTGAAGTGACTTTGGGGACTTATATATTGGAAACCTCCAAAAGTCATACCATTTTAAATACTGCGCCTCTCAACATATTCAAAATTGCTTTCAGGTATTTTATTAACCCTTCAGGTGCTTTTCAGGTATTAATGCAAAGTGGCATGACAGGAATGAAGTTTATTTTTACCATATAAATGTTAACTTCTGAACTGGGCGCTGAAGCCAGAAGACACTAAGGACATTATTGGGCCATGAATTGCCATGGCAAATATCAGGACCACACAATCATGATCTCAGGGTGCTGATGAGGTTAAAGAGGGTTCCCTCACACTCTGTTAACCATCTCGATGCTGTAGTCATTTTTGACAGCAGAATTTAAGGGATTAAATGACTATAGTCGGTACTAACACTGATTGTGGCTGATGAAACAAGTTATCAGCTATGGTGCACAGTCGAAAGCTGCTGGATTGCCACCCTTGGGGAATGCCATTCTCTTATATCACAAGACAGTAAAAAGGCGTATTGGTGGTCACTAAGAGGTTATGGGCAATTGTAACACCAGAAACGCATCAGTTTATTATTCTAAGGCTGTGTACCCACATTGCTTTTTTAGCGTTTCCGCCGCATTTTTGAGGCAGTGGAAACGCTTAAAAAAAACACTTAAAAAGCATCCCCATACAATCCTATGGGATTCCGCAGTTGCTGTGTCAATACTGCGGATTTTACCGCTGCGGAATCGCATAGTGGTAATATCCGCAGCATGACCATCATTTCTGCGGAATCGCGGCGATTCCACCACCATATGATTGCATTGAAACGCTCACTTTATGCATGTGGCTATGCACACAATGCGTAAAGTGAGCGCTTCATGTGAGGATGGTACCCACGGTCTGGAGGAAAGGAGACTCTCATCCATGCCCTGGGTACCATAACCCTGTAAAAAATAGATTGAAAATAAAAAAAGTGATATACTCACTCTCTGATGGCCCCCGGAGTCCTCCCACCTCTCAGCCATGCTGCCAGCATCTTCCATTCCCAGGGATGCATTGCGCAAATCACCTGAGATGACGTCGCGGTATCACGAGCGTGACGTCACAAAGGTCCCGTTAGGGTCGGCGGAACGCACCAGATATAAATAATTGAAGGTGCGTTCGCCACCCGGGATCCAACGTGCGGTGGATGGTAAGACCGCTGCTGGACAATGGCAGATGCACCAGAAGATGAAGTACTGCACTCGGGTTAACGTCACCCGAACGCTAAGAGTGGCTCTGTTCAGACACAGAGTCGCTTGGTAGTAATAAATATAAAGACGCTGGCCCTGTTAGCTTCACAGGAAGCTCAGCGGGTGGCATTGCAGCCACAACCGCCAAGGGACGCTGCTACCGCAGCGCGGCAATAACTAAAGACGCTGGACGATGGCGCCGGAAGACCGAGCACCGTCAGATGCTAGTGGGCAGTGCAGGAGGCACAGTGGTGTGTAGCTTGCCACAATCTGGAGCTATCTAACCAACACTCTGTCACCATTCGTATTATCAGAGGGAAGGGGTTTCACAATAAGTCAGTCACCAGTCCATGCATCCATCACCATACACACACAGCATAATATGCTACACTAGCGCATGGCCGAGCCGCCATGCGGGCTTTTTATAGCCATGCGCTTCCGGGACCTTCCAGTACCCTGGAAATGACCAATCAGATCCGACGCAGGACCTGATCATGTGACCCCTGCTCTCCAGTGAGAGGTCACCTTGCGGGCATGCCCAGTAGCATGGCATGAGGACTTAGCCTCTGGGGCAGTTCCCTGCAGAACAGGTTGTGCTACCATTGCTGCACCAGAGGTGGCAGCAACATCCAGGCTGTCAGAGCAAGTCTGAGCAGCACGCCTGGCTCGCCGTGATTGCTGAGCAGCTCTCGGAGCAGAATGGGAGACCACTTGATGTCTGGCTCTGGATTCCCACTGTGCAGTGTCAGGAATCCGACGCCTAACATTACCCCCCTCCTAAGGCCCCCTCCCCTCTGTGCTTCACTGCGATCAGGAGCGGTGCGTGGATGTTTTCCTCCAAGCCTCGGGCCCATGACCCTTCCAATCCACTAAATAAAATTTTTTGCCACGGACAAACCTGCGCCCAACAATGGCATTAACCTCAAACTCGTCAGATGACAAGTCTGATGACCCGGCCGGTGACTCAGAAAACCAGGCCATGTGAACTGGTTTGAGGAGGGACACATGAAACACGTCTGAAATAGCTAAATGTGGAGGAAGAGCCAGGCGGTAGACCACCGAGCTAATTCACTCGAGGACCTTGAAAGGTCCAATATATCGCGGGGTGAACTTAGGGGACTCGACCCGTAGTTTGATATTTCGGGTGGAGAGCCACACCATGACGCCAGGGGAGAAGCTTGGAGCGGGTCGCCGATGCGTGTCGGCGGACGCCCTCATCCTTTCTTTAGAAGCACGGATAGCATCCTGAATGCGATCCCAAATGTCCCGGGCCTCCGCTGCCCAGTCTGCCACCCTGGAGTCAGTGGAGGATACTGGCATCGGAACAGGGACGCGTGGATGTTGACCGTAGTTTAGGAGAAAGGGCGTCTGACCAGTGGAATCAGCCACCGCATTGTTTAGGGCAAATTCAGTCCAAGGTAGCAAGGATGGCCAGTCATCCTGCCTGGCAGAGACAAAATGCCGCAGGTAGGTAACCAAGGTCTGATTGGCTCTCTCGACCAAGCCGTTTGTCTCGGGATGGTAAGCGGAGGACAGATTTATTTCGATGCTGAGTAGGCTGCAGAGCTCCCTCCAAAACCGAGACGCAAACTGGGGACCTCGGTCACTCACGATTTTGTCCGGCATGCCATGTAAATGGAACACGTGCTTTATGAACAAAGTGGCAAGAAATTTTATTTAGTGGATTGAAAGGGTCATGGGCCCAAGGCTCGGACCTGGGAGTCAGTTGAAAACATCAATGCACCGCTCCTGATCGCAGCTTTTGAGCGCAGTGAAGCGCAGAGGGGAGTGGCAACGGAGCCAGGGAAGACCAAGTAGCACCTGGTCAATACCATCAGGCAAAATGAGCAGAGACAAGATCTCTCGATGGGATGGAGAGAGAGAAAGCCTGAGTGGGACTGTCTGATGGGTTACCTGGGTAGGCAAATGCACCCCATTAACCACCATGATGGTCAGTGGTTGAGGCAGCAACACCTGAGGGATAGCGTGTTTCTGGGCGAAGGTTGAAGACATAAAATTCCCTTCGGCCCCGGAATCCACGATAATCTCCACCTCCCAGGTGAGGGGACCCCTGTCTAAGGTACTCCGGAATACCGGTTTGGGTGAGAAGGGTTTCATGCTGGAGTGACCACCTCCTATGACCACAGGACGTGGGCGTTTTTTCGCCCGCAAAGGACACGTGCTGGCCGAGTGCCCAGCTTGTCGACACTGGTAGCAACGTACATAACTACGCACCGGTGGTGGCTTGGAGTCGGTGCGGGACACCTCCATAGGTTCAGAGGGTACCTGCTCCTTTGCGGGGTATCTTAGCGGCTCAGTGAAGGTAGGAGCCAAATTAACCCTTTGTCTGGATTGTGCACGTTCCAGTCCGCGCTCCTTAAACCGGAGGTCAATGTGGGTGGAGACTGCAATCAATTCCTCCAGACTTGTGGGAACCTCCCTAGTAGCTAGAGCATCCTTTACATGCTCAGCCAACCCTCTCCAAAACACCGGGACCAATGCCTTGTCCGGCCACTCTAATTCGGAAGCCAATGTTCGGAACCGGACGGCGTAATGGCTGACCGAGAGTGAACCCTGTGTTAAGGACAGAAGTTGGAGAGAGATGTCGTGTGTGATCCATGGTCCCAAAAAGACCTGCTTCGGGGCCGCGAGGAACTGAGTGGCACCCTGAACCACAGGATCATTACATTCCCACAATGGTGTAGCCCACTGTAATGCTCTGCCAGACAATAAAGAAACGATAAATCCCACCTTAGCCTGCTCTGTAGGGAACCGTGCAGCCAGTAACTCGAGCTGAATTGAGCACTGGCTGATAAATCCCCTACAGGTGGCGCTGTCACCCGAGAACTTGTCGGGGAGCGGGAGCGAGAGATTGTCGGCGTGGGCAATAGTGTGGGCACACGTGAGACAGCCTCAGCAACTGTCTGAGCAGCAGTTAGTGCGATATTCACAGCTGAGTTGGCGCTCTCAATAGCCGCCAACCTGCTCTCCAGCTGTCGAATATAGCGCTGCAACTGCTGCACGTCTGCCATTACCAGCCAGACCCTGGCGCTAGTGTAATGTTAGGGTTGGCGGAACGCACCAGATATAAATAATAGAAGGTGCGTTCGCCGCCCGGGATCCACCGCGCGGTAGATGGTAAGACCGCTGCTCGACAATGGCAGATGCACCAGAAGGTGAAGTACTGCGCTCGGGTTAACGTCACCCAAATGTTAAGAGCGGCTCTGTTCAGACACAGAGTCGCATGGCAGTAATAAATATAAAGACGCTGGCCCTGCTAGCTTCACAGGAAGCTCAGCAGGTGGCATTGCAACCGCAACCGCCAAGGGATGCTGCTACCATAGCGTGGCAAAAACTAAAGCCGCTGGACGATGGCGCCGGAAGACCGAGCATCGTCGGACGCTAATGGGCAGTGCAGGAGGCGCAGTGGCGTGTAGCTTGCCACAATCTGGAGCTGACTAACCAACACTCTGTCACCATTCGTATTATCAGAGGGAAGGGGTTTCATAATAAGTCAGTCACCAGTCCATGCATCCATCACCATACACACACAGCATAATATGCTACACTAGCGCATGGTCGAGCCGCCATGCGGGCTTTTTATAGCCATGCGCTTCCGGGACCTTCCAGTACCATGGAAAGGACCAATCAGATCCGACGCAGGACCTGAGCATGTGACCCCTGCTCTCCAGTGAGAGGTCACCTTGCGGACATGCCCAGTAGCATGGCACGAGGACTTGGCCTCTGGAGCGGTTCCCTGCAGAACAGGTTGCGCTACCATTGCTGCACCAGAGGTGGCAACAACATCCAGGCTGTCAGAGCAAGTCTGAGCAGCACGCCTGGCTCGCCGTGATTGCTGAGCAGCACCTGGAGTGGTTGGAGGAGAATGGGAGACTGCTGGATGTCTGGCTCTGGATTCTCGCTGTGCAGTGTCAGGAATCTGACGCCTAACAGGTCCTTCGCACAAAGCATCCCTTGGAACGGAACATACTGGGAGCGCTGCTAAGGACATTGGGGGCCGTCAAAAGGTGAGAATAGCCATAGCTTTTATTTTTTTTAATTATTCTTAACATTTTATCTTTTTCTAGTGATGCTGCCCAGGCAGCATCAATAGTAAAAAGTTGGCCCTATACTTGACAAGTGTGACCAACCTCACAATCACTTTTCCAAGCGATGCTTCAAATCGCTGGGAAAAGTGCAAGCATTCTGCAAGCTAAATACGCTTGCAAAACGCTTTTGTTTTGCTGGAAAATGCATGCGAATTCCGCATGCGTTTTACCCGTTGCAGGGAGTTGTGGAAATGCTGTGGACATTTCCGCAGCATTTCTGCAACGTGGGCACTTAGCCCTCTAAGCATTTAGAAGAACAGCAAATTTTCAATTTTGGCCTGAAGTTTAAAATTCAATAGATTGATCTAATCTAAAAGCAGATACAAAAGAGGAAAAGAAGCTGATAATTACAAAACAAAGATGCCTGATATTTAGGTGTTAGGTGGTTGCTTCTGCGCCAACTCCATTCCATTTTAGAGGGCAAATTAAAAGCGTGCAATGAAATTCATCATTCTGTAAAGTGGGCCAGGACCAAGTTATTTCACCTATATAGTCACGGTGCTTTGTAAGTTGAGTTTCCTTTGTCTCTCTGATTTCAACCCCATCCCCAGTGATACTGATTTGTAGGGCTGATGTTTTTAAGTGACAACCCCTGAGCATTACAATGGCAGAGTAATGCCTTGTAACACATAGGCATTTATTAATATTGTTAGAAAAAAAAAGTTCCCTGACTTGAAGAAAAACAACCTTAAATGGAGTTTAATAACGATAAATGACTAATAAAAACTGTACAAATAATGATTTTTTTTTACGTTTGTGTTAAATAAAGTTAAAAAAACATAAAAATATAAAATGTACTGCATGGTAAGTTAACATATAATTTACAAGAAATGGAGAAGATTACTTTTTTTCTATTACACTAAAAATAAACAATATTTTACACTTTAAAAAACATATTTAAAAAATGTGGTTGAAATAAATTAGAAGAGCTAAGACATAAAAAAAGCAAAACTATAGTCCAAATTAAAGGTCCATGCCAGCATTATGAATAGCAATAGTCTGTTCTGTATAAGGATGAGGGTAACAGAAATCATGCCATAGATGTAAATGGCAGCCCTATCTGCAGGAGACAAATCTTATTGGCTTATAATGGGGTTGAGGATAAATGATGACATTCGGAATAGAGCCTTTGTTCCATTACCAGTTACGGATTCCGAAGGCGTTAATCACACCAGCCTTGTAGCTTTGTGCAGTACATTATGCTGAGTGGCATCTCATTTGTCTGCCTAGTCCATACCATTGGATCAAATGGGGCCATGGTTGTATAATTTCTTTTATTTTTACACATCCGTGTTGCAGCCACATAAGGCAATAAAGTCTAAAATTTAGAGCCACAATTAAGCTTTAGCTTCGATGGTGAAAAGGTAAAAACAACTGAATTTCCCTCATTTCTTTTATCTCTAGTCAGGATATATTTTTTAATACTAATTACAATGTCCCCGATGTATTGAATTATAAATTAAATACACAAGCATTTGTGACTTAACACCTTAAATCATCATTTTATATTAATTACCGTAAAGAAAGGTCTATTGTTGGATTTCTGTAGACCGACGAGCGTGGAAGAATCATCTGCTATGATACATTGGAAAGATCATTCATAAATAATTGCCAAGCTTGTGAATCTGGATTAGTTTGCAGGCAATTCAGTTTGATTATTATGTTAAATAATTGAAGCTAAAATGATTAATGCTCTTCTTGCTAGTGGGGCTTGCAATGCATTGCTCAGCGTCCAACTATACAATTGGTTAACCTTTGCCGTACATCAACAGTTAGTCTACATGTTAATTATGAAAATGACACATTGCGTGGTCTAGTCTGTGCATACAGAAGTGTAACAAATAAATACAATTTACACATTTTCTTTAAGAGTAAGATGCGTTAATTCATTCCTGCCATCGTCTTTCCTCATTTAGATTTGAGGCTGTATTAAGTCTCTAATGAAAGCAGTGAATCACACTGAGAATATTTTTCATCCCTACAGGGGAGAGATTCACTAAAATCCTTCTCTGAGTGCTTTCATTTTGTTCTACAGGAATATATTTACCAGGAATGAATTATTTCAAAAGCGGCAGGCGACATTGTATGGAAGATATATACAGATCATAAGAACAAAGGATTCAGAATCATCTGTGTTATTATTTACTTGTCCATACGTGCAAATTAATGTCCTCGCTGGTTGTCAGGTTGTGCTGCTTATTAAAGCAGTGCTATGTAAAGTGAGATAATGATCATCAAATCCTTGATTTTACATTTACTTACATTTACAATGTAAAAGAACACTAAACAAGGAAAAAACTAAAATAAAGAAAAGGTAAAATACAGAAAAATCCCATTTATTTCTTTATTCTCTTTCTCTCCTTTGATCATTGATCATAATGGAATGAAAACAGAAAAAAAATAAAGAAATAGTGTACAAAAAAAATATATTTTCCATAATACAGATTTAGTACAATTTACTCAGCACAAATTCACCATTATGGCAGCCAGCTGCTGACGACATTTTGCTGGCTTAGACACCTCACCATTGATGGTTTCGACCACCCCCACAACTTACTGTCTAATTGTCTGTTTCTCTTCTTTTCTCCTTCCTGTGTTCTACACAAGTCATGGCATACAGTGACATGAGAGGTTTTTTGCTACTAATACCTAGTGTTGAGCATTCCGATACCACAAATATTGGGTATCGGCCAATATTCGCGGTATCGGAATTCCGATACTTAGTTCCGATACTTTTTGCATGTCGAATACCGGAATCAGAAGTTCCCATAATGCTATGAGCCAGTTTGATTTGATTCAGCCAATGAGGAATCCTCAGAAGTGTGGGCACATCCTGTTAGGCATGTAGGCATGTTAACTACTGGCATGGCTGTGATTGGCTGCTGAAATGATGTCATGATGCACTATAAAAGCCTCCGCCGCCACCATTTAGGGTTCACTCTGCTGTGAATTCAGTTAGGGACAGGCTGCTGTTCAAGACTCTGAGGGACAGTTAGAGATAGCGATGTGCTATATAATATTGTGCTTTACCCAGGCTACATTATCAATCACTGTAGCTTTCTTTTGCCTTGCAGTGCTGTTCACAGCTGTCTGCAAGGTCTGTGTGAGTGCAGCTCATGCTGTAGTGTGTCCTGCAGCCACCTCTGGTTGTAGGCCGCTCAGCGTGCGTCACTGCCTCATACATATTTATTTTTGTTTTATTACAGCTCATTTTTCCTGATTTTTTTCTCCTATTAGTGTGCTTCCATCCGTATCCATCTACATTGGTTAGTTGCAAACACTATATAGGAGTAGATAGAGGAGCCTTTTTGCTGGCTTGTGCCCTGCAGCCGCAGCCAGATTAGTATTAGCCTATTTTTTGGAGCATCATCTATTGCATTGTAGGTTACCTTCCTGCATTGTAATAGCTCCAAAAAGTTTTTGATACTATCGCTTTCACATCTTTGGTGACATCCTTTATGTTTTTTTGAAAAAAAAAAACGTAAATAAAGTTCACCAAACACTTCACTTGACAGTTGTGTAGGCCACATTAGCTTATATTAAAGTGTAGTCCACACACTTTATAAAATTAGTGCTTCTTATACCTGTTAGCAGCTGTTCAGGAATAAGCACACTAAGCCCCCCCCTTTTGTACTTTTCTGCCTATCCTTATCAGTCTACCAAGATGAAGAAGGCAGGGAGTAAGGCACATGGTCGTGGGCGTGCAGTTTCAGCAGGGAGAGGACGTGGGGATTCTTCGCCTGCTGCGGGCACCAGTGACTCAGCATCCCCCAGTTTTACCAGGCAACAGTCCTTTATGCACAGCTTTGTAGGACCTCGCCGTACCCCACTGCTGCGGGACAAACAAATTATTGAAGCCGTTGTCGGATGGATGGCAGCTAACCCATAGACTTCAATGACTTCCACATCCTCTCAGGGCCAGAGCACTGAAGAGCACCCATCTGTCACTTCACCACCTGCCAAATTGCCCAGGCAGTCAGAGAGCCCTGGACAGGAGCCATCTCTTCTTCTGTTCTCTGAATCTCTTGGCTTGCAAACAAGGGGCCAGCCAAGCAGCATTCTAGAATGTGAAGAAGAGGGAGTATGCAGTGATGCGCAACTGCTTTGTCCCTCTGAATCTGAAGAGGTGGGTGGGACAGTGCCTATGGTCAGCACACCTCAGTACGCATCAGATGATGAGACTCAGGAGCCACTTTCTGGTGTGTACTGTGCTGTGTAGAAGATGAGGTCCTTGACCTATCATGGCATGAGGAACAGGAAGGTGGTGGGAGCAGCTCTGAGGAAGAAATTCCCCGAACGGCCAAAACAGGAGGGAGAGGGAGGGGGCAGACTTGGTAGCCTGTAGCCTCCACTTCGGCACCCGTTAGGAGCATTCCTCTTCCTAAACCAAAAACGGGCGCTCCCAGGACTTGCAGTGCGTGGTCCTTTTTTGACACAGTTGCATATGACATTTGCTTTGTCAAATGCAAGCTGTGTAATCAAAAAGTCAAAAGAGGGAAAAGTGTCAGCAACCTGAATACCACAAATATGTGGAAACATGTGCGGACCAAGCACGAGGTGGAGTTACAAAGACACATTGAAGACGTAGCCCAACCTAAAGCACCACCTACCACCTCTTCAGCTCGTGTTGTAGCCTCTTCCTCCAGCTCACACACAGCTGGTTCGGCTTCCTCACAGGATCGCCATGGAAAAACCTCTGGCACTGTTGTCCAGAGACCCAGTGACATTCCACCCACAGCACCACGTTCCCTGTCATCTTCACACTCCCAGGCCACTCTTCAGCCATCGGTAGCACAGGTATGGGAGAAAAGGCGGCCATACTCGGCAAACCATCCCCGAGCACAGGCTATGAATGCTGGCATTGCAAAACTACTGGCCCTTGAAATGCTCTCATTCAGGCTGGTGGAGACTGACACCTTCCGTAACTTCATGGCAATGGCAGTCCCACAATACACCGTGCCCAGCCGCTTTTATTTCAGCAGGCACGCCGTCCCTGCCCTGCAAAAGCATTTGGAGGGAAAAATTAAACATGCGCTACTAAACGCCGTCAGTAGCAAGATCCACCTGACTACCTATGCGTGGACCAGTATCCATGGACAGGGACGATACCTTTCCCTCACTGCCCATTGGGTCAATGTTGTGGAGCCGGGTACAGATCTTGAGAGTGGCGCTGTATGTGTTCTGCCAACTCCAAGGATTGCAGGAATCCAGTCTGTACACATTGACTCCTCCTCATGCTCCAGTTCCTCTGAATCAGCGCTGCTGGAGCCTGTGGCGACCGATATGAGCACAGCCGTGGCCAAACGTCAACAGGCTATACTGAAATTAGCTTCTTTGGGGAATCGAAGCCACACAGCGCAGGTGCTCTGAAATGGTATCAAGCAGGAGAGCGACGTGTGGTTTGTGCCAGCGAATCTCCAGCCAGGCTTGGTAGTGTGTGACAATGGCCGAAATCTGGTGGCAGCTCTGGGCCTAGGCAACCTCACTCACATCCCATGTCTGGCACATGTGCTCAACTTGGTCGTGCAGAGCTTTCTGAGGGACTATCCGGATCTTGATGCACTGCTGCACAAGGTCCACATAGAGTGCGCTCACTTGCGGTGTTCCAGCATGGCAAGATCGCGTATTGCAGCTCTGCAGCGCCGATTTCGCCATCCGGAACATTGCATCATATGTGACCTACCCACCAGGTGGAATTCAACGTTACATATGTTGGACCGGTTGTGTGAGCAGCAGGCAGCAGGCAGCAGTAATGGAGTACCAGCTGCATCAGGCGCAAACAAGTCACACTAACAAGTCGCACTGTGTGCTGGTCACACTTCAGCACCACTGATTGGGCCTCTATGAAGGACATCTGTCACGTTTTGCATGCCTTTGATGATTCCATGCAGATGGCAAATGCAGATGATGCACTAGTCAGCATGACTGTCCCCCTTATCTGCCTACTTCAAAAATCACTGCAAACACTAAGGGAGGAAGTTTTGGAAGAGGTGGAGGATGAGGAGTCACAAATGCCATCTGCTTCTGGACAGTCTGCGCAACGTGGTTCCTCACAAAGGCCTAGGCAGGGGACACTTTGTCAGAAGGATGAGGAGGAGTCAATGGAGGAGGAGGACATCTCTCCAGAGGAGGGAGGTACACAATGCTCTAGTAGTAAGGATGTAGAGTGAGGGTGGGGTGATGCAGAGCAGGCAGAGATGACGCCTCAAGCAGGGGACAGCGTTTCTTGGGCAGTTGGGAGTCTGCAGCACATGGTTGATTTCATGCTGCAGTGCCTGAGAAAGACCGCGGCATCGCCCAAATTCTCAACACGGCTGATTATTGGGTGTACACCATCCTAGATCCTCGCTACCGGGACAACTTAGAAAAGCCTCATAACACCGTTGAATCGGGAGCGTAAATTGCGGGAGTACAAAGACACACTGGTGCATTCCATCATGTTCTCCATTACACCCGAGAGCAGTGCTGCTAGTGCTTTACAAAGCAGCTCTGTGCATCGAGGCAGTGGAGGAAGCTCTACACCAAGAGGGAGCAGAGGCAGCGCCTCAGCACAAGGCAAGACCAGTATGGCCCAAATGTGGCAAAGTTTTGTGTGCCTGCCCGCCACAAATGTCTACACCATTACAGATGGCTCCAGTCAGCAGGAGGCAAAGTTTCCGTTAGATGGTGACAGACTACATGTCTTGCCCTGTCAGTGTACTCCCAGACGGCTCTTCCCCCTTCAAGTTTTCGGTCTCTAAGCTGGATACATGGCCGGAGCTTAGCCAATATGCATTGGAGGTGCTGGCTTGCCCTGCTGCTAGTGTATTATCGGAACGTGTCTTTAGTGCCTCAGGTGGTGTACTAACAGATCGTTGCACATGACTATCCTCTGATAACGTTGACCGGCTTACTTTTCTGAAAATGAAAAAGGCCTGGATCTTGCCGGAATTTGCCAGTCCTCTTCCAGAATAAATAATTGGTCGACAACAGTATCCAGGTCTCCTGTTGTGTTCATGTTTCTACAGAGAAAAACACTAGCTCCTGTGTTAGTGGGGTTCAGTAACGCCAGCTGCTTCCCTGCTGTATGTCCGGCAAAGTCTCCTGCTGCCTCCACATTCAAACTACATCAGATATAAAACTTGCTCCAAGTAGGCCTCAGCCTACTCCATGAATGACCCTGGGCTCCAACACCGCCAGTTGTTGCTCAGAAGTGCCATCTGCACAGAGAAAAACACTAGCTCCTGTGTTAGTGGGGTTCAGTAACGCCAGCTGCTCCCCTGCTGTGTGTCCGACAATATCTCCTGCTCCCTCCACATTCAAACTACATCAGATTTTACACTTGCTCCAAGTAGGCCTCAGCCTACTCCATGAATGACCCTGGGCTCCAACACCGCCAGTTGTTGCTCAGAAGTCCCATCTGCACAGAGAAAAACACTAGCTCCTGTGTTAGTGGGGTTTAGTAACGCCGTCTGCTCCCCTGCTGTGTGTCCGGCAATATCTCCTGCTCCCTCCACATTCAAACTACATCAGATTTTACACTTGCTCCAAGTAGGCCTCAGCCTACTCCATGAATGACCCTGGGCTCCAACGCCGCCAGTTGCTGCTCAGAAGTGCCATCTGCACAGAGAAAAACACTAGCTCCTGTGTTAGTGGGGTTCAGTAACACCAGCTGCTCCCCTGCTGTGTGTCCGGCAATATCTCCTGCTCCCTCCACATTCAAACTACATCAGATTTTACACTTGCTCCAAGTAGGCCTCAGCCTACTCCATGATGGACCCTGGGCTCCAACACTGCCAGTTGATGCTCAGAAGTGCCATCTGCACAGAGAAAAACACTAGCTCCTGTTTTAGTGGGGTTCAGTAACGCCAGCTGCTCCCCTGCTGTGTGTCCGGCAAAGTCTCCTGCTGCCTCCACATTCAAGCTACATCAGATATAAAACTTGCTCCAAGTAGGTCTCAACCTAAACATTGATTGAGCCTTGGCTCCAACACCGCCAGTTGCTGCTCAGAAGTGCCGTCCGCACAGAGAAATACACTAGCTCCTGTGTTAGTGGGGTTCAGTAACGCCAGTTGCTCCCCTGCTGTGTGTCCCGCAATATCTCCTGCTCCCTCCACATTCAAACTGCATAAGATTTTACACTTGCTCCAAGTAGGCCTCAGCCTGCTCCATGAATGACCCTGGGCTCCAACACTGCCAGTTGATGCTCAGAAGTGCCATCTGCACAGAGAAAAACGCTAGCTCCTGTGTTAGTGGGGTTCAGTAACGCCAGCTGCTCCCCTGCTGTGTTTCCGACAAAGTCTCCTGCTGCCTCCACATTCAAACTACATCAGATATAAAACTTGCTCCAAGTAGGCCTCAGCCTAAACCCTGATTAAACCTAGGCTCCAACACCGCCAGTTGCTGCTCAGACGTGCCATCTGCACAGAGAAAAACACTAGCTCCTGTGTTAGTGGGGTTCAGTAACGCTAGCTGCTCCCCTGCTGTGTGTCTGGGAATATCTCCTGCTCCCTCCACATTCAAACTACATCAGATTTTACACTTGCTCCAAGTAGGCCTCAGCCTATACCATGATTGATCCTGGGCTCCAACACTGCCAGTTGTTGCTCAGAAGTGCCTTCTGCACAGTCAACATATGCTTCAGTGTTATTGGGCTTCAGAAATGTCTTCTGATCCCCAGCTGTGTGTCCGGCAATTTCTACTGCTCTATCCACACTCACACAACTACAGATTTTAAACTTGCTCCAATTAGGCCTCTGTCTCCACTCTGTTTGTAGTATTTTCCCTGGGTTCCAGCACCGCCAGCTGTATCCCGGCATTGTCTTTGGCACAGGTACTCCCTCCTGCCCAGCCTGGTTCCAGCACGCCTGCTGTTTCCGGATAGTGTCAATGTCACTTTGCCACCAATACGTTGTCCTGTCGTGTTGCGGTCGGGTAAGCCGAGTCTATGGTGCCTGCAGTTTATGGGCTTCCTATGTGGGCTGCGGGATCTGGCAACAAAGGCTGATTTCGTAGTGCCAATAGGACAAGCACCCCCTGTAGGGCTGTGGGTTTCGGTAACTGCGGCCGGCTCGTGGCCTTGCAACTTTGTTTTTCATGGGTACCTTCTGCTACCCATCTGGGTTCCAGTACCATCAGCTGGTTCTCGGCAGTGCCTTTGGCTTAGGTGCCTCATTCTCGGTATCCGAGTTCCAGCAACGTCTGCTGGTCCTTGGTAGTGCTTTCTAGCACAGGTACCTCCTGCTTAGTAACCGGATTCCAGCACCGTCAGCTGGTCCTCGCAAGCTCTATGGGCTCTTGCAGCTTCTGCTACCCTTCCGGGTTCCAGCACCGTCAGCTGGTTCTCGGCAGTGTCTTTGGCATGGGTACTCCCTCCTGCCCAGCCTGGTTCCAGCACGCCTGCTGTTTCCGGGTAGTGTCAACGTCACTTTGCCACCAATACGTTGTCCTGTCGTGTTGCGGTCGGATTAGCTGAGTCTATGGTTCCTGCAGTTTATGGGCTTCCTATGTGGGCTGCGGGATCTGGCAACAAAGGCTGGTTCCGTAGTGCCAATAGGACAAGCACCCCCTGTAGGACTGTGGGTTTCGGCTACTGCAGCCAGCTCATGGCCTTGCAACTTTGTTTTTCATGGGTACCTTCTGCTACCCATCCGGGTTCCAGTACCGTCAGCTGTTTCTCGGCAGTGCCTCTGGCTTAGGTGCCTCCTTCTCGGTATCCGAGTTCCAGCAACGTCTGCTGTTCCTTGGTAGTGCTTTCTAGCACAGGTACCTCCTGCTTAGTAACCAGTTACAGCACCGTCAGCTGGTCCTCGGTAGTGCAATTGGTTTTTGTTCCTTCTGCTGCCCCTCCGGGTTCCAGCACCGTCAGCTTGTTCTCGGCAGTGTCTTTGGCATGGGTACTCCCTCCTGCCCAGCCTGGTTCCAGCACGCCTGCTGTTTCCGGGTAGTGTCAATGTCACTTTGCCACCAATACGTTGTCCTGTCTTGTTGCAGTCGGGTTAGCCGAGTCTATGGTGCCTGCAGTTTATGGGCTTCCTATGTGGGCTGCGGGATCTGGCAACAAAGGCTGGTTCCGTAGTGCCAATAGGACAAGCACCCCCTGTAGGACTGTGGGTTTCGGTAACTGCGGCCGGCTTGCGGCCTTGCAACTTTGTTTTTCATGGGTACCTTTTGCTACCCATCCGGATTCCAGAACCATCAGCTGGTTCTCGGCATTGCCTTTGGCTTAGGTGGCTACTTCTCTATATCCGAGTTCCAGCAATGTCTGCTGGTCCTTGGTAGTGCTTTCTAGCACAGGTGCCTCCTGCTTAGTAACCAGGTTCCAGCACCGTCAGCTGGTCCTCGGTAGTGCCATTGGCTCTTGCAGCTTCTGCTACCCATCCGAGTTCCAGCACCGTCAGCAGGTTCTCGACAGTGCCTTTGGCTTAGTTGCCTCCTTCTTGGTATCCGAGTTCCAGCATCGTCTGCTGGTCTTTGGTAGTGCTTTCTAGCACAGGTACCTCCTGGTTAGTAACCAGGTTCCAGCACCGTCAGCTGGTCCACAGTAGTGCCATTGGCTCTTGTTCCTTCTGCTGCCCCTCCGGGTTCCAGCACCGTCAGCTGGTCTTCGGTAGTGCCATTGGCTCTTGTTCCTTCTGCTACCCATCCGGGTTCCAGTACCGTCAGCTGGTTCTCGGCAGTTCCTCAGCCTTCTTGTACCTTCTGCTACATTTCCAAGTTAAAGCTTTTGGAAATGGTTTTTGGTTATCACTCTGGATCTCCCTGCCGACGACCCTGAAGACCACCCCGCAGAAGAAAACGACAGCGAAAACGATGACCCTGAAGACGACGACCCAGAAGACCACCCCAAAGAAGACCAAAAAGATGACCCTGAAGAAGATGACCAAGAGGACAAAGAACATGAAGACAACCACCAAGATACAGAACAACAAGAGACAGAAGACCAAGAAGCGGAAGACCAAGAAGCAGAACAAAAAGCAGTAGAACATTAAGCATAAGACTAAAAATCAGAGCAAAAGATATTATCTAAATTATAAGCAGAAGAAGACTATGCAGTGTATGGGGGTGAGTCGGTTCCTCTTCGTGGTGCCCCTGGAAAATGCCTGCTGCTGCAGGCCAAACTGAACGCGGACAAATCCTGTTGTAAATCTTTTGTGACAGGCAGAACAGAAGGTGTAATCTTCAAACTTTTATAGATAACAACTACAGGAATGACTGTTACAAATAAGAATATGATGAAGAAGAAGAATAGGAAGAAGATGAAGAAGTAGAATATGAATAAGAATAATAGTTGAATAAGAAGAATATGAAGAATGTAAAAAAAAGAATAATAGGAAGAAGGTGAATAAGAAGAACATGAATAAGGTGAAGAACTTGATGAAAAAGATGCTGCTGCTGAGGATCATGAAGGAGAAAGTGTGGGAGAAGTTAAAAAGAAGGTGAAGAGCATGGAAGTAGTGAAACATACATATCTGACAAAATATAAAAAAGCTTAACCCCTTCATGACCCAGCCTATTTTGACCTTAATGACCTGGCCATTTTTGGCAATATTGACCAGTGTCCCTTTGAGGTAATAACTCAGGAACGCTTCAACGGATCCTAGCGATTCTGAGATTGTTTTTTTGTGACATATTTGGCTTCATGTTAGTGGTAAACTTAGGTCAATAATGTTTTCATTTATTTGTGAAAAAAATGGAAATTTGGCGAAAATTTTGAAAATTTCGCAATTTTCACATTTTTAATTTTTATTCCGTTAAACCAGAGAGTTATGTGACACAAAATAGCTAATAAATAACATTTCCCACATGTCTACTTTACATCAGCACAATTTTGGAAACAAAATTTTTTTTTGTTGGGAAGTTATAAGGGTTAAAAGTTGACCAGCGATTTCTCATTTTTACAACAAAATTTACAAAACCATTTTTTTTAGGGACCACCTCACATTTGAAGTCACTTTGAGGGGTCTATATGGCAGAAAATACCCTAAAGTGACACCATTCTAAAAACTGCACCCCTCAAGCTACTCAAAACTATATTCAAGAAGATTATTAACCCTTCAGGTGCTTCACAGCTACTAAAGCAATGTGGAAGGAAAAAATGAACATTTTAATTTTTCCAATAAAAAATTTCTTTTAGCATCAATTTTTTCATTTTCACACGGGCAACAGGATAAAATGGATCCTAAAAATTTGTTGGGCAATTTCTCCTGAGTACACCGATACCTCATATGTGGTCATAAACCACTGTTTGGGCGCACGGCAGGGCTCAGAAGGGAAGGAGCGTCATTTGACTTTTTGAATGGAAAATATGCTGGAATATTTAGCGGTTGCCATGTCGCGTTTGGAGAGTCCCTGTGCGCCTAAACATTGGAGCTCCCCCACAAGTGACCCCATTTTGGATACTAGACTCTCCAAGGAACTTATTTAGATGCATAGTGAGCACTTTGAACTGCCAGGTGCTTCACAAATTGATCCATAAAAAAAAAAAAGGACTTTTTTTTCACAAAAATTTTCTTTTAGCCTCAGTTTTTTCATTTTCACATGGGCAGTGGGATAAAATGGATCCTAAAATTTGTTGGGCAATTTCTCCTGAGTGCACAGATACCTCATATGTGGTCATAAACCACTGTTTGGGCACACGGCAGGGTCCCGAAGGGAAGGAGCACCATTTGACTTTTTGAATGGAAAATTAGCTCCAATCGTTAGTGGACACCATGTCGTGTTTGGAGAGCCCCTGTGTGCCTAAACATTAGTGCTCCCCCACAAGTGACCCCATTTTGGAAACTAGACCACCCAAGGAACTTTTCTAGATGTGTGGTGAGGACTTTGAACCCACAAGTGCTTCACAGAAGTTTATGACGCAGAAAAGTGAAAATAAAAAAATAATTTTTTTTCCTCAAAAATGATTTTTTAGCCCGCTATTTTTTATTTTCACAAGGCTAACAGGAGAAATTGGACCACAAAAGTTGTTGTGTAATTTGTCCTGAGTACACCGATACCCCATATGTCAGGGGAAACCACTGTTTGGGCGCATGGGAGAGCTCAGAAAGGAAGGAGCGCAATTTTGGAATGCAGACTGATGGGATGTTCTGCGGGCACCATGTTGCGTTTGCAGAGCCCCTGATGTGCCTAAACAGTAGAAACCCCCCACAAGTGACCCCATTTTGGAAACTAGACCCCCCAAGGAGCTTATCTAGATGTGTAGTGAGCACTTTGAACCCCCAAGTGCTTCACAGAAGTTTATAAACGCAGAGCCATGAAAATAAAAAATCATTTTTTTTCCTCAAAAATGATTTTTTAGCCCGCTATTTTTTATTTTCACAAGGGTAACAGGATAAATTGGACCCCTAAAGTTGCTGTTCAGTTTGTCCTGAGTACGGTGGCACCCCATATGTGGGAGGGAACCACTGTTTGGGCGCACGGCAGGGCTCAGAAGGGAAGGAGCGCCATTTGACTTTTTGAATGGAAAATTAGCTCCAATCGTTAGCGGACACCATGTCGTGTTTGGAGAGGCCCTGTCTGCCTACACTTTGGAGCTCCCCCACATATCACCCCATTTTGGAAACTAGACCCCCTATGGAAGTTATCTAGATGTGTAATGAGCACTTTGAACCCCCAAGTGCTTCACAGAAGTTTATAACGCAGAACCGTGAAAATAAGAAATCTATTTTTTTCCTCAAAAAATGATTTTTTAGCCCGCAATTTTTTATTTTCACAAGGTTAACAGGATAAATTCGACCCCAAAAGTTGTTGTACAGTTTGTCCTGAGTACGCTGGTACCCCATATGTGGGGGGGACCACTGTTTGGGCACACATCGGGGCTCGGAAGGGAAGTAGTGACGTTTTGAAATACCGACTTGATGGAATGGTCTGCGGGCGTCATGTTACGTTTGCAGAGCCCCTGATGTGCCTAAACAGTGGAAACCCCCCACAAATGACCCCATTTTGGAAACTAGACCACCCAAGGAACTTATCTAGATATGTGGTGAGCACTTTGAACCCCCAAGTGCTTCACCGAAGTTTATAACTCAGAGCCGTGAAAAAAAAAAAATCATTTTTTTTCACGAAAATCATTTTTTTAGCCCCCAATTTTTTATTTTCCCAAGGGTAACAGGAGAAATTAGACTCCCAAAGTTGTTGTGCAATTTTTCCTGAGTACGCTGATACCCCATATGTGGGGGTAAACCACTGTTTGGGCACACGTCGGGGCTCGGAATGGAGAAAGTGCTGTTTGACATTTTGAAAGCAAAATTGGCTGGAATAAATCGTGGCGCCATGTCGCGCTCGGAGACCCCGTGATGTGCCTAAACAGTGGAAACCCCTCAATTCTAACTCCAACCCTAACCCCAACACACCCCTAACCCTAATCCCACCCTAATAATAACCCTAACCACAGCCCTAACGCCAACACACCCCTAACCCTAATCCCAACTCTAACCCTAACTACAAGCCTATCCCTAATCCCAACCCACCCCTAACCCTAATTCCAGCCCTAACCCTAATTCCAGCCCTAACCCTAATTCCAACCCTAACCCTAATTTTAACCCTAATTTTAACCCTAACCCTAATTTTAACCCTAATTCCAACCCTAACCCTAATTCTAGCCCTAACCCTATTTCTAACCCTAACCCTATCTGTAACCCTTATTCCAACCTTAACCCTAATTCCAACCCTAACCCTAATTCCAACCCTAACCCTAGTTCGAACCCTAAATGGAAAAAAAAATATTTTTTTTATTTTATTATTTGCACCTGGCTATGGGGGTGATAAAAGGGGGGTGTATTTACTTTTTTTTCATTTTGATCACTGTGAGAGTGTATCACAGTGATCAAAATGAAAAATGAACGGGCAACCGGCAAATTCATGGGCGCCGCCATCTTGGACAATGGCAGGCGCACTGCGCATGCGCCCGCCATTTTGCAAGATGGCGGCGCCCATGATCCGGACGCCGGGAGCCACGGCGGGACACCGGGAGCACGATCGGAGGTCCTGGGGGCATCGGAAGGTGGGAGGGAGCGATAGACAGGGGAGGGGGAGCAGATCGGCCCCGCCAGTCGGTGTGTGGGGGGGTCGGGGGTCAGTGTCCAGCCATGTCCGATGCTATTGCAGCATCGGCCATGGCTGGATTGTAATATTTCACCAAATTTCATTGGTGAAATATTACAAATCGCTCTGATTGGCTGTTTCACTTTTAACAGCCAATCAGAGCGATCGTAGGCACGTGGGGGCTAAGCCACGCCCCCAGGGATTAACTCTAGAGTGTCCTTTGTGTGCGGGTCGGGTGACCTTTCAGTGACCCCGGTCACCCGACCCGCAGGGGGGCTATTTATAGCATGACGCCTACGTAGGCGTCATAGGTCGTTTGGGCATGACTTTTCATGACGCCTACGTAGGCGTCATGGGTCGTGAAGGGGTTAACATAGTCAATATCTTTGTAACTCCGAACGTCTTTAAAAAAAATGTATTCCTGCTATTCTATTTGATTGGGCAAAACCTCTATGCCTTTAATGTCTCCTCCACCTACCCCAATACATTCTACATTATTATTAGTTGTTTTCTTCATGTAGAATTAACCTACAAGGAAAGAAAGGGTTTTTTTAATTCCGATATTTCTGTCCCATTGACTTGCATTGGTTTCCGGTATCGGAATTAGCGAGATCCGATACTTTTTGGGTATCGGTCCGATCCAATCCGATCCGATATTTCACGATATCGGATAATATCTCTCAACACTACTAATACCTAGTGTTGAGCATTCCTATACCGCAAGTATCGGGTATCGGCCGATATTAGCGGTATCGGAATTCTGATACTGACTTCCGATACTTTTGTCATATCGGATTCCGGAATCGGAATCGGAATCGGAAGTTCCCATCATGCTATGAGCCTGCTTGCTTTGATTAAGCCAATGGGAATCCTCCGAAGTGTGGGCACATCCTGTTAGGCATGTAGGCATGTTAACTATTGGCATGGCTGTGATTGGCTGCCGAAATGATGTCATGATGCACTATAAAAAGAGCTGCAGCCGCCATTTCTGGTTCACTCTGCTGTGAATTCAGTTAGGGACAGGCTGCTGTTGAAGACTGTGAGAGACAGTTAGAAATAGCGATCATCAAACATATCTATTGCTCTACCCAGGCTACATAATCCACCACAGTAGCATTTTTTTAGCCCAGCAGCGCTGTTTTAATAGCTGTCTGCAAGGGCTGTGTGAGTGCAGCTCACGCTGTGGAGTGGGTCCTGCAGCCACGTCAGGCTGTAGGCCACCCAGTGTGATCACTGCTGCCTCATACATCTTTTAATTTTTGAGCTGCATTTTTTACATAATTTCAATCTAGTGTGCTTCCATCCGTATCCATATACGTTGGTTGCAAACACTAGTAGTAGACAGCGAAGCCTTTCTGCAGCCTTTCAGTGCTAGTGTCCACTTTGCTGCACTGTTCACGGCTGTCTGAGAGGTCTCTGACTGTGTGTGAGTGCAGCTCACGCTGAGTAGTGTGTCCTGCAGCTACGTCTGGTTGTAGGACGCTCAGCGTGTCACTGCCTCACACATTTTTCTTTTATTGCAGCTCATTTTTTCTTCTATTAGTGTGCATCCATCCGTCTCCATCTACGGTGGTTGCAAACACTATATAGGAGTACACAGCGGAGCCTTTCTGCAGCCTGTCAGTGCCAGTGCCCACTTAGCTGCACTGTTCACGGCTGTCTGAGAGGTCTCTGACTGTGTGTGAGTGCAGCTCACGCAGAGTAGAGTGTCCTGCAGCTACGTCTGGTTGTAGGACGCTCAACGTGCGTCACTGCCTCACACATATTTGTCTTTGAGTGCAGCTCATTTTTTCTTCTCCTATTAGTGTGCATCCATCCGTATCCATCAACATTGGTTGGTTGCAAACACTATATAGGAGTAGATAGAGGAGCCTTTTTTTCTGGCTTGTGCCCTGCCGGCGCAGCCAGATTAGTATTACCCAATTTTTTTGGAGCCTCATCTTTTGCATTGTAGGTTACCTGCCTGCATTGTAATAGCTCCAAAAAGTTGGTGATACTGTCAGTTTCAATTCTTTGTTCACATACTTTGAGTTTGTTTCCAACAAAGAAACCACAAAAAAAGTTCACCAAACACTACATTTGGAACTTGTGTAGGCCACATCAGCTCCTATTAAAGTGTAGTCCACACACACACACTTCATAAAATTAGTGTTTCTTGTACCTGTAACCAGCTGTTCAGGAATAAGCACACTAAGGCCCCCCTTTGTACTTTTCTGCCTATCTTAAGCAGTCTGGCAAGATGAAGAAGGCAGGGAGTAAGGCGCGTGGGTGTGGGCGTGGAGTTTCAGCAGGGAGAGGACGTGGGGATTCTGCAGGGAGAGGACGTGGGGATTCTGCAGGTAGAGGACGTGGGGATTCTGGGCCTGCTGCGGGCACCAGTGGATCAGCATCCCCCAGTTTTAGCAGGCAACAGTCCTTTATGCGCAGCTTTGTAGGACCTCAACGTACCCCACTGCTGCGGGAGGAACAAATTGAAGCCGTTGTCAGATGGATGGCAGCTAACGCATCGACTTCAATTACTTCCACATCCTCTCAGGGCCAGAGCACCGAAGAGCAACCATCTGTCTCTTCACCACCTGCTAAAGTGCCCAGGCCGTCAGAGAGACATGGACAGGAGCCATCACAGTCTCTACTTCTGTTCTCGGAATCTGTTGGCTTGGAAAGAGGGGGCAGCCAAGCAGCATTCCTGAATGTGAAGAAAAGGGAGTATGCAGTGATGCGCAACTTCTTTGTCCCTCTGAATCTGAAGAGGCGAGTGGGCCAGTGCCTATGGTCAGCACACCTCAGTACGCATCAGATGATGACGAGACTCAGTTGCCACTTTCTGGTGCGTACGGTGCTGGCGAGACAACCCCGGAGAAGCAGCTGTTTGAAGAGGGGAGGGAAGATGATGAGGTCCTTGACCCATCATGGCGTGAGGAACAGGAAGGTGGTGGTAGCAGCTCGGAGGAAGAGATTCCCCTACCGGCCAAAAACAGGAGGCAGAGGGAGGGGGAAGACTTGGTTGCCTGTACCCTCCACTTCGGCACCCGTTAGGAGCATTCCTCATTCCAAAGGCAAAACGGGCGCTCCCAAGAGTTGCAGTGCGTGGTCCTTTTTTGACACAGTTGCAGATGACATTTGCTTTGTCAAATGCAAGCTGTGTCATCAGATAGTCAAAAGAGGGAGAAATGTCAGCAACCTCAATACCACAAATATGTGGAAACATGTGTGCACCAAGCACGAGTTAGAGTTGCAGAGACACCCTGAAGACGTAGGCCAATGTACAGCACCACCTACCACCTCTTCAGTTCGTGTTGGGGCCTCTTCCTCCAGCTCACGCACTGCTGGTTCGGCTTCCTCACAGGATCGCCAAGGAAGAACCTCTGCCACTGTTGTCCGGAGACCCTGTCAGATTCCACCCATAGCAGCACATTCCCATCCATCACAGCCATCGGTAGCACAGGCATGGGATAAAAGGCGCCCTTACTCGGCAAACCATCCCCGAGCACAGTCTCTGAATGCTGGCATTGCCAAACTTCTGGCAGTTGAAATGCTGTCATTCAGGCTGGTGGACACTGACACCATCCGAGACTTAATGGCATTGGCAGTCCCCCAATACAACGTGCCCAGCCGCTTTTATTTCAGCAGGCGAGCCGTCCCTGCCCTGCAGAAACATGTTGAGGGCAAAATAAAACATGCGCTACTAAACGCCGTTAGTAGCAAGGTCCACCTGACCACCGATGCGTGGACCAGTAACCATGGACAGGGACGATACCTTTCCCTCACTGCCCACTGGGTCAATGTTGTGGAGCCGGGTACAGATCTGGAGAGTGGCGCTGTACGTGTTCTTCCAACGCCACGGATTGCAGGACTCCAGTCTGTACACATAGACTCCTCCGCCTACTCAAGTTCCTCAGAAACAGCAGAGCAGGAGCCTGTTACGACCGATATGAGCACAGCCGTGGCCAAACGTCAACAGGCTGTACTCAAATTAATTTCTTTGGGGAATCGAAGCCACACAGCGCAGGAGCTCTGGAATGCTATCAAGCTGGAGAGCGATGTGTGGTTTGGGCCAGCGAATCTCCAGCCGGGCTTGGTAGTGTGTGACAATGGCCGAAATCTGGTGGCAGCTCTTGGCCTAGGCAACCTCACACACATCCCATGTCTGGCACATGTGCTTAACTTGGTCGTGCAGAGCTTTCTGAGGGACTATCCGGATCTTGATGCACTGTTGCACAAAGTCCGCATAGAGTGCGCTCACTTGCGGCGTTCCAGCACGGCAAGATCGCGCCTCGCTGTTCTGCAGCGACGATTTGCCCTTCCGGAACATCACATCATATGTGACCTACCCACCCGGTGGAATTCAACGTTACATATGTTGGAGCGGTTGTGTGAGCAGCAGGCAGCAGTCATGGAGTACCAGCTGAATCAGGCGCAAACAAGTCGCACTGTGCGCCGTTCACACTTCAGCACCATTGAGTGGGCCTCTATGAAGGACATCTGCCTCGTTTTGCGTGCCTTCGATGAATCCACGCGGATGGCGAGTGCAGATGATGCACTAGTCAGCATGACTGTCCCCCTTATCTGCCTGCTTCAACAAACACTGCAAGCACTAAGGGATGAGGTTTCGGAAGAGGTGGAGGATGAGGAGTCCCAAATGCCATCTGCTTCTGGACAGTCTTCGCTACGTGTTTCCTCACAAAGGCCTAGGCAGGGGACACTTTGTGAGGAGGATGAGGAGGAGTCGATGGAGGAGGAAGACATCTCTCCAGAGGAGGGAGGTACACAAACCTCTACTCAGAATGTACAGCGAGGGTGGGGTGATGCAGAGCAGGCCGAGGTCATGCCTCAAACAGGGGACAGCGGTTCTTTGGCAGTTGGGAGTCTGCAGCACATGGTTGATTTCATGCTGCAGTACCTGAGAAACGACCGCCGCATCGCCCACATTCTCGTCTCGGCTGATTATTGGGTGTACACCCTCCTAGATCCTCGCTACCGGGACAGCGTACAAAGGCTCATACCAACGTTGAACCGGGAGCGTAAACTGCGGGAGTACGAAGAGTCACTGGTGCAGTCCATAATGTTTTCCATTCCACCCGACAGCATTGTTGCTAGTGCTTTACAAAGCAGCTCTGTGCGTCGAGGCAGTGGAGGAAACTCTGCACAAAGAGGGAGCAGAGGCAGCGCCGCAGCACAAGGAAAGACCACTATGGCCCAAATGTGGCAAAGTTTTGTGTGTCCACCACAATTGTCTACACCATCAGTGACGCCTCGAGTCAGCAGGAGGCAACGCTTCCGTCAGATGGTGTCAGACTACATGTCTTGCCCTGTCGCTGTACTCCCAGATGGCTCTTCCCCCTTCAAGTTTTGGGTCTCTAAGCTGGATACATGGCCAGAGCTTAGCCAGTATGCATTGGAGGTGCTGGCTTGCCCTGCTGCCAGTGTATTATCGGAACGCGTCTTTAGTGCCGCAGGTGGTGTACTAACAGACCGTCGCACGCGACTATCTTCCGATAATGTTGACCGGCTGACTTTTCTGAAAATGAACAAGGCCTGGATCTCCAAAGACTTTGCCATTCCTCTTACAGACTAAATTAGTGGTTGGCAACTGTATCCAGGTCTGCTGGTGTGTTCATTTTTCTACCACCTGAACTATAATCCCTGTGCTTCAACACAGCCAGTTGTCGCTCAGATGTGTCGTCTGCACAGAGAAACACACTAGCTCCTGTGTTAGTGGGGTTCAGTAACGCCAGCAGATCCCCTGCTGTGTGGACGGCAAAGTCACCAGCTCCATCAACATTCAAACCACTACTGATTTTTAACCGTGCCCAACTTAGGTCTCTGGCTCCACTGTCTCTACTATTTCCCCTGGCCTCCAACCCCGCCATCTACATCTCTGAAGTGGCATCAGCACAATCTACACTTGTTCCTGTGTTCCTGTGGCTCAGTCCCATCAGTTTATCCCCTGATGTGTGTCCGGCAAGGTCTCCTGCTCTGTCCACATTCCCATAACCAGTAGTGGGAATGAGGACAGAGCTGGCGAACTTGCCGGACAAACATCAGGGGATCAACTGAAGGAACTGAGCACCAGTAACACAGGAACAAGTGTAGATTGTGCTGACGCCACTTCAGAGATGTAGCTGGCGGGGTTGGAGGCCAGGGTAAATAGTAGTGACAGTGGAGCCAGAGGCCTAAGTGGAGCATGGTTAGAATCAGTAGTAGTCAACAACCTCCATAAAAACTGCTGCCCATTGGCCTCTGCCTGCGGCATGCGTAATCCTGGGCTCCAACAGTGTCAGTTGGTGTTCAGAAGTGTCGTCTCCACAGAGCCAAACACATTCGTTCGAGTGTTAGTGGTGTTCAGCACTGCCAGGTGTTCCCCTGCTGTGGAGATGGCAAGTCTCCTGCTGCCTTCACCTGCCAAAATCCAGTAGGCCCCAGCCTGCTCCACGCCTAATCCTGGGCTCCAACAGCGTCAGTTGGTGTTCAGAAGTGTCGTCTCCACAGAGCCAAACACATTCGTTCAAGTGTTAGTGGGCTTCAGCACTGCCAGCTGTTCCCCTGCTGTGGAGATGGCAAGTCTCCTGCTGCCTTCACCTGCCAAAATCCAGTAGGCCCCAGCCTGCTCCACGCCTAATCCTGGGCTCCAACAGCGTCAGTTGGTGTTCAGAAGTGTCGTCTCCACAGAGCCAAACACATTCGTTCGAGTGTTAGTGGGGTTCAGCACTGCCAGCTGTTCCCCTGCTGTGGAGATGGCAAGTCTCCTGCTGCCTTCACCTGCCAAAATCCAGTAGGCCCCAGCCTGCTCCACGCCTAATCCTGGGCTCCAACAGCATCAGTTGGTGTTCATAAGTGTCGTCTCCACAGAGCCAAACACATTCGTTCGAGTGTTAGTGGTGTTCAGCACTGCCAGCTGTTCCCCTGCTGTGGAGATGGCAAGTCTCCTGCTGCCTTCACCTGCCAAAATCCAGTAGGCCCCAGCCTGCTCCACGCCTAATCCTGGGCTCCAACAGCGTCAGTTGGTGTTCAGAAGTGTCGTCTCCACAGAGCCAAACACATTCGTTCGAGTGTTAGTGGTGTTCAGCACTGCCAGCTGTTCCCCTGCTGTGGAGATGGCAAGTCTCCTGCTGCCTACACCAGCCAAAATCCAGTAGGCCCCAGCCTGCTCCACGCCTGATCCTGGGCTCCAACAGCGTCAGTTGGTGTTCAGAAGTGTCGTCTCCACAGAGCCAAACACATTCGTTCAAGTGTTAGTAGGGTTCAGCACTGCCAGCTGTTCCCCTGCTGTGGAGATGGCAGTCTCTCCTGCTGTCTCCGCATTCCAAAGACAGTAGGCCTCAGCCTACACCCTCCTATTTCCTGGGCTTCAACACAGCCAGTTGTAGCTCGGAAGTGCCGTCCACACGGAAAGAGATACTTGCTCCCGTGTCTCAGTGGGGTTCAGTAACGTCAGCTGATCCCCTGCTGTGTGGATGGCAGTCTCTCCTGCTGTCTCCACATTCCAAATACAGTAGGCCTCTGCCTACACCCTCCTATTTCCTGGGCTTCAACACAGCCAGTTGTAGCTCGGAAGTGCCGTCCACACGGAAAGAGATACTTGCTCCCGTGTCTCAGTGGGGTTCAGTAACGTCAGCTGATCCCCTGCTGTGTGGATGGCAGTCTCTCCTGCTGTCTCCACATTCCAAATACAGTAGGCCTCTGCCTACACCCTCCTATTTCCTGGGCTTCAACACAGCCAGTTGTAGCTCGGAAGTGCCGTCCACACGGAAAGAGACACTTGCTCCCGTGTCTCAGTGGGGTTCAGTAACGTCAGCTGATCCCCTGCTGTGTGGATGGCAGTCTCTCCTGCTGTCTCCACATTCCAAAGACAGTAGGCCTCTGCCTACACCCTCCTATTTCCTGGGCTTCAACACAGCCAGTTGTAGCTCGGAAGTGCCGTCCACACGGAAAGAGACACTTGCTCCCGTGTCTCAGTGGGGTTCAGTAACGTCAGCTGATCCCCTGCTGTGTGGATGGCAGTCTCTCCTGCTGTCTCCACATTCCAAAGACAGTAGGCCTCTGCCTACACCCTCCTATTTCCTGGGCTTCAACACAGCCAGTTGTAGCTCGGAAGTGCCGTCCACACGGAAAGAGACACTTGCTCCCGTGTCTCAGTGGGGTTCAGTAACGTCAGCTGATCCCCTGCTGTGTGGATGGCAGTCTCTCCTGCTGTCTCCACATTCCAAAGACAGTAGACCTCTGCCTACACCCTCCTATTTCCTGGGCTTCAACACAGCCAGTTGTAGCTCGGAAGTGCCGTCCACACGGAAAGAGATACTTGCTCCCGTGTCTCAGTGGGGTTCAGTAACGTCAGCTGATCCCCTGCTGTGTGGATGGCAGTCTCTCCTGCTGTCTCCACATTCCAAAGACAGTAGGCCTCTGCCTACACCCTCCTATTTCCTGGGCTTCGACACAGCCAGTTGTAGCTCGGAAGTGCCGTCCACACGGAAAGAGACACTTGCTCCCGTGTCTCAGTGGGGTTCAGTAACGCTAGCTGATCCCCTGCTGTGTGGATGGCAGTCTCTCCTGCTGTCTCCGCATTCCAAATACAGTAGGCCTCAGCCTACACCCTCCTATTTCCTGGGCTTCAACACAGCCAGTTGTAGCTCGGAAGTGCCGTCCACACGGAAAGAGATACTTGCTCCCGTGTCTCAGTGGGGTTCAGTAACGTCAGCTGATCCCCTACTGTGTGGATGGCAGTCTCTCCTGCTGTCTCCACATTCCAAATACAGTAGGCCTCTGCCTACACCCTCCTATTTCCTGGGCTTCAACACAGCCAGTTGTAGCTCGGAAGTGCCGTCCACACGGAAAGAGACACTTGCTCCCGTGTCTCAGTGGGATTCAGTAACGTCAGCTGATCCCCTGCTGTGTGGATGGCAGTCTCTCCTGCTGTCTCCACATTCCAAAGACAGTAGGCCTCTGCCTACACCCTCCTATTTCCTGGGCTTCAACACAGCCAGTTGTAGCTCGGAAGTGCCGTCCACACGGAAAGAGACACTTGCTCCCCTGTCTCAGTGGGGTTCAGTAACGTCAGCTGATCAACTAGTTATGGGAATGTGGACAGAGCAGGCGACATTGCCGGACACACATCAGGGGATTAACTGACCGGACTGAACACCTGTTACACAGGAAGAAGTGTGGATTGTGCAGACGCCACTTCGGAGCTGTAACTGGCGGGGTTGGAGGACAGGGGAAATACGAGTATCACTGATTTTCGTATTTCCCCTGTCCTCCAACCCCGCCAGTTACAGCTCCGAAGTGGCGTCTGCACAATCCACACTTGTTCCTGTGTTACAGGTGTTCAGTCCGGTCAGTTAATCCCCTGATGTGTGTCCGGCAATGTCGCCTTCTCTGTCCACATTCCCATAATGTCGCCTGCTCTGTCCACATTCCCATAACTAGTTATGGGAATGTGGACAGAGCAGGCGACATTGACGGACACACATCAGGGGATTAACTGACCGGACTGAACACCTGTAACACAGGAACAAGTGTGGATTGTGCATACGCCATTTCGGAGCTGTAACTGGCGGGGTTGAAGGACAGGGGAAATACGAAAATCAGTGAAGCCACAGGCCTAAGTGGAGCTTGGTTACAATTAGTAGAAGTCTACAACCGATCTTAAAATTTCTTCAATGCAGCCTCAGCCTGCTCCGTGCTTGTCCCTGGGCTTCAACACAGCCAGTTGTTGCTCGGAAGTGCCGTCTTCACAGAGTAAAACACTAGCTCCTGTGTTTGTGGGGTTCAGTAACGTCAGCTGTTCCCCTGCTGTTTTGATGGCAATCTGTCCTGCTGCCTCCCAATTGACAGCACATCAGGCCTCAGCCTGCTAAGTGCTTGTCCCTGGGCTCCAACATCGCCAGTTGCTGCTCATAACTGACTTTGGCACGGGTACTCCCTCCTGCCCAGCTTGGTTCCAGCCCTGCCTGCTGTTTCCGGGAAGTGTCAATGTCAGTTTGCCACCCCAAGTTGCCATGTCGTGTTGCGGTTGGGTTAGCCGAGGCTAGGGTGCCAGCAGTTTAGGTGCTTCCTATGTGGACTGCGGGTTCTGGTAAGAAAGGCTTGTTCCGTAGTGCCAGTAGGACAAGCACCCCCTGTAGGACTGTATGATTCGGTAACTGCGGCCAGCTTGCGGCATGCCAACTTTGCTTTTCAGGGGTAGCTTCTGCTACCCCTCCGGGTTCCAGCACCGTCAGCTGGTTCTCGTCAGATCCTTTGGCCTAGGTGCCTCCATCTCGGTATCCGAGTTCCGGCAACGTCTGCTGGTCCTTGGTAGTGCTTTGTAGCACAGGTACCTCCTGCTTAGTAACCGGGTTCCAGCACCGTCAGCTGGTCCTCGGTTGTGCCATTGGCTCTTATTCCTTCTGCTGCCCCTCCAGGTGCCAGCACTGTCAGCTGGTCCTCGCTATTTCCATTTGCTCTTGCAGCTTCTGCTACCCCTCCGGGTTCCAGCACCGTCAGCTGGTTCTCGTCAGAGCCTTTGGCCTAGGTGCCTCCATCTCGGTATCCGAGTTCCGGCAACGTCTGCTGGTCCTTGGTAGTGCTTTGTAGCACAGGTACCTCCTGCTTAGTAACCGGGTTCCAGCACCGTCAGCTGGTCCTCGGTTGTGCCATTGGCTCTTATTCCTTCTGCTGCCCCTCCGGGTGCCAGCACTGTCAGCTGGTCCTCGCTATTTCCATTTGCTCTTGCAGCTTCTGCTACCCCTCCGGGTTCCAGCACCGTCAGCTGGTTCTCGTCAGAGCCTTTGGCCTAGGTGCCTCCGTCTCGGTATCCGAGTTCCGGCAACGTCTGCTGGTCCTTGGTAGTGCTTTGTAGCACAGGTACCTCCTGCTTAGTAACCGGGTTCCAGCACCGTCAGCTGGTCCTCGGTTGTGCCATTGGCTCTTATTCCTTCTGCTGCCCCTCCGGGTGCCAGCACTGTCAGCTGGTCCTCGCTATTTCCATTTGCTCTTGCAGCTTCTGCTACCCCTCCGGGTTCCAGCACCGTCAGCTGGTTCTCGTCAGAGCCTTTGGCCTAGGTGTCTCCATCTCGGTATCCGAGTTCTGGCAACGTCTGCTGGTCCTTGGTAGTGCTTTGTAGCACAGGTACCTCCTGCTTAGTAACCGGGTTCCAGCACCGTCAGCTGGTCCTCGGTTGTGCCATTGGCTCTTATTCCTTCTGCTGCCCCTCCGGGTGCCAGCACTGTCAGCTGGTCCTCGCTATTTCCATTTGCTCTTGCAGCTTCTGCTACCCCTCCGGGTTCCAGCACCGTCAGCTGGTTCTCATCAGAGCCTTTGGCCTAGGTGCCTCCATCTCGGTATCCGAGTTCCGGCAACGTCTGCTGGTCCTTGGTAGTGCTTTGTAGCACAGGTACCTCCTGCTTAGTAACCGGGTTCCAGCACCGTCAGCTGGTCCTCGGTTGTGCCATTGGCTCTTATTCCTTCTGCTGCCCCTCCGGGTGCCAGCACTGTCAGCTGGTCCTCGCTATTTCCATTTGCTCTTGCAGCTTCTGCTACCCCTCCGGGTTCCAGCACCGTCAGCTGGTTCTCGTCAGAGCCTTTGACCTAGGTGTCTCCATCTCGGTATCCGAGTTCTGGCAACGTCTGCTGGTCCTTGGTAGTGCTTTGTAGCACAGGTACCTCCTGCTTAGTAACCGGGTTCCAGCACCGTCAGCTGGTCCTCTGTTGTGCCATTGGCTCTTATTCCTTCTGCTGCCCCTCCGGGTGCCAGCACTGTCAGCTGGTCCTCGCTATTTCCATTTGCTCTTGCAGCTTATGCTACCCCTCCGGGTTCCAGCACCGTCAGCTGGTTCTCGTCAGAGCCTTTGGCCTAGGTGCCTCCATCTCGGTATCCGAGTTCCGGCAACGTCTGCTGGTCCTTGGTAGTGCTTTGTAGCACAGGTACCTCCTGCTTAGTAACCGGGTTCCAGCACCGTCAGCTGGTCCTCGGTAGTGCCATTGGCTCTTGTTCCTTCTGCTGCCCCTCCGGGTGCCAGTACGGTCAGCTGGTTCAAGAGGACAAAGAACAGGAAGACAACCACCAAGATGCAGAACAACAAGAGAGAGAAGACAAAGAAGCATAAAAAAACAAAGCAGAAGAAAATTAAGCATAAGACTAATACTCTGAGCAAATGATATTATCTTATTTATAAGCAGAAGAAGACTAAGCAGTGTATGGGGGTGAGTCCGTTCCTCCTCGTGGTGCCCCTGGAAAAGGCCTGCTGCTGCAGGCCAAACTGAACGCGGACAAATCCTGTTGTAAATCTTTTGTGACAGGCAGAACGGAAGGTGTAAACTTCTAACTTTTCTAGATAACAACTACAGGAATGCCTGACACAAACAAGAATATGATGAAGAAGAATAGGAAGAAGATGAAGAAGTTGAATATGTAGAATAATAATTGTTGAATAAGAAGAATATGAAGAATGTAAGAAAAGGAAGAAGAAGAATGTAAAAAAGGAAGTAGAAGAATTTAAAAAAAGGAAGAAGAAGAAGAATGTAAAAAAAGGAAGAAGAAGAAGAAGAATGTAAAAAAAGGAAGAAGAAGAAGAAGGTAAAAAAAGGAATAAGAAGAAGAAGAAGAAGGTAAAAAAAGGAAGAAGAATAAGAAAGAAGAAGAAAGAAGAAAGAAGAAGAAGACATACATGTCTGGCAAAATATAAATGAGGCTAACATAGTCAATATCTTTGTAACTCCTGACGTCTTTAAAAAAAAAGTTTAATTCCTGCTATTCCATTTGATTGGGCTAAACCTCTATGGCTTTAATGTCTCCTCCACCTCCCACAATACATTCTACATTATTCTTAGTTGTTTTTCTTCATGTAGAATTAACCTACAAGGAAAGAAAGTGTTTTTTTTAATTCCGATATTTTGGCCCCATTGACTTGCATTGGTTCCCGGTATCGGAATCGGCGATACCGATACTTTTTTTTAAGATCGGCCGATCCATTCCGATCCGATATTTTCAAGTATCGGCTGGTATCGCTCAACTCTACTAATACCACTAAAATGTGGAGAATGATGTCATTGTACCATGACTGAACCTCAAAAGTAATAGTTTAATTATCACCATACTGACCATTACTGGTATACTGTGGCTAACAATGGAAACACATTGTTTATAAATTGAGGGCATTCTGATTGACATAGGTAAATATTGTGGTTAACAACCTGGGATGGATTTTGGCTATGAAAAGGAGCGTGTAAAAATTTGAAAAAAATTTGAGTTGGAAGGGACTTCTTTGGTCATCATATCCAATCCTCTGCACAATCAAGGAATCACTAAACTACATCAAACAGATGTCTGTTAAGTTTCAGTTTGAAGACTTACATTGAATGAGAACTCACCAATGCTTGTGGCTGCCTGGTCCACTCATTAACCCCTTTACCCCCAAGGTGGTTTGCATGTTAATGACCGGGCCAATTTTTACAATTCTGACCACTGTCCCTTTATGAGGTAATAACTGTGGAATGCTTTCATGCATCCTGGTGATTCTGACATTATTTTCTTGTGACATATTGATCTTCATGCTAGTGGTAAAATTTAATTGATATAACTTGAGTTTATTTGTGAAAAAAACAGAAATTTGGCGAAAATCTTGAAAATTTTTCCAACTTTGAATTTTTATGCCCTTAAATCATATGGCACAAAAAACTTAAGTCAGTAACATTTCCCACATATTTACTTTACATCAGCACAATTTTGAAACCAACATTTTTTTGTTAGGAAGTTATAAGGGTTAAAATTTGACCAGAGATTTCTCATTTTCACAAAATCATTTTTTTTAGGGACCACATCCCATTTGAAGTCACTTTGAGGGTTCTATAAGACCGAAAATACCCAAAAGTGACAGCATTCCAAAAACTGCACCCCTGATGGCACAAAAAAACACATTCAAGAAGTTTGCAAACCCCTTAAGGTGCTTCACATGAATTTTTTGAATGTTTAAAAAAATGAATATTTAACTTTTTTTCACAAAAAAATTACTTCAGGTCCAATTTTTTTATTTTACCAAGGGTAACAGGAGAAATTGGACTGCAAAAGTTATTGTGCAACTTGTCCTGAGTACGCCGATACCTGATATGGGGGAGAACCACTGTTTTGGCGCATGGCAGAGCTCGGAAGCGAAGGAGCGCTGTTTGACTTTTTCAACGCAAAACTGGCTGGAAATGAGATCGGACTCCATGTCACGTTTGGAGAGCCCCTGATGTGCCTAAACAGTGGAAACCCCCCACACTTGACACCATTTTGGAAACTAGACCCCCCAAGGAACTTATCTAGATGTGTGGTGAGAAATTTGAACCCACAAGGTATTCACATAAGTTTATAATGTACAGCCGTAAAATGAAAAAATCTTTTTTCCACAAAAATGATCTTTTCACCCACAATTTTTATGCTTCCAAGGGTAACAGGACCCCAAAAGTTATTGTGCAATTTGTCCTGAGTACACTGATACCCCATATGTGGGGGTATATCACTATTTGGGCACATGGAAGAGCTCAGAAGGGAAGGAACAACTTGACTTTTTGAATGCAAAATTGACTGGAATTCAGATTGGGCGCCATGTCGCATTTGGAGAGCCTTAACAGTGGAAACCCCCCACAAGTGACCCCATTTTGGAGACTAGACCCCCCAAGGAACTTATCTAGATGTATGGTGAGCACTTTGAACCCCCAAATGCTTCACAGAAGTTTATAACGCCCGGTCGTGAAAATAAAAAAATCATATTTTTTCCACAAACATGATCTTTTAGTCCCCAATTTTTTTATTCTCTCAAGGGTAAGAGAAGAAATTGGACCCCAAAAGTTTTTGTTCAATTTGTCTTGAGCATGCTGATACCCTACAGTATATGTGGGAGAAAACTACTATATGGGCACACGTTGGTGCTCAGAAGAGAAGTACTGATGTTTTCAAAAGCAGACTTTGATGGAATGGTCAGTGAGTGTCATGTCGCGTTTGGAGAGCCCCTGATGTGCCTAAACTATTGAAACCCCCCACAACTGACCCCATTTTGGAAACTAGACCCTCCAAGGAACTTATCTAGATGTGTGATGAGCACTTTGAACCCCCTTGTGCTTCACAGAAGTTTAGAACGTAGAGTCATAAAATAAAAAATATTTTTTTTTCTAGAAATATGATATTTTTGTCCCCAATTTTTTATTTTTCCCAGGGTAACAGGAGAAATTGGACCCCAAAAATTGTTCTTCAATTTGTACTAAGTACGCTGATACCCCATATGTGGAGGTAAACCAAAGTTTTGGGCACATGGCAGAGCTTGGAAGGGAAGGAGCACCGTTTGACTTTTTCAACGCAGAATTGGCTGGAATTGAGATTAGATGCCAAGTCACATTTGGAGAGCCCCTAATGTGCCTAAACAGTGGAAACCCCCCAATTCTAATTCTAACCCTAACCCCAACACACCCCTAACCTTAATCTCAACTCTAGCCCTAACCCTATCCCTAACCCCAACCCTAATGGGAAAATGGAAATAAATGCAATTTTTTTAATTTTATTATTTTCCACTAACTAAAGGGGTGATAAAGCGGGGTTTTATTTACTATTTATAGCGGGTTTTTATGTTTGGCAGCTGTCACATGCTAAAAGGCGCTTTTTATTGTAAAAATTGCTTTTGCATCACCACATTTTGAGAGCTATAATTTTTTGCAGGACGTTTTTATTGGTACCATTTTTGGGCACGTGACTTTTTTGATCTCTTTTTATTCCAATTTTTGGGACACAGAATGAACCAAAACCAGCATTTCATGAATTTCTTTTGGGGGGGCGTTTACATCGTTCCAAGTGTGGTAAAATTGATAAAGTGGTTTTATTTTTCGGGTCAGTACGATTACAGCGATACCTCATTTAAATAAATGTTTTATGTTTTGGTGCTTTTATACAATAAAAACAATTTTATATAACAAATTATTATTTTTGCATCGCTTTATTCTGCGAGCTATAATTTTTTTATTTTTTAGCTGATGATGCTGTGTAGCAGCTCTTTTTTTGCAGGACAAGATGACGTTTTCAGCGGTACCATGTCCATTTATATTTGTCTTTTTGATTGCGTGTTATTGCACTTTTTGATCAACGGTATGATAATAAAGCATTGTTTTTTGCCTTGTTTTTTTTTGAAGGGGTTCACTAAAGGGGTTAACTAGTGGGACAGTTTTATAGGGTGGGTCGTTACGGACGTGGTGATATGTGTACTTGTATTTTTTTTTTATTTACAAAAAAAAAATTTATGAGGGAATATTTTTTTTTTAAATTTATTTAGAAATAGTGATGGGCGAGTAGCATCATTGCTTGGGTCTCCCCTAGCATGCTCGGGTGTCCTCTGAGTATTTTGGCATGCTCGGAGATTTAGGTTTCGTCATCTTATCTGCATGATTTGCGACTTGTAGATAGGCTGAAAAGATCACTATTTAGGAATTTTTAAAAAAATATTTTTACACTTTTTTTCACTTTATTAGGCTGGTTTCACATTTGAGTTTTTTTGCGCTGGAAAAAAACGCATACCTGCGCATGCGTTTTTTCCCCTATATTTAACATGGGTGCGCATACCTGCGCGCTGGCATGCGCACGTATGCGATTTTCATGCGCTGCGTTTTTTTGGGGTGTGCGTTCGTATTTTCCAGACGCAGCATGTTGCATTTTTTGGCCCTGCAAAAAAGCGCATGCGCACGTATGCGCACGTTTTGCGCTAAAAATGGCCATTATAGCCTATGGATGCGCATACGTGCGCATTGGCATGCTTATGTATGCGTTTTTTTGCACATGCGTTTTTTTTTTTAACATTAGTTTAGACAATGGAATTTAGGGGTTTGGGTTAGAGTTAGGGTTAGTTAAGGGGTTTAGGGTTAGGGTTAGGGTATGGTTTGGTTAAGGGTTAGGGTTAGGGTCAGGGTCAGGGTTAGGGTTAGGATCAGGGTATGGTTTGGTTAAGGGTTAGGGTTAGGGTTAGGGTCAGGGTTAGGGTTAGGGTCAGGGTCAGGGTTAGGGTTAGGGTTAGGGTATGGTTTGGTTAAGGGTTAGGTTTAGGGTTAGGGTCAGGGTTAGGGTTAGGGTCAGGGTTAGGGTATGGTTTGGTTAAGGGTTAGGGTTAGGGTCAGGGTTAGGGTTAGGGTTAGGGTATGGTTTGGTTAAGGGTTAGGGTTAGGGTTAGGGTCAGGGTTAGGGTATGGTTTGGTTAAGGGTTAGGGTTAGGGTTAGGGTCAGGGTTAGGGTTAGGGTTAGGGTATGGTTTGGTTAAGGGTTAGGGTTAGGGTCAGGGTTAGGGTTAGGGTCAGGGTTAGGGTATGGTTTGGTTAAGGGTTAGGGTTAGGGTTAGGGTCAGGGTTAGGGTTAGGGTTAGGGTATGGTTTGGTTAAGGGTTAGGGTTAGGGTCAGGGTTAGGGTTAGGGTCAGGGTTAGGGTATGGTTTGGTTAAGGGTTAGGGTTAGGGTTAGGGTCAGGGTTAGGGTTAGGGTTAGGGTATGGTTTGGTTAAGGGTTAGGGTTAGGGTTAGGGTCAGGGTTAGGTTTAGGGTCAGGGTTAGGGTATGGTTTGGTTAAGGGTTAGGGTTAGGGTTAGGGTCAGGGTTAGGGTTAGGGTTAGGGTATGGTTTGGTTAAGTGTTAGGGTTAGGGTTAGGGTCAGGGTTAGGGTTAGGGTCAGGGTTAGGGTATGGTTTGGTTAAGGGTTAGGGTTAGGGTTAGGGTCAGGGTTAGGGTTAGGGTTAGGGTATGGTTTGGTTAAGGGTTATGTTTAGGGTTAGGGTCAGGGTTAGGGTTAGGGTCAGGGTTAGGGTATGGTTTGTTAAGGGTTAGGGTTAGGGTTAGGGTATGGTTTGGTTAAGGGTTAGGGTTTGGGTTAGGGTCAGGGTTAGGGTTAGGGTATGGTTTGGTTAAGGGTTAGGGTTAGGGTTAGTAAAGTCATGGTTTGGGTTAGTGTGAGGGGCCACCTAATGTTTGGAAAAAACGCAAACGCGGTAAAAACGCACTAAAAACGCTTACAAACGCATAAAAACGCTGCGTTTTTTTCATGCATGCTCATAAAAATGCTTGAAAAAAACACAGCAGTTGTATGCTTTTGTATGCGTTTTTTCAATGCGTTTTTTTGCGGGAAAAACGCGCTGCAAAAAAAAGCAAGTGTGAAACTAGCCTTACTTTGTCCCAGTGTGGGACATCACTGTATAGTGTCAGATCACTGATCTCACACTTTGCAGTGCACTGTGTCATGATCAGCGATCTGACAACCACTGCAGGAGGCTTTCTCAGTGCCTGCTCTGAGCAGGCACTGAAAAAACAGCCACCCTGCAAGACCCTGAAGGCCCCCGCAACCATATTGGATCCGGGGTCCTGATGGAAGGAGGCCCTTGGAACAGCATGAGCACATCGCATTGTTCCGAGGGGCTCAGGGAACCAGGTAGGGAGCCCCCTCCCTGCGTGATTCTTCCCTATGCTCCCAGTACACTTTGATCATGTTTGATCGCAGTGTGCTGGGGGTTAATGTGCCGGGGGCGGTCCGTTACTGCACTTTGCACATAGTGCCGGCTGACACCTGGTCGTGATCAACTGCGCTCCCCTCGTGAGAGTAGCTGATCACAATGACGCACTATCCCATCCACGGTCATACGGGCCCGGGTCACGTAGATAGGATAGTATGTCAGATGTAAGAAAGGGGTTAATCACCATCACTGTCAAAAAATGTTCTAATATCTAATCTGTATCTTATCCATTTCTGTTTCATTCCATTATGTCTTATTTTTCCATGTGCATATGAGAATAAGAATGATCCCTCTACACTGTGACATCCCTTCAGTGCTTTCTGCTGCGCATAGCAGCGCTAACTCACAATCTCCTATGAAGTATTGTATCACTAAGAAAGGTATGGTGGCCTCCTGCAGATCCCAGGCTGTCATGACAACCAATTGGCGCCCAGTCATCACATAACAGGGGCGCCGATGGGTTGAATTTAACACATGCTTCATGCTGGCACTTGTTAAATGCCACTGTCAAAGTCAGCAGGATTTAACATATCAAATGCAGGGCCACTACATTTGACATACATGTACATCACAGGCAGTGAAGATATTAAGACTAGAGTTGAGCGAAACGGGTCGAAAAAATTCAAAAGTCGCCGACTTTTGGCAAAGTCGGGTTTCATGAAACGAAACCCGACCCTAGGATGAGGTCGGCCACGAGGTCGGCGACTTACGCGCCAAAGTCGCGTTTCAAAAGTTTGTTTTGCGCTCTTTTTCAGCCAATCAGGATCCACGGACACTGTGGGCAACGTGATGACCTAGGCACGGGTCACTACCATCTTTCAGAAGGGCATGCAAGTGATTGGCTTGCTTTGGTGGGCGTCACAGGGGGTATAAAAGGGCGTGCACGCCGACCGCCATCTTACTTCTGCCGATCTTAGTATAGGGAGAGGTTGCTGCTGATTCTGTAGGGAGAGCGTTAGGCAGGGAAGAAGACAAAAAAACTGCTTCTGCTGCTAGCGATTTGGCCTGCACAACACACAAGTCACTGTGTGTGCAGTGCAAGGGGAGGCTATATTGTGGTGTATCAGTGGTGTTGGTTGTTGGGCTGCCTTTTAAGGCTTCCTGACACGCTGGCATTGCTGTTTACCCACTGCTCCGCAAACTGCTTTTTTAAAAGCAATCCAATCTCCCTTGTCCTCTAGTCACTTTTGTCACAGCTGTGCAATCGAGCGTGTCACATAGCGTTCAGATATCAGTGGGCCTCACACAATCCACAAGTGTCCAGTGTCCAAAAGTGTACGCAGAGATTCAAAATCTCCATTATCCTCTCGTCAATTTGGTCACAGGCAGCTGTGCCATCGAGCGTGTCACATAGCGCTCAGATATCAGTGGGCCTCAAACAATCCACAAGTGTCCAGTGTCCAAAAGTGTACGCAGAGATTCAAAATCTCCATTATCCTCTCGTCACTTTGGTCACAGGCAGCTGTGCCATCGAGCGTGTAACATAGCGCTCAGATATCAGTGGGCCTCACACAATCCACAAGTGTCCAGTGTCCAAAAGTGTACGCAGAGATTCAAAATCTCCATTATCCTCTCGTCACTTTGGTCACAGGCAGCTGTGCTATCGAGCGTGTCACATAGCGCTCAGATATCAGTGGGCCTCACACAATCCACAAGTGTCCAGTGTCCAAAAGTGTACGCAGAGATTCAAAATCTCCATTATCCTCTCGTCACTTTGGTCACAGGCAGCTGTGCCATCGAGCGTGTCACATAGCGCTCAGATATCAGTGGGCCTCACACAATCCACAAGTGTCCAGTGTCCAAAAGTGTACGCAGAGATTCAAAATCTCCATTATCCTCTCGTCACTTTGGTCACAGGCAGCTGTGCCATCGAGCGTGTCACATAGCGCTCAGACATCAGTGGGCCTAACACAATCCACAAGTGTCCAGTGTCCAAAAGTGTACGCAGAGATTCAAAATCTCCATTATCCTCTCGTCACTTTGGTCACAGGCAGCTGTGCCATTGAGCGTGTCACATAGCGCTCAGATATCAATGGGCCTCACACAATCTACAAGTGTCCAGTGTCCAAAAGTGTACGCAGAGATTCAAAATCTCCATTATCCTCTCGTCACTTTGGTCACAGGCAGCTGTGCCATCGAGCGTGTCACATAGCGCTCAGATATCAGTGGGCCTCACACAATCCACAAGTGTCCAGTATCCAAAAGTGTACGCAGAGATTCAAAATCTCCATTATCCTCTCATCACTTTGGTCACAGGCAGCTGTGCCATCGAGCGTGTCACATAGCGCTCAGATATCAGTGGGCCTCACACAATCCACAAGTGTCCAGTGTCCAATAGTGTATGCAGAGATTCAAAATCTCCATTATCCTCTCGTCACTTTGGTCACAGGCAGCTGTGCCATCGAGAGTGTCACATAGCGCTCAGATATCAGTGGGCCTCACACAATCTACAAGTGTCCAGTGTCCAAAAGTGTACGCAGAGATTCAAAATCTCCATTATCCTCTCGTCACTTTGGTCACAGGCAGCTGTGCCATCGAGCATGTCACATAGCGCTCAGATATCAGTGGGCCTCACACAATCCACAAGTGTCCAGTGTCCAAAAGTGTACGCAGAGATTCAAAATCTCCATTATCCTCTCGTCACTTTGGTCACAGGCAGCTGTGCCATCGAGCGTGTCACATAGCGCTCAGATATCAGTGGGCCTCACACAATCTACAAGTGTCCAGTGTCCAAAAGTGTACGCAGAGATTCAAAATCTCCATTATCCTCTCGTCACTTTGGTCACAGGCAGCTGTGCCATCGAGCGTGTCACATAGCGCTCAGATATCAGTGGGCCTCACACAATCCACAAGTGTCCAGTGTCCAAAAGTGTACGCAGAGATTCAAAATCTCCATTATCCTCTCGTCACTTTGGTCACAGGCAGCTGTGCCATCGAGCGTGTCACATAGCGCTCAGATATCAGTGGGCCTCACACAATCTACAAGTGTCCAGTGTCCAAAAGTGTACGCAGAGATCCAAAATCTCCATTATCCTCTCGTCACTTTGGTCACAGGCAGCTGTGCCATCAAGCGTGTCACATAGCGCTCAGATATCAGTGGGCCTCACACAATCTACAAGTGTCCAGTGTCCAAAAGTGTACGCAGAGATTCAAAATCTCCATTATCCTCTCGTCACTTTGGTCACAGGCAGCTGTGCCATCGAGCGTGTCACATAGCGCTCAGATATCAGTGGGCCTCACACAATCCACAAGTGTCCAGTGTCCAAACGTGTACGCAGAGATTCAAAATCTCCATTATCCTCTCGTCACTTTGGTCACAGGCAGCTGTGCCATCGATTGTGTCACATAGCGCTCAGATATCAGTGGGCCTCACACAATCCACAAGTTTCCAGTGTCCAAAAGTGTACGCAGAGATTCAAAATCTCCATTATCCTCTCGTCACTTTGGTCACAGGCAGCTGTGCCATCGAGCGTGTCACATAGCGCTCAGATATCAGTGGGCCTCACACAATCTACAAGTGTCCAGTGTCCAAAAGTGTACGCAGAGATTCAAAATCTCCATTATCCTCTCGTCACTTTGGTCACAGGCAGCTGTGCCATTGAGCGTGTCACATAGCGCTCAGATATCAATGGGCCTCACACAATCTACAAGTGTCCAGTGTCCAAAAGTGTACGCAGAGATTCAAAATCTCCATTATCCTCTCGTCACTTTGGTCACAGGCAGCTGTGCCATCGAGCGTGTCACATAGCGCTCAGATATCAGTGGGCCTCACACAATCCACAAGTGTCCAGTATCCAAAAGTGTACGCAGAGATTCAAAATCTCCATTATCCTCTCATCACTTTGGTCACAGGCAGCTGTGCCATCGAGCGTGTCACATAGCGCTCAGATATCAGTGGGCCTCACACAATCCACAAGTGTCCAGTGTCCAATAGTGTATGCAGAGATTCAAAATCTCCATTATCCTCTCGTCACTTTGGTCACAGGCAGCTGTGCCATCGAGAGTGTCACATAGCGCTCAGATATCAGTGGGCCTCACACAATCTACAAGTGTCCAGTGTCCAAAAGTGTACGCAGAGATTCAAAATCTCCATTATCCTCTCGTCACTTTGGTCACAGGCAGCTGTGCCATCGAGCATGTCACATAGCGCTCAGATATCAGTGGGCCTCACACAATCCACAAGTGTCCAGTGTCCAAAAGTGTACGCAGAGATTCAAAATCTCCATTATCCTCTCGTCACTTTGGTCACAGGCAGCTGTGCCATCGAGCGTGTCACATAGCGCTCAGATATCAGTGGGCCTCACACAATCTACAAGTGTCCAGTGTCCAAAAGTGTACGCAGAGATTCAAAATCTCCATTATCCTCTCGTCACTTTGGTCACAGGCAGCTGTGCCATCGAGCGTGTCACATAGCGCTCAGATATCAGTGGGCCTCACACAATCCACAAGTGTCCAGTGTCCAAAAGTGTACGCAGAGATTCAAAATCTCCATTATCCTCTCGTCACTTTGGTCACAGGCAGCTGTGCCATCGAGCGTGTCACATAGCGCTCAGATATCAGTGGGCCTCACACAATCTACAAGTGTCCAGTGTCCAAAAGTGTACGCAGAGATCCAAAATCTCCATTATCCTCTCGTCACTTTGGTCACAGGCAGCTGTGCCATCAAGCGTGTCACATAGCGCTCAGATATCAGTGGGCCTCACACAATCTACAAGTGTCCAGTGTCCAAAAGTGTACGCAGAGATTCAAAATCTCCATTATCCTCTCGTCACTTTGGTCACAGGCAGCTGTGCCATCGAGCGTGTCACATAGCGCTCAGATATCAGTGGGCCTCACACAATCCACAAGTGTCCAGTGTCCAAACGTGTACGCAGAGATTCAAAATCTCCATTATCCTCTCGTCACTTTGGTCACAGGCAGCTGTGCCATCGATTGTGTCACATAGCGCTCAGATATCAGTGGGCCTCACACAATCCACAAGTTTCCAGTGTCCAAAAGTGTACGCAGAGATTCAAAATCTCCATTATCCTCTCGTCACTTTGGTCACAGGCAGCTGTGCCATCGAGCGTGTCACATAGCGCTCAGATATCAGTGGGCCTCACACAATCTACAAGTGTCCAGTGTCCAAAAGTGTACGCAGAGATTCAAAATCTCCATTATCCTCTCGTCACTTTGGTCACAGGCAGCTGTGCCATCGAGCGTGTCACATAGCGCTCAGATATCAGTGGGCCTCACACAATCCACAAGTGTCCAGTGTCCAAAAGTGTACGCAGAGATTCAAAATCTCCATTATCCTCTCGTCACTTTGGTCACAGGCAGCTGTGCCATCGAGCGTGTCACATAGCGCTCAGATATCAGTGGGCCTCACACAATCCACAAGTGTCCAGTGTCCAAAAGTGTACACAGAGATTCAAAATCTCCATTATCCTCTCGTCACTTTGGTCACAGGCAGCTGTGCCATCGAGCATGTCACATAGCGCTCAGATATCAGTGGGCCTCACACAATCCACAAGTGTCCAGTGTCCAAAAGTGTACGCAGAGATTCAAAATCTCCATTATCCTCTCGTCACTTTGGTCACAGGCAGCTGTGCCATCGAGCGTGTCACATAGCGCTCAGATATCAGTGGGCCTCACACAATCTACAAGTGTCCAGTGTCCAAAAGTGTACGCAGAGATTCAAAATCTCCATTATCCTCTCGTCACTTTGGTCACAGGCAGCTGTGCCATCGAGCGTGTCACATAGCGCTCAGATATCAGTGGGCCTCACACAATCCACAAGTGTCCAGTGTCCAAAAGTGTACGCAGAGATTCAAAATCTCCATTATCCTCTCGTCACTTTGGTCACAGGCAGCTGTGCCATCGAGCGTGTCACATAGCGCTCAGATATCAGTGGGCCTCACACAATCCACAAGTGTCCAGTGTCCAAAAGTGTACGCAGAGATTCAAAATCTCCATTATCCTCTCGTCACTTTGGTCACAGGCAGCTGTGCCATCGAGCGTGTCACATAGCGCTCAGATATCAGTGGGCCTCACACAATCTACAAGTGTCCAGTGTCCAAAAGTGTACTCAGAGATTCAAAATCTCCATTATCCTCTCGTCACTTTGGTCACAGGCAGCTGTGCCATCGAGTGTGTCACATATCGCTCAGATATCAGTGGGCCTCACACAATCCACAAGTGTCCAGTGTCCAAAAGTGTACGCAGAGATTCAAAATCTCCATTATCCTCTCGTCACTTTGGTCACAGGCAGCTGTGCCATCGAGCGTGTCACATAGCGCTCAGATATCAGTGGGCCTCACACAATCCACAAGTGTCCAGTGTCCAAAAGTGTACGCAGAGATTCAAAATCTCCATTATCCTCTCGTCACTTTGGTCACAGGCAGCTGTGCCATCGAGCGTGTCACATAGCGCTCAGATATCAGTGGGCCTCACACAATCCACAAGTGTCCAGTGTCCAAAAGTGTACGCAGAGATTCAAAATCTCCATTATCCTCTCGTCACTTTGGTCACAGGCAGCTGTGCCATCGAGCGTGTCACATAGCGCTCAGATATCAGTGGGCCTCACACAATCCACAAGTGTCCAGTGTCCAAAAGTGTACGCAGAGATTCAAAATCTCCATTATCCTCTCGTCACTTTGGTCACAGGCAGCTGTGCCATCGAGCGTGTCACATAGCGCTCAGATATCAGTGGGCCTCACACAATCCACAAGTGTCCAGTATCCAAAAGTGTGTGCAGAAATTCTAAATCTCCCCTGTCCTATAGACACCTTGTACCTTGTTTTACATTACTATATGGTTTGTTGGATTTTGTCTACATTTCTACCAAAAATGAGGAAGGCTGGTGGAAGAGGCCGTGGAATTGGGCGGGGGTTGGCAGCTGGTAATGATGGTGTTGGTGGTGGATCTGATGGTAGTGGCAAGAGCAAAATAGGACCGAATGCAGGAGGTGCTGACCCTGCGTCATCGTCTGGCTACATAAGGCCTCGAACGCTTAGTTTTCTAGGAGTTGGCAAACCGCTTTTAAAGGCAGAGCATCAGGAAAAAGTTTTGTCTTACATTGCTGACTCAGCCTCCAGCTCTATCGCCTCCTCTTCTTCAGTTGTAAAAAGTAAAAGCACTGAGTCATCATTGGAGGCTCATGTTCATGAACCACATCTTTCCTTGTGTCCTTCACCCCAACCAAGACTGAAGGATGACGCAGGCCATACTACTGATTACTCCATGGAGCTGTTTTCACATACCATGCCTGGATTATCAAGTCAAATGGTGAATTACCCAGGCCAAGATGAATCTGACATGGAGTGCACTGATGCACAGCCGCTGATGGATGATTCTGCTGGTACATTCACTCAGAGCACTACATTGTCCTCGCAGTGTACAGAGCCAGATTTTGACCCTTATGAGACTCAGGTGCCCCTTCCCGCACACTATACCACCATACACGGTGACACAGAGAAAGGTGCACATGACATAGAAGAGGAGGTGATGGATGACCCAGTTGTTGACCCAGATTGGCATCCATTGGGGGAAGAGGGTGCTGCTTCCAATAGCTCAGATGAGGAGCATCCACAGCAGACATCGACATCGCAACAGCTGTTATCTGGCAGGCCCGGAGCACTCCAAAGACAGGTTCCAAACATCAAAAGAGTTGCTGGACAGCTTGTCCTGAGGGTCAAAAGATCACAGCATGCTAGGCCGCAAAATGTCTGCCAAAGTAGGAAGAGTGCAGTGTGAACAAAATCCTCATGATCAGGCCAAGGTTATCTGTAAGAAGTGCACAAAGACCTTTAGCCGAGGGAAAAATCTGAAAAATTTGAATACCAGTTGCATGCTTAGACATTTAACCAGCATGCATTTGCAAGCGTGGACACAACACCAAACCTCAAGTGCCACATGTGCAACTGATCACAACGAAGGTAGTCAGCAACGCTACATTGTTTCCCCCACTGTAAGCCCACCGGTTAGCACAGCAGCAAATGTTGAGGTGTCGTTGCAAGGCCACAGCAGTCAGGGAATCCCACTGTTATATCAACGAAAGACTGATTTTAGGCCATCAGAAAGAACACCAACTCCATCACCATCATCAACAATCTCTCAGTCCGCCCTGTCCACCGCTACTTCCACCATATGCAGCTCTCAAGTCCAGCTCACCCTCCCAGACACTATGAGTAGGTCAAGAAAGTACTCAGTCTCTCATCCGCGTACACTGGGTTTGAACGCCCACATTGCCAAACTAATCTCGTTTGAGATGATGCCCTTTCGGTTGGTGGAAAGCACAGCTTTCTGCGAACTCATGGCCTATGCAGTACCACGCTATGACCTACCCAGTCGCCACTTCTTCTCTCGCAAAGCCATCCCAGCCCTCCACCATCATGTGAAAGACCGCATTGTCCATGCACTCAAGCAGTCAGTGAGCGGAAAGGTGCACCTCACAACTGATGCATGGTCCAGTCGGCATGGCCAGGGCCGTTACGTGTCCATCACTGCACACTGGGTTAATGTGGTGGATGCAGGGTCCACAGGGGACAGCGGTGGTGGGACAGTGCTGCCTAGCCCACGGTATAGGAAACAGTTGGCTGTAGGCGTTCGACCCTCCTCCTCCTCCTTCTCCAGAAGCGAAAGCTCGTCCACAGAGCGCAGTCGTACGAGCACTCCATCTGCAGCTGCCACTGTTGCACACGATGTGTCCCCCTATCGAGCAGCTAGTGGAAAGCGTCAGCAGGCTGTGTTGCAGATGATGTGTTTGGGCGACAGACACACCGCCGAGGTGCTGGCCGAGTACTTGAAGCGACAAACTGAGTCATGGCTGGGCAGTGTACATCTTGAGGCAGGCAAGGTAGTTAGTGATAATGGCCGTAATTTTGTGGCAGCCATAGCCCTTTCAAAACTCAGCCACTTACCTTGCTTGGCTCACACCTTGAACCTGGTGGTGCAGTGCTTCCTCAAAAATTATCCGGAGTTAACAGCCCTGCTCCAGAAGGTGCGAAGACTGTGCGCGCACATCCGCCGGTCGCCTGTACACTCCGTTCGTATGCAGAAGCTGCAGCGATTGCTCCACCTTCCCAACCACCGCCTCATTATCGACATTGCAACAATGTGGAACTCCACCCTGCACATGGTGGAGCGGCTGTGCGAGCAGAGGCAGGCCATAATGCATTTGTGGGAGGATACACGGCCAGGCACTTTGAGAGCAGACATGGAGTTGACAGGCGTGCAGTGGTCGAAGCTGAAAGACCTTTGTAAAGTCCTTCAGTGTTTTGAGGAATGCACACGGCTGGTAAGCGCAGACGACGCAATCCTAAGCATGAGCATCCCACTTATGCATCTGCTCATGCAAACTTTGACGCACCTTAAGGAGCAGGCGTCTGCAGCCAATGTTGATGAGGAGGAAGAGGAGGAGGGAATCCTTGATGACATTCAGCCATTGTCTGCTCAGGGACCTCTCCTGGACGAGGTGGAGGAAGAAGAGGAGGAGGAGGAGGAGGATGATGGGGATGATTACTTAGGGGAGGAGGATGCATCTCGTGGGGCAAGTGAAAATGTTGGCGTGGCAAGGTCTGGTACAGGGTTTGTGCGTGACTGGAGGGATGTGGATTTGCCAGAAAGTGCTCCTCCACCCAGCACTCGCAGTGCATCATTGACACCGGGAACATTGGCCCACATGTCAGATTATGCCTTGCGGATCCTAAAAAGGGACCCCCGCATTGCCAAAATGATGAACGATGACGACTACTGGTTGGCCAGCATCCTGGATTCACGCTATAAAGGCAAATTACAAAACATCATGCCACAGGAGAACCTTGACCTAATATTGGCTAATAAACAAGCAACTCTGGTAAATCGGTTGCTTGAGGCATTCCCAGCACACAGCAGCGGTGATGGTTCTCACACGAGCCGTACGGGCCGGGGGCAGCTTGGCAGAGGTGTTCGTGGTGCACACAGCAGAAGTGGCATTGGAGACAGGGGTTTCATGACAATGTTGTGGACTGATTTTTCAAATACCGCTCACACAACTGGTAATACTGCATCGATGGAAAGTGACAGGAGACAGCAGTTGTCAACTATGGTTACAAACTACTTTTCCTCCCATATCGATGTTCTCCCACACAGGTCATTCCCCTTTGACTATTGGGCCGCTAAACTGGACACCTGGCCTGAATTGGCCCAATATGCCTTACAGGAGCTCGCTTGCCCAGCTGCAAGTGTGCTATCGGAAAGAGTCTTCAGTGCAGCTGGATCAATCCTGACAGAAAAAAGGACCCGTCTGTCAACCCAAAATGTGGATGATCTAACCTTCATTAAAATGAACCACGCATGGGTTTCCAAGGATTTTGTCCCACCTTCCCCTGATGACACATAGGGTGACAGAAAAATGGCTTGCTTTGGTCCACCTTTTCCTGGTACTTCACCTATTTTGCCTTTTGCATCAGCTGAATGTCCAACATCAACATATGCCACTTTCTAAAACTCCCTAACTGTGCTGCCTCCCCCCCCATGGCCGGGGTAACCACCTAGTGCACGACACCGTGCGAGTGCCGTTGCCCTGGACAGGTGGGTAGGCCGACTCTTGGGCGCGGGCACTGGCACAGGGTCCCTCATAGTGCAATCAAGTGTCTCTGACGGTGGTGGTGCACACCCGCCGTTAGACACACCGCTGTACTATGAGGGGCCCAGTGCCAGTACCGACGCCCAAGAGTGGGCCCCCCTTGCTTGGGCAGGGCCCCAGCATTTGCAATCTTTACCTCTCCCTGCTCCTCCGCTGTGTAATCTGGGCCGTCAAATCCATACTGTGCCTGACACCGTCTGAGCCTGCCTCCTGAGACATATATTTTGAATGTGTACGCTATCCATACATGTTATCCAGGGATACGGTACCCTTTCTAACCTTTGTGCAATGACGTGCAATCCATACTAGGCCTAACACCGTCTGAGCCTGCCTCATGCTGTATAGACATATATTTTGAATGTGTACGCTATCCATACATGTTATCCGGGGATACGGTACCCTTTCTAACCTTTGTGCAATGACGTGCAATCCATACTGGGCCTAACACCGTCTGAGCCTGCCTCATGCTGTATAGACATATATTTTGAATGTGTACGCTATCCATACATGTTATCCGGGGATACGGTACCCTTTCTAACCTTTGTGCAATGACGTGCAATCCATACTTGGCCTAACACCGTCTGATCCTGCCTCATGCTGTATAGACATATATTTTCAATGTGTACGCTATCCATACATGTTATCCAGGGATACGGTACCCTTTCTAACCTTTGTGCAATGACGTGCAATCCATACTGGGCCTAACACCGTCTGAGCCTGCCTCATGCTGTATAGACATATATTTTGAATGTGTACGCTATCCATACATGTTATCCGGGGATACGGTACCCTTTCTAACCTTTGTGCAATGACGTGCAATCCATACTGGGCCTAACACCGTCTGAGCCTGCCTCATGCTGTATAGACATATATTTTGAATGTGTACGCTATCCATACATGTTATCCGGGGATACGGTACCCTTTCTAACCTTTGTGCAATGACGTGCAATCCATACTGGGCCTAACACCGTCTGAGCCTGCCTCATGCTGTATAGACATATATTTTGAATATGTACGCTATCCATACATGTTATCCGGGATACGGTACCCTTTCTAACATTTGTGCAATGACGTGCAATCCATACTGGGCCTAACACCGTCTGAGCCTGCCTCATGCTGTATAGACATATATTTTGAATGTGTACGCTATCCATACATGTTATCCGGGGATACGGTACCCTTTCTAACCTTTGTGCAATGACGTGCAATCCATACTGGGCCTAACACCGTCTGAGCCTGCCTCATGCTGTATAGACATATATTTTGAATGTGTACGCTATCCATACATGTTATCCAGGGATACGGTACCCTTTCTAACCTTTGTGCAATCACGTGCAATCCATACTGGGCCTAACACCGTCTGAGCCTGCCTCATGCTGTATAGACATATATTTTGAATGTGTACGCTAACCATACATGTTATCCGGGGATACGGTACCCTTTCTAACCTTTGTGCAATCACGTGCAATCCATACTGGGCCTAACACCATCTGAGCCTGCCTCGTGCTGTATAGACATATATTTTGAATGTGTACGCTATCCATACATGTTATCCGGGGATACGGTACCCTTTCTAACCTTTGTGCAATGACGTGCAATCCATACTGGGCCTAACACCGTCTGAGCCTGCCTCATGCTGTATAGACATATATTTTGAATGTGTACGCTATCCATACATGTTATCCGGGGATACGGTACCCTTTCTAACCTTTGTGCAATGACGTGCAATCCATACTGGGCCTAACACCGTCTGAGCCTGCCTCATGCTGTATAGACATATATTTTGAATGTGTACGCTATCCATACATGTTATCCAGGGATACGGTACCCTTTCTAACCTTTGTGCAATGACGTGCAATCCATACTGGGCCTAACACCGTCTGAGCCTGCCTCATGCTGTATAGACATATATTTTGAATGTGTACTCTATCCTTACATGTTATCCAGGGATACGGTACCCTTTCTAACCTTTGTGCAATGACGTGCAATCCATACTGGGCCTAACACCGTCTGAGCCTGCCTCATGCTGTATAGACATATATTTTGAATGTGTACGCTATCCATACATGTTATCCAGGGATACGGTACCCTTTCTAACCTTTGTGCAATCACGTGCAATCCATACTGGGCGTGAGAACGGCTGGCGAGCTGTTAAGCAAGCTACAGCACCTGTCCAGACAAGTACAGGGATTCCCTAGCGAGGAGACTTATTTGATTGTTTTCAATGTTGGGACAGCAATTTTTGGGGAGCACTATACTCTGGAGAATGATAGATGGGGCCCACCATACACTGGAACATTCCAAAGGTGGACATCAGACACTGGAGCAGCATTTACAGGGCCCATTATACACTAGAGCATTAGAAATGGGGCCCATTATGTTTGGAGCATTATTTGGGCCCATAAGACAGTGGAGCTTCATCCATGGGGACCAACATATACTGTAGCATTATGTGGAGCTCATCATATACTGTTTCAAACATTATATGGGACCAATGATTCTGTATGGAGAAATAGATGGGCCTCGTCATGAGATGTAAAAAGTGAGGTATTTTTCATTGTACTATACCGCTATTTATCTGCCGTATCGGAGCATGATGAGTTGTGGTATGTGTTAAAGGGGCGCTCTTTCGCCCAGGGCACATGAAAACCTGCAGCCAGCCCTCCCCCCCCACAACTTTAGCCAAATAACACCCATTTTTCAGTGCGTAACTTATATTATGAAGTTAATTAAGGTTGACAAGCTTAAGTAAGAAGAATTGATGCTTTTGGCATTCAAATGGGCACTGTTGGTGTGTTTCCTGTCCTCCTCTCACTGCCGACTTTTATTCCCCATTGACTTACATTGGGTTTCGTGTTTCGGGACGACCCCGACTTTTCCCTATGATCGGACGATCTTGCTCGACCCGACTTTTGGAAAAGTCGGGTTTCACGAAACGAAACGCGACCCTAAAAAACCAAAAGTCGCTCAACTCTAATTAAGACCCTTTCAAGCCCAGTAATTGGAGGAATCTTGTTTGCTGGAGGTGATTTAATCTTATACTGGTTACCTGGTCCAAACTTTGTGCGACTGCAAACTAATGAATCCCACCAGTGCACACACTGTGCACTGTGGGGATATGCCAGTTTCTGAGTTGGGATTGGAGGGTATGTGTGCATTATACATATTCCTGGCCAGAGTCCATCTAGTGGATGTGGCCTTGCGTCATGCAATTGTATTCAGCGATGCCAAGCCCCGACTAGTGACATGACCGTCCTGTGGGCATGGCCGACTAGAGGGCATGCCATTGCTCCATACAAGTTTATGGAGTGTGATTACATCTACTGGACAGGCACTGGCCGAGATTATGTATATTGCATACATACCCTCTGGTCTCAACTTAGAAACCGGCAAGTTTCTGCAGCACACAGTGCATCCACTGATGAGATTCATGAATCTCAATAGAAGAAAAAAGTGAACTGCAACAGAGCCAAACAGCAGTCTCATGCCTTATAACTAATGGTCATCTACTTAACTGAATTCCATCAACATATGCAACAATAATAAGGTGCTCAGCATTGAAATAAACATGTCCTTGCAAATACTTAGAAGAAAAAAATTTTGGCACTCACAATGTTGCAGAAAGTCTCAAAAAAATCCTTTATTTCACTTCTACGGTGTAGGCATTTGAGTCTGGAAAGCGGGCTTGGGGGGAATGCGGGGAGTGCAGGAATGGACGATGGCCGTTTCGCATGTTACCCCTTCAATGGGTCAAGGTGAGTGAATTAGTGCAGTAATTTCCTTTTTCAAGGCATAGACAGAAACTTACACATGTGTGACATGGACATTCAAAATAAAATCACAAATTGAATACAAAAGGTATCCACTCATTATTCAAAATACAGACGTATCGCAAAATAAAAAAAAGACACACAAATCTACTCTATCATTTAGTCCTACTGGACCTTGATCATTTGTTTTTATGAGCCATTTAGCCTCATGCTGTAATAATATCTTATTGTGAGATTACCACCCTGTGGGCGATACTGCATTACTTCTATCCCTGCAAATTTTAACAATTCAGGATTGGCATTGTGTTTTTCTCATGTGTTGTATTAACCGTAGAGAGCCCTTCCCTGATAAAATGGACCTGTAATGTTCTCTAAATCTAGTAGTGAGAGGTCTAATGGTTTTTCCTATATAGAAAAATGCACACGGGCATAATAGAACATATACTACATACTGGGTTTTGCATGAGACAAAATCTGTCACCAAATGTGTGAAAGATCCAATATTTAACAATTTAGATGTAATGTGGAGATGACAACTAGCACAATTTCCACATTTAAAATTCCCTTTAGGCTTATTCTTTGTTAACCAATTGTCTTCTGTAGGCAATAAATGATTAATACACTAGTATATATCCAATAGTATGGGATCTCCGATAAGAAAACATTGGATTAACTGCGCTAATTTTATGCAAATCTTTATCAGTTTTAAAACATGACAATGCTTTAGAATTGTGACATGAATGAATTTATCAAGTGGACTGTGCTTGGAATTAAAAATAAATCTTCGTGTCTCTTGATTATTTTGTTTCTTTTTATTTTTATTTCTGTGTAACAGATCTCTTTGAGTAAATTCATTAACCCATTCATGTGCTTTTTGTAATATGTATTCAGGGTAACCTCTTTCAATAAAGTGACTTTTGAGCTCCGCAATTTGTTGATTAAAACAAATGTCACTATTATTTAATTTTCGTAGGCGTAACATCTGGCTGTATGGTAAACCCGTTTTGGTGTGAGGTGGATGGGTACTTTTGTAAAGTATTAACATATTTGTCGCCGTAGGTTTTCTGTATTCTTTAGTAATAATATAACCCTCTGATATATGAATTTTGACATCTAAAAATTCTGGAGTGTCACCTCCAAAACATGAAATAAATCGCATGTTCTCTCTATTGCTTTCATTCAAATACATCACAAAATCAGATTAATCTTTTTCTGTTCCATCCCAAATCAAGAAAATATCATCCACATATTGTAAGTACATCCAGATATGCTTAAAAAAGAGTTAATTATATTTGTGACCTATTTTTCTTCAATAAATGCAAGAAGTAAATTCACAAAAACTCATGCGACCGTCGTTCCCATTGCTGTCCCAACTTTTTGGAGATACCATCGATCTAAAAATTTAAGCGCATTATGTGTTAATACAAATTCTAACAAGTCGGTTGCAAAGGTTATGAAGTCTGAAGTTTTTTAATGTTTTCCAGAATTGTCCTTATGATATAAATCCCTATTTTTTGTGGTATATTTTTTGTGGTATTTGTGTGTACAAATTCTCTACATCAATTGAAACTAATAAAAAATTAGTTTTCCATGTGACTTCTGAAATAGCCTTTATGAAATCCCCTGAATCCTTTATTAATGATGGAATCTGTTCCAAGAGTGGCTTAAGTAGCCAATCAAGGTATTGGGACAGTGGTTCTGTTAAAGAGTTGACACCCGCTTTGATGATGGGGTGCCCTGGTGGCTGTGTTTTGAACTTATGCATTTTTGATATACTATACCAATGAGGCTTTCAGGGTAATCTGGTATTAATTTCTCTGCCTTTTTCTATTACATCACACCTTTTTCTACATATGTCCTAAGCATAAATCTCAATTTATTTTTATATTTATATGTTAGATCGCTATCTAATGGACTTTATGTTATTTTATCATTCAATTGTGATAGAGCATCTTCAGTATAATATTTTTTGTCAAGTAGTACCAGATTACCCCCTTTATCCCCTTTTCTAAAAATCACATTGTCCCACGTCTTCATTTCTTTTAGCGCTTTTTGTTCTGCAGTATTTAGAATTTTTCGAGGTGAAATTGTAACACAATGCTTCAATATCTTTTATTACTAAATCTTGAAATAGATCAATTACACTGCCTGGCGAAATGGGAGGCATAAAGTTCGAATGTATTCTTCCTGTAAAAGGTTTTATGTCCACCTCAAGATGTGAAGTTGACAATTCAGATGTAATATGAGGCTCCATTAAGCTCAATAAGATGCACGAAACTTGCTGTATTTGGATTTCCAAACTCAAATGCCTACACCCTAGAGGTGAAATAAAGGATTTTTTGAGACTTTCTGCAACATGGTGAATGTCACCATTTTTTTTCTAAGTATTTGCAAGAATTCATAAGTCTGCAGAGTGACTGCAGACTTATTGATTTGGACTGGACAACCCCTTTAACCCCTTAATGACCGCTGATACGCCTTTTCACGGCTGCAATTAAAGGGCATCTGTCACCCCATTTTATTCTGTAATGCTATAGATAAGCCCCCAGTGAAACCTGAAAGATAAGAAAAAAGAGTTAGATTATACTCACCCTGGCGTTCGGTCCGGTTCGATGGATGTCACCATCCTGTACGGCAAATTCATACGATGATGTCCTCCTCCTTGCTTCTACCTCAGCTCCTGTGCACATGTACCTTATCTGTCCTGTTGAGGGCAGAGCTTGACTACTGCAGTGCGCAGGACCTCTCTGACCTTTCCCGGCGCCTGCACACTGCAGTACTTTACTCTACCCTCAACAGGGCAGATAAAGTACGCGTGCGCAGGAGCAGAGGGAGAAGCAAGGAGGAGGACATCATCGTATGAAGATGGGAGGCGCCGGACCGGACCGCAACATCCACCGCACCCACCACCCCCCCGGGTGAGTATAATATAATGTGTTTTTCTTATCTTTCAGGTTAGTTACAGAATGCTGTAGATAAGCCCCTGATGGCGGTGGCCCCAGCTTATGGGGCAAAAATGGGGTGACAGATTCCCTTTAAGGGTGCTTAAACCACAGCGCCGCCCAGAGAGCATGAATTTCCTCAGAGAACATGATTCGGGTTGGTTTTTACCAACCCCAGTGTTGTGATCACCATTATTAATGGTATAATGGCGATTGCAACAAAAAAAGTGTGATTTTACATTTAATTTCTCACTCCTCTGAAGTGATCACACATCAGAGGAGAGAGAAATAGGGTCTCCCAAGCCCCTTACTATACCTTATGTACAGGATGAGTTTTCACTTGGTTCCCTGGCCTCCCCCCTCCTTCCTCCTGCACAGAGAAAATGCAGGGCGCACTGGTTTTCCATTTAATTTCTCTCACCTCTGATGTGATCGCACATCAGAGGAGAAAGAAATAGGGTCCCATGATTAGACCCCAGTACCTTATGTGATGGATCAGCTATTCTCCGGCAGAAAGAAAATGCACAGTGCGCCTGCTAAATTTGCCTGCCTGCACCCGGAAGCCGATGAGAATTTTCTCATTGGCTGCTGGGTTTTGATCATTGTGATATAGGGTCACAGTGATCAAAACCCCCAATATTTAATAAATAAGGCTGCACTTCAGCTGTACCTCTCTCTTTTCTCCTTATAGTTGTTCTGGGAGAGAATAGAGATAGACTACAGTTCAAGCTCTGCCCTGTCAGAAATATAAAAAATACTTTCTGAATCCGAAAATGTCATAAAACTTACAATTACCCACCTCCTTCTCCCCGCATCCTCGTTGTCAGATGATTTATAAAAAAAATATATATTTCTTTTTAGAATTTTTTTATATATTTTTTTAAATAATTTTTTGCAGTTAGGGTTAGTGTTAGAAGTATTAGGGTTGTAAATACTTATGTCCCCAAAAAATGAGAAAGGTATTCAAGGAGTGATACCTTTATTGGCTAACCAGAGAAATTATATTTCCAAGCTTTCAGGGCTCAGGCGGCCCCTTCATCAGGCTACATTACAAGTGAATTACTGAGAAGAGACGGCAACATTTAAATAGGAATTACCACAGGACATGAGGTGATGCTTGCTATAGACAGGCCAAGGAAATCAAATTAAGGTTTTTGTTATGGAGGTGTGAACTGTATCCATGCAATGAGTCATGAATCCAGGTGTCAAATTGAATACTATGGTTAGAGATTGAAACATATTTATACATTTGAACTCCCAGATTTTTCTTTCTCTGTCACTATTAAAATGACCTTTCAATATTAGGACTTTTAGATGTGTCCAGGTCTAGAGAAGTGTATCCCTACAGGTATGTCCAGCTAATTTTTAATAATGTGTCTATGCAGATTCATTCTTGTTTGTAGTCTTTGTTTAGTTTCTCCAGTGTATGTCCCTGCATTGCACTTTTTACATTGTATCATTTACACTACATTGGATGATGTACATGAAAAAGAATCCATGATCTTATAGTCCTGATTTGTGTTGGGTATAAGGATTTTATCTGTTGGTGACACGTGGGTGCAGGTTTTGCATTTCTTACTGTTACAGGGGACTGTGCCTGTCTCTGATGGTGATGCGAGGGAACTTCTGACAAGGATATTCCTTAAGTTGGGAGGCTGTTTGTAGGAGAGCAGTGGCAGGTTTGGGAATATTGCTTTCAGTCTGTGGTCTCTGTGGAATATGGATTGGAGGTCAGCGGCAGCTTTTCTTAAAATGCTCATGTGAGGGTTCAGGAGGCTGCTTCTTGGTATCCTTGTAGCTCTGTGGATTTGTTCAGCAATTACAAGTGGATGATACCCCTGTTGTAGGAATGTTTTCCTAAGTGATAGTAGGTGTAGTTTTCTATTCTCATTGTCTGAACAGATCCGAATGTACCTTAAGGGCCCTTTACACATAGCGATATCGCTGGAGATATTGCTAAAGCGTCACCAATTTTGTGACGCAGCAGCGATATCCCTAGGGATATCGCTACATGTGATACTCACCTCCGACCGGCTCCCCCACTGGCTATCGCTGATCGCGCGAGATCGGCCTGGTCCATTTCTCGTCGTCGGCTTCCTGCTGGTGCCGACGAGCAAGCCATGGACGCAGGTGGAAGACGGTCACCCTCGCCGCGTCTGACAGGTGAGTACGACAGCTGCTGCATCACTAGTGAGATCTGCCTGTTTCGCAGCTCACTAGCGACCATTTAGCGATGCACCAGCGATCCTGACCGGGTCGTATCATGGTCGGGATCGCTGGTGCATCGCTAAATGTAACGGGGCCTTTGGAGCTTGACTATAGATTATTGATTTTTTTGTGTGTCTTGGATGAAAGCTGTTCCATCTCAGGTATGCCGGATGTCCTGTGGGTTTAAGGTAAATAGTAGTTTGTACAGTATTGTCTTTATGTATAAGGTCGTTTCTAGAAAATGGATTTGGGACTTTGATCCATATGTACCGAACACATATGGATCTGAAAAACCTACTGAAGAAACTGGCACAACTGGATTTATCCCTCAAGTTTTCAAAGTCCCAAATCCATGGGATTTTATAAAGCTGGAAAATTTTCATCATTTGACCTTTTTTAGTGATGAGAGTGAACAAGCCATAAACTTAACAGGTTAATTAAGGTCTGAAAGCTTGGTCAAAGTTATCTGAGCACACAAATCTCCAATGGTGCCCAAATGTTTGCAATGACCTTATTTTGGAGGGGGAATTGAAAAATGACAATATATTTTTTTCCCTCAAATACAAAGAAAAAGTGTCATCTTTAACTTTAGGTCTTTTAGAGATAATTTCTTCTTCAACTTGCTTAACTGTTCACAATAACAGTAATTTTGACCAGGGGTGCCAAAACTATTTCCAATTGGTTACAACATGAAGCAGGAAGCTTTTTATGCAAGCTGATTTCATAGGTAAGGAATGTTTCAGATTCAGCATAAGAAAAGACAACCTGAGGGAGATAGTTATGTTGCAAAGAGAAGTATTATTTTAGCTAAATACTAATTGACAATTTGATACTCAGAATCCTTGCCAGCTAATTATTCACTCTAATGAATGTCAACCAGGCTAGATGATTTGTATCAGGTATGGAAAACATTCACATGAATCTATAAGTTCCTTAAACAGTAGGAACCAATGAATGAATATGTCTTACTGAGTGGAGACTGATTTTACACTTTCTGTAGAGACTGGGGACACAAGTCGAGTAAGCTAGTGGACACAAGATCAATGTCAGCTATGTCAATACACATGTAATATATGCTAAGCTTCAGATGAACAGAGAGACTCGAGATTCGCTGTGTTGCTCCTCACTACCTGACATTTCACAACATGCTACTGAGCAAGGCGCTCTGTATCTGAAGCCTCAATTCATAATTCATGGTGTTGGTACTGAGATTTCTTCCTTTATGACAGATGAAAAGAAACATTTGACAAACTTAGCAAATAAATAGTGATTGCACAAAAATAAAGAATTCTTGATTTCCTGTTAATATGTTATTTCCTTTATACTTTTTAACCCTTCACTTGATGTTGATGTAATGTAATTCACAGCCATTGTCTATATCAATCTTATGTTTGTAAATCTAACTATATATATATATGTATATATATATATATATAAAGGTGGTTCTCACAAAATTAGAATATCATCAAAAAGTTAATTTATTTCAGTTCTTCAATACAAAAGGTGAAACTCATTATTATATAGAGTCAAACAGAGTGATCTATTTCAAGTGTTTATTTCTGTTAATGTTGATGATTATGGCTTACAGCCAATGAAAACCCAAAAGTCATTATCTCAGTAAATTAGAATAATTTCCAAAAAAACACATAAAACACCTGCAAAGGCTTCCTAAGCGTTTAGAAAGGTCCCCTTAGTCTGTTTCTTTAGGCTCCACAATCTTTGGAAAGACTGCTGACTTGATAGATGTCATATATTTAGATATATGCAGATATATATATATATATAGCAAAACAACACATAGACCTGCTAACCTCCGAGCTCTGGATGGTATATACCTGTTTCCTCTGTGTTGCACGGACCAAGACTGGGAACAAGTCCAACAATGTAGAAATCAAGGCAGAAAAGTCCAGCAAGCGGAAACTTCAGGTAGTATAATAAAATCCAAGAATTTTTATTGCAGATAGTTTTAAAAATCCAGAGTTCAGTAGCAAGATGCAGACATAATGCTGAACAGACTACGCGTTTCGGCGGTAAAAACTGCCGCCTTCTTCACAGTCTCAAACTGCTTCTGGAATACTCCAACATTCTTAAGTAGAAAAAACATTTCTTAACCTCATAATCAAGAAGTAGTAACAGGTGTGGTTAACATCCTTCAATGTTAACTCTATAGCTTCCGGAAACAAGTAGAGAAAAAAAGCATCAGTGTGAACAGTACCTGCGCTAACAAAATTGTCTGACCAGGATAAAGAAATAATTAAAAACACACATTATTACAATAATACAACGGTGTTATATAATGAAAACATTATGACTGAGATATGATAGCACTACTTGGAAAAACATGATATCAGAAATTATTTATAATGTATTGCTAGATCCATTCTATTATTGAATCCATGCTGTAACCTTGTATCTAAAAGAAACATCCATTTGCTTCCTCTTGCAAGAATTTTTTTGCCATAATTCCCCCCTCTTTCTGTTTTTTTAACCTGTTCAATGCCTATAAAAGAAAAACCCTTGACATCACCCCCATGTATTTGTGAAAAATGTCGGGAAACTACAGAGGCTCCTGCTGTGGCAAATTAACTGCAACAGAAAGATGTTTTCTGATCCTTTTTTTAAAGTTTTCATAGTGCAACCTACATACTGTTTGTTGCAAATTTCACAATTAATTAAATAGATAACATTGGCGGTATTACAATTAATATATGAAAGAATATCAAAAGTCTTATTATTGTGCATAGTCATAAATGTTTTAGATTTTTTGGCACGCTTGCAACATTTGCACACATTAGCTCCACACCCATAGAAACCTTTGGTTTTTAACCAGTTGGTATCCTGTGAGTTAAGAGACAAGGGATCTCTGAAAAGGCTAGAAGATAAAAGTGAACTTAGAGTGGGGGTACGTTTAGCAACAAACAAAATAGATTCACTATCTACCAGTGTTTTTAAGATTTTATCTTGACACAGAATGGGCAGATATTTCTTAATAATCGCAACAATATTATGATACTGGGGGCTAAAAGATGTAGTAAAAGTAACTTTATTTGAACCATTACCAATATTATTCCATTTTGTCTTTTTATTTTTAGAGTACAGCAAATGGGCTCTATCCATATTATCTACCAGTTTTTTTGCTCTTTCCAGATAATAACTGGGATAACCTCGCTCACTTAATCTGGTGCAGGCTAAGTCCGCTTCTTTTTTATAGATGGATTCTTGTGTGCTATTTCTTTTTAGCCGAATCAGTTCACCAAGAGGAATGTTTTTAATAGTATGTTTGGGATGACTGGAATTAGCCGTTAGAATACTATTACAATGCGTATTTTTTCTGTATGGTGAAATATTAATCTGATGTGTGATCAAATCACCTGTTAGAGTCAAGTCCAGAAAATTGGCCGAAAAATTATGTACTGAGCTGGTAAATTTAAGATTGTAGTCATTGGTATCTAGATAGTTGAAAAAATCACTAATAAAAGTATCTCCCAAAATATTTTTATCCCAAATAAACACCAAATCATCAATATATCTTCCTAGCCAAACAATACTATCTTTATAAGGGTTATCATCACAAAAAATGAAATTTTCCTCCCATGTAGCCATGACTATATTAGCAAGGGACGGGGAAAAGCGTGCTCCCATGCTAACGCCCTGTGTTTGTAAGAAAAATCTATTGTTAAATGAAAAATAGTTGTGTTCAAGGAGAAACTCTATTGCAGAAATAATAAAATTTTGAGTTTTTATATCATATGAGCTGTACCGATGTAAATAGTACCTAATGCATCTCAAAACTATATGATGTCGTATAGAGGGATAAAGTCCCACCACATCACTAACCAGTTTTTGAGACCGTGAAGAAGGCGGCAGGTGTTACCGTCAAAACGCGTAGTCTGTTCAGCATTATGTCTGCATCTTGTTACTGAACTCTGGATTTTTTAAATTTTCTGCAATAAAAATTCTTGGTTTTTATTATACCACCTGAAGTTTCCGCTTGCTGGACTTTTCTGCCTTGATTTCTACTATATATATATATATATATATATATATATATACACAGTGGGAAAAAAGTATTTAGTCAGTCAGCAATAGTGCAAGTTCCACCACTTAAAAAGATGAGAGGCATCTGTAATTTACATCATAGGTAGACCTCAACTATGGGAGACAAACTGAGAAAACAAAATCCAGAAAATCACATTGTCTGTTTTTTTTTCATTTTATTTGCATATTATGGTGGAAAATAAGAATTTGGTCAGAAACAAGCAATCAAGATTTCTGGCTCTCACAGACCTGTAACTTCTTCTTTAAGAGTCTCCTCTTTCCTCCACTCATTACCTGTAGTAATGGCACCTGTTTAAACTTGTTATCAGTATAAAAAGACACCTGTGCACACCCTCAAACAGTCTGACTCCAAACTCCACTATGGTGAAGACCAAAGAGCTGTCAAAGGACACCAGAAACAAAATTGTAGCCCTGCACCAGGCTGGGAAGACTGAATCTGCAATAGCCAACCAGCTTGGAGTGAAGAAATCAACTGTGGGAGCAATAATTAGAAAATGGAAGACATACAAGACCACTGATAATCTCCCTCGATCTGGTGCTCCACGCAAAATCCCACCCCGTGGGGTCAGAATGATCACAAGAACGGTGAGCAAAAATCCCAGAACCACGTGGGGGGACCTAGTGAATGAACTGCAGAGAGCTGGGACCAATGTAACAAGGCCTACCATAAGTAACACACTACGCCACCATGGACTCAGATCCTGCAGTGCCAGATGTGTCCCACTGCTTAAGCCTGTACATGTCCGGGCCCATCTGAAGTTTGCTAGAGAGCATTTGGATGATCCAGAGGAGTTTTGGGAGAATGTCCTATGGTCTGATGAAACCAAACTGGAACTGTTTGGTAGAAACACAACTTGTCGTGTTTGGAGATAAAAGAATACTGAGTTGCATCCATCAAACACCATACCTACTGTAAAGCATGGTGGTGGAAACATCATGCTTTGGGGCTGTTTCTCTGCAAAGGGGCCAGGACGACTGATCCGGGTACATGAAAGAATGAATGGGGCCATGTATCGTGAGATTTTGAGTGCAAACCTCCTTCCATCAGCAAGGGCATTGAAGATGAAACGTGGCTGGGTCTTTCAACATGACAATGATCCAAAGCACACCGCCAGGGCAATGAAGGAGTGGCTTCGTAAGAAGCATTTCAAGGTCCTGGAGTGGCCTAGCCAGTCTCCAGATCTCAACCCTATAGAAAACCTTTGGAGGGAGTTGAAAGTCCGTGTTGCCAAGCGAAAAGCCAAAAACATCACTGCTCTAGAGGAGATCTGCATGGAGGAATGGGCCAACATACCAACAACAGTGTGTGGCAACCTTGTGAAGACTTACAGAAAACGTTTGACCTCTGTCATTGCCAACAAAGGATATATCACAAAGTATTGAGATGAAATTTTGTTTCTGACCAAATACTTATTTTCCACAATAATATGCAAATAAAATGAAAAAAAAAACAGACAATGTGATTTTCTGGATTTTTTTTTCTCAGTTTGTCTCCCATAGTTGAGGTCTACCTATGATGTAAATTACAGACGCCTCTCATCTTTTTAAGTGGTGGAACTTGCACTATTGCTGACTGACTAAATACTTTTTTCCCCACTGTATATATATACCCATATAAATCTGTCTCCAGATATAGAAAAATAACAGTGCACAGGGGCTTACTACACCAAACCTTATTGACCACGCATTTCATAAACATTTCATGCACAGTCTCAGACTTGATGACAACCGTCCATTCTCGTGGCAATGACACTCTCCCTTGGTTCGCAGAAATCTTTGGATCGTACTCTCTATAGATAACATATTGTCCAGACCAAAGTAAACAGAGTCACAGGGTTCTAATCTCTGAGTGATTACATCTCCATCTTTGTGGCTTAAATAGATTCTCTGAGAATAAGATAAAATGGCAGCCCTGTTAAAATTCAAACTGCAGACAGTACTAATCATGTGTCAGTACAGGCATCAAACTGAAGTTATGCAGTGTTCAAAATCTGTGGTTCAATTAACAAGAGCTTTATCACACATAATTCATTAGCAGCCACAATGCTGTATTAAGTGAAGGAAACATATCTCTTTCTCGCTGAGCACAAGCTTCATCCTCCTTAATGATTATTTTTTTCTTACTTTAGTTCAGTCTTCTTGCTCTCTTTTAAAGCTGTCAGACTGATGGCGGAGGCAGATGAAGCTGAAGATTTCCTCACCAAACACTTGAGTTAAAGCATACTTCTTCACATATCTCAGCTGTGCTCCCTCCCAACAGGGTATGTGTGATTCAGCTTTTGGCAGTTGAGACACAGGACTCAGGAACTGCATTATCAGCTTTTTAGCAGGAGAGTAGAGTGTCGCATCTCCATAGATCAGATTTTGATGGACCATCCTAAGGCCCACTATGCGCTCCCTGCTGAGGCCACACTTTTCCACATGTTCAGTCCCTGTGCAGGGCTAGTTAGATGGTGAAAAATTATCAGAAAATTCTGAATTTTTTAAATCTTTCAAACATTACATTTTTAAATTAAATAAGTGAAATTTTCTTTCACAAAATTAACAAAATAAACAAGGCAACAGCAGCACCAAATGTTGCAAAATATAAATGACATGATGAACCAGGTGGTCTATCTACTGGTGCAAAAACAGATGCAATTCAGCAAACAGAGCTGCACAGCCTGAACAACCTTATATATATATACTGTGTGTATATATATATATATATATTTCTAGTTGAGAGGCCATAATTTTTTCACATTCAAAGCAGTACAGAAGACTTGTCTTGTCTCGTCTCCCTAACTGAAAGGATAATTTTTTGGATGGTTTGTAGCTGCTTAATCTAGGAAAGTGAAAATCTCTTTTTTAATCCCTATAGTTGATCCTAACCATGTGTAAATTCCTTGGCTTGATCCATTTGCACCAGCTGTGCACAAAAATATCAATAAATGCATCTGCCCTATTTTTATACAATTTAAGAAACCTAAAAAGTCTGATACTGCAGTGTGTTTTGAAATATGCTGCTGGTTATCTCTGACTATCATGCAATTTCCGATAGTCGAATAGATTGAAGTAATTTGCTAACTAAAAAGTATGTGTTGCTCAAGATCTGTTCAATTGACTCCTAGGGCAATTCATAATTTTCTACATATATTTTCCTGGCAACTAGAGGCATTTAAAGTATGCTATTTGCGCAAAAAAATGTTTTTGCCACAAATCAATTATTTGGGGTAAATTCAAAGAAGTTAATTAATTTAAAAATTCAAAAGATCTGTTCACCTCTACCAGAATACTAAAGAAAATTCAGTCATAGAGCAGAAACTTTTTTTATAAAAATGTTTTTAATTTCTGTCCATCCCAACATAGGGGCCCTATCAGGGAAATTCATACCAGATGCTGTCTTGCTAAGAAAAATTATTTAACTAAAGACTAGAATGACGTTGAGATGCCTCTAATATTTTAGTCATAAAATACAAAGACTTTTGTATGCTTTTTCCAAGGCTTCATTAAGTGACACATGCCTCTCAGCCCCTTCAAATGGCCAATTTAAAAGTAACACAAGTTGAGGAGACTAATTATATTGCCTACTGATATCCCTCACCCCACCGACTGATGTTACTTGAACACATGATGAAACAAATAGTTATGAATTTCATCATGTCGAAATTTTGCTAATCAACTGGTGGCTCAGTAAAAACTGCTATGTCACTGCAAAACTTGTCGCAGTTGAAATACCTACACTCCAGCAGATATATGTTCATAAAGCATATTGTATCATTAAATTGAAGGTGTGTGCTGTTTAGCGAGCACATATTTCTTTTACAGATCAGATGAACTTTTGAAATTTAAATTTGCAGACAATGCAGATTTTTCCCAAAAAATCTAATATGAGCTGAATTTGCAGGAATCTCAATACTGGAAAGCTTGCAAGAGCTCTGTATATTCGGGTAGGGGAGAGGATAGAGAATGAGAACTCTGATGACCATATGAGCTTATTGAGTTTAAACTCTGCAAAGGGAGAGATAAATATCCCCTCTAAAGGGGAGAGAGAAAACACCTTGTTGATCATAAGAGTTTACAGTCTACAGAAGAGTGATATTTACCCAGTGACTATGTGTCATGATCCATGTGGGATCATGTCAAATAAGAGCACTGGTAACCTTTTTTTTCTCTCTCTAAACTTTGTGCTTAGAGATCGTTTTGCCCCCGGTGGCCAGTCAGGTCATTGAACTGGTGTGCTTAGAGTTAGTTTTGCCGCCGATTGCCAGTATGGTCATTGCACTGGTGTTTTTAGAGATAGTTTTGCCCCCAGTGGTGGTTAGTGTAATTGCATGGGAATCACTAACAGGTGTGTTTACTCAATAAAGGTGTGTCAGTTGTGCTCACGCATGTTGGTGATATTGTTGGTCTTTTCCAACCATCCTGGGTGAAGCAAGGAGCTGAGGAGAGTCAAGGGCAGCTCAGTCAGAGTCCTGGAGTGGCAGGTATGGTGTCAGCGAGGAGTTCGCGTAAAGCATGGTGGAGTGGCAGCTTTGGTGTCAGTGAAGAATTCTTGCAAAGCTTGGTGGAATGGCAGCTATGGTGTAGAGCTGCACTCAGTTGCTGGACTCTGTTGCTGGAAGCTGCACTCAGGTGCTGGACTCCGTTGCTGGACAGTTGCACTCAGGTGCTGGACACTGTTGCTGGACAGCTGCACAGAGGTGCTGGACTCTGTTGATCCAAGGCGGCACTCGGGTGATGGACGCTGTTGCTGTAAAGCTGCACCCAGATGTTGGACACAGGGGGAGGAAGATGCACTCAGGTGTTGGACTCTGTTGTCAGGAGCAAGTGCATCAGAGCAAAGCTAAGTGTTTCCCTGTTTGTCACTTTTCCTCATGTTGGTGTAAGTACAGCAGTGGGGCCAGTGCCTGCACCACCCAGCTCCCTAGTAAGGAATAGGTGTAGGGTGTGCTAGGGTGACAGGTATCCTAATCGGCGACAGGTGAGGAGCCTGTATAGGGAACGTTAGGAGTGTTAGTGACTGACTCAGCGGATTGCAGGAGGTCTCCACGTCCCCCGTTCCCTATCACAGGGACCACCGTTGTAAATGTTTCCCTATTCCCTGTGTCTTGTTGTATTATTTACTGGCCTGCGAGCCGCGTCACACTGGACAATTACATGTGCCGTGTCCTGTTGCATTAGTTACCAGCCTGCTGGCCATGTCGCACAGGACGGGGCACGTGACACTATGGAGATAGAAAATTACTGTTCCATACAAACTGTGCACGGCTTGAAACTCCTGATCTGAGATAGTTCAGGTTCTGACCACCGCTGTAGAAAGTATGATAAATTCATAAGATGTCAATGCTGCTTTACCAATATGGGAATGGTGTTGGGCAAAATCCTCAAAATGTTGGTTTTTGCAAAAAACTGAGAATTTGGGGAAATTTTGCTCAAACTCAATCTTCTGTCTACTGATCTAGTCATTTCTAGTTACTTGACTGATTGCATGTCAACCATGATGTTTCTAGAATTGTCCTTTAATACATTACCCTATTTAAGGTGACTAGGAGACATTTCATACAACATTATGCCCTATTGTTGGTGGGGACAGGAAGATGTATATTGAGGAGAATGTGGAGAAAGCGCATAAATGCCACTCAGTATGGAGATATCATTAGTAAACAATAAGTCCGCTGTCGGTCATGCATCACTGCTATGCAAAACATTAAGATAATGGGGCATAAAGTACATATAGAGTCCTTGGACATAACTGCTGTTGTTGATGATGAAGTGCAACTTGCAATGCTATGCCAATTCGAATGAGCTGAGTTATACTTATTTTTAATGGAGAAAAGCAAAAACTTGAACCTAAAATCCTCTGGTCGCTTATTCTATCTGCTGCAATAGAAGTGTACTGCAGTATTTGACTAAAATCATGGCCTCCAACGAAGCCCAGCCTAGAGCTGAGCTTCACAAGAGTATCATCATGGAAATCATCTGGGTTTTCAGCAGGCCTCCCAATTTCCAGGGCAATCCATCCTTACCCTGTTATCAAGTCTCGTGAAGCTGAGGGATCACTATAATGGCGAGCTCCTGGGACTGCACTGTTTGTCAAAAATTGATAGCAGAATTTTAGGGATTAATATCACTGATCAGAGTGTAGCTCCAATTGATGCTGATTCAGGCAGACCACATACATGCAAAACACAGTTGTCATCTGCCAGATGTGGCACATGCATGGCTGTCACTGGGAAGTGATTAAAAACACTGACAGTTAAAGTAAAAAACTTTGATTCTATAATGCCAACGGCACCTATCATTGATTGGAACATCTTATACGTAAAGTGGACGGTAAATTTTTCAAGTCAATGTGTTAAAAAACTGATTAAAATTGGCAATTTTAATGACTTTGCAAATGGTCAGATTTGTGCTGGGCATTTTAGATCAATGGCTCCGAGCAACTTCAAAACAGATAGCCTATGAGGTTGTTCCAGTTTGCAGTGGTTAGTGCTTAAAGTACCAAAAGTGGTCTCAGGAAGGACATCTGGAGAACAAGTGACACTTTATTTTGAGAGCATTGATTAGTATTATTGATTGACTAGGAATCGACTCTCAGTCGAGAATCCTGAAATCTGCAGGTCCCTGGAAATTTCAATAATTTGTAGGTTGATAAGATAGGGTCGCAGAAAGAAAAAATGACTGGTGCCAGATTGCAGTAGCCAGGGACTTGGTAATGATGTCAGGTGCTGTTATGCAGTCTTCTAGTTAATGAAGCTATCGCATCACATGGTATAGCGCATCCAATCAAGGTGGATTATCACAAACACTATAATACAGTAGATAATGGCATGTCAAGCAGTGGGCATTTTAAGATTTTACAGCCTAAGGATGTCAGAGAGGACAGTTCATTACTAGAGTTGAGCGACTTTTGGTTTTTTAGGGTCGCGTTTCGTTTCGTGAAACCCGACTTTTCCAAAAGTCGGGTCGAGCAAGATCGTCCGATTATAGGGAAAAGTCGGGGTCGTCCCGAAACACGAAACCCAATGTAAGTCAATGGGGAATAAAAGTCGGCAGTGAGAGGAGGACAGGAAACACACCTACAGTGCCCATTTGAATGCCAAAAGCATCAATTCTTCTTACTTAAGCTTGTCAACCTTAATTAACTTCATAATACAAGTTACGCACTGAAAAATGGGGGTTATTTGGCTAAAGTTGTGGGGGGGGAGGGCTGGCTGCAGGTTTTCATGTGCCCTGGGCGAAAGAGCGCCCCTTTAACACATACCACAACTCATCATGCTCCGATACGGCAGAGAAATAGCGGTATAGTACAATGAAAAATACCTCACTTTTTACATCTCATGACGAGGCCCATCTATTTCTCCATACAGAATCATTGGTCCCATATAATGTTTGAAACAGTATATGATGAGCTCCACATAATGCTACAGTATATGTTGGTCCCCATGGATGAAGCTCCACTGTCTTATGGGCCCAAATAATGCTCCAAACATAATGGGCCCCATTTCTAATGCTCTAGTGTATAATGGGCCCTGTAAATGCTGCTCCAGTGTCTGATGTCCACCTTTGGAATGTTCCAGTGTATGGTGGGCCCCATCTATCATTCTCCAGAGTATAGTGCTCCCCAAAAATTGCTGTCCCAACATTGAAAACAATCAATAAGTCTCCTCGCTAGGGAATCCCTGTACTTGTCTGGACTCCTCGTCGTCCCCATCTTCCATCTCACTGCACAGTATTTCAACTTTGCAAGTGCTGTGATCCTGGGCAAGCAGGGGGGTCCACTCGTTGGCGACGGCACTGGCACAGGGCCCCTGATAGTACGGTAGTGTGTCTGATGGCGGGTGGGCCGAACCTGCACTTTCATCTGCAGCTTCCTCTTTGTCACCGTGTAAGATGGAAATGTATATGGGAAGGGTAACCTGAGTTTCATCAGGGTCAGATTCAGGTCGTGTAGCGTGCGAGGGGAATGTAGTGGTCTGGGTCAATGTACCAGCAGATTCATCGAGCAGTGGCTGGGCATCAGTGCACTTGTGTCGCCCCCAGGAGTATGGTCGCCACAGTGGTATTACCTTCTTCCTAGGGAGTGTGATGTCATGCTTGGGAGCAACGAAGGATCTCTCTAGCAGGTTAACTGATTGGGCGGCGTTATTCCCACGAGTCATGACCCTCCAAACAGCGTTCATGAAGGCAAAGTGTTTGTTTTACGTGGGCAGTATGGTTGCAAAGCTGAACGTTAAAGGAATGTCCAGAAGGGCACCACCAGGAGTAGAGCCTACGGTTAAATTCGACTCCACCTGGGAAACCTCAACCATGCCAGCTACAGAACAGATGCACACATTGCAAGCTTAATTCCGTTAACGAACGAGACTCCGTCATGCCCCGCGGTCCGAGTCCGGCTTACTAGAGGGACACGTGAGGCTCTGGCACATGAGATTGGTCAATAACTGGTGTGTCATGCCCTTACATGTCCGTGGCTGCATGTGCGCTACACTGAAAAGGCCAGCGTTTGTCGCTTACAGGTGCAGATAACCCGCTGAACAACGTTAGTGATGGGGATCACTGATTACAATTATTACCCGCGAACAATGATTTCCCAGTAAGTGCAGGTCAACCGCAGTTCCGGAATTAGGTCTAACCGTCATTCCTGAAAAAATGAAAAACTTACGTGTGCAAACCACAGGTGCTGTAGCTTGCTTAACAGCTCGCCAGCCGTTCTCACGCCCAGTATGGATTACACGTGATTGCACAAAGGTGAGAAAGGGTACCGTATCCCCAGATAACATGAATGGATAGCGTACACATTCAAAATATATGTCTATACATCAGGAGGCAGGCTCAGACGGTGTTAGGCCCAGTATGGATTGCACGTGATTGCACAAAGGTTAGAAAGGGTACCGTATCCCCGGATAACATGTATGGATAGCGTACACATTCAAAATATATGTCTCAGGAGGCAGGCTCAGACGGTGTTAGGCCCAGTATGGATTGCACGTGATTGCACAAAGGTTAGAAAGGGTACCGTTTCCCCGGATAACATGTATGGATAGCGTACACATTCAAAATATATGTCTATACATCAGGAGGCAGGCTCAGACGGTGTCAGGCACAGTATGGATTTGACGGCCCATATTACACAGCGGAGGAGCAGGGAGAGGTAAAGATTGCAAATGCTGGGGCCCTGCCCAAGCAAGGGGGGCCCACTCGTGGGCGTCGGTACTGGCACTGGGCCCCTCATAGTACAGCGGTGTGTATGACGGCGGGTGTGCACCACCACCGTCAGAGACACTTGATTGCACTATGAGGGACCCTGTGCCAGTGCCCGCGCCCAAGAGTCGGCCTACCCACCTGTCCAGGGCAACGGCACTCGCACGGTGTCGTGCGCTAGGTGGTGACCCCGGCCATGGGGGGGAGGCAGCACAGTTAGGGAGTTTTAGAAAGTGGCATATGTTGATGTTGGACATTCAGCTGATGCAAAAGGCGAAGTAGGTGAAGTCCCAGGAAGAGGTGGACCAAAGCAAGCCATTTTTCTGTCACCCTATGTGTCAACAGGGGAAGGTGGGACAAAATCCTTGGAAACTCATGCATGGTTCATTTTAATGAAGGTTAGATCATCCACATTTTGGGTTGACAGACGGGTCCTTTTTTCTGTCAGGATTGATCCAGCTGCACTGAAGACTCTTTCCGATAGCACACTTGCAGCTGGGCAAGCGAGCTCCTGTAAGGCATATTGGGCCAATTCAGGCCAGGTGTCCAGTTTAGCGGCCCAATAGTCAAAGGGGAATGACCTGTGTGGGAGAACATCGATATGGGAGGAAAAGTAGTTTGTAACCATAGTTGACAACTGCTGTCTCCTGTCACTTTCCATCGATGCAGTATTACCAGTTGTGTGAGCGGTATTTGAAAAATCAGTCCACAACATTGTCATGAAACCCCTGTCTCCAACTCCACTTCTGCTGTGTGCACCACGAACACCTCTGCCAAGCTGCCCCCGGCCCGTATGGCTCGTGTGAGAACCATCACCGCTGCTGTGTGCTGGGAATGCCTCAAGCAACCGATTTACCAGAGTTGCTTGTTTATTAGCCAATATTAGGTCAAGGTTCTCCTGTGGCATGATGTTTTGTAATTTGCCTTTATAGCGTGGATCCAGGATGCTGGCCAACCAGTAGTCGTCATCGTTCATCATTTTGGCAATGCGGGGGTCCCTTTTTAGGATCTGCAAGGCATAATCTGACATGTGGGCCAATGTTCCCGGTGTCAATGATGCACTGCGAGTGCTGGGTGGAGGAGCACTTTCTGGCAAATCCACATCCCTCCAGTCACGCACAAACCCTGTACCAGACCTTGCCACGCCAACATTTTCACTTGCCCCACGAGATGCATCCTCCTCCCCTAAGTAATCATCCCCATCATCCTCCTCCTCCTCCTCCTCTTCTTCCTCCACCTCGTCCAGGAGAGGTCCCTGAGCAGACAATGGCTGAATGTCATCAAGGATTCCCTCCTCCTCTTCCTCCTCATCAACATTGGCTGCAGACGCCTGCTCCTTAAGGTGCGTCAAAGTTTGCATGAGCAGACGCATAAGTGGGATGCTCATGCTTTGGATGGCGTCATCTGCGCTTACCAGCCGTGTGCATTCCTCAAAACACTGAAGGACTTTACAGAGGTCTTTCAGCTTCGACCGCTGCACACCTGTCAACTCCATGTCTGCTCTCAAAGTGCCTGGCCGTGTATCCTCCCACAAATGCATTATGGCCTGCCTCTGCTCGCACAGCCGCTCCACCATGTGCAGGGTGGCGTTCCACCTTGTTGCAATGTCGATAATGAGGCGGTGGTTGGGAAGGTGGAGCAATCGCTGCAGCTTCTGCATACGAACGGAGTGTACAGGCGACCGGCGGATGTGCGCGCATAGTCTTCGCACCTTCTGGAGCAGGGCTGTTAACTCCGGATAATTTTTGAGGAAGCACTGCACCACCAGGTTCAAGGTGTGAGCCAAGCAAGGTATGTGGCTGAGTTTTGAAAGGGCTATGGCTGCCACAAAATTACGGCCGTTATCACTAACTACCTTGCCTGCCTCAAGATGTACACTGCCCAGCCATGACTCAGTTTGTCGCTTCAAGTACTCGGCCAGCACCTCGGCGGTGTGTCTGTCGCCCAAACACATCATCTGCAACACAGCCTGCTGACGCTTTCCACTAGCTGCTCGATAGGGGGACACAGTGGCAGCTGCAGATGGAGTGCTCGTACGACTGCGCTCTGTGGACGAGCTGTCGCTTCTGGAGGAGGAGGAGGAGGAGGAGGAGGGTCGAACGCCTACAGCCAACTGTTTCCTATACCATGGGCTAGGCAGCACTGTCCCACCACCGCTGTCCCCTATGGACCCTGCATCCACCACATTAACCCAGTGCGCAGTGATGGACACGTAATGGCCCTGGCCATGCCGACTGGACCATGCATCAGTTGTGAGGTGCACCTTTACGCTCACTGACTGCTTGAGTGCATGGACAATGCGGTCTTTCACATGATGGTGGAGGGCTGGGATGGCTTTGCGAGAGAAGAAGTGGTGACTGAGTAGGTCATAGCGTGGTACTGCATAGGCCATGAGTTCGCGGAAAACTGTGCTTTCCACCAACCGAAAGGGCATCATCTCAAACGAGATTAGTTTGGCAATGTGGGCTTTCAAATCCAGTGTACGCGGATGAGAGACTGAGTACTTTCTTGACCTACTCATAGTGTCTGGGAGGGTGAGCTGAACTTGAGAGCTGCATATAGTGGAAGTAGCGGTGGACAGGGCGGACTGAGAGAGGGTTGATGATGGTGATGGAGTTGGTGTTCTTTCTGATGGCCTAGAATCAGTCTTTCGTTGATATAACAGTGGGATTCCCTGACTGCTGTGGCCTTGCAACGACACCTCAACATTTGCTGCTGTGCTAACCGGTGGGCTTACAGTGGGGGAAACAATGTAGCGTTGCTGACTACCTTCGTTGTGATCAGTTGCACATGTGGCACTTGAGGTTTGGTGTTGTGTCCACGCTTGCAAGTGCATGCTGGTTAAATGTCTAAGCATGCAACTGGTATTCAAATTTTTCAGATTTTTCCCTCGGCTAAAGGTCTTTGCGCACTTCTTACAGATAACCTTGGCCTGATCATGAGGATTTTGTTCAAAAAAGTGCCACACTGCACTCTTCCTACTTTGGCAGACACTTTGCGGCCTAGCACGCTGTGATCTTTTGACCCTCTGGACAAGCTGTCCAGCAACTCTTTTGATGTTTGGAACCTGTCTTTGGAGTGCTCCGGGCCTGCCAGATAACAGCTGTTGCGATGTCGATGTCTGCTGTGGATGCTCCTCATCTGAGCTATTGGAAGCAGCACCCTCTTCCCCCAATGGATGCCAATCTCGGTCAACAACTGGGTCATCCATCACCTCCTCTTCTATGTCATGTGCACCTTCCTCTGTGTCACCGTGTATGGTGGTATAGTGTGCGGGAAGGGGCACCTGAGTCTCATCAGGGTCAGATTCTGGCTCTGTACACTGCGAGGACAATGTAGTGCTCTGAGTGAATGTACCAGCAGAATCATCCATCAGCGGCTGTGCATCAGTGCACTCCATGTCAGATTCATCTTGGCCTGGGTAATTCACCATTTCACTTGATAATCCAGGCATGGTATGTGAAAACAGCTCCATGGAGTAATCAGTAGTATGGCCTGCGTCATCCTTCAATCTTGGTTGGGGTGAAGGACACAAGGAAAGGTGTGGTTCATGAACATGAGCCTCCAATGACGACTCAGTGCTTTTACTTTTTACAACTGAAGAAGAGGAGGCGATAGAGCTGGAGGCTGTCAGCAATGTAAGACAAAACTTTTTCCTGATGCTCTGGCTTTAAAAGCGGTTTGCCAACTCCTAGAAAACTAAGCGTTCGAGGCCTTATGTAGCCAGACGATGACGCAGGCTCAACACCTCCTGCATTCGGTCCTATTTTGCTATTGCCACTAACATCAGATCCACCACCAACACCATCATTACCAGCTGCCAACCCCCACCCAATTCCACGGCCTCTTCCACCAGCCTTCCTCATTTTTGGTAGAAATGTAGACAAAATCCAACAAACTATATAGTAATGTAAAACAAGGTACAAGGTGTCTATAGGACAGGGGAGATTTTGAATTTCTGCAGACACTTGTGGACACTGGACACTTTTGGATTGTGTGAGGCCCACTGATATCTGAGCGCTATGTCACAGGCTCGATGGCACAGCTGTGACCAAAGTGACTAGAGGATAAGGGAGATTTTGAATCTCTGCACACACTTTTGGACACTGGACACTTTTGGATTGTGTGAGGCCCAATGAATATCTGAGCGCTATGTGACAGGCTCGATGGCACAGCTGCTGTGACCAAAGTGACTAGAGGATAAGGGAGATTTTGAATCTCTGCACACACTTTTGGACACTGGACACTTTTGGATTGTGTGAGGCCCACTGATATCTGAGCGCTATGTGACAGGCTCGATGGCACAGCTGTGACCAAAGTGACTAGAGGATAAGGGAGATTTTGAATCTCTGCACACACTTTTGGACACTGGACACTTTTGGATTGTGTGAGGCCCAATGAATATCTGAGCGCTATGTGACAGGCTCGATGGCACAGCTGTGACCAAAGTGACTAGAGGATAAGGGAGATTTTGAATCTCTGCACACACTTTTGGACACTGGACACTTTTGGATTGTGTGAGGCCCACTGATATCTGAGCGCTATGTCACAGGCTCGATGGCACAGCTGTGACCAAAGTGACTAGAGTATAAGGGAGATTTTGAATCTCTGCACACACTTTTGGACACTGGACACTTTTGGATTGTGTGAGGCACACTGATATCTGAGCGCTATGTGACAGGCTCGATGGCACAGCTGTGACCAAAGTGACTAGAGGATAAGGGAGATTTTGAATCTCTGCACACACTTTTAGACACTGGACACTTTTGGATTGTGTGAGGCCCAATGAATATCTGAGCGCTATGTGACAGGCTCGATGGCACAGCTGTGACCAAAGTGACTAGAGGATAAGGGAGATTTTGAATCTCTGCACACACTTTTGGACACTGGACACTTTTGGATTGTGTGAGGCCCACTGATATCTGAGTGCTATGTGACAGGCTCGATGGCACAGCTGTGACCAAAGTGACTAGAGGATAAGGGAGATTTTGAATCTCTGCACACACTTTTAGACACTGGACACTTTTGGATTGTGTGAGGCCTAATGAATATCTGAGCGCTATGTGACAGGCTCGATGGCACAGCTGTGACCAAAGTGACTAGAGGATAAGGGAGATTTTGAATCTCTGCACACACTTTTGGACACTGGACACTTTTGGATTGTGTGAGGCCCACTGATATCTGAGAGCTATGTCACAGGCTCGATGGCACAGCTGTGACCAAAGTGACTAGAGGATAAGGGAGATTTTGAATCTCTGCACACACTTTTAGACACTGGACACTTTTGGATTGTGTGAGGCCCAATGAATATCTGAGCGCTATGTGACAGGCTCGATGGCACAGCTGTGACCAAAGTGACTAGAGGATAAGGGAGATTTTGAATCTCTGCACACACTTTTGGACACTGGACACTTTTGGATTGTGTGAGGCCCACTGATATCTGAGCGCTATGTGACAGGCTCGATGGCACAGCTGTGACCAAAGTGACTAGAGGATAAGGGAGATTTTGAATCTCTGCACACACTTTTAGACACTGGACACTTTTGGATTGTGTGAGGCCCAATGAATATCTGAGCGCTATGTGACAGGCTCGATGGCACAGCTGTGACCAAAGTGACTAGAGGATAAGGGAGATTTTGAATCTCTGCACACACTTTTAGACACTGGACACTTTTGGATTGTGTGAGGCCCAATGAATATCTGAGCGCTATGTGACAGGCTCGATGGCACAGCTGTGACCAAAGTGACTAGAGGATAAGGGAGATTTTGAATCTCTGCACACACTTTTGGACACTGGACACTTTTGGATTGTGTGAGGCCCAATTAATATCTGAGCGCTATGTGACAGGCTCGATGGCACAGCTGTGACCAAAGTGACTAGAGGATAAGGGAGATTTTTAATCTCTGCACACACTTTTGGACACTGGACACTTTTGGATTGTGTGAGGCCCACTGATATCTGAGCGCTATGTGACAGGCTCGATGGCACAGCTGTGACCAAAGTGACTAGAGGATAAGGGAGATTTTGAATCTCTGCACACACTTTTGGACACTGGACACTTTTGGATTGTGTGAGGCCCAATGAATATCTGAGCGCTATGTGACAGGCTCGATGGCACAGCTGTGACCAAAGTGACTAGAGGATAAGGGAGATTTTGAATCTCTGCACACACTTTTGGACACTGGACACTTTTGGATTGTGTGAGGCCCAATGAATATCTCAGCGCTATGTGACAGGATCGATGGCACAGCTGTGACAAAAGTGACTAGAGGATAAGGGAGATTGGATTGCTTTTAAAAAAGCAGTTTGCGGAGCAGTGGGTAAACAGCAATGCCAGCCTGTCAGGAAGCCTTAAAAGGCAGCCCAACAACCAACACCACTGATACACCACAATATAGCCTCCCCTTGCAATGCACACACAGTGACTGGTGTGTTGTGCAGGCCAAATTGCTAGCAGCAGAAGCAGTTTTTTTTTCTTCTCAGCAGGACAAAAAAAAAAAATTGGGATTGCTTTTAAAAAAGCAGTTTGCGGAGCAGTGGGTAAACAGCAATGCAGTAATGTCAGGAAGCCTTAGAAGGCAGCCCAACAACCAACACCACTGATACACCACTATATAGCCTCCCCTTGCACTGCACACACAGTGACTGGTGTGTTGTGCAGGCCAAATCGCTAGCAGCATAAGCAGTTTTTTTGTCTTCTTCCCTGCCTAACGCTCTCCCTACAGAATCACCAGCAACCTCTCCCTATACTGAGATCGGCAGAAGTAAGATGGCGGTCGGCGTGCACACCCTTTTATACCCCCTGTGACGCCCACCAAAGCAAGCCAATCACTTGCATGCCCTTCTGAAAGATGGTGGTGACCCCTGCCTATGTCATCACGTTGCCCACAGTGTCCGTGGATCCTGATTGGCTGAAAAAGAGCGCAAAACAAACTTTTGAAACGCGACTTTGCCGCGTAAGTCGCCGACCTCGTGGCCGACCTCATCCTAGGGTCGGGTTTCGTTTCATGAAACCCGACTTTGCCAAAAGTCTGGGACTTTTGAAATTTTTCGACCCGTTTCGCTCAACTCTATTCATTACACATAAAGCTAGAAAAAGACCTGTATTTGATTGAGGTGTACTACTACAGTGCTAAGTGCATTGGAAATGGGACTGTGAAGCTTTGAATAATAGTAGAAAGATTCAAGTAATAAGTAGGTGTTGGCCATGCATTGTTAGCATGAATGTGAATTGATTGATCTGTGCTATATTGCAGTAACAGGATATCAATAATAACATTATATTTTTACTATTCAAACACTGCAAACAAGGAGTGCAGTTTAATAGCCCTCGCTCTTAATTTTGCTACTGAAGAAAAATCCTGAAACCAAGGCTTATGTCTAGAGATGAGTAAATCGATCCTCCGAAGACCGAGTTTGAGCAAAATTTCTTTAACTCATGGTTTTACTCAAATTTGAACACTCTCACATTCTATTTGTGACTTATGAAAAAAAAAACATTCCAGCACCATTTCAGACACTGCTGAAGCATCAATGTGAGCTAATACCATTTTGCATTGACATGCGGTCCTCCTCATGATACCCTTCACTTATGACATCTATTATTATACCTTGAACAGCGATGGTCATTACTTGGTCAATCCGAGTTAAGTACATTCTTAGTGCAGTACAGTTTGGACCACAGAGCCATTATCAATCACAGTACCCCAAAGCACACTACCAACATATTTGTAAGCATGCACTGCTTTTTTGCTGATTACTTCACCCCACACACACATATGATACACCATTTGAAAGGTAAACTTGCTCCCTTCAGCAAGAAAACAGCCAAACAAACCACGCATTCAAGATTTTATCGCTAAATACAGTTTAAACATTCATTTTCATAAACCTGCGGAAAGAGAGAATGACCTGCAGGTGGCACCTCAACCGGAAGACATTTTTTGGCCTCTACTTATCAAAACAATTTAATGTATTACCAATCTACATATATAAATACCTGTCTGTGTTCATCAGCTCATGAAATACATTTACATTTGACCAGCTTGCTTTTTCTGAAATTGCCTGTGCCTCCAACAACCAATGTGTGAAAATTTCACTCGGGCCAAGCTAGTCTGTTTAAATTGTCAAAGTGAAGACACGTACACGAATATAACAGATTGGCTGTTGTTGCATTAGCCTTTTGACCATCACATCTAGCATTTCTAATTAATTTCATATTTTTCCAACGGAGTGTGGTAAAATATTTTGTAAATTTCTTAAATATTATACTTTTGTCCTAAAGGTATGTTAAACAAAAATATGTCACTTTGCAATAGATGTAATATTAGAGGGAGAAAAAACATACCATGGCGAAAAATATGGGAACCGCTAGTAGTAACACCATGGCACTGCTGCCTGGAACAGTCCTGGTAGTAATATTACAAGAAGCAGGTCATACTTCACCCACTTTGCACTTGAAAAGTGGATTAGTGTTAAGAAAGTGGAGGGTGTAATGAAATATATATCACAACTCTCATCTCAGTCACAGCAGGATGATGTAGCCTTCCCAGCGATACCATAAAGTTGAGTCAATGTTCTGCTCAGTCCACCATAACATTTAATGTTGTAGATACCATAATTTCAATGAATTCAATACCTGTTTCTGCTCTCCTAACCCACAGCACTCCATGAGCTAAGGAAGATACTTCACTATAACAACTTTTTTGCAGTTGACTTGTTGGAAGAGATGAACAGTCAGCATTTGTACACAGATGACATGGGACTCTGGAAGATGTAATATACGATTCTAACACCAAGCTGTGTTGCTAGCTGTGTGAGTGGTGGAAGAGGTACTGTCAGTGATAATAGCACATAGAGCCTTGGCACATCATGAGGTGGGAAATAGAAGAGGGGGAATAGCTCAGGATATTTTCAATCCAGAGGCAACTGGTTCTGCTGATGTTGATTGGGAATCAAATAGGAGTGCCAAGGATAGGATGTCATTTTTAAGGGAGGATAATGGTTTTGACAGTGAAGGCCAGAGTCAATGTCTGGCCAAAATATATTCTTCAAATTACACTTCTTCTGCACTACAGTCGTCAACAGCTGATGTTGTGACTAATGTTGTTTTAGGACCTTGAACAGTGCCTAAAAGATGTAGTAATTAGTAATTGTCACAGTGATGGCAATACCTGTATGAGGGCATTTTGGGTATGGGAATTTTTTTCCATGTTAGCGTTGGACTAATCCAATGCAGTTGCAAATTCCCTGCTTGACCATATATTTTTGAGTGTTTAAAAAGTTAGGGGGGCATCTACAGGGATGGCTTTCTCAGGTAGGATCCTGCACAGGATTGGGCCACTAAATAGGGCATGTAACATAGAGCCAAATAGTTATAACATAGTAAAAAAAAAAAATTCTTGGAATTCCGCTAATGCAATTTCTTCAACAAAATTGTAAATTTTTTCTTCAAATTGATAATGATTTTTTGGGTTAGATGAAGTTCCGTGGTACAACACTGTGCTGGATTTGGCTACTGTATACAATCACGGTCCTTTTTACATACAGCAGGATGTAGCCGAAAAGGACAAGCAGCAGATATACAGTATGTGATGGTAACATTCAGTTGGCACAGCCAGGGGGTAGTCACAATGAAAATGATGATATCAATGCTGGCTATGACAAAGAACTATCTCAGCGAGGTGATGAAAGTGGACCAGTTGGGTCATTCATCATTCTGGCGAACATGATAAACTTTATGCTGTAAAAAACAAAAATCAGATTTTTTCCAGCTTGCAAATGGAAGATTTATTGGCTTATTATCAGGAGACGCCTCTTTGATCTTTGCAGACCCAATGCACCCCAATGTTAGGGCTACAATACATAGGCAATACAACATCAAAAGCTGTAGCATAATTGACATGAGAAATCTGGTGATTTATCTTACATTGTGACAACCTGACAGTATAGCACTTTTGTGTCATTTCCAGTATGTTTGTGTCAGCAGATAGAACCAGTGGACAAGAACTGGCCTAAGTTGCTATGGGTGTTCTATCATTTTCAGTTTCTATTGTATTATTAGAGAAGTTGTTTAGCATAGCTGGTGGCTTTCCCACACCCCACTTTGACATTACTAAGGCTACTTTCACATTAGCGTTTTTTAGCGCAGCGCTTCGTGCGCAATAGAAATGCATGCAAAAACGTATCATGCATTTTGTATGCATTTATTTTTTTTAGGCGCAACCGTTTTAACCAGTTTCAAGTTATATTAACTCTTAAAATGCATGCATTTTATAGTGCAGGCATGCGCATGTCCATGCGGACGCTTGCGTTCCCATAGACTGTAATGCGTTATTTTGTCACATTCCGTGCGCAAGTGTGTGCATGCGTTTTTTTGGCGCTGTTGGAAGGACCCAAAAATGCAACAAGTTGGGTCTGGCGCGCCTGGGCGCACACCTTAAAAAAACACATGCGCAGAAAAACGTATATGAACGCGTGCAAACGCTAGACTATGCGCACTTCATGTTAAACATAGGTGCGCATGACGCATGGGCATGGACGCGCACGATGCACTGCGCAAAAAAAACGCTAATGTGAAACCAGCCTAAGGCTATATTTGCTTTAATGAGATCTAAAGATGTTCTGTGATGATGCTGGCACATTGGAATAAAAAAATCTGATTATCTTCTATTGATAGCTATTAATAGTTAAGATTTATTGTACTGTATCTCCTGCAAGTTCTTGCCAAATTAGCAGTTAACCGCTTGGAGATGCAGGCATTTTTTTCATTTTTGTGTTAACACTGCTATATGAGGGATTGTTTTTTTTTGCTACGAGATGTAGTTTTGAGTTACACCGTTCTGTTCACTGTACATTGTACTGAAAAACAGGAACAAATTGGAGAGGGATTGAAAAAAAAACAAAGACTGGAATTTTATTGTTTTACATAGTTTTGTTTATAGGATGCTGTGTTCTCAGTACAAATGGAGTATCTTTCTTCTCTTATTCAGTACCAGTACAGGTATGGTTTATATAGAATAGTTTTAACTACTCAAGAGAGTGTGGAAAAACAGTTCATCAAAACTTTTATGCTTTGAGGTTTCTATACTTACAGCAAACGACATTTACTTTTACATTTTTTAACTAGTTCTCCTATGAGATTTAAACTTCTGGCTCCTTGATAACCTTTATAATTCAGTCGTTGCCAAAAGTTGCGATACTGACACAAGTCTCATGCTAGTGCTCAATCATTCTTGCAGATGTCCCGAACAGTCCGAAGGGAGAATCATCAGAAGAAATAACTTTACAGTTTTCTACTGGCCAGTCCTGCAATGTTTTTTTCTCTGCTGAAGTCCCTTTCAAAATTCTGGAGGCATCTGGAAAAATTATTTTCCAGAAAAGAAAAGGGAGTGCTACCAGGAGTACTGTACAATGCCATCAGTGACGCATCCTGAAATAATTCATGTGTGGGGTTCTTTTTCATCCAGGACAGTGGGTTCACGCACAATTTTGCCAAAGGTACACTGCCATGGATGAAGAAAGTAATCTAAACATTCTCTGTGAGTAACTTTTATACCAATGACCCAGGAGCAATTTGGCAAGCAGAGCTTTTTACAGACGATAGCGCATTCTTTCCCAAGTGAAAAATTGGTAACTAAGTGACGGTAATCAGACCATTGAAATTTTGGGTCTATGCCCAGGAAATGACCCAAATCTCAATCCCATTAAGAACCTGAGCTCAGTCATAATAAAAAAAACAGACTAATAAGAAAAATGAAATTGTGATGAACTCCAAGCACTGATTAGGTAATAATGAGATGCCATCAGTCAGGATTTGACCAAGAACGCTATATCCAGCTAGCCATTGTGAAAGGCAGACGACTTGTGCAGTAAGGGTCAACAGTGTAAATATTGAGTCTTTGCATAAACTTGATGTATTTGCCAATAGAAGATTAAAACCTTCTGAATTACTTATAATAGTACTTTATATGACTAAGGCTAGATTGACACAGACTCCAAGCATGGACACCAGTGAACAGAGTGGCCCCGGGTCGACTGATTTGATCTCAGCAACTTGCTGAGTTTGAGTCAGGAGACAATCAGTAGCTTTATGCATCATGGTCTGTGCTAGGACCATGACAAACTGATGTGTGACTCACTCTTGCCTTAAAGATTTAAGAACAATGAAGCAGAAAACTTTGTGAAAACAAAATTTGTGTCAGTCTCAAAACTTATAGTCATGACTGTACAGTGCAATGTAAAATTGACAATCTACCATGAAGGCCTAGGCTAGGCTTCATAGGTGTACTAATATGGCAGCCACATGGCCTTTAGTAGATCCTGGTAGCCATGATGATGCTATTCGCACACTGTGATCATGTCACTGGGTTGATGGACTACAGTATGGATAACTGCCATTTTTATTACCATTTTAATGCTGCTATCATGACTGTAAGCAAATTGAAACATGACTTGAACTCTATAGCGCCACCTGTTGGAAAAAGCGATCTGACAAGTTGCAATCAGCCCTTTAAACAGTCTTGCAATATTACTTAGGATAAAAACCAAATCAGAGTCATAATTTGCAGACACAGTGTTTTGGGCTATTGGCCCTCGTCAGTGGAAAGTATGAGAATTGATTTGGCTAGGTGAGAGGCTGTGGACTATATTCCCCAGATGAACATTGCATGGAGAATAAGCCTCCTTACCTTGACATGCCAGGGCTGGTATGTCACTCTCCACAAGGAGAAACGTTACCCCTTAGATCTCAGTCTAGAGGCTTTCATATTTTGCACTGACGAGGGCCAATAGCCCATACAACACTGTGTTTGTAAAATGAGATTTTGATGCCACATGGACCATCTGTGTAGCTTGCAACAAATATGCGCACATTTTCCTGCTGACGGGAAATTGCATCAACCAAGAGCAAGAAGCTTAGCATGCATATTTTCCTGGCAACCTATTGAAAAACCAGGAACACACCCCCACGGATCCACAATCACTGGGTAAGGCTCCCCAAAATGTTGAGACAAGACCCAATGGAAAAGAACCCATTCAGTTGTGTTGAAATTTAGCCTGTCACACGTTTGACGCAAACCAGCAAAACCAATACACCAGCAGGAGGGAACTTGCTGGGGAGCCAATATATAGGCTCCTTGACTATGTTTTTATTCATTTCAGCCAATTGAACACTTTAATTCAATGGGGAAAGTCAGTAAGAAATGTAAAGCCATGCGCATGTCATACGGATGACATACAGATAAATTGGTGGGAGAAAATTATATCATGCCGCAAATGCATTACACACAGAATACCATACGGAGAACACTCATGCGACTCTCGACAGGGACACTGTTCTGCCCATTTTGTGCAGCTAGATATTTTTAAGTGCTGTTCCAGCTATCGTCAGTAGGTGTCATACGTTGCCCTTTTCTTTTATTCCTGTGTTTGGAATTTTCTGTTCCCCGAATGGTTAATTGTTCAGAACAGCTCCTTCTTCTAGCCTTGGCCAACTACATGTAACCATTATCCAGCCGTCTCCGGAGCAGCCCAGAATGTGTTTAGCTCAGTTCTTTGCAAAACCATGGCTATAACAAATGGATTCTGGTAAGAATATTGCAATTATGAGTTATGCATCTGTGTTAGAAGCCATAATGCAGCCCTCCATGCCCATGATGCTTGCAATGCATGCTCAGCTCCTGTGATGTTATTTCACTGCATGTTTGTTATAAGCATTCTCTAGTTATGCGTCCTCTGTTCAGTTAGTGTAAAGCTGGCAGCCACTAGTTGTGTTAGATATTTCATTCTTCTTTGCTGCTGTGTATGTTATATTGCTCAGCTCTTATAAAATGCATGATAACAGCATCCTGAATCATTGCTACTGTTGTGATAATACCCTGCATTGCTCTTACCTGCCAGTATTCATTTATTGTACACTGTCTACTAGTATTGACATGCTGTATTATCTGTCTTTTGTAGTTTTTACCTGAATCTTCCACATTTTGTTCAACAATCTTTGATATCATCTACAACTTTGTACAACAACCCCTGATCTCATCTACTCTACTATACCATCTGCTATCATATCCCATTGTTGTCCATATCATCCCAATAAATAATAGACTTAAGCACCCATACAGTCTTGTTTCAGGGAGTGGATGAAAGGTTAAGCCATATGCTGGAATCCACACAGCGTCATACGTAAAAGAAGGCAGAACAGACACTCGGACCGATTTTTCATATGTTTAGTGTGACTCCGGCCTTAGATAAATGGTGCAATATGTTTGCGTCATTTAAACTAATAAGGCAGCTAACCTCTCCCCAATACATGCTGCCAGTAAACAAGTCATTATACAGTTGTAAAGGAACCAAATTGCTTTAAGCACTTGTTTAATGTAAAAACATTTTATGCTCATGTGTTAGAACTGTACAGAATCTTGCATTGACGTGTTAATGCTATGCCATTATAATAACATTTTGATCTAATGAGCAAAGCAAAATGATGGCCATTATTTTCAAAGCATCTTGTATTATTTTAATTATAAAGCATCAATATACTTTGTATTGATGAATAGGAAATCCATACATAAGACATGTGAGACAGATAGATTTATATAAACTAGCACTAATGAGTTGAAGGCCTGCTGGTAAGAAATAGCAATCTGGAGGAAATGAAGATGTTGGAAGAACATGCATTATAAATGAGCCAGAGTAGGCATTGCTTTGGCTTAGACTTATAGCTGGTCCCCTGAAGAGATGGTAATGTGACGCAGTTTTAGTTTTAAATATTTTAGAGCATAATATTACATACGAAACACACATAGGTGCTATACTCTTTAACTACTTTACATCTCAGTGAGTTAGATATATCACTTATATACACTGCAGCCAAACACTGATACATGCTGCCTGTGGTTTGTTCAACACAAAATGAGTGACAGGTTTCCCTTAATAGTTTTTATCTTTTTAAATCAACAAAGAAAATGCAAAGCGAATGGTCAAGACAGACATCTAGATAAAATCAAATCAATATTTGGCGTGACCACCCTTGGCCTTCTAAATAGCATCAATGCTACCAGGTACACTTATACACAAAGACAGGAATATCGTAGGATTATAGTAGGTTGTATGAGTAACCAATTATGCTAAATAGGTGATAATGGTCATCATTTTCATAGGTAGATTGAAAAACTATCACTAACTGAAATAAAACATCTGTGTCAGAGACTCAAAACTAGTTGATGAATGGTCAATCTCTGCTACAAAGTTTCGGTTGTAGAAGACAGTTTCATATCACAGATTAAACACAATGGAAGACTAAGCACAGCAACAAAACACATCAGTCAGCTATGCTGTATCAGCAATGTATTTCTCAGGCATAGATTTCAAAGCAGACTAGGATTTCAATATGTCTTGTTCCAGCTGTTTTGATGAAGCAACAAGAAATGGGCAGCATTAAGATCCTTAGATGTAATGTATAGCCAAGGAATCTTAGTGCAGCGGATGAAAGGCACAGGGGCGGATATACCGCATGTGCAAGGGTGGCTATCACTGAGGGCAATCTGGCCTGCTTATCCGGCCCTGAGGCTCCGGGGGACCCTTGACCAGATTGCCCTCATGTGCAGCTCCGCTGCCTACAGGAGAAAATGGCAGCAGAGCGGAGCTCCATGGATCCATCCTGCTTTCTGCCCGCACTTCCTGTTTGACACAGAGTAAGGATGGATACCATCAGCATTCAGAGAGGTGAGTGGTGTGTGTGTCTGCCTGTAGAATCATAGACTCATAGAATGGTAGAGTTGGAAGGGACCTCATGGATCATCTGGTCCAACCCCTTGCTCAAATCAGGATTCACTAAATCATCCCAGACAGATGTCTGTCCAGCCTCTGTTTGAAGACTTCCATGGAAGGAGAACTCACCACCTCTTTGTGGAAGCCTGCTCCACTCATTAATCACCCTAACTGTCAAAAAGTTTTTTCTAATATCTAATCTGTGTCTCCTCTCATTCAGTTTCATCCCATTGCTTCTAGTTTTTCCTTGTGCAAATGAGAATAAAGATAATCCTTCTACAATGTGACAGCCCTTGAGATATTTGTAGACAACTATTAAGTCTCCTCTCAGTCTTCTTTTTTGCAAGCTAAACATTCCCAAATCCTGTAACCGTTCCTCACAGGACATGTTTGCAGACCGGTTACCATTCTGGTCGCTCTTCTCCGAACTTGCTCCACTTTGTTGAAGTCTTTTTTTAAATGTGGTACCAAAAACTGGACACAGTATTCCAGATGAGGTCTGACCAAAGAGGAGTAGACAGCAATGATGACTTCACGTGATCTAGACCATATGCTTCTGTTAATACATCCCATATATATATATATATATATATATATATATATATATATATACTAGCTGAAAAGCCCAGCGCTGTCCGGGCATAGTAACTACCTACAGTTAGTTATAACAAATTATAAAGATTATATCTATATATATAGAGCTGAGTGTATAGCCCCGTCCACTCCACATAGCCACATTCACTATAATATCCCACATCATCCCATCAGCCAGAGCTACCGGACTACTACCCCTAATATCCCACCTCGTCCCCTCAAAGCCAGTAAAAGTAGAATAGTGAAATTGCACAGAAACATGATTCACTAAGATCCCAGGTTTTCTACTGATCAGGCTGATATTCTCACTTATCTGCCACCATAAATATCACAGTCATGCTTTTCACCAATGGACAGGCACAAACCTTATACATTAGTACAGCAGCTAAACCTTCACGCACATTTTCATGCACCGTCAGCTTATAATTTGTCTGGCTGAGTTGCTCATGGATGTACAGCATCTGTATGTATGGTATCATATTTAATGGGTTGTTATGGGAAAAGCATTAGATGTTATATGGGTATATTCAGGTGAATTATGGTGAAAGTAGCACTTTAAAAAAACTGACAGCATCAGAGCACAGTAACACATCAATAATGCATAAAAGTGTTGGTGAGAAAATATTAAATCCACATGACATTTAATATGTGCACTTTCCTACATTCATGTGTGTCACTAAATGATACCACATGGGAGGGGGGATTCATTTCTGTCATGTACTCACTGCTCCTTTCTGGGTTACAGACGATGGCTTGGAGCTTATGTTCCTGGGAAAGCTAGATTTCTCTCACCATGTCAGTGTCTGCTGAGGTGTTGTCAAGTGGGAAAACTTGCGCATAGCAACCAATCACAGCTCAGCTACTTTTAATCAGCTCTGGTGAAATGAGAGATGCTTAGTGATAGGTTGCAAGGAAAACTGTTGGTCATAGCAGCCAATCACAGCTTAGCTTCTTTTGAACAGCTCTGGTGAAATGAAAGCTGCTTCGTGATTGGTTGGTGATACACACACACATTGATATATATGTTGTGAGTTCACTTTCTGGTCTGCCTCTGGTTGCTGGTGAGGGTGGTGGAGCTGGTTGTATTGACAGAGGAGTCGGGAGTTCTCTTTCCGGGCTCCCTCTGGTGGTTGCAGGAGGTAATGAAGCTGATCTAATTAACAGAGACCTGCCACCTGATAATGAGGACGACGATTGGACATCTGGAGTCTCTGACTGGATTTAAGACAGCCGACTCCCTCTATCCCTGCTGGTGATTTTTCCTGCCTCCTGAGGTCTTAGTTTCCAGTTCAGTCCCTGCAAAGCTAAGTGTTCTTTGCTATTGTTCACATTTGATTTGGTTTTGTCTATTCAGTTTTGTGTGGTCAGGCAGCCCCGGCTGGGGCTGTGCTGAATTTCCATTTCCATTCTTATGTTTCTGTTTGTGCCAGTTTGCTTTTTGTCCCTTATTAGATTGGCCTCTTTTTGCTCTGTTTTCCGAATATGCCAGAGTGCTGATATAGTGGGTGAAGTCTAGTGACTTCAGGGCTTTTTTTGCTATCAGAAGTGTTGGACATTTTTGCAGGGTTTTTTGGCATGATTGCAGACAGTAGCTTTCCTTTCCTGTCCTTTCTAGTTAGTGTGGGCCCCATCGGTTGCTCAGCCTATTTTCCTACCTGTGTTTGTGTTTTCATATTGTCTCACTGACAATATATGTTTGGGGGCTATCTATTCCTTTGGTGTCTGCTCTGGGGCAGTTTAGATTTCCCCTTTTCTTGCTTTAGGCTTATTTAGTCCTCCGGCTGTGTCGAGGCATCTAGAATCATCGTAGGTACGCTCCACGGCTACTGCCAGTTGTGTGGGTAGGATCAGGGGACTGCAATCCGCTTAGTTACCAACCTCTCTGGTTTTCTGTGGCTTAGCTTGGTCTTGTTTTCCTCCTCGGTGACCCAATCATAACATATATATATATATACTGTATATATATATATTATTATATATATTTTATATATATATTATACACATTAAGGTAGTGTTTTTTTTATACATTACAAAATGTAATCACCACTTGTTAAAGCTTATAAAAAGGATCATGACATCACCTTTGGCCCATTATACCACTAGATATAATATTTGAGTTGCACTGATTTCGCACAGTACCTTTATTAGTAACACCTTATCCAAATAATTAGACTATACTGACAGGTAATTATTGTCACTTACAGTAGTCTTTTGCTAATGTACTGTTAAGCATATCTATTACATTAAAGGTTATATTTGCACAAGGTCAAGCAATGCCTCTTTCACTTGGCATATTTATTCAATTTTCAAACCTTATGTTCTGCTTCGAAACCTCAATCAAAAAATAAGTAAACATACAGGAAACTGTGATAATTTCCAGGGAAACTCTCATGTAATACCCATCTACATTTCGCCACTGAGTGGTTAATAATATATTGAACTTGTATTCTGAGATATTCAAGTTCTTAACCCTTAACCCCCAAGGGTGGTTTGCACGTTCATGACCAGGCCAATTTTTACAATTCTGACCACTGTCCCTTTATGAGGTAATAACTCTGAAACGCTTCCATGGATCCTGGTGATTCTGACAATGTTTTCTTGTGACATATTGTACTTCATGTTAGTGGTAAAATTTCATTCAAATAACTTGCGTTTATTTGTGAAAAAAATGGAAATTTGGTGAAAATTTTTAAAATTTTGTAATTTTCCAACTTTGAATTTTTATGCCCTTAAATCACAACGGCACACAAAAAACATTTCCCACATGTTTACTTTACATCAGCACAATTTTGGAACCAAAATTTTTTTTGTTAGGAAGTTATTTGGGTTAAAATTTGACCAGCGATTTCTCATTTTTGCAACACCATTTTATTTTTACGGACCACATCACATTTAAAGCCACTTTGAGGGGTCTATATGATAGAAAATACCAAAAAGAGACACCATTCTAAAAACTGCATCCCTTAAGGTGCTCAAAACCACATTCAAGAAGTTTATCAACCCTTCAGGTGCATCACAGGAATTTTTTGAATATTTAAAAAAATATGAACATTTAACTTTTTTTCACAAAAAAATATTTCAGATTCAATTTTTTTTATTTTACCAAGGGTAACAGGAGAAATTGGACTACAAACGTTATTGTGCAGTTTGTCCTGAGTATGCTGATGCCTGATATTTGGGGGGAACCACTGTTTCGGCGCATGGCAGAGCTCAGAAGGGAAGGAGCGCCGTTTAACTTTTTCATTGAAAAATTGGCTGGAATTCAGATCGGATGCCATGTCAGGTTTGGAGAGCCCCTGATGTACCTAAACAGTGGGAACCCCCCACAAGTGACCCGATTTTGGAAACTGGACCCCCCAAGGAACATGTCTAGATATGTGGTGAGAACTTTGAACCCACAAGGGCTTCACAGAAGTTTATAACATACAGCAGTACAATTAAAAAAATCATATTTTTTCCACAAAAATGATCTTTTCACCCCCAATTTTTATCTTTCCAAAGGTAACAGGACCCTAAGAGTTATTGTACAATTTGTTCTGAGTACGCTGATACCCCATATGTGGATGTAAACTACTATTTGGGCACATGGCAGAGCTCAGAAGGGAAGCAGCGCCATTTGACTTTTTTGGCTGGAATTGAGATCGGACACCATGTCGCGTTTGGAAAGCCCCTGATGTACCAAAACAGTGGAAACCCCCACAAATGACACCATTTTGTAAACTAGACCCCCCAAGGAACTTATCTAGTTGTGTGGTGAGCACTTTGAACCCCCCTGTGCTCCAAAAGTTGTTGTCCAATTTGTCCTGAGTACGCTGATACCCCATATAGAAAACTACTGTATGGGCACACGTCGGGGTTCGAAAGGGAAGTAGTGACGTTTTGGAATGCAGACTTTGATGGAATGCTCTGCTGGTGTCATGTTGCATTTGGAGAGCCCCTAATGTGCCTAAACAGTGGAAACCCCCCACATATGACACCATTTTGGAAAGTAGACCCCCTAAGAAACTTATCTAGATGTGTGATGAGCACTTTGAACCCCCAAGGGCTTCACAGAAGTTTATAACGCCCGGGCGTGAAAATGAAAAAATCGTATTTTTTCCACAAACATGATCATTTAGTCCCCAATTTTTTATTTTCCCAAGGGTAACAGGAGAAATTGGACGCTAAAAGTTGTTGTCCAATTTATTCTGAGTACGCTGATACCTCATATGTGGGAGAAAACTACTGTATGGGCACACGTCGGGGCTCGGAAAGGAAGTAGTGATGTTTTGGAATGCAGACTTTGATGGAATGGTCTGCGGGTGTCATGTGCGTTTGGAGTGCCCCTGATGTTCCTAAACTATTTAAACTCCCCACAAGTGACCCCATTTTGGAAGCTAGACACCTCACGGAACTTATCTAGATGTATGGTGAGCACTTTGAACCCCCAAGTGCTTCACAGAAGTTTATAACGCCCAGGCGTGAAAATAAAAAAATCATTTTTTTCCACAAAAATGATATTTTTGCCCCCAATTTTTTATTTTCCTAAGGGTAACATGAGAAATTGGACCCTAAAAGCTGTTTTGCAATTTGTCCTGAGTAGGCTGATACCCCATATGTGGGGGTAAAACACTGTTTGGGCGCATGGCAGAGCTTGGAAGGAAAGGAGCACCATTTGACTTTTTCAACGCAGAATTGGCTGGAATTGAGATCAGATGCCATGTTGCATTTGGAGAACCCCTGATGTGCCCAAACAGTGGAAACCTCAAATTCTAACTCCAACCCTAACCCCAACACACCCCTAACCTTAATCTCAGCCCTAACCCTAGCCCTAGCCCTAACCCTAGCCCTAACCCTAATGGGAAAATGGAAATAAATACATTTTCTTTTAATTTTATTATTTTTCCCTAAGAGGGTGATAATGGGGGGGTTTGATTTACTATTTATAATGGGTTTTTATTTTTGCCAGCTGTCACACGTTAAAAGACGCTTTTTATTGTAAAAATAGTTTTTGCATCACCACATATTGAGAGCTATAATTTTTCCATATTTTGACCCACCAAGTCATATGAGGTCTTATTTTTTGCGGGACGAGTTGACGTTTTTATTGGTATCATTTTTGGGCACGTGATATCTTTTGATCGCTTTTTATTCCGATTTTTGGGACGCAGAATGAACAAAAACCAGCGTTTCATGAATTTCTTTTGGGGGGTGCGTTTACACCGTTCCGCCTGCGGTAAAATTGATAAAGCCCTTTTATTCTTTGGGTCAGTATGGTTACAGCGATATCTCATTTAGTTTTTTTTTATGTTTTGGCGCTTTTATGCAATGAAAACAATTTTATATAAAAAATAATTATTTTTGCACCGCTTTATTCTGTGAGCTATAACTTTTTTATTTTTTTGCTGATGATGCTGTATCATGGCTCGTTTTTTGTGGGACAAGATGACATTTTCAGTGGTACCATGGATATTTATATGCGTCATTTTGATTGCGCGTTATTGCACTTTTTGTTTGGCGGTATGATAATAAATCATTATTTTTTGCTTAGCTTTTTATTTTTATTTTTTAAGGGGTTCGCTAAAGGGGTTAACTAATGAGACAGTTTTATAGGGTGGGTCATTATGGATGCGGCGATACCAAATATGTGTACTTTTATTGTTTTTTTTTATTTCCAAAAAATGAATTTATTAGGGAATATTTTTTTTTTAATTTATTTAGCGATTTTTTTTAAAAATTTTTTACACCTTTTCTTTTTTTTTTCTTAACTTTATTACATTGTCCCAGGGGGGACATACCTGTCATGTGACAGATCACTGATCTGTCACATCACAGATCACTGTGAGAGATCAGCGATCTGTCACAGGCACTGCATAGGCTTTCCTCATGCCTGCGCTTTGCAGGCACTGAGGAAGCCAGCTCCCTGCAGTCCCCGGAAGGTCCCCGTCGCCATCTTGGATTCGGGGATCTGCAGGGATGGAGCCCCCGCAGCAGCGCTGCACATTGCGCTGCTGTGGGGGGCTCAGGGAAGCACGGAGGGAGCCCCCTCCCTGTCGATGCTTCCCTTTAACTCCCGGTACACCGCGATCGTGTTTGATTGCGGTGTGGAAGGGATTAACGTGTCAGGGGTGGTCCATGACCACCCCTGACTCATTGTGCCGGGTGTCAGCTGTGATAATCAGCTGACACCCAGCCGCGATCAGCTGCGCTCACCACGTGGGCGCCGCTGATCGCTGTGACGTACTATTCCGTCCTTGGGAATTAAGTCCCAGGGCACATGGACGGGATATTATGTCACATGACAGAAAGGGGTTAAAGAGGTATTTTCAAGTTGTCTCTTGAGCAGTTCAGATCAATGCAACATCTATGTCTCCTTACTTCCTTGTTTCTAGCAGGGCGGGCCGTCCTCCATGACTGACAGCTCTTCTTTATAAAACTGTAGTATTGGCAGTACAGCACAAGTTCTGCTATAACACTTTGAGCTCTCAGTGGTTTGTTCTGGACTGTGCACAGTCATCCCAGTGTTTACACGTGCAGATAATACATCATTTGGACTCTTACATAGCTCGAGACAGTGAGAACAGAGCCGTGATTAGCAGACCTGTAGTTAATGCTGCTGGGCTGGTGATATCTAACTGTATGTCTGTAAAAGATGAGAAAGTGGGGTAGAGAAATTAGTAGCTAACTGTTGCCTAAAAAAAAACGGCCTAAAGAGATCTGACTGGAATATTAAGAGTTAGGCCGGGGTCACACTAACCGACGCAAAATACGGTCCGTAGTTTGCATGCGTAATACGGATGAATGACCCCTAAATAGTGCTTCGTATGTCATCCGTAAGCAAAGTGTGGTTGCGCATGTCTGCATCCATATGCAATCCGTATGGCGAGATTTTCTCACCGCCTTGCAAAATGGACATATAATGGAGCCCTATGACAGAGTTTCTAACAGAAATGAAAAAATAGATATAGACACATAGATAACATATATATATATATATATATATATATATATACACAAGTCATTGGGATAAACATATATATATATATATATATTTATATTTCACAGAGTTCTTCATAACAGAATAGCCGCTAATTAAATTGCTGGCTTCTATCAAATCATTCCCCAACACGACATGAAATGACACATGGTTTACATTCAGTAAAGCATTTCATTTCATGTTTTTTTATATGTCCCTGACTAATAATTAGATGTGGGTTTGTGTGCAAAATTTGGGAGTTGTAGTTATTTTAATGGGATAATTCGTTGTTAAAAAATGCGTGGGCTTCCCATTGCCCTGTAGCGGTGGCAAATGGGTTAATCTAACAAAGGGTTAATGTCATCTTACAATCGAATGGTGACATTAACCCTTTGTTAGATTAATCCACTCGCCAACACTATAGGGCAATGGGAAGCCCACGCATTTTTTAACAACGAATTAACCCATTAAAATAACAACTACAACTCCAAAATTTTGCACACAAACCCACATCTAATTATTAGTCAGGGACATATAAAAAAACATGAAATGAAATGCTTTACTGAATGTAAACCATGTGTCATTTCATGTCGGGTTGGGGAATGATTTGATAGAAGCCGGCAATTTAATTAGCAGCTATTCTGATATGAAGAACTCTGTGAAATATAAATATATATATATGTTTGTCACAATGACATGTATGTATAAATATATATATATACAGTGGGGCAAAAAAGTATTTAGTCAGTCAGCAATAGTGCAAGTTCCACCACTTAAAAAGATGAGAGGCGTCTGTAATTTACATCATAGGTAGACCTCAACTATGGGAGACAAACTGAGAAAAAAAAATCCAGAAAATCACATTGTCTGTTTTTTTTTCATTTTATTTGCATATTATGGTGGAAAATAAGTATTTGGTCAGAAACAAGCAATCAAGACTTCTGGCTCTCACAGACCTGTAACTTCTTCTTTAAGAGTCTCCTCTTTCCTCCACTCATTACCTGTAGTAATGGCACCTGTTTAAACTTGTTATCAGTATAAAAAGACACCTGTGCACAACCTCAAACAGTCTGACTCCAAACTCCACTATGGTGAAGACCAAAGAGCTGTCAAAGGACACCAGAAACAAAATTGTAGCCCTGCATCAGGCTGGGAAGACTGAATCTGCAATAGCCAACCAGCTTGGAGTGAAGAAATCAACTGTGGGAGCAATAATTAGAAAATGGAAGACATACAAGACCACTGATAATCTCCCTCGATCTGGTGCTCCACGCAAAATCCCACCCCGTGGGGTCAGAATGATCACAAGAACGGTGAGCAAAAATCCCAGAACCACGCGGGGGGACCTAGTGAATGAACTGCAGAGAGCTGGGACCAATGTAACAAGGCCTACCATAAGTAACACACTACGCCACCATGGACTCAGATCCTGCAGTGCCAGACGTGTCCCACTGCTTAAGCCTGTACATGTCCGGGCCCGTCTGAAGTTTGCTAGAGAGCATTTGGATGATCCAGAGGAGTTTTGAGAGAATGTCCTATGGTCTGATGAAACCAAACTGGAACTGTTTGGTAGAAACACAACTTGTCGTGTTTGGAGGAAAAAGTATACTGAGTTGCATCCATCAAACACCATACCTACTGTAAAGCATGGTGGTGGAAACATCATGCTTTGGGGCTGTTTCTCTGCAAAGGGGCCAGGACGACTGATCCGGGTACATGAAAGAATGAATGGGGCCATGTATCGTGAGATTTTGAGTGCAAACCTCCTTCCATCAGCAAGGGCATTGAATATGAAACGTGGCTGGGTCTTTCAACATGACAATGATCTAAAGCACACCACCAGGGCAACGAAGGAGTGGCTTCGTAAGAAGCATTTCAAGGTCCTGGAGTGGCCTAGCCAGTCTCCAGATCTCAACCCTATAGAAAACCTTTGGAGGGAGTTGAAAGTCCGTGTTGCCAAGCGAAAAGCCAAAAACATCACTGCTCTAGAGGAGATCTGCATGGAGGAATGGGCCAACATACCAACAACAGTGTGTGGCAACCTTGTGAAGACTTACAGAAAACGTTTGACCTCTGTCATTGCCAACAAAGGATATATCACAAAGTATTGAGATGAAATTTTGTTTCTGACCAAATATTTATTTTCCACCATAATATGCAAATAAAATGAAAAAAAAAACAGACAATGTGATTTTCTGGATTTTTTTTTCTCAGTTTGTCTCCCATAGTTGAGGTCTACCTATGATGTAAATTACAGACGCCTCTCATCTTTTTAAGTGGTGGAACTTGCACTATTGCTGACTGACTAAATACTTTTTTGCCCCACTGTATATATATATATGTATTCTATGTGTATATATCTATTCTTTCGTTTCTTTATTAAACCTGTCAGTGTGAGTTTACTGTATAGCGAACTGAATTGCCGGATTTTCTAAAAGACACCGGGTGCATATTTCTCGCAAGTCACATGTGTGGTCCGTGTGTAATGCATATTTTTAGCGCACCCATAGACTTTCATTGGCGTACTACGGGCGTAGTACGCTGACAATCGAAGCATGCTGCAATTCGCAGAAGTATACGGCTGTTGGGAGCAAACCTATAGAGAATCATTTGTCCGTGTGTAATGCGTGCTTTTAGCGCCTCTCATTCGTCCGTATTCCTCGCCAGTGTGACCCCGGCCTAACTGCTGCACACTTTTAGCCAGGTTCAAGAGGTCTGACACTAGAAACCAAGCTGGGCTCCATGGAAAGGAGCTGTACACTACCAAAGATAAAATTTGTCATTGCAGGAGATTGATAGCAGAAAAAAAGCAAGTCAATTGCAAACTTTCTTACTTTAATGCTGATTATTGCTGATTATTGCAATTTAAGAACCAGAGAACACCGCTTCAATGAAAAGGTGGACACATCTGTAAGGTTATATCACCATGTTGAATATTAGAGATGCAAACATCAGAAAGACAGTTATCAGCAATTTGATGGAGTAGCTAATTATTTAAATATTTGGTGCATATCTTGGAAAGGCAATATTCTGTTCATGCAAACATAATTTCCATGGTATATGCATGCCACTGAAAAACCCAGGATTTTATGAAAATATTAAAAGTGTTTAACTTTATTGCCTCTGTAATATTTGCTTTTTAACCAGGTAGTGCAGTATGTAGAGAAAATGCAAGTCGCCTAATTACTAAAAACATAATATATGTTTATGGTGTCCTTTTCCTGCTGTGCATTCAGTGGATACTAATTTATTTCCACTACCGGGCATCCTTTAGATAACATTGTCTGCAGTGGCAGTAAAGGAGTGTTGACAATTCCATTTTAAGAGGCTTTGCATTATATTAGAAGAGCATAGAGAAGTACCTAGGGGCCTGGATGGGATATATCTAGCACAGAATGTGTATCTTTAAACTTTCCCATATGCTTGGATTAGAAGAAATAATTATTATGTGAATCAATACTCATGCAGAAGCTGAAGTAATGCTTTTGTGTGATTGACTACCTCAGGTGTCCCTTTAAATGGCTCCCTGTAAAATGGTGGCTTACTAACATTGCTTAAAACTAAAATATTTAATATCAAATTAAAAAGTTAAAGCAAATTAAAGCAATCAGTCATGCAACATTGAATATGTCAGCATATTTACTTTAGTGATAAATCAGGGGTTTAATATTTTAATTTTTAGACAGGATTAATTGCAATACAATGTTCTATAGTGTCTTCCACCAAAAGTTACACCCACTCAGCTTACATTATTCCAACTGTTTCAAATGTTGAAGAGTCTAAGTGTAATTTATGGTTAGAAGAGTTCATGACCAGACTGATTTCTTTCCCTTTCCTGACCAGTGTGACTAAGGCTGGTTTCACACTAGCGATTTTTAGCGCTGCGCTTCGTGCGCGTCCATGGGCATGCGTCCTGCGCCCCTATCTTTAACATGGGGGTGCATGGTCTAGCGTATGCATGCGTTCGTATGTGTTTTCGTGTGCATGCATTTTTTTGTAGTGTGCGCCTAGGCACGCTGGACGCAACGTGTTTCATTTTTGGTCCGTCCGACCTGTCTCAAAAAAATGCATGCACATGGACATGCGCACACCTGCGTTTAAAATCACATGCGTTTTAAGAGTTAACATGGCTAGAAACTGGTTAAAATGCATGGGCATAAAAAAAGCAAACGCATACGAAATGCATGATGGTTAATTTTGTATGCGATTCTATTGCGCATGAAGCGCAGCGCTAAAAAACGCTAATGTGAAACTAGCCTAAGTCACTGGTAAAATAAGTGAGGGGAGAAACAGTGGGGAATAAAAGTATTTGATACCCTGCCAATTTTGCAAGTTTTCCCACCTACAAAGAATGGAGAGTTTTGCAATTTTGATTGTTGGTGCACTTCAACTGTAAGAGACAGAATCTAAAAAGAAAAAAAAAACAGAAAATCACATTGTATGATTTTTACATAATTAAATTACACTTTATTGCATGAAGCAAGTATTTGATCAAATACCAAAAAGCAAGAATTCTGTCTCTCGCACACCTGTTATTTTTTTCTTTAAGAATCCCTGCTACTCTGCACTCATTACCGGTATTAATTGCACCTGTATGAACTTGTTACCTGTATAAACGAACACTTGTCCACACACTTAATCAATCACACTCCAACCTCTGCCCCATGGCTAAGACCAGAGAGCTGTCTAAGGACACCACCAGGGACAAAATTGCAGAAGTGCACAAGACTGGGAAGGGCTACAGAACAATAGGCAAGCATCTTGGTGAGAAAGCAACAACTTTTGGTGTAAGATACCCATGCAAGATAGTCATGGGCTAGCTTTGGTTCCCACTCGCTCTGACAACCTACAGACAAGGGGTGTCTCAGTCTTGGTGTTCTACTGTGTATATGGGGCATTCCACTTACTTCTAGCCTGCAGGTGTCTTCTGACTCCAGGAATCCCTCTTCTGGAACCAGGGAAGTAAATAATCCAGGAGACATGTGGTTAATAAAAAACAAACTTTTACTTAGAGAATGGTAATCTGTACAGTATTTACAAGCAGATTTAAAGGATAAGGCCCAACGGGTTGTTATCTTTCCCACAGGAACCTGATACAACTTTAGCCCTGGTTCTCTGGATGGGTAGCCCCTGTCTGTTTTTTCTAGCCCTTGGGGAACTTCCTCACCTCTAGCAGCATGTCTGGCTTGCGACACCTTCAGCCCCTTGTGGTCTGAGTCCATCCTTTCATCTAGCTTCGCAAGCTGAGTGTGACCTGGCCCCTGACATCTATTTCGAGGTTGCCCTAGGCCATTAGACAGAATCACATGAAGAGTATTATGGCAATTTGCTGTGCTGAACATTGAGCTCACATTGTCCCTAGCATACATCTTAACCCTTAGGTGTCAGGGAGTAACCCGTTATTTTCCACCACTGTTACATGCCCCCACACATTAATCATGCTTGTCCCTGACCATGCCAGACCTCAAAAAGAAAAGTTAGTACAGAAAATTAGTACAGAGACAAGGCAGTTTAAGCATCTTAAACCACAGATGGCTAGTTGATCTTGATTTCTCCTTCTTAGAACCGTCCCTTCTTCATTAAGGGCCCTGGAAGAGCAGGTATGACAGTCCACTTAACCTTTTTAGTAATACTGCTCCTTCTTGGTAAGTGTCTATGTCCATTAATAAAGCCCTCAGCCCAACACATCAATAGCCTCTGGTTGCGACACAGTCCCGAGCAGTACAATCCTGGTTGGAAAAGATTGTAACAACTGACTAAGAGAGCCAGCTTCCACTATTCTAGCAGAAAAAGGCACAACAGACACAACAAAATAAGAAAAACAATATGTAAAACAGTCACTAAAACAATTATCCACTTAAACTTTGGCCTCTTCTGGCCCTAAGGAAAAAGGAACAGTCACTTGTATGAAAACTTTCAAACCAGTCCTGAACAGCTCCTTATTCAAGATAGGAACACAGCTGCAACAGAGATAAGCTGCAATTAAACAATTTTCAGCAGCTTCCTTCAACTCTGACTAAAGTTGGAACCTACCCTGTTATCCGATCAGGGCTTGGCTTGGGCCTTCTTCCTCTTCTCCATAAAAGCAGCCCGAGCAGTGGGAGATGGTGACCTCTTCCATTTCCATGGTTAGTCCTGGAATTTTTTCGGGACCAATGTCTGCTTGTACTGCATTCCTGCAGCCCACTTGGGGGGGCCGGTGGCTCACCACATTGAACCCCTTGATGAGCTGTAAGGTGGCGACTCCAGTCCCCACCTTGGACCTTGGACCCAGCAAAGTGGACTCTCTTACCAACCCCTGGGGCAAATTGGCAGCTTGTGCCTCCTTAGCAGAAAAGACGGGTCCCCGTCCCCTGGCCACCTGATCTCCGGGTCCGGCTGATCTGGTGCTACCTTCTTAGTGCTGAATTTGCTGCCTCATGCACTTGGCCCAAACCCTTTTGGAGCCTCCCTGGCCCATTTCTGTCTAGCCTCTTTAACCTCCTTGGCCTTCTGCTGCTGGGCCTCCCACTGGGTCCTTTCGAGCGAAAACATCCCAATCCCGCTCCATCATGTCCTCTGACATATAGGACCATTTCATCACCGCGGTGTACCACCCCCGCTGACACTTGCATTTCACAAAGTACACAATTTTTCCCGGATAGAGGCTGTGCAAGTGGGGTGGTAAGCAGGAACGCTTTACAGCATCGCAGCTGATATAGACCAGGTCAGTGGTGAATTCTTTCTCCAGGAACCCATAACCTTCCTTTATGTGGAATTCCAGAAAAAGGCCCCTGGTTTGGGAATTTTGTACCGACTCCCTTCTGCCCGCATGGGATCCCTCCAATCACCCCCTCAGGAAGGTGTCAGTCGCTTCCTTTGGGCTCCTGGGTGGGTACTTCACCTGTAGCCACCATGGTTTATAAGTGGTCAGCGCCCTGCAAGTCATTCATTATGCAGTGCTCGCCCCACTTCCAGTCGATCTGCCCGACTTCCTCAACTGTACCTATTCAGGATACTGATGCACTGTTGATGTTGGGGCTTTGTGACTCCTCCATGAAGGATATATATGGCAATTTATGGCTGTCCCATATATTGAGCTCACATTGTCCCAAGCAGCCCACTATTCCTGCTCCATGTGCACTCCTGCCTTCGCATACACTACCTGTCACTTCCTGCCTCTGTTACTAGCACTCAGTTCACCCTCCCAACTGATCTGGATGCTTCAGTTAACTCTGTCCCAGATAACTGAAGACCCATTGGATATTATACCTTTGCCACACAAATGCATCAAAATACACCTTAACCCATAGGTGTCAGGGAGTAACCCGTTAACTCCCACCACTGTTACATTGGCACAATTATTAGAGAATGGAAGAAGCACAAGGTGACTGTTAATCTCCCTTGATCTGGGGCTCCATGCAAGATCTTGTCTCTTGGGGTAAGGAAGAGTCTGAGAAAGGTCAGAAGTCCAGCTAGAAGACCATCTAGAAGATGGAGAACTAAACTACTAGACAACAGGGCTTGGAGAAATAAACTACTAAACACCTAAAGTTGGATAACTAAACCACTAAACACCAGAAGATGGGACCACTGTAACAACCCTGCTGGTGTCACTGCATGGCCTCCCATCCCCCACACATCAACTTACTCACTGCTCCGGGTCATGCTGTGAATTCTATCTGTTGCCAGTCCTGTGCTCTGTGCCTCTGCTCTCCTGTATGTTTCCTGGCTATGTGTTTATAGGGGGGCGGCGCCAGAACTCTCTGATTCTTATGCAGTCAGGGTGCACCGGTCTAATCTGTCCCTGACCAATCACCTAGAGCCCTTGACTATTTAGTTCCGCCACACCCACTGAAACTTTGCCTGTGCAATGTCTTAACTCAGCTCCTTGCTGCTGAGCTATCCAGGCCCTGTCCTATGTCTTGCCTTCTCTGAAGGCTCTTATTGCGCATTACTGTGTCTTGGTACCTTGCTTAGTACTTCTCTGTCTGCCTGCCAGGAGGCAGAATATCCTGGTCCTTGTGTCTTTGTCCCTGTGTCTCTGTCTGAACTCAGTTTACCTCTGTCTGTCAGTCTCCTTGTCTTTGGCTTCCTTCTCTGCTGTGTCTTTCCTTGTGTCCTCCCTATCTTAGGCTCTGCTCTCTTGCAGCTCTGCCTGCTCTGCTCTCTTGCAGCTCTGCCTGCTCTGCTCTCTTGCAGCTCTGCCTGCTCTGCTCTCTTGCAGCTCTGCCTGCTCTGCTCCCTAGCCGCTCTGCCTGCTCTTCTCCCTAGCCGCTCTGCCTGCTCGGCTCTCTAGCCGCTCTGCCTGCTCGGCTCCCTAGCCGCTCTGCCTGCTCGGCTCCCTTGCCACTCTGCCTGCACTGCTCCCTTGCCGCTCTGCCTGCCCGGCTCCCTTGGAGCCCAGCCTACTCCGCACTCCTGCGGCTCTGCCTACTCCACACTCCTGCGGCTCCGCCTACCTGCACCTCCTGTGTGAATAGGTCCTACCCTGTTCCTTCATATTCCACTCCTTCCTGCCTATATCCATACCTGCACCTCCTGTGTGAACAGGTCCAAACCTGTTCTCTCATATACCACTCCTGCTTGCCCTGTGTCTCAAGCCGTCACCTACCTGCTCTGTGTCTCCAAGCCGTGCCCGCCTGTCCTGTGTCTCCAAGCCATGCCCGCCTGTCCTGTGTCTCCAAGCCGTGCCCGCCTGTCCTGTGTCTCCAAGCCGTGCCCGCCTGTCCTGTGTCTCCAAGCCATGCCCACTTGCCCAGTGTCTCCAAGCCATGCCCGCTTGCCCAGTGCCTCCAAGCCATGCCCGCTTGCCCAGTGTCTCCAAGCCTTGCCCGCTTGCCCAGTGTCACCAAGCCGTGCCCGCTTGCCCAGTGTCTCCAAGCCATGCCTGCCTGCCAGTGTACCTAGCCGTGCCTGCTTGCCCAGTGTCTCAGCCTGCCTGTTAGTTACACCTGTCCAAGTGACTTGTCCCCGAGTGGGATCAGCAACCACAGCCAGACACCACCCTGGAGTGGCACCCGACAACTACCTGCTGCACAAGCCTGACCTCACCATCAGAGGCTCCAGTGAAGACCGAGGTAGCTGTCGTAGTCACGCCCCTTCCAGGGTAGCCTGGTTTGTGGCACAGTGGGGCCACAACCCCCCGGCTCACACCATTCAGCCAAGGCGTGTGCGTGACACACAGTCTCAAATTTTACCATTAGCAACACTCTACACAGTTATGGAGTAAAATCATACAGGACACCCAAAGTCCACCTGCTCATGCCAGCACATGTCAAAGCCCATTTGAAGTTGGGTGATCAGACTGCTGCTACTGTGCAGGCGCCAGGGCGCCATTTTGCTATAGAAAAAATAGCTTCCTCCTCCAAGATGGCTCCACTAGTGCCTGCACAGTAGCAGCCATTGGCGTTGGCCGATAGCTGCTTTTGCGCAGACGCTGGCAACTCCATCTTACTAGAGAAAAAAAAGTCCTGCTGCAAGATGACACTTCCGGCACCAGCGCAGTAGCTATCGGATTACTGATAGCTGCTACTGCAAAGGCGTGGTTGGTGGCATTTTCAAACAGATTTGTATTTTTTTATGAATATCAGGATGACAGCAAATAAATTAACTATATGCACATTACATATGCGATTATGCCGCAGCGCAGTTACCACTGCTGGAGACTGCAAAAGGGGATTTTTTTGTCAGAAGCCATACACATGAATACCAAATCAGAGCATCACATGAACACCCCCCACAGCCCCGCCCTGAAGCATGAGCATATTTTTAACTCAAAACTGAAAATAAACATTAAGGCCTCTTTCACACATCAGGTTTTCGCCGTCAGGCGCGATCCGGCGCTTTTGACAGAAACCGGATCCGGCGAAATGCAATGCCGGATCCGGTTTCCCCCCCATTGACTTGCATTAGAGCCGGATGGCCATGCGTTTCATCCGATTTTCGCCGGATCTGGCAATGTGACGCGATCCGGCGTCTGGAAAAAACGGCTACTGTAACGTTTTTTGTCTCCGGCGAAAAAGCCGGACACGCCGGATCCGGCGTGTCCGGCTTTTTCATACAATGAAAGCCTATGAGCGCCGCAATGCGCCTGATCCGGCGAAAGCCGGATCCGGTGGCCGGATCCGTTTTTTTTGGTCTGAGCATGCTCAGTAGCTCTGCCCACAAGACATATATAAAAGCAAGACAGTGTGACCCTCAGCCACACCCAACATGCCACCCAAGCCAAGAACCAGGAGCAGGAGAAGGCAGCAGACATCTGCAGCAGCAGCACCATCAGCACCACCCCAAATGGAGCAGCATGCTGAACAACGGGAGGGGAGTCCAGCAGCAGATGAGAGATGGTAATTATCAAATCCCCCATTCCTCCAAACTAGGGCTATGGAATATCAAGATATTCTTTGGCCCTTTGTTTCTCTTTATTCAACAGCCGCCCAATAGATGCAGCAGCAGCAGCAGCAATGGCAGCAGCAGGAACACCACCCACAGCCATGGAGTCTGGCCATGAGGAAGACAGCACATCTTCTTCTGGGAGCCCTCCCTCGCATCGTCAGCGTTTGACGGTAAGTTTTTATTTCCAAAATCCATCATCTCTGGAATATATGTCTATTCATTGCCTTTTATTTCAAAACAGGAATCACAAGATGAAGAGGAGCTCCCAGAAGAAGAAGGAAGGGGTGGACAGACACCTGGAGTGGGCTCACAATTGGTAAGTTTTTTGCATCAAACGCAGAAACACAACATCACACTACACACAACACATAGAAAACAATGTTCTGCAGACCACACACAGCAAACAAATGCCTACATCCAAAGACATAACATTTTTTGTTTTCTTCTCTAGTCTTCCCAATCTGGTGCTCGGCCAAGAGGTCCTTGCAGTGCCTCCCGGGGTCGTCGGCGACAGCAACGCGGCGGTCACCAGCGTGTAAGTATAAATATTTTTGCTTTGTTTTTTTGCACTTTTTATTTCATTTCTTTTGTGGAGGCTAATTATGTTATTTTTGTCTTTTTCTTTAACAGCCTTCACAGCGTGCTCCCGACTCTGACGGTGAGGATGGAGGGATTGATGTGGACCGCCTCATCGATCTCGTCAGAGAAAGGGAGCCGCTCTGGAATATGGCTGACCGCTGCCACGCTGACCTTATCGCTACCCGACGACTATGGGAGGAAATCTGTTCGCTCCTTGTGGACCGCTGGGAGGACCTCGAAGCTCGGGCCCAGATTAAAGAGCGTAAGTATATAAAGTACCGGTTGCTTGATTTAAACCAGTGTTTCCCGAACTCCAGTCCTCGTGGTCCCCATGGATCATGTGTTCAGGATTTCTATTTACTTTGGAAATCCTGAAAACATGACCCCTGGGGACCATGAGGACTGGAGTTTGGGAAACACTGATGTTGTATACTAACCACTTTGTCCTTTCTCGTTTCAGGGGAGAGAATTGTGAAGCGGTGGCGGTCTGTGAGGGATCGTTTTAAGAAGGAGTACAATAAAGAGATGCAGGCCCCGAGTGGATCTGGAGGACGCAGGAGCAAGTACAAGTACGCACGAGCCCTGTCGTTCCTCCGGGAGACAATGCTCACCAGAAGGTAAATATTACACACCACATGTGACAAAAAAATGTTTAGATGTAACTTTTTTTTTTTCAGCCAGAGCCATACCATGTCACTATTTTAATTGTTTTTTTTTCTCTTTATTCCACAGCACGGTGAGCAGCACTCGGGAGCCTGCACGATTGGACCCTTCTGAGGCGATCCCTGAGGAGACCGTCACCGAGGGACACTTCGACCGCCCCGGTACATCTGCACCTTCCCAGCCTTCCCACACATTCGACCCATCTGTCCCATCCACCAGCACAGGAGCATCGTGGCCGCCTACATTACATGAAGCTGCTGGTGAGGAGATCGCTTTCCCTTTACCTCACCCTTCTGCCCCTGCCACCTCTAGTACACCTGTGGGTACTGGGCGGCAGCGGCAGAGGGGTCAGGAAAAGAGTTATGCGCCAGAGTTCTTGCATCTGAATGCATCTTTCCAGAACTGTCTAAAAGTCTTGTCAGAGCAAATCTCCGCAGGCTTTCAGCAGATCAACTCCAACATTCTGGAGTTGAAGACACTTCTGCAAATCATGCATTCAGAAGTAAGATCTTCGCCAAACCACACCTTTTTCAGGTCTGTTGTGGAGCGCATGGCAACACTATCTCCTACCCAGCAGATGCATGTAATGCATTCGTGTCACGGTGCTCTACAGCAGGTTACCTCCCAACCTCCACCTCCCACCACTGTAGTTCCTCCACCTGCACCCCCTCCAGCCACTTTCCATCCTCCCCCTCCTATTACATCTGCACCCCCTCCAGCCACTTTCCATCCTCCCCCTCCTATTACATACCAGCAACCTCCCCAGTACCAGCAACCTCCCCAGTACCAGCAACCTCCCCAGTACCAGACATCTCCCCACTTCCAGCAACCTGCCCCGTACCAAACTCCTTCCCCGTACCAAACTCCTTCCCCGTACCAAACTCCTTCCCCATACAACTTTCCATCAACATCATCTGCTCCTACAGTCCCTGCCCAACCCTCCACTCCACCGCCCACCACCTCTTCTGCCTCCCACATGTCCACCCATTCTGTAGCTTTTTCCACACCATCACCTCTAACTGTTCCTTCCCCACCACGATCCCAGTCCTCTCTCCACACTCCCATTGTCGAAGTGTCCCGCAGCCCCTCCAGCAGTATTTCCACCCCACACTACACCGAGTTATAATGTTTTTTTTGTAATAAAAATGCCCATTTGGTTGGTTTCAAACCTTTATTAAAAAAGTTTTTTTAACTTTAAAAACATTTTACAAAAAAAAAATATTTTAAATAAAAGTTAAATTATTGTTTACACTGGTTGTCTGTCATTTCTTTCTGCGGCGAAATATGTTTAAAAAAAAGGTTAAATACAGGGTATTTAAAAGGTAAAAAGGTATTCAAAACCAGGTATATAACTGTGGGTAAATTTTAGCTTTTTGCCACAGTTGTGTTCCTGGTTGTGTTTGAAGCAAAGTATTTCACCTGAAAAGTTGTGTTTATTGTTGGTGATTTCCTAACAATGTACACAACTTTTGTTACAAGGTGAAATACTTTGCATAAAATACAACCAGGTACACACCTGTGGCCTAAAGCTAAAAATAGAGACCATGACAAGATAGCCAACTTTGGTTGGCAAAGGTATATACTGTTGGTACAGAAGGTACACAAGTTTGGTTAGGGCACAAATCTTTCACACTCTGTCATCCTGCCAGTGTACTCTGCCTTGAGGTGACATAAAGTATAGTGCAAAATTGTCCCTCATTACTGAAACCGTCACAGAACTTCTAGTGGTAATGTCCTGGTAATCTTGCAAGGTGGTTTCTTCAGAGGTGTCCTCAATGGAAATGGGTTCTTTGCAGATAACAAAATTGTGGAGTACCATGCAAGCTTTGATCACCTCGTCCACAGTTTCTGTCTTGAGGTTGATCGCAGTCAATAGGACCCGCCATTTGGCTGTCAGAATACCAAAGGTACATTCAACCATTCTTCTTGCTCTTGTGAGGCGGTAATTAAAAATGCGTTTTGGTCTTGTCAATCCTCTGCTAGAGTACGGTTTCAAAAGGTGTTCTGACAGCTGGAAGGCTTCATCCCCTACACAGACAAATGGCATAGGTGGACCAGATGTTTGCGGCAGCGGTCTAGGTGGTGGGAACTGGAAGGTGTTTCCATACAGTTTACGCCCCATGGCAGACAGTTTGAAAACTTGAGAGTCATTGGAGCGGCCATAGGCCCCAATATCAACCGCAATAAATTTGTATTCCGCATCAGCGATGGCCATGAGGACAATTGAAAAATATTTCTTGTAATTGAAATATTCCGATTCCGATCCGGCTGGCTTTACAATGCGGATATGTTTCCCGTCCACAGCGCCCAAGCAGTTGGGAAACTGACATATCTGTTGAAACTTGTCAGCAATTTCAATCCACCTCTCTGTTGTGGGCTCTGGTAAAAACTCTTCAGCTAAGGAGTCCCACAGTGCACGGCATGTGTACTTCACAATTCCAGATATGGTGGAAATCCCGAGTCTGTACTGGAAATGCAGTGACGAAAGGGATTCTCCAGTTGCAAGAAATCTGTGGGGAATTAAAAAACAATAAATAGTTTTAAATCACAGCATCACATACCAAAACTGAGCTATAACACTTGGAGATACAAACTACCACCAACAAGATTGCAGTGAAAGTGTGCTCTGATGCGATCACATCCAATAAATGTGGCTTACCTTAAAGTCACCATCAGACGCTCTGCGGGTGAAACAGAGAAGCGGCAATAGGTGTCCGCTTTTCTTATGAGGTGTGCAATGCGCTCCACCAAGTAATCAAAATTCTCCATTTTCATCCTAAGATATCCAAAAAATGTATCCAGGTTTCGTCGAAGGTCCATGCAGAGTGTAGAATAGACCCCACGCGTCATTCTCTTGGCTGTGATGGGGTGGATCCACAAACGTCGTCTACGATGCCTGATGCGCTGCTGTCTTGCTCTCTCCTTCTCCAGAACAATCACCCTCAAACGATTCGCCTCCGCTATAAAATCCGCCAAATTCTTCAAAATATTTCCAATGACAACATCCATCTTCGCCAGTAACTTGCTCTTCTCTCCAACCTGTACTTTCTCCTCTACAACCTGTCAAAGAAGGGCTGTAGGAACATGCTATATATAGTTTTCCAGTAGCCAATCCCGTTTGGAAGGCCACAAGGGTCAATTTTAAAAACCGGATCCGGCGTAATCCGTCGAAAAACGGATAGAAAAACGGATGAACCGGATGAGACGGATCCGGTTTTGTCTGTCAAGAAAAAGACGGATCCGGCAGAAAACCAGATCCAGCACATCAGGTTTTACAAAACATTTGCCGGATCCGGCATTCCGGCACGACGCCGGATCGCGCCTGACGCCGAAAACCTGATGTGTGAAAGTAGCCTAAACAAAACCACAAGAGGGATTTCATCAACCAAGGTAAAATTTTGATCAGTATAACAGCACCGAACTGACACTGTCTGTAGGATACAATGCTCAATCCTGCTGACAGGTTGCCTTCAATGTTTTAAACCTTAAAAACACATATGCTTAGTTCTTCTAAGGAGATATATTGACTCTATGGATCTGTAGCACTTTATTGTATGTGAAACTGAAATAGCACTCAGTTATCTCAAACAGTCCCATAAAAATGTATTATAGTGGTGCATGGGAGAGGCAACTGCCTTAGTCTAATGAGGAATATAGAAACCATGTTTGTGTAGGGGTCCAAGCGGTCATAGTCCCAGCAATCAGCAAGTAATTAGCTAAAATGGAATTAACCCTTTAATTGTTTATCAAGACTTTGCTGTAGTAAAATGTTCAAATTTATGAAGAACATACAGTAAACTACTGAAGTAACAAATTATTTAAAATGTAATTAATCCTAAATTAGCCATTATTCCTACTGTGCATTTCCAATATAATGCACAGAATGGATTATAAACTAATTATGCCATTGTGACAGCATAAAAATGAATCCTGTTTTAATCTGCTTTTGAATGCCTGACAAAGAGAATACTGAACATATTATTTTTTTAACAATTAAATAATGTTTTATAATAACAATATTCTAGGAATAACAAGAACAATTAATAATTATAAGAAAACATCACAACTATTTTTCAGGTGTATCGGAAGCCTCTGCCATCGTACAGAAAATCTAACAGTTCTGCTTGAAACTATGAAAATCTTAATGTATCTTGTCACCAACATTACAATCATCAATGTGACCTTTTTACAAGGTGCCTTGTTGCCTGGAGATAATAATAATTTGTAATATTAACTCAGTTATATTGTGCTGTCAGAATACAAAGGAATGTTCGTCATAGAATAAAAAGCAGTTTTATTTCATGCACAGGGAAATAAAATGACTTTCTAAGGTTAGGTAACTGGCTTTAGGCTTTGAATGTATGTCATTGTCTCAAAGGAAGAATAATACTTATAATGTCGGCAAGCTAAACCTTTCTTAACTACTTCCTATCCTCTCCTTATGTTATAGATGGAGCTAATGTCATGGCTAATAGACAATTTAGCAAATATTTATTACAGCTTTTGCTTAATTATTCATTAATTTTGATATATCTATCTTTAAAATCTTGGAACTTGATAAAAGGGAACTTAATAGTTGACTCATGCCTCCCAAACCAGAGGCATCATGTCATGCCGCTGCAATGCAGGTAAATGCAAGCTACACTAGATGGCAATAGAGTGGAGGGAGGACTGCACACAGCAAGGCCAGACCTGCAATGCAGCAGCGAGGCTGCCACCAGGTGGCAGCAGAATAGTCAAACAAGCTGAGTCGATATAAGACTGTATCACAGTACAAAAGGAATAAGGAAACACAGAGTCACAAACAAGCCAAATGGGTCAGGAGCAGATATGCCAAAGACAAGAGACAAAACAACAAGTCAGGGTCCAAGCCAAGTCAAAACCAGGGAGTCAATACACAAAAGAGAAACTCTGAGTTGGGAAGGGATAAACAGACACGAGTTCAGTAAGCAAGCAGCAGGTCAAATAAGGGCAAATGGGGTCAGCTACACACACCATAGGCAGAAGCTATAACTGTCATGGTCTGCAGGATGCAGCGGAGATAAATAACAAACCTGAAACCAAACTGACGCTGAGAAAGTTAACCCCTGGCATGACTAGACCGGAAAAAGGGGAGAACAGGATTCAAAACCAAGTCTGGATCATGACACAACATCGATTATTGTCTGGCTGCATGATTTCATAGTTAAAGATCCAGTTTGGTACCATAGAAAGAAATATGACTGGTTCAGCGCCACTCCTGGATGGCTTCTTCCAGCACCACTCTTGCTGAAAGACAGATCTCTCCCATGTACTGTATGTACAGCATCTGTAAACTATGTTTTCTCTGAAATACCAGAGGATTTCAGAAAAAAACACATGTCTGAAATGGTGCAGCCACGCTCTGGTTCGTGGTGTCTGTGGTTTGGACAACACAAATCGACTAACAGACTCTCTTTAAGGTCATTGCCAGTTGAAACTGTATGTTGGCCCCAAGAGCAATAGAGTTTTGAGTGATTTGTTCAATTTCTTCCAGAACCATGTTAGATAGAGACATATTTTGAAGCTCCCAAAGCCCGTTGGTAATCCTGATGTCTTCTTGTATAGCAAGGGTCATTTTAGCCCCTGAATTACTATGGCATAAGTGAGTGACTTCTACCTACATACCCTTTATGCCTTAGCTATAGATCCACAAAATCAGTATCAAGAGAGACAAAACTATGGAAAAATATAGAAGCCAAAATTGTAATCTAAGGAAACATCAGTGTTCAGATACCGGGACGACAGACAGGATCTAAGTTTGATAGGCTATGGTCAAAGTCAAGAGGGTTTACAGAAAATATGTATTCAGTAAAAATCAGATAAAGATAAACAGAACTGTTAAAAAGCATCAGAGCACAGAAAATTAACCCAAGCACAATAACAGGAAACTCCCAGCAGTTTACTGAGAAGACAGGTGTAGTACTGGCCACAGCAGTAAGTTGATTACTCCCGCTGAGCTTCTGGATAGCACACACACCCGTTCTATCTGGCTGAGTGGCACCACAGAATCTCTGGTGGGATAGGTGCTTCTCAGTGATATCTCCCTCACCATCACTGCTGCCACAGATTGAATAAGGCAGCACCAGGCAACAGAAGCAGATGTCATTGGAGCAGGGCCAGGTTGTAAAGTAAAACTATCCCGCTAAAAAGGCTACAGCTTTCTTGTGCAATCTTTAATTAAATGTAAACTGATGTTTTTGCCTTTGCCATTTTGCCATAAACATCACATCCTTTTTACATCCCACTTGAAAGTGTCTACTTTTTTGTTTTCAAGCAGATCTAATAATGGATAGTACATTTCTATAGGCTGGTGTCATAGAAATTGTGATCAATAAATGTTATTTTTAATAATTAAAATATTACCCCTGTATTATTATTTTTTATTGCTATTATAATTATCTCTTGAAAAAAAACTATTATCACATAAAGCAATTAAAAGAAGAAGCAAAGTCTGCAACCTTTTCAGAGAGCACAGGGGTCATTTCCTGCTCATTAGTTCAATATTGGCTAATGAATATCTAGTGGTAGGACTTAATAAAGGTCAGTGCTAAAACAAATTGATAATGTATCAGTGGAATATGCTATCAATGTCAGATCATTGGATATCTAATACCCAGCACCCCTTTGGTTGGCTGCTAATTTCTCTGGTGGCCACTGTATGTATCTGGTGGCCACTGCCCTGTGGTGCCCCAGCTTCCCATATCTCCCTAAGGAGCTGCTTCAAATTGGCATGAAAAAACAAATGTCGAAAAAATTTGGCACAATACCTTTCAAAGCATTTTTTTCCTGGCAAAAATACTTTGTTGACTTACCCCAAAAGTATTTTCAACTGATACATGCCATAGTATGTAACAGCCAATCAGTAGCAGTGACAGCAGGGCCGGCCCGAGAGATAACGGCGCCTTAGGCGAAACTATTTTGTTGCGCCCCTACTATTCTTGGCAGTAGATGAAAACTTGGGATATAAATTTAGGAGCAAAATAAACCACAACAACAATGATTAATTAACTCTCTCCTAACTCTTTAATCTTCTGAGAAGTTGTATAGGACAAATATATACAAAGTAATCAATAACACAAAACAAAAACGACCATAGGTAATTAAAATTTTTGTTTCCTTGCCTTTTTTTTTGAAAAGGATGACACTAAGTCACCGAGATTAATTTGTTTAGCAACTTCAGATTCTATCGAAATTGTTGCCAACCCAACCAACCTCTCTTGCGTCATATTTGCCCTTAAATATGTACACTTTTCTTTCCATCCCTAAAACTTTTTGCCTTTTGAAAAGATTTTTTTAGAATTTTTTCTATTTTTTTTCTGGCGCCCCATTTGGGTCGGCGCCCTAGGCGGCCGCCTAGTTCGCCTATACGTTCGGGCTGGCCCTGAGTGACAGGTGTCAGATTCTATGGTTACATTATTAATATGCTGTGAACAAACAACCTCTATAACCTTTTGACCTACCTCAAAAAGGCCATTAGGCAAAATGGGTGGAGAAATTTCCTTCAGGCAGTTATTTTACAGTTAGACATATGGCTTATTTCCTATAACAGGTATAGAAGATTTTGATATTTGTATGTCTGTTTTAATTAAAAAATGAGACATCATTGAATCAAATGAAACAAAATTATTTAAGGGAGAAAATGTTAAGATTTTAAGTATTTTAATTTTCAATGTTCATTGTTCTGTTAAATTTACTGACAGGTAAAGTAAATAACATTGACTAATTCATTACAATCAAACCTGCCAATGAATGAGATTGTTAAAGGCAACCTGTCAGGTCCCTCGTGCCTCCAGAAACACCAGCAATTGTGTCTACATAGCTAAATACCCTTTATTACATTACCCACATAAACAGATTTTTAGAAAACTACATATGTGAAAAAAGAGAGTTGATGGCACTCACCATCTTCAAATTCCAGTGTTTTATTGGGACATCTTAAAATAGCAGAGGCAGGAGAGTTATTGTGCTGGATACAAAATCAGGATGACAGCTATTTCGCCCGAGTGTGCGCTTCTACAGGTCCCTGGGCAAATGGGAAGTGACGAGGCTCTTATCCAAATGAATGCAAGGAGCCGCCCCACTCTGTACCATTAACCCCTGCTTTAGATCAAATGAAGACACAAATTTTTTTTTCTACAAATAAACAAATTAAAAAACATTCAATAAAAAATGGATGAACATAACAAAATAAATTACAAAAATGCAGCCATATCTACCTTGTCATTAAAACCACCTAGACCCTGAGCTCGGGTTCGCAGAATCCATTCTGCCTCCCTTCGCAATAAAGACCTATGGTGGTCACCTCCTTCAGACGGGGCATTAACTCTCTCAATTCCTGCCAATCTTAAGACGGTGGAATCCCCATTATGCTGCTCATGTACATGCTTTATCAATCTCGGAACACCTTTTTTATTATGAATAGAATTAAAGTGTTCTCTAATGCGAACAAATAATGGACGGATTGTTTTCCCTTTATAAAAAAATGTACAGGGACAAAAAATCACATAAACTGTGAAACAAGTGCGGCAAGAAATGAAATCCTGAACTATATGTTTCATACCCCCTATAATTATCTCTCTTGCTGTCAAATGGAACTGGCAAAATGAATAATTTCCATATCTAAAGTTCCCTTTGGGACTCCCTTCCTCCAACCAATTTTTAGATTTCAATTTAGCCCGATTCTGAACTAACATATCTTTGAGGTTTTTTGTTCTTTTAGCTGAAATTAAAGGACCCCTTGATACCATATCAGCAACCCCTTCATCCTTTTCCAAAATGTACCAATGTTTATTAATGATTGATCTAATCTGTCTGTCCATCGGACTGAATGCAAAACTGAACCCAAAACCATTTTGCTTTTTAATATCATTTTTCTTTTTAACAACAGTCGAAGTCTCTGCTGTAAATGGGGGAGAAAAAAGAGATGAAGCAGGAAGCTCTGCTCTGTCCCATGCCGCCCTCAACAAAGGCGCTGGATAACCTCTTGCCAAAAAACAATGAAATAAGTCTATGGATTGTTGAACACAGCGGTCGGGATCATTGTTGATCCTTTCTATATGCATAGGATGTGCACTATGAAAATGCAAAAGTGAATTTGTGGATGAGGGTTTTCTAAATACCTCTGTGGTCAAATTACCTTGATGTTCTAAAATCAATACATCAAAGAACTCCAAAAAGGAGCACCCTAAAATACTGGTACATTTCATAATCATTGTATTTGAAACATTAAGATATTCCACAAAACTACCAAAGGACTCTGACGACCCATCCCAAACTATAAAGATGTCATCCACAAAACAGATATACAGTTTGGTATACCTCAAAAAAGGAGTTTTCCTTGGCATAGATATACTTCTCCTCAAAAATGTAATGAAAAAGGTTAGCAAGCGTACATCTAACAGGGGTCCCCATCGTGATACCCACCTGTTGCAAGTACCATGTGTCCAAAAACTTAAAAGCATTCCTTTTCAAAATAAATTGAATACCATCACAATTAAAATTCACAAAATCACTGCTCTTCCCTGTGTCCTCAAGAATACTCCTGACTGCTGCAATGCCCTCCATTTGTAGAATTCTAGTGTACAAATTATCCACATCTATTGACGCCAATGAAAATCCCTCCTGCCAAGTGAAATCCCATATAGCATGGAGGAACTCATTGGTGTCTTTAATATAAGAAGAAATTTCCTTAAGTACAGGGAGCAGCAGCCAATCTAAATATTTTGACAGAGGCTATGTTAAAGATCTGATTCTGGACACTATCGGATGTCCAGGATGAAGAGTCAGTGATTTGTAGACTTTAGGGATATGATACCAGTGTGCCCTACGAGGAGAGGGTAACAATTGTTCTGCTCTTTTTTTGGAAAGTATGCCTTTCTCTACCCGAGTCCTCAACAAAGTGTGTAATTCACTTTTAAATTTATTTGTGGGATCACCACGCAAGACTGCATAGGTATAATGGTCAGACAATGGTCTCAAAGCTTCTTGGGCATAATAATCATAACTTAATAATACAGTATTGCCACCTTTGTCCACTCTGCGGATCACCATATCATCCCATCCTCTAATGGTTTTTATAGCATTATGCTCTGCTACAGTCAAATTTCAAGGCGGCTTGTGATAACACATAGCCTCCACATCCTTAACAACCATTTCTTCAAACAGGTCAATCTTATTACCTGGAACAATAGGGGGCATATAGGTTAACTTAACCCCTCCTCTAAAAAAATTTTTTTGACTTGATGAACACAACTACCTTCTGTGACAGAAAGATCCATCAAACTCAGTAATAAAGCCACATCCTCTTTGCTTGTTGCTAAAGATGTACCACCACTTCCTTTTGCCATAAAACTCAAAGGTCCTATAGCACAAGGCCTTTCTCCCTCTAATATTGGTCTGACAGATTGTTGAGAAGATGCAAAAAACTTATGTAAATGTATTTTGCGGGTAGCTTTGAATAAATCAATTTTAAATTCCGTCAAACTGAATTCAGAAGGCAAACAAAAGCCTAAACATTTTGTTAATACTGAAATACAGGCTTCATCCAACACATGGTCAGTAAGATTAATTATCTGTCCATCAGATGAAACTGGCTCAGTGGTCAGCGCCAAGACACTTGCTTGCATTTTTGATCTCTTTCTTTTTCTGCCACCTCTCCGGGTTTCTTTCCTAAAGGGACCGTTGATGAATTAGCTGAAGTGGATTGTATGTCATTACCAGTTATGTCAATGTCCTCATTAGCACTTGATTCCGAATCGGTTGTAAGATAGTCTTTCCGAACCTTTGTAAACTGGCCTCTTTTTCGAAAAGGCTTGTTCCTTCTCTTTTGCATAGATTTATTTTTATTCCATGAAAAAATGTGACCTGAGTCAAAGTCATTTTTGCCTCTTATAAAATTATCGCATTTTCTTTGTTTCGTTTCAATCTGAATTGGTACCAATTTTTCATCCAATTTGCTGGAAAATAAATTCCAATGGTTTTCATTGCAACGAGAACGTAATTCTTCCTTTGCTTTATTTAACTCGTTACTGACTTCCACATAATTTTTATTGTTAAATTTAAGCACCAGCTGTAATAATTCCTGGGAACATTTTAACAGAAATTTTTTCCATGCAGAAACAAAATTCTTGTCTTTATTGAAATTAGCGATATCTTTATACACTCTAAGGCCATGGGGTACTCTTCCACATTCCCCATAAGATTTTAGGGAATTGTTAGTCCAGAAAAGTCTGGCCTCTCATTCGGCCATACTGTGAATTTTAAATTCCAAAGACTTGGTGTTTATGGTTGAAGTTCATCCTGATGTTCACGTCCTAAAAAGAAAGTATCCACATTTTCTCGACCTGCTTGCAGTCCAATAGAGTGAGATGCTGTCTCAGATTCCATTAGGAAAAAACTGCATTAACAGCTAGTCAATGTGCCCTTGTAAAACAACAGGAATAGTGAGGCATGCTCAGCTGACTAATCAATAATGAATTCTCCACAAAAAAAAAATAGAATGCGGCACAGCCCCTGTGTACTCCGTGATAACCATTTCTTCAAACAGGTCAATCTTATTACCTGGAACAATAGGGGGCATATAGGTTAACTTAACCCCTCCTTTGAAAAAATATTTTTTTTGACTTGATGAACAACAACCACCTTCTGTGACAGAAGGATCCATCAAACTCAGTAATAAAGCCGCATTAGAGAACACTTTAATTCTATTCAGAATTAAGCTTGCCCACTGACAAAGACATGAACAGTCTATTATTTAAGGGTAGCTTAATTTTAACATTGAGAGATAGAATATCAAAAATAAGATCCAGAAAATCACATTGTGTAAATTATATAAATTTATTAGCATTTTGCAGCAAGAAATAAGCATTTAATCCCTCTGGAAAACAAAACTTAATGCTTGGTGGCAAAACCCTTTTTGGCAAGCACAGCAGCCAGACATTGTTTGTAGTTTATGGGGAGGTTTGTGCACATGTCTGGAGTAATTTTGATCCACTCCTCTTTGCAGGTCATCTCTAATTCACTAAGATTTTGAGGCTGTCACTATGCACCTTGGAGCTTCAATGCGCTCCAAAAGTTTTCTATGGGATTAATGTCTAGAGACTGGCTAGGCCACTCCATGACCTTAATGTGCTTCTTTTTGAGCCACTTCTTTATTGTCTTGGCTGTATGTTTTGGGTCATTGTCTTGCTGGGAGACCCAGCCATGACCCATTTTTATTGTCCTGGAAGAGCGAAGGAGGTTGCCACTCAGGATTTTACAGTACATGGCTTTATCCATTCTCCCATTGATGTAGTGAAGAAGTCCTGTGCCCTAAGCAGAGAAACACCCTCAAAACATAATGTTTCCACCACCATGCTTGACAGTGGGGATGTTGTTCTTTGGGTCATAGGCAGCATTTCTCTTCCTTCAAACATGGTGAGTTGAGTTAATACCAAAGAGCTCAATTTTTGTCTCATCTGACCAAACACCTTCTCCCAATCACTCACAGAATCATAGAGGTATTCATTGGCAAACTACAGATAGGCCTGCACATGTGGCTTCTTGAGCAGGGGGACCTTGCGGGCACTGCAGGATTTTAAACCTTTACGGTGTAATGTGTCACCAATGATTTTCTTGGTAACTGTGGTCTCAGCTGCCTTGAGATCATTAACAAGTTTCCCATGTGTAGATTTAGGCTGATCTCTCACCTTCCTCATGATCAGGGATACCCCAAGAGGTGAGATTTTGCATGTTGTCCCAGATCTATGTCGATTGACAGTCATTTTGTATTTCTTCCATTTTCTTACTATTGCACCAACAATTGTCTCCTTCACACCCAGCGTCTTATGTATGGTTTTGTAGCCTATTCCAGCTTTGTGCACGTCTGTTATCTTGTCCCTGACATCCTTAGAAAGCTCTTTGGTCTTGCCCTTGTTGTAGAGGTTTGAGTCTGACTGATTAATTGAGTCTGTGGACAGGAGTGTTTTATAAAGGTGACTATAAAAGAAACAAAACAGGGCGCATCCACTGTGTGAAACCTTTAAAACACAATTGTAATGGTGAGGCAAGGAGAGACTCACCTGATAGGGTTGTGAAACTTCGGTCACAACACCTACAAACGCATGAAACAGCTGCTGCAGTCTGCACAGGGTCCAAGACTTGTAAGTGAAGATGGCTTTAAGGTCTAATGATACACTGCGCTGCTGTAGGTATTATTCAAGGAACTTTATTGGTGCCTACGCATTTCCTGAGCTGTCCCAGCTCATTTCATCAGGGCAGATGAAGTGAGCTGGGACAGCTCAGGAAACGCGTAGGCACCAATAAAGTTCCTTGAATTATACCTACAGCAGCGCAGTGTATCATTGCACCTTAAAGCCATCTTCACATAAAGGTGACTATGTAAGATAGCTGTCTTTAATGCAGGTAACGAGTTGATTAGGAACGTCTAAATGGTCTGTAGGAGCCAGAACTCTTAATGGTTGGTAGGGGATAAATTACTTATTTCTCACTGCAAAATGCAAATAAATTTATATAACTTACACAATGTGATTTTCTGGATTTTATTTTTGATATTCTATCTCTCATTGTTAAAATTAACCTATCCTTAAAATTATTGCCTGCTCATGTCTTTGTCAGTGGGCAAACTTACTAAATCAGCAAGGGATTGAACACTTATTACCCCCACTGTATTTAACTATGTATACATTATTTTTTATGGATTTTTGTACATGATATTTGATGTCTGAATTTTAACCCTCAGTATTTTTTTCGGCAAGGTGTAGTTAGCATCCACCAACAGTCTAAGGAAAGGTAATCAGTGAACAGATATCAGGATCATGCGTGCCCAAGACTCAATGAAGCTTTTAGGGCACAAAGGCTATACCATCTGAATTTTATAGAAGTACAAAAATTGCTTAAAAAAAAAAATTAGCCTATGATTATAGGGCGTGAAAATACACAGTGTCCATGTTGACCATTGTTACAGCTTGTCATTTTCCATTTCATGAGACAAGTTCTTTTTTCGAACTGTAATGCTCTATTTTCATCCATTGCTCAAGATTAGAATTTCTGCTGCTGTTCCCTATGTTTTGTCTTAATGAAATGTAATGGAGCAATTATGAATATTTTAGTAATATTTAAACCTTATGAAAAAGCACAAATAAATGTTTTTGAAAACCCTGTAACTGCTTTAGACAAAAAGTAAACATTATAAATAATTATGCCCAAGTTATATGTAAATCACGCCTAGAATGCAAAATAGCTGTTGGTTGTATTATATTGTTGTTACTGAATCATGTGATGAAATTCACTATTGCCAGCAGGGATATAAAAGATTTAGCAACCATTTTTATTTCCCAAGTGAAAATAGCAACAATTATCCTAGAAAATATTGTACTAACGTATTATTTGAGCAGTATCGGGGAAGTACGCACCAATGGTAAATCGTGCTGTAAGATATGTAGTAAAAACACATTATGTAATATAATACAAACATTGAGAGACAAATGCAAACAAACTAAGGCACATTTTCTACTGCTGTCTAAAAATTGTGAATTCAGCCTGTGCACGTGCATATTTAACATAGTGGCACATGCTCTATGATGTATTTGATGCATATACCGTATTTTCCGCTTTGTAAGACGCACTTTTTTCCCCCCAAAATTTGGGGGGAAAACAGGGGTGCGTCTTACAAAGCGGACATGCCTTACCTAGGCTGTGATCGGGGGCGTCCGGCGGTTGCTGGCCGCTGCTGCGGGTGTGTCCGGTGCCGCGTTGTGTGCCCATCGATGCCCGGGGCTCTGCCAACATTGAGCGACAGGCCAGAGCCCCGGCATTTCCTCAGTTCCCTGTGTGCCGGTAAAAAGATGGCCGCCGGCGCGTGCGCAGATGGGATCTCGGGACCCAGTTCTCGAGAGATGAGATTTGAAATCTCATCTCTCGAGAGGTGGGTCCCGAGATCCCATCTGCGCACGCGCCGGCGGCCATTTTCCCTGGGTTCCCTGTGTGCGCGCGGTGGTGCCTGCAAAAAAATGGCCGCCGCGCGTGCGCAGATGGGATCTCGGGATCCAGCTCTCGAGAGATGAGATTTCAGATCTCATCTCTCGAGATCTGGTCCCGAGATCCCATCTGCGCACGCGCCGGCGGCCATTTTTTTTTTACCGGCACTTCAGCGCACATATACAGGGAACCGAGGAAATGCTGGGGCTCTGGTCTGTCGAACAATGTCGGCAGAGCCCCGGGCATCGATGGGCACACAACGCCGCACCGGAGCACCCGCAGCACCGGCTTCCAACCGCCGGACAAGTGGAGAAACCTGACACCAGCACAAGACTCTGCAGCAGCAACAGCACACATCGGAGCCCCCCTCATCCCTGAATGCGGCCTGCAGCATCACTCCACGCCTGCCTCCTCCAGCAGCGAGCCTGGGACCCCTCTACACCGCAGCCACCAACCCCGGTAAGCAATAAGATGCAAGGATTATAAGAGGCACCACCATTTTATTAAAAAATATTTTTTTCTTATTTTTCTCCTCAAAAATTGTGGTGCGTCTTATAATCCGGAGCATCTTATAAAGCGAAAAATACGGTATCTTTTTTTACTTTTGACAACTAATGTTTGACTTTAATTAAAACATTAATTTCCAAACAAATACAGCACAAAAATTAACATCAATTTGCAACCGCACTGAGCCAGCCTCGTGTCTTGATTAATTGAAACTCATTTTATTTCTTGGTAAAACATCAACCCCTTAACCACATAACATATATGTTTACAGCAGATATACTGTGCTAGGCTCATATACTGTACGGAGTAAGCTTGGAAGCTGAGTTTTCTCCATACAGCGAAAAGCAAATTGTGTTTTTCAGCTGTGATTATAGGTGGATTGGGAGGGTCGTTTCTGACACACATCACCAACAATCCCTCTCTCACACAATCACAGGGTGCCTTTGGGTTGTGATAGAGGCAGTATCGGACTGTAATACATTTAGTCCACAAGAGAAAAGCATTATTGGGCCCCATGATGCAGCTATATGGAAATAAAGCAAGATGAATAATTGTATGGTTAAATGTGTTAACATAGGACACAGCACCATAAATATCGAAATTTGTCGTACTAAATAAGGTTTAGTTTTTTGTACTTATTACAACAAGGGACATGGCTCCCCATTTTTGAGCTGGGCATTTAGTCTATATAACTTTCTACAGGAAGGTGTCTAAACAGTCGGGTCCAGGTCCTGCTCTACCCACATCTACATTGACGAGCAAAATGGTAACAATGCTTTGAACTTATGACTTTCAGGCTTAATATCTAACCATCCACCACTGCTTCACAAGTGAGACTACCAACATTTTATAGACTGACAATCATCTTGGCTATCTCATGCATACATGTGACTCTATTTTGCATATGATTAGTTATGCAGACTCTTGTCATGTTACTGTTTCGCTCCTAAAAATCTAAATTTTATTTTTATTAAAGTTTTTGGTTAATATTTTGTAATAGCACCTTTGGCTTTCAACACTTCCTGAATCATTGTGGGCATGCTTGTAGGGTCGGTAGTGGGGTGCCGAGCTGGGGGGGGATAGGGGGGTGGTCCCACTTCTTACCGCGCAGAGATGATAACAGAGACACGATGAGGCAGATTCTGGGTGCAACAGGTCCAAGTTTATTGCTCACCGTCCGACTGACGGTCCTCGCGGTACACCGCGATATCTCTCTCTCTGCCCTCCGTGTCCAGGGCCGCTTCAACACCGTATGTCACACTTGGGACGTATTTATACGCAACGTCCCGTCTCACACTGTGATAATCCTGACAGCTCGGTTACTGTGGCAGCCTTAGGCCCGTACACCAACAGCACTTTACTGGTCAGTTTCGTCGTTATACATACGGTGTCTTCCACCCAGAGCCTTGTCTCTGCTGCGGTCCTTCCCTGTCAGGACCACCCCCTGACGTTTCCTCTCCTCAGTCCCCTTGGTCGGATTCTCCTCAGGGCACACAGACTGGCGTAGTCCTCCTGTCACCTGGGCTCCCCCTGGGGACTGGAATCTTCTGGAACCCTCCCTCAGAATTTATAGCTCACCCGGTTCCTTGAAACTGTCACTAACTGTCACCACGCCCCCCATGACCAACGGTTTCTAAAGCCCTAAGCTGCTGTAAAGTCCTTTGCTCACACTCCACCCTGCCATCTAATGGTCATCCCAAGGTACTGCACGTCCACTACACTTTCCTAGTTGTTTCCCCACTGTAATCACTGACTCCTACCTACACTGTGCAAACCTATCTTTCTTCACTCTGACTAGTCCGTCCGTCCGTCAGGTCACCTTCCCTACACTCCCCCTTCCTTTGTCCATTGTCGTCCTCGACAATCGTCATCCCTGCCTTCGTCGTTCTGAATCTACACCTACATTCTGTTGTCGGACCAGAAGTTGAGCCAAGCCCACTATCTGCGGGGGCCGAACTAAACTGGGAGCACTATGCTCTGAGCAGCCTACTGCTACTCACCAGCGCGCACGCCACATGACAACGTCTTTCAAATTGGGCAAGGTACACCCGTATTCTCTCTACGGCGTGTATCTTTCCCCTACTCTCCCCTACTGTTACCTTTCACTATCCGGTACGCCATGATCGAGGCCACTCACCTACCAGATCATTGCCGGCGCCCGCCTTTCCTTCTTCAGGGGTGTCCGTGGTGTTGGGGACCTGACCTAGGACGGCTGTCTTTCTCACGTCTTCCCATTCATTTTCCTTCTTTCAATTACATGTCATGGTCGGCGTCCCGGTCTCCCAGACCTCAACTCTTAGATCCCTACCGGATCTCACACTTTCCTTTGGTCCCGCAGACCTTCCCTTACCTGGACCTGTTGCATTTTACTTGTGCATATTGTACACCAAAACAACTTTACAATATCACAAGTACCCATTTTTATAATTTTTTTTTTTTTTGCTTTTAAAGCCAAAATATAACATAACATTGCATGTCTTCTTTCCCCCCCCCCTTCCTTGGACCTGGACACTCCTCCGCTTTTCCGTATCCCCGTTCTGTCAGGTAAACATATTTTCGTATATAAAGAACATAGAAAGAAGAAAGAAAGAGAGAGAGAAAATAGTTGCATCAGTTAAACAACAACAAAAACATTTTTTTCCTAAATGCAACTGTCCTTATAATCTGCACAACGGTGCAACGAACTCCTGACAGTTCAATCCTCCTTCCGGTGGTCAGTAGTAAGGGACCCCACAACCGTGGAGCTCCCAGAATGCAAGAAGTGTCCCTTTCTGCAAGTTAGTATAAACGAGCCGTCCCGGGGGTCGTGCAGCCGCCGTCCGCCTCTCCCCTCTCATGGAGCAGGTTCCAGACTTCCTGCCCCCTGGCCCTCTTCTTCTCTATAACTCCTGCGACCCAAACAGAGGGTCCGGCATGAGCCCTGGAGTCCGGTGGGCGGGACTTAACCGAGGAAGGACGTTGATCAGAGGCGGCCGATGATTTTTGCAGCTCAACAGCCGCTGGGGCCAGGTGGCAAATGGGGACAACCGGGTCCTTGGAGGCTGGAATCACAAGGCCCACTAAGTCGGCCGCAGTCGACTTCAGCAGCGGCATAACCGCGGCCTCAGGACAGGCCGCATCCACTACTTCCAATGGAGCCGGAGTAACGGCCGGTTCCAACGACGCAGCTCCTATCAGCAGGGGGAACGCAGCAGCGTCTTCTTTGGATGACTTCCGCACTGGCGGCTCCAGGCGGGGTACCTCAGTGACTTGAGCAGGGGCCTTGCACAACTCTGCATACACCACTGGGCCCGATGTACCCAGGCCTTCCGGTGCGCAGGGGGCAGCGTGCTGCGGCGGAATGATGAGGGCCGCTGGCGGAGGCACTGGTGATGCCGGGGGTACTCTCACCTTCCCCGGCGCTGCGGCCTCCATCACATCAATACGCAGCTTCACCCGCAGCCTCCGTCCCTCGCTCCACTGTCCCGCGGGTCTTTCCCCCAAACTCGGGGGCTCCGCTGAGAAGTCCTCTGCTGGTATTGGTGGCGGCCGTTCTCGCTGACTCCGCTCAGGCTCCGCTCCCCAGCTCAGCATCCCGCTGCTCTCCCGTGGCTCTGAGGGCGACTTCTGGCACAGCTCCATCCCCTGCCGCCACTGCCACTCTAGGCGGCCGATGCCCCGACACCTGCAGAGTCTCATACCGTCCGTTGGGCAGCACTCGAATGGCATCAGACAGCCGCAGCCAAGTTTTTCTTCTGTGCCACTCCCTCTGTGAGGTGAGGTGTCGGCAGGCCTCTCCACCATCCTGTCAGGGTCCAATATATGGAAGCGTCGATTTCCAGGCACATACTGCTTCCTTTTGGGGTACGTTGGAGGGGGTCCCAGTCCATTCAACACGACTGCAAACACCCGGACCTCTCCTCTGCGCTGAAGCAACACCGCCATACTGCACAGTACCTGGTACCGCCCCGGATCCTCTGCTGGCCACACAGATCTGCCACAGCGCTTCCCATTTGTATTCCACAGGTAGGTCATTTGTAATCCACAGGTAATTGTAATCCAAACAGAGTAGTCCAAGTCCTTTTCCAGTCTTTGAGGCAGGTCTGCCGCAGAAGATGAGGTATTAGCGGCGGCGATCCTGCCGACTACGCCAAATGTAGGGTCGGTAGTGGGGTGCCGAGCTGGGGGGGTGATAGGGGGGTGGTCCCACTTCTTACCGCGCAGAGATGATAACAGAGACACGATGAGGCAGATTCTGGGTGCAACAGGTCCAAGTTTATTGCTCACCGTCTGACTGACGGTCCTCGCGGTACACCGCGATATCTCTCTCTCTGCCCTCCGTGTCCAGGGCCGCTTCAACACCGTATGTCACACTAGGGACGTATTTATACGCAACGTCCCGTCTCACACTGTGACAATCCTGACAGCTCGGTTACTGTGGCCGCCTTAGGCCCGTACACCAACAGCACTTTACTGGTCAGTTTCGTCGTTATACATACGGTGTCTTCCACCCAGAGCCTTGTCTCTGCTGCGGTCCTTCCCTGTCAGGACCACCCCCTGATGTTTCCTCTCCTCAGTCCCCTTGGTCGGATTCTCCTCAGGGCACACAGACTGGCGTAGTCCTCCTGTCACCTGGGCTCCCCCTGGGGACTGGAATCTTCTGGAACCCTCCTTCAGAATTTATAGCTCACCCGGTTCCTTGAAACTGTCACTAACTGTCACCACACCCCCCATGACCAACGGTTTCTAAAGCCCTAAGCTGCTGTAAAGTCCTTTGCTCACACTCCACCCTGCCATCTAATGGTCATCCCAAGGTACTGCACGTCCACTACACTTTCCTAGTTGTTTCCCCACTGTAATCACTGACTCCTACCTACACTGTGCAAACCTATCTTTCTTCACTCTGACTAGTCCGTCCGTCCGGTCACCTTCCCTACATGCTCTCGAGAAGACGCAAGCATGTTTTGACCGAAATATGATCCCAGGTCTGTTCTACAAGTTCACAAATTTGGTGCATAATACTTGTCTCACTTGGGTGTGTATACAGGTTTTTCTTCAACTCTACCCACAAGTCCTATTGGCTTGAGGTCTCGGGACTGAGGCCACTGATCCAGCAGCTCAAATTTATTGTCATTGAGCCATTTCTTCGCTATCTCAATGTACGCTTCAGGTCATTGTCCTGCTGGAGCACTATGTCGTTCTTTGCATACCCATAGTATTCAAGAGTACAAAGTAACTCGTCTTGTAGGATACTCACATAAAGATCAGCATTAAGACCATCATTGATAACGATCAAGTATCCAATTTTTTTGACTGTGAAACAACCCCATAACATCAGGCTTCCTCCACCGAACTTGAAAACTCCTTTCATTTCTTCATCCGCTAGCCCCCTTTTCCCTTGTTTCTTCCAGTCCCATTTGCACCCATCAGAGCCTAGTCTGTTGACTTTCATCTCATCGCTATAAATAACCCATTTCCAATCTTCTACTATCCACTTTTCAAACTTTTTTGCAAACTCGAGCTGTTGCTAATAGGACAATATTGAAGTTAAGGCTTGTTCATCTTTTTTCAAGCCACCATTCCAGACTTGTGTAACATGTATCACATGGTACTTGGATGGACATGTGTGAATTCATTATTATGAAGTCACTGTCAGGTTTGCTGAGTAAGAACTACTATCAGTTCTATTACTTTGTGATAAGCCAACTCGTTAATTCCAATAGTTTGCCTGGACATCCACTTCTTGACTTTTGAATGGATAGACGGACTTCATTCGTATTGTTTAATCTGTCATGGCACTCATATGATTCCGTTTGGAAATTTTCTTGGCCGAGAGACCACTATCGATGAGTTAGAAAATGCTGTTTCTCTTTTTTTGGGGAAATCTTCTTCATGGCTGCGCCTTGATTCAAAACAGTGACCTTTGCTTGAGAATAAACCCAATAACACAGTGAACTGTTAGGGAATATGGAACAGGTTGTATTTTGTAGTATTCAGGAAGAAAAATATTTTTCCATCACCAGGAGCAAAGCAGCAACTGTTGTGAATTCGCTTTCTGGCCTACCTCTGGTTACTAGTGAAGGTAGTGGAGCTGGTTATATTGACAGAGGAGTCGCGAGTTCTCTTTCTGGGCTTCCTCTGGTGGTTACTGGAGGTAATGGAGCTGATCTAGTTGACAGAGGCCTGCCACCTGATAATGAGGAGGATGACTGGAGATCTAGAGTTTCTGACTGGATTTAAGACAGCTGACTCCCTCTATCCCTGCTGGTGATTTTTTGATTATTTCCTGCCTCCTGATGTCTTAGTTTCCAGCTCAGTCCCTGCATGCTCAGCTAAGTGTTCTTTTGCCATTGTTCACATTTAATCTGGTTTTGTCTATTTCAGTTTTGTGTTTTCAGCCAGCTCCGCCTGGGGCTGTGCTGAATTTCCATGCTTATGTTACTGCTTGTGCCAGTTTGTTTTTGCCCCATATTAGATTGGCCTCTTTTTGCTCTGCTTTCAGAATATACCAGAGTGCTGATATAGTGGGCGAAGTCTAGTGACTTCAGTATTTTTCTATCAGATGTGTTGGGCATTTTTTGCAGGGTTTTTTGCATGATTGCAGACAGAGTCTTTCCTTTCCGGTCCTGTCTAGTTAGTGTGGGCCCCATCGTTTGCTCAGCCTATTTTCCTACCTGCGTTTGTGTTTTCATCTTGTCTCACCGACAATATATGTTTGGGGGCTATCTATTCCTTTGGGGTCTGCTCTGGGGCAGTTTACATTTCACCCTTTCTTGCTTTAGGCTTATTTAGTTCTCCGGCTGTGTTGAGGCATCTAGGATCATCGTAGGTACTCTCCACAGCTACTGCTAGTTGTGTGGATAGGATCAGGGGTCTGCAATCCACTTAGTTACCAACCTCTCTGGTTTTCTGTGGCTTAGCTTGGTCTTGCTTTCCTCCTCGGTGACCCAACCATAACAAGTAACAATGCAGTGACATGAGAAGAATCTGCATGACTAGCCCTATGATAAATAGTTGCAAGTCAAAGTTATGTATGAGATAGCCAAGATGATTGTCTATAAAATGATTGTAGTCTCACATTCAATCAGTAGTGGATGATAAGATATAGAGCCTTAAAGTCAAAATTTCAAAACATTGTTACCCCTTTGCTTCTCACTGTATATTGAGGTCTGCTGACATACAGAGATGTAATACAGAAGACTGTTTTATTTGAGTACAGCTTGTCGAGGTGGGATTGTTTTTATGCTTTTTGATCGAAATAGTGTCAACCAAGTACATATGTTATCTACATGTACTATTACTATTTATTTATTTACTTACTTATAACAGGGTAATTGGTCATTTTGTTTTTATCTTGCGTTTTGTTAAATGACCACAGTCTGAATACATTCCAACATATTGCACCTATACCAGAATATATTCTAGACCATTTCTCTGGTTTTGTGGTAATTTATTCTCAGTATAGCTACAGCTGTAATATGAAGGTCTCAGAGGTTTGCTTGAGAACATTAGGGATCAAAGAGGAACACACTAGACAGATCAATGATGAACTTGAAACTGCAAAATATGGTCATCTGCTAAATTAACATACCAAGCAAGGAGAGCACTAATTAGAGATGCAGTCAAGAGGCTTGTGGTCATTCTGGAGGAGTAGCAGAGATCCACAGCTTAGGTGGGAGATTCTGTCTACAAGACAACTATTAGTTGTATGCTCTACAAATCAGACCTTTAAGGAAGAGTGGCAAGAAGAAAACCAGTTTTGAAAGCAAGCCATAAGAAGTCCAATTTGCAGTTTGCAAAAAGTCATGTAGGGGACATAGCTAGCATGTGGAAAAAGGTGCTCTTCATCCCATGAAAAAAAATCGAATAATTTTAGACCATCTTCCCTTCTGCAAAAAAGCTTAATTTTTTTTTTTTGTTCTGGATTTTTTTTCATGTTTTCAACAATCTACTGTGTTTATTATGATTTTTAATGTTTCTTTCTTATGCATTTTTAATCTTTTTATTCATTTCTGGTATAGATTTGACATGGATTTTTTGAATGTAGTTTTCTTCTGAAAGGCTGCAATTCAAAAATTAAAAATGCAATTGTGATTGTACATGTGTTTTTGTGACTCCTCAAAGTTTATGGAACAGGAAAGCACAATAAGACATACTGTGAGGCTCATCTTGTGAGGCGTATTAACTAAGCCCCTGTCCAGATGGGCACATGAACTCTGAGCATTGGTGCAGCTGGCAGGAAGGTACATGGGTAGCGAGGATTGGGTATATGCTGGAAACTGAGGACCAATAATAATACAGCTGCAGTGGGAAAAAGTAAGAATGATTGCAGAATCACATACCAAGCACAGGATACTCATGTCTTTTTCCTAAGACACAGGTGTGTTACCTAATAGGCCTTAAGTAGGATTACAGAGATGATTTCACTGAGCCAGAAAAACCAGAAGTGGAGCACAACAAATGGCAGTGGACTGAGGTAAAGGAGGCAGGGCTATAGATACCCAGGACAGGTGTGTAGCACATACATTTCTAGATTACCAAGTCAGTCCACTGTGAATCAACTTCATGTTAAATTTAATGAATTCACAGATCTCAATTATTTTGTACAATTTACTATTGGAATTAGATTGGTAGCTGAAAAAAGTCCTGCATCATTTCACACACTGTCAAAGTTTGCATCAGCCAACTACTGGTTCAAATGAAATCAGGCACGGCAGCGCAGACTTCCCTATAATGCCTTACACCTAGGGATCAGCAGGCCCATGGAAGTTCAGGTTCTAGTATCCGACCCAAACTAAAATTCTAATATTTGTCTTAGGTACTATAAATGTAATTAAACTTCATCAAAAACAATGGTGACCCAAACTTTTGAGTTGGAAAATGCTCTCTCTCCGGACTTCCCCTGGAACTCCAAACATTCCTTCCGGAGAAGTTTGTGTTCGCACTGGACACTAACCGTCCGGTACGAACCCTGAACATTTAGGCTGGCGCCACACTAGAGAGAAATACGGACGAATGAGAGGCGTTAAAAACACACATTGCACAAGGACCAATGATTCTCTATGAGGTAGCTCCCATCAGCCGTATATTTCTGGCGTATATTTTACGGGCCGAGACAATCGCAGCGTGCTGTGATTGTCAGCGTACTAAGCTCGTAGTGCGCCAATGCAAGTCTATGGTTGCGCACAAAAAATGCATTACACGCGGACCAGAAGTGTGACTTGCGAGAAATATGCACCCGGTGTCCTTTGGAAAAGCCGGCAATTCAGTGCGCGATACAGTAAAATTAAAGGAGCTCTCCATGCAGGTGAAACAAGCCATTCTTAAGCTGCAAAAACAGGAAAAACCCATCCGAGAAATTGTTACAAGATTAGGAGTGGCAAAATCTACAGTTTGGTACATCCTGAAAAAGAAAGAAAGCACTTGTGAACTCATCAATGCAAAAAGACCTGGGCGCCCACAGAAGACAACAGTGGGGGATGATTGCAGAATAATCTCCATGGTGAAGAGAAAACCCTTCGCAACAGCCAACCAAGTGAACAACACTCTCCAGGAGGTAGGCATATCAATATCCAAATCTACCATAAAGAGAAGACTGCGTGAAAGTAAATACAGAGGGTTCACTGCACGGTGCAAGCCACTCATAAGCATCAAGAATCAAAAGGCTAGACTGGACTTTGCTAAAAAACATCTAAAAAAGCCAGCACAGTTCTGGAAGAACATTCTTTGGACAGATGAAACCAAGATCAACTTCTACCAGACTGATGGAAAGAGAAAAGTATGGCGAAGGCGTGGTACAGCTCATGATCCAAAGCATACCACCTCATTTGTAAAACACAGCGGAGGCAGTGTGATGGCTTGGACATGCATGGCTGCCAGTGGCACTGGGTCACTAGTGTTAATTGATGATGTGACACAGGACAGAAGCAGCCGAATGAATTCGGAGGTATTCAGAGCCATACTGTGTGCTCAGATCCAGCCAAATGCAGCCAAACTGATAGGTCGTTGTTTCATACTACAGATGGACAATAACCCAAAACATAAAACTAAAGCAACCCAGGAGTTTATTAAAGCAAAGAAGTGGAATATTCTTGAATGGCCAAGTCAGTCACCTTATCTCAACCCAATTGAGCATGCATTTCACTTTTTTTAAAGACTAAACTTTAGACAAGAAGGCCCACAAACAAACAGCAACTGAAAACCACCGCAGTGAATGCCTGGCAGAGCATCAAAAAGGAAGAAACACAGCGTCTGGTGATGTCCATGAGTTCAAGACTTCAAGCAGTCATTGCCAAAAAAGGGTTTTCAACCAAGTACTAGAAATGAACATTTTATTTAGAATTATTTAATCTGTCCAATTACTTTTGGTCCCTTTAAAAACAGGGTGGCAATTGTTAAGGAGCTGAAACTCCTAAACCCTTCATCCAATTTTAATGTGGATACCCTCAAATGAAAGCTGAAAGTCTGAACTTCAACTGCATCTGAATTATTTTGTTTAAAATTCATTGTGGTAATGTCTAGAACCAAAATTAGAAAAATGTTGTCTCTGTCCAAATATATATGGACCTAACTGTATATCTATTCTTTCGTTTGTGTTTGAAAACCTGTCATTGGGCTCCATTATATGTCCATTTTGCAAGCCTGTGAGAAAAAAATGGTATGCGGTTCATATACGGATTACTTATGGATGCTTAGGCTAGTTTCACACTAGCGTATTTTACATGCAGCGCACGGCGTCGCTAAGCCCCGCCCCCTGCCCGCCCCATCCGGTCATCGCCTCCTACTATCGCACACGGCCGCATTCGATCTGCACACCCAATTTTAGCATAGGGTGCGCAGACCATGCGCTAGTAGGATTTTTGCGTGCGCTGCGCACTTTTGAAGGTGCACCGAGCGCGCTAAAGTGCAACATGGTGCGTTCGGCGCACACCGGCGCACCTTCAAAAGTGCGCAGCGCACGCCAAAATCCTACTAGTGCACAGCCAGTGCACGGTCTGCACACCCTATGCTAAAGATAGGGTGCGCAGATCGCATGCGGCCGTGTGCGATAGTAGGAGGAGATGACCGGACGGGGCGGGCATGGATCGGGCAGGGTGCGGGGCTTTGCGGCACCGTGCGCTGCATGTAAAATACGCTAGTGTGAAACTAGCATTACATGGGAAAAATACACGGCCACACCCTGACAACGCATGACATACGGATCACTAATTAGGGCCCATTTATGCGTATTACTGCCGCACAGTACGGTCCATATTTTTATACGTTGTGTGTGACGCCGGCCTTAAGTTCAGGTTGCTCATCTCTACTTGCAACTATTGCATATGCACACTATAACAGATGTAGCAGGGAAAATAGGGGATATTTTATGGTTTACAACCTATGGGCAGAAGGGCAGAGTATTAAGCACATCATTAGAGACAGACAGAAAGACTCAAAACAGAGTGTGGTGGACTGCTGCTGGACTGGGGAATATAGAAAATGGGAGCATTTGTGTCAGCCTATGATTAATAAAATATAAATCCAAGTGATAGAGAAGTGCATGACCTGAAGAGTCTATATTACTGTGAATTGATTTATCCATGATATTCTGCAGTAACAAAATAATAACAATAATAATTTTTATTGCTGTAGATCCAACATATTGCACATCACTTTATATTTTAGAAGGGACCTGTACAAACAATACTCAGATAGGAGTGAGGGCCCTGCTCACAAGCTTACAATCTATCAGAAATGCTTTTTTGTTTCCTTTTTGATGCACTACAAACAAGGGAGGAAGCTTATTACCTTTTTGCCCTAATTTTTTACTGTAGAAAAAAGAAAAAAAAAAATAAACCAATACTTGACTACCACAACCAATTGGGGTTTGGTAGCCAAGATAATTCAACATTCTAGATGCTGCTCTTGCAAAAAATGTGTTTTATGTCACATCTTAAAAAATAAGCCATTGCTTCCATGATTTTCAATATCATCATATGCAGTTTTTGTTAATATGATGGTTTTTTTCAACGTTTGATTGACCTGATTTCCTTTGATTGGACCTGTTCGGGGTCAGGATCATCATCACTTTCTACTGATTGTCATACTTTCAATATTTTTACTCCTCTATTTAGGCAAAATTTAAGGTGCTTCAATGGCTGCTATTTTCTACCTACATTCATACTTGGGAGTAAATGTAACTAGTCTATTATTGTTTGCTGGAATAACAGACAAAAGGTCTTGGCACAACATTTTTGTCCTCTGTGACTGAAATGTTCAGTTTATCTAATCTTTATCCTCATTTTTAGTGAAATTTATATTGTGACAGCATTATCTGGGGTATATTCCCTAATTCGGACTAAATAATGCAGAATTGGGCACCTGCACAGGCCTGGGCACACAATGCAAGCATTTTTATAACAAAATTCATTACCTTTCATCAATCAAATTTTCAGTAAGTCTTCACTTTCTAATCATATTTTATAAAATTTTGTCCTTTGAGAGCCAGCATCTGGGATGAATTTCATATGTTGGACTAGAAGGGGCAAAGAAGGAATCATTTGTTTTAGTAAAATTGTTGGGCTTCTATGACTACCTTTTTTTTCAGTCTTAGGATCTTCCTAATTTTTTGAAGATTAAAAAAACAAAATAACAGTTTTGGGTGGGGGTAACTACTTGGATGACTTTCCCCAGTAGGACCATTTGAAGTATTAGGAGCCATTGTAACTTAGCAAAAATATTCTTGGTATTCCATTAATGCAATGTTCTTTAACAAAATTGTCAATGTTTGAATAAAGACATTTTTTGTGATATTTCCAGTAGGATCCAGTGAAGGATTAAGCCTTTTGCCTGGATTGTGAACATAAAAGATACTGCTAATGTCTTTCTGGCTTCTATGTAGGAAATCCCATTTGTTTTATGGGCTTGCAAGCAATGACAGGAGTGTGTGCCTGATCACAAAAGAGTAAGAGAGATATTTCTTGGACAATTTTTAATTTAAAAAAAATCTGCCTGTGCAGTGTAATATTAAACAGTCTGTTAGTTATCAACCTTTTACCCATATCAAGATATGCTGAGGTCACAGGAACATTACTAAGTCTGAATTTGAATTAAGAAGCTTAAAAGGTGCTCAATAAAGTTCTAGAAGACCTCAGAGTTTTAAGGGAACCTGTCACCTCGATTCTAGCTATAAGGCTACTTTTACACATGCCGAGTTTTTTGCAACCTGTTTTTTACGGGCCGTTTTTTGGGCCATATTGCCATGATTTTTGTGGTCTCCCGCAAAAATGGGCTTCAAAAACCTTCTCGGATTGCTGTTTTGCCCTGTTGTAACAAATTGCAGGGAAAAAAAAGGCGGTGTACCGCAAAAAAGCTACCGTTGATTTTGTGGTACCATTGTTTTAAATGGGGGCTGTGTCCGTGAGCCATGAAAAATATCGAGCAAGCTTGATATTTTTTCACTGCCGTATATATGGCCCTCACGGCCATACAGCACACGGTGCTCTGATGTATTTTTGCGGGCCGTTTTTGCGGTGCCATAAAAATCTATTGAAGCCACAAAAACAGCCCACAAAAACACGGCAAGTGTAAAAGCAGCCTTAAACTAGCCCCAGTATGTTGTTATTGATGAAATGTGCATCATTAACTTTTTTTGTTAAAGAAAAGCTCCAAGTAATAGGTTTAAAAAACATTTTATATCACTAGGCTAGACTCAGAGCGGCTCCTGCGCATGCTCACATATGACATGAAGCTGGAGCTGTGCATCCAGAGTCAGTACACATGCCCGGGGGGATGGGCAGTGCGCATGAGGATTTACTAAGTGATTGCCATGACTGTAGGCATGCATAATTTCAAAACCACACTGACTGATCCATGATTGAAAATAAAAAATCGCCACCCCTATGACTGAAAGAAAAGGTATGTGAGGGAATCTCCTAACGATATTAAGTGTCTTTTAAACCTAATACTGGGAGCTTTTCTTTTACAAAAACATGCATATTGCATCACTGCCAACACACTGGAGCCAGATTTATAGCTAAAAACAAGGTGACAGGTGTCCATTAGCATACATCTTTTCCAGGCAATTAGAGGCTATGCAGTATTGATATTCATGGCAAATCAATTCAATGCAAACCTGTCTTTAAAGAGAGTATGTCACACTCAAAACAGAAATTAAACCATTTATACATTCATATAAGGGTCTTAACCACTATAAAAATCATACTTATGGTACAGATTTTAATAATTTTGTATATAAAAACAATTTTATTACATATGTAAATGTGGAAACATTGCTTCACCCTTGGCATGGCCAAGTGCTATGTGCACAGTCCCGCCCCCTCAACTACCATCAATTACATCTTCCATCCCTCCCCTTATGATAATTGACAGTGATTTAAGGAGCGCTGTCTGTAAAAATATTTAGAGTTGCACTACTTAATACAGTGACTTGCAAATTTATTCACCCCCTGGCATTTTTTTTCCTGTTTTGCTACCTCACAACCTGGTATTTCACTGCTTTTTGAGGATTTGCCTCAGTTCATGTACAGAACATGTCTACATCTGTAAATATTTAGTTTTCTTTTTATTGTGAAACAAACAACAAATAGGACAGAAAAACTTAAAACTTCAGCTGCATAACTATTCATGCCACTAAAGTCAGTGCTTTGTAGAGCCTCCTTTTGCATCAACTACAGCTGCAAGTCACTTTGTATAAGTCTCTATGAGCTTTCCACATCCTGCCACGGGAATATTTGCCCCTGCTCAAGGTCAAAACTGCTCCTGCTTCTTCAAGCTAGATCGTTTCCTCTGATGAAAAGCAATCTTCAAGTCTGACCACAAATTCTCAGTTGGATTAAGATCTGGGCTTTGATTGAGACACTCCAAAACATTTAAACGTTTCCCCTTAAAACACTTGAATGTTGCCTTAGGAACATGTTTTGGTTCATCATCTTATTGAAAAGTTAAACTCTGTCCCAGTCTAAAATCACTGACAGACTGAAACAGGTCTTGCTCAATAATATCACTGTATTTTGCACCATCATCTTCCCCTCGACTCGGATCATTGTTCCTTTCCTTGCTGCAGAAAAACATCCCCACAGCAAGATGCTGCTACAACCATGTTTCACTGTGGGGTTGGTGTTCTTAGGTTGATGAGCTGTGTTGGTTTTGTGCTTGGTGGTTAAAAATTTCAATTTTTGTTTCATCCGACTAAAGCACCTACCTCCATACATTTGGAGAGTCTCCCACATGTATTTTGCCAAAACTAAAACGAGCCTTACAATTTTTGTGTGTAAGCAAAGGCTTTTTTCTGCCCACTCCTCCATAAAGGCCACTTTTATGGAATGTACAGCTTATTGCAAGTAACCTTTGATGTGTGTGCCTAGTCTCTGATTAATGTTCTCCTTGCTTGGGCTGAGAGTTTTGGTGGGTGGCCCTCTCTTGAAAGTTTGTTGTGGTACCATTGTTGTGGTACCATGTTCTTTTCATTACATGACAGTGGATTTTATGGTGCTCTAGAGAATAGTCAGAGATTGGGATTTTTTTTATAACCCAAACCTGACTTCTACTTCTCAGCAACTTGGTTCCTGATTTGTTTGGAAATCTCCTTGGTCTTCATGGTGTTTGGTTAGTGGTGCCTCTTGCTTACTGATGTTGCAGCCTCTGTGGCTTTTCCGAAAAGGTGTGCATATATTGACAGACATGTGACACTTAGATTGCACACAGGTGGACCTCCTCTCACTAAGTGTTATGCGAGGCTTAGGTCGAAGGAGGGTGACAAAACCCGGGCCCCTGCGGAGTCCCTCAAACTAGGGAAAACCCTGTCTGACCCTCAACCCAGGGTTTTTGCTAAAGGTGCAAATGCCTGAGCCTCCAGCCTCTCCTTATCTCCTGCTCAGCCCTAAGCTGAACCCTCCACCTTCCACCCAGTGAGTTGTCAAACCACCAAAACCCACACAGTAATGACAGACAGGGAGAACTCAAACCACACCGCGCCGCAACCACACAGGACAATACTATAATGTGAACAGGGCAAAACAAAGCACAAATATAGGAAGACGAAAAGGTAACAATGGATCATACGACACCAGCTATGAATTTCTCTCTCCAACACCTCCACTCCAGACCGGAACCACTTGGCACAAAACACAAGCTATAATCGGCGACACCCACAGGCCAGCACGACTATTTAAAGACCGTGGGCGTGACCAAACATCCCACCTGATTTCCAGCTAGATTAACCCCAGATAACCTGAGTAAAATCAAGCCGGCGCCACTGAGGCTATAGTGGACGGAGATGGAACTACCGCTGCCTGCCGGATGCTGTGGTGTGAACAGCGTCCGACATGACAGTACCCCGTCTTCTACGAGGGACCCCAGGGCCCTCAAGACTCCTAGGACCTGGCTTGTCCGGATGACGGCGGTGAAAGGAACTGACCAGCCGATTCGCATGTATGTCTGAGGCTGGAACCCAAGACCTCTCCTCCGGACCATGCCCCCGCCTGTGCACCAAATACTGAAGAGTACGGTGCAGTACTCGAGAGTCCACCACTTTGGAGACTTCAAACTCTAAATCGCCATCCACCATGACTGGAGGTGGCATCGGCGTCGTGTCCACAGAGTCTACCACCTTTTTCAATAAAGACCTGTGAAACACGTTGTGTATCTTGTATACCGCAGGAAGCTCCAACCGAAAAGCAACCGGGTTTATGATGGCAGCAATCTTAAAAGGGCCAATAAACCTTGGACCCAATTTCAATGATGGAATTTTGAGTTTTATGTTTTTAGTAGCTAACCACACCCAATCACCCACACACAGGTCCGGACCTGGCACGCGTCTAGAGTCAGCCACATGTTTGTATCTTGCACTCATTCTCAGCAATCGCTGTTTCACACTCCTCCAGACCGATGATAGTTGAACTCCTAACCGGTCCTCCTCTGGGACGCCCCCAGAGCCCCCCTGGTGCAAGGTACAAAATTGAGGATGGTGCCCATAAACACAAAAGAACGGAGACTCTCCTGATGATTCTTGGCGGTGATTATTTAATGCGAACTCGGCCAAGGGAAGGAACGTCAACCACTCCTCTTGGTTGTCAGACACAAAACATCGCAAATACTGCTCCAGATTTTGGTTCATGCGCTCAGTTTGACCATTTGACTGCGGATGAAACGCCGACGAATGAGACAACTTGATCCCCAATCGTGAGCAAAAAGCTTTCCAAAACTTCGCCACAAACTGGGTACCCCTATCAGACACTATGTCCGACGGAACTCCGTGCAGTCTGACCACCTCCTGCACAAAGACCTGAGCCAACGTCTTCGCATTGGGCAAGGAAGGCAACGACACAAAATGCGCCATCTTCGAAAATCGATCAACCACCACCAGGATGACCGTGTTCCCCGCCGAGGCAGGCAAGTCTGTGATAAAGTCCATGGAGATTTCTGTCCATGGCCTACTAGGTATCCCCAGAGGCTGTAGAGTGCCAGCAGGACGGGTTCTGGGCGACTTGGCCCTGGCGCACGTGATGCAAGCTGTCACGTAGGAAACCACATCCTGCCGGATTTTTGGCCACCAGAAGCGGCGCGATACCAGTTCCAAGGTGCCCCTAACCCCTGGATGACCGGCCAGGACCGAGTCGTGGTGTTCCCCCAACACTTTAAGACGAAGATGAAGGGGTACGAACGACTTATTAGTGGGAAGTCCTGGTGGTACCTCCTCCTGGGCCTCGGCAATCTCCGCCTCTACCTCAGTCGTGAGAGCCGAAACCACTACACCTTCCTGGAGGATGGGTACCGGCTCTTCCAGAGGTTCTCCCCCCGGAAAACACCTGGACAAGGCATCCGCCTTGGTGTTTTTCGCCCCAGGACGGTAAGTCACCAGAAAGTTAAAACGTGTAAAAAACAATGCCCAGCGAGCCTGCCTGGGAGACAGACGCTTGGCCGACTCCAGATAGAGCAGGTTTTTATGGTCGGTGATGACTGTGACCTGGTGGGCTGCCCCCTCCAAGAAGTGTCGCCATTCCTCAAAAGCCAATTTGATGGCCAACAACTCCCTGTTGCCGATGTCGTAATTCCGTTCGGCCGGCGACAGCTTCTTGGAGAAGTAGGCGCATGGACGCAAATTGCTCAAGGACGAGCCCTGTGACAGTACTGCCCCCACTCCCACCTCAGACGCATCGACCTCCACCGTAAAAGGTTTAGATATGTCCGGTTGCACCAGAATGGGGGCTGAAGCAAAACGGTTCTTCAGAAGCTCAAATGCACGCACCGCATCCTCAGACCAAATAGCGAGATTGGTACCTTTTTTCGTCATGTCCGTGAGCGGTTTGGCTATAGTAGAGAAATTCTTAATAAACTTCCTATAATAGTTGGCAAACCCAAGGAACCGCTGGAGTGCCTTTAGATTACCAGGCCGTTCCCATCGCAGCACCGCTTGCACCTTCGCGGCATCCATTTTAAACCCTGCGGCTGACACAATATATCCCAAAAAAGGCAACTCTTGAACAAAAAACACGCATTTTTCAAGCTTAGCATAGAGCTTATTCTCACGGAGCAGCTGTAACACCTGCCTGACATGCTCTAAATGAGTGTCCTGGTCGCTCGAATAAATAAGGATATCATCCAGGTACACAATCACAAATTTTCCCAGCACATGAGCAAATACATCATTTATGAAATGTTGGAACACAGCAGGCGCGGTTGTCAACCCAAATGGCATAACTAGGCTTTCAAAATGACCCTCAGGGGTATTGAATGCCGTCTTCCACTCATCCCCCTGACGGACCCTTATGAGGTTATATGCCCCCCTGAGGTCAAGTTTGGAAAACCACTTCGCACCAGCCACCTGGTTGAACAAATCAGGGATCAGAGGCATCGGGTAGGGATCACGGACCGTAATCTGGTTTAACTCCCGGAAATCCAGACATGGGCGTAACCCCCCATCTTTCTTCTTAATAAAGAAAAACCCCGCTGCTACAGGTGAGGATGAAGGCCGGATGTGCCCTTTACTTAAACTCTCCGCAATGTAGTCCTTAAGAGCTTGTCTCTCCGGACCAGAAATACTAAACATCCTCGCCTTTGGCAATTTAGCCCCGGGTTTTAACCTAATTTGACAGTCATAGGCTCGATGTGGAGGTAGTTCTGAGCAACCCCTCTCAGAGAATACGTCCGCAAAATCCAGCAATGCCTCCGGAAGGCTGGACTTCACGGCGGACACACATGTGGCCAAGCAATTTTCCTGGCAGAAACTGCTCCACTGGACTATGTCCTGGTTTCTCCAGTCAATCACCGGGTTGTGCTTAGACAACCATGGGAAACCCAGGACTATTTGTGCTGGGAGATTATTGAGTACCTTACATGTAACCCACTCAGAATGTAGGACCCCAATGTGGAGTTTAACCTTAGCTACAAACTCAGTAATCTCCCCCTGTGGGAGGGGAGCGGCATTAATGGTAACCACGCGAATAGGATGAGGGAGTTTTTCGATCTTGAAACCTGCCATGCGTGCAAACTCCTCATCCATTAGATTGGTGGCTGAACCGCTATCCACAAACACTGATATTGGTAGCTCTCTGCCCGCAATAATAACCCTGGCAGGGAGCATACATTGAGATACCATCATGGAGGATATGCATACGCTCAGTTGGGCCTCCTCCATACCCTCTGAGCTTACCAGTTTTCCGCCGGTGCGACTTTCTTTGGTAGCACAGGACAAGCATTTACATAATGATCTCTTTTACCACAGTAAAAATATGCTCCATGCTTCCTGAACCCAGGAACGCGACGCTGCACATGTGATACCCCAGCGATTTGCATAGGTTCCATGGGCTCATCTGCAGCAACCACACTGGCACCCCTGCTTTCCCCCAGAGGCAGCGTCTCCTGCGCCCCTTGACGCAAACGGCGATCAATACGGATAACCAAACTCATGGCAGATTCTAACGATGCAGGAGTCTCATACATCAGGAGGGCCAGTTTAACTCTTTCTGAGACCCCATGAATAAACTGACTCCGCAGCGCTGGGTCGTTCCACTGTGTGTCTACTGCCCAACGGCGAAATTCTGAACAATAGTCTTCCGCCATACGTTCCCCCTGACGGAGGGCGCGGATCTTAGATTCTGCTAAAGCCAATCTGTCGGGGTCATCATAAATGAGCCCGAGTGCTGAAAAAACATTCTCAACCGAATGAAATGTAGCAGAGTCGGCTGGTAAGGAAAACGCCCATGCTTGGGGGTCCCCACTCAGTAATGATAACACCAGACCCACCCGCTGAGCCTCATTACCTGAGGAGACCGGGCGCATGCGAAAGTATAACTTGCAGGCCTCCCGAAAGATCACAAATTTGCTGCGTTCCCCAGAAAATCGTTCAGGCAGCGGAATCTTAGGCTCTGCACCTGCACCTGCAGAAGCCGCTTGTACATTAGCTACAACCAGGCCCTGCTGCTGAACTGCCCCCTTCAACTCAGTGACCTGAAAGGACAGCGCCGCCAACTGGCGGTTTATGGAAGTCATGGAATCCATGGAAAAATGTTGGGCCGATTATAATGTTATGCGAGGCTTAGGTCGAAGGAGGCTGACAAAACCCGGGCCCCTGCGGAGTCCCTCAAACTAGGGAAAACCCTGTCTGACCCTCAACCCAGGGTTTTTGCTAAAGGTGCAAATGCCTGAGCCTCCAGCCTCTCCTTATCTCCTGCTCAGCCCTAAGCTGAACCCTCCACCCTCCACCCAGTGAGTTGTCAAACCACCAAAACCCACACAGTAATGACAGACAGGAAGAACTCAAACCACACCACGCCGCAACCACACAGGACAATACTATAATGTGAACAGGGCAAAACAAAGCACAAATATAGGAAGACGAAAAGGTAACAACGGATCATACGACACCAGCTATGAATTTCTCTCTCCAACACCTCCACTCCAGACCGGAACCACTTGGCACAAAACACAAGCTATAATCGGCGACGCCCACAGGCCAGCACGACTATTTAAAGACCGTGGGCGTGACCAAACATCCCACCTGATTTCCAGCTAGATTAACCCCAGATAACCTGAGTAAAATCAAGCCGGCGCCACTGAGGCTATAGTGGACGGAGATGGAACTACCGCTGCCTGCCGGACGCTGTGGTGTGAACAGCGTCCGACATGACACTAAGCATGTGGTTTATGAAGGTAATTGCTTGCAACGGAAATTGTTATGGACTTAAAAGCAAAAGGGATCAATACATATGCACATGCCAATTCAGCACAGGTTGAATTCTTGCGAAATAATTAAAAAGCTGAGGGGAATGAATACAAACCATTGTATGGGAACATTGCTGAAGAATAATCTCAAAACTTTTTTTAGTTTAAAAAAAACTGCATCGAAAATTACAGTAATGTTTTTTTTAAACTCTGTCCATATTTACTAATATTGTTGCACCAGTTCTCAACTCACCATGCTAACATTTCTGGATTAATTTTTTGCTTAAAAAATATTGTGGGAAGTGGATAACAATTTTTTTCCAAATATAAAATGGTCTTACTCCTTTTTGATCTAAAAATAAAAAGTTGGTCTAATGGCTCATTTAAATGTTATTTTTACATTTTCTATCCATAATTTTGACAGAACTCGTTTTCATCTTCATGGAGTCTTTTTTTTTTTAACTCTGCAGGTAATAGCTTTCTGAAATTGTACTGCAGCCACATTGATTACAATGCTGTCCGGAGGAAGTTAGCTTTATTCCTTAGGCAACCTTGGGCTTTTAGTCATAGAGGCGTGGCCGGCGCAGGTTCAGTGTCCACTCAGTACACAGTGAGTGGCAGCTTTAGGCTACTTTCACACAAGCGTCGTGTGACGTACGTCGCAATGCGTCGTTTTGGAGAAAAAACGCATCCTGCAAAGTTGCCCGCAGGATGCGTTTTTTCTCCATAGACTTGCATTAGCGACGCATTGCGACATTGCGACATATGGCCACACGTCGCATCCATCGTGCGCCGGATGTGTCGTGCTTTGCCGGCTGCGACGCACACAAAAACGTTACATGTAACGTTTTTTTGTGCGTCATGTCCATCATTTTTCGACCGTGCATACGCGGCCGAAACTCCGCCCCCTCCTCCCTGGACATTACAATGGGGCAGCGGATGTGTTGAAAAACTGCATCCGCTGCCCCCATTGTGCAAATCTTTCACAACGTGCATCGGTACGTCGGCCCGACGCATTGCGACGTACATCACACGATGCTAGTGTGAAAGTAGCCTAAACTGCACCCCAGCCCTGATTAACAGCCAACTCAACATTAAGGCCAGCAATCAGTAAGTGCAAGGGTGTGGATTCAACCTCCGATCACTATGCACTGAGAAGTGACTGAAGTTGTGCCGGCGGCACCCTTATGACTGAAAGCCAAGATTCCTTTTTAATATTGTGTTTGTGGGCTTTTTGCAAGTTTTTTTTTAATGCATACCTCTGGCAGGGTGTAATTTTTAGCCATTTGTCCTATTTTTTTTTATAGTAAGAAAAAGCAACAAAACAATTGTATCTTAAAATCTTACCCATATGCAGCATAAAAAAATCTAGCAATTCACATAGAAATTTACTTCAAACAGAAATATGAAATCTGCAAAAGTGCAACTGAGGAGTCGATCACACGAACATATAAATCAGACGAATGCTCTCCGATATTTTATCATATAGCACTCGGACCAATATTATACAATGGGCAGTGCAGTGCATGTGTGTTTTTCCACAATCTAAATCTGTGTGTGGAAAAAATTCCAGCATGCTTAATATTGCTGTGCAAATCTGATGATGCCCACCCTTTCTGGTCTATGGGTTCATATAAACATCGGATATGTGGGTAAGATTTATATAAACCTTATGCCCAATGTTTTTCCTTTTTTATGCAGTGGAAAATGACCTGCGGTTAGTGTTGAGCATTCCGATACCGCAAGTATCGGGTATCGGCCGATATTTGCTGTATCGGAATTCCGATACCGACTTCCGATATTTTTTCAATATCGGAAGTCGGCATCGGAATCGGAAGTTCAAAGTTGATTGACAGCCGAAATGACGTCATCATGATGCGCGGTGTGTGCGCATCATGATGCGCCGTCATTTAGGGCCTTCCGGGGGTCTCTGCCGGCCTGCCGGGGGGCTGTGTGGACTGCCCGGGGTCTGTACCGGCCTGCCGGGGGGCTGTGCCGGCCTGCCGGTGGTCTGTGCACCCTGTGGGGGTCTGTACCGGCCTGCCGGGGGGCTGTGCACGGCCTGCCGGTGGTCTGTGCACCCTGTGGGGGTCTGTACCGGCCTGCCGGGGGGGCTGTGCCGGCCTGCCGTGGGGCTGTGCTGATGTCCGGGGGTCTGTGCAAGCATCGTCCGATGGGACTACAAGTCCCATCTGGCGATGCCTGCTACCATGACAGTGATTGACACATTAGCCAATGATGGGAAAGTAGTAGTCCCATCATCCGGCTAATGTGTTAAATGTAAAAAAAAAATATATATATATATGCTACATACATACTACATACATACTACATGCATGCTACATACATACTACATGCTACATACATACTACATATATACTACATGCATGCTACATACACACTACATGCTACATACATACCACATATATACTACATACATACTACATGCATGCTACATACATACTACATGCTACATACATAATACATATATACTACATGCATGCTACATACATACTACATGCTACATACATACCACATATATACTACATACATATTACATGCATGCTACATGCTACATACATACCACATACATACTACATACATACTACATACATACTACATGCATGCTACATACATACTACATGCATGCTACATACATAACACATATATACTACATGCATGCTACATACATACTACATGCTACATACATACCACATACATACTACATGCATGCTACATACATACTACATGCTACATACATACTACATATATACTACATGCATGCTACATACATACTACATGCTACATACATACCACATATATACTACATACATACTACATGCATGCTACATACATACTACATGCTACATACATACTACATATATACTACATGCATGCTACATACATACTACATGCTACATACATACTACATACATACTACATGCATGCTACATACATACTACATGCTACATACATACTACATATATACTACATGCATGCTACATACATACTACATGCTACATACATACCACATATATACTACATACATACTACATGCATGCTACATACATACTACATGCTACATACATACTACATATATACTACATGCATGCTACATACATACTACATGCTACATACATACCACATATATACTACATACATACTACATGCATGCTACATACATACTACATGCTACATACATACTACATATATACTACATGCATGCTACATACATACTACATGCTACATACATACTACATACATACTACATGCATGCTACATACATACTACATGCTACATACATACTACATATATACTACATGCATGCTACATACATACTACATGCTACATACATACCACATATATACTACATACATACTACATGCATGCTACATACATACTACATGCTACATACATACTACATATATACTACATGCATGCTACATACATACTACATGCTACATACATACCACATATATACTACATACATACTACATGCATGCTACATGCTACATACATACCACATACATACTACATACATACTACATACATACTACATGCATGCTACATAAATACTACATGCTACATACATAACACATATATACTACATGCATGCTACATACATACTACATGCTACATACATACCACATATATACTACATACATACTACATGCATGCTACATGCTACATACATACCACATACATACTACATACATACTACATACATACTACATGCATGCTACATACATACTACATGCTACATACATAACACATATATACTACATGCATGCTACATACATACTACAAGCTACATACATACCACATATATACTACATACATACTACATGCATGCTACATGCTACATACATACCACATACATACTACATACATACTACATGCATGCTACATACATACTACATGCATGCTACATACATAACACATATATACTACATGCATGCTACATACAAACTACATGCTACATACATACCACATACATACTACATGCATGCTACATACATACTACATGCTACATACATACTACATATATACTACATGCATGCTACATACATACTGCATGCTACATACATACTACATACATACTACATACATGCTACATGCATGCTACATTCATACTACATGCTACATACATACCACATATATACTGCATACATACTACATGCATGCTACATACATACTACATGCTACATACATACCACATATATACTACATACATACTACATGCATGCTACATACAATACATACATAGACATACAGTACATATAACATAGAGTAACATACTTACCAATACTTGTCACATTGTTCCCCGAAGCCATTGTCTTTTACGGAATAAATATTAACATAACAAACCACAAAAATACTCACCCATGATCCGAAGCAGTCCACGAGTGTGTCCCATGACGATCTTGGGTAGAGAACTGCAGCATCAGCTGATGCTGCCGTTCTCTACGGGCTGCAGGAATCCAATGACGGAAGGTAGGTATCCTTCCGCACTGTATTCCTCCGACACTTAAAAAAAAAGTCCCTAGTCTCACTTTATGCCATTGCTGCGTGGGAATTTCCCACGCAGCAATGGCATAAAGTGAGACTAGGGACTTTTTTTTTAAGTGTCGGAGGAATACAGTGCGGAAGGATACCTACCTTCCGTCATTGGATTCCTGCAGCCCGTAGAGAACGGCAGCATCAGCTGATGCTGCAGTTCTCTACCCAAGATCGTCGTGGGACACACTCGTGGACTGCTTCGGATCATGGGTGAGTATTTTTGTGGTTTGTTATGTTAATATTTATTCCGTAAAAGACAATGGCTTCGGGGAACAATGTGACAAGTATTGGTAAGTATGTTACTCTATGTTATATGTACTGTATGTCTATGTATGTATTGTATGAATGTATTGTATGTAGCATGCATGTAGTATGTATGTAGTATGTATGTAGTATGTATGTAGCATGTAGTATGTATGTAGCATGCATGTAGTATGTATGTAGCATGCATGTAGTATGTATGTAGCATGCATGTAGTATGTATGTAGTATATATGTAGCATGTAGTATGTATGTAGCATGCATGTAGTATGTATGTAGTATGTATGTAGCATGTAGTATGTATGTAGCATGCATGTAGTATATATGTAGTATGTATGTAGCATGTAGTATGTATGTAGCATGCATGTAGTATGTATGTAGCATGCATGTAGTATGTATGTAGCATGCATGTAGTATGTATGTAGTATATATGTAGCATGTAGTATGTATGTAGCATGCATGTAGTATGCATGTAGTATGTATGTAGCATGTAGTATGTATGTAGCATGCATGTAGTATATATGTAGTATGTATGTAGCATGTAGTATGTATGTAGCATGCATGTAGTATGTATGTAGCATGCATGTAGTATGTATGTAGCATGCATGTAGTATGTATGTAGTATGTATATAGCATGCATGTAGCATGTATGTAGTATGCATGTAGTATATATGTAGTATGTATGTTACATGTAGTATATATGTAGTATGCATGTTGCATGCATGTAGTGTGTAGCATGTATGTAGTATGCATGTAGTATATATGTAGTATGTATGTTACATGTAGTATGCATGTTGCATGCATGTAGTATATATGTTGTATGTATGTTGCATGCATGTAGTATATATGTAGTATGTATGTTGCATGTAGTATATATGTAGTATGAATGTAGCATGTATGTAGTATGCATGTTGCATGTAGTATATATGTAGTATGTATGTTACATGTAGTATGCATGTTGTATGTATGTAGCATGTATGCAGCATGTAATTTTTTTTTTTTTTTACATTCAACACATTAGCCGGATGATGGGACTACTACTGTCCCATCATTGGCTAATGTGTCAATCACTGTCATGGTTGCAGGCATCGCCCGATGGGACTTGTAGTCCCATCGGACGATGCCTGCACAGCCCCCCGGAGCCTGCACAGCCCCCCGGCAGGCCGGCACAGCCCCCCAGCAGGCCGGCACAGCCCCCCGGAGCCTGCACAGCCCCCCGGCAGGCCGGCACAGCCCCCCGGAAGGCCGGCACAGCCCACCGGAGCCTGCACAGACCACCGGCAGGCCGGCACAGCCCCCCGGCAGGCCGGCACAGACCACCAGAGCCTGCACAGACCCCCTGGCAGGCCGGCACAGCCCCCCGAAAGGCCCGTACTGACCCCAGAGAGGCTGTACAAGGCAAAAACAGGGTTTTTCTTATTCCGATACCGGAAGTCCCATAGACTTGAATGGGACTTCCGGTATCGGAATCGGCGATACCGATACTTTTTTTTAAGATCGGCCGATCCATTCCGATCCGATACTTTGAAGTATCGGACGGTATCGCTCAACTCTACCTGCGGTACATTTTTTAAATCCACAACATGTCGATTTCTCTCCACAGTGCAGCACCCCCTTACATCTCCTCCCTCATTTCTGTCTATCAGCCTAGCCGATCACTGCTCTCTGCAAGCGACTTTCGACTAACCTCTCTACTAATCCGTACCTCCCACTCCCGACTCCAAGACTTCTCCCGCTCTACGCCAATCCTCTGGAATGCTCTACCCCAAGAAATTAGGACCAGCCACAACTTGCACAGTTTTAGGTGCTCCCTCAAAACACATTTTTTCAGAGCGGCCTATCATATTCCCTAATCAAAGTCATTTTATGTGTAAGTGTGTGTGTGTAGGGGTATGAAGAAAAAAATGAGGACTAAGAGCACTACACGTGTTTGAAACGCATCCAGTTTTTTCAGACATTCCTTCCCCCAGTATGTACTGGTTCAACAAAGCAGCTTACTTTTTAAATTTGTTCAAATAAAGATTTGTGATTTTATTTCCTGAGCTGGATACCTTTTTCTTCATACCCAAGTACCTGACGTCAAGCAGAGACGTTTCCTTGCTCGGATCAAACTTCTCATGGCTGTGAGGATATCATCACAAGGGTGAGCTGAATTACTTTTTTTTTTCTCTAAGTGTGTGTGTAGCCCATTCACTATCCCCATCTATCTCCCACTCCCTCAAGATGGCTGGACCATCATTATAAATACACACCTGTACTCTGTATCTCCCCCACCTCATTGTAGATTGTAAGCTCTCACGAGCAGGATCATTTATTTTGCTTTAATTATTGTATTATTGTTAACGTTGTTACTTACGACTGTTGTGTTTGAAATTGGTAAACTGTAATTCGCTGTGGAATATGATGGCACTATATGAATAAAGATTATTATGATTATTATTGTTACTAAATACATATGCATTTTATTTCTAGATTTTCCCCATTGACTTCAATTAGATGAGGAAAATTTACAGGGAATAACGCAAAAAGCATATGTGTTTTAGTATGTTTCTGCAGCACAATCACTCCAAAAGTGCCTAAAATTCACACATGACTTTATCATTATACTATATCTTTGCAAAACACAAGCCATAGTGTAAATGCAGTTTCAATGAAAGCGCTCTGTATTGCCATCTAGTGACCATATACATCACTGCAACGATTCCGATTTACAGTATTTTATGCTCTACATCCATTTTAGTACCATTTTTCCTTTCTTCTTTGCAATAAGGCTGAGCATTTATTATGCTTGTTAATACTAAAGAGCAGTTTTGATATGTTTTTGTGGATTGTTAAAATCTCTCGGAAAGAGGGAAGCCCACAATACATAAAACTCTGAACATCCCACTATTACAGTTTGCGAATATAAATGTATGATATCTTCCCTTTGCAACAAAACTTGTGGAAATAAAATGCCAAACTTCAGCTCAGTATATAGCGGTGAACATATTCTTATGAAATTGGGAACTGTTCGGGGTCATTCTCAAAGTTTTCTCCTTGCACGCAGCTTTTATTCTTACTGTATTTTTGGTATTATACGATGTACTGTATGGATACATGTGCTAATTGTTTTAAAGCAGCAGCAGCAGCAGCAGCATGCTATAGGTATCACATCTACAGTCATGGCCAAAAGTTTAGAGAATGACACAAATATTATATTTTCACATGATCTGCTGGCCTCTGGTTTTTATGTGTGTTTGTCAGATGTTTTTATCACATACAGAAATATAATTGCAATCATATTATGAGTAACAAAAGGTTATATTGACAGTTATAATGAATTAATGCAGCAAGTCAATATTTGCAGTGTTGACCCTTCTTCAGGACCTCAGCAATTCTCCCTGGCATGCTCTCAATCAACTTCTGGATCAAATCCTGACTGATAGCAGTCCATTCTTGCAAAATCAATGCTTTTATTTTGTCTGAATTTGAAGGTTTTTGTTTGTCCACCCGTCTCTTGATGATTGACCACAAGTTCTCAATGGGATTAAGATCTGGGGAGTTTCCAGGCCATGGTCCCAAAATCTCTATGTTTTGTTCCCTGAGCCATTTAGTTATCACCTTTGCTTTATGGCAAGGTGCTCCATCATGTTGAAAAAGGCATTGTTGATCGCCAAACTGCTCTTGGACGGTTGGGAGAAGTTGCTCTTGGAGGACATTCTGGTACCATTCTTTATTCATGGCTGTGTTTTTAGGCAAGACTGTGTTTTTAGGCAAGCCCATTCCCTTGGCTGAGAAGCAACCCCACACATGAATGGTTTCAGGATGCTTGACAGTTGGCATGACACAAGACTGGTGGTAGCGCTCACCTGGTCTTCTCCGAATAAGTCGTTCTCCAGATGTCCCAAACAATCGAAAAGGGGATTCATCAGAGAAAATGACTTTACCCCAGTCCTCAGCAGTCCACTCCCTGTACCTCTTGCAGAATATCAGTGTGTCCATGATGTTTTTTCTGGAGAGAAGTGGCTTCTTTGCTGCCCTCCTTGAGACCAGGCCTTGCTCCAATAGTCTCCACCTCACAGTGCGTGCAGATGCACTCACACCTGCCTGCTGCCATTCCTGAGCAAGCTCTGCACTGCTGGTAGCCCGATCCCGCAGCTGAAACACTTTTAAGAGACGGTCCTGGCGCTTGCTGGTCTTTCTTGGGCGCCCTGGAGCCTTTTTGGCAACAAGGGAACCTCTCTCCTTGAAGTTGTCGATGATGCGATAGATTGTTGACTGAGGTGCAATCTTTCTAGCTGCGATACTCTTCCCTGTTAGGCCATTTTTGTGCAGTGCAATGACGACTGCACGTGTTTCTTTAGAGATAACCGTGGTTAACAGAAGAGAAACAATGATGCCAAGCACCAGCCTCCTTTTAAAGTGTCCAGTGGTGTCATTCTTACTTAATCATGACAGATTGATCTCCAGCCCTGTCCTCATCAACACCCACACCTGTGTTAATGGAGCAATCACTGAAACGATGTTAGCTGGTCCTTTTAAGGCATGGCTGCAATGATGTTGAAATGTGTTTTGGGGGATAAAGTTCATTTTCTAGGCAAATATTGACTTTGCAAGTAATTGCTGTTAAGCTGATCACTCTTTATAACATTCTGGAGTATATGCAAATTGCCATTAGAAAAAATGAAGCAGTAGACTTTGTAAAAATTAATATTTGTGTCATTCTCTAAACTTTTGACCATGACTGTATAGTTACAAGTGAGAAAAATGTGATTGACAGCAAATATTTAAAATTATGATGAGAAGATCAATCTTCAAGTTGAATTTCAATGAAATTCCCAAGTTCTCAAGTTCCTGCGAATTTAAACACTTTGCAATTTTATTCGAAAGGATCACAAAATATAAAAAAATGTCTGGCACCATGTCACTCATTACTGAACCCTCAGGAAGCAGCTAATGATTTCCGCTCGGGCTTCCCTTTAATGTCCTACAGCTATGGAATCACATGGTGTAGCACAGCCAATCTGGGGGATCACAACACCTTATATAAAAAACTAATCTAGCAGCCATAAAAGGGGATTATAGGCTATTGTCAGGACTTTAGAGCCTAGTATTTGGGATAGGTAAACAACCTGATTCATTGCTAAATAATCAACAGACATTCTGGCAACAGAAAAACTGCAGTATAATAGGAGTATGTAACTTTTTTGTGCCAGACGATAATCTCTCTCTCACTAACTTTCTCTCACTATCTCTCTTTCCCTGCTTCTCCTTTCCCTCTTTTTGTCCTCTCCTCTCTCTCTCTTTAACCCCTCTTCTCTCTCTTTATCCTCTCCTCTCTATCTCTCTTTCCCTCTCCTTTCCCTCTCTCTCTCTTTCCCCTTCTCTGACCTCTTTTCCATTTTCTTCCCTATCTTTCCCTTTATTTTCTTGTCCCTCTTTTGCCTTTCTCTTCACTCTCTTTTCTTTCTCTTTCTATCTTTCCCTCACTTACCCTTTCTTTTCCCTCTTTTCCCTTTCTTTTCATTCTCTTTTTTTTCTCTCCCTTTCCTTTCTTCCCTCTCTTCTACCTCTCTTTTCCATCTTTTCCCTTTCTTTTACCTCTCTCTTTCTCTTTACCTCCCTCTCTGTCCCTCTTTTTTCACTATATCTCCCTCTCTCCTTCAAATTTAATTTTCAAAAGATCTGCTCATCTCTATCTTGAATATGCCATCAATATCTGATCAGTGTGGTCTTGATGTCTAGTGCTTTTCAGAAGAAAGTGGGAGTGATGTCATAACATGAACTGGGGACTGTTTGTTGTGAGGTAGAATGGTATTATGCACTGCAGTCAGGCACTGTAATGTGCCCCAATATAGGGCATTAGTCAATGGTTGATTATGTACCTCAGTGAACTTACATTATCCTTTTAACATTAACCCCTTAATGACAGGAGCTTTTTTGGGTTTTGCGTTTTCATTTTTCGCTCCCCTTCTTCCCAGAGCCATAACTTTTTATTTGTCCGTCAATATGGCCATGTGGGGCTTACTTTTGGTGGGACAAGTTGTAGTTTTGAATGACACCATTGGTTTTACCATGTCGTGTAACAAAAAACAGGAAAAAAATTCCAAGTGTGGTGAAATTGCAAAAAAGTGCAATCCTACACTTTTTGTTTGGCATTTTTGCTAGGTTCACTAAATGCTGAAACTGACCTGCCATTATGATTCTCCAAGTCATTATGAGTTCATAGACACCAAACATGTATAGATTCTTTTTCATCCAAGTGGTGAAAAAAATTGCAAAGTTTGCTTAAAAAAAATAATTGCGCCATTTTCCGAGGCATGTAGCGTCTCCATTTTTCGTGATCTTGAGTTGGGTGAGGGCTTATTTTTTGCATGCCGAGCTGACGTTTTTCGTAATACTACGGTTGTGCAGATAGGATATTTTGATCACTCGTTATTGCATTTTAATGCAATGTCATGGCGACCAAAAAATGTAATTCTGGCATTTGGACTTTTTTCTCGCTACGCCGTTTAGCGATCAGATTAATCCTTTTTTATTGATAGATTGGGCAATTCTGAACACGGCGATGCCAAATATGTCTGTTTGATTATTTTTATTGTTTTATTTTGAATGGGGCTAATGGGGGTGATTTGAACTTTTATGGGGTTTTTTCATATTTTTAAGAACATTTTTTATTTTTACTTTTGGCATGTTTCAATAGCCTCCATAGGAGGCTAGAAGCTGCCACAACTCGATTGCCTCTGCTACATAGAGGTGATGCTCAGATCGCCTCTGTGTAGCAGATTACTTCATTGCTATGAGCGCTGACCACTGGGTGAAGCTCATAGGAATCCGGCATCAACAACCATAGAGGTCTAAAGGAGACCTCTGGTTGTCATGCTGACGAACCGATGACACCCGATCATGTGACGGGGGTCACCAGTGAGCGCATTTCCAGCCTGATTGCTGGGAACGCTTGTTAAATGCCGCTGTCAGAGCTTGACAGCGGCATTTAACTAGCTAATAGCCACGGGCGGATCGCGATTCTGCCCGCGGCTATTGCAGGAACTTGTCAGCTGTTTAAAACAGCTGACATATCCCAGCTTTGAGGTGGGTTCACCGCCGGAGCCCACATCAAAGCAAGGGTACTGCCATTGGACGTACTATTCCGGTTTATGGCAGTAAGGGATAAATTCTTGCTGTTACACAGCATTTATATCCTTACCAATCAGGCATTAATTAAATATCACAGCACTGACTTTGATTGCAAATTTTTTTTTTTTAGGTTTTTTCCATAGTTAATTCCATTCAGCCATTCTTCGTGATCTGTGTCATCTATCTCTATTTTTCAGAACTGACAAAATAGCTCTCATAGGAATCAAGCTTCCCCAGCTTCCTGAACGACACTTCTGCATATCTGGACAGTGAAAAGGGAATGTATTAAGACTTAATGGAAAAGCTTGCTGAAGAAGCGTTAGTGCCACAGGTGCTGGGAGGCGCGGTGTAGAGGTACCACTAAGCCCTCTATTTTATTTAGGCGCAAGGTTAGGGCAGCTAAATATTGGCTGCACATTTCACCTACAAAAAAATGATTCTAGTACTTCTAAAATTAAAAAAAGAAAACATATTCTAGTTTATTTCCTTGACCGTAGGATTTGAAAACCATATTTCTATAAATAGCAGGAACTATACAGCCTTTATATTTAGAAAGGGAATTTATCAAAATCTAATTAATCCCATGCACAATCCTACGAATGGGGATTCTGTTTTCCGCTAATGTGCTGCATGCATTAATTGCACATCAGATGGTGCCACCCACTAGTGTGAAGACTCCAATTTATGTACAAATCAATTACCCATGCAAATTATCAAAGTCTCAATCATTTCATTACTATAAGGCACTTGGTGGAACGATAAGAAAACAGATTTAAAGGGCAACAGCATTAGCGCAGCAGTCCATGATAGACTCACCTCTCAGTGAGGCTACAGCTGCTCAGAATTTTCACGGCAGAAGGTTGCCAGCAATTAGTTTACAGCTGAAAAACAGTAATTTAGGTTTGGATCCATGGATATTATGAAAAGCTAGGAGAGCCCTTAGCCAGAGAAGTTACCGTAGTTACATTAGTGAGTAAGGCATAGTTACAAAATAAATACTTTACTGATTTGAATTACAATTTCAATCTAACGTTCTCTTTATTTATCTGTCTCATTTAAAAAAAACAGTTAAATATGCAAAACGTAGGGGTCCTTTATTGCCATAAATCTATGCAACATTCCAGCTACAGAAAAATAATCTATCAAGCTATTTATTGATATATCTTTCAAGAGGTAGAAAAATAAAAGCAACACTTTTAAAAAAAAAATAGTTATGGTGTTCTGTGCAAGAAGAACAGGAGAATTTAATGACTTTAGTCAGAGAGTATGTCAATGATGAGACACTGGACTTATTTGTATAGTATACACGTGTGGGGTATATAGAGCACTGAGGTGCAAGTGATATCTAAGAAGCAAAAAGTTCCAGCTTACCCGTGATTGCATTGCAATGTCTTCAGGAGCATGGACCCTCTGTGTCCAAGCGTGAACAATCCAGAGAAAAGAGAAATGTCCAGCTCGACTGATTCCGTGAATAATAATAATAATCTTTTTTTTATATAGCGCTAACATATTCCGCAGCGCTTTACAGTTTGCACACACATTATCATCACTGTCCCCGATGGGGCTCACAATCTAAATTCCCTATTAGTATGTCTTTAGAATGTGGGAGGAAACCGGAGTAGCCGGAGGAAACCCACGCAAACACGGGGAGAACATACAAACTCCTTGCAGATGTTGTCCTTGGTGGGATTCGAACCCAGGACCCCAGCGCTGCAAGGCTGCAGCGCTAGCCACTGAGCCTGATTCCGTGAATAATAATAATAATAATCTTTATTTTTATATAGCGCTAACATATTCCGCAGCGCTTTACAGTTTGCACACACATTATCATCACTGTCCCCGATGGGGCTCACAATCTAAATACCCTATCAGTATGTCTTTAGAATGTGGGAGGAAACCGGAGTACCCGGAGGAAACCCACGGAAACACGGGGAGAACATACAAACTCCTTGCAGATGTTGTCCTTGGTGGGATTCGAACCCAGGGTGAAGATCAAGTTTTGTTCACACAAATTATTACATAGAGGATAAAATCTTCAGTACAATAAATGACAGAGATTGATATCAACACATTTCTGGAGACCAAGCTCCCTTAATATTGATATCTACCACCTTATGGTCACTGTATGGTTGTAATATTGATCTTGATATAGTGTTTTTAGTTACTGATCTATTTGGTATTATTTGTTCATTATATGGTAGTATTATTTGATATATTATCTCCAATAATGAATATAAATAACAACTTCCTCTGTATAGTGAAAAAATAATGCCTATGTTAATGTATTTGCTTTTTGTCCAGTGGTATCAATAGTAGTATTAATATCAAACACATCAAATAAAATGTAAATTAAATATTCTCTCAGTTCTGTGAGATTCCTGGTTCGTCTTGCATGCACTTCTATTTTTAGGTCTAGCCACAGATTTCAATTATGTTCAGATTAGGGGACTGTGAGGGCCATTGTAAAACCTTCAGATTACGCCTTTTGAGGTAGTGTATTGTGGATTTTGATGCATGTTTAGAATCATTATCCATTTGCAGATACCATCATCTTTTCAACTTCAGCTTTTTTACAGATGGTGTTATGTTTGCATCAAGAATTTGTTGAAATTTGTAGAAATTTATTTAAATACATTCTTAACTCTACCTGTGAGATGTGCTCCGTGCCATTGGCAGCAACACAACCCCAAAGCATGATTGATCCACCCCATGTGTAATGGTTGGTAGATGTTCTTTTCCTGAAATTCTGTACCCTTTTTTCTCCTTTCCTTTCTTTGATCATTGTGGCCAAAGATTTCTTTTAACCTCATTGGTCTGCAGTAGTTGTTTCCAAAATCCATCAGGCTTGTTTAGATATTCTTTTGCATACTTCTGACTCTGAATTTTATGATGGATGCTGGAAAGGTTTTAATCTGATCACTCTTACATAAAGTCCGTATTTGCACAAGTGTGTCTGAACAATAGAACTATGTAACACAACTCCAGAGTCTGCTAGATCTTTCTAAAGGTCTTTTGCAGTCAAGTAGGGGTTTGACTCCCTAGAAATCTTATGAGCAGCTCTCACTGAAATTTTTTCTTGGTGTTCAGCCACTGAGCAAGGACGTACACTGTGGGCAACGAGATGACATGTGCAGCGTCGAGAGAGAGTTTTCGCGCACTTTAAAAAAGCGGTCCGGCATGTAGGTGTGTTTACTGTCCTCCACTCCATGCTGACTTTGCTTCCCCATTGACTTGCATTGGGTTTCGTGTTTCAGTCGGACCTTTGACTTTTCAAGATAGTCGGCCGATTTCTTTCGACTCGACTTTTGAGAAAGTCTTGAAACCCAACTCGACCCTAAAGAAGGCAAAGTCGCTCATCTCTAACCTTCAATGTTGCTGTTAAATGCCATTTCTTAACTACATTTCAAAAGTCAAACGGCGCTCCTTCCCTTCTGAGCTCTGCCATGCGCCAAAACAGTGGTTCCCCCAACATATCAGGTACCAGTATACAGGACATATTGCACAATAACTTTTTCAGTCCAATTTCTCCTGTTATCCTTGGTAAAATAAAAAAAATTGGACCGAAAGCAATTTTTTTGCGAAAAAAAGTTAAATGTTCATTTTTTTAAACATTCAAAAAATTCCTGTGAAGCACCTGAAGAGTTAATAAACTTCTTGAATGTGGTTTTGAGTGTCGTCAGGGGTGCAGTTTTTAGAATGGTGTCACTTTTGCGTATTTTCTATCATATAGACCCCTCAAAGTTTCTTCAAATGTGATGTGGTCCCTAAAAAAATGGTGTTATAAAAATGAGAAATCGCTGGTCAAATTTTAACCCTTATAACTTCCTAACAAAAAAAATTTTGGTTATAAAATTGTGCTGATGTAAAGTAAACATGTGGTAAATGTTACTTATTAAGTTTTTTGTGTACCATATCTCTGTGATTTAAGGGCACAAAAATTAAAAGTTGGAAAATTGTGAAATTTTCACCAAATTTCCATTTTTTTTCACAAATAATCACAAGTTATATCAATGAAATTTTACCACTACCATAAAGTATAATATGTCATGAGAAAACAGTGTCAGAATCACCTGGATCCATGGAAGGGTTTCAGTGTTATTACCTCATAAAGGGACAGTGGTCAGAATTATAAAAATTAGCCCTGTCATTAACTTGCAAACCACCCTTTGGGATTAAGGGGTTAGAAGACCCTTTATTATACTATACAAAGGGATGAGTGAGTAGTGATATACTCAGACTCGATGTACTCGTTACGAGTAGCTCCTAATACTCGGATACTCATAACGAGTAGTCAGTCCAATGTAAGCCTATGTAAGCCTAACTGGCTTAGTGATCGGACCCAAAGAGTGGTCGTAAATGGCTGCACATCCAGTTGGAAGAATGTCTCAAGTGGGGTACCACAGGGCTCTGTCCTGGGCCCTGTATTGTTCAACATCTTTATCAACGATTTAGATGAAGGAATTGAGGGTAAACTGATTAAATTTGCTGATGACACAAAGCTAGGAGGGATAGCTAATACTAGAGAAGAGAGAGGATTCAAAAAGATTTAAATAAACTGGAGAAGTGGGCAGCAACTAACAGAATGGTTTTTAACAGGGAGAAATGAAAAGTACTACATCTGGGCAATAAAAATGAAAAAAGCATATATAGAATGGGAGGAATAGGGCTAAGTGACAGCACATGTGAAAAAGACTTGGGTATACTAATAGATCACAGACTGAATATGAGTCAACAGTGTGATGCAGCAGCAAAAAAGGCAAATGCAATTCTAGGATGTATTAACAGAAGCATACAGTCTAGATCACGTGAAGTCATTATTTCCCTCTACTCCTCTTTGGTCAGACCTCATCTGGAATATTGTGTCCAGTTTTGGGCACCACATTTTAAAAAAGACATCAACAAACTGGAGCAAGTTCAGAAAAGAGCGACCAGAATGGTGACCGGTCTGCAAACCCTGTCTTATGAGGAAAGGTTGCAGGATTTGGGAATGTTTAGTTTGCAAAAGAGAAGACTGAGAGGAGACTTAATAGCTGTCTACAAATATCTAAAAGGCTGTCACATTGTAGAAGGATCAACTTTATTCTCATTTGCACAAGGAAAGACTAGAAGCAATGGGATGAAACTGAATGGGAGGAGACACAGATTAGATATTAGAAAAAACTTTTTGACAGTTAGAGTGATCAATGAGTGGAACAGGCTGCCACGAGAAGTGGTGAGTTCTCCTTCAATGGAAGTCTTCAAACAGAGGCTGGACAGACATCTGACTGGGATGATTTAGCGAATCCTGCTTTAAGCAGGGGGTTGGACCAGATGGCCCAGGAGGTCCCTTCCAACTCTACGATTCTATGATTTCTATGATTTCTATGATTTCTATGAAATGCGAGTAATGGGCTGTGTGTGTGTGTGGGCAGTGGACTGTGCTGGGACTGTGCCAGGCTGTGCGGGACTGTGCTGGGCTGTGCGGGGACTGTGCCGGGCTGTGTGGGACTGTGCCAGGCTGTGCGGGACTTTGCTGAGCTGTGCGGGGACTGTGCTGGGACTGGCCGGGCTCCATGGGGACTGTGGGGACTGTGCTGGGCTGTGCGGGGACTGTGCAGGCTGTGCCAAATATTGCGAGGCGAGTAGTGAAATTTACTCACCAGGATTCGAGTACGGCAAGTGCCGCATTACTCGTTGAGTACCGAATCCTAGTGAGTATACTCGCTCACCCATAACCATACACAGGAAAGATATATATCTTTGTACCGTGTTAGCCAGTAGATAGAAAAATATTCAGAATTGAGAGTCCTCAGTGGTTGAAACCTTTTAATGGCTAACTGAAAAGATGGTAACACATTGCAAGCTTTCGAGACTACTCAGGTCTCTTCATCAGGCATTGACTATTACAAAATCTGAAGAGTCACATATTTATGCACAACACAGCGCAGAAAAAATGCAATAGATAAGGCTAGATTCAGAATAGCGCATTTTACATGCAGCGCACGGCACTGCTAAGCCCCGCCCCCTGCCCGCCCCATCCGGTCATCTCATCCTACTATTGCACACGGCTGCATGCGATCTGCGCACCCTATCTTTAGCATAGGGTGTGCAGACTGTGTGCTGGCCATGCTCTAGTAGGAATTTTTCATGCGTTGAGCACTTTTGAAGGTGCGCCGAGCGCACCAAAATGCAACATGGTGTGTTCGGCGCATACCGGTGCACCTTCAAAAGTACGCAGCGCATGCAAAAATCCGTGTGCGATAGTAGGATGAAATGACCAGACAGGGCGAGCAGGGGGCGGGGCTTAGCGGTGCCGTGCGCTGCATGTAAAATGCGCTAGTCTGAAGCTAGCCTAAGACAAGTGATGTGAAGCAGCACTATCTTTATGGGAGAGGGAGAAACATACTGTAAATATTGGACCAGTTCATACATAAGGAGTCTGGATGTTTTATTGTCCTCTGATTGGGGTCTCCTAATGTGTCTCCTAATGTGTTGTGATGCTGTGATGCTCCCACAAGGTCTTAGGAGCAAATTCCTTAATTGATGTAAAAAGACATAAATCCATGCGACACATTCATTCCAGCATTGAGAGTGTCAAAGGTCATCATGAGCTTATACTCACAGACTCTTCTCTCTCTCTGAGATGTGAAGTTACTTTTCAATACCAATAATTTCATATCCATGGTGTTGTGATCAGGCATACAAAGTGTTTTGCCACAGGTAGAGCCATTCTTTTTTTTCTTATTGCGTGATGATGAGAATTCATAATTGTTCTAAGCTTTTGCCCTGTCTCCCCCACATACAGACCCCCAGTTGGACAGTTAGTACAAATAATTAAGTACACCACATTGGATCCTAAACTGGACTATTACAAGGAACTAAACAAATTGGTATCTTGTCTGCCTGACCAGTCCATAAGAGCTGGCGATGACCTGATACCAGAGAGTCCAAGAATAGGAACATTCTACATGCTTCCCAAAATCCACAAATCTGGAAATCCAGGAAGACCAATTATTTCATGTGTGGGCACCCTTACTGAGCAGGTATCTGGATGGGCAGAGGGTATTCTTAAACCACTGGTAAAGGATACACCCAGCTACATTCAGGACACAACTGACCTATTGAATAAACTAGCAGCAATAGGTCCTCTACCAGAAGGAACCATCCTGGCCACCATGGATGTGGAATCTTTGTACACTAATATCCCACAACAGGATGGATTAAATGCCTGCAAATTCTTCATGGAAAACACAGGGACTGATGCTGATGCTGTGGTGAAACTTATAAAAGTCATCCTCACCACAATTACTTTGAATTTGACAACAAGATCTACTGTATCTACAGGAGACTGGCACAGCTATGGGAAGTAAAATGGCTCCACAATATGCAAATCTTTTCATGGCCAAGCTTGAAAGCGACTTTTTGTCTTCATGCCCCATCAGGTCTCTGGCCTACTACCGCTTAATTGATGATATTTTAATCATCTGGACGGAGTCTGAGCAACAGATAAAGATGTTCCATGAACAGTTTAATCATTTTCATCCCACCATCAGCTTACAGGCCCCGTTACATTTTTCGATGCACCAGCGATCCCAACCACGATAAGACCTGGTCAGGATCGCTGGTGCATTGCTAAATAGTCGCTAGTGAGCTGTCAAACAGGCAGATCCCACTAGCGGTGCAGCAGCGGTTGGCGGTCGTACTCACCTGTCAGACGCGGCGAGTGTGACCATCTTCCACCCGCGTCCATGGCTCGCTCGTCGGCGCCATCAGGAAGCCGACGACGAGAAATGGACCAGGCCGATCTTGCACGATCACCGATAACCAGCGGGGGAGCTGATCGGAGGTGAGTATCACATGTAGCGATATCGCTAGTGATATCGCTGCTGCGTCACAAAATCGGTGACGCTTTAGCGATATTGCTAGCGATATCGCTATGTGTAACAGGCCCTTAACACTCAACTACTCCAGCACTGAGATTAACTTTTTGGACACCATCTTTAAGCTAAAAAACAATAAAATAGAGACATCCCTGTATCAGAAGCCAATTGACCGTCCAACATACCTTAAATGGGACAGTTTCCATCCAAAACACATAAAGAACTCTATTATCTATAATCAAGCCATGAGATACAATCGTATATGTTCCAAACCCATGGATAGAGATGAACACCTTGGTCACCTCAAAAAGACCTTATTGAATCAGGACTACCATTCAAGAACAATTGAAAATCAAATTACAAGAGCCACCAGAATGTCAAGGAATCACCTGCTACATTAGAAAGCTAAAGAAGAAAATAACCGGGTGCCTCTAGTGGTCACCTACAATCCAAATCTGGAAGTGCTATGGGGAGCTGCACAGAAAATACAACCTTTACTACAAAAAGATTCCCTGTTATGATTGGGTCACTGAGGAGGAGAGCAAGCCGAAGCTAAGCCACAGAAAACCAGAGAGGTTGGTAACTAAGCAGATTGCAGACCCCTCATCCTATCCACACAACTAGCAGTAGCCGTGGAGCATACCTACAATGATCCTAGACGCCTCGGCACAGCCAGAGAGCTAACTAAGCCTAAAGCAAGAAAGGGGAAATCTAAACTGCTCCAGAGCAGACCCCAAAGGAATAGATAGCCCCCAAACATATATTGTCGGTGAGACAAGATGAAAACACAAACGCAGGCAGGAAAATAGACTGAGCAAATGATGGGGCCCACACTGACTAGATAGGACAGGAAAGGAAGGACACTGTCTGCAATCACGCAAAAAACCCTGTAAAAATTCCAATATGTCTGATGCAAAAAACACTGAAGTCGCTTGACTTTGCCCACTATATCAGCACTCTGGTATATTCTGAAAGCAGAGCAAAAAGAGGCCAATCTAATAAGGGACAAAAACAAACTGGCATGGACAGTAACATATGGAGGGTGATTCAGCACAGCCCCAGCTGGAGCTGGCTGACCCACACAAAACTGAGATAGACAAAACCAGATCAAATGCAAACAAAATAGCAAATGAACACTTAGCTGAACATGCAGGGACTGAGCTGGAAACATCAGACCTCAGGAGGCAAGAATAAAATCACCAGCAGGGATAGAGGGAGTCGGCTGTCTTAAATCCCAATCTGAAACCCCAGATCTCCAATCGTTGTCCTCATTATCAGGTGGCAAGCCTCTGTTAATCAGATCAGCTCCATTACCTCCAGTAACCACCAGAGGGAGCCCAGAAAGAGAACTCGCAACCCCTCTGTCAATCTGACCAGCTCCACTACCTTCAGTAATAACCAGAGGGAGGGCAGAAAGCGAATTCACAACAATGTCTGATTACAATCCATTTTTCCAAACCCCCCACTACTGTGCTTTAGGCAGCCCCCAAATCTAAGAAGCATCATTGTCAGAAGCTCCCTGTCCTCTCCAACAGCTGCAGGAACCTTTCCTTGCAACCAGAAAAAATTTAAAACCTGTCCATTTATAATGACCACGGACAAGATAAAGATCCCCAATTCACATCAGGACTACAAGATCCCAGGTACTTTCAGCTGCATCACATCTAATGTGGTGTACTTAATTATTCGTACTAAATTTCCAACTGGTGGTCTGTATGTTGGGGAGACAAGGCAAAAGCTTAGAACAAGGATGAATTCTCATTGTCACACAATAAGAGAAAAAAGAATGGATCTACCTGTGGCAAAACATTTTTGTATGCCTGATCACAGCACCATGGATATGAAATTACTGGTATTGAAAAGTAACTTCAAATATCAGAGAGAGAGAAGAGTCTGTGAGTACAAGCTCATGATGACCATTGACACTCTCAATGCTGGAATGAATGTGTTGCATGGATTTATGTGTTTTCACATCAATTAAGGAATTTGCTCCTAAGACCTTGTGGGAGCATCACAACACAGAACAAGACCCCAATCAGAGGACAATAAAACATCCAGACTCCTTATGTATGAACTGGTCCAATATTTATGCTTCTCCCTCTCCCATAATGATAGTTCTGCTTCACATCACTTGTCTTATCTATTGCATTTTTTATGTACTGTGTTGTGCATAAATATGTGACTCTTCAGATTTTGTAATAGTCAATGCCTGATGAAGAGACCTGAGTAGTCTTGAAAGCTTGCAATGTGTTACCATCTTTTCAGTTAGCCATTAAAAAGTATCAAGCACTGAGGACTCTCAATTCTGAATATTTTTCTAACCATACACACTAAAGGTTACAAAGAGCCTTCCTTGAGTAGGGGAGCCATTGATCAGTTCAAGAGGGTTTGTCTATCTTCATGGCTAGGCAGGATTTCTCATTATCTGTCTGTCTGTCTGTCTGTCTGTCTCATTCAAAATAACTAAAATGACGTATATAGTTCTGTACTTATTTTTGCATTCTGTGCAAGCTGGGGTGTGGCCTCCCTCTCCTGAGCTAGAAATTGTATTTAAAGGCTTCCCCTGACTGGTGTCCAGTGGTCAGGACCTGGTCCTTATCTGCCCTTATTCACACAGACGTTGACTTTGATACATGATAAGGTTATTAATACTAGACAGTGTAGAACCGCCCCGACCACAGAGTCACCTTGTCGATGGTGGGATGGCTTTCATGCTATGTTTGATCAAATACAGTATTACTAAGAACTCTGTATGATTTAAATACACTTTTGCTTTTTACTTATTTAATTATAGCAGGGTTTTTTCATTTTGTCTTTTGTAGGTTTTGTATGCTTTTTGGCCATGTGAACATGCATTTATATGCTGCATGTGTACCAACTCAAACCAAGCTCAATTTTTGTGCTTTTTCTTTGTATTTTTGCATTCTGTGCAAGCTGGGGTTTGGCCTCCCTCTCCTGAGCTGGAAATTGTGTTTAAAGGCTTCCCCTGATTGGTGTCCAGTGGTTGGGACCCGGTCCTTGCCTGCCCTTATTGCCCTTATTCACACAGATGTCAACGTTGACACATGATAAGGTTACTAATACTCGACAGTGTAGGACCGCCCTGACCAAAGAGTCACCTTGTCGATGGTGGGACGGCTTTTATGCTCTGTTTGATCAAATACAGTATTACTAAGAACTCTGTATGATTTAAATACACTTTTGCTTTTTACTTATTTAATTATAGCAGGGTTTTTTTTTCATTTTGTCTTTTGTAGGTTTTGTATGCTTTTTGGCCATGTGAACATGCATTTATATGCTGCATCTGTACCAACTCAAACCAAGCTCAATTTTTGTGTTTTTTCTTTGTATTTTTGCATTCTGTGCAAGCTGGGGTTTGGCCTCCCTCTCCTGAGCTGGAAATTGTGTTTAAAGGCTTCCCCTGATTGGTGTCCAGTGGTTGGGACCCGGTCCTTGCCTGCCCTTATTGCCCTTATTTACACAGATGTCAACGTTGACACATGATAAGGTTACTAATACTAGACAGTGTAGGACCGCCCTGACCACAGAGTCACCTTGTCGATGGTGGGATGGCTTTTATGCTCTGTTTGATCAAATACAGTATTACTAAGAACTGTGTATGATTTAAATACACTTTTGCTTTTTACTTATTTAATTATAGCAGGGTTTTTTTTTCATTTTGTCTTTTGTAGGTTTTGTATGCTTTTTGGCCATGTGAACATGCATTTATATCCTGCATGTGTACCAACTCAAACCAAGCTCAATTTGTGTGTTTTTTCTTTGTATTTTTGCATTCTGTGCAAGCTGGGGTTCGGCCTCCCTCTCCTGAGCTGGAAATTGTGTTTAAAGGCTTCCTCTGATTGGTGTCCAGTGGTTGGGACCCGGTCCTTGTCTGCCCTTATTCACACAGATGTCAACGTTGACACATGATAAGGTTACTAATACTCGACAGTGTAGGACCGCCCCGACCACAGAGTCACCTTGTCCATGGTGGGACGGCTTTTATGCTATGTTTGATCAAATACAGTATTACTAAGAACTCTGTATGATTTAAATACACTTTTGATTTTTACTTATTTAATTATAGCAGGGTTTTTTTTTCATTTTGTCTTTTGTAGGTTTTGTATGCTTTTTGGCCATGTGAACATGCATTTATGTGCTGCATCTGTACCAACTCAAACCAAGCTCAATTTTTGTGTTTTTTTCATGGTTTTTTAGAGACATAGCATAATACAGGGTCCATCAGTGATGTACGAAAGAATAAGCAGCCAAGTGTTCAAACACTTGTCGAGATCTCTTCACCTTAAGCCATAGGGCCACATTTGTAAGGGATAAAAAAGCATCTAATATGTAACATTGAACCATACAGAGGGTCTACTAGATAGACACTTTAGTCAAGGTTATATTCTGGATTTCCTGCCATTCATATGTTCTGCAAGTCAACAGCAGTGTGTGGCTTCATAAGTTAGCTAATTTTAAAAAATTACCTTTGTTGAATATTTTGTAAATGGAGGCCATTATAACTGGAAGGGCCACTGTATTCAGGAAACCCAATAACATTCATGTTTATTTCAGTGCAAATTTTGATAGAGTCAATAATACAATTCCATGTTACTGTGAATTATTACTTATTATTTGTCTATTAGGATTATTATCTATTAAATATGATCAAGTTATCTGAAAATGTAGTGACCATTTAAAGATGAACCTGATATAATGATTAAGACGTGTAAATGTATAATTTCTAATAAATATAATGATTATGATTTGGGAAAAATGTTCATGAAGGACTGAAAGATGTCCGTTTAGGATGAGGGTGTAGGGTATAGTAAATATTCTTTTTTTTGTAATATTTAAAACACTGCTATAGCCATAAAGCCTTCATACTAATTTATAGAATCCAGCTAACAATTTGTTGTGGTGAGAATAACTCTAAAGTATCTGCTGCCAGTCATTCATTCCATTTTACAGCAGTACATGGATTAATTTCCATAGGAATAGAACTAATTACAATATTGCTAATTACTTATTGTATTAAAATATAAAGATATTTCTTTTTTGGGATTTGATTAATCTTAATGTTTCCATGAAGAGAAAAATGAGAAATGTTTGAGATTTAGTTATTAAAAAAATTAAATATTGACAGAGCCCATTTCTGCACTGCAATATAGATTTTAACAGCCCCAGGTCAATGAGTTGAAAATTCATGCTATTATTTTGCTTAATAATTTCATTAAAAATTGCATAATCTCATAAGGTCAGCCCCTTTAGAGCATCTAATCATTACTCTCAGAGCACAGAGAATACTGATGTACCATGCCCATAACACTATGGAACTGTTAAAGATATCTTAATGGTCTGTATGTTGGTATATTGCCATTCTCTTACTTGAAAAACCTAAACAGTATTACGATAATTTAAGAATATGTGATAAGATAAATAAGGGCATGTTTCCACGGTCAGCATTAGCAGCACTTTGGGTACAGCTCCGGCCAAAGCGTTGCCGGCTTTTGTATGCGCGGTGATTCCGCATGTGTTCATAGAACCATGCGGAATCAACGCATCCTATACATTGGACAGTGATATTTATCTTGCAGAGACTGAGCCTCTACGCAAGATAAATAGACATGTTGCGGTCTGGAAAGATGCGCCGCATGCCCGGTTACACAGGGATGCCGGAGGTGTCCCTGCATGCATAGTGGAGATGGGATTTCATAAAATCCCCTCCACTATGTTGTAACATCTGGCCGCTGCAGATTGGACGCTGTGGCTGTATACAGCATCCAATCCTCAGCCCTTACTGGCCGTGGAAACATACCCTTAGAATGTTCTTGGTTTGATAGTTTCCTCAGTATTGACCTTCATGATTAATTCATGCTCTGCTTGAGAAATTAGTAGTGTTGATGAAATGTTGCTTTAAATCATAAAGATATAAATTCTTTTACTCAAAAAATGTTTGCTTCTTTAAGAAGTCTCAATATCACTAATGGTTACATATGAAAGTTTTTTACGTTGGAAACCTTTGAAATTTAACACATATTTATAAATCCTCTCCATTTTCAAGAACAGAGGGATTTTTAATTTCATTGTTTAATGCTCATTATCTAGATCACTGGCAACAACCACAGTCTACCACAACCAAGCATGTGCAGTGCCTATAAGCTCTTTTCAATAGAACTTGTAAGCACTAATCTAACGCTGTTCAGATTGCTGAACTGCATAATCTGATGCTGCTTCACCATTGTAAAATGCACACTTAGGACCAGAGGTGCAATAAAGCTGCTGTTCATCAAAACTAATTCTTCGAGAGCACATTGCCACCAGCAGCCAAGAGGCCATGAGGCTAGGGAGCAGAACATTCCTGAAGATAAAATATGGGAGCAACACTTCAACTATTATAATCCTGCTTTTTATTTTTGACTATTCACTATAACTCACCTCCAAAATGAATATTGTTTTTAATTTCATCTATAAGTGACTTCTCAGTAAATCATTGTTTGCCTCAGGTAGGGGTGGGAAACTTCAGGCCCACGGGCAGTTTACAGCCCTTGATGACCTTTTATCCAACCCCCAGGCAGATTCTCTGGGAATGCAGTGCTTACGCCAGCAGCTATATTTTGACCCAACCCATTAATTTCTTCTTGTTCTGAGACCACGCGCAAGGAATGTTCACTACTGAATTTTGAAAAAAGTGCAATGGAAGATTACTTCCCGATGCAAGTATTAGTGTCAGGACATACTTTGTGGGCAGGGTTAGCGCACAATTTGTGCGGCCCCCAAAGGATTATATAAATATCCAAATGGCTTTTGGCAGAAAACAGATTCCCCACCCCTGGTCTAAGGAAAGGTAGAGTGACCATATAAGTACTAAAATTTGGTCAGTCTGTAGCATCTACCTGTGTCTAAGAGCTTACTTCTTACATTTATATCTTGAGCCCATATATATATAATAGTATCTAGTATTTAAGATGAAATGTGAGTAAATCTGCTGAAATTCCAATGATACATATTGTTAGGGTTGGCGGATTGCACTAAATAAAAATAAAAAAAAAAGTGCAATAGCAACCCGGGTTCCACCGTGCAGAGATGTATAACTGCTGCTGGTGTGAACAATAGCGGAGCAAAGCAGCGAGCGTTCACCTTAATCAGTCTGCGATAATTCCACACAGAATGAACAGAACGCAGAAAACTCAGCTCTGTTTACTTCAAAGAGAGGTAGTGTAAAAGGGTTGAGCTTGCTCTGTAAATGAACTGTGGTGACGGCACACTAGAATGAAACAAATGCTAAGTCATGAGAAATAACTCAAATGACGCTAGGTAAAAAACCCTGTTGTCTTTACAGAGAAGTACAGCACATAGGTTGTATTTGCTATGTAGGTGAACTGTGCTAGCTGCACACATGAACAAGACAGATGATAAGCCAAGCGGAATAAACCATATGACTCTCAGACTCAGAAGGTAGACAAATACACACATGTGCAGATAGAGTGATATAGTATCCACTCACAACCACCGAACTTAAATGAAACTAGTGTGCCCACGTGCGCCACTGAGAGCCTTTTAATCCCAAATCTCCACCCCAAACACTCACACCCAGCCAGCCATGACATCGCCCGCAGGTCAATCTGGAGCTGCCACATCACCAGAGCAGCTGTTAGGGTTGTCAGATTGTACGAAATAAAGATGTTTTATTCAGTGCAATCGAAACCTGAGGTCCACCATGCAGAGATGTAAAACTGCTGCTATATGATAATGGTGGGACACACTGCCAGCATACACACAACACGACTGTGTTAACTCCATGCAGTGTGAAACAGGACCCACAGCACACAGCTATATTAACTTTACAGAGCAAAAAAGCTAAGGGTTGAGCTTGCTCTGTAACCGACCTGTGATAATCACACACATGGCCAAACAGATAGAGAGTCAAAAAGCAAAGCGCTATGCTGATGCTAGTAAGCTAAAACAAAACCCTGTAGACTCACGGGGGAGTAAAAAGGCTCTTTGGTTGGACTTGCTCTGTAACTCAGCTATGCTAAGAGAACACACAACAGAATACAGATGCTGAAAGCCAAGCGGCACACAAAGCTGATAGAGAGCACCAACTCACACATATGTGCAGTCAGAGTGGTAGCGTATCCACTCACACACACCAAACATGAATGACAATATCGCACCCACGGGCATCACCGAGAGCCTTTTAAAGCCAAAGCTCCACCCCAAACACTCACACTGACATCGCCTGCAGTCCAATCCGGAGCTGCCACATCACCAAAGCAGATTATGTCCGAGCACCATTGAGAAGTTGCCACCTCATGAACACTCTCAGTAATGTGATTTCTGGACTTAGACTCCAGAGCGTCCTATCGCCACAGCCTATTGCTGGTTACCATAAACTTGGCTGAAGAGCCAGAAGTAACCAGATGAACAGCACAAGCCTGGACAAGCCACTGGGACCGACGTCTCTGCTGAGCAGCTACCTCAGCAGCCGAAGCTGAATGGGGAAATGCAGCGGCTGACAATGCTTGGGATCTGCCTTGTGCAGCAGGAGAAACACGGCACCTAACATTAACCCCTGCTACCATCCCACTGGCGATGGTCGCAACACTCAAAAGCCGCAATAAGCTTGGGGGCACAAATGTGCTCTATAGGTTCCCAGGTCCTATCCTCCGGTCCATGACCCTTCCAGTCCACCCAAAAAATTTTTTGCCATGCCCCACATTGGACCCAACAATGGCATTTACCTCAAAATTGTTTGAGGATGTATACGAGCTTCATGCAGGAGTCCCATAAGACCGGGTCAAATATACTGGCTTAAAAAAAGACATATGGAAGGTGTCAGTGATGTTCAGAAGTGGTGAAAGGCTGAGGCGATAGACTACAGGATTCACCTGTTCAAGGACCTTGAAAGGATCTAGCTAGCTAGGAGCAAATTTAGTGGCCTCTACTCACAGCTTGATGCTATGAGCTGACAGTCACACTAAGTCACCAGGAGCAAAGACCGGGGCAGGACGACAATGCGTGTCAGCGGAGACCCTCATTCTCTCTTTGGAAACCTTGATGGCATCCAGTCATGAGCCTCCACTGCCTATTCCACCACCCTAGGGTCAGAAGACTAGATGGGCATGGACATGGGAACACTCGGATGCTGACCATAGTTTAACTGAAGCAGCGTCTGACCCGTAGAGCAGAGATGGCATTATTTAGAGCAAACTCCGTCCGAGGCAGCAAAGACACCCAGTCATCATGCCTGGCAGAGACAAAATGCCATAAATATGTGATCAGAGTCTGGTTGGTCCTCTCCACCTGTCCATTCGTGTCGGGATGGCACGCAGAGGAGAGATTGAGCTCAAAACTGAGCAGCCGACAAAGCTCTTTCCAGAACCAAGATGTGAACTGGGGACCCCGGTCACTAAAAATCTTGTCAGGCATCCCATGAAGATGGAAAATGTGCTTCATGAATAGTACTGCCAAGGCCAGCACAGATGGCATTTGAGGAAGATGGACCAGTTGCAATCGTTGATAAACCCCATGAAGCACTGCACCGCTTTAAGGGAATGTGGCTCCTGCCAGTTAGTCACCAACACTAGCTTGGCGAGGTCCATTGCCCTGGGCAGAAATAATAAACCCAAGAAAAGGTAGAGAATTTCCTGCTCAAACACTCACCTCTCAAATTTGGCAAAAAGGGAATTGGTCTGTAAGAGTTTGAAGACCCTACAGACATCTTTTCAGTGAGTGTCAAGATCTGGAGAGTAGATAAGGATGTCATCCAGATTCACCACTACGGATGTTTATAACAGCTCCCAAAAGATGTCATTAACAAAATCCTGGAAGACTGTGGGAGAGTTACAGAGACCAAACGGCGTGAATAGGTACTCATAATGACCGTCCCGAGTATTAAATGCAGTCTTCCATTCATCCCCTTTTTGTATGTGAATTAAATTATAGGTCCCACGCAGATCCAATTTAGTGAAAATCCTAGCACCTCGTAGCCTATTGAAGAGCTCAGAGATGAGTGGAAAAGGGTATTTGTTTCTGATGGTGATGGCATTCAATCCCCTATAATCAATGCAAGGACAAAGTTCTACCCTCTTCTTCTGGGCAAAAAAAAGAACCCAGCTCCAATAGGATACACTGACTTCCTAATAAACCCTCTCACCAGGTTCTCCTTGATATACTCTGACAAAGCCTCAACGGGTAGACACATCCCCGAGGAGGCTCTGCCCCCAGAATGAGGCCTATAGGGCAATCATAGGGGCGATGAGGAGGAAGAATCTCTGTGGCCTTCTTTAAGAAGATGTCTGCATATTGCCAGAAGTGCCTAGGAAGGGAGGTTAGATCTGAAGTGATCTCAGATGATGCAACCTGAACTTGGGGCTTAAGATACTGTCCCTCACATCACCTACTCCATCCCAGTATGCTCCCAGTGGCCTAATCTATGTGAGGGGAATGGCGATGCAACCAGGGTATGCCCAACAGTACCTCATCAATACCCTCTTGGATGACCAACAAGAAAATTATCTCCTGATGTTTTGGAGAGAATTTGAGTGTAAGAGGGATAGTTTGATGAGTGATTTGGATGGAAAGGGCAGACCCATTAACCACCTGAGTGGTGATTAGCTTCGGAATCATTACTAGGGGTTTGCGTGACGACGGGCAAAGGTGGAGGACAGAAAGTTACCCTCGGCCCTGGAATCCACGCAAGCCTCAGTAATGTGAGTGATCAACTCATAAGACAGAGTCAACTTAAAGGTTAATTTGGAGGACACCTCTGCAGTGTTTAGTGAGCCTCCTCCAATAGCCACTAGACGCGATCATCTCCCTGCCACCTGGGGACACTTGTTGGCGTAATGACCTGCCTATCCACAAACAAAGCAGATCAACCATGGACAAGCGGAATGTGACCTGTGTTCTGCTTGAGATACCTTCATGGCCTCCACTGGCTCGATAGTCTGAGCCAGAGACTCCAAAGGATTGGTAAAACTTGGCGCCAACTGTATCCTTTGTCTACGTTGAGGTCGCTCCAATCTTCACTCGACATGCCGAAGATTGATGCGAGTGGACACCGTTATCAAGTTATCCAGTGTAGTGAGAGTCTCCCTAGTGGACAAGGTATGTTTTACGTGGTCAGTAAGAACCTGTCAAAACACAGGTATCAAGGCCTTATCTGGCCACTCCAACTTAGATGCTAAAGTCTGAAACTGGATGGAAAATTGGATGAATAAGGAAGAGCCCTGTGTTAACACCAAGATTTGGAGCATGTTGTCATGAGTCTCTTGAGGACCCAAAAAGACCTGTTTCAGAGCATCCAGAAAACAAGAGACTCTATAAATCAGCTGGTCATTGTGCTCTCACAGTGGCGTAGCCCCCCCCAACACCCTGCCTGTCAATACAGATACCACGAGTCCCACTTTGGCCCATTCAGATGAAAAACATGAGGCCAGCAGCTACAGCTGAATAGCGCACTGGTTTACGAATCCCCTGCAAGCCTTGCTATCCCCTGAGAACTTATCGGGGAGCAGGACACGTGGGAAAGATGGGACAGGCATTGCAGCAGCGACCCTGGTAGCAGCCTCACTGGCAGCTTGTGCCGCTACTGTGGTTAAATCCACCACTGAAGTTGTCCGTTCAAGACCGGACAACCTGCCTCCAGCTGCTGGTCGTACCACTGTAGACGCTGCTCATATGTTATTGCTAGCCAGGCCCTGGTGCTAGTGTACTCTTGTGGATGGCGGGTTGCACTAAATGAAGATGTATATTGAAGTGCATTTGCAACCCAGGTTCCATGGTAGAGAGATGTAAAACTGCTGCTGTATGATAATGGTTCACATCATAATCCATTTCTGGGGATAAACAGTTTTCAACCAGGTGCCAATATGCGATCAACCAGGCTGAGAAAAACTGATGAATGAGCTGCTGTGAGTGCATAGTCAGTGGCTTGTGGTGATGTCATCGAGGTTTCCCCAGGTCACTGAGGCTACTTTTCCAACTGGGACCCTGAACTGCAGTGATCACCACTAGCACAATGAGTCTCATACTGCAGGGGTGAGTTCACTGGGAAATATTGCATGATGCGTGAGGCTTTTTTTCTCACTGTGCAAGCAGTGATCTCACTGAGGTCACTGCAGTTCATTGTCCTGCCTGGCAACACAGCCTCAGTGACCGGCGGTAACCTCAATGATGTCACTGCTAGTCACAAAGAACTACTGGCTCACAGCAGCTCATTTTCAAGTGGTTCTCAGCCTGGATGGTGATATCTTGGCACCATCCATGTTGAAAAGTTTTTATGGATTACGCTGCGGGACAGAACAACAGACAGTTGAGTGTTATTGTTGTTTTTTTATTTTTATTTTATTAGAGGAGAGGAACCTCGGTGAAATTGTATCTTGGCACCGTCAAGGTTTAAAACTGTTTAAACCCCAGACATGGATTATGGGACAGAATGAAAGACAGGTATAGTAAATTGCTATTTTTTAATTTTGGTTTATTACAAACCAAAATAGGTCCTTTAAAAAATAAGTTTTGTAAATTGCCTTGAAAAAAATTAAAAATTACTGCTTCATTTGTAAACCTCCTAAAAGGCTAACAAAATACAATAAAATTTTGCAAATAGTGCTGATGTAAAGCTGACATGTGGGAAATTTTATTTATGAATATTTTTGTGTGGTTTGACTATCTGGATTAAAGGGATAATCATTCAAAGTTTGAAAATTGCAAATCTTTTTACATTTTTGTCAAATTTCTGATATTTTTTATAAATAAGCATAAAACATATAGAAATAAATTAACCATTAACATAAGGTATAACCTGTCACGAAAAAAACAATTCAAAATATCATTGGCATCTGTTGAAGCATTCCAGAGTTATTACCACATAACAGGGACACTGGTCAGATTTAAAAAATTTGGTGCCGTCACTAGGGTTAAATAATTTTTCAAGCTGGTATTATAAAGTATTCTAATTTTCTGAGATAATGACTTTTGGGTTTTCATTGGCTGTAAACCATAATCATCAACATGAACAGAAATAAACATTTAAAATAGATCACTCATTTTGTAATGACTCATTGGAGAAGGACACTGCGAGAGCGCGCAGGGAATGTAAATGTAATGGTTTGTTTTTTAATGTTTTCTGATGTGGCCATGCATATCAGGATGGGGGTGGGGCCAATAATATCAAGATAAGGAAAGGATGGGACCAATCATACCAGTACCGGGTTGGCGGCCAATCATGCCAGGATGCCATTGGAGAGAAATTAATGTTCATTTATCTTTAGCAGCAGGCACAGGAGAAAGTCACAGCAGCCGGCTCCATCCTCTGTGACCTGCTGCTCCACCAAAACCGCTCCCCCACCTCTCCACCATAGCCAGAACTGGTACATTCAGACTATAAGATATACCCCCCATTTTCCTCCACATTTTTGGAGGAAAAAAGTTTGTCTTATAGTTAAAAAAATATGGTGTTCTAATTTACTGAGATAATGACTTTTGATTTTTCATTGGCTGTAAGCTATAATTATCATTAACAGAAATAAACATTTTAAATAGATAACTCTGCTTGTAGTTACTATATATAATATAGGAGTTTCACTTTTTGTATTGAAGAACTGAAATAAATTAACTTTTTGATATTCTAATTTTGTGAGAAGGACATGTACATGTTTGGTATCTACAAACTCGTAATGACTTGGAGAAACATAATGAAAGAACAGTTTTAGCATTTGGTTAACATGGTAAAAAAAATTGTGGCATTGCACTTTTTTTGCAATTTCACCGCACTTGGATTTTTTTCCTGTTTTCCAGTACACTATAGAGTAAAAGCAATGGTGTTGTTTAAAAGTACAAATCGTCTTGCAAAAATAAAGCCCTCACAAGGCCATATTGACAGAAAAATAAAAAAGTTATGGCTCTGGAAGAAAGGGAAGAAGTGAACAAAAAACAGAAACGCAAAAACAAAAATGGGCTGTGGCCTGAAGGGGAAACCAACCATTACACTTACCTTCCTGGTGCTCCCTCACAGCGTCCTGCTCTGATGCCAGCAGCTGCTCTAATGTTTGTAAGCAGCACATGGCACTGACATCATGATGTCCCTGCTATGTTCTGCTTACAAGCATTAAGCAATTATTGGCATTGGAGCAGGATGCTGCAAGGGCGCGAAGGGAAGGTAAGTGTTATGGGTTTTTTTTTAAGTTTTCTGAAGGGGCCATGAATACCAGTATGGAGGTGAGGCCAATCATACTAGGATAAGGAAAGCATGGGACCAATCATACCAGGACCGGGATAGGGGCAAATTATCCAAGGATGCCATTGAAGAGAAATGAATATTTATTGCCCTCCATGCCCATGGGCATGGAATGCAATTAATATTAATTTCTCTTTAGCAGCAGGCAATAGAGAAAGCCGCAACAGTCAGCTCCAGCCTCTGTTACCCACTGCTCCATCAAAATCGCTCCCCCACCTCCCCATCATAGCCAGAGTCAGTACATCTGGACTATAAGATACACCACCATTTTCCTCCACATTTTAGAGGAAAAAGTGCATCTTATAGTCCAAAAAATATGGTATTCTAATTTACTGAGATAATGACTTTTGGGCTTTCATTGGCTGTAAGCCATAATCATCAACATTGACAGAAATAAACACTTGAAATAGATCACTCTGTTTGTAATGACTCTATATGTTATAGGAGTTTCACTCTTTTTATTGAATAACTGAAATAAATTAACTTTTTGACAATATTCTAATTTTGTGAGACGCACCAGTATATGTTGTTTTTATTAAAGTGGTCAAAAAAATCCAAAGTAACAAATAGTGTCCTTTTCCAAGACCCATAGCGTCTCTATTTTTCGGAATCTGGGAATCTGAGTGAGGGCTTATTTTTTTTGTGCCGAGCTGTCATTTTTTTTATACTGTGTTGGTGTAGATACAATGTTTTGATCTCCAGTTGTTAAATTTTAATGCAATGTTGTGGTGGCAAAAAAAACAGTTCTGTCATTTTTACTTTTTTTCTCCTTACGCTATTTACCGATCTGATAAATTTTTATATATTTAAAGATCAGTCGATCCTGAATGCGACAATACCAAATAAGTGTATTTTTTAATTGTTTTATTTTGAATGGGGCAAATTGGTGATTTCAACTTTTACAACTTTTACAACTTTTACATTTTTTGATTTTTTATTATTGTTTTACATTATTTTTTTCACTTTTTACCTGCTTCAATAGTCTCCATGGAAGAATACAAGCTGCGATCATTCAGCACTGCCCTATGCAGCAGAAATCCTCACTTGCTCTGAGTGTCGAATGCTGGGCGGTGCTGATACATATCCGGCAGTGACAACCACAGGGGTATCCTGCAGACCCCTGGTTGTCATACCAACCCATTTGTGACCTGAGGTTATGTGACACAAAAGCTGATGGGTGGGATTAATGATGAGATTTTGGCGTGATTGTCTTAAATGCAGCTGACAGAGGCATTTAACAGGTTAACAACTATATGTGGATGATGATTCCACCCACGGCTGTTAGAGGCACATGTCAGCTGAATGACCGCCTCAGAAAGATCTTTTTGAATCAAGGCGACCATCCAAGAACAATTCAAAACCAAATTACAAGAGTCACCAGAATGTCAAGGAATCACCTGCTACATTACAAAGCTGAAGAAGAAAATAACCAGGCACCCCTAGTAGTCACCTACAATCCAAATCTAGAAGTGCTAAGGGGAGCTTCACAGAAATTACAACCTTTACTACAAAAAGATGCCCGATTACAATCTATTATTCCAGACCCAACTTCTGTGTTTTAGGCAGCCCCCAAATCTAACCCAAATCTAATAAGCATCATTGTCAGAAGCTCACAGTCCTCCCCAACAGCTGCAGGAACCTTTCCTTGCAACCAGAAACAATGTAAAACCTGTCCATTTATAATGACCACAGACAAGATAAAGGTCCCCAATTCACATCCGGACTACAAGATCCCAGGTACTTTCAGCTGCATCACATCTAATGTGGTGTACTTAATTATTTGTAGTAAATGTCCAACTGGGGGTCTGTATGTGGGGGAGACAGCGCAAAAACTGAGAACAAGGAAGAATTCTCATCTCCACACAATAGTAGAGAAAAGAATATTGTAGATCTACATATGGCAAAACATTTCTGTATGCCTGATAACAGCACCATAGATATGAAATTACTTGCATTGAAAAGTAATTTCAAATCTCAGAGGGACAGAAGGGTCTGGGATTATAAACTTATGACAACCTTTGACACACTCAGTGCAGGAATGAATGTGTCGCATGGATTTATGTCTTTTTACGTCAATAAAGGAATTTGCTCCTCTGACCTTGTGGGGGCATCACAACACAGAACCAGACTTCAATATGTTCCAATATTTATGGCCACAACTCTTTATCACGCTCCCATAATGATAGTTCTGCTTCACGTCACTTGTCTTATCTATTGCATTTTTTCTGTGCTGTGTTGTGTATAAATATGTGATTCTTCAGATTTTGTATTGGTCAATGCCTGATGAAGAGACCTGAGTAGTCTCAAAAGCTTGCAATGTGTTACCATCTTTTCAGTTAGCCATTAAAAGGTATCAACCACTGAGGACTCTCAATTCTGAATATTTTAGAATGTTAACAGAACAGGTGCCTTTTCACATGTGCAGTTGAAAGCGACACTGTGGTGACCTGGAGATAGCCTGACAGTACATTGACAGATATAGGTTATCTCCAGGTCACAGCAGAGTTTCCTACTGCTCAAATTCATAGCACCTGTCCTTTAATTCTAGGATTGTATGTATAAAGATTACATCCCTAAACAAAAAGAATGTGATTTAATAATAATGTATTTATAATGAACTTTTCTTTTTTTTTACTTTCCTCTAAAACCTCTTTTAATTTTGAAATATGATATAAAAATGTGTTTTCTAAGCTGTACTAATGAGATTAAATGCATATGTTCCTAAAAAGAGTCCAGCTGATTTATATTTTCGAGTAATATTTTTTAAAAAGTTTCAATTGGATTTAATTATCAAAAGGTTTAGGTTCCAATAAATCGTGATGTTTCATATACAGTGTATGTTGAAGTATATTGCAGCTTTCTGTCACTCCTGTGTTGTTCTTTACAGAGAACATGTAATTAATCTATTCCCTTCTCAGCATGATAAAATAATGATGATTTATGATTTACACTTTGATCCTAAAGTTGTATATTTAGATATCTCAAGGAGCATTGCTCGGAAGATTAACCCTGTTGTCAATGATATCTTAACATTGTTTACTATGAACATTGATTTTGTAGCTTCTAGCTTCACCTTTTATAACCAAACATGACCAATATTTATAGATGTTGTTATGCTCAAGCTTCAGAGGGCAGTAAAGTTAACAAATATATAATCCAAGACATTTGTTTTGATGACCCACAATGTGACATATAAAAGTGTGTCATATAAAAATTGCAAAATGGTGACATTTTACTTCTACTTGTCAATGATTTTATTCTAGCTTTCGACAATATATTTGATAAACACATTTTTGGTACATGTTACTGTAATTAGTCTATGTCATGTTTGCATTAGCAATGGTACACTTGTTTTAAAATACTCATAAAAGATCAAATCAATATTATACTTTAAAGTTAGCTCCAAAATCAAGCTTTCTTAGGGCATTTACAGAATTAGTATTTTTACTCTTAGTTTTTTTTTTTGAATACAGTGTGTCCGTAAAGTCATTGTGCACTTTTGACCAGTCACTGGAAAGCAACAAAAAAATGAAATCTGCTTCAAAAAGAAGAAAAACTCTCTCCAGTTTCTTACCTATTCAGTGCAGTTCGATGTGGGTTCCATTTGTTGCCCTACACACATCCAAACCATGGTAAAGTTCTTGCCACACACGGGTAAGGACGTCTGGTGTAACAGAGTGAATAACATCTGTGATTCTCTGTTTTAAGTGATTAATGTCGCTGATACATTCAATGTTCACATGTTGCTTCACCTAACCCCAAAAGTAAAAGTCAAAGGGCATCAGATCCGGGGATCGTGGTGGTCATGGCTTGACAGAACCCTGTCAAAAGTGCACTATGACTTTATGGACACACTATTTATTTATTTTATTAAAAATTGTTTGCCTTTTATTGTACAACAAAACAATCACTCACCCACACTACCTTCCCAACTGCCTACCTTCATCTCTTAATAATGTTTCTTGTTTAGTTGTATATTAGAAAATAAAGAGTAGACTAATAGAGCACCAAATTATGATTCACTTTTATCACATGTTATTCTCTACGTGAAGCATTTTTTGCTTCCATGAAGTGAACCTGACAGTGTGAGCAGGCTGCCTAAACCATGATCACAATGAACCAGACACTGGCTGCATGGTTTCATCTATATACTGTGAGGCGTTGACACACTTAGCTGCTTCTTCAGGTAGACACAAGAATGACTTGTTAGTGAAACACCCACTGGTTTATTAAAGTCAGCACACACCAAAGTAGGGTTCAGGAAAACAAAAGCACAGCCTTCCTGGCTTACCGGAACCGGAAAACATAACAGAGTCCTTCTCTGCAGGTTTCATCTGCAGACCCCTTACAAATTCCTAGAGCCACGTGGGAGTCCTTCCTCTCTCATTACAACACCCAGAATGTTTCTCATGTCCAAGTACTTAACCAGGACCATGAGATGATCACATGATCATGACATCACCGCAGGTCCTGCTAATACACATGCCGGGGTCGGCTCTGCAGGAGGGGATACGGTGAGCACCTTCCTTTCCACTTTATGGGTGCTCACTTAAAACCAGCCCATGTATATATTTAAATTAACCCTCTCAGCATGTAGCATGCTGTAGGCAAAAATATCCTGGTTTTACTTCACTGACCACAGTATGCACAATGTGTGTAATACCACTGATTCAAATCACATTTACAGCCATTTCTCTTTATCACATTTATGCACACTCACATCAGTTTTGCCTGCACTTTCCATCTTGTCAGAGTGGTCACTAATTTTAATAACTCCAGGCTGTGTTATAGATTTAAATGGAGAGTAGCTAATGCAAGTGAGGCACCGCTTTTTTCATTATGAGGTACATACCTATCCAAACCTGCTTTATTAATGACTGCTTCTGTCAGCAGGTGCTGCCATATTCATATTGTAGGTGGAACAGATGATGGAGAAGATGTCATGTCCATTAGCTTTAGTTGGTGAAAGAACTATTCAACTGCAGATATTAGATTGTACAAAACCTGTGGTGCTGCTCCGTCAACCAGAATGGGAGTGTACTGTTTATCAGCTCTGTTGGCAAAATCAGCTCACTGATGTGACCAAAGAGGCAGCACTGGAGTTACAAGTACCGTATTTTTTGCTTTGTAAGACGCACTTTTTTTCCCCCAAACTTGGGGGGAAAATGGGGCTGCGTCTTACAAAGCGGACATGCCTTACTGGGTGTAGGCTGCAGGGGTGTCTAGCAGTGCTGTGGGTGACTCTGGGTGCCCAGCCGTGTCTCCGGGTGCACAGCGGTGTCTTTGGTGCCCAGCCCGGTACTCTGCTGACATTTTGCGACAGGCCAGAGCCCCTGGGCTCTCTCTGCTTCCTGTGCGCTGAAATCTCATCTCTCGAGATCTCAGTCCCGAGATCACCATGTGCGCATGCGCCGCCCCCGGTGGTGGCCACCATATTGCTGCAGTCAATCACACACAGGGAACCGAGAGAGAGCCCCTGGGCTCTGGCCTGTCGCAAAATGTCAGTAGAGCCCCGGGCTGGGCACCGGAGACACGGCTGGGCACCCGGAGACACCCATAGCACTGCTGGACACCCGGAGACACCCAGACACCCCTGTGGCCTAGACCTGGTAAATGTTGGCAGAGCCCCGGGCTGGGCACCTGGAGATACGGCTAGGCACCGGATACACCCACAGCACCTGCCACCATTGCTGGACACCCAGAGACACCTGGCAGCAGCACAAGCCCCCCAGCAGCAGCACAAGCCCCCCTGGTAGCAGCACAAGCCCCCCTGGTAGCAGCACAAGCCCCCCTGGCAGCAGCACAAGCCCCCCAGCAGCAGCACAAGCCCCCCTGGTAGTAGCACAAGCCTCCCTGGTAGCAGCACAAGCCCACCTGGCAGCAGCACAAGACCCCCTGGTAGCAGCCCAAGCCCCCCTGGCAGCAGCACAAGATCCCCTGGCAGTGCACTGCACATCGGAGCACCCTCTCATCCCTTCCTGCGGCCTGCAGTATCACCCCACTCCTGCCTCCTCCAGCAGCGACCCTGGGACCCCGCTTCACCGCAGCCACCACCCCCGGTAAGCAATAAGACGCATGGATTATAAGAAGCACCACCATTTTATTAAAAAAATATTTTTTTCTTATTTTTCTCCTCAAAATTTGGGGCGTCTTATAAAGCAAAAAATACGGTAATAAGATTCTACTGACCCAGGTGTTTGTCATCTGTTTTTCCCATTTACAGTGGGTGCAAAAAGTATTCAGACGCCTTAAAATTTTTCACTATTTGTTTCATTGCAGCCATTTGGTGAATTCTAAAAAGTTCATTTTTTTCTCATTAACGTGCACTCTGCACCAAGTGATGAGCAAACGTGCTCGCCACTGCTCGTTACTCGCCCGAGTATCAGGGTACTTGGTGTACTCGGCTGTGTATGCCTTATTCGGTACCACTTTAGTAAGAGGTAAACTTTGCCCTAGAGAAAATGATTTTCCAGACATTCATTACCTTTTTTCTTGGTGTGGATGTGTGGATGTTGAAATTTTATAAGTATTCATCAATACCATCATCGTCCATATGTTGCAAAGAGGAAATCAGGTTTTTCCAAGGGTCGGGGTTATGTAGGTTTTGTGGCATTCCTTTAACAATGTTGGTTACACTCGGACAATTAATTTTTGACTGTGACATTTGTATATTATTGGTAATATTTATGGGTGAAGATGAAGACACTTGTTCCACCGGTGTGTTTATAGTTACGGTGCACTCCTCTTTCAAATTAGTTTTCTCGAGCATCCATAAGCTTGTTTGGGTTTCCTCCGACACTGATCTGCTTTATATAATTCAGCATCTCACAAACATGTTGCACTTTGCCCTTTATACAGACATGTGCGTGTTTGACAACATATTTGGGACGGGCATTTCTTAGGGCGAGTTTCACAAGCGCATCTTGTACACCAATCTTCTGATGGGCTTGAAACCGATTCTGGTAATTGATGGTGGCTAAATGACAAATCATTGTTGGCTGTATCCTGGATATCATACCTCACCATGCCACTTTCCAGATCACTTCATCCAATGATTCGTCCGCCATATTTTTACTAAAAACTGCACCTTCCCAGCAGCAACTGTGTATGAAACCACATTACAGTTTTGCAAGGTGTTTATGAAGCCCCTCAAAAAAAAGGCCCACTATGTTTGATATCGACACCCAGGGGAAAATGTTTGCCAGCCCATACACTTAGTGTATGGGCATTAAAAGTCTAGGAGACCAGCTCCTTTAAATTGGGCATAGTTTTAAATCAGGCCTTAATGTCAGGAACACCACACTGCACTTGCTCACTGAGCCAATGTGCGTGTCCTGAGTGAAACAAACTGTACCCAAAGATACCTGTGGAGCAGGACAGATGCATGCTTCAGACAAACAGGACCTGAATGACCTGACTGTTGGGGGCATAGCCTAAGCTCCAGAGAGCTAGAAGCTGAAGGAAAACACCTAGAAGGGTAACTATGGGACAAAGTTACCAAGGGGCTTAGACAGAGACTTAAACCAGATCAGACCGGGGTCAAAGCACCAGATATCATGACAGTGCCAAAGGATTAGACAGAATGGATAGTCAGGAGGTAGCCAAGGGATCATACATAGAGAAGGCAGCGCAGTACAAGAGAAGCAGGCAGAGGGTAGTCAGGACGTAGCCAAGGGATCATACACAGAGAAGGCAGCGCAGTACAAGAGAAGCAGGCAGAGGGTAGTCAGGATGTAGCCAAGGGATCATACACAGAGAGGGCAGCGCAGTACAAGAGGGGCAGGCAAAACTCATAACAGGGAGACAGCCAAATTAGAACCAGACAGATGTAAAGAAGCATAGGCACAAAAGCACAAGCACAGCAGGGTCACACACACTCGGCCAAGGGTCAGAGTATAAGCGACAAGGAATGGCCCCATAATGAGGCTATAAGAAGCCTCCCAGAATCCCAGAGTGAGGCCATCCAGGTTAACCCTAAAACCACCTAATCCCAGAAACTCGATAGACCATGACACTTCCTTCACGTCTCATCATCCACCCCCACTAGATTAATAGGGTTAACATGTTCTGTTCTGCTACAGCCAGTGTCGAATTCCAAACTCTTATGCCGCTCTCACCGCATACCTCTGCAGCTGGTTCACTTTCCCTGACTTCTTCACTTCTGGTCTCGCATCCGGCGCTGAGGTCCCGTAGGGTGTGTGAGCGTGCCGTGCATGTGTGCTGCGTGCCCTGTGCCAGGTCCCATCGGGCACAGTAAGAGCGGCGGGTTGTGCACAAGTGACTCTGATGTCTCTATGGTCCTAGATGACCTGACCTGGAAGTCCCGGCACACATTCCCTATATCAGGCCACCTCTTCCTGTAAGTGGCACCTGATTATCGCTTTTGGTTCCTTGCTAGGCCTTCTTGGTGCCCGCATTGTGGCTCTCTGTATTCAGGTCCACTACCTTGTACACTGGTGTGCTTCCCAGCACCCTCTCTGCTCTGTTTTGTACCCAGATGTGCTTCCTAGCATATGCTTTGCTCTGTCTTGTACCCAGGCGTGCTTCCCAGTACGCATCCTGCACCATCATCTACCCTGCGTGCCCCCATGTACATGCTCTACACACTTCGGTACCCAGAATGCCCTGAGTACACGCTTTACATATTCCTGCACCATGTGTGCCCCTTTATTCACCCTGCTAAACACCGTCTCTTGTGCCTCCTTTGAGGCAGCCACCTGGTTCCAGCAGTCATGGTACTTTATTCCCCTGGGCCTACCCCTGATGCTCCCTGTATAAGGGTTGGTCCTCACTATGTCAGCTCGCCTTGGGAGTGTTGGTATCCAGGAGTCGTCACACGAACAAGTGTGGGTGGTTTTGCTTGGCATAAGGCTGGTTTCACATTTGCGTTTTTTAGCGCTGGAAAAAAACGCATACCTGCGCATGCGTTTTTTCCCCTATATTTAACATGGGTGCGCATACCTGCGCGCTTGTAAGCGCATGTATGCGATTTTCATGCGCTGCGTTTTTTTGGGGTGTGCGTTGGTATTTTCCAGACGCAGCATGTTGCATTTTTTGGCCCTGCAAAAAAGCGCATGCGCACATATGCGCACGTTTTGTGCTAAAAATTTAGCCTATGGATGCGCATATGTGCGCACTGGCATGCTCATGTATGCGTTTTTTTGCATATGCGTTTTTTTTTTTAACCATGGAATTTAGGGGTTTGGGTTAGAGTTAGGGTTAGTTAAGGGGGTTTAGGGTTAGGGTTAGGGTCAGGGTCAGGGTTAGGGTTGGGGTTTGGGTCAGGGTTAGGGTTAAGTATGGTTTGGTTAAGGGTTAGGGTCAGGGTTAGGGTCAGGATTAGGGTTAAGTATGGTTTTGTTAAGGGTTAGGGTCAGGGTTAGGGTTAGGGTTAGGGTTAGGGTCAGGGTTAGGGTTAGGGTTGGGGTCAGGGTTAGGGTTAGGGTCAGGGTTAGGGTTAAGTATGGTTTTGTTAAGGGTTAGGGTCAGGGTTAGGGTCAGGATTAGGGTTAAGTATGGTTTTGTTAAGGGTTAGGGTCAGGGTTAGGGTTAGGGTTAGGGTCAGGGTTAGGGTTAGGGTTGGGGTCAGGGTTAGGGTTAGGGTCAGGGTTAGGGTTAAGTATGGTTTTGTTAAGGGTTAGGGTCAGGGTTAGGGTCAGGATTATGGTTAAGTATGGTTTTGTTAAGGGTTAGGGTCAGGGTTAGGGTTAGGGTTAGGGTTAGGGTCAGGGTTAGGGTTAGGGTTAGGGTCAGGGTTAGGGTTAGGGTCAGGGTTAGGGTTAAGTATGGTTTTGTTAAGGATTAGGGTCAGGGTTAGGGTCAGGATTAGGGTTAAGTGTGGTTTTGTTAAGGGTTAGGGTCAGGGTTAGGGATAGGGTTAGGGTTAGGGTCAGGGTTAGGGTTAGGGTTAGGGTTAGGGTCAGTGTTAGGGTTAGGGTTAGGGTTAGGGTCAGGGTTAGGGTTAAGTATGGTTTGGTTAAGGGTTAGGGTCAGGGTTAGGGTCAGGGTTAGGGTCAGGGTTAGGGTTAGGGTTAGGGTCAGGGTTAGGGTTAGGGTTAGGGTCAGGGTTAGGGTTAGGGTTAGGGTTAGTTAGGGTTTAGGGTTTGGGTTAGGGTTAAGTATGATTTGGTTAAGGGTTAGGGTCAGGGTTCGGGTTAGGGTTAGGGTCAGGGTTAGGGTTAGGGTTAGGGTCAGGGTTAGGGTTAGTAAAGTCATGGTTTGGGTAGTGTGAGGGGCCACCTAAAAATGTTGGAAAAAAACGCAAACGCGGTAAAAACGCACTAAAAACGCATACAAACGCATAAAAACGCTGCGTTTTTTTCATGCATGCTCATAAAAATGCTTGAAAAAAACGCAGCAGTTGTATGCTTATGTATGCGTTTTTTCAATGCGTTTTTTTGCGGGAAAAACGCGCTGCAAAAAAAAGCAAGTGTGAAACTAGCCTAAGATACTTGTTATGGAAAAGGTTGAGGGGAACATGTTTGCCAGCCAACACACTTAGTATATGAGCATTACAAGTCTAGGAGACCAGCTCCTTTTTAATGGTACATTTCTTGTTAAGAGGCCCTCCCTCCATGTTTCTTCCAAGGGGGGATTGGGGTTATTGGCATGCATATGACTTGGTAGCAGGGCAGGCCTTGCTGTCAATGCATAAGAAAACAGAATGGGAGTACAAAATGAATAATGTGAAGTGGATTTTCCTGTGCCCATCCAGTATGTGGGTTTAAAGGCTTATTGGGGTGCATATGACTTGGTAGCAGGGCAGGTCTTGCTGTCAATGCATAAGAAAACAGGATGGGAGTACAAAATGAATAATGTGGCAGCCCATCTACTCACTGCATAGGCTATAACAGTTTCAGAGACCCACTGTTTAATAATGACCCTTTAAGCAGAGTAATGCTGCCTGATAACCCTGTAAAAATAGGCTCTGTGACTTTAAGAGTCTCTCCTTCATAAATGAAACAAGATATGTCAGCTTATGTGTCACATACCACATGGCCAGCTATGGTTGGTAAATGTTACAATGACATTTCCCAGTGAATGCGTTTGCTTTGGTTGAAAACAATGTTAAAGTTGAAAAACGCTTAAAAAACGCTGCATCTGAACATAGCCCAAGTGGGGGAGTAACATTTTGGTCTGGGGTTATTTATTTTGCATTATATACAAGTCATTTACCTGGAAAGGATTAACATATTTCCCATCAAAATCCATTTTGGCTTCGTTTTGGTATGTTTTTTGGTGCACTGGTAAAAATGGCATGAAACTCTGACAACATTGTTTAAAGCTGTGAACTATTAGTCAGGAATGCTTCCAGGGGTGATCCCCATGATGTCACCGTGTCATTTGAGCAGTGTTTCCATTATTTTCAGATGTTTTTAGAGCTTAATAGGACCCCAGGGGGATCGCAGTAAAAATGCTCGGGTCTCCCATAGACTTGCATTGGGCTTGTTGTTCTGTCCGAGTACCCGAGTATTCCAATTTGCTCGGCCTGAGTATCGAGCAGATGAACATTTTAGTGCTCACCCATCACTAGCCGTGATGCAGCTCCATCAGTGGAAAAATAAAAATCATATAGCTTTCATAATAATGAGATCCAAAAAAAAATATTTTTTCTATAAAATAGTTTCTATTGTGTAAAAGCACCAAAACATAAAAAAAGCTATTACTGTGATATTGCCGTAATCATACTGAATCAAAGAATGAAACTGTCAATTTTACCACACTTGGAGCTACATAAAAACCCCTCCCAAGAAAAATTTCCTGAATTGCTGGTTTTTGTTCATTTTGCTTCCCAAAAGTCAGAATAGAAAGTGATCAAAAATACTATGTGACTGAAAATAGTACCAATAATAATTTCAATTTGTCCTGCAAAACACAAGCCCTCACATGACTCTGTGGGCAAAATGTAGAAAAATTATAGCTCTCAAAATATGGTGGTGCAAAAACTATTTTTTGCAATAAAAAGAGTATTTAGTGTGTGAGAGCAACCAAATATAAAAAAAACTTATATAAATATGGTATGGCTGTAATTGCACCAACCCAAAGAATAAAGTCGCCTAATCATTTATACAGCATGAGGAACAGTATAAAAAATAAATATAACCAATTGTTCACCTGTTGTTGAGTTTTCCATTCTACCTACCAAAGATTGCAGTAAGGCTTGGCTCACATTTATCTTGTGCTTTCTGCTGAACGCTTACACTGGCAAGCTTTCCCTGTAAATCTCTGAAATACGTGATTGAGATGTATGGATGTATGGAGGCACTGTGGCCACTGTCTGACCTGTGATCCGGCAGTGTCCATTTTTTAGGATTGCATAAAAGTGTCGACCACAGTTTTGTGCACTTCCGAAAAGAAGGACACTGCTAAACAGAGGCCAGACGGAGTCAAGAGTAACTCTGCTGCCTCATTATAGTGAATAGCTCACCCAGGGGTTTCATCTGAATCATCTCACTTGGAAATTTAGGTGGAAACCCCAAAGTAAGTGCGTAGAGTGTTGGATAAATGTGATCACAAACGTTATGTAAAATGTTCCCAATAAAAGCTTCAACTAAATCTACAAAAAAAGCAAGCCCTGGCTCTGGTCCGTCAACTGTTAGCAGAAATATAGAGGGCTTTCACATTCCTGGTAGCACATAGGCTCTGGAAATGCGAAATGACTCCTCACCCACCAAAGGAAAGTCAGCAAATTCTCCACTCCCAAATTCAAATGAACACCTCCGTACTGAGCCCCACAGTGTACATAAATCACATATAGCGTCCACATGTTTGGCATTTCTGAAGTGATGTCTCCAGAAGCATGAGCTGGGCATAACATACATATGACTGCAATGTACTGGTTAATACAGCGTACTGATTGCTGCAGCAATTACTGCGACATTCATTGCTGCTTTTTTCTGGAAAATACTCATGGAGTCAAAATCGTCACTACACCAGTAGATAAACTCTGAAAGGGGTATAATTTCCAAAATGGGGTCACTTGTGAGGGGGGATTCTGCTCTTCTGGCAATTAGTGTCTCTGTATATGGAGTCCGCAAACTATTCTAGGAAAATCTGTGCTCCAGGAGGCAAATAGCACTCCATTCCTCCCGAGTCTCTCTGAATTGCTAAGTAGTACTGTACAGCCACATATGGAGTATTGCCACTTTCAGCAGAAATTGTGGAACAAATTGAGGTCCCATTTTTATCCACATATTGTGTGAAAATGTAGTGTAGTAATTTTTTCTTCACTGCCCAATTGTATAAAATTCTGTGACACACCTGTGGTGTAAATATGATCACTGCACCCCTAGATGAATTCATTGAAAAATGAGGTCACATATGTGGTTTTTGCTGTTCTACCACCTCATGGGCTCTCCCAGTGGATCATGGCACCCGCAAACCATAACAGTAAAATCTGCACTTTAGTATGGTGCTCCTTGCCTTCTGAGCTTTGCGCTGTGCCTGAAAAATATTTCCCAATTACATGTAGCATATTGGCTCACTCAGTAAAAAATGGACCTCAGGTTTTTGTTAAAAAAATTCCTATTAGACATTGGAAAAATGAAACAACATTTTAGTGGTAAAAATGTAATTTTTTTTTTCTTCACTGATCAATGGTATAAAATTCTGTGATGCACACATTGTGTCAATATGATCATTGAACCCCTAGATGAATTCATTGGGATTATAATTTATAAAATGAGTTCACATATTGGGGGTTTCTGTTGTTCTGGCACCTCAGGGGCTCTGCCAATGTAACATGCCTCAAACCCTCAAACCATTCCAGCAAAATCTGAACTCTTCCTGTCTTAGCTTTGCACTGTGCCTCACAAGTAATATTCCCTCACCTATGGGGTATCGGCACACAAAGGAGAAATTGCGCGACAAATTGTATGGTGCAATTTCTACTGTTACCCTTTTGAAAATACAAAATGTGGGGCCAAAATAACATTTTTGTGGGGAAAATGTAATTTTTTTATTTTCACAGCTCAACGATGTAAACTTCTGTGAAGCACCTGGGGGTTCATGGTGCTCACCACATATCTAAATAAATTCGTTGAGGGGTCTAGTTTCCAAAATGAGGTTCTCTGTGAGGGGTTTCCATTGTTTAGGCACATCAGCTGCTCTCCAAATGGGACATGATGTCCAATAATGATTCCAGGAAATTTTATATTGAAAAAGTCAAATGGTGCTCCTTCCCTTCTGAGCCCTGCCATGCACCCAAAGAGTAGTTTTGTCCCTCATATGGGGTAACAGCACACTCAGGAGAAATTGTACAACAAATTTTATGGTGCAATTTCTCCTGCTACCCTTATCGAAATTTGGGCCTAAAACATATTTGTGAGGAATTTTTTTTTTCCATTTTCACAGCTCAGAGTTAAAACTTCTGTGAAGCACCTGAGGGTTCAATGTGCTCAACACACATCAACATCAGTTCCCTGTGGGGTCTAGTTTCCAAAATAGTTTCCCTTGTGGGAGATTTTCACTGTTTAGGCACATCATGGGCTCTTCAAACGAGACATGGTGTCCGCCAACTGTTTCAGCAAATTTTGCATTAAAAAAATTAAATGGTATTACTTCCCTTCTGAACCTTGCCATAAGCCCAAACTGTGGTTTTCTCCCTCAGGTGAGATATCAGCATGCTCAGGAGAAATTGCAAAACAAATATAGGGGCACAATTTTTACCTTTACCACTGTCAAAATAAAAAAATGTGAAAAACAGTTGAATGTTAATTATTTTTCCACATTCCAAAATTTAACGTGAAGCACCAGAAGGATTAATAAACTTATTGAATGTGGTTTGAGCACCTTGATGTGTTTCATTTTTAGAATGGTGTCACTTCTGGGTATTTTCTATCAAATAGACCTCTCAAAGTTGCTTAAAATGGCAGGTGGTACTTAAAAAATGGTTTTGGAATTTTTTGGGGAAAAAGGAGAAATCGCTGGTCAAATTTTGACCCTTACAGTTTCCTAACAAACAAATTTTGTTTCAAAAATTGTGCTGATATAAATTAGACATGTGGGAAATGTTATTGGTTAAATATTCTGTGTGACACATCTCCCTAATTTAATGGCATAAAAATTCCAAGTCTGAAAATTGCAAAATTCCAAATTTTCACCAAATTTCCATTTTTGTATTAAAAATGCAAGTTATATCCAATAAATTTTACCACTGTCATGAATTACAATATGTCATGAAAAGACAGTCTTAGAATCAGTGGGATCCAGTGATGCGTTCCAGAGTTATTACCTCATAAATTGACACTGGTCAGAATTGTAAAAATTGGCCTTATCATTAACATGCAAACCACCTTAGGGGGTAAAGGGGTTAATGTGTTTGAGATTCTTAATTAAATAATTGTAGAAATTTTAGATGTTATCTACATCAGTTGGATATGTATATTTGTATAATGACAAAACAGAAGTATTTTATATTATAAACAGCAAAGTGTTTGAAGTGTTCTTTTTTGACATTTTCAGTCTTTTCCATTTTTGGTAAGTGATTCCAGTCAATAAGGTGACATTTTCTATTTTTTGCTTTCCAATGTTGACATAAATTGAAACATAGGAATATTATGCCTTCCTTTACCCCGTGGTTTTCAGCACAGAAAAATATTGTTATGCCTTTCCATTGAATCTTTCAATTGTTATGGAAATAGTGAAGGCTAGAAGAAAATACAAGACATCAAATTTCCGCTAGGAGTCTCGAAGGATCTCCAAGTACATTTAGTCCATAGATAAAGCTACTTAATGACAAAACATGCGGTATATTATTTTAATCTGCAGCAAAATCAGAAGATATTGCTGAGCCTACATTGTACTGGGTCTACAGCCAAAGTCACAGTCTGATAATTAGAATGACAAGATAACAGAAGTCTGTGGTTTGCAGTGTTACTTGATCACATAGCTTCTCCAACTACTAGAAGCAATACCAGCCGAGAGCTCATCCTTGCTGAATGCAGGCAGGAAGTATTAATTTCTTAATTGTCATTTTGAAACAAGATGATTTGACAAGGTGAAAAGTGATGAAAGGATGTAGGGCAATGGCCCAAGTTGAATAAGGAGAAGAGTCTACTTATCATAACATAGAATATATGTGGTTAGGATACGTTTCATCCAGCTGAGAACTATGGTGATGCTCTGATGTGATTTGTTACTTCAGCATTGCATGCAATCAATATATTCCTTTATGCATTTGTGTTTTTAGGAGAATATTACTATATATTTCAAAAGAGAATATAGAGATTATCGATTGCCAAGTATGATTTTTTGAAATTTTTAGCAGCTACTACTATGTAGATTAAATATGCACTATATAGATAAACATCCCGGAACACCTATACATTGCACCTACAGTAACATTTATAACATTACATTATTAATCCATAGGCATTACTACAGAGTTGGCACTCTTATTACTGTTGTAGCAGCTTCCACTCTTCTGTGAAGGATTTCTAGGTTATTGTGGAGGTGTCTGTGGAAATGTTTGCCTAATCATCCAGGAAATTTGTTTGTGAGGTCAGACGTTGATGTTGGATGAGAGGACCTGACTCCCAGTCTCCGTTTTAGCTTACATCTACTTTGTTTTCACATACTTGAGGTAGAATGTTGATGATTTTGTCCACAACTCAATCTCAAGCTAAAAAATATTAACTTTATTATTCCCTTTAAAATATGTATGAAAAACTCAAATTTAAAAACAGGACTTCTTGAAAAAGTTTAAATATTTTGAACCTCAAAATGTAAACAATTCTTCATCATGACATAAGTGTGAGTCAATTCACTTCTTACTCTCCCTCTGTGTATACATATAAATATATGCACCATATCATTAATGACTGTGGAAATTTGCATGTTCTCTTCAGACAGTCATCTTTATAAATCTCATTGGAATGGCACCAAACAAAAGTTCCAGCATCATCACCTTGCCCAATGCAGATTCATGATTCATCACTGAATATGACTTTCATCCAGTCATCCACAGTCCACGATGGCTTTTCCTTAGCCCATAGTAACCTTGTTTTTTCTGCTTAGGTGTTAATGATGGCTTTCATTTAGTTTTTCTGTATGTAAATCCCATTTCCTTTAGGCGGTTTCTTACAGTTCGGTCAGAGACGTTGACTCCAGTTTCCTCCCATTCGTTCCTAATTTGTTTTGTTGTGCATTTCCTGTTTTGGAGACATATTGCTTTAAGTTTCCGGTCTTGACGCTTTGATGTCTTCCCTGGTCTATCAGTATGTTTGCCTTTAACAACCTTCCCATGTTGTTTGTATTTGGTCTAGATTTTAGACACAGTTGAGAACAACCAAAATCTTTTGCAACATTGCATGATGATTTACCCTCTTTTAAGAGTTTGATAATCCTCTCCTTTGTTTCAATTGACATCTCTTTTGTTGGTGCCATGATTCATGTCACTCCACTTGGTGCAACAGCTATCTGTCATGATCCTTGCTGGATCAGGACAGATAAAAGCACAGGTAACCTTTTTTTTCCCAAACTGTGCTTGGAGATGTTTTTGCCCCCGGTGGCCATTTGGATTATTGCACTGTGGTGTTGTTTGTTCTAAGTTTGCCCCTGGTGGTGGTGAGCAGCATTGCACTCTGTTTCTTTAGTTAAGTGCACATTTATAATGCAGGTGTGATTGCTGACTCCGCTATAAAAGAGTCACAGGTGCTGCAATCAGTGTTGGTGATAGTATTCATTTCCAACCATCCCTGGTGGAGGAAGGAGCTGGAGAGAGCTCCTTGCAGCACGGTCAGAGCCCTGGTGTGGAAGGATCATGAAACAATCACTGACCTCCGGGAGACCAGTCAAAGAAAACAGTGCAGCAGCCGGCAATGGTGCTCAATCCGTGAAATCCTAGGTGCATTGCTTCCTGGGAAATACGAATATGCAAATAAAGTCCATGGAGCCTCACTTAAGAGTCTCAAACATAGGACTAGCCAGTATCCTACTCCACACTGATGAGGGGCAACACCCCGAAACAGCTGTCTGTGGATAGATACCTGCTTGGTATTTCCCTTGTCATATCTGTAAACTCGTAAAGAGCTGGATATTGACTTAAAGGGCCACTTAATATGGTGGTAATGGTGGTTTCCGAAAGGAGCCACTCCTTGGTTGGGTCCCTCCCTGGAGGAAGATCTGGCTAGTCCCGTGTTTGAGACTCTTAAATGAGGCTCCACGGACTTTATTGGCATATTCGTATTTCCCAGGGAGCAATGCACCTAGGATTTCACTGATTGAGCGCCTTTGCCGGCTGCAGCAGTGTTTTCTTTGACTGGTCTCCCTGAGGTCAGTGATTGTTTCATGATGTTGGTCTACTAGGCATTGCTCCCACCTAGCCAGAATCCTACTCCACACTGATGAGGGGCAACACCCTGAAGCAGCTGTCTGTGGATGGATACCTGGCCTTGGTATTTCCATGGTCATATCTGTAAACTCGTAAAGAGCTGGATATTAATTTAAAGGGCCACTTAATATGGTGGTAATGGTGGTTTCCGAATGGAGCCACTCCTTGGCTGGGTCCTTCCCTGGAGGAAGATCTGGCTAGTCCCGTGTTTGAGACTCTTAAATGAGGCTCCATGGACTTTATTTGCATACTGGTGTGGAAGGAGTCAGAGGTAATTTCCTTGCAGCTCTGACAGAGCTTGGTGGCAGCGTTTCAGGAGGAGACCTGCATTCTGGTGGTGGACTCTGTTGCCAGGAGCAAGTGCAACGGAGTAAAGCTAAGTGGTGTTACCCTGTTTGTGTTTTTCCTTCGTGTGTATTAGTACAGCAGTGGGGCCAGTGCCTGCACCACCCAGTTCCCTAGCAAGGGATAGGTGTAGGGTGTGCTAGGGCGACATGCATCCTGAGAGGCACCTGGTGCGGAACCGGCATAGGGAACGTTAGGAGCGTTAGGGACACTGACTCAGGGGAGTGCAGGAGGTCTCCACGTCCCATTTCCCTATCGCAGGGCCCACCGTTGTAACTGTTGTCCCTCCCTCTTGTCTTATTGTTTACAGTTGCCGGCCTGTGGGCAGTGTCACACAGGACTGTATCAAGTGCCGCGTCTTGTTGTTTATAGTTACTGGCCTGAGGGTCGTGTCACACAGGATGGGTCTACGTGACTCTATCCAAAGTGTGCACACTCCTTTTTAGATGCAGACTAACAAGCAGATCTAATTTGATGCAGGTGTTAGTTTGGGGAATGAAAATTTACAGGGTGATTCCATAATTTTTTCCTCAGAATTGAGTGATTCCATCATTTTTTCCCTATGCTTGTTTTAAAAACGAACCATTGTTATCACATTTCTTGTTCATAATTTCTTTTAGTGTTTCTTAAAGTCAGAAAGTTGCCATTTGAATTGACTTCACTTTTGTGCCATGTCTGTGATCTGCTTTTATTCTACAGAATTAAACAACAGAATGAACATCCTCCAAGGCCGGTGATTCCATAATTTTTGCCAGGGGTTGTGTACATATATATATATATATATATATATATATATATACACACAAACACACAGATACATAGAATTTTTCTATGATGTCCTGTCCTTAACTTGTGTGTTTTTAATACTGTCTTAATAATGGAATAATAAAGGGTATATTTTTTATCTGAAGATTGAGTCTTAGACAAAATCATCAGCTTTCTCCTTGTGTTACCTTCACCTTTCCAGCAGGGATCTATTATCCATGCACAACTTGAGAGCTCACACTTTTTTCATGAGATGAGTTGAACAATCTTCATTCTTTTCTTTTTGAGAATAGTTATAACTTATTACATAAATGACCAGCTTGTAATATAACTGTACATTTATTCTACAGATTGTAGCATATCCACTCCTGATTTTCTAACATTTGACCCTTGTTAACCATATCATTTGATTGTTTGACAACATTGAAACTGAAAATAGTTCTCATACTTTGACAACTTGCTTAATGTTTTCTCTGATTTTGAGCCTTTAGGTGATTTAAGATAATTATTTTCTTGATATTAGTCTTCTATTAAGTGGTGAACACGAAGAGTCAAATTAAAAATAAATAAATAAACCACAGTGATAATAAAGTTTAGGGCAGAAACAGAGTTATCTCAGTTTAAGTTATGCCCATGAACTTTTTTTAATGTGTCCTACTAAACCATGAAATAGCAGGATATACTCCATTGAACTATATAGACTTTTTTTGCTTTGACCAGTTGATGTATATGGTATGTAATACACTTTCATGAAGACATTTTTCAAGATGAGAACATAATTTAATAGGTGTTCACTCTAACGAATCCAACTCAAACTCTTTCGATAAGCTTCCATGAACATAGAGCTATCAGGTCGTTGTGAGGAACGGTGAAAGGTATAGTTACCTGAAAATTTTACAAGAACATCAAGGATGAATTATAATGAGGTTAGTTATATCAGTTTTTTTAGGGAACTGAGGGCAATAAATCTAAGATATGGCAAGATTACAACAGAGTAAAGATAGAGCTTGTATAACTGGGGAAATGTACATGCAGATTACATATATAACTGTGGAACAATACTGGAAAACATCAGCAGTTTTTTTTACCCAATTACAATACTGGTAGCTATTTAAGTCAAATAGTAAATTTCAGTCAGGTGTTATAAAAATCAGCATTTCATACACCGAATATAAAATTCATATACTCCTCTCTTTCTATTCTTGTACTGGTCTCCAACAAAGTCAGCGATGTCTGCTGCATTCCTTTGGGATGCGGTGATGGTTCCTCCCATGCTGAGTAGTAGTATTCAGCTCCTGTGATTGGGAGAGCACTATGACCGATTGCAACCGCAACACCCCCATAAAAGCACAATCATAGATTATTTGTACTAATCTACCAGTTAAAAATCAACCTGTAAAAAGCATCTATAAAGTTACATGGAAGGAAAAATGTAAAAGTTTTGTCGTTCAAAATGCAGAGATGAAAAAACATGCTGCATCATTAAATGGATAGTTTAAAAGTGTAAGACAGTGGCCTAAGAACAAAAAATAGATAATAGAATGTATGCTAGACGAGATGACTGCACTGGTGCTGTACAATTGCAAAAAAGGAAATGCGTAAGGTCCATTTCACAATGCACTTTTTCCCACATTCGTTGGTCTTGTTGGGGCTTATGTCTAACCCCCCGTGAAATAGAATTTGGGCGTAGGTGCCAACAGGACAGTATAATACTGCCAACAGTGTCTACTTGTGCTCTGTCATCCATCATTTTTATATATGCTCACTAGAGGATGGCATTCAGGCATAGTAGACTACATCTGAGTGTCTGTCTCAATGGACATATTCACCTCAAAAATGTTGCATGACAGAGCATGCATTGACTATGACCATTATGGTCTATGGCGCTGTCGGCGCATATGCTTTATTACCCTCTTGAGGGGAGGTGTTTGGATGTAAGCCCTGATGGGACCTATTAATGTGTGACAAAGCACAGTATGAAGACACCCTAATAAAACTAGGGAAATTTCAGAGGTCCGAACACCAAATAGCAAATATACGCCTCAATGTCCTGTTATTTATGGACGTATTGGACGTATTTTATCACAAGACAATAGGGATCTTGGGTTTAACACTAAAAAATAAACTCAGTCAAACTTGTAGATAATAAAAATAAAGGTGGCACTGCCACACTCACCATCCCTTAACCCCTTCATGACCAAGTCTATTTTGATCTTAATGACCAGGCCGTTTTTTGCAATTTTGACCATTGTCCATTTATGAGGTAAAAACTCTGCAACACTTCAACGGATCCTAGCGATTCTGAGACTGTTTTTTCACAACATATTGGGCTTCATGTTATTGGTAAAGTTAGGTTGATAGTTTTTGAGTTTATTTGTGAAAAAATCGGAAATTTGGCGAAGATTTAGAAAATTTCGCAATTTTTAAAATTTGAATTTTTATTCTGTTAAACCAGAGAGTTATGTGACACAAAATAGTTACTAAATAACATTTCCCACATGTCTACTTTACATCAGCACAATTTTGGAGGCAAATTTTTTATTTTGTTAGGAAGTTAGAAGGGTTAAAAGTTGACAAGTGATTTCTCATTTTTACAACAAAATTTACAAAACCATTTTTTTAGGGACCACCTCACATTTGGAGCCACTTTGAGGGGTCTATATGGCAGAAAATACACAAAACTGACACCATTCTAAAAACCGCACCCCTCAAGCTACTCAAAACTACATTTAAGAAGATTATTAACCCTTCACGTGCTTCACAGGGACTAAAGCAACGTGGAAGGAAAAAATGGACATTATAATTTTTCCAACAAAAATTTTCTTTTTGCATCAATTTTTTCATTTTCACATGGGCAACAGGATAAAATTGATCATAAAATTTGTTGGGCAATTTCTCCTGAGTACACCAATACCTCATATGTGGTCATAAACCACTGTTTGGGCACACGGCAGGGCCCGGAAGGGAATGAGCGCCATTTGACTTTTTGAATGGAAAATATGCTGGAATATTTAGGGGTTGCCAAGTCGCATTTGGAGAGCCCCTGTGTGCCTAAACAGTGAAAACCCCCCACAAGTGACACCATTTTGGCAACTATCTAGATGTGTGGTGAGCACTTTGAATCCCCAAGTGCTTCACAGAAGTTTATAACGCAGAGCCGTGAAAATAAAAATTCTATTTTTTTCCTCAAAAAATGATTTTTAGCCCGCAATTTTTTTCACACAGGTAACAGGAGAAACTAGACCCCCAAAGTTGTTGTGCAATTATTCCTGAGTACGCTGATGCCCCATATGTTGGGGTCAACCACTGTTTGGGCACACGTCTGGGCTTGGAAGGTAGGGAGCACCGTTTGACTTTTTGAATGCAAAATTGGCTGGAATCAATGGTGGCACCATGTCGCGTTTGGAGACCCCCTGATGTGCCTAAACAGTGGAAACCCCTCAATTCTAACTCCAACCCTAACCCCAACACACCCCTAACCACATCCCTAACCCCAACACATCCCTAATCCGAACCCTAACCATAACCCTAACTCCAACACACCCATAACCTTAATCCTAACCTTAACCATAACCCTATCCACAAGCCTGAACCTAGTCCCAACCCTAACCCCAACACACCCCTAACCCTAATCTCAACCCTAATTCCAACCCTAAATCTAACCCTAACCCTAATTCCAGCCCTAACCCTAATTCCAACCCTAACCCTATTTCCACCCTAACCCTAATTCCACGCTAACCCTAATTCCAACCCTAACCATTTTTCTAACCCAACCCTAACCCTAATTTTAACCCTAACCCTAATGGAAAAATAAAAATATTTTCTTTATTTTATTATTTGTGCCTACCTATGGGGGTGATAAGGGGGGCAGTGTTTTATTATTTTTTTTATTTTGATCACTGTGAGAGTATATCACAGTGATCAAAATGAATGAATGGAATCTGCCATTTGGAAGATGGTGGCGCCCATGCAGGAGGGAGGAGGGACACCGGGAGCGACACGGGGAGTCAGGAGGCACCAGGGGGGAGACACAGTGATTGTAAGGCGGGGGAGCGGTGGGCAGGGGAGGGGGAGCACATAATGACTGCGGCAGCAGATTGCCGCTGTCAGTCGGTGGCATGGCTAGATTGTAATATTTCATCAAATTTCATTGATGAAATATTACTATCGCTATGATTGGCTGTTTCACTTTTAACAGCCAATCAGAGTGATCGCAGCCATGGGGGGGCGAAGCCACCCCCCTGGGGTGAAGTACAAAGCCCCCTGTACCTGCAGGTCGGGTGACCTTTCATTGACCCCTGTCACCCGACCCACAGGGGAAGCTTTAAATTTATGACCAGCATATGTGTCATTGGTCAGATTGAGTGGGGGCTGTACATAATGAAGGGGGGTGAGTGGGGGCTACACATGATGAAGGGGGTGAGTGGGGGCTACACATGATGAAGGGGGTGAGTGGGGGCTACACATGATGAGGGGGGGTGAGTGGGGGCTACACATGATGAAGTGGGGTGAGTGGTGCTACACATGATGAAGGGGGGTGAGTGGGGGCTGTACATGATGAAGGTGGGGTGAGGGACTGTACATGATGAAGGAGGGTGAGTGGGGGCTTCACATGATGAAGTGGGGTGAGTGGTGCTACACATGATGAAGGGGGTGAGTGGAGGCTGTACATGATGAAGGTGGGGTGAGGGACTGTACATGATGAAGGGGGTGAGTGGGGGCTTCACATGATGAAGTGGGGTGAGTGGGGGCTACACATGATGAGGGGGGGTGAGTGGTGGCTACACATGATGAAGTGGGGTGACTGGGGCTGTGCAGGATGAAGGGGGTGAGTGGGACTCCACCTGATGAAGGAGGGGTGAGTGAGGCTGTACAGGATGAAGGGGTGAGAGTGGGGGCTACACATGATGAAGGGGGTGAGTGGGGGATACACATGATGAAGGGGGTGAGTGGGGGCTACACATGATGAAGGGGGTGAGTGGAGGCTACACATGATGAAGGGGGGTGAGTGGGGGCTACACTTGATGAAGGGGGGTGAGTGGGGGCTACACATGATGAAGTGGGGTGAGTGGGGGCTACACATGAAGAAGGGGGTGAGTGGAGGCTACACATGATGAAGGGGGGTGAGTGGGGGCTACACTTGATGAAGGGGGGTGAGTGGGGGCTACACATGATGAAGTGGGGTGAGTGGGGGCTACACATGAAGAAGGGGGTGAGTGGGGGCTACACATGATGAAGGGGGTGAGTGGAGGCTACACATGATGAAGGGGGGTGAGTGGGGGCTACACTTGATGAAGGGGGGTGAGTGGGGGCTACACATGATGAAGTGGGGTGAGTGGGGGCTACACATGAAGAAGGGGGTGAGTGGGGGCTGTACATGATGAAGGGGGGTGAGTGGGGGCTACACATGATGAAGGGGGGTGAGTGGGGGCTACACATGATGAGGGGGGTGAGTGGGGGCTACACATGATGAAGTGGGGTGAGTGGTGCTACACATGATGAAGGGGGGTGAGTGGGGGCTGTACATAATGAATGTGGTGTGACTGGGGGCTGTACTTGATGAAAGGGGGTGACTGGGGGCTGTACATGATGAAGGCGGGTGACTGGGGGCTGTACATGATGAAAGGGGGGTGACTGGGGGCTGTACATGATGAAGGGGGGTGACTGGGGCTTTACAGGATGAAGGGGGTGAGTGGGATTCCACCTGATGAAGGAGGGGTGAGTGAGGCTGTACAGGATGAAGGGGTGAGAGTGGGGGCTACACATGATGAAGGGGGTGAGTGGCGACTACACTTGATGAAGGCGGTGAGTGAGGGCTACACAGGATGAAGGGAGGTGAGTGGGGGCTTCACATGATGAAGGGAGGTGAGTGGAGCTACACATGATGAAGGGGGGTGAGTGGGGGCTACACATGAAGAAGGGGGTGAGTGGGGGCTGTACATGATGAAGGGGGGTGAGTGGGGGCTACACATGATGAAGGGGGTGAGTGGGGGCTACACATGATGAAGGGGGGTGAGTGGGGGCTACACATGATGAGGGGGGGTGAGTGGGGGCTACACATGATGAAGTGGGGTGAGTGGTGCTACACATGATGAAGGGGGGTGAGTGGGGGCTGTACATGATGAAGGTGGGGTGAGGGACTGTACATGATGAAGGAGGGTGAGTGGGGGCTTCACATGATGAAGTGGGGTGAGTGGTGCTACACATGATGAAGGGGGTGAGTGGAGGCTGTACATGATGAAGGTGGGGTGAGGGACTGTACATGATGAAGGGGGGTGAGTGGGGGCTTCACATGATGAAGTGGGGTGAGTGGGGGCTACACATGATGGGGGGGGTGAGTGGGGGCTACACATGATGAAGTGGGGTGAGTGGTGCTACACATGATGAAGGGGGGTGACTGGGGCTGTGCAGGATGAAGGGGTGAGTGGGACTCCACCTGATGAAGGAGGGGTGAGTGAGGCTGTACAGGATGAAGGGGTGAGAGTGGGGGCTACACATGATGAAGGGGGTGAGTGGGGGATACACATGATGAAGGGGGTGAGTGGGGGCTACACATGATGAAGGGGGTGAGTGGGGGCTACACATGATGAAGGGGGTGAGTGGGGGCTACACTTGATGAAGGGGGGTGAGTGGGGGCTACACATGATGAAGTGGGGTGAGTGGGGGCTACACATGAAGAAGGGGGTGAGTGGGGGCTGTACATGATGAAGGGGGGTGAGTGGGGGCTACACATGATGAAGGGGGTGAGTGGGGGCTACACATGATGAAGGGGGGTGAGTGGGGGCTACACATGATGAGGGGGGTGAGTGGGGGCTACACATGATGAAGTGGGGTGAGTGGTGCTACACATGATGAAGGGGGGTGAGTGGGGGCTGTACATGATGACGGTGGGGTGAGGGACTGTACATGATGAAGGGGGGTGAGTGGGGGCTTCACATGATAAGGGGTTGAGTGGGGCTACACATGATGAAGTGGGGTGAGTGGGGCTACACATGATGAAGGGGGTGAGTGAGGCTGTACAGGATGAAGGGGTGTGAGTGGGGGCTACACATGATGAAGGAGGGGTGAGTGGGGCTGTACAGGATGAAGGGAAGTGAGTGGGGGCTTCACATGATGAAGGGGGGTGAGTGGGGCTACACATGATGAAGGGGAGTGAGTGGGAGCTGTACATGATGAAGGTGGGTGAGTGGGGCTGTACATGATGAAGGGAGGTGAGTGGGGGCTACACATGATGAAGGGGGGTGAGTGGGGGCTACACATGATGAAGGGGGGTGAGTGGGGGCTGTACATGATGAAGGTGGGGTGAGGGACTGTACAAGATGAAGGGGGGTGAGTGGGGGCTTCACATGATGAAGGGGGGTGAGTGGGGCTACACATGATGAAGTGGGGTGAGTGGGGCTACACATGATGAAGGGGGGTGAGTGGGGGCTGTACATGATGAAGGCGGGTGAGTGGGGCTGTACATGATGAAGGGGGTGAGTGGGGGCTACACATGATGAAGGGGGGTGAGTGGGGGCAGTACATGATGAAGGTTGGGTGAGGGACTGTACATGATGAAGGGGGTGAGTGGGGGCTTCACATGATGAAGGGGGGTGAGTGGGGCTACACATGATGAAGTGGGGTGAGTCGGGGCTATACAGGATGAAGGTGGGTGAGTGGAGCTGTACAGGATGAAGGGGGTGAGTGGGGGCCACACATGATGAAGGGGGTTGAGTGGGGCTAGACAAGATGAAGGGGGGTGAGTGGGGCTGTACAGGATGAAGGGGGTGAGTGGGGGCTTCACATGATGAAGGGGGTGAGTGGGGCTGTACTGGATGAAGGGGGGTGAGTGGGGCTGTACAGGATGAAGGAGGATGAGTGGGGGCTTCACATGATGAAGGGGGGTGAGTGGAGCTGCATATGACGAAGGGGGAGTGAGTGGGGCTGCACATGACGAAGGGGGGTGAGTGGGGCTGCACATGATGAAGGGGGTGAGTGGGGCTGTATATGATGAAGGGGGTGAGTGGGGCTGTATATGATGAAGGGGGTGAGTGGGGCTGTATATGATGAAGGGGTTAGTGGGGCTGAACACGATGAAGTGGGGGATAAGTGGCCCTGCACATGATGAATTAAGGGGTAAGTGGGACTGCACATGATGAATTAAGGGGTAAGTGGGACTGCACATGATGAATTGGGGGTAAGGGGGACTGCACATGATGAATTAGTGGGTAAGGGGAACTGCACGTGGGGGTAAGGGGGACTGCACATAATGATGTGGGGGTAAAATTAACTGCACATGATGATGGGGGAGTGGGGCTGCACATGAAGTGGGGGGAAGGGGACTGCACATGATGAAATGGAACGGGGGGATAAGGGGCTGCAAATGATGAAGGGGCACTGGCACTGCAGATGAAGTGAGGGGGTCATAGGGACTGCAATGGATGAAGTAAGGGGACTTCAAATTAAAGTGGGGGGACTGCAAATGATGAAGTGGAGGAGAGGAAGGGGACTTCAAATGATGAATTCAGTGTGAGTGACAGGGCACAGCAATTTAATTGAAGGTGGGGGCTTAGGAGAGCAAATGATGAATTGAAGGTGGGCCTGGGGAGAGCAAATGATCTATGGGGAGAACAAATAATGAATTTTAAGAGTGGGGGAGTAAATGATGTATTGAATGTGGGGTAGAGCAGTTGATAATGAATAGAGGGTCGGAGAGAAAGACATGACAATGAATTGAGGCGAAAGGGGCATGTAAATAAAATGAATCGGGATTAGGGTTAGAGCGGGAGGTACATAGTGGGGGGCGTTTAGGATGACGTGCCTGGTAATGATTTGAGGAAAAAAGTATAGGTGCTAATTAATTTATATTATTATAATATTATACTCTGTATTCAGATGTGTAGTATAGTAGAAAGGGAAAAAGTGGGGAATTTGGTCTGGAAGATGTGCTCTAGGCAACTGTGTTATTTTATGCAGAGACAAGTCCAGGTTGGAAAAAGTGATGGCGTTCTGTACAGGATGAAAAAGAAAAGTAAAGATGAAGGACTTCAGGTAGAGACATCACTGGTGAGTCAGTGTGTTACCTGTGCACTGACACTATACACTGTATACTATATACAGAGCTCCTGTGTATAATGTTACTGGTGATCCCTGTATTACCTGTACACTGACACTATATACAGAGCTCCTGTGTATAATGTCACTGGTGATCCCTGTATTACCTGTACACTGAGACTATATGCAGATCTCCTGTGTATAATGTCTCTGGTGTTTCCTGTATTACCTGTACACTGACACTATATACAGAGCTCCTGTGTATAATGTCAATGGTGATCTCTGTATTACCTGTACACTGACACTATATACAGAGCTCCTGTGTATAATGTCACTGGTGATCACTGTATTACCTGTACCCTGACACTATATACAGAGCTCCTGTGTATAATGTCACTGGTGATCTCTGTATTACCTGTACACTGACACTATATACAGAGCTCCTGTGTATAATGTCACCAGTGATAGTAATATGTGGTCTGGTCATGGTGCGGCAGCATTTGTTCCTTGTATGTGGTATTATTCGGTCACTATGTGGTGGTAATATGTGGTCTGGCCAAGGTGTGGCGGTATTTGTTCCTTGTATGTGGTATTATTCTGTCATTATGTGGTGGTAATATGTGGTCTGGTCATGGCATGACGATATTTGTCCCTTGTATGCTATATTAATGTTTGATTAAATAAAAAAGTAAATGTATGTGACTCATTCCCTTAAAGAAAAATACATAAACATATATTTATTTTTAATAGTTTAGAGTAGAGTAGGGCCCGGCCGAAAGAGTCTACCGTGTCGTGGTATCAGCTTAAAAATTATTTTGGCCAAAACAAAAGCTGCTGGTTATGGATGTGATCTGGTGTTTGATGGGAACTGTTAATATCTGATCGGTGAGGATGTGGTAGTGAACTTGAGTTTTTCCAAGAGTGGGTGGTGGGACGGTGAAGGCAGAGCTGGTGTGGAACCTAGGCTGAGTCTCAAGAGAGCCCAAAAATTTTGCCAGTATGGGGCCTCGAAATACTTAGTGGAAGCCCTGGTCTCTCTCATAAGCTGCAGACCGCAGCTTCCTGAGACTTCAGTGTGCTCACACAGGCGGCGTGATGACATTATTGTCTCATGTCGCTCTGCGAACCGGAAGAGAAAATGGAGGCTGCAGTGCCGGGAATCAGGATGAGGTGAGTATAAACTTCATTATTTTTAATATTGAGAACTGGGGCCATCATACTATATATATATATATATATATATATATATATATATATATATATATATATATATATATATATATATGAGAACTGGGGATATTAGGGTAAGTGCACACAGAGTTTTTTGGTGGTGCGGATTTTATGCCCATATCTCTGTAGTAGGCTCTGTTCTGCTCCCGAAACTCTGGAGTATTCTCCGTTCTGATCCATATCTCTGGATATCTGCGGTTTTGCCCTGCGGTTTCACACCTCATAATGGATGAGGTGTGAAACCGCAGCGTTTCTGCACAAAAGAATTGACATGCTGCGGATTGTAAACAGCAGCAAAACCGCGCAGAAAAATCCGCAGCATGTGCACAGCGTTTTTTATTTCCATAGGAAATAAAGGTACTGTACAACGCAGCAAAATCTGCTGCGGACCCACAGAGCCAAAACCGCTGCGGATCCGCAGCAGACTCCACAGTGTGTGCTATACCCTTATACTATATATATATGTATATATGGCGATAACTGGGGCCGTCATACTATATATATGGGGAGAACGGGCACATCATACTATTTGAGGAGAACTGGGGCCATCATACTATATATATGTGAGGAGAACTGGGGCCATCATACTAGATATGTGGGGAGAACTGGGGCCATCATACTAATATATATATATATATATATATATATATATATATATACAGTCATATGAAAAAGTTTGGGCACCCCTATTAATGTTAACCTTTTTTCTTTATAACAATTTTGGTTTTTGCAACAGCTATTTCAGTTTCATATATCTAATAACTGATGGACTCACTTATATTTCTGGATTGAAATGAGGTTTATTGTAATAACAGAAAATGTGCAATCTGCATTTAAACAAAATTTGACTGGTGCAAAAGTATGGGCACCTCAACATAAAAGTGACATTAATATTTTGTAGATCCTCTGTTTGCAAAAATAACAGCCTCTAGTCACTTCCTGTAGCTTTTAATGATTTCCTGGATCCTGGATGAAGGTATTTGTGACCATTCCTGTTTACAAAACAATTCCAGTTCAGTTAAGTTTGATGGTCGCCGAGCATGGACAGCCCACTTCAAATCATCCCACAGATGTTCAATGATATTCAGGTCTGGGGACTGGGATGGCCATTCCAGAACATTGTAGTTGTTCCTCTGCATGAATGCCTGAGTAGATTTGGAGCGGTGTTTTGGATCATTGTCTTGCTGAAATATCCATCCCCTGCGTAACTTCAACTTCGTCACTGATTCTTGCACATTATTGTCAAGAATCTGCTGATACTGAGTTGAATCCATGCGACCCTCAACTTTAACAAGATTCCCGGTGCCGGCATTGGCCACACAGCCCCAAAGCATGATGGAACCTCCACCAAATTTTACTGTGGGTAGCAAGTGTTTTTCTTGGAATGCTGTTTTTTGGCCTCCATGCATTATGCCTTTTTGTATGACCAAACAACTCAATCTTTGTTTCATCAGTCCACAGGACCTTCTTCCAAAATGTAACTGGCTTGTCCAAATGTGCTTTTGCATACCACAGGCGACTCTGTTTGTGGCGTGCTTGCAGAAACGGCTTCTTTCGCATCACTCTCCCATACAGCTTCTCCTTGTGCAAAGTGCGCTGTATTGTTGACCGATGCACAGTGACACCATCTGCAGCAAGATGATGCTGCAGGTCTTTGGAGGTGGTCTGTGGATTGTCCTTGACTCTTCTCACCATTCTTCTTCTCTGCCTTTCTGATATTTTTCTTGGCCTGCCACTTCTGGGCTTAACAAGAACTGTACCTGTGTTCTTCCATTTCCTTACTATGTTCCTCACAGTGGAAACTGACAGGTTAAATCTCTGAGACAACTTTTTGTATCCTTCCCCTGAAAAGCTATGTTGAATAATCTTGGTTTTCATATCATTTGAGAGTTGTTTTGAGGAGCCCATGATGCCACTCTTCATAGGAGATTCAAATAGGAGAACAACTTGCAAGTGGCCACGTTAAATACCTTTTCTCATGATTGGATACACCTGGCTATGAAGTTCAAAGCTCAATGAGGTTACAAAACCAATTTAGTGCTTCAGGAAGTCAGTAAAAAGTAGTTAGGAGTGTTCAAATCAAGAAAATGATAAGGGTGCCCATACTTTTGCACCAGTCAAGTTTTGTTTAAATGCAGATTGCACATTTTCTGTTAGTACAATAAACCTCATTTCAATCCAGAAATATAACGGAGTACATCAGTTATTAGATATATGAAACTGAAATAGCTGTTGCAAAAACCCAAATTGTTATAAAGAAAAAAGGTTAACATTAATAGGGGTGCCCAAACTTTTTCATATGACTGTATATATATATATATATATATATACACAGTATATATATATATGCAACTGGGGCCATCGCACTATATTTATGGTGGGAACTGGGGCCATCGCACTATATATATCCCTTATCTCTATAGTAAGCTCGGTTCTGCTCCCATATCTCTGTGGTAAGCTCTGTTCTGCTCCCATATCTCTGGATTAAGCTCAGTTCTGATCCAAATCTCTGTAGTAGGCTCTGTTCTGCTCCCGTATCTCTGGAGTATTTTCCGTTCTGATCCACATCTCTGGATAAAGCTGAGTTCTGCTGCAATATGTTTGTAGTTAGCTCGGTTCTGCTCCCATATCTCTGGAGTAACCTCCGTTCTGCTCCCAAATCTCTTGAGTAAGCTCTGTTCTGCTCCCATATCTCTGGAGTAAGCTCTGTTCTGCTCCCATATCTCTGGAGTAAGCTCTGTTCTGCACCCATATTTCTTTAGTAAGCTCTGTTCTGCTCCCATATCTCTGGAGTAAGCAGTGTTCTGCTCCCATATTTCTTTAGTATGCTCTGTTCTGCTCCCATATCTCTGCAGTAAACTCTGTTCTGATCCCATAGCGCTGCAGTAAGCTCAGTTCTGCTCCCATTTCTCTGTAGTAAGCTCTATTTGCTCCCATATCTCTGCAGTTAGGTCTGTTCTGCTCCCATATCTCTGTAGTAAGCTCTGTTCTGATCCCATAACTCTGTAGTAAGCTCTGTTCTGCTCCCATTTCTCTGTAGTAAGCTCGTTTCTGCTCCCATATCTCTGTAGTAAGCTCGATTCTGCTCCCTTATCTCTGGAGCAAGCTAGGTTCTGCTCCCATATCTCTGGAGTAAGCTCTGTTCTGCTCCCATATTTCTTTAGTAAGCTCTGGTCTGCTCCCATATCTCTGCAGTAAGCTCTGTTCTGATCCCATAGCTCTTCAGTAAGCTCAGTTCTGCTCCCATTTCTCTGTAGTAAGCTCGTTTCTGCTCCCATATCTCTGCAGTAAGCTCTGTTCTGCTCCCATATCTCTGCAGTAAGCTCTGTTCTGATCCCATAGCTCTATAGTAAGCTCGGTTCTGCTCCCATTTCTCTGTAGTAAGCTTGTTTCTGCTCCCATATCTCTGGAGTAAGCTCATTTCTGCTCTCATATCACTGTAGTAAGCTCGGTTCTGCTCCCATTTCTCTGTAGTAAGCTCATTTCTGCTCCCATATCTCTATAGTAAGCTCGTTTCTGCTCCCATATCTCTGTAGTAAGCTTGTTTCTATTCCCATATCTCTGTATTAAGCTCGTTTCTGATCCCATATCTCTGTAGTAAGCTCGTTTCTGCTCCCATATCTCTGTAGTAAGCTCGGTTCTGCTCCCATATCTCTGGAGTAAGCTCAGTTCTGCTCCCATAGCTATGAAGCAAGCTCCTTACTGTTCCCATATCTACGTTCCAGCCTATTTGTAAAGCCTGTTATCTCTGTTGCTTTAATGCAATGGCCAGAGATAAGCAGGTAAAGGGAGGGCCACTGCCTTGTGATTGCCCCCCAGGCTGAAAAGTGCCAGCCAGCCCCTGGGTTCGACCCCCAAACACTGTGTTATTATTGGCGGATCACACTAAATAAAATAAGTAATAAAGTGTGATCGCAACCCAGTGTCCACGGTGCAGAGATGATAACCTGCTGCTAGAGTAATGGCGGAGCAACGCTGTGAGAAAATACTTAAAGCACACTGAGTTAAATGCCACTCAGTGTGCACAGAGCGTAAAGTAGCAAGCTCTGTTACTAGAGTTGAGCGAAACGGGTCGAAAAAATTCAAAAGTCGCCGACTTTTGGCAAAGTCGGGTTTCATGAAACGAAACCCGACCCTAGGATGAGGTCGGCCACGAGGTCGGCGACTTAAGCGCCAAAGTCGCGTTTCAAAAGTTTGTTTTGCGCTCTTTTTCAGCCAATCAGGATCCACGGACACTGTGGGCAACGTGATGACCTAGGCACGGGTCACCACCATCTTTCAGAAGGGCATGCAAGTGATTGGCTTGCTTTGGTGGGCGTCACAGGGGGTATAAAAGGGCGTGCACGCCGACCGCCATCTTACTTCTGCCGATCTTAGTTTAGGGAGAGGTTGCTGCTGATTCTGTAGGGAGAGCGTTAGGCAGGGAAGAAGACAAAAGAACTGCTTCTGCTGCTAGCGATTTGGCCTGCACAACACACAAGTCACTGTGTGTGCAGTGCAAGGGGAGGCTATATTGTGGTGTATCAGTGGTGTTGGTTGTTGGGCTGCCTTCTAAGGCTTCCTGACACGCTGGCATTGCTGTTTACCCACTGCTCCGCAAACTGCTTTTTTAAAAGCAATCCAATCTCCCTTATCCTCTAGTCACTTTGGTCACAGCTGTGCCATCGAGCGTGTCACATAGCGCTCAGATATCAGTGGGCCTCACACAATCCACAAGTATCCAGTGTCCAAAAGTGTACGCAGAGATTCAAAATCTCCATTATCCTCTCGTCACTTTGGTCACAGGCAGCTGTGCCATCGAGCGTGTCACATAGCGCTCAGATATCAGTGGGCCTCACACAATCCACAAGTGTCCAGTGTCCAAAAGTGTACGCAGAGATTCAAAATCTCCATTATCCTCTCGTCACTTTGGTCACAGGCAGCTGTGCCATCGAGCGTGTCACATAGCGCTCAGATATCATTGGGCCTAACACAATCCACAAGTGTCCAGTGTCCAAAAGTGTACGCAGAGATTCAAAATCTCCATTATCCTCTCGTCACTTTGGTCACAGGCAGCTGTGCCATCGAGCGTGTCACATAGCGCTCAGATATCAGTGGGCCTCACACAATCTACAAGTGTCCAGTGTCCAAAAGTGTACGCAGAGATTCAAAATCTCCATTATCCTCTCGTCACTTTGGTCACAGGCAGCTGTGCCATCGAGCGTGTCACATAGCGCTCAGATATCAGTGGGCCTCACACAATCTACAAGTGTCCAGTGTCCAAAAGTGTACGCAGAGATTCAAAATCTCCATTATCCTCTCGTCACTTTGGTCACAGGCAGCTGTGCCATCGAGCGTGTCACATAGCGCTCAGATATCAGTGGGCCTCACACAATCCACAAGTGTCCAGTGTCCAAAAGTGTACGCAGAGATTCAAAATCTCCATTATCCTCTCGTCACTTTGGTCACAGGCAGCTGTGCCATCGAGCGTGTCACATAGCGCTCAGATATCAGTGGGCCTCACACAATCTACAAGTGTCCAGTGTCCAAAAGTGTACGCAGAGATTCAAAATCTCCATTATCCTCTCGTCACTTTGGTCACAGGCAGCTGTGCCATCGAGCGTGTCACATAGCGCTCAGATATCAGTGGGCCTCACACAATCCACAAGTGTCCAGTGTCCAAAAGTGTACGCAGAGATTCAAAATCTCCATTATCCTCTCGTCACTTTGGTCACAGGCAGCTGTGCCATCGAGCGTGTCACATAGTGCTCAGATATCAGTGGGCCTCACACAATCCACAAGTGTCCAGTGTCCAAAAGTGTACGCAGAGATTCAAAATCTCCATTATCCTCTCGTCACTTTGGTCACAGGCAGCTGTGCCATCGAGCGTGTTACATAGCGCTCAGATATCAGTGGGCCTCACACAATCTACAAGTGTCCAGTGTCCAAAAGTGTACGCAGAGATTCAAAATCTCCATTATCCTCTCGTCACTTTGGTCACAGGCAGCTGTGCCATCGAGCGTGTCACATAGCGCTCAGATATCAGTGGGCCTCACACAATCTACAAGTGTCCAGTGTCCAAAAGTGTACGCAGAGATTCAAAATCTCCATTATCCTCTCGTCACTTTGGTCACAGGCAGCTGTGCCATCGAGCGTGTCACATAGCGCTCAGATATCAGTGGGCCTCACACAATCCACAAGTGTCCAGTATCCAAAAGTGTACGCAGAGATTCAAAATCTCCATTATCCTCTCGTCACTTTGGTCACAGGCAGCTGTGCCATCGAGCGTGTCACATAACGCTCAGATATCAGTGGGCCTCACACAATCCAAAAGTGTCCACTGTCCACAAGTGTGTGCAGAAATTCTAAATCTCCCCTGTCCTATAGACACCTTTTACCTTGTTTTACATTACTATATAGTTTGTTGGATTTTGTCTACATTTCTACCAAAAATGAGGAAGGCTGGTGGAAGAGGCCGTGGAATTGGGCGGGGGTTGGCAGCTGGTAATGATGGTGTTGGTGGTGGATATGATGGTAGTGGCAAGAGCAAAATAGGACCGAATGCAGGAGGTGCTGACCCTGCGTCATCGTCTGGCTACATAAGGCCTCGAAGGCTTAGTTTTCTAGGAATTGGCAAACCGCTTTAAAAGGCAGAGCATCAGGAAAAAGTTTTGTCTTACATTGCTGACTCAGCCTCCAGCTCTATCGCCTCCTCTTCTTCAGTTGTAAAAAGTAAAAGCACTGAGTCGTCATTGGAGGCTCATGTTCATGAACCACACCTTTCCTTGTGTCCTTCACCCCAACCAAGATTGAAGGATGACGCAGGCCATACTACTGATTACTCCATGGAGCTGTTTTCACATACCATGCCTGGATTATCAAGTGAAATGGTGAATTACCCAGGCCAAGATGAATCTGACATGGAGTGCACTGATGCACAGCCGCTGATGGATGATTCTGCTGGTACATTCACTCAGAGCACTACATTGTCCTCGCAGTGTACAGAGCCAGATTTTGACCCTGATGAGACTCAGGTGCCCCTTCCCGCACACTATACCACCATACACGGTGACACAGAGAAAGGTGCACATGACATAGAAGAGGAGGTGATGGATGACCCAGTTGTTGACCCAGATTGGCATCCATTGGGGGAAGAGGGTGCTGCTTCCAATAGCTCAGATGAGGAGCATCCACAGCAGACATCGACATCGCAACAGCTGTTATCTGGCAGGCCCGGAGCACTCCAAAGACAGGTTCCAAACATCAAAAGAGTTGCTGGACAGCTTGTCCAGAGGGTCAAAAGATCACAGCGTGCTAGGCCGCAAAATGTCTGCCAAAGTAGGAAGAGTGCAGTGTGGCACTTTTTTGAACAAAATCCTCATGATCAGGCCAAGGTTATCTGTAAGAAGTGCGCAAAGACCTTTAGCCGAGGGAAAAATCTGAAAAATTTGAATACCAGTTGCATGCTTAGACATTTAACCAGCATGCACTTGCAAGCGTGGACACAACACCAAACCTCAAGTGCCACATGTGCAACTGATCACAACGAAGGTAGTCAGCAACGCTACATTGTTTCCCCCACTGTAATCCCACCGGTTAGCACAGCAGCAAATGTTGAGGTGTCGTTGCAAGGCCACAGCAGTCAGGGAATCCCACTGTTATATCAACGAAAGACTGATTCTAGGCCATCAGAAAGAACACCAACTCCATCACCATCATCAACCCTCTCTCAGTCCGCCCTGTCCACCGCTACTTCCACCATATGCAGCTCTCAAGTCCAGCTCACCCTCCCAGACACTATGAGTAGGTCAAGAAAGTACTCAGTCTCTCATCCGCGTACACTGGGTTTGAACGCCCACATTGCCAAACTAATCTCGTTTGAGATGATGCCCTTTCGGTTGGTGGAAAGCACAGCTTTCCGCGAACTCATGGCCTATGCAGTACCACGCTATGACCTACCCAGTCGCCACTTCTTCTCTCGCAAAGCCATCCCAGCCCTCCACCATCATGTGAAAGACCGCATTGTCCATGCACTCAAGCAGTCAGTGAGCGGAAAGGTGCACCTCACAACTGATGCATGGTCCAGTCGGCATGGCCAGGGCCGTTACGTGTCCATCACTGCGCACTGGGTTAATGTGGTGGATGCAGGGTCCACAGGGGACAGCGGTGGTGGGACAGTGCTGCCTAGCCCACGGTATAGGAAACAGTTGGCTGTAGGCGTTCGACCCTCCTCCTCCTCCTCCTCCTCCAGAAGCGAAAGCTCGTCCACAGAGCGCAGTCGTACGAGCACTCCATCTGCAGCTGCCACTGTTGCACACGATGTGTCCCCCTATCGAGCAGCTAGTGGAAAGCGTCAGCAGGCTGTGTTGCAGATGATGTGTTTGGGCGACAGACACACCACCGAGGTGCTGGCCGAGAACTTGAAGCGACAAACTGAGTCATGGCAGTGTACATCTTGAGGCAGGCAAGGTAGTTAGTGATAACGGCCGTAATTTTGTGGCAGCCATAGCCCTTTCAAAACTCAGCCACATACCTTGCTTGGCTCACACATTGAACCTGGTGGTGCAGTGCTTCCTCAAAAATTATCCGGAGTTAACAGCCCTGCTCCAGAAGGTGCGAAGACTGTGCACGCACATCCGCCGGTCGCCTGTACACTCCGTTCGTATGCAGAAGCTGCAGCGATTGCTCCACCTTCCCAACCACCGCCTCATTATCGACATTGCAACAAGGTGGAACTCCACCCTGCACATGGTGGAGCGGCTGTGCGAGCAGAGGCAGGCCATAATGCATTTGTGGGAGGATACACGGCCATGCACTTTGAGAGCAGACATGGAGTTGACAGGAGTGCAGTGGTCGAAGCTGAAAGACCTTTGTAAAGTCCTTCAGTGTTTTGAGGAATGCACACGGCTGGTAAGCGCAGACGACTCCATCCTAAGCATGAGCATCCCACTTATGCGTCTGCTCATGCAAACTTTGACGCACCTTAAGGAGCAGGCGTCTGCAGCCAATGTTGATGAGGAGGAAGAGGAGGAGGGAATCCTTGATGACATTCAGCCATTGTCTGCTCAGGGACCTCTCCTGGACGAAGTGGAGGAAGAAGAGGAGGAGGAGGAGGAGGATGATGGGGATGATTACTTAGGGGAGGAGGATGCATCTCGTGGGGCAAGTGAAAATGTTGGCGTGGCAAGGTCTGGTACAGGGTTTGTGCGTGACTGGAGGGATGTGGATTTGCCAGAAAGTGCTCCTCCACCCAGCACTCGCAGTGCATCATTGACACCGGGAACATTGGCCCACATGTCAGATTATGCCTTGCGGATCCTAAAAAGGGACCCCCGCATTGCCAAAATGATGAACGATGACGACTACTGGTTGGCCAGCATCCTGGATCCACGCTATAAAGGCAAATTACAAAACATCATGCCACAGGAGAACCTTGACCTAATATTGGCTAATAAACAAGCAACTCTGGTAAATCGGTTGCTTGAGGCATTCCCAGCACACAGCAGCTGTGATGGTTCTCACACGAGCCGTACGGGCCGGGGGCAGCTTGGCAGAGGTGTTCGTGGTGCACACAGCAGAAGTGGCGTTGGAGACAGGGGTTTCATGACAATGTTGTGGACTGATTTTTCAAATACCGCTCACACAACTGGTAATACTGCATCGATGGAAAGTGACAGGAGACAGCAGTTGTCAACTATGGTTACAAACTACTTTTCCTCCCATATCGATGTTCTCCCACACAGGTCATTCCCCTTTGACTATTGGGCCGCTAAACTGGACACCTGGCCTGAATTGGCCCAATATGCCTTACAGGAGCTCGCTTGCCCAGCTGCAAGTGTGCTATCGGAAAGAGTCTTCAGTGCAGCTGGATCAATCCTTACAGAAAAAAGGACCCGTCTGTCAACCCAAAATGTGGATGATCTAACCTTCATTAAAATGAACCACGCATGGGTTTCCAAGGATTTTGTCCCACCTTCCCCTGATGACACATAGGGTGACAGAAAAATGGCTTGCTTTGGTCCACCTCTTCCTGGTACTTCACCTATTTCGCCTTTTGCATCAGCTGAATGTCCAACATCAACATATGCCACTTTCTAAAACTCCCTAACTGTGCTGCCTCCCCCCCCATGGCCGGGGTCACCACCTACCGCACGACACCGTGCGAGTGCCGTTGCCCTGGACAGGTGGGTAGGCCGACTCTTGGGCGCGGGCACTGGCACAGGGTCCCTCATAGTGCAATCAAGTGTCTCTGACGGCGGTGGTGCACACCCGCCGTCAGACACACCGCTGTACTATGAGGGGCCCAGTGCCAGTACCGACGCCCACGAGTGGGCCCCCCTTGCTTGGGCAGGGCCCCAGCATTTGCAATCTTTACCTCTCCCTGCTCCTCCTCTGTGTAATCTGGGCCGTCAAATCCATACTGTGCCTGACACCGTCTGAGCCTGCCTCCTGAGACATATATTTTGAATGTGTACGCTATTCATACATGTTATCCGGGGATACGGTACCCTTTCTAACCTTTGTGCAATGACGTGCAATCCATACTGGGCCTAACACCGTCTGAGCCTGCCTCATGCTGTATAGACATATATTTTGAATGTGTACGCTATCCATACATGTTATCCGGGGATACGGTACCCTTTCTAACCTTTGTGCAATGACGTGCAATCCATACTGGGCCTAACACCGTCTGAGCCTGCCTCATGCTGTATAGACATATATTTTGAATGTGTACGCTATCCATACATGTTATCCGGGGATACGGTACCCTTTCTAACCTTTGTGCAATGACGTGCAATCCATACTAGGCCTAACACCGTCTGAGCCTGCCTCATGCTGTATAGACATATATTTTGAATGTGTACGCTATCCATACATGTTATCCGGGGATACGGTACCCTTTCTAACCTTTGTGCAATGACGTGCAATCCATACTGGGCCTAACACCGTCTGAGCCTGCCTCATGCTGTATAGACACATATTTTGAATGTGTACGCTATCCATACATGTTATCCGGGGATACGGTACCCTTTCTAACCTTTGTGCAATGACGTGCAATCCATACTGGGCCTAACACCGTCTGAGCCTGCCTCATGCTGTATAGACATATATTTTGAATGTGTGCGCTATCCATACATGTTATCCGGGGATACGGTACCCTTTCTAACCTTTGTGCAATGACGTGCAATCCATACTGGGCCTAACACCGTCTGAGCCTGCCTCATGCTGTATAGACATATATTTTGAATGTGTACGCTATCCATACATGTTATCCGGGGATACGGTACCCTTTCTAACCTTTGTGCAATGACGTGCAATCCATACTGGGCCTAACACCGTCTGAGCCTGCCTCATGCTGTATAGACATATATTTTGAATGTGTACGCTATCCATACATGTTATCCGGGGATACGGTACCCTTTCTAACCTTTGTGCAATGACGTGCAATCCATACTGGGCCTAACACCGTCTGAGCATGCCTCATGCTGTATAGACATATATTTTGAATGTGTACGCTATCCATACATGTTATCCAGGGATACGGTACCCTTTCTAACCTTTGTGCAATGACGTGCAATCCATACTGGGCCTAACACCGTCTGAGCCTGCCTCATGCTGTATAGACATATATTTTGAATGTGTACGCTATCCATACATGTTATCCAGGGATACGGTACCCTTTCTAACCTTTGTGCAATGACGTGCAATCCATACTGGGCCTAACACCGTCTGAGCCTGCCTCATGCTGTATAGACATATATTTTGAATGTGTACGCTATCCATACATGTTATCCGGGGATACGGTACCCTTTCTAACCTTTGTGCAATGACGTGCAATCCATACTGGGCCTAACACCGTCTGAGCCTGCCTCATGCTGTATAGACATATATTTTGAATGTGTACGCTATCCATACATGTTATCCGGGGATACGGTACCCTTTCTAACCTTTGTGCAATGACGTGCAATCCATACTGGGCCTAACACCGTCTGAGCCTGCCTCATGCTGTATAGACATATATTTTGAATGTGTACGCTATCCATACATGTTATCCGGGGATACGGTACCCTTTCTAACCTTTGTGCAATGACGTGCAATCCATACTGGGCCTAACACCGTCTGAGCCTGCCTCATGCTTTATAGACATATATTTTGAATGTGTACGCTATCCATACATGTTATCCGGGGATACGGTACCCTTTCTAACCTTTGTGCAATGACGTGCAATCCATACTGGGCCTAACACCGTCTGAGCATGCCTCATGCTGTATAGATATATATTTTGAATGTGTACGCTATCCATACATGTTATCCAGGGATACGGTACCCTTTCTAACCTTTGTGCAATGACGTGCAATCCATACTGGGCCTAACACCGTCTGAGCCTGCCTCATGCTGTATAGACATATATTTTGAATGTGTACGCTATCCATACATGTTATCCAGGGATACGGTACCCTTTCTAACCTTTGTGCAATGACGTGCAATCCATACTGGGCCTAACACCGTCTGAGCCTGCCTCATGCTGTATAGACATATATTTTGAATGTGTACGCTATCCATACATGTTATCCAGGGATACGGTACCCTTTCTAACCTTTGTGCAATCACGTGCAATCCATACTGGGCGTGAGAACGGCTGGCGAGCTGTTAAGCAAGCTACAGCACCTGTCCAGACAAGTACAGGGATTCCCTAGCGAGGAGACTTATTTGATTGTTTTCAATGTTGGGACAGCAATTTTTGGGGAGCACTATACTCTGGAGAATGATAGATGGGGCCCACCATACACTGGAACATTCCAAAGGTGGACATCAGACACTGGAGCAGCATTTACAGGGCCCATTATACACTAGAGCATTAGAAATGGGGCCCATTATGTTTGGAGCATTATTTGGGCCCATAAGACAGTGGAGCTTCATCCATGGGGACCAACATATACTGTAGCATTATGTGGAGCTCATCATATACTGTTTCAAACATTATATGGGACCAATGATTCTGTATGGAGAAATAGATGGGCCTCGTCATGAGATGTAAAAAGTGAGGTATTTTTCATTGTACTATACCGCTATTTCTCTGCCGTATCGGAGCATGATGAGTTGTGGTATGTGTTAAAGGGGCGCTCTTTCGCCCAGGGCACATGAAAACCTGGAGCCAGCCCTCCCCCCCCACAGTTTGTAGCCAAATAACCCCCATTTTTCAGTGCGTAACTTGTAATATGAAGTTAATTAAGGTTGACAAGCTTAAGAAAGAAGAATTGATGCTTTTGGCATTCAAATGGGCACTGTAGGTGTGTTTCCTGTCCTCCTCTCACTGCCGACTTTTATTCCCCATTGACTTACATTGGGTTTCGTGTTTCGGGATGACCCCGACTTTTCCCTATAATCGGACGATATTGCTCGGCCTGACTTTTGGAAAAGTCGGGTTTCACGAAACGAAACGCGACCCTAAAAAACCAAAAGTCGCTCAACTCTATCTGTTACACCACAGAGAGGTACTATAAAGCAAAGCAAAAAGGACTATACCATGTTAGAATACAAAGGCATATAGAAAAATACTAATTGGGGTTCCTATAACTTAACGCCCCAGGGAAGTCTAAGCTGGTGGTTTACCCTGCTCTGACACACGGTGTGCTTTAGCATGCATGCCTGAGGACATCTGGTGCAGATACTAAGTTCAAGCGGGAGTTCCCACCCTACACTGCCTGTCTAGACCAACACTCGCAGTGCTATTAGCGGCACACATGCACACATGGTGGTAAAGTAGCCACCAAACACACATGATACTAGTGCAGAAGTGTGCGCTCCAGAGGACCTTTTATACATACAGCTCAAGTCCAGACAGACAGGACCTTGCCTGTGGACCAATCAGAAGCTGCCACTTAACCAAAGCAGGTAATGTCCGAGCACCAATGTGAAGGGGCCACATCCCAGACATGCACAGTAGGATGAAATCAGGACTTAGACAATGCTGCAGTGTAAACCAAAAGTCACCATAGGCTTAGCTGGAGAGCCAGCAGCAACTACATGTGCAACGTGAGCCTGGGCAAGGTGCTGGGACTAAAGTCTGTGCTGAGCAGTCATCCCAGTGGCTGAGCCTGAATGGGAGACCACAGCAGCAGAAAAGGCTTGAGATCACCGTCCCACTGGCCTAAAACTAACCTGGTGCTTCACACAGAGCTGGGCAGTTTCACCCCCATTGTCACCGATAAGCTGAGTCACGCTCCGGTGATTCCACAGACTGTGGCACTTCATGTTCATCAACCTGGTAGCACAGGGCCACGCTTAGGAGAGCCTGGATATGCCACCTTCGTCGGGAGCCAGCTTCTCAACTACCTTAAGAATCACGCAAGAGACTTTACAAGTCACCTACGTGGATGCCGCCATGGGATTGTGGGTCGCCCTCCCAGAGCTGTGGGGTACTCGGTACCGGGCCCGATGAGCTCCACTGGGAGATGTCACGGTAGCTGGGACCCGGCCCGTGGCCCTGGGCGCCCATTGTAAAAAGGGGAAAATTTTGCAATGCAAAATAAACAGTTCTTATCTAATCTTCTCAATATGAGAGGCACAGTTTCTTGAACGTTGCAAACAATTTTAACTATCTAAATTCAAAGGTATGCTACCTAATTTAAAGTGCTATGAAAACAAACTCACTACCAATTCAAGTAACACATTTTCTAGCAACACTTTTTCTTTCTGCCATCTTTCACATTTTCTACTTTTCTTCTTCTTACCCCTAAGTGACAACTGCTGGTGCTTGGTTCATCATCTGCATATCTTTATCCAATCTTTATTCAAACATTGTAACACATTATTTCTTTCTCAATGAAACTCTATAAAATCTGTCACTATTTCTTTTATTACATACTATCACTATCTAGTTTCTAGTAAAAAAATATTAAGCATTATTAGTATGTGCAATGGTAGACACTGGTCCGGCCAACGTGTCTGGAAATGTCCTTATATCAGGCGTCTCCCATAAGGGGAGGACGCCTGATTATTGTGTGCCTACCTGCTCTAATTTGGCCTCCTATAGCTTGCCTATAGGTCTTCCTTGTCTCGTGCACTTCCTAGTCTCAGTCTTGCCGTCCCTGCCACTGTCGTTGTCCTGTCTCCCTGCCTGTCCTCTGTCTTGCCTGTCCGGGTGCCTCTGCCTACGTTCCCCGGTACCCTGTCTCTGTTCCGTCCTCCCGTGTCTGCTCAGTTCCCTGTCCTGTACTCCTGCCACTGTCTGTCTGTCGTCCGTGCCTTCTCCTCTCTCCTCCTGCACGGAGTTCCGTCCCTTTGTCAACCTCTGAAGTCTGTAGTCATTCCAGTCCTTCGAGCCGCCCCTCTTGGTTCCAGCTGTCGCGGTGTCTGATCCCCCGCGGGCCCGCCCCTAACGGTCCCTGTATAGGGGTCGGCTCCACCTGGTGCACTCGTCCCGGGGGCCTCAGTTCAAGTGACCCAGAGGGTCCACTCTCGGACGCAGTCCATACCCCTGAAGCGTCACAGTATAATCAGGCCATGGACCCTGCTGGAGCCGCGGCCGCTACGCAAAAAGAATTACTTTTCTTACGGGAGAACCAGACCCGCATTATGTCCTTTATGAAGTCCATGGATACCTGGCTTTCCGCCCTTCAAACTGCCGACCCTGGGCATGCTCCCATATGAGCAGTTCTCCAGCAGGAGCTAGCGCAGCAGCGCGACGCCCAGTCCCACATCTTAAACTACATGGCGTCCATCGATGACCGCCTACTGTCCTTACTGTCCTCGGTGGCTGCCTCGGTCCAACCCCGGGATCCAGCATCTCACCCCCCACCTCGCCTGGGAAAACCCCCCAGGTATATCGGGGATCCTAAGCTATGCCGGGGCTTCCTGAACCAGTGCAGACTGCACTTTGAGCTGTTGCCCCAGCAATACCCCTCTGACTGTGCCAAGGTGGCGTTTATCGTGTCCCACCTTGAGGGAGAGGCTTTGGCCTGGGTGAATCCGTTGTGGGAGAGGGATGATCCTGTGGTCTCTAGTATCCAAAATTTTCTTGACACGTTCCGCAAGGTGTTTGATGAGCCTGGGCGGTTGGCTTCTACTACTGAGGCTCTGTTTAACCTATGTCAGGGTTCGCTCACCGTGGGACAGTATGCCATCCGCTTCCGGACCTTGTCTTCGGAACTCGGGTGGAATAATGAGGCCCTGGTGGGAGCCTTCTGGAGGGGCCTTTCTGGCAAAATAAAGGATGAGCTTGCTGGTCGGGATACCCCCACCACTCTAGAGGACCTCATATCCCTGGCTACCCGTATTGATCTCCGGTTCCTAGAATGCTCTCGCGAAGCAGCCAGGGAAAAGAGACCCTTTAGGCTCTATTAAGCTCCTATTCTGTGTTCCTCAGCACCCTCTACCAGTTCCACCCCTGAGCCCATGCAGGTTGACCGTCTAAGATTGTCTGAGCAACGGCGCAGGGAGAGGATGACGGAGGGCGTTTGTCTGTATTGCGGCGGAGCAAATCATTTTCTGCGGACCTGTCCTGTGAGACCGGGAAACGCCTCCACCTAGGCCAGGTAAGAGAGGCCTCCCTAGGTGACCCTAATTCCTCTCTGCCCCTTACCATTTCTGCTTTGATTTTGCTAGGTCGGGAGCGTAGATCAGTGGAGGCGTATGTGGACTCGGGTGCGGCCGGTAATTTCATTCGGCTAGAGGTGGTGGACAAGTTCCAGATTCCGGTGGTTACCTTGGAAAACCCACATGCGATTTCCTCTGTGGATGGCAGACCACTTCCGGAACTTATCACCATGGTTACTGCCGAAGTGGAATTCTGAGTGGGAACTCTTCATCAGGAGAAGATAGCTTTCTATGTCCTCCCCAACTTGTCTCACGCCGTTCTCCTTGGCTTACCCTGTCTCAGGTTGCATGAACCGGTTCTGGACTGGCGCTCTGGGGAGATTCTGCGCTGGGGCCATACTTGCCAGGAAAACTGTCTGTTGTCAGTGGTCCGTCCTCACCCGCCTCAGGAGCCAGTCGACCTTTCTGGACTCCCGGCTCCGTATCACGCGTATGCCGACGTCTTCAGTAAGAAGGAAGCAGATTATTTGCCGCCATACCGGTTTTTTGACTGTCCCATCGAGTTGATTCCAGGAGCCAACCCCCTAGGAGGAGAATGTACCCCCTGTCTCCAGCAGAAACCTTGGCCATGACAGAGTACATTCAGGAAAATTTGGCCAAGGGTTTCATCCAAAAATCTCCTTCTCCTGCTGGCGCGGGCTTTTTCTTTGTCTGGAAACAGGACGGATCCCTCAGGCCATGCATTGAACAATATCACTGTTAAAAATCGGTATCCTCTTCCGTTGATCCCAGAGCTCTTCGACCGGCTGAGGGGGGCCCGGCTCTTTACCAAACTGGATCTGCGAGGAGCCTATAATTTGATCCGAATCCGCGCTGGGGACGAGTGGAAAATGGCTTTCAATACTCGTGATGGCCATTATGAATATTTGGTCATGCCATTTGGACTCTGCAATGCCCCGGCAGTCTTCCAGGAATTTGTCAACGAGATTTTTCGGGATTTACTGTACTCCTGTGTTGTGGTGTACCTAGATGATATTCTCATCTTCTCACCCGATCTGTCCTCGCATCGAAGAAGTGTTCACCTGGTCTTGCAACGTCTTCGGGAGAATCATCTCTATGCGAAATTGGAGAAATGCTTGTTTGAGCAAGCCTCGTTGCCTTTCCTGGGCTACATTATCTCTGATTCCGGTCTGGAGATGGATCCCGAGAAGCTCTCTGCCGTCCTCAAATGGCCTCGTCCTGTCGGTGTGAAAGCCATTCAGCGCTTCCTGGGATTCGCAAATTATTGCAGACAGTTCATTCCCCACTTTTCCTCAGTGACCAAGCCCATCACGGCCATGACCCATAAAGGAACTAAATCGAACTCCTGGCCTCCTGAGGCAGAAGACACCTTCCTTGCTTTGAAACGCTCCTTTGCGTCTGCACCAGTCTTGCATCGCCCTGTAGCCAGCAGGCCCTTCATCCTAGAGGTGGATGCCTCCTCCACCGGGGCTGGGGCTGTACTTTCCCAGCGGGCATCATCCGGACGTCTGGTTCCCTGTGGTTTTTTTTCCAAATCCTTTTCCTCTGCCGAGTGTAACTACTCAATCGGAGATCGGGAGTTGCTCGCTATAAAGATGGCGCTGGAGGAATGGCGATATCTGCTCGAGGGGGCGGTTCATCCCTTTATTATTTTCACCGACCACAAAAACTTAGCCTATCTTCAGTCCGCTCAAAGACACAACGCCAGGCAAGCTAGATGGTCGCTGTACTTTTCCCGCTTCGATTTCCAGCTCCATTTTCGACCCGGGAATAGGAACACCAAGGCGGATGCCCTCTCTAGGTCTCAGCAATCAAAAGAATTGGAGGAGGATCCATCATATGTCATTGAACCTACGAAAATCATCACCGTGGCTCCCTTGAGCCTCTCTACCCTTCCGCCCAGCAAAACCTTCGTTCCACAGAGCAGAAGACTGGAGGTACTACGTTGGGGGCATTCGTCTAAGATTGGAGGATACGTCAGAATCAAAAAGACCTGCTTGTGTTATGAACAAGTCACCGTAGGAGGCAAAAGCAGAAATACAAGCTAAGTCCCGAAAACCAGAGAAGTTGGCAACTATCAGATTGCAGACCCCTGAACCTATCAACACAACTAGCAGTAGTCGGGGGTTCCTACGATGCCCTAGACCCCTCGATCACAGCCGGAGAAATACATAGGCCTAAAGAAAGAAAGGGGAAATCTAAACTGCCCCAGAGCAGACCCCAAAGCAATAGGCAGCCCCCAACATATAATGATGGTGAAGCAAGATGAAAACACTAACACAGACAGAAAGACAGACTGAGCAAAGACGGGGCCCCAAAACTATCTAGATAGGAAAGGACAGGAAGGCTGCTGTCTGCAATCTGCCAAAACCCTATCAAAGACATAAGCCAACCAGCTGATATGAAAAAGGCCCTGAAGCAGCTAGGCTTCAAAAACTGAATCAGCACTCAGGTATTTTCAGAAGACAGAGCTAAATGAATTCAGCACACCCCAGCAGGGAATGGCAGAAATCCAGAAAAACAAAGCAAAAACAAAGTCAAAGCACAAAAGCAAAAGGCCGAGCAGCAAACTTAGCTTTGGAGGAGCAGGAATTCAGACTGGTCTCCAAGGATCCCACAGAGAAATCACCCGCAGGGCAGAAGGGCGTCGGCAGCCTTATATCCAGTCTGTAACTCCACTCAGCCAGTCATCATCATCAGCCTCAGGTGTTTGACAATCAGGCTCACTACCTTCCTTTACCAGAAGAGGGAGTTCCTCGGGCCTCAGTAATGAAGGGGAAAATGAACTCACAACAGTACCTCCCCCTTGAGGAGGGGTCACCGAACCCTCAACTACGCCACCAGGGCGATCAGGGTGAGCCCGATGAAAGGCACGCACCAATCGTTTGGCATGAATATCAGAGGCAGAGACCCAGGAATTATCCTCCTGACCATAACCCTTCCACTTAACCAAATACTGGAGTCTCCGTCTAGCAAGACGGGAATCCAGTACTTTCTCTTCCTCATACTCCATGTTACCTTCAACCAATACAGGGTCTGGAGGTGCCACCCCCGGAACAACAGGTTCAACAAACCTCTTCAACAAAGATTTATGGAACACATTATGGATTTTAAATGTGACAGGAAGAGCCAAACGAAAAGAGACCGGATTAATAATCTCCACAATCTTGTAAGGTCCAATAAATCTAGGCTTAAACTTAGGAGAAGCCACCTTCATAGCAATATTTTTTGATGATAACCACACCATATCACCAACCTTAAACTGGGGACCAATGGTCCTATGTCGGTTGGAAAACCGCTGGGCCTTCTCCTGGGAGAGAGATAACTTATCCACCACTTGGTCCCAGATCTGGTGCATTCTCTCCACCACAGTGTCAACACCTGGGCAGGCAGAGGGCTCCACCTGCCCTGAAGAAAATCGAGGATGAAACCCAAAGTTAAAAAAAAAGGTGACATCAAAGTGGCAGAACTAGCTCTATTATTCAAAGCAAATTCGGCCAAGGGCAAAAATGAAACCCAATCATCCTGATCAGCAGAAATAAAACATCTCAAATATGACTCCAAGGTCTGGTTTGTTCTCTCTGACTGCCCATTGGTCTGAGGGTGAAAAGCAGAGGAGAAGGACAACTGAATTCCCAGCCTGGAACAGAAAGTTCTCCAAAATCTAGACACAAACTGGACTCCTCTGTCAGATACAATGTTCTCAGGAATCCCGTGCAAACGAACCACCTGTTGTAAAAACAGGGGCACCAACTCAGAGGAAGACGGCAACTTAGGGAGTGGTACAAGATGAACCATCTTAGAGAACCTATCACAAATCACCCAAATAACAGTAATCCTCTGAGAGACAGGCATATCAGAGATGAAATCCATTGAAATATGGGTCCATGGCCTCTTGGGGACAGGCAAAGGCATCAACAACCCACTAGAGCGAGAACACGATTTTGACCGGGAGCACGTCCCACAGGACTGCACAAAATTCCTGACATCATGAGACAAGGAGGGCCACCAAAAAAACCGACTCACCAGATCTCTAGTACCAAAAATACCTGGATGACCAGCCAAAGCAGAGCAATGAACTTCAGACATCACTCTTTTCTTCCACTGGTCAGGAACATACAACTTTCCACTGGGACAACGCTCAGGTTTGTCCTCCTGGAACTCTTCCAGAGCACGTCTCAAATCAGGCGAGATGGCAGAAAGAACTACCCCTTCGCCTAAGATGGTAGCAGGCTTGGTCACCACAGGAGAATCAGCAAGGACGCTCCTAGAGAGGGCGTCTGCCTTGACATTCTTTGTTCCAGGAAGAAAAGAAACCACAAAATCAAAACGTGTAAAAAACAAGGCCCACCTAGCCTGTCTAGGGTTCAAGCGCTTAGCCGACTCTAGGTAAATCAAGTTCTTGTGGTCAGTGAGGACCACGACTTGATGCTTAGCTCCCTCCAACCAATGTCTCCACTCCTCAAATGCCCATTTCATGGCCAACAGTTCCCTATTCCCTACATCATAGTTACGTTCAGATGGAGAGAACTTTCGGGAAAAGAAAGCACAGGGATTCATTTTAGATGTTACAGGATCCTTTTGGGACAAAACAGCTCCTGCACCAATCTCAGAAGCATCCACCTCTACCTGGAATGGAAGTGAGACATCAGGTTGCCGCAAAACCGGGGCAGAGGTGAATCTTCGCTTCAGCTCCTGAAAGGAAGAAACAGCCTCCGGAGACCAATTTAACACATCAGCACCCTTTTTAGTCAAATCAGTCAATGGCTTGGCAATACTAGAAAATTTTGCTATAAATTTCTGATAAAAATTAGCAAAACCCAAAAACTTCTGGAGGGCCTTCAAAGAAGTGGGCTGAACCCAATCGTGAATGGCCGGGTCCATTTCAATAGTTGATGGGGACAAAATAAATCCCAAAAAAGAAATCCTCTGTACTCCAAAAAGGCATTTAGATCCCTTGACATATAGGGAATTCTCCCTCAAGATCCGGAACACAGTCCGAATATGTTCCACATGAGAATCCCAATCCTTGGAGAAGATCAAAATATCATCCAGATAGATAATCAAAAATTTATCGACAAAATCTCGGAAAATATCGTTCATGAAACACTGGAAGACAGAAGGGGCATTAGTGAGCCCAAAAGGCATCACCAGGTACTCAAAATGTCCCTCCGGAGTATTAAACGCCATCTTCCATTCATCCTCATGCTTAATGCGAATAAGATTATACGCCCCCCTGAGGTCAAGCTTGGTAAATCAGCAAGCACCTTTAACTCTGGAGAATAGATCAGAAATCAGGGGTAACGAATACTGATATTTAACAGTAATTTTGTTGAGGGCACGATAATCAATACAAGGTCTTAATGATCCATCCTTTTTGGCTACAAAAAAAAAACCGGCACCCAAGGATGACGAGGATGGTCTAATATGACCCTTCTCCAACGCCTCCTTAATATAGGATCGCATAGCCTCGTGCTCGGGTACAGATAAATTGAAGAGCCGACCCTTGGGAAATTTACACCCCGGGCTCAGTTCAATTGCACAGTCATAACTCCTATGAGGAGGCAGAGACGCAGACTCATTCTCACTAAATACATCATATAAGTCCGCCAAATAATCAGGAACATCATGCGACTGAGGAGAGGTGGAAAACACCGGAGCCTCACTAAAGGCACACCGACAACCCCAACTCACCACAGACACAGATTTCCAATCCAAAACTGGATTATGAATCTGTAACCAGGGAAACCCCAGAACAATAGTATCATGCAGTTTATGCAACACCAGAAATCTGCAATTTTCCTGATGGTCTGGGGCGACCCGCATTATCACCTGGGTCCAAAACTGGGGTTTATTTTTAGCCAAAGGAGTAGCATCAATTCCCCTCAAAGGGATAGGCGTCTGCAGAGGTGTCATCGGAAATCCACAACGTTTAGCAAAATCCTAGTCCATTAGGTTTAGGGCTGCTCCCGAATCCACAAAAGCCTTGGCAGAAAATGTGGACAGGGAGCAGATCAGAGTAATAGCCAGAAGAACTTAGGTTGATCACCCCCAACAGAAAACGTGTGTGCAAAGCGTTTCTCTCGTTTGGGACAGACAGAAATAATATGCGAGGCATCTCCACAGAAAAAACACAACTTATTACGCCTTCTGAACTCCTGACGCTGCTCTCTGGAAAAAAACTCTATCACATTGCATAGGTTCAGACATTTGTTCAACAGGTGGCAACACCTCTCGTGCAGCTTTGCGTTCGCGCAAACGCCGATCAACCTGAATGGCTAATGACATAGAATCGTCAAGACCAGAGGGAACAGGAAATCCCACCATAGTATCTTTTACGGCTTCTGACAACCCCTTCCGAAAGAGAGCAGCCAAGGCATTATCATTCCAGGTAGTAAGTACTGCCCACTTTCGGACTTTTTGACAGTACAATTCTGCAGAATCACGACCCTGGCTCAATGCCAGCAGGGTCTTTTCAGCCTGATCAATGGCATTAGGTTCGTCATACAACAACCCCAAAGCTTGAAAGAATGCGTTCACATTAGTCAGAATAGGATCATCTGGTTTCAAAGAAAACGCCCAATCCTGGGGATCGCCACGCAGCAAAGAGATGACAATTTTAACCTGCTGCGCGGAGCTCCCTGACGAGTTAGGCTTCAAGGCAAAAAATAATTTACAATTATTTTTGAAATTCAAAAATTTAGACCGATCCCCAAAAAATACATCAGGTGTAGGAATCTTTGGTTCAGCAGCATGTGAATGAGCAAGGTAGGCGGAAATTCCCCGCACTTCCGCAGCGAGCTGCTCCACACGATCAGACAATTGCTTTATCTCCATTGAGAGAAAAAAAAATTCCCCTTACGGCCTCAGAGAAATAGAGGAAAAAATATACACACTTTTTTTTTTTTTTTTTAACAATTCTTTCCTGCTATTGAGTACCCTAGAATCTGCGGTATGGCGGGTGATTCTGTTATGAACAAGTCACCGTAGGAGGCAAAAGCAGAAATACAAGCTAAGTCCAGAAAACCAGAGAAGTTGGCAACTATCAGATTGCAGACCCCTGAACCTATCAACACAACTAGCAGTAGCCGTGGGGGGTTCCTACGATGCCCTAGACCCCTCGATCACAGCCGGAGAAATACATAGGCCTAAAGAAGGAAAGGGGAAATCTAAACTGCCCCAGAGCAGACCCCAAAGCAATAGGCAGCCCCCAACATATAATGACGGTGAAGCAAGATGAAAACACTAACACAGACAGAAAGACAGACTGAGCAAAGACGGGGCCCCAAAACTACCTAGATAGGAAAGGACAGGAAGGCTGCTGTCTGCAATCTGCCAAAACCCTATCAAAGACATAAGCCAACCAGCTGATATGAAAAAGGCCCTGAAGCAGCTAGGCTTCAAAAACTGAATCAGCACTCAGGTATTTTCAGAAGACAGAGCTAAATGAATTCAGCACACCCCAGCAGGGAATGGCAGAAATCCATAAAAACAAAGCAAAAACAAAGTCAAAGCACAAAAGCAAAAGGCCGAGCAGCAAACTTAGCTTTGGAGGAGCAGGAATTCAGACTGGTCTCCAAGGATCCCACAGAGAAATCACCCGCAGGGCAGAAGGGCGTCGGCAGCCTTATATCCAGTCTGTAACTCCACTCAGCCAGTCATCATCATCAGCCTCAGGTGTTTGACAATCAGGCTCACTACCTTCCTTTACCAGAAGAGGGAGTTCCTCAGGCCTCAGTAATGAAGGGGAAAATGAACTCACAACACGCTTGCTTCTCTCCTGCTACTATTGGTGGCCCTCTCTTCGACAGGACGTGAAAGATTTTGTAGCATCCTGTACTACTTGTGCGCAGAACAAGGTGCCTAGGAATCTGCCCGCTGGTCTTCTTCACCCGCTACCTGTTCCAGAGGCGCCTTGCCGGCAAATTGCCATGGATTTCGTGACAGATCTGCCTTCCTCTGCTGGGTGTACTACTATCCTTGTGGTAGTAGATCGCTTCTCCAAGATGGCCCATTTCATCCCATTACCCGGCTTGCCTTCGGCTCCTAAGTTGGCCGAGATCTTTGTCCATCAGATCTTCAAGCTGCATGGACTCCCTCAACGGATCGTATCCGATCGAGGTGTGCAGTTTACCTCTCGTTTCTGGAGGGCCCTCTGTCGGCTCATAGGTACATCTTTGGATTTCTCCTCCACCTACCACCCTCAGACCAACGGGCAAGTGGAACGAGTCAATCAAATTCTGACGTCCTTCCTGCGTCACTTTTCCAGTGCCCACCAGGACAACTGGGTCTCACTTCTTCCCTGGGCAGAATTTGCTCACAATAATCATCCTAATGAGTCCACCTCCAAGTCACCGTTTTTTGTGGTTACAGGTCTGAACCCTGGCATCCCGCTGCCCATTTCCACGTCTTCGGGGGTTCCTGCGACTGATGCTCTTGCCGCTGACTTTTCGCAAGTCTGGAAAGAGACCAGGGAGGCTCTCGTGAACTCCTGTGCCCGGATGAAGAAACATGCAGACAAAAGACGGAGAGACCTTCCACCTTACCATCCAGGTGACAAAGTCTGGCTTTCAACCAAACACATCCATCTGAAAGTCCCCTCGTACAAGTTGAGCCCTCGGCACATCGGGCCGTTTGAAGTACTTAGACGCATTAACGATGCTCCATACAAATTGAGATTGCCGGCTTCACTCTGGGTTCCGCCAGAGTGAAGCCTTCCATGTCTCGTTCCTTAAACCTGTCATTCTCAATCGGTTCCGCCCTGCTCCTATCTCTTCTTCTCTGCCCATAGTGGACGATGATGTCTTTGAAATTAAAGACATTCTGGTCATGAAAAAAGTCAGAGGAAGAACCTTCTTCCTTATCGATTGGAAGGGATTTGGTCCTGAGGAGAGGTCCTGGGAACCTCGGTAGAATGTAAATGCCCCACAAATTCTGAAAAAGTTTTTAGCCAATCTCAGAAGGGGGAGACGTAAGGAGGAGGGTACTGTAATGGCGGCGGTCGTGCCCGCCACCGTTCCCCCAGCTCCGGGTCCCCCCGCGGCTGCTACTTACCCGGTCCGTCGCGTGCCGCCGCCTCCTCCTCTCTTCAGCTCACGCGCGCCTCCCCTCTCCTCCTGCTCACGCGCACCTCACCTCCCTGGTCTCCCGACAGCTGCTGGCCCGCACATGCGCACTAGGTCGCGGGCGCGCGGCCATCGGGTTGTTTAACCCTGCGGTGGGCGGCAACCGATTAGCGGTCAGTCAATCGCCCACCAGCAGGGGATATATCAGGCGTCTCCCATAAGGGGAGGATGACTGATTATTGTGTGCCTACCTGCTCTAATTTGGCCGCCTACAGCTTGCCTATAGGTCTTCCTTGTCTCGTGCACTTCCTAGTCTCAGTCTTGCCGTCCCTGCCACTGTCGTTGTCCTGTCTCCCTGCCTGTCCTCTGTCTTGCCTGTCCGGGTACCTCTGCCTACGTTCCCTGGTACCCTGTCTCTGTTCCGTCCTCCCGTGTCTGCTCAGTTCCCTGTCCTGTACTCCTGCCACTGTCTGTATGTCGTCCGTGCCTTCTCCTCTCTCCTCCTGCACGGAGTTCCGTCCCTTTGTCAACCTCTGAAGTCTGTAGTCATTCCAGTCCTTCGAGCCGCCCCTCTTGGTTCCAGCTGTCGTGGTGTCTGATCCCCCGCGGGCCTGCCCCTAACGGTCCCTGTATAGGGGTCGGCTCCACCTGGTGCGCTCGTCCCGGAGGCCTCAGTTCCGCGACCCAGAGGGTCCTCTCTCGGACGCAGTCCATACCCCTGAAGCGTCACACCTTATAACAAGGTAGTCCTTATTCCAAGGAAAGGTTCCTATGTAAAACCAAGAGAAAGCACCTAAAGAAGTGCAAACTATTTACAATTACAGCTCTGGATCACTCAGCGTCCATGATCTCCACAGTTCAAGTGTGAAGGCTGCCAATAAAACTGGGCAACAGTTGAGAAAAGAAGCAAGAAAACAAAAACATGATAACCAAAAATAGAAAATAAGAGCAAAGGTGCAAATACCCTCCTGGGTAACGAGAGTTAGTTTAAGTCAACATCTTGACAAGTGATCTCCTCTTGGGTTTCTGAAAGCTGGTTGCTTGGGCTGCTTCCAGGTGAGATGCTCTGGGTGTCTTCCTCCTGGTGGGTTGATGAACTGCTGGCCCTCATCTGGCATGGTTGCTGCCTGAGGTACAGCAGGGGTGGTGATATCAACGGTTGCTGGCGATGTCTCTGCTACCAGTAATTCAATGGGAGTGGCAGCTGGTACCAATGGATACAGCTCCGTATTTGCGGGTGATACTGCTGCTCTAGTCCTTGGCCTAACATCTAGTTATGACGCAGCTTGTTAGCATTGGTAAGAGGCTACATGGGGGTTTGGCAGCTGTGGCCAAGGGAACCCATGATGCATTTCAATATCCCAAAGCTGCCTAGGCCTTTCCAAGCCCTGAAGGTGTCTAAAAGTGCGTGCCTGCCCCAACCGTACTTTTCCCAGCAGGGACTTCTTCCATCTCCCCATCTCCGTTAGCCTAGTGCCCCCGGATGACTCGTCCAACACCCCCATTTCAAGCTCCAGCAGGCCAGCCTCCGACAATGAGAATTCAGGGGGTAGCCTGTTGGGAGGGCCAGCATCCATACCTGGTGGCTCCTGGCAGTGCGATCTCAGGCCCGGCACAAGCACGGCGCAGGCCCTGGTGACAGCGGTGGTAGTGGTTGCTGTCCGGGTGGATATCGGAGACGGTGGTGGCACAACCGGCGGTTCCCAGTCTGCGGGGGGCTCTGGAGGGACTTGCGCGGCTGCGCTAGGTCCAGATGGGAGCTCTTCTTCCTCCGCTTCATCTCCCAAAGCTTCACACTGCGGCAGTGGCAACAAAGAGATGACGATAGACGCTGCCGGTGACATTGCAGCAGTCTCAGGCGCTACAGGGTCTTCCTGGAGGGTATCCAGTGTAGCGATGGTGGGTACCGGTGATACAGGCACCGCGGGTGTAGGCCCCTCCTGGGTGCGCTGCAGATTTAAGGTCCATAAGGCTTCGTGCCTCAGCCGTAAATGGTGCATCAGCTGGGCAATCTCATCCTCCAGCTGCTGGCGGTTCATCCTGGAAGCCGGGTCGGAGCCTTCAGCCATTGCGCCGGGGAGATTCAGCTCAACCTCCTCGCGCTCCGCAGGCCTCCTCCCTTCTCCTTCCAATATGGCGTTCTGGCCTTCTCCTTCCCGCCTCGGCTCTTTCCCGCCACTGGCTTCCGCTCCTCCTTCTGGGGGTGGTGTCTTCCAACTCCTCCATACCAAGCCAGTATACGAACCCCTCGGGGGGGGACCATGTTGCTGTCGCATAGAAGTTTAGACAGGGGAGGCCCAGGACAGTCCGCGCTCTTTTCTTAGGACCACCCATAGTGTCACGCCCTTCTTCACCGCGCTGGCGGCCATTTTTAGCATTCATTTTACAGTTTATTATATTAGGTCTTCTGCACATTTCCAAAAGTTTTAAGTCCAACAGATCTCAGGCACACAGAACCCGATGGCATCGGGTCTCGTTATCCTGTTCATGACACCAGGTTGGGTCGCCCTCCCAGGGCTGTGGGGTACTCGATACCAGGCCCGATGAGCTCCACTGGGAGATGTCACGGCAGCTGGGACCTGGCCCGTTGCCCTGGGCGCCCATTGTAAAAAGGGGAAAGTTAGTAAGTGATTCGTGATGCCAACTGTGGTGTTCAGCAAAAGAGATGTAAGCTGACGCTGCAGACAGATCCTCTGGGACAGATGGTGTGGTGCAGCAGTGATGTTACAGCCCTCCACAGGCAGGGCTGTAGTCCCAGGGCAGTGTAGGTGAAGTGACACTTAGATGGTGTAGTGTCAGGCGCAAGGGATGTGGCAGTTCTGGGCAGGTTGGTGCAAGAATAAGTGGAGGACACCAGGGCATGTAGTTCCAAAGCGTTACTCACAGTCTGTTGCAGGTACAGGTGCCCGCATCCATGCGGTGTCCTCCGGGTCAGGAGGACAGCCAACATCCAGGCAAAATGAAGTACTCCTTTCCATCACTCCAGCAACTTATGTGCCTTTTCTGAACGTCTCCTCTTACAGCGCCTTTGAGTGAAGTACTCCTAGTACTGAGTTACACTGGAGTTCCTCCTGACAGATGTTCCTATGAACTCTACTTGTACGGCAGACAGCTGTAGCCTGCTTCGGGGACTCCTTGCTACTAAGTCCCGGCTCACTAATATGATGCTGTTGTGCTCCCAAGTCTTGCGTGGGAATAAAGTGGTCACTACTTCTATTCCTCCAGTGTCTGCTGCAGGACCATTAGTATCCATACAACCTCGGGGACCGGACCCCGGCCTTGCGCTTAGAACTTGAAAGGGGTTCTCCTCTGACCCTGGTCCTTGTTCTCTTATTCTCCTCGCGTTCCATGCTAATCCTTCTTCCTAATGGATGTTGTGTGGGGTGCAAGTGTTGGAGCGTGGTCAGGTGTCTCCACCTTACCCGGATAGTGGGGTACCACACCTCAGGAGGAGGTGCAGTACCTCTGTGGTGACTGAACCCTCAGGGGTGCCACAATTGCAATCCTGCACAGCCAGGACCCCAGCAGACTGATAAGTTTACCTGTTTCATGAACCACTGTTCCTATATAGACATAATATTCATGTTTACCCCTATTAACCCATTACCTCCCTGCATGGAGTATTCCCTATAATAAACCTGTTAACTCTTGTTCTGCCTCCTGCTCGTCACTGCATCCTCCATTTCCTGCTATCTCACATATCGAGAGCAACTTCCATCTCCTATCTCAGTAATAAGAATGTCTTTCCTCACTGAATACAGATTTAACCTTAGAATTGAGAATTTTGATAATAACTGATCAATTTTGGCAGAGAAAGAAGATTTCTCCTATGAGATATATTACCAAGTTGATTATTTTCATGTGTATTATTGATTTAAGAAATTAAAATTAAATCAACAGTTACTCTTTCAGCATTGAGTGATTCCTTAGTTATAGGTGGATTTTTTATCTGTTTTTCAGAACAATATCAATTGTATAACTGCAGTTTCATAATGTACATCTGCTATAATTCGGACTTATATTGCACCCAAAAGATTTGGTAAAATGATAAGAATGAGTCATATTGTGAGCATGCTGCTGTGTGAGCAATTTCCATGGTCCATTTTTTTTCAACTTCAAAATTATGGAAGCCATATTGAGAAATCAATTCATTTTATGTGTGTATTAAAATTGACTGCGGACCGTTTTATCCTGTTAATCAATGTACATTATTTTATTGTGTTTTAAAAATAGTTCTGCGGCTCGCACAGAGAGGATGCACTATTTTCCAATTTCAGAAAAATGCAATATTCTTCTATGTACAGAAAAATTGTATTTCGAGAACAGCGGGAATGTTACGTTTTGCTTTCTCAGCCTTTCTGGTGCTCAGATCTCCAGAACTGGTTTCACCTTTTATTCTAATGCACTTACAGCACTGTATTGACTGTCCCAGGGCTACCGTGTAAGTTGAACTTGAGGTTCCTTCTTTCCAAATACTGTGATTTTGTGGCATGGAATATCAATATGTCGCAGTCATTATATAGTGCATGCTGCATTGTTCTTCTTCATTGCCCAGAGGACAAACACAGCGCAGGAGTAAATGCCTCAACACTCCGTAATCCCTGAGCAACCTCACATCCATTAGATGTGACAGCAACAAAGTACCAGCCACAGTGCTCATGGTACCGAATTTTGTCATTTGTCTGCGACTCTCCAATGTTTGCTATTGATTTCTGCAAAGTACACATGGAGCTATATCCCATCTTCCTCTTTCAAATAGTAGCGCAAGTGACAATCAAATCTGTCATACATAAACCTCCAATATACATGGAATGACGGGCAGCTGTAGTTATTTTCATCAGTCACTGATGTTAGTAGTTTATGTTCTCAGATCCCTTATTTTTATTATTATTATTATACATATGATTCTAGGGATGATTTATGATTCTAAAGATGTTCATAACTCAAGCAAAAAATTAAATTATGTGTTCAAAACTAGACGTTTCTCAAACAGTATAAATTGCATATTGTGCCATATTTGTTATCGCTAAACTGTGGCTCTGAGAGATATGTCTTAAAGGGTTATTTCATCAGTTGGGAAAAATCGAATCCCATAAGTCTGTGCTACAAAATAGCATGGGTATGGGCAGGACCTACTGAGCATCCACATGGGTAAGGATCTGTTGGGGAGCACTATAGGTGGTACTTTCTTGAGTCTTTACTGACTAGGTTTAGGTCTCACAATAACCATTTAGCGCTATGTATATATTCTAATGGATCATTTATTTGCACATTCTGAGGCTCATGAAATATTGAGCGTTTTAATGGCACTTTGGGACTTTGGTCTCTAGTGTACCCCCCTTCTTTTGATCTGTAAACTATTATACTCAGATCTCCTGTCTGATTGTCCATCACTGTATCTACCTATGTAGAATGATTTTTTTATGACTTTTATATGCTGTTTTCTGTCTATAAAGAAAAATGTGTTATATCTTTATGACTAGTGTCTGTCTAGCTTATTGAGCTAGTCTCTTAGTACTTGGATTAACTCTATTTGGGCATTTGACTCAAGGATTCTTTGTAGGTTTGCATTAATAAGGAGTTACCCTTTTCTCTATTGTTTAAATATATCTTTTTGTGACGTAGTGATCATTTTTTGGTATGATTATCTTTGTTAAAAATAGTAAATTAACATATGCTCACTTTTCAAATCCCGTGTCAATCGGGCACCATGGTCTTATGGTAACCAAAGTCTTATTTGACATATAACGTTCACATTATTACTGTGCCCATTGATTATCTGAAACAATCACATGTCGTCAGTTAAAGGTGGATGCAAGACAAGAGGAGTGCTGGATCTGAAGATGATTAGGTACTTATCAATTTTGTACCATTAGCACAAGAAAAGGCCCCTACCTACATTAGATGACTAACAGAACAGCTACCTACTCAGATTTTTTTTTGTGTTTCTGAGCAGATTCTATGCAGACGGAAGGAGGGAGGATCTCTGCCTCTAGCTCCTCCCTTCTCGCGTCTACATTGAAGTATATCCATAGCATCTGCCATGTTCTATCTTAGTAATGGGAAAGTCTGTCTTCACTGAATACAGATTTTCCCTCAGTATTGAGAATTTTAATAATAACTGATCAATTGTGGTAGAGAAAGAAGCAGATTTCTTTGATAAGATATACTACAAAGTTGCTTATTTTCATGAGTACTATTGACTTCTGAACTAAAAATTTAAACCACGGTTACTCTTTAAGCATTAGGGTATTCCTTTGGTTTTAGGTGAATTTTTCTTTTCTGTTTTTCAGAACAATATCAGTTGTATAAAATCAGTGTCATAATGTACATCTGCTATAATTCGGACTTATATGGCACCCAAACGATTTGGTAAAATGATAAGAATGAGTCATATTGTGAGCATGCTGCTGTGTGAGCAGTTTCCATGGTCCATTTTTTTCAGCTTTAAAATTATGGAAGCTTTAATGAGAAATCAATTAATGTGAAGTCTGCTGGCAAAGTCAGCATATCATCATCACGTCACTTGTGCCGGTATTCTGACATCCTGAGTCGAAAGTCATGTGTGGACTACAGAAAACAGTGGACAGGTGCAGGGAGACTATGGTTCTCTGCTCTACCATAGATGTTAACTATATTGTCATGCAGGTAAGAGGGGCAGACGCTACAAGTGGGCCCCACCGAGTGAGTAGGCTAAGGCCGACTGCCTCCTCTGTAAGTTATCTGAAAGAACAGTTAGGCCGGGGTCACACTGTCGAGGAATACGGCCGAGTGAGAGGCGCTAAAAGCACGCATTAGACACGGACCAATGATTCTCTATGGGGTCACTCGCACCAGGCGTATATTTCTCATCCGTATTCTACGGTCCGTGCCAATCGAGCATGCGCAAAATACGCGACCACACCTTGATTAGGGATTACATACGGATCACTGTTTAGGGGCCATTCATCCGTATTACGCATGTAAAATACTGACCGTATTTTGCGTCGGTTAGTGTGACCCCGGCCTTATACTCTAAAACTGTAAACCCTATCTTGACCCCTTCATGACCCAGCCTATTTTGACCTTAATGACCTGGCCATTTTTTGCAATTCTGACCAGTGTCCCTTTATGAGGTAATAACTCTGGAACGCTTCAACGCATCCTAGCGATTCTGAGATTGTTTTTTCGTGACATATTGGGCTTCATGTTAGTGGTAAATTTAGATCGATAATTTTTGCGTTTATTTGTGAAAAAATCAGAAATTTGGCGAAAATTTTGAAAATTTCGCAATTTTCAAATTTTGAATTTTTATTCTGTTAAACTAGAGAGTTATGTGACACAAAATAGTTACTAAATAACATTTCCCACATGTCTACTTTACATCAGCACAATTTTGGAAGCAAAATATTTTTTTATTAGGAAGTTATAAGGGTTAAAAGTTGACCAGTGATTTCTCATTTTTACAACAAAATTTACAAAACCATTTTTTTTAGGGACCACCTCACATTTGAAGTCACTTTGAGGGGTCTCTATGGCAGAAAATACCCAAAAGTGACACCATTCTAAAAACTGCACCCCTCAAGCTACTCAAAACTACATTCAAGAAGATTATTAACCCTTTAGGTGTTTCACAGGAACTAAAGCAACATGGAAGGAAAAAAAGGACATTTTAATTTTTCCAACAAAAATTTTCTTTCAGCATCAATTTTTTCATTTTCACATGGGCAACAGGATAAAATGGATCCTAAAATTTGTTGGGCAATTTCCCCTGAGGACACCGATACCTCATATGTGGTCAAAAACCAATGTTTGGGCGCACGGCAGGGCTCAGAAGGGAACGAGTGCCATTTGACTTTTTGAATGGAAAATATGCTGGAATATTTAGCGCTTGCCATGTCGCGTTTGGAGAGTCGCTGTGTGCCTAAACACTGGAGCTCCCCCACAAGTGACCCCATTTTGGAAACTAGACCCCCCAAGGAACTTATCTAGATGCAAAGTGATCACTTTGAACCCCCAGGTGCTTCTCAAATTGATCCTTAAAAAAAAAAAAGTACTTTTTTTCACAAAAATTATCTTTTAGCCTCAGTTTTTTCATTTTCACATGGGCAACAGGATAAAATGGATCCTCAAATGTGTTGGGCAATTTCTCCTGAGTACACCGATACCTCATATGTGGTCATAAACCACTGTTTGGGTGCACGGCAAGGCCCGGAAGGGAAGGAGCGCCATTTGACTTTTTGAATGGAAAATTAGCTCCAATCGTTATCGGACACCATGTCGCGTTTGGAGATCCCCTGTGTGCCTAAACATTGGAGCTCCCCCACAAGTGACACCATTTTGGAAACTAGACCCCTTAAGGAACTTATCTAGATGTGTAGTGATCACTTTGAACCCCCAATTGCTTCACAAAAGTTTATAACATAGAGCAGTGAAAATAAAAAATCATTTTTTTTCCTCAAAAATGATTTTTTAGCATGCTATTTTTTATTTTCACAAGGGTAACAGGAGAAATTGGACCCCAAAAGTTGTTGTCCAGTTTGTCCTGAGTATGCTGGTACCCCATATGTGGGGGGGGGCACTGTTTGGGTGCACGGCAGGGCGCAGAAGGGAATGAGTGCCATTTGACTTTTTGAAATGAAAATTAGCTCCAATCGTTAGCGGACACCATGTCGTGTTTGGAGAGCCCCTGTGTGCCTTAACTTTGGAGCTCCCCCACAAATGACCCCATTTTGGAAACTAGACCCCCTATGGAACTTATCTAGATGCATAGTGAGCACTTTGAACCCCCAGGTGATTCACAGAAGTTTATAATGCAGAGCAGTGAAAATAAAAAATCTTTTTTTTTCCTAAAAAAAAATTTTTTAGTTGGCAATTTTTTATTTTCACAAGGGTACTAGGATAAATTGGACCCCAAAAGTTGTTGTCCAGTTTGTCCTGAGTATGCTGGTACCCCATATGTGGGGGGAAACCACTGTTTTGGCACACGTTGGGGCTCAGCAGGGAAGTAGTGACATTTTGAAATGCTGACTTTGATGGAATGGTCTGCGGGCGTCATGTTACATTTGCTGAGCCCCTGTGTGCCTAAACAGTAGAAACCCCCCACAAGTGACCCCATGTTGGAAACTAGACCCCCCAAGGAACTTATCTAGATGTGTGGTGAGCACCTTGAACCCCCAAGTGCTTCACAGAAGTTTATAATGCAGAGCTGTGAAAATAAAAAATCATTTTTTTCCCTCAAAAAAAATGAATTTTAGCGCGCAATTTTTTTTTCACAAGGGTAACAGGAGAAATTGGACCCCAAAAGTTGTTGTCCAGTTTGTCCTGAGTACGCTGATACCCCATATGTGGGGGATGACCACTGTATGGGCACACGTCAGGGCTCGGAAGGGAAGTAGTGACGTTTTGGTATGCAGACTTTGATGGAATGGTCTGCGGGCATCATGTTACATTTGCAGAGCCCTTGATGTACCTAAACTGTGGAAACCCCCCACAAGTGACCCCATTTTGTAAACTAGACCCCCCAAGGAACTTATCTAGATGTGTGGTGAGCACCTTGAACCCCGAAGTGCTTCACAGAAGATTGTAACGCAGAGCCATGAAAATAAAAAATCTTTTTTTTTCCTCAAAAAATGAATTTTTAGCTCGCAATTTTTTATTTTCACAAGGGTAACAGGATAAATTGGACCCCAAAAGTTGTTGTCCAGTTTGTCCTGAGTATGCTGATACCCCATATGTGGGGAGGGACCATTGTTTGGGCACACGTCGGGGCTCGGAAGGGAAGTAGTGACATTTTGAAATGCTGACTTTGATGGAATGGTCTGCGGGCGTCATGTTACATTTGCTGAGCCCCTGTGTGCCTAAACAGTAGAAACCCCCTGCAAGTGACCCCATGTTGGAAACTAGACCCCCCAAGGAACTTATCTAGATGTGTGGTGAGCACCTTGAACCCCCAAGTGCTTCACAGAAGTTTATAATGCAGAGCTGTGAAAATAAAAAATCATTTTTTTTCCCTCAAAAAAAATGAATTTTAGCGCGCAATTTGTTTTTCACAAGGGTAACAGGAGAAATTGGACCCCAAAAGTTGTTGTCCAGTTTGTCCTGAGTACGCTGATACCCCATATGTGGGGGATGACCACTGTATGGGCACACGTCAGGGCTCGGAAGGGAAGTAGTGACGTTTTGGTATGCAGACTTTGATGGAATGGTCTGCGGGCATCATGTTACATTTGCAGAGCCCTTGATGTACCTAAACTGTGGAAACCCCCCACAAGTGACCCCATTTTGGAAACTAGACCCCCCAAGGAACTTATCTAGATGTGTGGTGAGCACCTTGAACCCCGAAGTGCTTCACAGAAGATTGTAACGCAGAGCCATGAAAATAAAAAATCTTTTTTTTCCTCAAAAAATGAATTTTTAGCTCGCAATTTTTTATTTTCACAAGGGTAACAGGAGAAATTGGACCCCAAAAGTTGTTGTCCAGTTTGTCCTGAGTACGCTGGTACCCCATATGTGGGGAGGGACCATTGTTTGGGCACACGTCGGGGCTCGGAAGGGAAGTAGTGACGTTTTGAAATACCGACTTGATCGAATGTTCTGCGGGCATCATGTTACGTTTGCAGAGCCTCTGATGTGCCTAAACAGTGGAAAACCCCCACAAGTGACCCCATTTTGGAAACTAGACCACCAAGCAACTTATCTAGATGTGTGGTGAGCAGCACTTTGAACCCCCAAGTGCTTCACAGAAGTATATAACGCAGAACCGTGAAAATAAAAAATCTTTTTTTTCCTCAAAAAATGATTTTTTAGCCCTTAATTTTTTATTTTCACAAGGGTAACAGGAGAAATTGGACCCCAAAAGTTGTTGTCCAGTTTGTCCTGAGTACGCTGGTACCCCATATGTGGGGAGGAACCATTGTTTGGGCACACGTCAAGGCTCGAAATGGAAGTAGTGACGTTTTGAAATGCAGACTTTGATGGAATAGTCTGCGGTCGTCATTACGTTTGCAGAGCCCCTGATGTGCCTAAACAGTGGAAACCCCCCACAAGTGACCCCATTTTGGAAACTAGACCGTCCAAGGAATGTATGTAAGATGTGTTGTGAGCACTTTGAACCCCCAAGTGCTTCACAGAAGTTTATAATGCAGAGACGTGAAAATGAAAAAATCATTTTTTTCCACAAAAATAATTTTTTAGCCCCAATTTTTTATTTTCCCAAGGGTAACACGAGAAATTAGTCCCCAAAAGTTGTTGTGAAATTTTTCCTGAGTACGCTGATACCTCATTTGTTGGGGTAAACCACTGTTTGGGCACACGTCAGGGCTTGGAAGGGAGGGAGCACCGTTTGACTTTTTGAACGCAAAATTGGCTGGAATCAATGGTTGCACCATGTCGCGTTTGGCGACCCCCTGATGTGCCTAAACAGTGGAAACCCCTCAATTCTAACTCCAACCCTAACCCCATCACACCCCTAACCACAGCCCTAACCCTAACACATCCCTAACCACAAGCCTAACCCTAATTCCAATGCTAACCCTAATTCCAACCCTAACCCTAATTCTAACCCTAATTCCAACCCTAACCCTCTTTCCAATCCTAACCCTAACCCTCTTTCCAACCCTAACCCTAACCCTCTTTCCAACCCTAACCCTCTTTCCAACCCTAACCCTAACCCTCTTTCCAACCCTAACCCTCTTTCCAACCCTAACCCTAACCCTCTTTCCAACCCTAACCCTAACCCTCTTTCCAACCCTAACCCTCTTTCCAACCCTAACCCTAACCCTCTTTCCAACCCTAACCCTAACCCTCTTTTCAACCCTAACCCTCTTTTCAACCCTAACCCTAACCCTCTTTTCAACCCTAACCCTAACCCTAATGGAAAAATAAAAATAAAAATATTTTCTTTATTTTATTAGTTCTGCCTACCTATGGGGGTGATAATCGGGGGGTTTATTTACTTTTTCTTTCATTTTGATCACTGTGAGAGTGATCAAAATGAAAGAATGGAATCTGCAGCCGGCAGATTCGGGCGGGCGCACTGCGCATGCGCCCGCCATTTTCTAAGATGGCGGCGCCCATGAACCGGACCCACCGGACACCGGGAGCGACAGGGGGACTTAGAAGGTGCCAGGGGAGGTGAGAGGGGGTGAGGGTGGGATCGGAGGCTGGCGGGGAGCAGAGGGAATGGGAGGGGGGCAGATGATGACAGCGGCGGCAGATCGCCGCTGTCATTCAGTTGCGGGGGGGGGCGATCGCCGGTGGGGGGGGTGGAATCGGTGTCTCCAGCCATGTCCGATGCTACAGCAGCATCGGCCATGGCTGGATTGTAATATTTCATCAATTTTCATTGATGAAATATTACTATCGCTCTGATTGGCTGTTTCACTTTTAACAGCCAATCAGAGCGATCGTAGCCACGTGGGGGCGAAGCCACGCCCCCTGTGGCGAAGAACAAAGCCCCCTGTATCTGCGGGTCGGGTGACCTTTCAGTGACCTAGGTCACCCGACCCGCAGGGGGGCTTTAAAGTTATGACGCCACATAGGCGTCATGGGTCGTTCTGACACGACTTTTCATGACGCCTACGTGGCGTCAAAGGTCGTGAAGGGGTTAAAGGGAACTTGTCACATTGTACATGCAATTTGATCTGTGGACAGTTCGGTATAGAAAAGAATGATATATTCAGTAGAATAATACACAGCTCTGGCAAAAATAAAGAGACCACTTTCAAATGTTCAGTTTGTCTGATTTTACTCTTTATAGGTATATTTTTGAGTAAAATGTAAATTATTTTATTTTAGTCTACAAACTTCTGACAACATGTCTCCGAATTTCCAAGCAATATATTTTGGTTTTATTTTTCTGAAAAGGAGAAATGGTCACAATTAAAAAAAACCCAGTGCTTTCAGACATCAAATAATGCAAAGAAAACAAGTTCATAATTATTTAGAAACAACAATACTAATGTTTTAACTCAGGAAGAGGTCAAAAATCAATATTTTGTGGAAAAAAACAGTCTTTCACACTGCTTCTTGCGCAAAAATGTAAGCAGTTCTTCTTTGTTTGATGGCTTCTGACTATCCATCATCCTCTTGATTACATTCCAGAGGCTTTCGATGGGGTTCCGGTCTGGAGAATAGGCTGCCCATGACAGGGATTTGATTTGGTGGTCTCTTAATTTTTACCAGAGCTGTATTTGTTTGTGAGAAGGAATTCAGCAAATTATTTATTGAAATTCCTGTTGTTTGTAAAAGTCCAGTGGGTGGTCCTTCTGAGTTATTGACAGTTATATCTGCATGTACAGTCATAAGCAGAACTGATGAGTCAAGTTAACAACTTTTTAAAATATGTACCCTGCGTGCTTAACCCCTTCCCGACCAATGACGCCACATAGGCATCATGAAAACTGGTGCCATTATGACCAGTGACGCCTATGTGGCGTCATGACCTTAAAGCCCCCTGCGGGTCGGGTGACCGGGGTCACTGAAAGGTCACCCGACCCGCACACAGAGGACCCTTCAAAGTTAACCCCAGGGGGTGTGGCTTAGCCCTCACATGCTTACGATCGCTCTGATTGGCTGTCAAAAGTGAAACAGCCAATCAGAGCTATTGTAATATTTCACCAATGAAATTTGGTGAACTATTACAATTCAGCCATGGCAGATGCTACAATAGCATCTGCCATGGCTGGAGAAACCGATCAGCCCCCCCAGGAACTGGCGGCGCCGATCAGCTGCAGCACCGTCTGATGGCGCCGATCGGCAGCCGCCGTCATAATCTGCCCCCCTCCCCTTCCCTCCGCTCCCCCCACCTTCCGATTCCCCCTCACCCACCACGGTGCCTCCGACGTCGCTCTGGCTGTCCCGGGGTCCCGCCGTCTCCAATGATGGGCGCCGCCATCTTGGAAAATGGCGGGCGCATGCGCAGTGCGCCTGCTTGAATCTGCAACACTGCAGATTAATTCATTTATTTTGATCACTGTGATAAAGTCTCACACTGATCAAAATAAAAAAAAATCACCGCCCCCTTATCACCCCCATATGTAGGGACATATAATAAAATAAAGAAAATATTTTTTTTTATTTTTCCATTAGGGTTAGGGCTAGGGCTAGGGTTACGGTTAGGGCTAGGATTAGAATTAGGGTTAAGGTAAGAAACAGGGTTAGGGTTAGGGTCAGAATTAGGGTTAGGGTTAGAAATAGGGTTAGGGTTGTATTTAGGGTTAGGGTTGTAATTAGGGTTAGGGTTGGAATTAGGGGTACGGTCGTAATTAGGGGTACGGTTGTAATTAGGGTTAGGGTTGTAATTAGGGTTAAGATTAGGGTTAGAGTTGGGATTAGGGTTAGGGATGTGTTGGGGTTAGGGTTGTGGTTAGAGTTATAATTAGGGTTGGGATTAGGGTTAGGGGTGTGTTGGGGTTAGGGCTGTGGTTAGGGGTGTCTTGGGGTTAGGGTTGGAGATAGAATTGAGGGGTTTCCTCTGTTTAGGCACATCAGGGGGTCTCCAAACGCGACATGGTACCACCATTTATTCCAGCCAATTTTGCGTTCAAAAGGTTAAACAGCGCTCCCTCCATTCCGAGCCCCAATGTGTGCCCAAACAGTGGTTTACCCCCACATTTGAGGTATCAGCATACTCCGGAAAAATTGCACAACATCTTTGGGGGTCTAATTTCTCCTGCTACCCTTGGGAAAATAAAAAATTGGGGGCTAAAAAAATATTTTTGTGAAAAAAAAATATTTTTTATTTTCACGGCTTTGCGTTATAAACTTCTGTGAACCACTTGGGGGTTCAAAGTGCTCACCACACATCCAGATTAGTTCCTTGAGTTTCCAAAATGGGGTCACTTGTGGGGGGTTTCCACTGTTTAGGTACATCAGGGACTCTGCAAACGTAACATGATGCTCGCAGACCATCCCATCAAGTCTGCATTTCAAAACATCACTACTTCCCCTCTGAGCCCTGACATGTGCCAAACAGTGGTCCTCCCCCACATATGGGATACCAGCGTACTCAGGACAAACTGGTCAACAACATTTGGGGTCTAATTTATCCTGTTACCCTTGTGAAAATAAAAAATAGTGGGCTAAAAATCATTTTTTGAGGAAAAAAAATTTTTTTTTATTTTCGTGGCTCTGCGTTATAAACTTCTGCGAAGCACTTGTGAGTTTAAATTGCTCACCACACATCTAGATTAGTTCCATGGGTGGTCTAGTTTCCAAAATGGGGTCACTTGTGGGGGGTTTCCACAGTTTAGGTACATCAGGGGCTCTGCAAATGTAACGTGATGCCAGCAGACCATTCCATCAAGTCGGCATTTCAAAACGTCACTACTTCCCTTCCGAGCCCCGACGTGTGCCCAAACAGTGGTTCCTCCCCACATATGGGGTACCAGCATACTCAGGACAAACTGGACAACAACGTTTGCATTTCAATTTCTCCTGTTACCATTGTGGAAATAAAAAATAGTGCACTAAAAAATCATTTTTTGAGGAATAAAAAAATATTTTTATTTTCACGGATCTGCGTTATAAACTTCTGTGAAGTATCTGGGGGTTCAAAGTGCTCACTATTCATCTAGATAAGTTCCTTAGGCGGTGTAGTTTCCAAAATGGGGTCATTTATGGGGAAGCTCCAATGTTTAGGCACACAGGGGCTCTCCAAACACAACATGGTGTCCGCTAATGATTGGAGCTAATTTTCCATTCAAAAAGTCAAATGACGCTCCTTCCATTCTGAGCCCTGCCGTGCGCCCAAACAGTGGTTCTCCCACATATGGGGTACCAGCGTACTCAGGACAAATTGGACAACAACTTTTGGAGTCCAATTTATCCTGTTACCCTTGGGAAAATAAAAAATAGCGGGCTAAAAAATCATTTTTGAGGAAAAAAATGTTTTTTTATTTTCATGGCTCTGCGTTATAAACTTCTGTGAAGCACTTGGGGGTTCAAAGTGCTCACCACACATCTAGATAAGCTCCATGGGGGTTCTAGTTTCCAAAATGGGGTCACTTGTGGGGGGTTTCTACTGTTTAGGCACATCAGGGGCTCTGCAAACGCAAGATGATGCCCGCAGAACATTCCATCAAACTTTGCATTCCAAAATGGCGGTCCTTCCCTTCTGAGCTCTCCCATGCTTCCAAACAGTGGTTCCCCACATATGGGGTATCGGTGTACTCAGGACAAATTGCACAACAACTTTTGTGGTCCAATTTCTCCTGTCATCCTTGTGAAAATAAAAAATAGTGGGCTAAAAAATCATTTTTGAGGAAACAAAATGATTTTTTATTTTCACTGCCCTGCGTTATAAACTTCTGTGAAGCACTTGGGGGTTCAACGTGCTCACTACACATCTAGATAAGTTCCTTCAGGGGTCTAGTTTCCAAAATGTGGTCACTTGTGGGGGAGCTCCAATGTTTAGGCTCACAGGAGCTCTCCAAACGCGACATGGTGTCCGCTAACGATTGAAGCTAATTTTCCATTCAAAAAGTCAAATGGCGCTCATTTCCTTCCGGGATCTGCAGTGCGCCCAAACAGTGGTTTATGACCACATATGAGGTATTGGTGTACTCAGGAGAAATTGCCCAACAAATTTTATAATCAATTTTATCCTGTTGCCCATGTAAAAATGAAAAAATTGATGCAAAAAGAAAATTTTTGTTGAAAAAATTATAATGTCCATTTTTTCCTTCCACGTTGCTTTAGTCCCTGTGAAGCAACTGAGGCTAAAAGAAAATTTTTGTGAAAAAAAATCCTTTTTTTTTTACGGATCAATTTGTGAAGCACCTGGGGGTTCAAAGTGCTCATTATACCATCTAAATAAGTTCCTTGGAGGGTCTAGTTTCCAAAATGGGATCACTTGTGGGGGTGCTCCAATGTTTAGTTGCACAGGGGCTCTACAAACGCGACATGGCAACCTCTAAATATTCAAGCATATTTTCCATTCAAAAAATCAAATGGAGCTCCTTCCCTTCTGAGCCCTGCCGTGCGCCCAAACAGTGGTTTATGGCCACATATGAGGTATCGGTGTACTCAGGAGAAATTGCCCAACAAATTTTAGGATCCACTTTATCCTGTTGCCCATGTGAAAATGAAAAAATTGATGCTAATACAAAATTTTGGTTGGAAAAATTAAAATGTACATTCTTTCCTTCCAAGTTGCTTTAGTTCCTGTGAAGCACCTGAAGGGTTAATAATATTCTTGAGCGCAGTTTTGAGTAGCTTGAGGGGAGCAGTTTTTAGAATGGTGTTACTTTTGGGTATTTTCTGCCATATAGACCCCTCAAAGTGACTTCAAATGTCAGGTGGTCCCTAAAAAAAAATGGTTTTGTAAAATTTGTTGTAAAAATGAGAAATCGCTGGTCTACTTTTAACCCTTATAACTTCCTAACAAAAAAAATTTTGTTTCCAAAATTGTGCTGATGTAAAGTAGACATGTGGGAAATGTTATTTATTAACTGTTTTGTGTCACATAACTCTCTGGTTTAACATAATAAAAATAAAAATTTGAAAATTGCGAAATTTTTGAAATTTTTGCCAAATTTCCATTTTTTTTCACAAAGAAACGCAAAAATTATCGACCTAAATTTACCACTAACATGAAGCCCAATATGTCATGAAAAAACATTCTCGGAATCGCTAGGATGCATTGAAGCATTCCTGAGTTATTACCTCATAAAGGGACACTGGTCAGAATGGCAAAAAATGGCCTGGTCATTAAGGTCAAAATAGGCTTGGTCATGAGGGGGTTAAAAATACTAATTTTAATATAAGGATTCTACAACCATTCTAACATGAATTTTTAACATAATTACATTAGCTAACTAATTAGTTAATTAACTAATTAATTATTTAATGCTCTCATTGTCTACAATTACTTAAAATACAAATTTTACTTAAAAATACTAATTTTAATACCATCTGTACCAGTCTGTCTCCCCTCTGTACCAGTCTGTCATTATAAATTTGTTGCGGAAACGTGTTTACTGTTAACGATATCTATAACTTTGTATGTAACCCCCTTCTCATGTACAGCACCATGGAATTAATGGCGCGATATAAATAAATAATAATCTTTATTTAGTGCTAACATATTCCGCAACGCTTTACACCCATTATTATCACTGTCCCCGATGGGGCTCACAATCTAAATTCCCTATCAGTATGTCTTTGGAATGATACCCACGGAGAACATACAAACTCCTTGCAGATGTTGTCCTTGGTGGGATTTGAACCCAGAACTCCAACACTGCAAGGCTGCAGTGCTAACCACCGTGCCACAACAACAAAAATAATAATATTTTATATTTTATGTGGTTTGCATTGAAAACCAGGGTGAGAAGTCTGCTTTAAGGCTTGGCCCCCCCATGATAAAATTATACATTTTTTTGCTATTCACACCACAATTTTTCCCATCAACATGGCAAATAGGATGGCAGAACTTAACAGACTCATCCAAATCATTGAAGTCCGTCAACACCAGTTTTGTCTGTATGATAAATCCAGTATAGCATTATGACATCATTTATATATGAAAGCCACAATGCTGACATAAAAAGAGACTTAAATCACCAAAGAAATACAAATTGTTAAAAGCAAACTATCACAAGATTTTTGCTACCCCATCTAAAAGCAGAGAAAACAAAAAGCAAAAAACACAAATATCCTAAAATAAAAAATAAACTACAAATAATGCATAAAGGTGATAATAATAATAATAATAATAATAATAATAATAATAATAAATAAGGGTATTTAGTAAACATAATTTTGATCAAAATCATGTACAAGCCATGTGTTAATATGCACTTACACTGTGCATGCACATTTACTTACTTTCTCAGTTCAAACTCCAGTTTTTTTCCCATCTAAAAGTAGAATGATGTAGGGGCAGACATTCTGATTCCAGTAAAGTATCCCTTACTTACTTGCATACAAACAAAAATCACTGTTGTATCTGCTGAAGAACTATGTATAGGAAGAAAATGTCAATTGGTTGCAGGAGCAGAGTTATGCACATAGAAGACTACTTACTAGGCTCTGAGGTTCTCCCATTGCACAGGAGGAATCTCAAGCCATGTCCTCTGCAGTCTCCCATTCCCCTATGGCCACAGAGGTTCCTGCTTAGCAGAGATGTCATTCCCAGCATCTTGCCCAGGATAATGTTAGATGTCTTGTTGCTCCTCCAGGCTCAGCTATTCTACCATGCATGAGTCAGCAACGAGCAGACACTCCCGAGACTAAGTCCTGCTTTTCTCCTGCTGAGTATGCCCGTGGGACGACTTCTCATTGGAGGTCAGAGGTCACATGCTCAGGTCCTATTGCAGCTCGGATTGGGCCACCTGGAAGGTCTCAGAAGGCTGCATCTATAAAAGGATTGCACAACCGCACGGCCGTGCGCTAATATGGAAAAATATAGACCATGTGGAGTGAGTGTTGTATGCATGTATGAATGTCTCTGGTGAATGACTCATTATGAAACATCTACCCTTGGTACGCATGTGTTGTGTAGCCTAGCCTGCCAGCACCCAGGCTGAGGTCCAGATAGAGGCAGAGTCAGAGACTGGCATCAGTATCCAACGGTAGCTCTGTCTTGTACGCTGCGGTGCACATAGTCTGCACTCCTCGGTGGTCAGCATTCATTAGAGGTGTCCGCAGGTGTGATGCCGCATGCTCAGTAGGTCTAGAGGGACTCAGACCCTGTGTCCTTGGGGCTGAGTTCTGTGACCATATACTGAGAGCTCTCTTGCTGTGTGTTTTAACAGACTCCGCCATTTATGTTCCACGGTACTGCGGCTCTGTGACGTAACAGAGTCCGCTCCTGTTCACACCGGGTGATGTTAACCCGCATGTGACCTTTTGTGTACCGCTATATACATCCGCCAGTACTAAGCAGCAGTTTACCACCTCTGCACGGTGGACCCCAGGCTGCGAACGCACCTTACTATCATTTTATTATTTGGTGCGTTCCGCCAGCCCTAACACTACATTGCAGCAAGATTGCAAGTCTTTTACTTATAATCTCCAGCTGATAAAACAACAATTATATTGAAACTATAGCAGGTTGCACAGTAAATGACACATCACTGGAATCAGTCTCAAACTCTACATTATGCTACATTCAGAACAAGTAGCAAAAACATGGTGATAAAATGTAAAAAGGTTTACTTGTCTAGATTTTGCTGTTGCATATTTTTTATGGTGCGGCACTTTGTTTCTCTATAATGTTGAGATGAACCTGCAGCCAGAATGCATGAATAACTGTACCCCCATGTAGAAGTGGAACTGAACTTCTAGGCATGTATGACCACCAAAACTGGAAATATTAGGCGGACATTCTGTATGGAAATCAAAAGAAACTATGGGGCTCCATCATAAGTCTGTAACAGCAATATTTAGACTTAGTCACCAAATATTCATTAAAACACAGGTCTGCAAAAAAAAATTTTTCAAGAGCTGTTTTGGTTATTCCACATATTCTTTATGTTTTTGAGTGCGCTGAATCCGAAAATGACCTCCGTTTTGTCATAGGACATCATGTTTTCTGACAATTTAAGTAACTATGTTAAATAAGACAATACCTCAAAATAAATGAAAATAGACTCATAAAATTAATTTTTTATTACAAAGGTTTCATGAAAATCATTTTTTTAACTGCAATGAGCTCACTAACACACACTAAAATCGATTCTTCTTCCCTGAGAGGCTTCTCTTGGTATATTTACGCTTTTGAGTAGCATCTGTAATGTCTCTCTGAAGCGTCCAACAGTAGTCTGCCATCATTGCAATGCTCCATCTTCCCTGGTATCTTCTTTCCATCTCTTTAATGTCCTGGTGGAATCGTTCACCTTGCTCTTCACTCACAGCTCCCAAATTTTCAGGAAAGTTGTCAAGGTGGTAATGGAGGAAATGCACTTTCAAACTCATTAGGCAACCTAAAGCTTGAAATGCTTTCAGCATTCATCCGACGATTTTTTTGCAGTCAGGGTATTTGTTATTGCCTAAAAATTTCTCTACGACCTCTTTAAATGCAATCAACCCTTCTTTTTGAGGATGTGTCATGGTATTGATAAACTCTTGATCAGCTATAAGCCTTCTAATGTCTGGTCCGGCGAACACACCTTCCTTCAATTTTGCCTCCGAGAGGCCTGGAAACTTGGTGACGAAGTATTTGAAGCATTCTCCATCTTTTGGAAGTGATTTTACAAATTGCTTCATCAATCCCAATTTGATGTGGAGAGGTGGTAGAAGAACTTTATGGGGAGGAACCAAAGTTTCTCGGAGGACATTTTTTTCACCAACTGTGAGCACCCTCGGCTACCAATTCTTCTTGGTCCAGTGATTTTGTCGATCTCGACTGTCCCATAGACACAGAAAACAAGGGTATTTGGCATACCCAGCTTGTTGCCCGAGCAGCATGCACAAGACTTTCAAATCCCCGCACACTTGCCAACCGTGGTCTTCATATTTAAGTTTATGAAGAACCAATTCCAAGTTCTCGTAGGTTTCCTTGAGGTGTATGGAATGACCTACAGGGATGGAAGCATAAAAACCGCCGTTGTGGAGTAAAACTGCTTTGAGACTTCTTTTTGAAGAATCTATAAAAAGACGCCATTGCGCTGAATCATATTGGATTTTGAATTGACCCATCAAACCTTCGACATCGATGCAATAAACCAACTTATCTTCCTGGGCAAAGTAAGGAACGAACTCGTCTTCACGATGTCTGAACCATGAAAAAGATACTCCTGGCAACAATAAATTTTTGCTTTAGAGCCTTGATCCGAGTAACTCAGCGGCATCTTAGGGAAGATTCAAGTCTCTTACCAAATCATTCATCTCCTCCTGGGAAAATAATTTTGGTCTTGTATCATCTTCAAAGTCAGAACTTGATTCATCATCTGGTTCAGGTGTGACTACACCTTCATCGGAGCTAGTTCTCTCTTCCAAGGTAGCAGGGGCCTTGGGTACTGGTATATCTGTGCCATGGGGGATGGGAGGAATTGTTGAGTGAATATTGGGGTGTGAAATGGAATGCTTCCATTTTGAATTATACCCTTTCACATCGCATGAACAAAAGTAACAATCGTCACTATGGTTCTTTTGCTGTCGCCATACCATAGGAATCCCATAACGGAAAGCTTTTTTCTTACCCTTGAATCAATTTCGGAGGTCCTCAACACACCGTTTGTACACTGTATGAGGCACCCAAGCTTTATCTTGATCTCCAAGCTTTAGTCCGAAATATGCGAAGTATACTTTTTTCACAAAGTCTGTAATATTCAGCTGTTGCTTCAACACTGTATATTCACCACAAATGTAACAGAAACTGTCAGGTGAATTAATACACTTCCGCTGAGCCATAATGCTAATTTTGGGAAACACGGTTAAATATGACGAGCTAACACGAACTGAGCTTAAAAAGTGTGAACAGGCGAGAACCAAGATAAAACAATTGAAACAAGCCTGGGCATGTCAGAGCCCGCTCGTTCAGCTTGCAACATGTTGATGCTGGTTTCATTAGCTCACTCTGCAAGTTCATTTCTTTGAAAGTTATATTTTTTGGCATTGTATATCTTCAGTGCATTGATGTGAATTAATTAATAGTAATTTTGACTTTCAAAACCCTAAGATAAAAAAAAAAAAAAAAATTGAGAAAAATGTACTAAATTTGAAGAGAATTTTGCATTTTGTGGCAAATCCTAACGTCCAGGATTTTTTTCAATATTTTTTTTGTTTTCAGCACACCAAAATACATGGAAATTAGATGAAAATAATCAAACAGCTTTTTAGTCGCAGACCTGTGAAATTATTATTTTTGAAAAATGAAGGTGCTATCTGTATCAGCCATGGTAAGCAGTTGATTTATCGGAAGGAAGTGGTGGCCGTCTGTGACCTCCTCTAATGACATCTATAGGTCTTAAAAAGCATATAGAAAAGTGTTGTTTTCAAATTATATAACTTAAGTACAGATTGCAAACATATGTCAAATGATGTTATGGTCTTTATAATCTGAAATCATATGAAATGAGCTTGCAAATCTGTATTGTATTTTTTACCTTGAAAATGTCTTTGTGCGAACACATCAAGTAAAATAACACACTGATTGAGGATTAATTTTTCTTAAAAAGAAAATTGTCATCTCCCTGAAGTTGGGCTAATAAGAATAAAGCTGACTTTTTATCTCAGCTGCCTTTAACTCATTGCCCCCATTCTGCCTACACCCTTAAAAACAGACCTGTGTATTAATTTAGATATAAAAAGTAATCAGACACTGCTGTTTTATTTGAGAAGATTTAACTCTCGTGTACCTTTTGATCTGCTCTGAAAAGAAGATGAAAGAAGCTTTTAAATGTTCGTTTCTTACTCTCGGATAATTGTTTCTTGGTATCTTTTGAAATGCAGAAAATTCACTAAAATTACCTGAAGTGAGACATTGTATAAACTTTGATGCACTTTTTTTGGCACTTTGTTTATGACTCAATGACAGCACTTTCAAGTGAAAAATATGAAACAATGCGTTAGTGTTAGTAGATAGTAGCATGTGTGACTACCTGCAGTAACTTCTTGCTATAAGCAGGTCACATTTATTGAGATGTCCTGCAGAAAAAAACCCTAATATACATTTACTATGGTGGTGCAGTGCTATTTTATACATAGTACTAGCTGAAGAGCTCGGCTCTGCCCGGGCATAGTAACTAACTACGGTTAGTTATAACAAATTATAATGATTATATCTATATATATAAAGCTGAGTGTAGAACCCTGCCCACTCCACATAGTCACATTCACTATAATAGCCCACATCATCCCGTCAGCCAGAGCTACCGGACTACTACCCATAATATCCCACATCATCCCATCAGCCAGAGCCACCGGACAACTACCACTAATATCCCACATCATCCCATCAGCCTTGAGTCAGAACCAGAGCGCTGAGTGGAACGGTCCTAACTTCCATACTGGGGATCCCTTTAAGAGAGGCCTGGTATCAGAACCAGAGAGCTGAGTGGATTTGCCCTGACTTCCATACCAAAGATCCCTTTAAGAGAGGCCTGGGGTCAGTGCCAAAGCGTAAAGTGGATTTTACCTCACTTCTGTACTGAGGATCCCTTTAAGAGGGGACTTGGGCCAGAACCAGAGCGCTGAGTGGGATTTGCCCTAACTTCCATACCGGGGATCCCTTTAACACTAGAAGTCCCAGAGAGGGGTCATTTAACATTTCTACCTTTGGAACCCAGAGACGGGTCGAATGACCTGAAGGATTTTATCTAACATCCTATAATCACCGTCTTTTGTTATGTAATTAAGGCCACTACTGTAGCACCACAGGAGGTTGTTTTCCATTGAGTTTAACCATTCAGTTTCTAGTTTGTTCTATTCAGTTTATTGTATTTGATAATATAAAGACTATACATATTGTATTTAGTTTAGTTTTATTTGAGCAAAAAAGTAATGAAACAATGAATCATTTTTATATATATACATAGCTATGAGGGACCTGTACCGCCATATAGTGCACAGTCACACAGCTATGAGGGGCCTGTACCGCCAAATAGTGCACAGTCACACAGCTATGAGGGGTCGTACCACCTTATAGTGCACAGTCACACTGCTATGGGTGGCCTGTACCGCCATATAGTGCACAGTCACAGAGCTATGAGGGGCCTGTACCGCCATATAGTGCACAGTCACAGAGCTATGAGGGGCCTGTACCACCATATAGTGCACAGCCACACAGCTATGGGGGGCCTGTACCTCCAAATAGTGCACAGTCACACAGCTATGAGGGGCCATACCACCATATAGTGCACAGTCACACTGCTATGGGTGGCCTGTACCGCCATATAGTGCACAGTCACAGAGCTGTGAGGGGCCTGTACCGCCATATAATGCACAGTCACAGAGCTATGAGGGGCCTGTACCGCCATATAGTGCACAGTCACAGAGCTATGAGGGGCCTGTACCGCCATATAGGGCACAGCCACACAGCTGTAAGGTGTCTGTACCGCCATATAGTGCACAGTCACACTGCTATGAGGGGCCTGTAGCACCATATAGTGCACAGTCACAGAGCTATGAGGGGCCTGTACCGCCATAGAGTGCACAGTCACACAGCTGTAAGGTGTCTGTACCGCCATATAGTGCACAGTCATTTGAGCAAAATAAGCACTGAAACAATGAATCATTTTTATGTATTTTAAATAGAGAATTAGAAATTCAAGAGCAAGGTACAGCTGTGAGTAATGACCAGAAGCATTTGTGTCTAAGTCAAGATGACTGAAATTTCAGTGTGAAAAATATACAAAAGAACAACTGTTATTTGACTCCATGCTTTTTATTTTTTATATAAAAATAATAAAAAAAATACAAGGAATAAAACAATTCCACACATATTTACAATAGGCTACAGTGGTGGGGCTGCATGTGTGTGTGTGAGTGGCATGTCCTTCTTGTGTGACTAGCATTTCAGCACTCTCCGAGCAGTCTGTCTGCACTGTCGGAACATACCTGGCACTGCCTGGGTATGTCCCTGGTACATTTGCCACACGTGTATTTGTAGCAGTCAACACATCTCTCAGTTGCACAATTGTTCGTGCATCGATGGTTGACCTGACACTTCGCCCTTTTGCCAGGGCTGGGTGTGGAAGGTTGTTGCCGAAGGAGTTTCTCCTTGCGTGCCTTCTTTTCACTCACATGAGAGCCACCTAACTCTTTTGCAAGCTCAACCAGGAAGTCCACCCCTCTCTCCTGCACTTCAGTGCATGCCTGATAAAGAACATGCGCATTCAGTGCTGCCATGTCAATCATGTTGTAGAGCGAGGCGACTGGCCATCTCCGTGCTTCTGCACGCACGCTGTACTCCCGCACCATTTGGTCCATTACATCCACACTGCACTTTGTGTGGTTGTATTGTGTGACCGTGTTTGGCTTCCTTTTGTTGGTATCCTCAGTCTCAACCACGCTGTGCATGCTGCTGAGAATGTAGACGGCCTTCTTTCGTTTGGGTGCATACACTGTCAGTGTGGCACCAGTGGTTGAAAACACCTGAGTGGTGAATTCAGTGCGGTCCATCTCTCTAGCAGATTGAGGAATTTCCCGGCGACTCTTGTTGACTGTGCCGAGGATAGTGGTTTTCCAGCTAAGCAATCGTTGTGCAAGTGACAATGATGTAAAGAAATTGTCCCTTGTTACAGTTCTGCCCTTGTCCATGAATGGTTCCATCAGCCTCATCACTACAGTTTCTGACAGTCTCTCCCCGCTGGGATGACTGGGGTCCTTGCCAAGATATGGGAGGACATTACAGATGTACTTTGATATCAAGTCGCAAGCCACCCAAAACTTGAGGCCAAACTTGTCTGGTTTTGTTGCAATGTATTGCAGAAAACAGCAGCGAGTCTTTGACGGGAAAAGCTGTTCATCAATAGTGATGTGTCGATCAGGGTTGTAGGATGTGATCCAGTTGGTGACAAACGATCTCCACACATCGGAGATTGCAGCAAACTTATCGGTCTCTGCTCGCTCACTGCGTGTGAACATGTCATCAAAGCGTAGGTGTTGCATGATGTCTTGGAAGTGGTTTCGGACCATAGTTGCAATGATCCTTGGGTTTGCCAGGTTTGCTGAGCAGCTGTCACGTAGTGATGGAACCTTGGTCACCCCCCGCAAGATAATGACTGAAATAAATGCCATTAGTTCCGGGAGACCCATGAACCAATCCACCTGCTCCGCGTGACGTGCATGTTGAGTAGTCCATTCTTGAATGCTACGAAGCATGTCAAGAGTGATAAAACAGAGGACGCTCTGAAGGCGACTCCGGACACTTTGTCTGGCCTTAGCACTTGGCTCTCCATCTGTAGGGTAAGGTTCTATTGGGGTGAAATGGAGACATTTCCCCACTTGTACTTCACGCCACACTGTGCCATCTTTTGCGGTCTCTGTCGGCTCACTCACCAACCGAGCTCTCTTTTTTGGTAGGGGAGGAGTCTCATCATCTGCAAGATAAATAATTTCAAATTAACATTTTGTTTTGGTTCTACTGAGACAGCCCTGACCAAAATCACTAATGATCTACTTACAGCCAAAGCAAACGGACAATATTCTATACTCCTGCTTCTAGACCTGTCCTCTGCTTTCGACACAGTTGACCACTGCCTCCTACTACAGATCCTCTCCTCCTTTGGCATCAAAGACCTAGCACTATCCTGGATCTCCTCATACCTTCCAAACCACACATTCAGTGTCTCCCACTCTCACACTCCCTCCTTATCCCACCCTCTCTCTGTTGGAGTCCCCCAAGGCTCTGCTCCTCACCCAATCGCCTCCAAGACTTCTCCCGAATAGCCCCCATCCTCTGGAATTCCCTGCCCCAACACATCCGGCTATCAACCACACTCGGATCCTTCAGACGGAACCTGAAAACCCACCACTTCAGGAAAGCCTACAGCCTGCAGTGATCCCCGCTGCCTCCTCACCACTACTGGAGCTACCGCCCCACCATCACTGGAACTGCTGTAACCCCCCAACCTGCTGTCTCCTTCCCCACCATCCTGTAGCATGTAAGCCCGAAAGGGCAGGGTCCTCTCTCCCCTCTGTATCAGTCTGTGATTGTTAGTTTGCTTGCTGTAAGTGATATCTGCAATCTGTATGTAACCCCTTCTCATGTACAGCACCATGGAACCAATGGTGCTATATAAATAAATAATAATAATAAATAAAAAAGATAGTCAGGAAATAAAAATAGGTAATTTGAAAAATCTAACCTGAAGACAGCTCAGAGTCCGAATCCAGTTGAAGGGTTGGTGTTGCTCAGGATCAGTTCCAATGCCTGTTGAATGGTGTGTCTTCTCTGCATTTTGTTTCTTGTGAACAAAAAAGGTGAAGCAGTCACCTATCTATCCCCCACAGCACAAAAGGACAATGCAGCTGGGGGGTGGGCAGACACACTCAGGAGCAGCTTACATTCTTTTGTTTACACTCTCTTACAAGACCTTTGTTGAGGTGGATCAACATAATTGCCCCCTGCAGATTACTCAGGCAATGGCCACATTTACAAATGAAAGGATGCTAATTGGAGCCATCAGAGTAGTCAGTTTGGACTAAGGGTCATTTGACCCTCTTTCAGGACTTCTGGGGGGAGCTCGAAATTTCTGGGACTTCTAGTGTTAAGAGAGCCTGGGATCAGAACCAGAGCGCTGAGTGGATTTGCCCTGACTTGCATACCAATGATCCCTTTAATAGAACCCTGTAGTCAGAATCAGAGCACCGAGGGATTTGCCCTAACTTCCATACAGGAGATCCCTTTAAGAGAGCCTGGGGTCAGTACCAGAGCATTTGAAGGCAATTGCCCTGACTTCTATACAGGAGATCACCTTTATGAGAGGCCTGGGGTCAGAATTAAAGCGATGGATGGATTTGCCCTGACTTTCATAATGGAGATCCCTTTAAGAAGGGCATGGGGTCAGTACCAAAGCGCAGAGTGGATTTGCCCTAAATTCCATACCAATGATCCATTTAAGAGACCCTGGGGTCAGAACCACAGAGCTGAGTGGAACGGTACTAACTTCCATATCTGGGATCCCTTTCAGAGAGGCCTGGGGTCAAAACCAAAGTGCTGGATGGATTTGCTCTGACTTCCGTACCAATGATCCTTTTAAGGGGGAAGATGTGCCTATGGGATGGAGGATGTGTGATGGGTACATAGGCATGGGAAGGGGGATACATTTCTGTCATGTGCTCTCTGTTCCTGTCAGGGAGGCAGACAATAGCTGGGAGCTTATGTTCCCAGGGATGCTAGATTTCTCCCACCATGTCAGTGTCTGCTGAGGTGTTGTCAAGTGGGAAAACTGTTGGTCATAGCAACCAATCACAGCTCAGCTTCTTTTGAACAGCTCTGGTGAAATAAAAGATGTTTCGTGATTGGTTGGTGATACACACACACTTTCATTTTTATATATAGAGATAGTGAAGGGAATAAAGCATGTGAAAAATGTGAGAAAACTATCTAATTCTGTCAGCAGGATTTCACCCTTCAAACTTTTCAAATGTACATGAAGCTCTTTGAAAGACAAGTCCAGCAAAACTTTTATATGGCCAGTTCTTTCCTCCCCTGAAAAATCAGTTTAAATTGATAAGGAAATGTCTATGGTAGAATTGAATCCACAGGTACTCCAGCTTTATTCTGCGCCCTTTGCTACCATCTCCTGCTTGACTGACATCCTATATACTATGTAAGTTCAGACAAAGAAACCATCATCAGACAAGCAGGGCAGGGTGTGCAAAAGAGGTGGACTGACCAAGACTACAGCCTCATTTGTATATCAACTCAAATGCTGATTTCGCAGTAATGAAGGAATGGAATGAGGGTCCCCACCTTGTCTTTAGCAGGTGGGTTACATGGCGAAACACACCCTGTAAAATCATTTATTGATTAGTATTAAACATTTATTTTGTAGGTTGGTACTTATGAAGTGTTCTGTTTTAACATGAGATTTTAGTCACACTTACTAGGTTAAAAGGTCATGGATGTCAACTGTGAGATTCATGAGTAGGTTAAAACTGGTTCTGACTGTTTGGCTGCATGGGCATTTTCAAAATAAGTCATATGCGGCCTGAAAATAAGTGGGAAGAATTTTCAGTATTTAATCTGAGGTCCGGAAATCAGCTGACATTCGACAACGGATGAAGATAAGAAACACATGAAAACATTGCTGGAGAAGCTGAGTAGAAGAACTAAGAAAGTCGGCAAAGCAGAATAGTTGAACAGGTGTCTTGAAGATACTGCCCATATGCTGGCATCGGAAGAAGAAAAAAGAATCCCCATGGAAGGTGAAGTGGAGGATAAAAGGGTGAGATCATCAATGTTACCCTGAGTGTCCCTCCTGTTTTTGAAGATTTAGCTAATCTAAAAAAGATAGTTAGGAAAGTAATTGTGGGTGCTTTAGATGAGCCAGAAATTAAATCTAGCTTAAAGTTAGGTAGGCATCCTTTGGATAGGTTGGATAACCCTAATAAGTTCAGAAAAAAATTCTGGGGTTGTCTGAAGCTTGTCTAAAGGAATGATTAGTATGTAAGGGCCCCGTCACACATAGCGACGCACCAGCGATCCGGACAACGATATGACCTTGTCAGGATCGCTGGTGTGTCACTACATGATCGCTGGTGAGCTGCCAAACAGGCAAATCTCAGCAGCGATCAGGACAGCGATGACAAGGGTAAGCGTGAGCGTTGCTTAGTTACCCACTGTGTACCTTAGTTACCAGCACGCTGGTGCAGGGAGCTGGTAACCAAGGTACACAGCGGGTAACTAAGTGACCTGCGCATTTAGTTACCCGCCTTGCTACACTTGTAAGGAGAGCTTTAAACTAGAACAACATGGGAAGGGAAGCAAAAGACCAGAAAAAGCCATACACCTGACAAATGCTATTGAGAACTCTGCTATTAGAAGTGGAAAGGAAGAACAAAGACGAAAGAACCTAATTAATAAAAATATTGGAGAAAGAGAAACCAATCACAAACTAAAATGTTTCTATGCTAATGCACAAAGCATGGGCAACAAACAAGGAGAATTGGAACTACTAACACAGGAAAAGAAATATGATGTCATTGGGATCACTGAAACTTGGTGGGACAATACACATGATTGGAATACAAGACTAGAAGTATACAACTTATTTGCAAGAAACAGACTTGATAAACGAGGAGGGGGTGTCGCATTGTATGTTAGAAACGCGTATATCTGCACAGAGATTGAAGCTTCAGAGACTGGGAGTTCTGTGGAAACTGTTTGGGTAAGAATACAAGGACAGAACAATGGAAAGGACACCATTGTAGGCATTTACTACAGGCCGCCTGTGCAAGCTGAAGATATGGATGAACTCTTTATGCATCAAATGGCCAAGTTCTCCAAAAAATATGACATAGTTGTCATGGGAGATTTCAACTATCCAGACATTTGTTGGGAATCTCTCTCAGGCAAAACTAACAGGTCAAGGAAATTCTTATCCTCTCTTGCTGACAACTTTACCTTCCAAAAGGTAAGGGAGAAAACAAGGGGAACTGCTACCTTGGATCTAATCCTTATAAACAGGGAGGAAATGGTTGAGGAGGTAAAAGTGGCTGGGACCCTAGGAGGTAGCGACCATGCTATTTTAGAATTTTGGATAACTAGAGGCGGAAGACCTGTGAAGACTCAGACGTCAAGGTTAGATTTCAGAAAGGCAGATTTTAAGGGATTCAGAAAGAGAATTGGAGGGATCCAATGGCTGGATATCCTTAAAGACAAAAATGTCCAGGAAGGATGGGAAATCTTGAAAAATGAAATTCTCAAAGCACAGTTGTTAACAATTCCAAAAAGAGGGAAGAATAGGAAGCATTTAAGGAAACCAGGATGGATGAACACAGAACTTAAGCACATGCTAAAAAGGAAGAAAAAAATGTTTATAAAATGGAAAGAGGGAGGCATATCTAAAGAAGAATATAATGCTGTCTGCAGAACCTGCAGGGCACAAATCAGATTAGCTAAAGCTGACAATGAATTGAGGCTTGCAAGAGATGTCAAAAGCAATAATAAAGGATTTTGGGGATATGTCAAAAGTAAAAGAAAAGTCAAAGATGCTATAGGATTTTTACAGGATGAAAATGATGAAATGGTAAGACAGGATGTTGAGAAAGCTAAACTTTTAAATTCCTATTTTGCATCTGTTTTCTCTCAGAAAGGAAATGTAACATCAACTGTTATTCACTGTCCTATTAAGGGAATAGAAGAATCCAGGATATCTATAAACAGAAAGATAGTGAGGAAACGCTTAGCTAACCTAAATGAATTCAAGTCTCCAGGTCCAGATGAATTACACCCCAGAGTACTGAAGGAGATAGCAGAAGAAATTTTTGAACCCCTCTCCATAATCTTTGAAAATTCTTGGAGAACAGAAGTGCCAGAAGACTGGAGAAGAGCAAATGTTGTTCCTATCTTCAAAAAGGGGAAGAAGGTGGACCCAGGCAACTATAGGCCGGTGAGTCTGACTTCTATACCAGGAAAGATCTTTGAACAAATTATTAAACAACATGTATGTCAATACCTGGATAAGAATGAAGTGATTAAACAGAGTCAGCATGGGTTTGTAACTAATAAGTCATGTCAGACTAACTTAATTTCCTTCTATGACGGTATCACTGATTGGGTGGATCAAGGAAATGCTGTAGATATAGTACATCTTGACTTCAGCAAAGCATTTGACAAAGTCTCTCATACAATCCTTATTGAAAAAATGACTAAGTATGGAATGGACAAGGCAACTGTTAGGTGGATTCATAACTGGCTTAGTGATCAGACCCAAAGAGTGGTCGTAAATGGCTGCACATCCAGTTGGAAGAATGTCTCAAGTGGGGTACCACAGGGCTCTGTCCTGGGCCCTGTATTGTTCAACATCTTTATCAACGATTTAGATGAAGGAATTGAGGGTAAACTGATTAAATTTGCTGATGACACAAAGCTAGGAGGGATAGCTAATACTAGAGAAGAGAGAGAGAGAGGATTCAAAAAGATTTAAATAAACTGGAGAAGTGGGCAGCAACTAACAGAATGGTTTTTAACAGGGAGAAATGCAAAGTACTACATCTGGGCAATAAAAATGAAAAAAGCATATATAGAATGGGAGGAATAGGGCTAAGTGACAGCACATGTGAAAAAGACTTGGGTATACTAATAGATCACAGACTGAATATGAGTCAACAGTGTGATGCAGCAGCAAAAAAGGCAAATGCAATTCTAGGATGTATTAACAGAAGCATACAGTCTAGATCACGTGAAGTCATTATTTCCCTCTACTCCTCTTTGGTCAGACCTCATCTGGAATATTGTGTCCAGTTTTGGGCACCACATTTTAAAAAAGACATCAACAAACTGGAGCAAGTTCAGAAAAGAGCGACCAGAATGGTGACCGGTCTGCAAACCCTGTCTTATGAGGAAAGGTTGCTGGATTTGGGAATGTTTAGTTTGCAAAAGAGAAGACTGAGAGGAGACTTAATAGCTGTCTACAAATATCTAAAGGGCTGTCACATTGTAGAAGGATCAACTTTATTCTCATTTGCACAAGGAAAGACTAGAAGCAATGGGATGAAACTGAATGGTAGGAGACACAGATTAGATATTAGAAAAAACTTTTTGACAGTTAGAGTGATCAATGAGTGGAACAAGCTGCCACGAGAAGTGGTGAGTTCTCCTTCAATGGAAGTCTTCAAACAGAGGCTGGACAGACATCTGACTGGGATGATTTAGCGAATCCTGCTTTGAGCAGGGGGTTGGACCAGATGGCCCAGGAGGTCCCTTCCAACTCTACGATTCTATGATTCTATGATTCTATGACATCAAGAACCAGTATCCAGCTTGCGTTGCGTGCTGGCCAGCGGGAGACCAATGATCAAAAAAATGTCCAGGTCATTCGAGCACAATCAGCGATATCCAGCGGGGGGCCTTGTGACTCAGCAGCGATCTCGCTGTATGTGACGGGGGCTTTAGCTTTCTCCATTAGATTTTTACTTAAATCAGTCAATAAAGCAACACATTTGGGGTATGGATTGTGTGGATATACGTATACTTCTCCCAAGAAGAGAATTATCATCAAGACAGGAAAAGAAAAAAGAAAAAATAGAAAACGATGAAAAGAAAAGGTTGGTGAACAAATCTTGTAACAACTGTGTGCAAGCCTTTTATATTTATGCAGTGCTGTTAGCAGATAACATGCTGAATAAATGTTCAGGCTTTTTTGAAAATATGGCCAATTTAGTTACTCCGACAAAATATGAGTGCACCCATGAATGAAATGGGGTGTAAACAATGTGAGGTTATGGATCAATCTTATGTTTCCCCAGAGAAACATTTTTTTAGGCAAACAGTAGCTAGTTTGGTTAGTAAAAGAGGTTTTTGTTTTGCATTTAACAAAACTACATGTAAATGGCTAAATAAGTGCAGATTTCATCATGAGTGTTCCTTCTTTAAAGACTTGCACCTCATTTCAAAATGTTCTCAAAAGAATGCTCAATCTTTACAACAAAAAACAGGAACTAAAGGGCTTCTTTACGGGTGGTGTGAGACTACCATTTCCCTGACAGATGTCTGTATGTTTTATTTGTCTTGGTGGAGTACACATATCTGCTATGCTATTGATCTTTATGTCCAGTTATACTATTTATATCTTCTAAGGACTGCTATTGTATTACTTTGTAGCGACAACTTAACATATGTACATAACGTTTGAGAGATGTCATAGACTCCTCCTATTGACAAAATACGACATCTAGTATTCACCCCTTTTTTACTACCCTGTGTCTTTTTTGTAGTGCTATGCATGTTGTCACCATTATGTGTATCTTTATTCAATAAAATTTCTATATATTATTCTTAATACTTTTGTTTCGAGCCTCTATGGTGTATCAAGGAGTCTAATCAGAATATAGTGTACATATATCATTGGTAACATTATAGTGAATTATATAGATATTTAATCGATAAGCCATTACAAAAAACCCTTTTTTCATTCACTTTAGGAAATCCTTTTACCCTTGATTTCTTTTGAGCTCTTTTGAGCTCTTTCGGTTTTTATGGTTTTGGTCTAGAGGCTCTTTTCCACTTGGCTATGTGGAGTTTTGTTTTGTTTGTATAATGTGAGGTTATGGATCAATCTTTGTTTCCCCAGAGAAACATTTTTTTAGGCAAACAGTAGCTAGTTTGGTTAGTAAAATAGGTTTTTGTTTTGCATTTAACAAAACTACATGTAAATGGCTAAATAAGTGCAGATTTCATCATGAGTGTTCCTTCTTTACAGACTTACACCTCATTTCAAAATGTTCACAAAAGAATGCCCAATCTTTACAACAAAAACCAGGAACTAAAGGGCTTCTTTTTAAGAGTATTGACTACAGTGAGGCTTGAAAGAATGCTCCCAAGGCTCGATGTTGGCAGTGGATTATTCAGGATACTCTTCAAGCATGTGACAACAGAGCTTCTTTATTCAGGATCAATCAGGAATAATATATGATAAGCTTCATAGATCAGGAATAAATCATTTGTGTGTCTCTATCTGTGCAGCATTTACAGCAGGCTGCTTCTCTCATACATAGACACAGGAAAAACAACAAATACAGTCACATGTTATCCCTGTGTGAGCCTCTGGAAGTTTTTTTTAACTTTATAAACAGCGTACAAATCTAGCAATTAAACACTCATAGACAGGAATGGAGTTGTTGCACCAAACATATTCCAACACTGGAGCTATTCTCAAATTGGGACAAAGCTGAGCTGGTTTTACGGGGTTTAAAATATTTATTTTATGTTCTAGAGTTTTCAGGCTATGGCTGTTGCTGGGTGGATAGTTTGGCCTCAATTAAAATGTTTAAGAATGTGGTTAAAGGAAAAATAGCTAAATAAATTGAAATGATTGAATTGGGTAGAATGTCAGGTCCTTTCATCTCCCTTCCATTTCTAAATTTTAGATTATCACCATTAAGTGTGGTCCCAAAAAAAAGAATTAGGCAGTTTTAGGCTTATACAACACCTTTCTTACCCCAAGGATTTGCCTTTGAATGATGAAGTGAATATGTTTGAAGCATTAGTCAAACATGCATAGTGTGATCAGACATTGAATATATTGAAATCATTTGGAAGAGGAGCTCTTTTGGCAAAAACAGACATAAAATCTGCTTTCAGGCTTCTATCAGTTAAACCAAAGAGTTTTAGTTCATTAAGTTTTCAGTTCAATGGGGGTTATTAGTTTGACAGAAGTTTACCTATGGTTTTTTTTATCTTGGTTTTATTTTGAGGCTTTTTCATCATTATTGCAATGGGTGTTACAGTATGAAATTAAGGAGCGAGGGGTTTCACATTACCTGGATCTTTTTTTCATTTATAGGTAGTGCCAAATCAGCTGTATGAAGGAAGTAGTTGTTTAAATTGAAGGATTTGTCTGAATGGTTTTCAGTTTCCTTAGCAGAGAAAAAAACAATGCTTCCAAGTTCATGCCGAGAATGTTGGGGTATTTCAATAGACTTTGCAAGGATGGAATGTAGATTACCAGTAGCAAAAGTGAACCAGGCCTCTTTCACACTTCAGTTTTTTGCCATCAGTCAAAATCCGCCAAAATTTGAAAATGGCGGATCCGCTTTTTCTTGTTGCGGATCCGCCATTTCCCCCATTGGAATACATTAGTGGCGGATTTTGACGGATGGTCGTCCGTTGCGTCCGGTATTCGGCGGATCCGCAAAATTCCTTGCGGATTCTGTCTGAGGGGGACGGAGCCTGTAACTTTTTTTTTGCCGTCAAAATGGCAGATGACGGCGGATCCACCGTCATTCGCCATGCGGTAGAATGGGCGCCTATGGGCGGCGGATCCGCCGGGATCCGCGATTTTGCAGAATCCGCCGGCAGGATCCGCAAAATCGCACTGCACATGCCCAGAAAAAAGATACTTTTCCAGACAGTCCCAAAACTATATAAGGTGGGCTAATTGGGCCCAGACATGCAGTAGCAGCCAGCCAGCAAGCCAGCCAGACAGCAAGCAAGCCATCCAGCTAGCAAGCCTGCCACCAAGCCTGCCAGACAAGCCACCAAGCCTGCCAGACAAGCTACCAAGCCTGTCAGACCACCCACCAAGCCTGCTAGACAGCCACCAAGCTTGCAGACAGCCACCAAGCCTGCAGACAGCCACACAGCTATCAAGAGGCCTGCCAGTACCAGCTCACCAACAAGTGTGAGTATACCTATTTATGACATTTCTGTGTGTGTGTATGGTCTGCTAGTGTGTAGCCTGCCTGTGTGTGTGTGTGGTCTGCGAGTGTTGCATGTCTGTGTTTTTTTTTTATACTTTTTTTTTCTGTTGCTTGTGTACTGCATTTTATTTTCATACAACTGTAATTATATTGTATTTTTTATGCTGTGATTGCTTTGATTGTGTGGTGTATGGTATGTGGTGTAATTGGGCCCAGACAATCCGGCACCAGCAACAATGAAGACACCAAGCAAGATATCCAACTGCAGCCTGCCTGACAGAAGATTGAACTAGAGCTATAAAACCTGTCTGCCCAGCTGCAAGTCTACCACCTGCAAGACCCCTGGAGGGTGTGTGTGTGTGTGTGTGTGTATGTATGGCCTGTGTGTGTGTGTATGTATGGCCTGTGTGTGTGTGTAATGCATTTTTTATTTTTTTTTTTCCATCTTTTTTTTTCTGTTGCTTGTGTACTGCATTTTATTTTCATACAACTGTAATTATATTGTATTTTTTATGCTGTGATTGCTGTGATTGAGTGGTGTATGGTATGTGGTGTAATTGGGCCCAGACAATCCGGCACCAGCAACACTGAAGACACCAAGCAAGATATCCGACTGCAGCCTGCCTGACAGAAGATTGAACTAGAGCTATAAAACCTGTCTGCCCAGCTGCAAGTCTACCACCTGCAAGACCCCTGGAGCGTGTGTGTGTGTGTGTGTGTGTGTATGGCCTGTGTGTGTGTGTAATGCATTTTTTATTTTTTTTTCCATCTTTTTTTTTCTGTTGCATGTGTACTGCATTTTATTTTCATACAACTGTAATATTGTATTTCTTGCTGTGATTGTGTGGTGTAAGGCCGGTTTCATATTTGCACTTTATAGCGCAGCGATAACCTGCACACGTCCGCCACTAATCCCCGCCCCATCCGGTCATTCCCGCCTACTACCGCACATGAACGCTTGCGATCTGCGCACCCTGTCTTTAGCAAAGGGTGCGCGGATGGTGCGCTGGCAGGATTTTACCGTGTGCTGCGCACTTTTGAGGGTGTGCCCTTGTGCGCCAAACGCAGCATGTTGCATTTTGGCGCACACAGCACACCTTCAAAAGTGTGCAGAACACGGTAAAATACTGCCAGCGCACCATCTGCTAAAGATAGGGTGCGCAGATCGCAAGCATTCATGTGCGCTAGTAGGTGGGGATTAGTGGCGGCCGTGTGCAGGCCCTCGCTGCGCTATAAAGTGCAAATGTGAAACCGGCCTAACTGGTATTGTATGTGGTGTAATTGGGCCCAGACATCTACATCAAACACCAGCCTGACTGTATCAGTCAGACTGGTGTTTGATGTAGATGTCTGGGCCCAATTACACCACATACAATACCAGTTAGGCCGGTTTCACATTTGCACTTTATAGCGCAGCGATTGCCTGCACACGGCCGCCGCTAATCACCGCCCCATCCGGTCATCACCGCCTACTAGCACACATGAACGCTTGCGATCTGCACACCCTATCTTTAGTATGGGGTGCGCAGATGGTGCGCTGGCAGGATTTTACCGTGTGCTGCGCACTTTTGAAGGTGTGCCGTGCGCGCCAAAATGCAACATGCTGCGTTTGGCGCACAAGGGCACACCTTCAAAAGTGCGCAGCACACGGTAAAATCCTGCCAGCGCACCATCTGCGCACCCTATGCTAAAGATAGGGTGCGCAGATCGCAAGCGTTCATGTGTGGTAGTAGGCGGGGATTAGTGGCGGACGTGTGCAGGCCATCGCTGCGCTATAAAGTGCAAATGTGAAACCGGTCTAACTGGTATTGTATGTGGTGTTATTGGGCCCAGACATCTGGCAACAGCCACACTGAAGACACCGAACCAGACATCAAACACCAGCCTGACTGATAGAATATCAAACTCAGCTGCAAATCTTCCACCTGCAAGACCCCTGGAGTGTGTGTAGCCTGGCTGTGTGTTATGCGTGTTTGTGGGTTTTTTTTTTTTAATATTTTAATTTTTGTTCTTTTGCATGTTTATTGGATTTTATTTTCATATTTGCAATTGTGGTGTGATTAATGCATCCGTTGTAAATTGGTGTTTTTTTTATTTTTCATTTATTGTGGTATTTAAAATAAAGAGCAGAGTAGCTACTATTTGCTGGAAAAAAAAATTATAAAAAAAATAAATAAATAAACTGTTTTGAAAAAATCTCCTTTGTATCATTTTAAAAAAGGTAAAATTATGTTACCATAAAGGTACTTTAAATTTTTTGGTATACAAGTGTGGTTAAAAGTGAGATTGCAACATACCATGAGAAAAATCTGGGTATACACAGCTGAGTTTTTAAGGGAATTCAAAAACATGCAAACACAGTGTGGGTATACACAGAAATTAACACCTTCAATCACTGGTTACACTCTCGGTGAGAGTTTCAGGGAATGCAATCACTGGTTACAGTCGGTGAGAGTTTCAGGGAATGCAAACACTGGTATACACAGCAGTTACACACCTTCAATCACTGGTTACACTCAGTTACAAAACACAAAGAAAGTGGGTTTACACAAAATATTACACACATTCAATCACTGGTTACACTCTGTGAGATAAGGGAATATAGACATGCAAACACTTAAAATTGCGTACACATTATATACAAATATGTTTTTTTTTAAACTTTCATATCATTTTCTTTATACTTGCAGATCACTCAATGAAGCGCCACCATAAAAGCAGCAGACACGGCCAGCCAGGCCACAGCAGGGATGGAGAACGCAGCAGAGATGACCGGTCAGACCGCAGCAGAGACAGTCACCCTGACCGCAGCAGACGCGAACAGCCAGACCGCGGCAGAGTACAGGCAACCATTAGTTTCCCTGTAAGTATAAAGACCTGAAAGCTTATTATGATCCTTTGTATAGTAGCTTAACAATTGTCTTTATACTTGCAGATCACTTCAGCAAGCACTACCAGCCAGGCCGCAGCAGAAACTCTCAACCAGACCACAGCAGAGACGGCCAGCCAGGCCGCAACAGAAACTGCCAGCCAGGCCGCAACAGAGACTGCCAGCCAGGCCGAAGCAGAGACTGCCAGCCAAACATTGGTTTCCCTGTAAGTATAAAAGCCTGAAAGCTTATTATGATCCTTTGTATAGTAGCTTAACAAGTGTCTTTAAACTTGCAGATCAGTTCAGGAAGCAACGCAGCTGCCCCAAGCCGTAATGTCTTCTCCTGAAAGCTCCCCCTCACATCATCAGCGAGCTGAGGTAAAATTTTTTTTTTTTTTTTTTATTTAAATTAATTTTTTTTTTGGGTTAAAAACACTATCCTATTATGTTTTAACAGGAAGCTGATTCAGGGGAGCTTCCAGGAGGAGACGTGCAGGGTGGAGAGACTCAAGGAGGGGGTGCGCAGAGTGTAAGTTTAGCACATACACAGATACATAATGCTACACCCAACACAAACATTCATCACAGTGCACACACCACAACTACCCATCCATCCAAACAAAATTTTTTTTTTTCCCACAGTCTTCAGAATCCGGTGCCCACACTAGAGTGACTCCCAGGACATCCCAGGGTCGTCAAGGTGATGCCTCTGGTGGTCGGCAAACGGTAAGTAACCCTATTTGGATAATTGTTTAAATGAACATCATGTGTTTGAATAGAATGTAGTTTTTTGTTTTTTCTTTTGTTTTTTATCTTCACAGGTTTCACAGTGTGCTCCCCGCAAACATCTGGAGGAGGGTGTCCTCATCTATACTGATGAACTCATCCGTTAGGTGGAAAACCGGGAGCCGCTGTGGAACATGGCAAACCGTCTACACGCCGACCAACCAACCACCCGACGGCTCTGGGATGAGGTGTGTTCTTCAGTTATTGAGAACTGGGAGGAACTCAATGCGAGGGCCAGGGATTTTGTGCGTAAGTATTACAACTTCAGTAACTTATATTCCAGCATGTGAAGTGTTGAATACTAAACCCTTTTTTTTTGCTTCACAGGTGAAAGGGTTATCACATGGTGGCGGTCGCTCTGGGATTGCTTCAAGAGGAACTACAACAAGGAGATGCAGACCCCAAGTAGATCGGGAGGACGCCGGGGACCCCAGTACAAGAACTACAAAGCCCTGGCGTTCCTGCGATCAACAAAGGTGTGCAGAAGGTAAATATTCCCCAAACCATTTCTGTAGTAGAAATTTTTAACCAAATTTTTTTTCAGCAGACTTAAATTAAATATCAATATTTTTAATATACATTTTTTCTCCTTTTTTTAGCACCATCTGCAGCACTCGGGAGTCTGCATCAGAGTTGCGTCCCTCTGGAGTGATCCCTAGTGAGACCGCCCCCGGTGACCACATCGAGGTATCCAACCCCTCTGTACCTACCCTCTTGTCTCATCCTCTATCCCCTCCATCAGCACTGGAGCAGCAGGGCAGACTTCATCACATGAAGCTGCTGGTGACGACTTGTTCCCTGTTCCCCACCCCTCAGACACTGCCGCAACATCTCGACCAACTTTTGGTTCTGGCCGGCAGCGTCTGAGGAGTCAGGAAAGGATGACCTTGTCTGACTGTTTGAGTCTAAACTCATCTGTCCAGCATGGTTTCCACACTTATGGAGAACGGTTATCTTCTGGGTTGACCATGATCAATCAAAGTATCATGGAACTCAGAAGATACATGGAACAGATGAATTTAGAATCAAACCAGACACCGAGACATACCTTTTTTCAATCTGTTGTCCGGCAAATGGAAGGTTTAAGTACTCACCAGCAGATGCGTGTGATGCAAGCCTGTCAGAATGCTCTAGTGGAAGTACTTGCTGAAGCATCCCATCCTCCCCCTGTCCATCCTCCCCCTGTCCATCCTCCCTCTGTCCATCCTTCCCCGTCTATCCTTCCACAGTCCATCCTTCCCCCGTCCATCCTTCCACCACCATCCATCATACAGCCGTCCCTCCTCCTACCACTCCCTCTCCTTTCTCTAGTTCCCCATTCCATTCTTCCCAGTACCTTCCTTCCCCATTGCATTATACCCCAATGCCCTCACCATACCCACCCCCACATACACCTTCAATGTATCCACAAACCTCATCTGTCCATCCACTCCCGTCCCAACCACATGTGTTAAACCCCCCTTCCACTTCTGGTCCTCACCAACTCCCTCCCCAGTCCCCTACCCCCCCTCGATGTGGTCAACCCTGTTAACCCCTCCAATACTATCTCCACCCAACATTGTCATAGTTTGTAATGTTTTTTCTGTTATAAAAAAAAAAAGTTAAAAAAAAGGTAATATATACCAAAAAAAAAGTTACAAAAAAGGTAATATATACCAAAAAAAAAAGTTACAAAAAAGGTTTAAGAAAAAAAAAATTAAAAAAAACCCAAAAAATACAGTTATTACAAATTTTCAGAAATAAACAGTTGTTTTTTTCAAAAAACTTTATTGTGATGTTTCTTTTTTGCTTCTTTCTTTGGAAATATTCAAATTACACCAGTGGTGTAAAAGGTAAACACAACACTTGGTAACACAACACTTGTTAACACAGCACACAACACTGGGTAATATTTCACAGTACACCGGTGGTGTACAAGGTACAAAAAAACAACACTTGGTAGCACAACATTTGATACCCAACACTTAAGAACATTTCAAAGTGTAAAACGCTTGGTACACAACACTTGGTAACATTTGTAAGTGTAAAACAACGCTAGGTACACAACACTTGGTAAAACTTTATGCTTGGTACCCAACAATTGGTAACACTGCAAAGTGTTAAACTTAAAAAAAAAAAAAAAAAACTTGGTAAACCAAATCACATGGTAAAACACAATGCTTGGGAAAACCAAACACTTGGTAAAATTTCAGATAAAAAAAAAAAAAAAAAGGTTACTCACAATAACATTTCAAAGTGTAAAACGCTTGGTACACAACACTTGGTAACATTTGTAAGTGTAAAACAATGCTAGGTACACAACACTTGGTAAAACTTTACACTTGGTACCCAACAATTGGTAACACTGCAAAGTGTAAAACTTAAAAAAAAAAAAAATTGGTAAACCAAATCACATGGTAAAACACAATGCTTGGGCAAAGCAAATACTTGGTAAAATTTCAGATAAAAAAAAAAAAAAAAGTTACTCACGATTGGTATGAAGAAAATTATATCATGTCATCTTGCCAGTCCACTTGTCCCTCTGGTGTCACAAAATAGTTTGCAAAGGTGTCCCTCATTCTTGCCACTGAGCCAGTACTCCGAAAAGTTTGCTGCTCATAATCCCACAAGGTGGTTTCACACAGATTTTCATCGATGGAAACTGGTTCCTTTGAAAGGACAAAATTGTGCAGGATTACACAGGCCTTCACCACCTCATCCACAATCTCTGTTTTCATTTTCATGGCCATTAACAGGACTCTCCATTTGGCAGTTAAAATTCCAAACGCACACTCCACCACTCTGCGCGCTCTGGTTAACCGATAGTTATAGATTCTTTTCCGGTGTGTTAATCCACGACTACCATATGGTTTGAGTAGGTGTTTAGAAAGCTGAAAAGCATCGTCGCCAACGCACACAAAAGGCATTGGTGGGCCTGTTGTTCCAGGGAGTGGTCTTGGAGGTGGGAAGTCAAAATTGTCTCCATACAAGCGACGGCCCATGGTGGAGATCTTGAATACCTGAGAGTCATTAGAACGACCGTATGCACCAATGTCCACGGCAATGAATTTGCAGTTTGCATCCGAAATGGCCATAAGCACAATAGAAAAGTATTTCTTATAGTTGTAAAACTGTGAACCAGATCCCATGGGTTTAACAATCCTGATATGCTTGCCATCCACGGCACCGATGCAGTTTGGAAACTGGCAGATTTCTTGAAACTTGTCTGCAATTTCCAGCCACCTCTCCTGTGTTGGCTCTGGGATGTATTCCTCCTGTAGAGAATCCCACAATGCCCGGCAGGTCTGTTGTACAATTCCAGCAATAGTGGAAATCCCAATCCGGAACTGGAAATGGAGGGATTTGAAGGATTCTCCAGTTGCCAGGAATCTGTTAAAAAAAGGGAAAAAAAGTAAAATTAATACAAACTACAAGCCATAACATAACAATAAAAGACTGCAGAATCTGAAACATTTTAAAAGGTAGATAACTTACCGAAGGGTCACCATCAAACGCTCCGCCGGTGATATAGAAAACCGCATTTGTGTGTCCCTTCTCCGGATTTGTTCTCCAACACGATCCACCAATATCTCAAAGAATTCCAGCCGCATGCGCACGTAGTTGAAGAACTTGTCCGGATTATCCCTCAATTCCAGGTACAGTGTGGAAAAAACGCCACGGGTGAACCTCTGCGCATTAATGGGATGAATCCACTGGCGCCGTCTCCTCATACGCAGGGTTCGCAATCTTCTTTTCTCCCTCTCGAGAGCAATAATTGCCAACCGATTCAAGTGAAGATCCAATTCCACACAGAAGCTGTCAATACTTGCAATAACTCCTTCCAGACTCGCACTAACTCCTTCCATCGCTGCCACTAGCTCTAAAACCTTTCAAAGAAATTGTATCACAACACCCTAGATATATTTCTCCCTAGTTTCCAGTATCCAATCATATTTGGGAGCATTCTCCAAGAGCGAATCATATTTGGGAGCATCCCATTTTGGAGGTGTGGAAAAACGGATCCGCAAGAAAACGGATCCAACGGATGAACAAAACGGATGCCAACGGATGGAACGGATCTGTTTTGTTGAGGATCCGCACTAAATCGGTATAGCGGATCCTTAAAAAAAAACGGATCCGTTCCATCAGCTGGCATCCGTTTTGTTCATTTTTTGGCGGATCCGCCATTTTCAAATTTTGGCGGATTTTGACTGATTGCAAAAAACTGAAGTGTGAAAGACGCCTTAATTGGAGGTTAGTAGTTATATTGGGGAAGTAAAAAACTACCTTGTAAGCACTGCAATCACTTTTAGGTCTGTTGAATTTTTAACTTCGTATAATATCATGGGGAGGGTCTTTTCTTGGAGGCTTTCTGATGCACTAAAAGGTATCAAATCTCCAAAATCACATATTAGATTAAATAAGGATATAAAAGAAGTTATGGATATAAGGTCGAAATTCTTGAGTGTTTTTAATTGATGAAGTTGTTGGCAAATCGATTTTTCATTACCTGATTCTTTATAATTGTATACAGATGCAGCTGGAAGTTATGGATTTCGGTCATTTTTTAAAGGGCAATGGTCTGCGGAACCATGGCCTTCCTCTTGGTTGATATCTAAAGAATTTAAAAGTTTAGCAACTTTGGAGTTTTTTCCTCTATTGGTAGCATTAGTAAGTTGGGGAGCGCAGCTTAAAACAGGAAAATTCTGCTGCATTCTAATAATCAATGAGTTGTTTTTGCATTTTCTTTCTTCAAAATATTATTGTTCAATGAAACTACTCAGGCATTTAGTTGTTAACTGTCTTAAACAAAATATATGGATAACAGCTGGTTACATTAAAGGAAGAAAGAACTGTGTGGCTGACACCCTTTCTTGCTGCCAGTGGGAGACATTTTGATTGCTTTCACTGGAAGCAGAGATAGAAGGAACCCTGTTGTGAATTCAATTTCTGGTCTGCCTCTGGTTGCTGCTGAGGGTGGTGGAGCTGATTGAATAGACAGAGTAGTCGTGAGTTCTCTTTCCAGGCTCCCTCTGGTGGTTGCAGGAGGTAATGAAGCTGATCTAATTAACAGAGACCTGCCACCTGATAATGAGGACGACGATTCGACATCTGGAGTCTCTGACTGGATTTAAGACAGCCAACTCCCTCTATCCCTGCTGGTGATTTTCCTGTCTCCTGAGGTCTTAGTTTCCTGTTCAGTCCCTGCATTCTCAAGCTAAGTGTTCTTTGCTATTGTTCACATTTGAATTGATTTTGTCTATTTAGTTTTGTGTGGTCAGCCAGCCCCAGCTGGGGCTGTGCTGAATTTCCATTCTTATGTTACTGTTTGTGCCAGTTTGCTTTTTGTCCCTTGTTAGATTGGCCTCTTTTTGCTCTGTTTTCAGAATATGCCAGAGTGCTGATATAGTGGGTGAAGTCTAGTGACTTCAGGGTTTTTTCGCTATCAGAAGCGTTGGACATTTTTGCAGGTTTTTTTTGGCATGATTGCACAGTATCTTTGCTTTCCTGTCCTCTCTAGTTCGTGTGGGCCCCTGTTGTGAGTTCATTTTCCCCTTCACTACTGAGGCCCGAGGAACTCCCTCTTCTGGTGAAGAAAGGTAGTGAGCCTGATTGTCAAACACCTGGGGCTGATGATGATGACTGGCTGAGTGGAGTTAATGACTGGATATAAGGCTGCTGATGCCCTTCTGGCCTGCGGGTGATTTCTCTGTGGACTTCTAGGAAACCAGTCTGATTCCTGCTCATCTAAAGCTAAGATTTCTGCTTTGCCTTTTTGCATTAGTGTTTTGTTTTCCTTGCTTTTCTGGATTCTGCCATTCCCTGCTGGGGTGAGCTGAATCTCCTTTTGCCTGTTGCTCTTTGCTCAGTCTATCTTTCTGTATGTGTTTTGTTCTTTCTTATTGCTTCACCGTCATTATATGTGGGGGGCTGCCTTTTGCTTTGGGGTCTGCTCTGGGGCAGTTTAGATTTCCCTTTCTGTCTTTAGGCTATGTAGTCCTCCGGCTGTGATCGAGGGGCCTAGGGCATCGTAGGAGCCCCCCACGGCTACTGCTAGTTGTGTTGATAGGTTCAGGGGTCTGCAATCCGATAGCTGCCAACTTCTCTGGTTTTCTGGACTTAGCTAGCATTTCTATTTTTGCCTCCTACGGTGACTCAATCATAACAGAATCACCCGCCATACCGCAGATCCTAGGGTACTCAATTGCAGGAAAGAATTGTATAAAAAAAAAAAAAAAGGTGTGTATATTTTTTCCTCTATATCTCTGAGGCCGTAGGGGGAATTTTTTTTTTCTCTCAATGGAGATAAAGCAAGTGTCTGATCGTGTGGAGCAGCTCGCTGCGGAAGTGCGGGGAATTTCCGCCTACCTTGCTCATTCACATGCTGCTGAACCAAAGATTCCTACACCTGATGTATTTTTTGGGGATCGGTCTAAATTTTTGAATTTCAAAAATAATTGTAAATTATTTTTTGCCTTGAAGCCTAACTCATCAGGGAGCTCCGCGCAGCAGGTTAAAATTGTCATCTCTTTGCTGTGTGGCGATCCCCAGGATTGGGCGTTTTCTTTGAAACCAGATGATCCTATTCTGACTAATGTGAACGCATTTTTTCAGGCCTTGGGGTTGTTGTATGGCTAACCTAATGCCATTGATCAGGCTGAAAAGACCCTGCTGGCATTGAACCAGGGTCGTGATTCTGCAGAATTGTACTGTCAAAAATTCCGAAAGTGGGCAATACTTACTACCTGGAATGATAATGCCTTGGCTGCTCTCTTTCGGAAGGGGTTGTCAGAAGCCGTAAAAGATACTATGGTGGGATTTCCTGTTCCCTCTGGTCTTGACGATTCTATGTCTTTAGTCATTCAGGTTGATCGGCGTTTGCGCGAACGCAGAGCTGCACGAGAGGTGTTGCCACCTGTTGAACAGATGTCTGAACCTATGCAATGAGATAGAGTTTTTTCCAGAGAGCAGAGTCAGAAGGCGTAATAAGTTGTGTTTTTTCTGTGGAGATGCCTCACATATTATTTCTGTCTGTCCTAAACGCGAGAAACGCCTTGCACACACGTTTTCTGTTGGTGGTGTTCAACCTAAGTTTCTTCTGGCTATTACTCTGATCTGCTCCCTGTCCGCATTTTCCGCCAAGGCTTTTGTGGATTCGGGAGCAGCTCTAAACCTAATGGACTTGGATTTTGCTAAACGTTGTGGATTTCCGATGACACCTCTGCAGATGCCTATCCCTTTGAGGGGGATTGATGCTACTCCTTTGGCTAAAAATAAACCTCAGTTTTGGACCCAGGTGGTAATGCGGGTCGCCCCAGACCATCAAGAAAATTGCCGGGTTTTGGTGTTACATAATCTGCATGATACTATTGTTCTGGGGTTTCCCTGGTTACAAATTCATAATCCAGTTTTGGATTGGAAATCTGTGTCTGTGGTGAGTTGGGGTTGTCGGTGTGCCTTTAGTGAGGCTCCGGTGTTTTCCACCTCTCCTCAGTCGCATGATGTTCCTGATTATTTGGCGGACTTTTATGATGTATTTAGTGAGAATGAGTCTGCGTCTCTGCCTCCTCATAGGAGTTATGACTGTGCAATTGAACTGAGCCCGGGGTGTAAATTTCCCAAGGGTCGGCTCTTCAATTTATCTGTACCCGAGCACGAGGCTATGCGATCCTATATTAAGGAGGCGTTGGAGAAGGGTCATATTAGACCATCCTCGTCACCCTTAGGTGCTGGGTTTTTTTTTGTAGCCAAAAAGGATGGATCATTAAGACCTTGTATTGATTATTGTGCTCTCAACAAAATTACTGTTAAATATCAGTATCCGTTACCCCTTATTTCTGATCTATTCTCCAGAGTTAAAGGTGCTTGCTGGTTTACCAAGCTTGACCTCAGGGGGCATATAATCTTATTCGCATTAAGCATGGGGATGAATGGAAGACGGCGTTTAATACTCCGGAGGGACATTTTGAGTACCTGGTGATGCCTTTTGGGCTCACTAATGCCCCTTCTGTCTTCCAGTGCTTCATGAACGATATTTTCCGAGATTTTGTCGATAAATTTTTGATTATCCATCTGGATGATATTTTGATCTTCTCCAAGGATTGGGATTCTCATGTGGAACATATTCGGACTGTGTTCCAGATCTTGAGGGAGAATTCCCTGTATGTCAAAGGATCTAAATGCCTTTTTGGAGCACAGAGGATTTCTTTTTTGGGATTTATTTTGTCCCCGTCAACTATTGAAATGGACCCGGCCAAGGTACAGGCCATTTACGATTGGGTTCAGCCCACTTCTTTGAAGGCCCTCCAGAAGTTTTTGGGTTTTGCTAATTTTTATCGGAAATTTATAGCAAAATTTTCTAGTATTGCCAAGCCATTGACTGATTTGACTAAGAAGGGTGCTGATGTGTTAAATTGGTATCCGGAGGCTGTTTCTTCCTTTCAGGAGCTGAAGCGAAGATTCACCTCCGCTCCGGTTTTGCGGCAACCTGATGTCTCACTTCCGTTCCAGGTAGAGGTGGATGCTTCTGAGATTGGTGCAGGAGCTGTTTTGTCCCAAAAGGATCCTGTAACATCTAAAATGAATCCCTGTGCTTTCTTTTCCCGAAAGTTCTCTCCATCTGAACGTAACTATGATGTGGGGAATCGGGAACTGTTAGCCATGAAATGGGCATTTGAGGAGTGGAGACATTGGTTGGAGGGAGCTAAGCATCAAGTCGTGGTCCTCACTGACCACAAGAATTTGATTTACCTAGAGTCGGCTAAGCGCTTGAACCCTAGACAGGCTAGGTGGGCCTTGTTTTTTACACGTTTTGATTTTGTGGTTTCTTTTCTTCCTGGAACTAAGAATGTCAAGGCTGACGCCCTCTCTAGGAGCTTCTTTGCTGATTCTCCTGTGGTGACCAAGCCTGCTACCATCTTAGGCGAAGGGGTAGTTCTTTCTGCCATCTCGCCCGATTTGAGACGTGCTCTGGAAGAGTTCCAGGAGGACAAACCTGAGCGTTGTCCCAGTGGAAAGTTGTATGTTCCTGACCAGTGGAAGAAGAGAGTGATGTCTGAAGTTCATTGCTCTGCTTTGGCTGGTCATCCAGGTATTTTTGGTACTAGAGATCTGGTGAGTCGGTCTTTTTGGTGGCCCTCCTTGTCTCGTGATGTCAGGAATTTTGTGCAGTCCTGTGGGACGTGCTCCTGGTCTAAATCGTGTTCTCGCTCTAGTGGGTTGTTGATGCCTTTGCCTGTCCGCAAGAGGCCATGGACCCATATTTCTATGGATTTCATCTCTGATATGCCTGTCTCTCAAAGGATGACTGTTATTTGGGTGATTTGTGATAGGTTCTCTAAGATGGTTCATCTTGTACCACTCCCTAAGTTGCCATCTTCCTCTGAATTGGTGCCCCTGTTTTTACAACAGGTGGTTCGCTTGCACGGGATTCCTGAGAACATTGTATCTGACAGAGGAGTCCAGTTTGTGTCTAGATTTTGGAGAACTTTCTGTTCCAAGCTGGGAATTCAGTTGTCCTTCTCCTCTGCTTTTCACCCTCAGACCAATGGGCAGACAGAGAGAACAAACCAGACCTTGGAGTCATATTTGAGATGTTTTATTTCTGCTGATCAGGATGATTGGGTTTCATTTTTCCCTTGGCCGAATTTCCTTTAAATAATAGAGCAAGTTCTGCCACTTTGATGTCACCTTTTTTTTGTAACTTTGGGTTTCATCCTCGATTTTCTTCAGGGCAGGTGGAGCCCTCTGCCTGCCCAGGTGTTGACACTGTGGTGGAGAGAATGCACCAGATCTGGGACCAAGTGGTGGATAAGTTATCTCTCTCCCAGGAAAAGGCCCAGCGGTTTTCCAACCGACATAGGACCATTGGTCCCCAGTTTAAGGTTGGTGATATGGTGTGGTTATCATCAAAAAATATTGCTATGAAGGTGGCTTCTCCTAAGTTTAAGCCTAGATTTATTGGACCTTAAATGATTTTGGAGATTATTAATCCGGTCTCTTTTCGTTTGGCTCTTCCTGTCACATTTAAAATCCATAATGTGTTCCATAAATCTTTGTTGAAGAGGTTTGTTGAACCTGTTGTTCCTGGGGTTGCACCTCCAGACCCTGTATTGGTTGAAGGTAACATGGAATATGAGGTAGAGAAAGTACTGGATTCCCGTCTGGCTAGACGGAGACTCCAGTATTTGGTTAAGTGGAAGGGTTATGGTCAGGAGGATAATTCCTGGGTCTCTGCCTCTGATATTCATGCCAAAACATTGGTGCGTGCCTTTCATCGGGCTCACCCTGATCGCCCTGGTGGTGTGGTTGAGGGTTCGTTGACCCCTCCTCAAGGGGGAGGTACTGTTGTGAGTTCATTTTCCCCTTCACTACTGAGGCCCGAGGAACTCCCTCTTCTGGTGAAGAAAGGTAGTGAGCCTGATTGTCAAACACCTGGGGCTGATGATGATGACTGGCTGAGTTAATGACTGGATATAAAGCTGCCGACGCCCTTCTGGCCTGCGGGTGATTTCTCTGTGGACTTCTAGGAAACCAGTCTGATTCCTGCTCATCTAAAGCTAAGATTTCTGCTTTGCCTTTTTGCATTAGTGTTTTGTTTTCCTTGCTTTTCTGGATTCTGCCATTCCCTGCTGGGGTGAGCTGAATCTCCTTTTGCCTGTTGCTCTGTCTTCAGAATATTCCTGAGTACTGACATAGCCTTTTTTGAAGCCTAGCGTCTTCAGGGCCTTTTTTACTGTCAGTTTGTTGGCTCTCATTTTCATAGGGTTTTTTCATGTATTGCAGACAGCAGCCTTCCTGTCCTTTCCTATCTAAGCTAGCTTGGGCCCCATCTTTGCTCAGTCTATCTTTCTGTCTGTGTTTTGTTCTTTCTTCTTGCTTCACCGTCATTATATGTAGGGGGCTGCCTTTTGCTTTGGGGTCTGCTCTGGGGCAGTTTAGATTTCCATTTCTGTCTTTAGGCTATGTAGTCCTCCGGCTGTGATCGAGGGGCCTAGGGCATCGTAGGAGCCCCCCACGGCTACTGCTAGTTGTGTTGATAGGTTCAGGGGTCTGCAATCCGATAGCTGCCAACTTCTCTGGTTTTCTGGACTTAGCTAGCATTTCTATTTTTGCCTCCTACGGTGACTCAATCATAACAGGCCCCATCGTTTGCTCAGCGTATTTTCCTACCTGTGTTTGTGTTTTCATCTTGTCTCACCGACAATATATGTTTGGGGGCTATCTATTCCTTTGGGGTCTGCTCTGGGGCAGTTTAGATTTCCCCTTTTCTTGCTTTTGGCTTATTTAGTCCTCCGGCTGTGTCAAGGCATCTAGAATCATCGTAGGTACACTCTACGGCTACTGCTAGTTGTGTGGATAGGATCAGGGGTCTGCAATCCACTTAGTTACCAACCTCTCTGGTTTTCTGTGGCTTAGCTTGGTCTTGTTTTCCTCCTCGGTGACCCAATCATAACAGAATCACCAGCGAAAACCGCAGATTCTAGGGTACTCAAAAGCAGGAAAGAATTGTAAAAAAAAAAAGTGTCAGAATTTTTTTTTTTATATGTATTTTTTCCTCTTTTACTCTGGGGTCGTGGGAGGATTTCTTCTTTAATGAAGATTAAGCAATTTTCTGATCGTGTTGAGCAGCTCGCTGCTGAAGTGCAGGGAATTTCCACCTATCTCGCTCAATCTCATGCTGTTGAACCAAAAATCCCTACTCCTGATGTGTTTTCTGGGGATCAGTCTAAATTTTTGAATTTTAAGAATAATTGTAAATTATTTCTTGCCTTGAAGCCTAACTCATCGGTGAGCTCTGAGCAGCAGGTTAAAATTGTCATCTCCTTGCTGCGCGGCGATCCCCAGGATTGGGCTTTTTCTCTGACACCTGAAAATCCTATTCTCACTAATGTGGATGCATTTTTTCAAGCCTTGGGGTTGTTGTATGATGAACCTAATGCTATTGCTCAAGCTGAGAAAACCCTATTGGCATTGAACCAGGGTCAGGATTCTGCAGAGTTATACTGTCAAAAATTCTGAAAGTGGGCGGTCCTTACTACATGGAATGATGGTGCCTTGGCAGCTCTCTTTTCGTTTATGAGAAACCGTAAAAGATGTTATGGTGGGATTTCCTGTTCCCTCTGGTCTTGATGATTCTATGTCATTAGCCATTCAAGTTGATCGGCGTTTACATGACAGTAAAACTACACGAGAGGCATTGCCGCCTTTTGAACAAACGTCTGAACCTATGCAGTGAGATAGGGTTTTGTCTAGGGCGCAATGTCAGGAGTTTATAAGGCGTAATAAGCTGTGTTTTTTCTGTGGCTGTACTGTCAAAAATTCCGAAAGTGGGCGGTCCTTACTATCTGGAATGATGGTGCATTGGCAGCTCTCTTTCGGAAGGGTTTGTCAGAAACCGTAAAAGATACTATGGTGGGATTTCCTGTTCCCTCTGGTCTTGACGATTCTATGTCATTAGCCATTCAGGTTGATCGGCGTTTGCGTGAACGCAAAACCGCACGAGAGGTGTTGCCACCTGTTGAACAAATGTCTGAACCTATGCAATGTGATAGGGTTTTGTCTAGGGCGCAACGTCAGGAGTTCAGAAGGCGTAATAAGCTGTGTTTTTTCTGTGGTGATGCCTCGCATATTATTTCTGTCTGCCCTAATCGAGAGAAACATTTTGAACACACATTTGCTGTGGGCAGTGTACAACCTAAGTTCCTTTTGGCAATTACTCTGATCTGCTCCTTATCCACATTTTCCGCTAAGGCTTTTGTAGATTCAGGAGCAGCTTTCAATCTGATGGATTTGGACTTTGGTAAACATTGTGGTTTTCCCATGATATCTCTGTGGATGCCTATTCCTTTGAGGGGTATTGATGCTACTACTTTGGCAGAGAATAAACCTCAATTTTGGACCCAGGTGATAATGCGGGTCGCCCCTGACCACCAAGAAAATTGTAAATATTTGGTGCTGCACAATTTGCATGATACTATTGTTCTCGGTTTTCCCTGGTAGCAAACTCATAATCCAGTTTTGTATTGGAAATCTGTGTCCGTGGTGAGTTGGGGTTGTCAGTGTGTTCTTAGCGACACTCCTGTTTTCTCCACCTCTCCTCAGTCTCATGATATTCCTGATTATTTGGCTGATTTTTCTGATGTATTTAGTTAGAGTAAGTCTGTGTCTTTGCCTCCTCATAGGAGTTATGACTGTGCAATTGACTTGATGCCCGGGTGTAAATTTCCCAAGGGTCGGCTTTTCAACTTATCGGTACCTGAACATGATGCTATGCGATCTTATATCAAGGAGTCATTGGAGAAGGGTCATATTAGACCATCCTCTTCACCCTTAGGTGCTGAGCTTTTTTGTGATCAAGAAAGATCGTTCATTAAGGCCTTGCATTGACTATTGTTCTCTTAACAAAATTACGGTTAAATATCAGTACCCGTTGCCTCTGATTTCTGATTTATTTTCCAGAGTTAAAAGTGCCTGCTGGTTTACCAAGCTTGACCTCAGGGGGGCGTATAATCTTATTCACATCAAGCACGGGGATGAATGGAAGACAGCGTTTAATACTCCGGAGAGACATTTTGAGTACCTGGTGATGCCTTTTGGGCTCACTAATGCCCCTTCTGTCTTCCAATCCTTTATGAATGATATTTTCTGGGACTTTGTGGATAAGTTTTTAATCATCTATCTGGATGATATTTTGATCCTTTCCAGTGATTGGGATTCTCATGTGGAACATGGCCGGACTGTGTTCTGGATTTTGAGGGAAAATTCCCTGTATGTTAAGGGATCGAAATGCCTCTTTGGTGTACAGAGGATTTCATTTTTGGGATTTATTTTGTCTCTGTTGACTATTGAAATGTACCCGGCCAAAGTACAGGTCATTTATGATTGGGTTCAGCCCACTTCTTTGAAGTCTCTCCAGAAGTTTTTGGGTTTTGCTAATTTTTATCGTAAATTTATAGGTAATTTTTCTGGTATTGTCAAACCACTGACTGATCTGACCAAGAAGGGCGCTGATGTGCTGAATTGGTCTCCAGGGGCTGTCTCGGCATTTCAGGAGCTAAGCGGAAATTCACTTCTGCTACGGTTCTATGGCAACCTGATGTCTCACTTCCATTTCAGGTGGAGGTAGATGCTTCTGAGACTGGTGCTGGAGCTGTTTTGTCCCAAAAACATACGGTGACTTCCAAAATGAATCCCTGTGCCTTTTTTTCTCAAAAGTTCACCCCATCTGAACGTAACTATGACGTGGGGAATCGGGAATTGTTGGCCATGAAATGTGCATTTGAAGAGTGGAGACATTGGTTGGAGGGAGCTAGACATCTAGTTGTGGTCCTCATCGACCACAAGAATTTGATCTATCTTGAATCGGCCAAACGCTTGAAACCTAGACAGGCTAGGTGGGCCTTGTTTTTCATGTGTTTTAATTCTGTGGTCTCTTTTCTTCCGGGCACTAAGAATGTTAAGGCACAGGCCCTTTCTAGGAGTTTCTTTGCTGATTCTCTTATTGTGACCGAGCCTACTACCATCCTAGGTGAGGGGGTAGTTCTTTCTGCCATCTCACCCAATTTGATACGCGCCCTGGAGGAATTTCAGGAGGACAAACCTGAGTGTTGTCCTATGGGAAAATTGTATGTTCCTGACCAGTGGAGGAAGAGAGTGATGTCTGAAGTTCATTGCTCCGCATTGGCTGGTCATCCAGGTATTTTTGGTACCAGAGATTTGGTGAGTCCGTCTTTTTGGTGGCCTGCCTTATCTCGTGATGTCAGGAATTTTGTGCAGTCCTGTGGGACTTGTTCTCGGTCTAAACCCTGTTCTCGTTCAAGTGGGTTGTTGATGTCCTTGCCGGTGCCCAAGAGGCCATGGACCCATATCTCTATGGATTTTATTTCTGATCTTCCTGTTTCTCAGAGAATGACTGTTATCTGGGTGATTTGTGATAGATTTTCTAAGATAGTCCATCTTGTACCACTCCCAAAGTTGCCATCTTCTTCAGAGTTGGTGCCCTTGTTTTTACAACAGGTGGTTCGGTTGCATGGGATTCCTGAGAACATTGTGTCGGACAGAGGAGTCCAGTTTGTTTCCAGATTCTGGAAAGCTTTTTGTTTCAATCTGGGAATTCAGTTATCTTTCTCCTCTGCATTTCATCCTCAGACCAATGGGCAGACTGAGAGAACAAACCAGACTTTGGAGTCTTATTTGAGATGTTTTATATCTGCTGATCAGGATGACTGGGTCTCATTTTTGCCCTTGGCCGAATTCGCGGTAAACAATAGAGCTAGTTCTGCCACTTTGATGTCGCCCTTTCTCTGTAACTTTGGGTTTCATCCGCGATCTTCTTCAGGGCATGTGGAATCTTCAGCCTGCCCAGGTGTGGACACTGTGGTAGAGAGAATGCAGCAGATTTGGGACCAAGTGGTGGATAAGTTGCCCCTCTCTCAGGAAAAGGCCCAGCGGTTTTCCAACCGGCATAGGACCATTGGTCCCCGATTTAAAGTGAGTGATATGGTTTGGTTGTCGTCAAAGAGTATTCCTATGAATGTTGCGTCTCCAAAGTTCAAGCCAAGATTCATTGGACCTTATAAGATTTTGGAGATTCTTAAACCTGTTTCTTTTCGATTGGCTCTTCCAGTTACGTTTAAGATCCATAATGTGTTTCATAAATCTCTGTTGAAGAGGTTTGTTGAGCCAGTAGTTCCTATGGCGGCACCTCCTGACCCTGTATTGGTTAAAGACAATGTGGAATATGAGGTAGAGAAAATATTGGATTCTCGTTTGGCTAGACGGAGACTCCAGTACTTGGTCAAATGGAAGGGTTATGGCCTGGAGGATAATTCTTGGGTCTCTGCTTCTGACATTCATGCCGATAGATTGGTTCGTGCTTTTAACCGGGCCCATCCTGATCGGCCTGGTGGTGTGGATGAGGGTTCAGTGACCCCTTCTCAAGGGGGGTACTGTTGTGAATTCACTTTCTGGTCTGCCTCTGGTTGCTGGTGAGGGTGGTGGAGCTGGTTGTATTGACAGAGGAGTCGTGAATTCTCTTTCCGGGCTCCCTCTGGTGGTTGCAGGAGGTAATGAAGCTGATCAATTTAACAGAGACCTGCCACCTGATAATGAGGACGACGATTGGACATCTGGAGTCTCTGACTGGATTTAAGACAGCCGACTCCCTCTATCCCTGCTGGTGATTTTCCTGCCTCCTGAGGTCTTAGTTTCCAGTTCAGTTCCTGCATTCTCAAGCTAAGTGTTCTTTGCTATTGTTCACATTTGAATTGGTTTTGTCTATTTAGTTTTGTGTGGTCAGCCAGCCCCGGCTGGTGCTGTGCTGAATTTCCATTCTTATGTTACTGTTTGTGCCAGTTTGCTTTTTGTCCCTTATTAGATTGGCCTCTTTTTGCTCTGCTTTCAGAATATGCCAGAGTGCTGATATATCTGGTGAAGTCTAGTGACTTCAGGGTTTTTTTTGCTATCAGAAGTGTTGGACATTTTTGCAGGGTTTTTTTGGCGTGATTGCAGACAGTATCTTTCCTTTCCTGTCCTCTCTAGTTAGTGTGGGCCCCATCATTTGCTCAACCTATTTTCCTACCTGTGTTTGTGTTTTCATATTGTCTCACCGACAATATATGTTTGGGGGCTATCTATTCCTTTTGGGTCTGCTCTGGGGCAGTTTAGATTTCCCCTTTTCTTGCTATAGGCTTATGTAGTCCTCCGACTATTTCAAGGCATCTAGAATCATTGTAGGTACGCTCCACGGCTACTGCTAGTTGTGTGGATAGGATCAGGGGTCTGCAATCCACTTAGTTACCAACCTCTCTGGTTTTCTGTGGCTTAGCTTGGTCTTGTTTTCCTCCTCTGTGACTCAATCATAACAGAACCCCTTGCCCAGCTCATCTTTTGGGTCTCAGTTGGGACTGATTGTTAGGCATCAGGTTTCTGCATTTGCTCTGCAGGAACCCAGAGCCTCACATTCTGCGGTCTCCTGCTGTCTATCTCCCGCAGAGGAGATTGCTTTGCAGCAGATCGCTCCAGAGACTAAGTCCCTCTGTTCTCCTACTGGGCATGCTCACGAGACGATCTCCCATTGGAGATCGGGAGTCATGTGCCCAGGTCCTGCTCCAGATCTCATTGGTCCATCTCGGAGATCTGGAAGCTTCCAGAAGGTCCCGGCTATAAAAAGTGCGCATGACCATTCGGCCATGCGCTAGTATAGTCTCTAGTTGCTACTGTGTGAATGATGATGGATGTATGAACCTGTGAATGACTTATTAAGATCTACTCCCTCTTATATTACGAATGTGTATAGGGACTTAGATTAGAGTCAGCGCCAGCGCGTGGCAAGACTCAAGCCACTACACCATCATCCACATTGCTAGCATTCGACATTGCACCTGCTTCCTTGCTTTGTCGACTAGCGGCAGTGTCCTACGCTAAGCTGCAGTTGCAGCCCTCTTTGGCGTCCGCAGTAGCAACGCCGCATGCACGTAGGTCTTGACGGATGCAGCTCCTCTGCCTTGGGTCCTGCTCCTGTGACCAGATACCGTGTGTGCATTTACCTGAGGCCTGTGACACTAACAGGCTCAGCTTTTTGTATGTTTATGTTACAGCGCCTCTGTGAGTTAACAGAGTCCGCTTTGCGCACTTCGGGTGAAGTTGAACCCATGCGCATTATACCGCCATATAGCACGTCTGTCATTACTCAGCAGCAGTTATAACACCTTCTGCACGGTGGACCCCGAGCGGCGAACGCACTTTATTATTAATTTATTTAGTGCGTTCCGTCGTTCCTAACATTATACTAGCGCCAGGGTCTGGCTAGTAATGGCAGATCAGCAGCAACTCCTACAGTACATTCGTCAGCTAGAGGGCCGGTTGTCTACTCTTGAGAGTGCTTTCTCAGCTGCGAAGTCTACTGAGGCTGTCGTACAGGCAATCGCAGAGGCAGTTTCATGCATGTCCACGTCCTCCCCTGCACCGACAGTTTCCCGCCTCCCGTTGCCCGATAAATTTTCTGGTGACTGTGCCTCCTGTAAGGGTTTCATGAGCCAGTGCTCTATCCAGCTGGAGTTACTGGCTGCGTGATTCCCTACAGAATGGGCTAAGGTGGGGTTTATTGTTTCCCTACTGTCGGGCAGGGCGTTGGAGTGGGCCACGCCACTATGGGAGCGTGGTGACCCAGAGGTTCGGACCGCTGCTCAGTTCTTAACACCTATCAAGCAGGTCTTCCTGGGACCATGGGTCATGCATGATACCTCTCTTCAGCTACTTGCATTAACTCAGGGATCTCTCTCGGTTAGCCAGTATGCCGTTCGTTTTCGGACACTGACTTCTGAGCTGGAGTGGTCTGATAAACCCTCATCCCTGTGCTTTGGAGTGGTTTAGCAGAGCATGTTAAGGATGCTCTGTCTACCAGAGAGGTTCCTGTAAGTCTGGAGGAGCTGATTGCCATTGCCACCTGCATTGATCTTCGTTTTTCAGAACGCGGGCTGGAACGTGCTCAAACCAGACGGAAGGTTACTTCGGCTCCCAACCTTTATGAGCCTCTGGAATTACTCGAGCCAGAGTATTCACTCCCAGAGCCCATGGAGGTGTCTCAAGCCAGCCTCGAGGCGTGTCCGGCACTAAGTTCCACTCGCGGTTACCACTGTCAGCACTCTGTTCCCCAGGATAACGGGGTCCCGCAATGGCCAAACGCTGTGCCACTGGGCAAGACCTTTGTCCCCCCTCACCTTTGGCCGAAGGTTCTCGCATGGGCACATGCATCCAGGGCGGGTGGTCACTGTGGTTACATGCAGACCACAAAACTCCTCACAGGGTCTTATTGGTGGCCACACAGGGCTTGGGACACTAAAAAAATATATTCGGGCATGTGCCTCGTGCTCGGAATAGCTTAATTTAACAGAGAGTGATGACGCCCGCTGACACACTGCAGCGTTTCACTTCAACTTCTTTTCCTGGCATTTTTTCCGCTCCCGTTGTCTCCCACATGTCCCTTCTTAAACAACATAGTGATCTTGCCGCCTCTGATACCTTCCACGTGTCCTGGTTTTCCGTGTCACCTTCCGGGACATCAGACTTGCCTTCGGATGAGTCTGAGGCCTATGCCTCTGATGGGCACAAGGTGGTGGATTGGAAGGCTCAGAGGGGAGGGGGCCGTAGGAGGGGGGTAATGTTAGGCGTCAGGTTTCTGCATCTGCTCTGCAGGAACCCAGTGCCTCAACTTCTGCGGTCTCCTGCTGTCTATCTCCTGCAGAGGAGATTGCTTTGCAGCAGATCGCTCCAGAGACTGTCCCTCTGTTCTCCAACTGGGCATGCTCACGAGACGATCTCCCATTGGAGATCGGGAGTCATGTGCTGAGGTCCTGCTCAAGATCTCATTGGTCCATCTCAGAGATCTGGAAGCTTCCAGAAGGTCCCGGCTATAAAAAGCGTGCATGACCGTTCGTCCATGCGCTAGTATAGTCTCTAGTTGCTACTGTGTGAATGATGATGGATGTATGAACTGTGAATGACTCATTAAGATCCCCTCCCTCTGATATTCCGAATGTGTACAGGGACTTAGATTAGAGTCAGCGCCAGGGCGTGGTAAGCCTCAATCCACTGCACCATCATCCACAGTGCTAGCTTCCGACATTGCGCCTGCTTCCTTGCTTTGTCAACTAGCGGCAGTGTCCTACGCCGCGCTGCAGCCCTCTTTGACATCCGCAGTAGTGACACCACACGCACGGTAGGTCTCGACGGACGCAGCTCCTCTGCCTTGGGTCCTGCTCCTGTGACCAGATACCGTGTGTGCATTTACCTGAGGCCTGTGACACTAACAGGCTCTGCTTTTTGTATGTTTATGTTACAGAGCCTCTGTGAGTTAACAGAGTCCGCTTTGCGCACTTCGGGTGAATTTGAACCCGTGCGCATTATACCGCCATATAGCACGTCTGCCATTTCTCAGCAGAATATATAAAGATAAACGGGGTGCTCACTGTTATATTAGGTGCTCAGAGGTAAAATCCAATACTGAATGCAATACAAAAACCTCGGCACACAAAATTCAAATGAAACTCAAATGAGTATGAGTAAAGACCAAAGTTTATTGATTCCAAAATATCATAAAGACCAATATTCCACAGAAAAAAATTCAACGTTTCGGCTATAGCGCCTTTTTCAAGAACTTATCTGCAGAATAAACGATACATGCACTCATTACATAAGAGATATACAATCAAGTACTAATCGTACGAAAATAATAAATCATAATTCACATAAAATAAAGATTCAATGCATTGAGTATCATATCTATTTAAATAGTCAATATAGACCCAGAGTAATACCTGTGGAAATAATAATCCATGGACATCAGAGTCAAATTCATCATACATGTCACATAGATGTGGAATGCCTTATAAAGAAAAAAGAAAAATCATATTGAAAAATTTAATACAAGTACATAGTGCGTCACCAGGAAAAGTTTACCAGATCATGCCAATTCAAAATATGCGATGCAATATATGAAAGTAATATGCTCCATATAAATGATTGCAAAAAATTGCAAAAGAGCATCCTAATCTTGTTTTTGCTCCATATAAATGATTGCAAAAAATTGCAAAAGAGCATCCTAATCAAAATACATTGTGCGTTCTATAAATATACAATGCAATATATGAAAGTAATATGCTCCATATGAATAGTTGCAAAGAATTGCAAAAAAGGATCCTAATCCAAATACATTGTGCGCTCTATAAACGTCCCTTATCGAGATATAACTCGGTCCAAGCATACCTATTTGAAAGTCCGTGGATTGCGCGCAAGTGCACCCTGGTGACCCATGCGGTGTGGCCCGTCTCCACCATGAGAGAACACGGCTCTCTTATATCGGAGAAGCTGAGAACTTCTGGGGTAAGAGTCAGCGTCCCACAGAAAGAACTGCGCATGCGCCGTCGGCATATACCGGAAAAAGCCGAAGTGAAAAGCCGAATGGTTGTGTGATGACGTAAGCAGGCTTACAGGGGAATGCCGAACTCGAACGGGAAACTGATATTGAAAAGAAGGAGAGTTTAAAGCCGCCACCACCATCCGACCTATCAAGATAAGGATCATTTCCCACGTGCATTATCAAACTAAAAAGGACAAGAAAAAAAACAAGAAAAATTTAAATAAATAAAATCATATAAGATAATAAATAAGAGGCATACAGATATATACGAAAAAGCTATGATAATTATTTCCACCAACATTTGAATACAAGAAAATAAAAGAAAAGACATAGCCTACATTGCACACACTAGAGAAGAACCACAAGTTTCAAAAATCCTTGCAATATACAATAAATATATAATACAGAAAAAAGAAACGGTGTTAGGGTCTGCAAAGTATGAATCCAGAAGGATTCACGCTCCTTCAATCTATTAATCCTATCGCCCCCTCTTCTGGTCATTGGCACCCAGTCAATGACTTGGTACCTTAATTGTGCCACCGAATGCCCACGTGATATAAAGTGGGCAGGAATCGGTACCAAAGTTTTTCCACATCTAATGGTGGATTTGTGTTGAGAAATGCGGTCACGGATATGTTGGGTAGTCTCCCCAACATATCCGAGACCGCATGGGCACTTAATCAGATATACGACAAAAGAAGAATCACATGTGAAGTATCCATTAATGGAAAAACGTCGTCCTGTACGGGGATGGGTAAAGGTATCACCATTCATCACATTTGAACACTGTAAACACCCCAAACAAGGGAAAGTGCCCTTACGTGATACAGTCAAAGTTTTCTGGACCATCTCCTTCTTACCAGAGCCAACATCAGCCCTCACCAAAAGATTCCTAATATTATTGGATCTTTTATAACACATAAGGGGTCTAGACATAAACTCGGGGATGTTGGGATATGAATTTTTCAATACATCCCAATGTTGTAATATGCAACCTTTAATGAGAGTACTGTAGGGATGAAAAGTGCTAATAAATGCTAACTTAGTCTTCTCTCTATGAGGAGAGGAAAACCTAGATTGTTCTAAAATCTGAACTGGATAGCCCCTTTTACGAAAACGTGTCTCCATTTCTTGATGTCTCAACATTCTAGTGGATGGATCAGAAACGATCCTATCTATTCTTACATGTTGTGATTTTGGTAACGCACGTTTCACATGTCGTGGATGGCTACTATCGAAATGAAGTAAACTATTTTTATCTGTGGGTTTTATGTACAAATCTGTTCCGATTGAGCCGTCAGAGTTGATGAATACAAGAGTATCAAAGACTGAAGGAGCGTGAATCCTTCTGGATTCATACTTTGCAGACCCTAACACCGTTGGGGTTAAATATAGAATATAAAATCGGGTGCTAGTCTGGTTATATTAAATTTGGGCCATATCATTAGACTGTCCATGACCGTTCTACTCTGTCGATTATACATTTTTTTCTTTTTTCTGTATTATATATTTATTGTATATTGCAAGGATTTTTGAAACTTGTGGTTCTTCTCTAGTGTGTGCAATTTAGGCTATGTCTTTTCTTTTATTTTCTTGTTGGTGGAAATAATTATCATAGCTTTTTCGTATATATCTGTATGCCTCTTATTTATTATCTTATATGATTTTATTTATTTAAATTTTTCTTTTTTTTTTACTTGTCCTTTTTAGTTTGATAATGCACGTGGGAAATGATCCTTATCCTGATATGTCGGATGGTGGTGGCGGCTTTAAACTCTCCTTCTTTTCAATATCAGTTTCCCGTTCGAGTTCGGCATTCCCCTGTAAGCCTGCTTACGTCATCACACAACCATTCGGCTTTTCACTTCGGCTTTTTCCGGTATATGCCGACGGCGCATGCGCAGTTCTTTCTGTGGGACGCTGACTCTTACCCCAGAAGTTCTCAGCTTCTCCGATATAAGAGAGCCGTGTTCTCTCATGGCGGAGACGGGCCACACCGCACGGGTCACCAGGGTGCACTTGCACGCAATCCACAGACTTTCAAATAGGTATGCTTGGACCGAGTTATATCTCGATAAGGGACGTTTATAGAGCGCACAATGTATTTGGATTAGGATCCTTTTTTTGCAATTCTTTGCAACTATTCATATGGAGCATATTACTTTCATATATTGCATTGTATATTTATAGAACGCACAATGTATTTTGATTAGGATGCTCTTTTGCAATTTTTTGCAATCATTTATATGGAGCAAAAACAAGATTAGGATGCTCTTTTGCAATTTTTTGCAATCATTTATATGGAGCATATTACTTTCATATATTGCATCGCATATTTTGAATTGGCATGATCTGGTAAACTTTTCCTGGTGACGCACTATGTATTTGTATTAAATTTTTCAATATGATTTTTCTTTTTTCTTTATAAGGCATTCCACACCTATGTGACATGTATGATGAATTTGACTCTGATGTCCATGGATTATTATTTCCACAGGTATTACTCTGGGTCTATATCGACTATTTAAATAGATATGATACTGTGACATCGGTGGCTATGCCCGCCGATGCCCCTCCAGCGGCAGCGCACGCCGCAGCGTCCCCTTACCTGCGCGCCCCCGTCCGGGCGCGCGCCCTTCCCACGTTCGCCCTCACTGCGGCTCCTGGCACCCGCCCCCTGCCACGCGCACGCCCCCTCCCGCTCTCTCCCTCCAGCGGTGGGCGGTGCTGAGGGGCTGGACTGGTGGACGCACTTCCGGGGGTTAGTATACTTCAGGCGTCCTCGCTGTTAGGAGGACGCCTGATGATCGTGTAGCTTCTGCACCCTCTGGCCGCTACAGTACTCCTGTAGTCCTTCCGTCCTCTGCCTTGTTCTCCTCCAGGCCCTCCAGGCTCTTCCCCTCTGCCGTCCTCAGCCTCATTTTCCTCGCTCCCCCCAGTCTGTCCAGGCGCTGCTTCCCTGCTATCCTCTGTGCTCCTCTCCTCTGTCTCCAGTCAGCCCAGGCCTGTCCTCTTGCCTTACCCCCGTATTGTGTTTTCCTCTGTGCCTCTGGTCCCTGGTCGTATCTCAGCCCTCCGTCTTCCGAGGCCCCTTATGTCCGTGGAGCCGTCCCTCTTGGTTCCGGCTGTCGCGCCTCCGTCCTCTGTGGTCCTGCCCCAAACGATCCCTGTATAGGTCTCGGTCTTCACCTGGCGTGCTCGGCCCAGGGGTCCGGATCCGCGATCCAGAGGGTCCACTCTCTGACGTAGTTTTACCTAAAAACGTTACAGTATCATCAGGCCATGGACCCCGCCGGTGCCGCGGCTGCCACCCAAAAAGAACTGCTTTTCTTAAGAGAGAATCAGACCCGAATTATGTCATTCATGAAGTCCATGGACTCCCGGCTCTCCGCCCTGCAAACCGCTGACCCAGCACATGCTCCTCTCTTAGCCAGCCTCCAGCAGGAGCTCGTGCAGCAGCGCGATGTGCAATCTCACATTTTGGGGTATATGGCGTCCGTGGATGATCGGCTGCTTGCTTTGCAGTCCTCTGCGGCCTCTTCTACCCAAGCCCGGGACGCTGTCTCATCCCCACCTCCCCGTCTTGGAAAGCCGCCTAGGTACTGTGGGGACCCAAAGTTGTGTAGGGGATTTTTAAACCAGTGCAGGCTGCACTTTGAGCTTCTGCCCCAACAATACCCCACGGACCGTGCTAAGGTGGCCTTTATAGTGTCCCATCTAGAGGGAGAGGCGTTGGCTTGGGTGAATCCGTTGTGGGAGAGGGATGACCCGGTGGTTACTAATATCCAGAGTTTTTTGGAAACATTCCGTAAGGTGTTTGATGAACCCGGACGCCTTGCTTCCTCTACGGAGGCCCTTTTTAACCTCTGCCAGGGGTCCCTTACGGTAGGGCAATACGCCATCCGTTTTCGGACCTTGTCCTCGGAGCTGGGGTGGAATAATGAAGCCCTTGTAGGTGCCTTATGGAGAGGTCTTTCTAGTAAAATCAAGGATGAGTTGGCCGGGCGTGACCCCCCAACCACCCTGGAAGATCTCATCTCTCTGGCTACTCGTATTGACCTGCGTTTTCAGGAATGCGCTAGAGAGTCAGCCAGGGAGAAGAGGCCCTTTAGATTATACCAAGCTCCCATTCCGCGCGCTGTTGCTCTCTCTAGTAACTCTGCTCCCGAGCCTATGCAGGTGGATCGCGTCAAGCTGTCCGAACAACGGCGCAAGGAGAGGATGACTAATGGACTCTGTTTATATTGTGGAGGGGCAGATCACTTCGTACGCACTTGTCCTGAGAGACCGGGAAACGCATCCGCCTAGGCCAGGTAGGAGAGGGCCCCCTAGGTGATCAGACCCCCTCTCTTCCACTTACTCTTTCAGCTCTGCTTATTACAGGTCGGGGGCGTGGCTCCGTGGAGGCGTATGTGGACTCGGGCGCAGCAGGCAACTTCATCCGCCAGGAAGAGGTTGACAAACTCCAGATTCCCGTGGTCGTCTTAAGTAATCCGCGAGCAATCACCTCCATTGATGGCAAACCTCTGCCTGGACTCATCACCACGGTTACCTCTGAAGTAAAACTACAAATTGGCACACTTCACTCCGAGAAGATTGCCTTTTATGTCCTGCCTCAACTATCCCACGCCATTCTCTTAGGACTACCTTGGCTTAGGCGGCATGAGCCAGTTGTCGACTGGCGTTCCGGGGAGATCTTGCGCTGGGGGCACACCTGCCATGCAAGCTGTTTGCGTACCCTTGTTCGTTCCCATTCTCAGCCTAGGCCAACGGATCTCCCGGGCCTTCCTGTTCCATACCACGCCTATGCTGATGTTTTTTGCAAAAAGGAAGCGGATTCCCTGCCTCCGCATCGGTCCTATGACTGCCCTATCGACCTGATTCCCGGAGCTGTTCCTCCCAGAGGTAGAACGTACCCTCTTTCTCCAGCCGAGACCTCTGCCATGACGGAATATATTCATGAAAACCTGTCCAAGGGGTTTATCCGGAAGTCCTCATCTCCTGCGGGCGCAGGTTTTTTCTTCGTCCGGAAGAAAGACAGATCACTGCGGCCTTGTATTGATTACCGGGGCCTAAACAATATCACCGTTAAAAATCGATATCCCCTTCCGTTGATTCCGGAGCTCTTTGACCGGCTGAGAGGAGTTCGGATCTTCACGAAGTTAGATCTGCGGGGAGCCTACAATTTGGTCCGGATCCGTGCTGGGGATGAGTGGAAAACGGCCTTCAATACCCGTGACGGGCATTATGAATACTTAGTCATGCCATTCGGCCTTTGCAATGCCCCAGCTGTGTTTCAAGAATTTATCAACGAGGTGTTCCGGGATCTACTCTATTCTTGTGTGGTCGTATATCTAGACGACATTCTCGTTTTCTCGCCCGATCTGTCCTCCCATCGCAAGAGCGTACGCTTGGTCTTGCATCGCCTTCGAGAGAACCAACTCTACGCCAAGATTGAGAAATGCCTTTTTGAGCAGACGTCATTGCCCTTCTTGGGATATATCGTCACCGATTCCGGTCTGAGGATGGATCCCGAAAAACTGAGTGCGGTACTCAAGTGGCCCCGTCCAGTGGGGATAAAGGCCATCCAGCGGTTCCTTGGGTTCGCAAATTATTACCGTCAATTCGTGCCTCATTTTTCTACGGTTACCAAACCCATCACGGCCTTGACCCATAAGGGAACGAAGCCCAACAGCTGGTCCCCCGAAGCTGAAAATGCCTTCCTGGCTCTGAAACGTTCTTTTGCATCGGCACCCATTTTGCATCGGCCTGTGACCAGCAGGCCCTTCGTCCTAGAGGTGGATGCCTCCTCCACTGGAGCGGGGGCGGTCCTGTCCCAGCAGGCTTCATCCAGACGGCTGGCTCCTTGCGGCTTCTTTTCTAAAGCCTTTTCGCCTGCGGAGTGCAATTACTCCATTGGAGACTGAGAATTACTTGCCATTAAGATGGCCTTGGCTGAATGGCGGTATTTACTTGAGGGAGCTGTACATCCCTTCACCATCCTCACGGACCACAAGAACCTGGCTTACCTGCAGTCTGCCCAAAGACTCAATGCCCGGCAAGCCAGGTGGGCCCTGTATTTCTCCCGCTTTGACTTTCAACTTCACTTTCGACCTGGTAATAGGAACATCAAGGCAGATGCCCTTTCTAGGTCGTTACAGTCACCGGAGAGGGATGAAGACTAGAGTTGAGCGATACCGTCCGATACTTCAAAGTATCGGATCGGAATGGATCGGCCGATCTTAAAAAAAAGTATCGGTATCGCCGATTCCGATACCGGAAGTCCCATTCAAGTCTATGGGACTTCCGGTATCGGAATAAGAAAAATCCTGTTTTTCCCTTGTACAGCCTCTCTGGGGTCTGTACGGGCCTTTCGGGGGGCTGTGCCGGCCTGCCAGGGGGTCTGTGCAGGCTCCGGTGGTCTGTGCCGGCCTGCCGGGGGGCTGTGCCGGCCTGCCAGGGGGGCTGTGCAGGCTCCGGTGGGCTGTGCCGGCCTGCCGGGGGGCTGTACCGGCCTGCCGGGGGGCTGTGCACCCTGTGGGGGTCTGTACCGGCCTGCCGGGGGGCTGTGCCGGCCTGCCGGTGGTCTGTGCACCCTGTGGGGGTCTGTACCGGCCTGCCGGGGGGCTGTGCCGGCCTGCCGGGGGGCTGTGCTGATGTCCGGGGGTCTGTGCAAGCATCGTCCGATGGGACTACAAGTCCCATCTGGCGATGCCTGCTACCATGACAGTGATTGACACATTAGCCAATGATGGGACAGTAGTAGTCCCATCATCCGGCTAATGTGTTAAATGTTTAAAAAAAAAAAAAATACTACATACATACTACATGCATGCTACATACATACTACATGCTACATACATACTACATACATACTACATACATACTACATACATACCACATATATACTACATACATACTACATACATAACACATATATACTACATACATACTACATACATACTACATACATACTACATACATACTACATACATATTACATATATACTACATGCATGCTACATACATACTACATGCTACATACATACTACATACATACTACATGCTACATACATACTACATATATACTACATGCATGCTACATACATACTACATGCTACATACATACTACATGCTACATACATACTACATATATACTACATACATACTACATACATACTACATGCATGCTACATACATACTACATGCTACATACATACTACATATATACTACATGCATGCTACATACATACTACATGCTACATACATACTACATATATACTACATACATACTACATACATACTACATGCATGCTACATACATACTACATGCTACATACATACTACATATATACTACATGCATGCTACATACATACTACATGCTACATACATACTACATATATACTACATACATACTACATACATACTACATGCATGCTACATACATACTACATGCTACATACATACTACATATATACTACATGCATGCTACATACATACTACATGCTACATACATACTACATATATACTACATACATACTACATACATACTACATGCATGCTACATACATACTACATGCTACATACATACTACATATATACTACATGCATGCTACATACATACTGCATGCTACATGCATGCTACATACATACTACATACATACTACATGCTACATACATACCACATATATACTACATACATACTACATACAATACATTCATACAATACATACATAGACATACAGTACATATAACATAGAGTAACATACTTACCAATACTTGTCACATTGTTCCCCGAAGCCATTGTCTTTTACGGAATAAATATTAACATAACAAACCACAAAAATACTCACCCACGATCCGAAGCAGTCAACGAGTGTGTCCCACGACGATCTTGGGTAGAGAACTGCAGCATCAGCTGTTGCTGCCGTTCTCTACGGGCTGCAGGAAGCCAATGACGGAAGGTAGGTATCCTTCCGCACTGTATTCCTCCGCCACTTAAAAAAAAATAAAAGTCCCTAGTCTCACTTTATGCCATTGCTGTGTGGGAAATTCCCACGCAGCAATGGCATAAAGTGAGACTAGGGACTTTTTTTTTTTTAAGTGGCGGAGGAATACAGTGTGGAAGGATACCTACCTTCCGTCATTGGATTCCTGCAGCCCGTAGAGAACGGCAGCAACAGCTGATGCTGCAGTTCTCTACCCAAGATCGTCGTGGGACACACTCGTGGACTGCTTCGGATCGTGGGTGAGTATTTTTGTGGCTTGTTATGTTAATATTTATTCCGTAAAAGACAATGGCTTCGGGGAACAATGTGACAAGTATTGGTAAGTATGTTACTCTATGTTATATGTACTGTATGTCTATGTATGTATTGTATGAATGTATTGTATGTAGTATGTAAGTAGTATATATGTGGTATGTATGTAGCATGTAGTATGTATGTAGTATGTATGTAGCATGCATGTAGCATGCAGTATGTATGTAGCATGCATGTAGTATATATGTAGTATGTATGTAGCATGTAGTATGTATGTAGCATGTAGTATGTATGTAGCATGCATGTAGTATATATGTAGTATGTATGTAGCATGTAGTATGTATGTAGCATGCATGTAGTATATATGTAGTATGTATGTAGCATGTAGTATGTATGTAGCATGCATGTAGTATATATGTAGTATGTATGTAGCATGTAGTATGTATGTAGCATGCATGTAGTATGTATGTAGTATGTATGTAGTATACTGTATATGTAGTATGTATGTAGCATGTAGTATGTATGTAGCATGCATGTAGTATATATGTAGTATGTATGTAGCATGTAGTATGTATGTAGCATGCATGTAGTATGTATGTAGTATGTATGTAGTATATATGTAGTATGTATGTAGCATGTAGTATGTATGTAGCATGCATGTAATATATATGTAGTATGTATGTAGCATGTAGTATGTATGTAGCATGCATGTAGTATGTATGTAGTATGTATGTAGTATGTATGTAGTATGTATGTGTTATGTATGTAGTATGTATGTAGTATGTATGTGTTATGTGTGTAGTATGTATGTAGTATGTATGTAGTATGTATGTAGCATGTAGTATGTATGTAGCATGCATGTAGTATGTATGTAGTATTTTTTTTTTTTTTTTACATTTAACACATTAGCCGGATGATGGGACTACTACTGTCCCATCATTGGCTAATGTGTCAATCACTGTCATGGTAGCAGGCATCGCCAGATGGGACTTGTAGTCCCATCGGACGATGCTTGCACAGACCCCCGGACATCAGCACAGCCCCCCGGCAGGCCGGTACAGACCCCCACAGGGTGCACAGACCACCGGCAGGCCGGCACAGCCCCCCGGCAGGCCGGTACAGACCCCCACAGGGTGCACAGCCCCCCGGCAGGCCGGTACAGACCCCCACAGGGTGCACAGCCCCCCGGCAGGCCGGTACAGACCCCGGGCAGTCCACACAGCCCCCCGGCAGGCCGGCACAGCCCCCCGGCAGGCCGGCAGAGACCCCGGAAGGCCCGAAATGACGGCGCATCATGATGCGCACACACCGCGCATCATGATGACGTCAGGCTGTCAATCAACTTTGAACTTCCGATTCCGATGCCGACTTCCGATATTGAAAAAATATCGGAAGTCGGTATCGGAATTCCGATACAGCAAGTATCGGCCGATACCCGATACTTGCGGTTTCGGAATGCTCAACACTAATGAAGACCCATCCTATATTATCGAGCCTTCTAAGATGATCACCGTGGCCCCTGTGAATTTTTCTACTCCTCCGCCTGGTAAAACTTTCATCCCTCAAGGCAGACGTACAGAGGTGTTGCGCTGGGGGCATTCCTCCAAAGTTGCTGGACATGTTGGGACTAAGAAGACTCTCTTGCTACTTTCCCGGTATTACTGGTGGCCCACGCTTCGCCAGGATGTGATGGACTATGTAGCCTCGTGCACAATCTGTGCCCAGAACAAGGTGGCTAGGGCTTTGCCCGCCGGTCTTCTTCACCCATTGCCAGTTCCTGAGGCCCCCTGGCAGCAAATCACCATGGATTTTGTGACTGATTTACCCCGCTCAGCTGGATGTACCACCATCTTAGTCGTAGCAGATCGTTTTTCCAAGATGGCCCACTTTATTCCTTTACCGGGACTGCCGTCCGCCCCGAAGTTGGCCGTGATCTTCATCCACCAGATCTTCAGGCTGCATGGTCTTCCTCAGCGGATTATGTCGGATCGGGGGTCCAGTTCACCTCTCGCTTCTGGAGGGCTCTCTGCCGGCTTATGGGTACATCTCTCGACTTCTCCTCCGCATACCATCCTCAGACCAACGGGCAAGTGGAGCGAATTAATCAGGTGTTAACCACCTTCCTACGTCACTTCTCCAATGCCCATCAGGACAATTGGGTCGCGCTCCTACCTTGGGCTGAATTCTCGCACAATAACCATCCCAGCGAATCTACCGCCAAGTCACCATTCTTTGTGGTAACCGGTCAAAACCCAGGTATTCCGTTACCTTTTTCCACGTCTACGGGAGTGCCAGCAGCTGATTCCCTTGCAAAGGAATTCTCGCAGATTTGGAGAGAGACCAGGGAAGCGCTCAAGGGTGCCAACAACCGAATCAAGAAACATGCAGACAAAAGACGAAAGGACGTGCCTCCGTACCATCCAGGTGACAAAGTCTGGCTTTCAACTCGAAATATCCATCTGAGAGTTCCCTCTTACAAGTTGAGTCCTCGGTACATTGGGCCGTTTGAAGTGATTGGACGCATTAATGAAGTGGCTTATAAGCTGAGGTTGCCTGCTTCGCTCCGGGTTCCCAACGCTTTCCATGTCTCGCTCTTGAAACCCGTAGTCCTGAATCGGTTCCAACCAGTTTCCATCGTTCCTCCTTCACCTGTTATCTCAGACAACGTCTTTGAGGTCAAGGACATCTTGGCTATGAAAAGAGTCAGGGGTAAGACCCTTTTTCTTATTGATTGGAAGGGTTTTGGTCCCGAGGAAAGGTCCTGGGAGCTTCGAGAAAATATCAACGCTCCCCGGATTCTGAAAAAGTTTTTGGCCAATCTCAGTAGGGGAGGACGTAAGGAGAGGGGTACTGTGACATCGGCAGCTATGCCCGCCGATGCCCCTCCAGCGGCAGCGCACGCCGCAGCGTCCTCTTACCTGCGCGCCCCCATCCGGGCGCGTGCCCTTCCCACGTTCGCCCTCACTGCGGCTCCTGGCACCCGCCCCCTGCCGCACGCACGCCCCCTCCCGCTCTCTCCCTCCAGCGGTGGGCGGTGCTGAGGGGCTGGACTGGTGGACGCACTTCTGGAGGTTAGTATACTTCAGGCGTCCTCGCTGTTAGGAGGACGCCTGATGATCGTGTAGCTTCTGCACCCTCTGGCCGCTACAGTACTCCTGTAGTCCTTCCGTCCTCTGCCTTGTTCTCCTCCAGGCCCTCCAGGCTCTTCCCCTCTGCCGTCCTCGGCCTCGTTTTCCTCGCTCCCCCCAGTCTGTCCAGGCGCTGCTTCCCTGCTATCCTCTGTGCTCCTCTCCTCTGTCTCCAGTCAGCCCAGGCCTGTCCTCTTGCCTTACCCCTGTATTGTGTTTTCCTCTGTGCCTCTGGTCCCTGGTCGTATCTCAGCCCTCCGTCTTCCGAGGCCCCTTATGTCCGTGGAGCCATCCCTCTTGGTTCCGGCTGTCGCGCCTCCGTCCTCTGTGGTCCTGCCCCAAATGATCCCTGTATAGGGGTCGGTCTTCACCTGGCGTGCTCGGCCCAGGGGCTCCGGATCCGCGATCCAGAGGGTCCACTCTCTGACGTAGTTTTACCTAAAAACGTTACAGATACTCAATGCATTGAATCTTTATTTTATGTGAATTATGATTTATTATTTTAGTACGATTAGTACTTGATTGTATATCTCTTATGTAATGAGTGCATGTATCATTTATTCTGCAGATAAGTTCTTGAAAAAGGCGCTATAGCCAAAACGTTGAATTTTTTTCTGTGGAATATTGGTCTTTATGATATTTTGGAATCAATAAACTTTGGTCTTTACTCATACTCATTTGAGTTTCATTTGAATTTTGTATGCTGAGGTTTTTGTATTACATTCATTACTCAGCAGCAGTTATAACACCTTCTGCACGGTGGACCCCGAGCGGCGAACGCACTTTATTATTTATTTATTTAGTGCGTTCCACCATTCCTAACACTGATACTATTTAATATTGAGAAGTCAACTGCATACAGAACATACTGTACACACGAGGTCGAAATTGTTTGTACCCCTCGTTTAATGACAGAAAAACCCAAAATGATTACAGAAATAACTTGAATCTGGCAAAAGTAATAATAAATCAAAAATTTATGAAAACGATCAAATGAAAGTCACACATTCCTTTTCAACCATGCTTCCATAGAATTTAAAAAAAAAAAATAAAACTCTTGAAGTAGGCCTGGACAGAAATGATGGTACCTTAACTTAATATTTTGTTGCACAACCTTTTGAGGCAATCACTGCAATCAAACGATTCCTGTTACTGTCAATGAGACTTCTGCACCTCTCAACGGGTTTTTTTGCCAACTCCTCAAGAGCAAATTGCTCCAGTTGTCTCGTTGCCTTTTCCAGATGGCATGTTTCAGCTCTTTCCAAAGATGCTCAATAGGATTTAGGTCAGAGCTCACAGAAGGCCACTACAGAATTGTCCAATGATTTCCTCTTAGCCATTCTTGGGTGTTTTTAGCTGTGTGTTTTGGGTCATTATCTCATTGCAAGACCCATAACCTGCGACTGAGACCAAGTTTTCTGACACTGGGCAGCACATTTTTCTCTAGACTCCCTTGATAGTCTCGATATTTCATTGTACCCTGCACAGATTCTAGACACCCTGTACCAGATGCAGCAAAGCAGCCCCAGAACATAACAGAGCCTCCTCCATGTTTCACAGTAGGGATAGTGTTATTTTCTTGATCTGCTTCATTTTTCTGTTTGTGAAGAGAGAGCTGATGTGCCTTGCCAAAAAGTTCAGTTTTTTTCTCATCTGTCCATAGGACATTCTCCCAGAAGCTTTGCTGCTTGTCAACATGTAGTTTAGCATATTACAGTCTTGCTTTTTTATTATTTTTTTCAACAATGGTGTCCTCCTTGGTCATCTCCCATGAAGTCCACTTTGGCTCATAAAATGACAGATGGTACAATCTGACACTGATGTTCCTTGAGCTTGAAGTTGACCTCTAATCTGTTTAGAAGTTTTTCTGGGCTCCTTTGTTACCATTCGTATTATCCGTCTCTTTGATTTGTCATCAATTTTCCTCCTGTGGCCACATCCAGGGAAGTTGGCTGCAGGCCCATGGAGCTTAAATTTCTGAATAATATGTGCAACTGTAGTCACAGGAACGTCAAGCTGCTTGGAGATGGTCTTATAACTTTTGCCTTTAACACGTTTGTCTATAATTGTCTTTCTAATCTCCTGAGACAACCTTCTCCTTCGCTTTGCTTTTTAAAAAATTCTATGGAAGCAATGTTTGACTTTCATTTGTTCATTTTCATACAGTTTTGATTTATTAATACTTTTGTCAGATTCAAGTTATTCAAGTTATTTCTGTGATCATTGTGGGCTTTTCTGTCATTAAATGAGGGGTACCAACAATTTTGACCATGTGTGTAGGTTGGATATGTAGCAGCATGGAAAGAATGGACATATTTTCTGTCTATCCTTAGGGGTCGATTATAAAAAGAGTAAGATAGTGATAACTCTCTTATTTGTGGAAAATTTGCTGTTAAAATAGCTTTAATTCTCTTATGTAACAAAAATGTTAGAGGGAGGATCTTTCTTTTTGAGATTGTTAGGCGAGGTGTCATTAAACAATTTTTTCCCAGTAAGACAAGCGCCAGGCTTTCAATTTAAATTGAGGTTTTGCAAAAACTCTGTGTGGTTCTGTCAGAAGTCTGTTTTGATGAATCTGAAACTTGTTTGTTTAGAGCTAGATTTTTACTGTTTTTTTTTTTTTTTTCTGCCCTACGGATACTGGAGTTGATATTTGAGAATAAGAAGCATATTTTGGGCTTGCGGTTAGGAGATATTACTGCTAAGAAACATTTTATATTAATTTTTATAAGGAGAATGAAAACTGACCAAATAGGTATGGGATCTTGCATTAACTTGTTTGTTTACAAATACATTTGTACTGTTTTTTTTTTGCTGCCCTAGGGATGCAGGAGTTGATTGTGAGAATAACAAGCATATTTTGGGCTTGCAGTTAGGAGATATTACCATTAAGAAACATTTTATATTAATTTTCATAAGGGGAATGAAAACTGACCAAATAGGTGAGGGATCCTGCATTAAGTTTAATGTATTAGCTGACTAAACAATATATCCAGTTTCAAACTTTTGGCTGTTATTAAAAATAGAAATAGGAGTCCCTTTCTTTATTCAAAAGAATCTTTTATCAGCTTCTAAATTCCAGTTTAATGCAGCATTTCTGATAAAACAAAAATACACAAAAAAAAGTACACATAATTGGTAGCGCTGCATCTGGAATGACCCACCCTATAAAACTCCATATAAAAATTAAAATAAAAACACACCAATAATGTAGCTTGTACATCATACTATCTCACAAAAAAGTAAATAAAAAGCGATCAGCAAGTCATATGTAAAAAAAATGGTATAAATGAAAACACAAAATACAAGCTCTGACATAGCTTATTCTGCCAAAATAAATAAAAAGTTTCAACTCTTAGAATATGATGATGCAAAAATAAATTCATTTTGTTAAATATTGTTTTTAGTGTGTAAAAAATAGCAAAGCATAAAAAGGTATAAATCTGGTATCGATGTAATCATACCTACCTGACGAACAAATCTGTCATCACTTTACCGCTCTATGAACAGAGCAAAAAAATAAAATAAAAATAATAAATTAATTGCTGGGTTTTGTTCATTCTGTGTCTGAAAAATCTGAATAAAAAGCAAACAAAAAATATTATTTGCCCCAAAATAGTAACAAAAAAATCAATAACTCAACCCGCAATAAACAAGCCCTCAAACAGCTTTGTTCATGAAAACTTAAAAAGTTACAGCTCTCCGAATATGGCAACAAAAAAACTACTTTTCAAAGAAAAGCATTTTTACTGTGTGATAGCATCAAAACTTAAAAAAACTAATAAATCTGGTATTGCTGTAATCGCACTGACCTGAAAAATAAATCCGACTTATCACTTATATTGCAGTATGAACCTTTCAAAAATAAAAACAATAATTACTTTTGTATTTCTGTCCATTTGTTCTTTCTACCTCCCAAAAATCGGAATGAGGCTCGGCTCATATATAGCTTGGGCTCTCTGTTGAGTGATTTTGTGGGGTTTTTGGTGTAATTTCCCCAAAACCGTGATTCAGACAAAACCTCAGATGGAACCAGTCACTTATGTGGCAGAAGGAGTCACTTTGGGCAGGTCTGTAAACAAGCAGTGTCCCATAATTGTAGGCATTTCTTTAGCGCGCAAGTGTGGGTGACCACAGATCTGTGCATGCCTTAACAGATGGATACCACCAGAGCAGATGCCAAACGAAGTACAAAGTGTCTCCATTTGCATCATGATGGGTGGTTCCATTAGGGTTTTCATCTGAATCGCATTTTTGTGGGATTTACACAGAAACCCCAACATAAGTGCTGAGAATAAAACACAAGAATGTGTTCCAACCTTCTTCTAGAAGTATTCGAAATATTATTTGCCCTAAAATGTTAAAATAAAGAACATAATTTATGCTGCACAAAACCAACGAACGGGCTCAGGTCCGTCATCTGGCACTGGAACTATTGAAGTTCCCATGTTACTGGTAGAACAAAGACTCTGAATAAGCGACATGGCTCCCACCTCCTCAAATAAAATCCTGTGAATTCTGCCCTCCCAAATTCAAATGCCACCCTACTTAAGAGACCAACTGTGCCTAAACCACAGTATGGGGCCACGTTTGGCATTATTGTAGTGTGGAGAGAGCACAACAATTTACGAGGTGTGTGTTGCCAGAATCAAAAGCTGAGCACAATCTATGGGAGGCTACAATATATGGGGATTCCACACTGTATGGGGGCATAATGTATGGGCGCTAAACTGGCATATTTGCAATTTTCCAGAAAAAAATTCTTGCATGGATGATACAAAATAGTCATTGCAGCTGTAGATGAATTAATTCAGAGGTGCAGTTTCTACAATAGGGTTACTTTTATTTTTTTTCTGCTGTTCTGTCACCTTTGCATCTCCACAAATGTCACACGCAAACTATTCTAGCAGAATCAGTGCTCCAAAAGCCAAATAGTGCTCTTTCCTCCTCAGCCCTGACATATGCCCTAACAGTAATTTATGACAACATATGGGGCATCACCGTGTTCAGGAGAAATTGCACAACAAATTCTGGGGTCTAGTTTAACCTACTAACCCTTGTGAACCTGGGAAATTTGCAGCAAAGACAAAAATTACATTTTCACTACTAAAATGTCACATTTCCAGATCTCAATGCTATAAAATTTTGTAATGCACCTATTGGTTCAACATAATCACTACACCCCTGGATGAATTCCTTGAGGGGTCTAGTTTCAAAAATGAGGTTACTTGTGGGGTGTTTCCAATGTTAGGCACATCAGAGGCTCTTCAAATGCAACATGGTGACCGCTCTTGATTCAAGTCATTCAAAAAGTGCTCCTTCCCTTCTGAGCCCTGCTGTGCACCAAAAAAGTAATATTCCCCACATATGTAATATCAGCGTGCTCAGTAGATAATTGTAAAACAAATTTTGCAGTCCATTTTCTCCTGTTACCATTGTGAAAATAAAAACATTGGGGGGAAAAAATCAGTTTGTGGGTAAAATGTGTTTTTTTTATTTTCACAGCTTCACATTACAAGCTTCTGTGAAGCATCTGGGGTACAAAGTGCTCATTACACATATAGATAAGTTCCCTAAAGGGTATAGTTTCCAAAATGGGGTCACATGTGGTAGGTTTTCACTGTTTAGGCACATTCGGGACTCTCCAAACGTGACATGGCGTCTGCTCTCTATTGCAGCCGTTTTTGCATTCAAAAAATTAAACACTGCTCCTTCTGAGCCCTGCCTTGCAGCCAAATAGTAGTATTCCCCCTTATATTGGGTATCAGTGTATCTAGTAGAAATTGTACAACAAACTTTGTGGTTCATTTTCTTCTTTTTTTGAAAAAAAATTTGTGGCTAAAATACATTTTTGTGGGTAAAATGTGATTTTTTTTATTTCACATCTCTATGTTATAAACTTCTGTGAAGCACCTGGGGGATCAAGGTGTTCACCACACATATAGATACATTCCTTAAGGGGTCTAGTTTCCAAAATGGGGTCACTTGTTGGGTGTTTCCACAGTTTAGGGACATCAGGGTCTCTCCAAATTCGACATGACGTCCACTTTCGATTCCAGTAATTTTTGGGATCAAAAAAACAAAAGGTGCTACTTCCCTTCTGAGACCTGCTGTGTGTCCAGTTTATTTCCTCCACATATGGGGTATTGGCATACTCAAGAGAACTTGAACAACAAATTTTAGGATCCATTTTCTCTTGTTACTCTTGTGAAAATAACATATTTATAGCTAAATTAAATTTTTTTTAGTTAAAAAAAAAGTTAAATATTTAAATAATCGTTTTTTTTCCTTCCACATTGCTTTAGTTCCTGTGAAGCAGTGGAAGGGTTAATAAACTTCTTAAATCTGGTTTTGAGCACTATGAGGAGTGCATTTTTTAGAATGGTGCCACTTTGGGATATTTTCTGTCATATAGGCCTCCAAAGTCACTTCAAAAGTGATGTGTTCCCTATAAAAAGTCCCTAAAAAATGGTTTTGTAACCTTTGCTGTAAAAATGAGAAATTGCTGATTAGCTTTCAACCTTTATAACTCCCGAACAAAAAAAAATACATGCTTAAAAAATTGTGCAGATGTAAAGTAGACATGTGGGAAATGTTATTTATTAACTATTTTGTATTACATAATTAAAAGTTATTAAAAATTAAAAGTTTGAAAATTGCAAAATTTTCAACATTTTCACCAATTTTCCAATATTTTCGCTAATAAATGCAAGTCGAACAATTGTTACTTCTGTATTCAAGTACAATACATCAGGAAAAAAATTTACTCAGAATCACTGAATTTACTCAGAATGTTTGTTTGTAATGAATTAAGAAAATTATCTTTGTTATATCCAAACTCAAACCTGGTATTGACTCATGTGGGTGGTAATGAAATAGGTAAGATAAAAAAAACACTGGATTTGCTTTGGATAATTCACAGGGATTTTTCATTACTTAAAGGGGTTGTGCCATGACACACTTTGCTGATAAAAGCTCCTAATCAGGTATTAATGTTCAAAAAAAAATGTTTACAGTGAATAGATTGATTGATTGATTAAAAAATACCTTTTTACGTGTGCTATGGTTCACTTGTGGCCTTTTCATGTCATAGTAAACAAAAGAGATTGTGGCATGGGTTCAATGAAGATTCATGTGACTGCAGCTGCTTCTCCTTCGTTGGTTCATCTGCCACATCACTGCCCTTATGTACTGTGGTGGCCTCAGTGAGATCACCGCCTGCACCGTGAAAGAAAGTGTCACAGTGCAGTGCTCAGCTCAGTGAGTCACTGCAGTTCATTGGCCTGGCTGGGAATGCAGCCTCAGTGACCTGCGGTAACCTCAAGCGGTCATCGCTAGTCACTACTGCTTATTCACTAAAGCACTATATAAATAATAACTTGATTAAAACTTCACTTTATTAATATATTAAAGCACAAATAAACCATCGATCTCAAAAAATGTTAAGAATAGTGGGAATAATTTTTGAGACTATTAACCCTATACCGTACTTTGTTCCGCTGCGATATCTGTACACTGTCCTCATGTCTCCCCTTTCACTCATGTCTCCTCTTTTGCGTAGGCTTCTTTGGGGGACCGCCCGAAGACGCTTAAGCGAAACGCGCAAAACAGTTGGCAGTCTGCTTACAACACTGCGGCCAACATGGGTGAGGATCAAACTTGAGCTAGCCATCTTGTTATTTGCTCCCTGTATATTGTATACTATGGCCTATTTCTCTAAGAACATGATTCCTCCGGTCGTATACTCTTCAATGTTGTATTGTCTCCTGGACAATTCATACATGTGTTTTTCATAGTGACTTTACTAGTGATGATCGAGCAGGCTGGTAATGCTTGTTTCTCACCTGAGTATCACTGTACTTGCGGTACTCAGCGACCAAGCATTTCCAAGATTTTTCGGCAGAAGCTCGGGTCTCCGCCCTGCAAGTTTGACGCTCTTTCGAGCGCCAATCATCATGCCGGGCTTTATCTGCCATGCACTGTAATGCCGCAGCCATCTTTGTTGTGGCATTACAGTTACTGGCTGGTCGCACAGCGTCATCAGGAATCAGACAGTGTAGGGAGAGCTGTGGCTGAGATAGGGTCATATTTGGGGTTAATAAGTTAGTGTGGGTATACCATTATAGAATACACAAATCCAGCTAAAAAACAGTCCTTGTAAGGACTAATTCTGGGGTATATAAATTGCAGTGCCAGGTAGGCAAGGGAGTGCATGTGGCTATATACATATCAGTGCAAGGCATGCAGGAACTCTATGTGAGTATATATAGATTTTGTTGCATACATCAAGAGGGTCCATTCTATTGCTGTCTGATTCTGCTGCCTATTACATATATTGACTGTACATACCTAGCCCCAGGTATCTGTGGCTAGGAATAATTTTTTTTTGCATTCTTAATCCTGATAATTTTTTTCCAAATAAATCCAGTAGCCTTTTTTTCTCCATTTGCTTGCTGACGCTGCAGACTGCAGCCAGATCCTTTTCGTAGTACAGCGTGAAAATCCAGCAATTTTAAATGGGTTTGCCCATCCCAAGCATTACATCTGAGTGCACAGAAAAATCTGCCATTTTTTGTGGTACTGTAGAATTCTTTTGGAGCTAAAAAAATTTTTAGCTAGAGGGCAATTATTTTATACTGGGTTTTGTCCGCAAAATGAAATTGTGCCAAAACAAACACAGAGATCTTCAAGAATGACCTTCCTGTCCGAATTCATAATCGACTGCAGAACAGCAATATTGAATCCAGAGCAGTTTCAAAAGGTTGTTGGTTGCATAGCGGATACTGATTCCACTCACTTTTCCACCACCACCAGCCCTCTGTCTTCCACACGGTCACGTCTGAGTAGCCGTGAGTCTGGACCGCATATTCCTCACCCTGAACCTCCATCCTGATCCAAACTTGGACACTTTTCCATTTATATATTCAGGTCTCTTGCCCGGTCCACTTGAAGCGGGTCATGTGAAAACACTGTTTCTTCCACTGTTGTGTGTGCAAGTCAACCTCCTGTTCAAGTTTCTTGCAAAGATGCCTCCTGCCCTACACCTGTCTTTGCCCACACTCTACTACCACCATCATCAAGCAAGTCCACGTCCTTATACCAGTGCAGCTTTCAGTTGTCCATACCCCAGTCATTGGAACACAAGCGTAAATACGCAGCCAACGCCCCACAGTCCACAGTATTAAACTCACATTTCTCGTCTGCTTGCACTCAAATTGTTGCCTTCTAGGCTTGTGGATATGGAAGCTTTCCGCAGCTTGATGGCTGGCAACCATTCCAATGTACTCGGTCCCCAGCTGCCACTATTTCTTCCGATATGCCATCCTGGCATTACACAAGTACATGTCCCACAACATTACCCATGCCCTGAACAATGCTGTTACTGAGAAATTCCACCTTACTATGGACATGTGGACAAGTGCTTATGGGCAGGGATGCTACATCTCGCTGATGGCACACTGGGTTAGCATAGTGGAAGCCGGGACCCAGTGGGACCTTGGGATGGAACACGTCCTCCCGATGCCGAGGATTGTGGGCCCTATGTCAATCAGGGTTGCCCCCACAGTCTTCAGCTTCTGCACCTCATCCTCCTCCTCCTCTTCAGTCTCCATTTCCGAAATGACCACATCAGTCGCAAGCTGGAAGCACTGCAGCACTGAAGCTAATATGCTTAGGTGACAAACCGCACAATGCAGAAGAGTTGTGGACAGCTCTGAAAGAGCAGGCAGATGTGTGGCTGACACTGCTGAGCCTACAGCCAGGCATGGTCATGTGTGACAATGGCTGGATCCTGGTTGCAGCTCTGAAGCGAGATGAGCTCACACACATACCATGCCTTGCCCATGTGCTGATCCTCGTTGTTCAATGCTTTTTCAAAAGCTACCCAGAGCTGCCAAATCTGCTTGTCAAAGTATGTTGCTTGTGTGCACATTTAAGAAAGTCAGCTCCAGCTTCTGCCACCCTTGCCGTGCTTCAGCAGAGTTTGCAGATTCCGGCTCACCGACTGGTGTGTGATGTCCCCATGTGTTGGAACTCAGCACTGCACATGTTGGAAAGGATTTGTGAGCAGAAGAGGGTAGTTGTTGACTACCAGCATGAAGAAGGCCGGCAGTATTCAGTTCAGATTCCACACATAAGACCTCAGGAGTGGACAAGGATGTCAGACATATGTACCATCCTACAAAACTTTGGGGAGTCCACCAAGATAGTGAGCGGCGATCATGCCATAATCAGTGGCACCATCCAGCTTCTCTGTCTTCTGAAATGCTCACAATCAAAGAGATTGAATTGCAGGTTGATCACAATGAGATGGAGCAAGGAAGCATACAGGGTGACTACGCAAAGCCCAGCTTCAAGTCATTCCAACATGGATTGGTTGACAATGAGGAAGAGGAGGAGGAGGAAGAACAGGAGCTAATTTCATGCGCTATAGAAGGTACTACAAGCAAAACTGTCATACCGTCTGTTCAGTGTGGATGGCCTGAGGACAGGGAGGAGGAGGAGGAGAGCATGGTCAGTCATCCTCTTGGTAAGGACACAAAAGTCTTGCCTGTTAGCAGTCTGCCACTGCTTCCAACCTCAAAATTTCTCATGGCTCAGAGTGATATTACTACTGCCAGCAGCTCTACCACCACAGCTTGGAGGAGCCAGCACCATTGATTGGCATTAGAATTACTTCCTTCATTCTTCCTCTTCTCATGTCTTACCCTACAGTTAAATGAATTAAATGTCTTGATTTAGTGTAAGAAAGCTACATAAAAGCAAATTGCAGGATGTAATAACATGACCTAAAAATGCTGTAAAAACAGGTGAGCAAAAAGTAAAACGTGAGCCAGGTTTTCAAAATTTTTTATTTTTTCTTAAACTCTATTATTTTCCCAATAAAAAAATGTAACATAGAATGCTTTGTGAGTTGATAGCTATAGGTATGGAAAATAATTTGTAGCGATAAAAATCAGTATATTTGTGGAATGTATAAGTGAAACAATTACAGTAAGCATACTATAGCAGTTTATTTTATATTTTTTACATTTTTTATTTGAATTATCCTTTAACAAAATGTCTGTCAGCCTAAAAAACTAGGTAGGTACACACATGGAAATTAAAGTGTAGAAAAAGCCAGCAGTATTGTTGTGGGTTACATTTTTTAAATTTGACTAATAAAACTGGTGCAAACCTCAATCTTGTTTGTGCTTTGTAATTTCTATTCCTTTGCGTAAAATGCTGCATAAGCATAAAATATCAGTCAGTATGGTGGTGGGGTGTACAGTTGCTAATTTCACCCATTAAAACAGGTATTTAACCCCTTCTCTACCAATGAAATATCGATACGTCATCGGTGGTGTCCCTGTGTCCTGGCTGAGGCGCTGAGCCTGCATCTACCTCTGCATGTGACAGCTCATCTGGCTGGATTCACCTGTGGCTGTTAACAATTAAATGTTGCTGTAAATCTCTGGCAATCGAATTTAACACACACTGGGGGGAAGTGTGTTGCAAGACTCACCCACTGGCGCACCATAATGTGATCATGAGCACCAATTGTTTGTCATGACAGGTCTTGGCCTGCAGAAGACCCTCATGCCTGTCACCGTAAATCTGCTATGAACACTGCATTTATATGAGATATGCAAATTGCCTCTTCAGAAAAAAAGAGGACTTTTATTCTACAGCACCACCTATTGGTAGTAACGATCCTACAAGTCACAATCAACACTTTAACTAGTCTTGTAATATGACTTAGGATAACAGCCAAATCAGAATCTCAATTTGCAGACACAGTGTTTCGAGCTATTGGCTCTCATCAGTGCAAAGTAAGAGATCTGATTTGGCTAGATGAGAAGCTCTGGACTGAGGTCTAAGGGGTAAGGTTTCTCCTTGTGGAGAGTGACATACCAGCTCTGGCTTGTCAAGGTAAGGAGGCTTATTCGCTGTGCAATGCTCCTCTGGGAAATTTTATATGCAAATTGCCTCTTCAGAAAGAAAGAGGACTTTTACTCTATAGCACCACCTATTGGTAGTAGTGATCCTACAAGTCACAATCATCCCTTTAACAAGTCTTGTAATATAACTTAGGATAACAGCCAAATCAGAATCTCAATTTGCAGATAGATATGAGATAGTGATTTTTGCAACAGAGCTGAAGCCTTGCTATGTGTAGCAAAGATGATTAAATGATTGCAGCTTCATGTTTCCTAAGAGTATTATTGAAGCCAGTAAAAGTAAAAAAAAGTTTAAAAAATATTTAAAAAATAAGAAAACACAAGTTCAAATCACCCCCTTTGCCCCACTAAAAATAAAAAAAATAAAACATAAAAAGGTACATATTTGGTATTGCGCTCAGAAATGTCCAATCTATCAAGATATAAAGTGAATTAATCAGATCAGTAAATGATGCAATGAGAAACAAAATTGAAATGCTAGAATTATGTCCTTTTCACCTCCACAACATGCAATAACAGGCAATAAAAATATTGTGTCTATCCCAGCATATCTGTGTGATTTGTAGTGTTGAAAAGCGAGGGTCAATACTAGATATGAGCAAAACATTTCACATCATGCCTTTCGCATCATGCAACAATGCAGCCTGACATCTAGATGTAGTAGAGCTAGACCCATCATGGGACAAATGAATTATTATCTACTCTGTTGACCATTAAGGAATATTGTGGTTTATTATTTTAATTCTGTTACAGGAGACAATGGCTTCTGTTGACTGGGAGATGACAGAAGTATGGGTTAATTTAGATTCTTTAAAGTCTGAGTCTGTGTCACTCTTTCAATTAAAGGAATTTATTCTGGCTTTGTGTTTATTTACAGTATAACTCTAGGAATAGTAATGGATAGGTGGCTTATAGATGCCTCTCCATCACTAATCCATGGGCTTGATGTCACCGAACGACACAAAAGGGACATCAACCCCTCAAATATGAACCCCACTTGACACCGCCACAGGGCAAATGGGAAGAGCAGGGCAAAGCACCAGAATAGGTGCAACTAATAGATACGCCTTTTCTGGGGTGGCTGTATGCTGCTATTTTTAGCCTGAGGAGGCCAATACCCATGGCGTATTACAAGCCTGAGAATAGAAGCTCCCAGCTGTCTGCATTAGCTTGACTGGTTGTCAAAAATGGGGGGACCATATTCCATTTTCTTAATTTATTTACTTAAATAATTAAGAAATATGGCATGGGGACCCCTATGTTCTTGATAACAAGACTAACTAAACCTGAAAACTGAGGGTTGAAGCCCGCTGTCAGTTTTGCCTGGCTGGTTATCAAAAATACATGGAAATCCCACATCATTTTTTTATTATTTATTTATTTAAATCACAACTGACAGCTGGTGAATACTCCCATCATTCACTGCTTGCTCTCGCTGATAAGAGTTGTATACAACTCTCAACATTGTCTATTGCTAGCGCTGATCGCAGTGCGAGCAGGGTACTGTGATGTGATCTGTCAACACTTCAGCAACTAATGCCGGGGAACAGCATGAACAGTACCGCTGATTTCCAGGCACCAGTATTTGTCACATTGATGACACTTGGATGTCATATGTGTGTCATCAGTGTGCATGTGAGTGGGACATTTTGCGGCCCGTACTGCTACCAGAAACGCTGATGTCTGAAACAGCCCTTAGTGAACTCTATCATTTCTCGAACTTTGGCCGACTTTTGCCCATTTTTAGGAAAAATTCTTGAAAATCAGAGCAAGAATCCAAATGAGCTATGTTTGCACCAATTTCAGATTGGCAAATGTTTTCCAAACAATTTGCTCAACTCTTGTCAATAGCAAAAATACTATGTCTTTGCAAAAACTTGACCTATCGTATAATTGCTTATAATTGTACTTTAGTACACCATAGCATCATCTGTCTAAAAGATCTAAAAAAACTTAAGCAGCTACCAGTTTTAAAACTTTTGATCATAACTATGAATGCTATCATTTATGTAAAGCCAATTCTTGCTATCATCATGGAATAAGGGCTCTTTTTTCAATTAGATTGCACTGTGAAAACTCACCATGTGATAGCTATTAAAATTATTTTATTTTATTAATTGTAATTTACAGATAACAAAATCAGTCAAGCAGCCCCCTCCCCCACACAATGCTGTCCTTTGTCACAGTTGATATGTGACATCGTGACTGGCAGTTGGTCAGTGTAGTCAGTAACAGGACTTCAGAGTCTTGTGAATTCTACCAAGTAATTGTCGGTCAGGTGCTGTAGTGATCAAGTCACTACTGCCAACCATAACTATTGCTGAGCAGTGAGTTAGTGCTGAAGAGGCAGGGAGTAGGTAAGCTGATTTTCTCATTTTTTTTAACAGAACATGCCAGTAAGTGAAAAAAAGTGAAAAAATATTTAGCATTTACATTAACAATTTTATTAACTTTTCAATTTTCTTAAAGTTTTTAAAATTCTATTTACACTCTATGTTTAGTAGGTACCGTATTTTTTGGACTATAAGACGCCCCGGACCATAAGATGCACCCCAATTTTCAGTAGGAAAATAGGGAAAATAAAATAATGTGTCAAATGGGGGTCCGTCTTAGTCCGAATTCAGCTTACCTGGGAAGGGATCCGACACAGGTGGAGAAGTAGTCACAGGGGTTATTCAGTGGTCCAGGCTCGTGCGGTGGCGGCTCTGTGCTGGGGCAGGTTTGTTGTGCTGGGGCAGCTGCGCTGGGGTAGGGGCAGCTGTGCTGGGGCTGGGGCAGCAGTGCTGAGGCAGGGGCAGCTGTGCTGGGGAAGGGGCAGCTGTGCTGGAGCAGGGGCAGCAGTGCTGGGGCAGCTGTGCTGAGGCAGGGGCAGCTGTGCTGGGGCAGGGGCAGCTGTGCTGAGGCAGGGGCAGCTGTGCTGGGGCAAGGGCAGCTGTGCTGGGGCAGGGGCAGCTGTGCAGGGGCTGGGGCAGCAGTGCTGATGCAGGGGCAGCTGTGCTGGGGCAGGCGGGCTCTGCGGTGGTGGCAGCTGTGCTGGGGCAGGGGCAGCTGTGCTGGGGCAGGGGCAGCAGTGCTGGGGCAGGGGCAGCTGTGCTGGGGCAGCAGTGCTGAGGCAGGGGCAGCTGTGCTGGGGCAGGTGGGCTCTGCAGTGGTGGCAGCTGTGCTGAGGCAGGGGAAGCTGAGCTGGGGCAGGGGCAGCAGTGCTGGGGCAGCTGCGCTGGGGCAGGGGCAGCAGTGCTGGGGCTGGGGCAGGTGGGCTTTGCGGTGGTGGCAGCGGGCATCGCTCTGCGGTGCGGTGGTGGCAGCGGGCAGTGCTCAGGTGCAGGGGCCGCGGCTCCGCCGGCATTTCTTCGCAGCCCGGAGGCCCCCGCAGTTCCCTTGCAGGCCGCCGCCATGTTGCAGTGGCCTCTGGGAGCATGGACGCCAGAAAGATGGCCGCCGGTCCGGGGACGGCGCATGCGCGGGATCAGATCTCGTCCCGAGATCTCGGGGGACGAGATTCAAATCTCGGCAACGAGATCTCGTCCCCCGAGATCTCGGGACGAGATCTGAAGCTGCGCATGAGCCGTTCCCAGACCGGCGGCCATCTTCCCAGCGTCCATGCTCCCGGAGGCCACCGCAACATGGCGGCGGCCAGCAAGGGAACTGTGGGGGCCTCCAGGCTGTGAAGAAATGCCGGCAGAGCCGCCGCCCCTGCACCGGAGCACAGCCCGCTGCCACCACCGCACCGCAGAGCGCCACCCGCTGCCACCACCGCACCGCAGAGCCCCGCCCGCTGCCACCAGCCACCAGATTAGTACCATGTATTGCGACGATAAGACGCACCCCCCACTTTCCCCCAAAATTTTGGGGGAAAAAAGTGCGTCTTATGGTCGGAAAAATACGGTATATGAAATCTTGAAATTCTTGCATCTTTAGCTTAATGTAAAGCCATATCAATAGTTTTATAAAAATCCAAATAAAGTCATATGTTAAAGTTTGGGAACCCCTATTAATGTTAACCTTTTTACTTTATAACAATTTTGGTTTTTGCAACAGCTATTTCAGTTTCATAAATCTAATAACTGATGGACTCAGTTATATTTCTGGATTCAAATGAGGTTTATTGTACTAACAGAAAATGTGTAATCTGCATTTAAACAAAATTTGACCGGTGCAAAAGTATGGGCACCCTTATCATTTTCTTGATTTGAACACTCCTAACTACTGTGATGGTGTGATATGCTATATGGATATCATTTTGTGTATATTGCTATTTCACTGATTTGCATAGTGTTAATCTTGATGCCTTGTATGTCTGCAGCCTGACTTTTATCTATGACTCTTGATGACCCCCTGTAGTGTCATAATCCCCCAGGCACCTTTTGTCAAGTCTGGGCGGCCTGAAAACTGCCAAACCGGTTTGACTCTGCCTGGACATAATGAGGGGGCTGGGGAGGACAGGGGCTGGGCAAGTCAGTTGCTGTGTGCAGAGCATGGTGTGAAGACAGGACTTCGGAGAGAAAGAAGAATATATGGAACATGTTATCACCTTCAGCTGGATTTTGGACTCTCATCTCCCTGGACATGTTATACTGTTACTGAACTGCATTCAGATTCTGGACTATCTATCTTTTGTGGGGTGGACTGAATATGGACCTTTCATATTTTTGCCTAAATAAATGTCTTGGAATTGTTCACTCTCCTCTTGCTCTGTTGATTGTGTGATACCAGAGAAGGACCCCGTGACAACTGGTTGGCAGCGGTGGGATCAACAGAGCGTAACCCAATGAGAACCACCCACAGAGTGAGTACAGAAATTGGACTGTATCCAGTTTACAGGAGAGAGCCTGGGCCTGGACTACCAGGGACTGACTAAAGAGGCCTTAATTGACCTACTGGTGGGTGCTAGTCAGACCACCTACACCCATATGTCTGAAGGACGAGCACTGGAGTCAGGGATCCCCACCCCCAAAAGCCAGTGGGTGGTGTGGTACGAAGAAGAGATGGCGGTTCTGGGCCCCGGCATCTCTCAGGAGTACAAGGAGGAGGCTGCCCGCCAGGCACAGCGGAGACAAGAAGCAATGGAGCTTGAAAGAGGGAGTAATGTAATGTGGAGTGTAACCCCAACGATCCGGGAGCCTGTACGGATCACCCGGACAGAGTTTAAGCCATTTGATGAGGCTTCCGGAGATGTGGAGGGGTTCTTCAAGGACTTTGAGCAGCAGTGTGCTGTGATGGAGGTGCCCCACTCTAGCTGGATGCGTTTGTTAGTGGGGCTCCTGAACGGAAGCATGGCGGAGGCTTACCGAACCATTGACGCACGGCGGAATCGGGATTATAACATTGTAAAGCAGACTATCCTGGATTACCATGCTATCACCCCAGACTCATATAGGGCCAAGTTCCGGGACCTCCCATGCACCACAGGGGGATCGTTTAAGATGTATGCACATAAGATGTCCCAGGCATGTCGGAGATGGCTGGAAGCAGAAAACGCCTTTACTGTGGAAGATGTTATACAGGCGTTCCTTATAGAACAATTTCTTGCCAAGTGCCCCGCAGAGGTACAGGAATGGGTCCGGGAGCGCGCCGTGTACCGTGGATAAAGCTGCAGTCTTGGCCGATGAAGCCCTTACTATCCGACCGCAATGGAGGAGGCTTCTGGACAATGAACCCCGGCCTGCTCCCGCGCCCCGTCCCCCTCAGATTATATCTGCCCTTCCACCTAGTCGCAAGCCGCTGACTATCACGCCTCCCAATCCTGGGCCCCAACAGTTCCGACCATGACCTGGGGGTACCACAGAGAGGAGATGTTATGTGTGTGGGCAACCTTGACCTTTGCAGTTTGGATGTCCCTCAAGGATTCGGAGGGAGCCCCACGCAGCCCCACCTCGTCCAGTGCATCTGGTGCACTCCATCCCGCCTGAGGAAGAGCTACCACCATCCCCACCAGAGTGGACCACCGACCACGGCACCATAGATACTCCTCCTGGAGTGTACAGACTTCAGCCTCTGTCCTTTGGCTACCCAGAGCAACGGCAACGCCACCTGCAGGATGTCTTAATTGATGGATACAAATTGTCAGGATTTAGAGACACGGGGGCATTTCTGACTGTCTCTGACACCCGTGTGGTTCGACCCGAGGCAATTCACCAGGGTGCAGGAATTCCCATTGTCTTGGTGGGGGGTGTCCGCAAATATATACAGCGAGCTTTGGTGTGTTTGGATTATTGTTTTGGAGAAAAACTGTGGTGGATTGGAGTTATGGGAGGACTTCCTGCAGATATCCTCCTTGGGAACGACATTGGGGAGTTACAGTGTCATTTTGTGGGAGCAGTCACCCGACTACAGGCCCTTCAAGCACCACAACATCCGGACCCCACTGAGGAGCAATCTGTTTGGCCAGAAGGTCCGTGGGCCTCTCACTCTTCTGAAAGAGCAATTGGAGGGAGATATCGCAGACATTGGAATGCCCATCATTCTCTACGTTCTAGAGTTTAGAGTTCAGAGATCGTCTCGCCCAGCTAGTGGCTAATGATCAACAGCAAATGGCCCAGTCCAGTCAAGAAACCTGGTATGACCGTAACGCCAGGACCCGGGAATTTATGGAAGGACATCAAGTGCTTATAATTATTGCAACCCCTGCCACTGTACAAGGAACTATAAACGATTGAGCAATGTGGACTATAGTGAGCAGGCCAGAGGTCTGTGTATACCTCATAGCGTGCTCACTTATTATGAGGGGGGAGAGGTTGTGATGGTGTGATATGCTATATGGATATCATTTTGTGTATATTGCTATTTCACTGATTTGCATAGTGTTAATCTTGATGCCTTGTATGTCTGCAGCCTGACTTTTATCTATGACTCTTGATGACCCCCTGTAGTGTCATAATCCCCCAGGCACCTTTTGTCAAGTCTGGGCGGCCTGAAAACTGCCAAACCAGTTTGACTCTGCCTGGACATAATGAGGGGGCTGGAGAGGACAGGGGCTGGGCAAGTCAGTTGCTGTGTGCAGAGCATGGTGTGAAGACAGGACTTTGGAGAGAAAGAAGAATATATGGAACATGTTATCACCTTCAGCTGGATTTTGGACTCTCATCTCCCTGGACATGTTATACTGTTACTGAACTGCATTCAGATTCTGGACTATCTATCTTTTGTGGGGTGGACTGAATATGGACCTTTCATATTTTTGCCTAAATAAATGTCTTGGAATTGTTCACTCTCCTCTTGCTCTGTTGATTGTGTGATACCAGAGAAGGACCCCGTGACAACTACTTTTTACTGACTTCCTGAAGCACTAAATTGGTTTTGTAACCTCATTGAGCTTTGAACTTCATAGCCAGTGTAGCAAATCATGAGAAAAGGTATTTAAGGTGGCCACTTGCAAGTAACATAGTAACATAGTTACTAAGGTTGAAGGGAGACTTTAAGTCCATCTAGTTCAACCCATATCCTATCCTAACTTGCCCTAACATGTTGATCCAGAGGAAGGCAAAAAAAACCCATGTGGCAAACAGTAAGCTTCACATTGGGGAAAAAAATTCCTTCCCGACTCCACATACGGCAATCAGACTAGCTCCCTGGATCAACGCAATATTAAGGAAACTAGTGTATATACCCTGTAATATTATACTTTTCAAGAAAGGCATCCAGTCCCTTCTTAAATTTTAGTAGGGAATCACTCATTACAACATCATATTGTGACGGACTCAGCTCCTGCTGAGCCCATTTTTTGAGTGGACCCTCTGGGTCGTGGCACCCACTCACCGAGGGCGAGCTGACCTTGTGAGAATCCACCCCCTATACAGGGAGTGTCAGGGGCAAGACCAAGGGGGTGAGCCACCACGACTGCTGGCACCAGACGGCCGGCTCAGGGAACACTAGACGAGTGTCTGACGACAAGGACAAGCAGGAAGCAAGGCAAGACTAGACGTAGGTGCAAGGTATCTTCATTAGAATAACACAAGATCACATACAGAGAAAACAAGCAAAACGTGCAAGGTGCACGCGTGGGCACGCCAAGGTCCATAACATGGTACGTGCCAGACGGCACGCCTAGGCACAGGTAATGGCAAGATGGCATCGGACTCCGGACTGCTGGCAAACCGACAGGGTCCAGGGATCAGGCTGCGGACGTCAGCTCCGGACATCAGGCCGTAGTCATCTGGTTCCGGACCTCTGGCAACGGTCGGCAGGTTCCGGGCATCCGGCAGGCAAACCAGGGTTCAGGCAAGGAGGCACGACAGATATCCAAGCAGGGTGTGTGTTTAGGGAACACGCCAAGGTCCAAGGCTAGGTGCGTGTGTAGGGGACACGCCAGGGTCCAAGGCTAGGTGCGTGTGTAGGGGACACACCAGGGTTCAAGACTAGGTGCAAGGCAAGGTGCGTGTGTAGGGGACACGCCAGGGTTCAAAGCGAGGTGCGTGTGTAGGGGACACGCCAAGGTTCGCAAATGAGACAGGGTGCGTGTGTAGCCACGCCAAAGCATAGAATAAGACAGTGCGTGTAGAGACACGCCAAGGTACAAGGTATAAGACAGAGTGCGTGTAGAGACACGCCAAGGTTCAAGGTACAAGACAGAGTGCGTGTTGAGACACGCAAAGGCACAAGACAGGGTGCGTGTAGAGACACGCCAAGGTTCAAGGCAGGGTGCGTGCTAGAAGCGACGCCAGGGTTCAAGGCAGGGTGCGTGCTAGGAGCCACGCAGGGGGCACGCCACACTGGCCAGTGCACACGGCTGTACACAAACACGTGGCACTTACCACGGCACAGGAGACGGCCAAGGGGAACCCACGCCAGGGTTCAATGCAAGTACAAGGCAGAGAACAAGGCAAGGAACACAAGCAGAAACAGAGCCAGGTCAGAGCGAGGACAGAGTCTAGCAGCGGAGCGTAGGCAGAAGCCCAGAGCCGGGCCAAGGGAACACCTTGGGACTAGACAAAGAAACGAGCACTAAGGAGAGGAGAAATGGTGCGTGTGCCAGGGAGCACTACAGAGCACCATAGGAGAGAGCGAGGCAGAGCAAGCAAAGACTGAGACCATAGGGAGGAACACAAAGCAAGGAATAGCAAGGCAGAGAACACAGGGAGGACTACAAGTCAAAGCATAGCAAAAGCAAGACATGGCAAAACAGGCGAGGCAGAGAACAAAGGAAGGACTACAAGTCAAAGCATAGCTAAGGCGAGACATAGCAAAACAGACTAAGACAAAGAACAGCAGAAGGACTACAAGGCAAAGCAAGGCAAAGACAAACATGGCACGAGAGACAACACAAGACATGGCACAAGACAAGAGGCGGAATACGAGCAAGGAGCGTGTGCAGAGACGCACTACAGAGCAAAGTGCAAGGGCACAGAATAGAGGGAGCAACCCCACAGACCCAGAGCCTTGCAGGGAAGCAACACAATAATCAGGCCCTGAGCATAGGAAGAGGCGGCCTGATATAGGGCATAGCACCTCCTCCTCCAGGTCAGGACCAGGGGAGAACTTCCAGGATTCTAGACATGACGAGATGATAGCAGAACCAGACAGTGCAGGATCTTAGGAAACGTCACATGATCAGGGTTTCAGACATGACGAGATGATCACCGAACCAACCAGTGCAGGATCCTAGGAAGAACACATGATCCGGGATTCTAGACATGACGAGATGATTGCAGAACCAGACAGTGCAGGATCTTAAGAAACATCACATGATCAAGGACTCCAGACATGACGAGAAGATCACAGAAGGCAGAGCAGAAACGCAGGGATCCTGCAGCTCAGACATGAGGTGAGTCTGCACACAGCTCTAGCGAACATGCAGGACAGCAGACAAAACATGCGCATGCACATCGCTCCAGGAGTTCTTGAGACAAACAGACATGGCAGACATGGCGGACGTGACACATATGGCAGAGAGTTCCATAGTCTCACTGCTCTTACAGTAAAGAATCCGCGTCTGTGAGTATGCTTAAACCTTCTTTCCTCCAGACGTAGAGGATGCCCCCTTGTCCCCGTCACAGGTCTAAGAGTAAATAGATCATTAGAAAGGTCTTGGTATTGTCCCCGCATATATTTATACATTGTAATAAGATCACCTTACTATGTTACAGCGCACCTTGCACAAGGAGAAGCTGTATGGGAGAGTGATGCGAAAGAAGCCGTTTCTGCAAGCACGCCACAAACAGAGTCGCCTGAGGTATACAAAAGCACATTTGGACAAGCCTGTTACATTTTGGAAGAAGGTCCTGTGGACTGATGAAACAAAGATTGAGTTGTTTGGTCATACAAAAAGGCGTTATGCATGAAGGCTAAAAAACACAGCATTCCAAGAAAAACACTTGCTACCCACAGTAAAATTTGGTGGAGGTGGGGCTTTGTGGCCAATGCCGACACCGGGAATCTTGTTAAAGTTGAGGGTCGCATGGATTCAACTCAGTATCAGCAGATTCTTGACAATAATGTGCAAGAATCAGTGACAAAGTTGAAGTTACGCAGGGGATGGATATTTCAGCAAGACAATGATCCAAAACACCGCTCCAAATCTACTCAGGCATTCATGCAGAGGAACAATTACAATGTTCTGGAATGGCCATCCCAGTCCCCAGACCTGAATATCATTGAGAATCTGTGGGATGATTTGAAGCGGGATGTCCATGCTCGGCGACCATCAAACTTAACTGAACTGGAATTGTTTTGTAAACAGGAATGGTCACAAATACCTTCATCCAGGATCTAGGAACTCATTTATAGCTACAGGAAGCGACTAGAGGCTGTTATTTTTGCAAAAGGAGGATCTATAAAATATTGATGTCACTTTTATGTTGAGGTGCCCATACTTATGCACCTGTCAAATTTTGTTAAAATGCAGATTGCACATTTTCTGCTAGTACAATAAACCTCATTTGAATCCAGAAATATAACTGAGTCCATCAGTTATTAGATATATGAAACTGACATAGCTGTTGCAAAAACCAAAATTGTTAAAAAGAAAAAAGGTTAACATTAATAGGGGTGCCCAAACTTTAACATATGACTGTATCACTCTGTCAGCACAACCAAAATGCAACAATCCAATTTACAACTAGTGCTCTAACAAAACTAATTCGTTTCTGCAAGATTTCAACAAGAATAAATGAATTTGTCAAGGAGAACACAATTTAAAAAGCAAAATATTTTTTTGGAAGGCAAATGGAAATCATAAGGCAGGAGCAACAACAACAGAGAACAGAAAATTAGAACTTACGTATAAAGATAATGAAGCCTGCATTATTTCCATCGGCGCAGTTCCTGTCGATTCTACTGGATATGAACTCATTCCTTGCTCAATGCAGCATTTCGATTTTGAGAAATGTGCTTTGTTTTCCTCTCCAGCTATTGTCATCTTCTAGACAATGATTTATATAAAAATATTGTATAACACAAAAATTGATATAAAATAATTTACTAGATCACAGAACTACAGAACTTCATCTGAGTTTCAGCAACATAGTGAATTAAAAGGAAACAGTCAAAATATTAAAAATGAAATTTGCAGGACCAGTTTTAGAGAAAATGGAGCCCTGGGCAAAAGTTTGAATTGGGCCACAAATGTTCACATATTCCACATGACGCAAACATTTTTGCTGTATTTACAGCTGCAGAGTTCAGGCCATTAAACAAGCATGAACCATGGCATTGAAGTTGTTCAGCACTTGTTCCCGAGTTTCTTTACACCAGCTGAGGAAGAATGATGGGGACAGATAGTCCTCGATACAGTATAATGCAGATCCCACACAGTATAATGCACTCCCCATGATCCTTATAGAGTATAATGAAGTCCCCCTCAGGATATACCGCAGCCCCTTCATAGAGCATAATGCAGTGCCCTTCAGAGTATACTGCAGCCCCCTTAAGAGTATGCTGCAGCCCCCTTCAGAGTATACTGCAGCCCCTTTCAGAGTATACTGCAGCTACGCACACACGCACCCAGTATAATGCAGCCCCTTCCACACACAGTATAGTGCATCTCCCCACACACAGTATAATGCAGCCCCATCCACACAAATTACAGTTCAGCTCCACCCCCAAACACACAGTATATTTCAGCTCCCCCAAACACAAAGTATAGTGCAGCTCCCCAAAACACAGTATAATTCAGCCCCCCTCCACACACAGTATAATGCAGCCTCCTCCAAACACATTATAGTGTAGTTCCCCAACATACACTCAGTATAGTGCAGCTCCCCCAAACACAGTATAGTGCAGCTCCCCAACACACAGTATAATGCAGTTCCCCTTACACACAGTACAATGCAGCTTCCCAAGACACAGTATAGTGTAGCTCCCCAAAACACAGTATAGTGCAGCTTCCCCAACAAACAGTAAAGTGCAGCTCCCCCAACACACAGTATAGTGCAGACACACTTACACACAGTATAATGCAGGCCCCGCATTCTCACACACAAAAATGCATATATATACACACATAATACTCACTCCTCTTTATTCCCCGCGCTACTCCAGGCTCTGCTGCTCCAGTTTAATTGACTCCACTGCTGGCACAGCACGCCCGCTGAGTCACATGCAAAGGGGAGTGATGGAAGAGGGAAGGTCAGCTGATGCTCTCTCCTCCACCACTGCTTTCAACTGTATTGGCATCTATGATGCTGATAAGTTGAATCAGCGATGGGCGGCGGTGCCAGGCCCCTCAGTGGCCGTGCGGTTTGCCGCTATTAGCGGTATGCCACTGGTTCAGCTGGGGGCCCCTGGAGGAATGGGAGCTCTGGGCAGCTGCCTGGTTTGCCTGCCCCTAACGCCGGTCCTGGCAATTTATCAACATTTATTTGGTGATAGATGATCTCCATAATTCATAAAAAAAAAGATTAAAAGAGTTTTCCTGAGTTTTTCTGTTCTTAAATAATCAAAATACATTTTCTTAAAAAAATAAATGTACAGTGTCTTGAAATAGTATTCATACCCTGTGAACTTTTCCACATTGTTTGATGTTACACCTGCAAACCTAAATATATTTCATTCAGATTTTATGGATAAATCAACATTAGTGATGAACAAGCATGCTCGCAATTACTTGACACTCGATCAATCATTGGGGTGCTTCGGTATGCTCTTTACTAAATCGAGTTTTGCAAGTGCTCGAACACTTGATAGACAGCCAATAAACATGCAATGATTGTCTGCCATACAATGTAATGCTATGGCCATTTTGGCTACTGGTACTATTGTGATTGACCAGCCTCATTGCATCGTTGTGTCTTGAGACCGAGTGACGCGATTCTCGGCACACTCTCCTCTGGAAGAAGTTAAAGTGGTTGCCCCATGAACGAAAGTTTATTTTAATCTATAGATTTTGGAATTATAATAAGTTCCACAATTGGATGTGTTTAACCACTTAGTGACAGACTCAATTTGTGACAAGCCGATTTTTACAATTCTGACTGCTGTCATTTTATGAGGTTACAGATCTGGAACGCTTCAACGTATTCCACTGATTCTGAGATTGTTTTTTCATGACATACTGCACATCATGTTAGTGGTGAAATTTCTTTGATATAATTTGTGTTTATAAAAAAAAATAGTAATTTAGCAAAAAATGTGAAAATTTTGCAATTTTCAAACTTTTAATTTTTGTACCCTTAAATCAGAGTGGTGTCACACAAAATAGTTAATAAATGACTTTTCCCACATGTCTACTTTACAGCAGCACAATTTCGGAAACATAATTTTTTTATTAGGATGTTATAAGCGTTAAAAGTTGACTAGCAATTTCTAATTTTTCCAACAAAATTTACAAAACCATTTTTTTAGGGACCACCTCACATTTGAAGTGAGTTTGGGGGGGTCAATATTTTACATTTTTCACAAAAAATTTACTTTAGAAATTTTTTTTTATTTTCAAAAGAGTATCAGGAGAAAATGGACCACAAAATTTGTTGTGCAATTTCTCCTGAGTAAGACAATACCTCATATGTGGGGAAAAGCCATTGCTTGGGTGCATGGCAGGTCTCAGAAGGGAGGGAGCACTGTTTGACTTTTTGAGCGCAAAATTAGCTGGAATTAATGGAGGTGCCATGTCACGTTTGGAGACCCCCTGATATACCTAAACAGTGGAAACCCCCCAATTTTAACTCCAACCCTAACCCCAACACACACCTAATCCTAATCCCAACCCTAACCATAACCCTAACCCCAACACACCACTCACCCTAATCCCAACCTGAACCACAACCCTAACACCTACACCCCCTAACCCTAATCGCAACCCTAACCATAACCCTAATGACAAACCTAACCCTAACACACCCCTAACCCTAATCCCAACTCTAACCGTAATCCCAACCGTAGCCCAACTCTAACCCTAGTCGCAAACCTAACCCTAGCGCTGACCCTAACCCTAATTTTAGCCAAAACCCTAACTCTAACTTTACCCCCAACCCTAACCCTAACTTTAACCACAACCCTAACCCTAACTTTAGCCACAACCCTAACCCTAACTTTAGCCCATCTCAATTTAGCCTAACTCAAATCCTAATGGGAAAATGGAATTAAATACTTTTTTTATTTTATTATTTTTGACTAAATAAGGGAGTGATAAAGGGGTTTAGATTTAATTTTTTTTTTTATTTTTATCACTGTGATAGGTTCTATTAAAGTGATCAAAATGAACCAATAGGAAAAATTTCCTATTGTTGCCAGATGCCGGCCGGAAGATCTCGGCGGGCGCACTGCGCATGAGCCCTCCATTTTCTCCTTGAAGAAAGCACTGGCAGCCCAGAGGAATTCACGGGGGGTTGCAGGGACAACGGAGGTACCAGTGGGGGGATCATGGGACCCTATTTCTCTCTCCTCTGATGTGCGGTCACATCAGAGGAGAGAAATTAAATGGAAAATCTGACTTTTTTTGCCGTCACCATTATACCATTAATAATGGTGATCACAACACCGGGGTCGGTAAAAACCGACTTGAATCATGATCTCAGAGGTCTCGGCTAATCCCCGGTGACATTCTGACTCTGGGGAGTGCTATACCCTTATTCCTCAGCACTGTTAAAAAGCAGCATTGTGGTTTGAGTGCCCTTAACTGCCGCCATTAAAAGGTGTATTGGCAGTCATTAAGGAGTTAAATAAAATGTTCATGTGCTGTGATAATCTTATAAATGTGCCCTTGCTGTGTACTGTGAAATAGCTGTGTATGCTAACATCTACATGGCGGTTTTTGAGGACAAGCATGTGCACAATTCCATCTTCTGGGGCCATGTCCGAGCCTGGTGTAAAGAACAAAAGAAAAAAGAAACATACCTACAAAATTGGAAACACCAGAGATTCAGTAAAAAAGGAAGATAATTTAAAAAAACACAGCACAGACTCAATAAAAACAATTAAAAACAATGAATGAAAATGTGTCTACTTATGTCTATAATATGGCAATAACTAACCCGCACTAAATCCCAAACAGCAATGTACAAATCAACATGTGGCTCTGAGCAAAAGGCAAATACATGTCATATAAAAATAAGACACAATTTGCTTGGATACCAATGGGACCAATCATTTAAACACAAATAAGCAAGGCTACATATACCTATTCACAGCACCCTATAGATGACTAAACGCAAAAAAACAATGACCTATAAGATCAAGGAGCAAGATGATGTTCCAAAGTGCACAAACTATAAGCCAAATGGGCTGGTCCATTATGTGACCACAGAGGCAATAAGTTCTATATACGAAGAGTATTAAATGAAAGTCAAACCAATTCTTCCATGGCTCCTCTCATGATTCTTCCATTCTTTTACCAATGGGTCTAAGTTTAAGGTTGCTCTTCTTTGATACATCACAAGAATTGGTTTGACTTTCATTCAATATTCTTTGTATATAAAACTTATTGCCTTTGTTGTGATTGGCTGGCCACACAGCGTCCTCAGGTCTATATCAGACCTGGCGCAGCCCTGCTCGGTGAAGTCGCCTCCAGAATCAAACAGTGTAGGGAGAGCTGATGCTCAGATAGGGAGAGATTTGTGCTTTTATTAGTTAGTGTAAGTATACAATCGTTCAGTCCACATATCCAGCTAAACCAACAGTCCTTCTAAGCACTAAGTATGGGGTATATAGATTGCAGTGCTAAGTAGGCAGGGAGTGTATGTGCCTATATACATATCAATGCAAGGCATGCAGACACTGTATGTGGTTTTATATATATATATATATATATACAGTATATATATATATATATATATATATATATATATATATATACTAGCTGTTTCCAGCCAGCTAACACTCGGCACGCTCATTGCTATCTAATTAACGCTGCTGGTGATTAAACTAAAGTAAATAATGACAACATTCAATAGCGCTTACGCAGGTGGTAAATTAAATTAAAATGAAGATAATAACAATAATAATCATTAAAAATCTGAATAATACTAATGATGCATTTTATTCACAGTGTAAAATCAAAAACAAACTGTATTCAGTAAGATGTGCATTTTTTATTCATTCCAGCATCTAAACAAATTTCATAACGAAACATAAATTAAGTTAAAATTTCTCTGTAAACACAATTAAATGTATAGTTATTTTCGTCACTTTCAAAGATCTTTCCTTGACTTCTACCAGGTACAATTTGAACTGAAAGACCTTTACAACTTGTTACTCTAGAGAATGCAGTATATAATTGACCATGTGTGAATACAGGATCAGGTAGGAGAATGCCTATCTTATCGAATGTTTGTCCTTGCGATTTTGTAATTGTCATGGAATAAGCCAGACAAAGTGGGAATTGTATTGTTTTCTTGTTAACTTAAACGGGATATCGCAATTTTCGCTAGTGTCCAATGGTATTCTTGGAATGAGAAGCTTTTGACCACGATGCTCCCCAGAAAAAATACTGCAGTCGATGAGATTTGTGCCAAGAGTTTCTACTATTAATCGAGTACCACTGCACAGTCCTTTCTTTGGATTTAGATTGCGGAGTAGCATGACACAGCAGCCTTTCTTAAGGTTCAGCATATGAGGAGGGAGGCCCATAGGAGTTAGGGAATGTACAAATTCGATGAGGTACTGAGCTCTTTCTTCTTCTGTCTCACAGGATGAAATATTGTTGGCACTGAAGTACGATTTAGTCTGACCTCTAAGCATGTTCAACACTTGTTCATTGACTGTCAGCGTGTCACAGTTTTTAGGGCATAGTACTGCTCTGGAAGCAAGATCAGCAGGAGTGAGAGAGTTCAGGTCATTCCCAAATATGCTCGTCACGACCTCATGAGTCAGAATGTCTTTGCTCAGCTTCACAAAATCCACCAGATTCCCATCTTCAACTCCTGATCCAACAGTTAGCAGCCACTCACAAAATTCAACCTCATCAGGATTGATTCTCTTGTTCCTGATTAATTTCAGTTCCTTGAAGGATTTCCAGACTGGACTGCTTTTGACACATGCCTCTACAATACTAAAGCGATTTCCATGAAGTACAACTGGAGCTTGCTGACAAAAATCTCCTCCAACATCAATCGGGATCCCACCAAAAGGTTCTTCATTGTGAAGGAGAATACGTAAGCTTCTATCAACGGCATTGAAAAGATGAACGTGAGACATTGAAATTTCATCCCATATAATAAGTTTAGTATCCTGAAGCTCTCAGCAGACTGAGGTTCCTTCTTTAATACTTGATACAGTTGTCTCATTCAAATGAATTGAAATTCCAAATCCGGAGTGGGCTGTTTTACCGCCTGTGTAAAACAAAAAAAAATCATCAATACAGACATCTTAAATTTACATTTTTCAGTATTCTGTAATCGTAATTAAAATTACCTTTTAGTAATGTAGCTGCCAAACCAGTAGGAGCAACTGTTTTTACAATGCCACCATTCCCAAGTATAGTAGATGTCAAAGCCTTGTACACGAAAGTCTTTCCACAACCTCCTGCACCAGATAAAAAAAGCATTTTTGTGATGTGGTTGGATTATTAACTGCATTCATGATTGATTCAAAGGTCCGTCGTTGTGCTAGGTTCATCAGAAACTGCAGTCGTTCAGATTCTTTTTTCTCCCTTTCCACATCAACAATGTCACATATGTTATACGCATCTGATGGGGAAGGTAGTCCACAACTTTTGCAATCTTTAGCAAACTGTCGTAAGTGGTCTTGGATATCGGCAAGTGTTTGCTGCTCGGCCATGTATTCGTTATGAGTCAGGAGGAAGTCTTCCATCATGTTATTTTTATATTTGTTGTATAAATCAAGTCCACTTGTGATGTTGGCGTGGTTCAGGATTGCAGCAATTAGATGTCGAAGCTCACCGGGCATTCTAAATAAAGATCCTTCTTCCATTGTTTTGTCCCACTCTGAATCGTCATGCAATAATCCCGTGGCCTTTGCTGCCAGAGTATAAGTTTCATATGTGTGTCCTTCCACTGTTCTCAGATCTTCAAATGATGTAGCACCTGTAAACAACATAAAGAAAATAATTAAAAATTATAAAAAAGTCAGGATGATCTAATAACGCACAATTAGATGAATATGACTTACCCTTGATATGCATAAGGAGTAGGCGCAGGGAAAATCTTTCCATATCTTGTGGAGAGACAGAGTACATTCTTGGAAGGATCTTGTCAGCACCTCTTTTTCTTGTCTTCCAAAAGTTATTTGTCCAGACATAATGGTAGGGTATTTCACAATATAAATACTGATGTGCTGATGGATCAGTTTGTTTTAGAATGAACCATTTCGTAAGTTTTGTTCCATCACGCTGAGCTTTTTCCACAGAAAGCTGCTCCATTCCATCCTCAAAGTAAACTGATTGTTGGAAAGGTAGGTGTACCGGAAGTCTTTCTACAGCATGGGAACGTGCAGACATCTCAAATTTTCGCAGCCGCCACATTGCTTCAGGCGATGCCAAACATCGTGTGTCGATGTAAGTCTTAATCTCGTCCCAGTGGTAGGTGCCGATGTTGCTGACTTTGTTCACTTGAACAATGGCTGCATCATGTCCTTTGTGCACTTACTTGAAAATATATTTGGCGGTCTGGATGGAAGAGCAGATTTCCACATTTATGTGTGCGCTGTATTTCTGAGTGAGGTAGGGGTTGTATGGTACAACCCAGCGGCTGTCAACTTCCACATCCCTAATCTTGAGCTTAATGCCGTCTTTTTGTCTGCGGTATACTGGATAACCATCCACATTAATATTTGTTTCTTCGCTGAAGTCTTTGGGAAACTTTTTGGAACATGTCTGGATTCCTTTCACATCTTCCATACACGGTGAATTTCCATTGTGTTCTCCACAGGGCCTTTGAATCATGCAGCTGGTGACAACATCGTAAAGCTCCTTGTTAATATCCGGGTCAGGAATTTCTGCACAAACAGCATTATCACAATCGATAGCTTCTCGAAACTTGTCTTCGTCGTCCAGAATTAAGAGCATATGGCAATGAGGAAGACCTGAAACAATAAAAGGAAGCATTAAATGTGCATTATTAATCATTCCATTCTTAACATTACTGTTACGAACATTCAGATGAATGTACGTAATACCTCTTTTTTGAAATTCAATGACGTAGGTGTATGCCTTTACTTGTCCCATCACTCCACCTTTTCTTGCAGTCAAGTCGTTTAGTAACTCTTGTAGCTTTAAGTGGAATATGGTAGATACCAAATCTGGGCGGTCTATTGCTGTTTCATGTTGTAAAAGGCAGGACTGAAGTTCTTCCCACTTTGGGTTGCAAGTGAACATAATAAATAAATCCGGCTTTCCAAATTTTGCTACCAAAGTCATCGCATCTTGGTAATTCTGTGTCATGGCACATTTTCCACCGGTAAAAGAAGAGGGAAGTATGACGATGCGACCCGGTCTCAGATCTTGTTGTTCAGCCCTACTGTTGATATAATCTATAAGCCCGACATATAATTCTACTCTGAGTCTCTTTTGGTTTTGTCTGTTCCAGTCCAGTCGCGGCACTTCAACCTTTAGGTAGGCATCAATTATGTAATGTTGTGTCAGCTTGCCAGAATGTAACAGCGGGTTGAAGGATTGTCGATCCTGAAGGCGGTACGCATAGAATTCCCTCATCGACACATTTCTTTTTTTTTTTTCTTGTTCCCCTGCATCGTGACTGATATCTTCCTGTTCTTCATCGTCACCTTCCTCCATTTCATGACTTTTCCTTTTTGCAGTTCTCCCTTGCTTCCGTATTCCAGGTTGCCATCCGTGTTCACTATACGGAAAGAGGAGTGGATACACCATTGGATCACAATTTGGGCTATGGTAAACAATATTCTGTAGTCCTCGCTGCCCAATGGGATGAACGGCAATGTCTCTTTTGATCAGCGGCTCTCCATCATCAGAGGCAAACACAACTGCAACTTCATTGGCTGTCGGCAAGTTGTATCGGTGAGGGTCGTGTTGTCTATCCTTGGTTATCCACATTTTGATTTTATGCTGGTTGTAGCCACGCTGATCAATCAAAGCCTTCATCATCTTGAAAGCCTGAGCAAATGGGTTGATATCTCTAAGTAAACAGTCAATAGTATTCATTATGTCCCTCTTGCATCCTTCATTTTGCTCGTTATTTAATTGTTGAATGTTTGCATACTCAGGATCCAATATGTAGAGTTGTGAATATGAAGGAGTATCAGATCTAAAGAAAGCACAAATATACACTCACTGGCCACTTTATTAGGTACACCATGCTAGTAACGGGTTGGACCCCCTTTTGCCTTCAGAACTGCCTCAATTCTTCATGGCAGAGATTCAACAAGGTGCTGGAAGCATTCCTCAGAGATTTTGGACCATATTGACATGATGGCATCACACAGTTGGCGCAGATTTGTCGGCTGCACATCCCTGATGCGAATCTCCCGTTCCACCACATCCCAAAGATGCTCTATTGGATTGAGATCTGGTGACTGAGGAGGCCATTTGAGTACAGTGAACTCATTGTCATGTTCAAGAAACCAATCTGAGATGATTCGAGCTTTATGACATGGCGCATTATCCTGCTGAAAGTAGCCATCAGATGCCTGTTCTTAGCTGAGAGGAGTGGTACCCAGTGTGGTCTTCTGCTGCTGTAGCCCATCTGCCTCAAAGTTCGATGCACTGTGCGTTCAGAGATGCTCTTCTGCCTACCTTGGTTGTAACGGGTGGCAATTTGAGTCACTGTTGCCTTTCTATCAGCTCGAACCAGTATGCCCATTCTCCTCTGACCTCTGGCATCAACAAGGCATTTCCGGCCACAGAACTGCCGCTCACTGGATTTTTTTTCTTTTTCGGACCATTCTCTGTAAACCCTAGAGATGGTTGTGCGTGAAAATCCCAGTAGATCAGCAGTTTCTGAAATACTCAGACCAGCCCTTCTGGCACCAACAATCTTGCCACGTTCAAAGGCACTCAAATCACCTTTCTTCCCCATACTGATGCTCGGTTTGAACTGCAGGAGATTGTCTTGACCATGTCTACATGCCTAAATGCACTGAGTTGCCGCCATGTGATTGGCTGATTAGAAATTAAGTCTTAACACACAGTTGGACAGGTGTACCTAATAAAGTGGCCAGTGAGTGTATTTTTAATTATTAAAAAAGAGTAGGAATGAATTAAAAACGTACATTTAATTGTATTCAGGTCTTATACTTTAGAGAAGTTGATATACAGTGGTACACTTGTCCATGAATGACTAAAACGGGTGGGCCACCGGAAAATTTCATTGACTGAAATCCAAAGGATGCAAAGGCAAAAGCACTGTTGTACTTCTTTCTAAAAAATTTTGCCACGTTCGTATCGTCAGTTAACCATGCTTGAAACTGCTGAGGATATTCATTTACTTCACGTATGTGTATAGTACCATTTCCACAGCACGACGCAAACTTTGCACTGTGTAATTTTTCTTTCCAAAAGTGAGATGCACCGCAATCACTACACGTAACGTTATGCTTTCCCACGTGGTGTTCACTGGGTATATTCTCTGGATTTCTTGCTGCATACCTCGAAGGTGTTGGCAGTTTACGTCGACGGGCATTGTTGTTTTCAACTTCTGCAGGTGTCAAATTCCTTCTTCGTTGACACTGGTTATATATATCAGCTTCCCTTCTTTCTGTCACTCGGTTGATATAAACCTTGTGATATCTCTCTCTGTACTTATCAATCTGCTCAGGTGTTCGTTGTTGATAACCAATCCTATGATTTTTTCGATATTGTTGTTGTTGTTCAGCTACTGCATTGTTTTCCGGATTTTCCTGTGGCCTGTGAGATGGACATGGTGACTCTTCTTGGCTCATTTTGTTTGGGAGAATGCGGATGCAATTAAATGTACGTTTACCTTGGCTGAAGTGGTTGAATTACATAGAAAGGAAGTGTTGCTTGTGGTATTGTGGGGGGACGGAGCCTCGTGTGGTAATGTGGGGGAACGGAGCCTCGTGTGGTAATGTGTGGGGACAGAGCCTCGTGTGGGAATGTGTGAGGATGCAGCCTCGTGTGGTAATGTGTGAGGACAGAGCCTCGTGTGGCAATGTGTGGGGACGCAGCCTCGTGTGGTAATGTGTGAGGACGGAGCCTCGTGTGGTAATGTGTGAGGACGGAGCCTCGTGTGGTAATGTGTGGGGACGGAGCCTCGTGTGGTAATGTGTGGGGACGGAGCCTCGTGTGTTAATTTGGGGGAACGGAGCCTCATGTGGTAATGTGTGGGGATGGAGACTCGTATGGTAATGTTTGGGGACGGAGCCTCGTGTGGTCGTGTGTGCGGACAGAGCCTCATGTGGTAATGTGTGGGGACGCAGCCTCGTGTGGTAATGTGTGAGGACGGAGCTTCATGTGGTAATGTGTGGGGATGGAGCCTCGTGTGATAATGTGTGGGGACAGAGCCTCGTGTGGTAATGTGTGGGGACGCAGCCTCGTGTGGTAATGTGTGAGGATGGAGCCTCGTGTGGTAATGTGTGGGGACGGAGCCTCGTGTGATAATGTGTGGGGACGGAGCCTCGTGTGGTAATGTGTCGAGACGGAGCCTCGTGTGGTAATGTGTGGGGACAGAGCCTCGTGTGGTAATGTGTGGGAACGGAGCCTCGTGTGGTAATGTGTGGGGACAGAGCCTCGTGTGGTAATGTGTGGGGACGCAGCCTCGTGTGGTAATGTGTGAGGACAGAGCTTCGTGTGGTAATGTGTGGGGATGGAGCCTCGTGTGATAATGTGTGGGGACAGAGCCTCGTGTGGTAATGTGTGGGGACGCAGCCTCGTGTGGTAATGTGTGAGGACGGAGCCTCGTGTGGTAATGTGTGGGGACGGAGCCTCGTGTGATAATGTGTGGGGACGGATCCTCGTGTGGTAATGTGACGGGACGGAGCCTCATGTGGTAATGTGTGGGGACGGAGCCTCGTGTGGTAATGTGGGGGGACGGAGCCTCGAGTTGTAATGTGCGGGGACGGAGCCTCGTGTGGTAATGTGTGGGGACGGAGCCTCGTGTGGTGATGTGGGGGAACGGAGCCTCGTGTGGTAATGTGTTTGGGGACAGAGCCTCGTGTGGTAATGTGTGTGGACGGAGCCTCATGTGGTAATGTGGGGGAACGGAACCTCGTGTTGTAATGTGTGGGGACGGAGCCTTGTGTGGTAATGTGGGGGAAGGAGCCTTGTGTGGTAATGTGGGGGGCGGGATTATGTGTGGTAATGTGGGGGGGTGGGATTATGTGTGGTAATGTGGGGGGCGGGATTATGTGCGGTAATGTGGTGGGGGGCGGGATTATGTGCGGTAATGTGGTGGGGGCGAGATTATGTGCGATAATGTGGTTGGGGATTATGTGTGGTGATGTGGTGGGGGTGGGATTATGTGCGGTAGTGTGGTAGGGGGGCAGGATTATGTGCGGTAGTGTGGTGGGGGGCGGGATTATGTGTGGTGATGTGGTGGGGGGCGGAATTATGTGTGGTGATGTGGTGGGGGTGGGATTATGTGTGGTGATGTGGTGGGGGGGCGGGATTATGTGTGGTAATGTGGAGGGGGGCGGGATTATGTGTGGTGATGTGGTGGGGGGCGGGATTATGTGTGGTGATGTGGTGGGGGGCGGGATTATGTGTTGTGATGTGGTGGGGGGTGGGATTATGTGTGGTCATGTGGTGGGGGGCGGGATTATGTGTGGTGATGTGGTGGGGGGTGGGATCATGTGTGGTGATGTGGTGGGGAGGCGGGATTATGTGTGGTGATGTGGTGGGGGGGTGGAATTATGTGTTGTGATGTGGTGGGGGGTGGGATTATGTGTGGTGATGTAGTGGGGGGAGGGATTATGTGTGGCGATGTGGAGGGGGCGGGATTATGTGTGGTAATGTGGTGGGGGGATTATGTGTGGTGATGTGGTGGAGGTGGGATTATGTGTGGTGATGTGGTGAGAGGTGGGATTATGTGTGGTGATGTGGTGGGGGGCGGGATTATGTGTGGTGATGTGGTGGGGGGTGGGATTATGTGTGGTGATGTGGTGGGTTGGCAGGATTATGTGTGGTGATGTGGTGGGGGGGCGGGATTATGTGTGGTGATGTGGTGGGGGGTTTGATTATGTGTGGTGGGGGGCGGGATTGTGTGTGGTAATGTGGTGGGGGGGCGGGATTGTGTATGGTAATGTGGTGGGGGCAGGATTGTGTGTGGTAATGGGGTGGGGGGCGGGATTATGTGTGGTGATATGTGGGGGGCGGAGCTACTGTGCAGGGGGCGGGATTAGCGAGTAATCACGATGCCTCTTATATATATAGATATATATAAAAAAACAATTTTGGCACATAAAAAGAGTAGTAGTCTGGGTGATAGATTGATTAAAGCAGACATTGGGTCCTTTAAGCAAACTAAGCAGCTGACCTTAACAAATACTCAGCGGAAGGGTTGTTTCCCCTGCTTATCATGTGTGAACTGCTCATTAATGCTTAAAGGCTCTACATTTCAAAAGCCTCGTACTGGACAAATATTAAACATCAGATATTTTTTAACGCGTAATACCGATTATGTAATATACATGTTACAATGTCCATGTCCACTTTATTATATTGGAGAAACAATATGTGATTTAAAAACATGGATGAATCAGCATAGATGTGATATACGGAAAAAACGTAAAGATCTACCTGTCCCTAAGCACTTTAATGAACAAGGACATACAGAGAAAGATTTGAGATTTAGAATTATAGATTATGTACCGGTACATAGACGAGGAGGGAACCGTACGGAAGTTTTAAAAAAATTAGAAATGAGATGAATATATGAGCTGGGGACATTAAAACCAGCAGGATTAAATGTTGATTTTAGGGTACATATATTTTGAGAAACTCCGTTTGACTATAACCTTCCATGTAGCCTGACTTCTGTGTCTTGTATGTGTTACTGATATTTTTATATATATGGATATGATTATAACTATATCCTTTTTATTTTCTCTCCAGATATATGATGCTGTGACGAGAGTGACTACAAGATTATGAAGGGTATTTAATAAGAGGCATTAAGATAAGATGTATAATTTTCATTTTTCTATAGAATGAGTTTTTATGGTGATTTCACTGCAGTATACATTAGCCTGGTATGTGTGTATTAGAGTGAATGGGAACTGCATAAAGAGTGACCTCTGGTGGTGAGGGGTATTCAGGATTGGTTAATGCTGTAAAGAGAGACTGTGTGATGTTGTCATCTCTTGTTAAAATAGCAACACAGCCACATTGCCACCTGATGGGTGCCTCTAAGGTTTGTGACCATTCCAGGTATAAAAACCGCAACCCCAGGCACCAATATATGCATTTTACATAGTAACATAGTAATTAAGGTTGAAGGGAGACTTTAAGTCCATCTAGTTCAACCCATATCCTATCCTAACTTGCCCTAACATGTTGATCCAGAGGAAGGCAAAAAAAAACCCATGTGGCAACAGTAAGCTTCACATTGGGGAAAAAAATTCCTTCCCGACTCCACATACGGCAATCAGACTAGCTCCCTGGATCAACGTAATATTAATGAGACTAGTGTATATACCCTGTAATATTATACTTTTCAAGAAAGGCATCCAGTCCCTTCTTAAATTTTAGTAGTGAATCACTCATTACAACATCATATGGCAGAGAGTTCCATAGTCTCACTGCTCTTACAGTAAAGAATCCGCGTCTGTGAGTATGCTTAAACCTTCTTTCCTCCAGACGTAGAGGATGCCCCCTTGTCCCCGTCACAGGTCTAAGAGTAAAAAGATCATTAGAAAGGTCTTTGTATTGTCCCCACATATATTTATACATTGTAATAAGATCACCCCTAAGCCTTCGATTCTCCAAACTAAATAACCCCAAGTGTAATAACCTGTCTTGGTATTGCAGACCCCCTAGTTCCCTAATAACCTTGGTCGCTCTTCTCTGCACCCGCTCCAGTTCAGCTATGTCTTTTTTATACACCGGAGACCAGAACTGTACACAGTATTCTAAGTGTGGTCGCACTAGTGACTTATATAGAGGTAAAATTATGTTCTCCTCATGAGCATCTATGCCTCTTTTAATGCATCCCATTATTTTATTTGCCTTTTCAGCAGCTGCTTGACTCTGGCCACTAAATGTGAGTTTGTCATCCACCCATACACCCAGGTCTTTTTCAGTGACTGTTTTGCCCAGTGTTTTACAATTGAGCACATAATTATACAACTTGTTCGTTCTACCCAAGTGCATGACCTTACATTTATCCCCATTAAAGCTCATTTGCCATTTATCAGCCCAAGCTTCTAGTTTACATAAATCCTCCTGTAATATAAAATTGTCCTCCTCTGTATTAATTACCCTGCAGAGTTTAGTGTCATCCGCAAATATTGAAATTCTACTCTCTATGCCCCCTACAAGGTCATTAATAAATATGTTAAAAAGAAGCGGGCCCAAAATTGACCCCTGTGGTACCCCACTGCTAACCGTGACCCAGTCCGAGTGTGCTCCATTAATAACCACCCTTTGTTTCCTATCCCTGAGCCAGCTCTTAACCCACCTACACATATTTTCCCCTATCCCCATTGTTCTCATTTTATGTATCAACCTTTTGTGTGGCACCGTATCAAAAGCTTTTGAAAAGTCCATGTACACCACGTCCACTGCATTCCCTTGGTCCAGTCCGGAACTTACCTCTTCATAAAAGCTTATCAGATTAGTCTGACAGGAACGGTCTCTTGTAAACCCATGTTGATATTGGGTCATAAGGTTATTCTTCTCCAGATACTCCAGTATAGTATCTCTTAGAAAACCCTCCAGGATTTTACCCACAGTTGAGGTTAAACTTACTGGCCTATAATTTTAGCATAAGGGCTTTAATGCCCTGAAGCAAAATGGCAGTTCTGAACAGTATGTCTAGTGAGCATGCTCAGGCACCCTGCAATGATCGGCCATGCAGTGATGAGTCACTTGTTGGAGTTGGGCGGTAATGAACAACACTGACCACAGCTAGTAGCCAGCATTGACAGAGAGCTGCAAAGATATAAGTAAAGTATACTAACTTTTTTAATTATATAAGCCTTAGTACCCTCATAGGTTGTGTCATGATCAGTTTTATAGGCAAGTTGAGTCTTTTTAAAGCACTGTACAGTCATATGTTAAAGTTTGGGCACCCCTATTAATGTTAACCTTTTTTCTTTATAACAGTTTTGGTTTTTGCAACAGCTATTTCAGTTTCATATATCTAATAACTGATGGACTCAGTTATATTTCTGGATTCAAATGAGGTTTATTGTACTAACACAAATGTGCAATCTGCATTTAAACAAAATTTGACCGGTGCAAAAGTATGGGCACCTCAACATAAAAGTGACATTAATATTTTGCAGATCCTCCTTTTGCAAAAATAACAGCCTCTAGTCGCTTCCTGTAGCTATTAATGAGTTCCTGGATCCTGGATGAAGGAATTTGTGGCCAGTCCTGTTTACAAAACAATTCCAGTTCAGTTAAGTCTGATGGTCGCCGAGCATGGACAGCCCGCTTCAAATCATCCCACAGATGTTCAATGATATTCAGGTCTGGCGACTGGACTGGCCATTCCAGAACATTGTAATTGTTCCTCTGCATGAATGCCTGAGTAGATTTGAAGCGGTGTTTTGGATCATTATCTTGCTGAAATATGCATCCCCTGCGTAACTTCAACTTCGTCACTGATTCTTGCACATTATTGTCAAGAATCTGCTGATACTGAGTTGAATCCATGGGACCCTCAACTTTAACAAGTTTCCCGGTGCCGGCATTGGCCACACAGCCCCAAAGCATGATGGAACCTCCACCAAATTTTACTGTGGGTAGCAAGTGTTTTTCTTGGAATGCTGTGTTTTTTAGCCTCCATGCATAACGCCTTTTTGTATGACCAAACAACTCAATCTTTGTTTCATCAGTCCACAGGACCTTCTTCCAAAATGTAACAGGCTTGTCCAAATGTGCTTTTGCATACCTCAGGCGACTCTGTTTGTGGCGTGCTTGCAGAAACGGCTTCTTTTGCATCACTCTCCCATACAGCTTCTCCTTGTGCAAAGTGCGCTGTATTGTTGACCGATGCACAGTGACACCATCTGCAGCAAGATGATGCTGCAGGTCTTTGGAGGTGGTCTGTGGATTGTCCTTGACTGTTCTCACCATTCTTCTTCTCTGCCTTTCTGATATTTTTCTTGGCCTGCCACTTCTGGGCTTAACAAGAACTGTACCTGTGTTCTTCCATTTCCTTACTATGTTCCTCACAGTGGAAACTGACAGGTTAAATCTCTGAGACAACTTTTTGTATCCTTCCCCTGAAAAGCTATGTTGAATAATCTTTGTTTTCAGATCATTTGAGAGTTGTTTTGAGGAGCCCATGATGCCACTCTTCATAGGAGAATCAAATAGGAGAACTACTTGCAAGTGGCCACCTTAAATACCTTTTCTCATGATTTGATACACTGGCTATGAAGTTCAAAGCTCAATGAGGTTACAAAACCAATTTAGTGCTTCAGGAAGTCAGTAAAAAGTAGTTAGGAGTGTTCAAATCAAGAAAATGATAAGGGTGCCCATACTTTTGCACCGGTCAAATTTTGTTTAAATGCAGATTGCACATTTTCTGTTAGTACAATAAACCTCATTTGAATCCAGAAATATAACTCAGTCCATCAGTTATTAGATATATGAAACTGAAATAGCTGTTGCAAAAACCAAAATTGTTAGAAAGAAAAAAGGTTAACATTAATAGGGGTGCCCAAACTTTAACATATGACTGTATATGCAATGTTGCACTTTGTATTCTAGATCTTTGGTCATATGTATATATGTTTAATGGAGCACTTGTAAACGTTACTATGACAATGGCTATTTTGAATATGTAAAACAGATTAATCATTGGAATGTTATACACATGTGTTACTACTATTTAAGCCTGTACTGACTATGAGCACTTTGCTTGACAAGGATCAGTAAAGTATCCACTTTTTTCACATTTAATTTGAGTGCTGCCTATTTTTTTTCCTTTTGTCATTTTGGCTGTTTGGACACTGCTGAATAGGTTTTGCACCTGTTGTATTATTTTGGTAGTGCTGCCCTTTTCTTGATTTATATATATATATATATATATATATATATATATATATATATATCTCAGTAGCAGGCTGGCATTGTATGTGCCATACTTCTTCCATTACTGTCTACTGCTGCTGCCTATTAAATATATTGACCGTATTTATAGCCTCAGGTACTGTATCAGTGGGCAGGAATCATTTTTTTTGGCATCTTAATCCTGATTATTTTATTCCAAAGTAATCCAGAGCTCCCATTTTTTCTCCATTTGCTTATTGACACAGCAGAATACAGAAAGAGCCTTTTCATGACTGATCATGAGTCAACAGTGTGATGCAGCAGCAAAAAAGGCAAATGCAATTCTGGGATGTATTAACAGACGCATACAGTCTAGATCACGTGAAGTCATTATCTCCCTCTACTCCTCTTTGGTCAGACCTCATTTGGAATACTGTGTCCAGTTTTGGGCACCACATTTTAAAAAAGACATCAACAAACTGGAGCAAGTTCAGAAAAGAGCGACCAGAATGGTGACCGGTCTGCAAACCATATCCTATGAGGAATGGTTACAGGATTTGGGAATGTTTAGCTTGCAAAAAAGAATACTGAGAGGAGACTTAATAACTGTATAAAAATATCTAAAGGGCTGTCACATTGTAGAAGGATCAACTTTATTCTCATTTGCACAAGGAAAGACTAGAGGCAATGGGATGAAACTGAATGGGAGGAGACACAGATTAGATATTAGAAAAAACTTTTTGACAGTTAGAGTGATCAAAGAGTGGAACAGGCTGCCACGAGAAGTGGTGAGTTCTCCTTCCATGGAAGCCTTCAAACAGAGGCTGGACAGACATCTGTTTGGGGTTATTTAGTGAATCCAGCTTGGAGCAAGGGGTTGGACCAGATGACCCAGGAGGTCCCTTCCAACTCTACCATTCTATGATTCTATGATAGTACAGCATGAAAATCCAGCTTATTTAAACGGGGTTGCCCATCCCAGTCATCACATTTGAGTGCGCAAAAATTTCTGACATTTTTGTGGTACTGTTACATTTTTTTTCAGTGTCTTATAGAATTTCTTACACCATTTTCCTGCAGAAAAAATATTTAGCTGCCAAAAAATTTTTTAGCTGCAGGGCAGATATTTTACACCGCGTTTTGTCCACAACATGGATCGCATATCATTGCGCTCAAAATTGTGCCGTTTCAGACCTCCATAGAATTTTTTTTTGTGTCTTATCTTAGCCTACTTGTTGACACAATTTACCTGGGCAAAAAAGTAAATAAATACAGGCCACATATTCAACAGTCTGGTATCTCCGTCAGACGTCTGATCTATCTGTAGGCAACAAATTGTGGAATTTCAGGCCTTCATTCTACTGTATTTGCTGTCTGTTACTATAGGTCTATACAATATTTTGGGGTAAAAAATAAATAATTACAGGCCACATATTGAACAGTGTGATATCTCGGTCAGATGCCAGCTCTATCCGTGGGCTCCAATTTGTGACATTTTAGGCCTCCTGTTGTGAGCTCTCTTGATCCGACTTTTGAGGCAAGGCTCCCTCTGGTGGATACTGCTGGTAGTGGTGCTGGTCAACATAATGTTAACCCAACAGCTGCAGAAGATAATTGGAGGAGTGGTGGTAGTGACTGGGACTACATAAGGGAGCAGACTTCTCTCAGTGACTGCCGGTGACACTCCTTTCTTTGTTTACTGAGGATTTCTGTCTGCTGCCTGATCCTGCATTTTTTCAGCTAAGTGTCATTTGCAAAACCCTTTTCATCTGTTTTTGCCTTGCTGTCAGGGGTCAGCTTGCTCCCCCTGGGGCTGCTGGCTCCTGCCCTATATATTTGTATCTTGTGTTTGCTTGTTCAGTCCCCTGCTGTATTAGCCTGTTGCTAGCCGCCAGTTCACACCTGAGTGCTGATATAGTGGGGGCGAGGTTGTTCAAACCTCAGTATTTTTGTACATCAGTCGTGTTGGAATTATTAGGGTTTTTGCGTGATGTCAGACAGTGCCTTTTCTGTCCTGTCCTATCTAGTCAGTGTGGGCCCCATCATTTGCTCAGTCTATTTTCTGTGTTTGTGCTTCATCTTGTCTCACCGACAATATATGTTTGGGGGCTGTCTATTCCTTTAGGGATCTGATCCGGGGCAGTTTAGATTTCACCTTTCTGTCTTTTGGCTTAGTTAGTCCTCCGGCTGTGACGAGGCGTCTAGGGCAATGTAGGAACGCTCCACGGCTACTGCTAGTTGTGTTTTTAAGATCAGGGGTCTGCAATCCACTGAGTGACCAACCTCTCTGGTGTTCTGGTGGCATAGCCTATTGCGCTCTCCTCCCCGGTGACCCATTCATAAGAGAATCACCAGCCAAACTGTAGATTCTAGGGTACTCAAAAGAAGGAAAGAATTGCACAAAAAAAAGTGTCGCATTTTTTATATATTTTTTGCTTTTTTTCTCTAGGACCATAGGAGGATTTTTTCCTTAATGGAGACTAGTCAATTGTCCAATCGTGTTGAGCAGCTCGCTGCTGAAGTGCGGAGAATTTCTGCTTATCTCGCCCAATCATCTGTTGTAGAACCAAAGATCCCTACTCCTGATTTGTTTTCTGGGGATCGGTCTAAATTTCTGAACTTTAAGAATAAATGTAAACTATTTCTTGGTTTGAAGCCTAAGGCCGGTTTCACATTTGCGTCTCACACCGCTAAGCCCCGCCCCTGCCACGCCTCCGCCGGTAGCTCCGCCTATGGGCGCATGACGCTGCATGCGTCATGCATCCCCTGTCTTTATCACTGAGGACGCGGGCCATGCGCAGTATGCATTTTGGCAGCGCATGCGTCCTTTTGACGGTGCGCCGACTAGCGCCAAACGCAACCTGTTGCAATTTGGTTGCGCTCGGCGCACCGTCAAAAGGACGCAGGCACTGCCAAAACGCATACTGCGTACGGCCTGCATCCTCAGTGATAAAGATAGGGGACGCATGACGCATGCAGCATCATGCGCCCATAGGCAGAGCTACCGGCGACGGCGTGGCAGGGGGCGGGGCTTAGCGACCGCCATGTGCAGTTCGTCGCTGTGCCCTGAGACGCAAATGTGAAACCGGCCTAACTCCTCGGGGAGCTCGGTGCAGCAGGTTCAAATTGTCATTTCCCTGCTGCGCGGCGATCCTCAGGACTGGGTTTTTTCTCTGACATCTGGAGATCCTATTCTGGCTAATGTAGATGTGTTTTTTCAAGCCCTGGGGTTATTGTATGATGAGCCTAATGCTATTGATCAAGCTGAGAATACCTTATTGGCATTAAAACAGGGTCAAGATGATGCTGAGTTATATTGTCAAAAATTCCAGGAGTGGGCGGTCCTTACTAAATGGAATGATGATGCCCTAGCAGCTCTCTTTCGGAAAGGTTTGGCAGAATCCGTAAAGGATGTTATGGTGGGATTCCCTGTCCCTTCTGGTCTTGACGACTCTATCTCATTGGCCATTCAAGTTGATCGACGTTTTCAAGAGCGTAAAACTGCGCGAGAGGCGTTGCCACCTTTCGAACAAACCTCTGAACCAATGCAATGTGATAGGGTTTTGTCTAGGGCACAACGTCAAGAGTTTAGAAAGCGTAATAAGTTATGCTTCTTTTGTGGAGATGCTTCTCATGCTATTTCAGCCTGCCCTAAATGAGAGAAATGTTTTGCTCACTCATTTGCGATGGGCAGTGTGCAGCCTAAGTTCCTTTTGGTTGTTACCTTGATCTGCTCCTTGTCCACATTTTCCGCTATGGCATTTGTGGATTCAGGAGCAGCTTTGAATCTGATGGATTTTGACTTCGCTAAGCATTGTGGTTTTCCTATGGTGCCCCTTCGGACCCCTATTCCATTGAGGGGTATTGATGCTACTCATCTGGCGGAGAATAAACCCCAGTTTTGGACCCAGGTGATTATGCAGGTCGCCCCGGACCACCAAGAGAATTGTAAATTTTTGGTGTTGCACAATTTACATGATATTATTGTACTAGGTTTTCTGTGGTTGCAGACCCATAATCCTGTGTTGGATTGGAAATCTGTGTCTGTGGTGAGTTGGGGTTGTCAATGTGCTCTTGGTGACACTCCTGTTTTCTCCACCTCTCCCCAGTCTCAAGATGTTCCTGACTATTTGGCTGATTTTTCTGATGTATATAGTGAGAGTAAGCCAGCGTCTTTGCCTCCTCATAGGAGTTATGATTGCGCAATTGAGTTGATGCCCGGGTGTAAATTTCCCAAAGGTGGGCTTTTCAACTTATCGGTACCTGAACATGATGCTATGCGATCTTATATCAAGGAGTCATTAGAGAAGGGTCATATAAGACCATCCTCTTCACCTTTAGGTGCTGGGTTTTTTTGTGGCCAAGAAAGATGGCTCATTAAGGCCATGTATTGACTATTGCTCCCTTAATAAGATCACTGTTAAGTATCAGTACCCGTTGCCCCTGATTTCTGATTTATTTTCCAGGGTTAAAAGTGATTGCTGGTTTACCAAACTTGACCTTAGGGGTGCGTATAATCTTATTCGCATCAAGCATGGGGATGAATGGAAGACGGCTTTTAAAACTCTGGAGGGACATTTTGAGTACCTGGTGATGCCTTTTGGGCTCACTAATGCCGCTTCTGTCTTCCAGTCTTTTATGAACGACATTTTCCGGGACTTTGCGGATAAGTTTTTGATCATTTATCTGGATGATATTTTGATTTCTTCCAGTGATTGGGATTCTCATGTGGAACATGTTCAGACTGTGTTCTGGATCTTGAGAGAAAATACTCTGTATGTTAAGGGATTGAAATGTCTCTTTCGTGTACAGAGGATTTAGTTTTTGGGATTCATTTTGTCCCCATCTGCTATTGAAATGGACTCGGCCAAGGTACAGGGCATCTATGATTGGGTTCAGCCCACTTCTCTGAAGGCTCTTCAGAAGTTTTTGGGTTTTTCTAATTTCTATCGTAAATTTATAAGTAATTTTTCTGGTATTGTTAAACCACTGATGGATTTGACCAAAAAAGGCGCTGATGTGGTGAATTGGCATCCAGAGGCAGTCTCGGCGTTTCAGGAGCTTAAGCGGAGATTCACTTCTGCTCCGGTTCTGCGGCAACCTGATGTTTCACTCCCATTTCAGGTGGAGGTAGATGCTTCTGAGATTGGTGCAGGAGTCGTTTTGTCTCAAAGGGATCTGGTAACCTCTAAGATGAATCCCTGTGCCTTCTTTCCTCGAAAATTTTCCCCATCTGAACATAACTATGACGTGGGTAATCGAGAGTTGTTGGCCATGAAGTGGGCATTTGAAGAGTGGAGACATTGGTTGGCGTGAGCTAGACATCAAGTTGTGGTCCTCACCGACCACAAGAATTTGATTTATCTTGAATCAGCCAAGCGCTTGAATCCTAGACAAGCTAGGTGGGCCTTGTTTTTCACGCATTTTAATTTTGTGGTCACCTTTCTTCCTGGCACTAAGAATGTTAAGGCGGACGCCCTTTCTAGGAGTTTCTTTGCGGATTCTCTTGATATGACTGAGCCTACTACCATTCTGGGTGAGGGTGTGGTTCTTTCTGTCATTTCACCCGATTTGAGACTTGCCCTGGAGGAATTTCAGGAGGACAAGCCTGAACGATGCCCTGTGGGGAAATTGTATGTTCCTGACCAGTGGAGGAAAAGAGTGATGGCTGAAATTCATTGCTCTGCGCTGGCTGGTCATCCGGGTATTTTTGGTACCAAAGATTTGGTGAGTCAGTCTTTTTGGTGGCCTGCCTTATCTCGTGATGTCAGGAATTTTGTGCAGTCCTGTGAGACTTGTTCCAGTGGTTTGCTGATGCCTCTGCCGGTGCCCAGCAGCTCATGGACCCATATTTCCAAGGATTTTATTTCTGATCTCCCTGTCTCTCAGAGAATGACTGTTATCTGGATGATTTGTGATAGATTTTCCAAGATGGTCCATCTTGTACCACTCCGGAAGTTGCCATCTTCTTCTGAGTTGGTGCCCCAGTTTTTACAACAGGTGGTTCGTTTGCACAGGATTCCTGAGAACATTGTGTCAGACAGAGGAGTCAAGTTTGTTTCCAGATTTTGGAGGGCCTTTTGTTCTTAACTGGGAATTCAGTTATCTTTCTCCTCTGCATTTCATCCTCAGACCAATGGACAAACTGAGAGAACAAACCAGACTTTGGAATCCTATTTGAGATGTTTTATATCTGCTCATCAGGATGACTGGGTCTCATTTCTGCCATTGGCCAAATTCGCTCTAAACAATAGAGCTAGTTCCACCATTTTGATGTCTCTGTTTTTCTGTAATTTTGGTTTTCATCCTAGATTTTTTTCGGGTCAGGTGGAAGCTTCTGCTTGCCCAAGTGTGGATTCTGTGGTGGACAGAATGCAGCAGATTTGGGACCAAGTAGTGGACAAGTTGTCCCACTCTCAGGAAAAGGCCCAACGGTTTTCCAACTGGCATAGGACCATAAGTCCCCGGTTCAAAGTGGGTTATATGGTTTGGTTGTCCTCAAAAAATATTCCGATGAAGGTTGCGTCTCCAAATTCAAGCCAAGGTTCATTGGACCATATAAGATTTTGGAAATCCTTAACCCACGTTTCTTTCCATTTGGCTCTTCCAGGTACGTTCAAGATTCATAATGTTTTTCACAAATCATTGTTGAAAAGGTTTGTGGAGCCAGTAGTTCCTGTGGCGGTGCCCCCTGACCCTGTATTGGTTGAGGGTAATTTGGAGTATGATGTAGAGAAAATATTGGACTCTCGTCTGGCTAGACGGAGACTCCAGTACTTGGTCAAGTGGAAAGGCTATGGCCAGGAGGATAAATCTTGGGTCTCTGCTTCTGATATTCATGCCGAGAGATTGGTTTGTGTTTTTCACCGGCCCATCCTGATTGGCCTGGTGGTGTGGATGAGGGTTCGGTGACCCCTCCTCAAGGGGGGTACTGTTGTGAGCTCTCTTGATCAGACTTTTGAGGCAAGACTCCCTCTGGTGGATACTGCTGGTAGTGGTGCTGGTCAACATGATGTTAACCCAACAGCTGCAGAAGATAATTGGAGGAGTGGTGGTAGTGACTGGGACTACATAAGTGAGCAGACTTCTCTCAGTGACTGCCGGTGACACTCCTTTCTTTGTTTACTGAGGATTTCTGTCTGCTGCCTGATCCTGCATTTTTTCAGCTAAGTGTCATTTGCTAAACACTTTGCATCTGCTTTTGCCTTGCTGTCAGGGGTCAGCTTGCTCCCCCTGGGGCTGCTGGCTCCTGCCCAGTATTTTTGTATCTTGTCTTTGTTTGCTCAGTCACCTGCTGTATTAGCCTGTTGCTAGCCGCCAGTTCACACCTGAGTGCTGATATAGTGGGGGCGAGGTTGTTCAAACCTCAGTATTTTTGTACATCAGTCGTGTTGGAATTATTAGGGTTTTTGCGTGATGGCAGACAGTGCCTTTTCTGTCCTGTCCTATCTAGTCAGTGTGGGCCCCATCATTTGCTCAGTCTATTTTCTGTCTGTGTTTGTGCTTCATCTTGTCTCACCGACAATATATGTTTGGGGGCTGTGAATTCCTTTGGGGATCTGCTCCGGGCAGTTTAGATTTCACCTTTCTGTCTTTAGGCTTAGTTAGTCCTCCGGCTGTGATGAGGCGTCTAGGGCAAAGTAGGAATGCTCCACGGCTACTGCTAGTTGTGTTGTTAAGATCAGGGGTCTGCAATCCGCTAAGTGACCAACCTCTCTGGTGTTCTGGTGGCATAGCCTATTGTGCTCTCCTCCTCGGTGACCCATTCATAGCAGCCTCCATTCTACTGTATTTGCTGTGTGTTACTCTAGGTCTATACACTATTTTGGGGTAAAAAATAAATAAATATAGACCACATATTGAACAGTGTGATATCTCTGTCAGACACCTGCTCTATCTGTGGGCATCAAATTGTGGCATTTCAGGCCTCCACTCTACTGTATTTGCAGTCTGTTACCCTAGGTCTATACACTATTGTGGGGTAAAAAATAAATAACTACACGCCACATATTGAACAGTCTGATATCTCCGTCAGATGCCTGATCTATCTGTGGGCAAAAAGTTTTGGCATTTCAGGCCTCCATTCTCCTTTTTTGGCTGTTTCTTACCGTAATTCTATACAGTATTTTTCTGTAAAAAAAACAAACATACAAGCCACATATTGAACAGTGTGGTATCTCTGTCAGATGCCTGATCTATCTGTGGGCTACAAATTGTGTCATTTGAGGCCTCCATTCTGTATTTGCTGTCTGTTACCCTAGGTCTCTACACTATTTTGGGGTAAAAAAATAAATAAATACAGGCCACATATTGAACAGTGTGGAATCTCCGTCAGACTCCTGATCTATCTGTGGGCTACAAATTGCGGCATTTCAGGCCTACATTCTACTGCTTTTGCTGTCTCTTACCATAGTTATTGGCACCAGTTTCATAACCAAAAATAAATTTTACCTACAGTCAGATATTTTAAAGTGTGGTTTTCCCACACGCGGATCACATACAGGTTTGCTCCCAATTCAGCCATTTGTAGTGAGCGTGGAAAATATTGTAGTTAGTGATGGGCGAACACTAAAATGCTCAGGTGCTAGTTGCTCGGGTCGAGCAAATTTGAATACTCAGGTACTCAGAAGGAACATCGAGCCCAATGTAAGTCTATGGGAGACCCCAGCATTTTATCGGGATCCCCCGGGGTCTTTTTAAGGTCTAAAAACATCAGAAAATGATGAAAACACTGCTCACGTGGCACAGGAACATCATGGGGATCGCCCCTGGATGCATTTCTGACTCTTAGGTCACAGCTGTAAGCAATGTTGTCAGAGTTTCATGCCATTTTTATAGGTGCAACAAAAACATACAAAAACGAAACCAAAATGGATTTTGCTGGGAAATATGTTAAGGTACATCCTTTCCAGGTTAATGACTTGTATTTAAGGCAAAATAATTAGCCCCAGACCGAAATGTTCCTCCACCACTTTTGCTATTTTCACGCGCAGCCTTTTTGATGCGTTTTTCAACTTTAACATTGCTTTCAATCAATGCTAATGCATTCACTGGGAAAAGTCATTGTAACATTTAACAACCTTAGCTGGCCATGTGGTGTGTGACACATAAGCAGACACATCTTGTTTCATTTCTGAAGTAGGGACTCTTAAAGTCACAAAGCCTATTTTTAGAGGCTGTATGTGTGTAGTTAGAGATCCCCTTATATATATTCTGGGGTGCCCTCTAATTTCTATTTTTTGAATGATTTTGTTTTGGAGCGTTATCTCCTTTCCTTGAGTGTTGGCACACAGTTTTGCAATGAACAATTTTTCTGCTTGATATTAGATGACAGACATTGAAGCTAGAGAGGTGGCATGGCTTAGTCCTTGCACTAATCTTCTCACTGCTGGCAAGTTTAATGCAACCTTGGTTGTCCTTCATAGAAAACTGTTGATTGAGCTAATGGCTTTTTGAAATTTTCCAAAAGTTGTTTCAACCAAATTACTTCTTGACTTGCATAATCAGCAGACATATATTCTGCTTCTATAGAACATAATGCAACCTGCACTTGTTTTCTGCTGGACCAAGAAATTGAACTTTCTCCTAACTTGAACAAGCAACCACTTGTTGATTTCCGATAAACTGAATGTCCGGCCCAAGCTGCAATCACATAACTTCTGAGAGAGATATCTCCTAATGCAGATATCTTAAGATTCAGCCTTTGAGTTTCTTTAAGATATTGAAGAATTCTCTTAACTTCATTCCAGTCTCTTTGGTGTGGCTTGCTTACATGTTGGCAGAGAATTCCGACTGTGGCTGTGATATCCAGACGAGTTGAGGTTGCTATGTACAGAAGCGCCCCCACTGCTTGTCTGTAACTCTCATTGCTGGGTAGCAGGTCTTCTTCTCCTTCCAACTATAAGTAGGACAGATCCATTGGTGTTGACGCATCTTTGGCTTCTGATGTTCCAAACTGGTTTAGTATTGCGGAAACTCAAGTAGGTACGGCAAGTCAGGGTATGTTTTTAGAAATTTCTGTACCACTAGGTTCAGCACGTGAGCCATGCATGGCATGTGTACCAGCTTTCCAGGCTTTAAAGCTGCCACCAGGTTATGCCTATTGTCGCAGACAACCAGACCAGGCTTGAGTTGCAGTGGGGAGAGCCACTGATCAGTGTGTTGTTTTATTCCTTGCCACAGCTGCAGTGTGTGGTGTTTCACCTAAGCAGATCACCTTCAGCAGAGCGTTTTGCCGCTTTGCCGATGCGCTGATGCACAGCTCCCAACTTGGGAGTGATGTGGAGGGTAATTGAGCATATGATAATGAGGCGGAGGAGGAGGAAGAGGGGAGACTGGACGTATATGATGAGGCGGAAAACCTGATTGAGGTTGGGCCTGCTATTCGTGGCGTGGGTAGGATATGTGTTGATGGTCCACTTTGAGACTTTGTCCTACCCTCCACCAGATTGAGCCAGTGTGCCATGACATAGATGTATCATCCCTGGCCACAAGTACTTGTCCACGTGTCTGTTGTAAGATGGACCTTCCCAGTTACAGCATTAGTGAGAGCACGCTTTAGATTGTTTAAGACATGCTGGTGTAATGCGGGGATGGCACACCGGGAAAAATAGTGCTGGCTGGGAACCGAGTATCATGGGGCAGCCACAGCCAAAAGATCATGGAAAGACTGTGTCCCTACAAGCCTAAACGGCAACATCTCCATGGCTAGCAACTTGGCTATGAGTGCATTCTGTATTTGTGCTTGTGGGTGCATGGTTTGGTATTTATGCATCCTTTCATATATCTGGGGCATGGACAATTGGACGCTTTCCTGGGACAAACAAGTGGATGAGCTTGTTGTGGCCTATTTCTGTGCAACCGCAGTTTGTGAATTTTTTTTGTTTAATGCAAAAATGTTACATTTATACTGTTGTTTTTGTAAAAAGGCCACTTTGGGCCATTTAGCCAAAAACCATATGGCAAGAATATGGTTTTACAACCAAACCAAAAAACATTTGGCTACATAAAAAGTTACCAAATTACATTTTTTGCCTCTTTCTCAATGATGCACTTACATCACGACATGCTGACATATGCTTACCAATGGAATTACAAACAGAGAAAAGCATAAGGGGTTGAAATATATATATTTTCATCCTTCCCAAAATTTTATACATATTTAGGACTTTCTCAGTTAGCTTTCCACGCCAATCCATTGATAAAATTCAAGCGCTCATCCGACTATTTATTTGGAAAGGTAAGAAAGCAAGAATATCTGCAGACTTACTTTATAAAAATAAAAAACATGGGGGCGCAGGACTGCCCAACATATTCGCTTATTATCAGGCCTCACTTATTAAACAGAGCTGGAACTGGTTTATGGAAAACATGACACATCTGGCTTGGTATGGCTTGAAGAGAGATGCTAGTGGTAGAGGTTCCACACGAAAGCCTTTCTTTTACTTCCTTCTGCAAAAGCACAGTGCGAACTGATCGCATCCTATATTTCGGTCGATATTCTCAGCCTGGAGAGAACTTATTAAGCCGACTAAAAATATAAAAAAAGCAGGGCAAATCTTAAAACTACCCCTATCTTCATTTGCACTGATGGATGATCTCCCGATGCCGGAGGTATGGGGGAAATCTGGAATCAAAAAGGTGGGGGATGTTTTTAGTGGAGTGGAGTTCTTGAAATTCAGTGAGATCAAGGCTAAATATAATCTACCATCATCTGAGCTGGTCTTTTACACCATGTTGAAAGACAGAATTTTGAAAATCATAAAAGGGAAGACTTTAAATTATGAAATGCTAACTTCACTGTTGTGCAACCGTAAAAATAAAAACCTCTTGAGTCTGCGTAATTTGTATAGATCTGTCGTCAAGGACCTATCAAGCCACAAAAACATATACATGAAGAGATGGGAGTCCGATTTAGGTGCTGATATCCGTCTCGAGAATTGGAACGATGCCATCAAATTCACTTACAATTCCAACATATCAATGGGTCTTCACGAGGGTTATTTTAAACTGTTAAATAGGTGGTACTATACCCCAACAAGGTTATATCACATTTTAACATAGAATTATCTTCCTTGTGCTGGAGAGGCTGTGGACATCAAGGGAACCTCTACCATATATTTTGGGGTTGTTCAAAGATCAAAAAACTCTGGTTCCAGGTCACACAGCACATTAACCTCATTGCTAAGGACTTCACAATTACGCCTGAAAGAGCACTTCTTTCATTAGACATGGAACAGTTTGATGATTCGGCAAGATACATTATCATACACATCCTCTTAGTGACTAAGACCATGTTAGCACAATGGTGGAAGAAAGTCGAGGTTCCTAAGTTTTCGGACATACTTGATAAAATAAGCCAACATAGTGATTTAGAATTCAGATTTGCGATTAACAACAATCACATCCACAAATATACAAAAAAAATGGAAGACTTGGAACAACAAATTCCATATCAAATAGACCTATTAAGAAATATTATATTTTGAGGCCTAAACATGGCCGTTATAGTACCGGGATGTTGTATCTCCTTCCAAGAATGTTACCCCATAATAAGGATTGGCGATTTTCTTTTCCTTTTTTGTTATTTGCTATATGCTATTTAATGCCTGTTTGTGGGTTCTCTAGTTTTAAATTTTTTCCGTACCTGTACAAGGTTCTTTACTTCCCTTTCCCTTTCCTCCCCTCCTACCTTCCTTCCCTTACCCTGTTTAATTACTGAAAACCAATAAAATTATTTGAAAAGAAATATATATATTTTCAAAGGACAAAAAAACAAACTTACAACATAGACACAGCATGCTCTTGCCATGAAGTTTCCCCTCTCAGGTGACAGAAAATAATTAGTGTAATTATCACGCACTTTGAGACCAGAGAGCAGACAACGGTGAGGGTTGACATGTGGTCTCACCCTACACACATTGTCTGTCACACGCACCACACCATCAGAGGCTGAGCAATCATGAATGCTGGTGAAGTTATGTAGGGCCACACATGCTTTGATAACCTCATTGACATTTTGTTCAGGCAGCTGAATAGCTGATTGGAGAACCCGCCATTTGGCGCAAAGAATGCCAAAGGCACACTCCACCAGTCGCCGGGCATGTGATAGGTGCAAGTTAAATATTCTACGTCTGTGGTCCAGGTTGCGACGGGGATATGGCCTCATTACATGGTGCGTTAATTGAAAGGCCTCATTGGCCAAAAGGACATAAGGGACAGGTTGTTGATTAGAGCCTGGTAGCTGGCGTGGTGGGGGTAGATCCAACTGGTTGTTGCATAGCCGCTGACCCATAATGGAAGTATTCAAGACTCTAGAGTCTCCCGTCCTTCCATAAGCCCCAATATCTACAATTATAAACTTGTATTGACTGTCAGCCAGAGCCAACAAAACAACAGAAAAGAAAAGTATTGTTTATAATTGTAGAATTGGGAGCCTGAGTTCGGCAGCTTACGCACATGGGTATGTTTCCCATCCCAGTCACCAATACAATTTGGAAACTGGCATTGCTCCTCAAAGTCACTTAAGATTCTCAATCAGTCTTCCATCCTGGGCTCGGGCATGATGACTTGATGTAGTCTTGACCAGATTTCACTACATGTAGACCTGACTATGCCAGAAATGGTAGATCTTCCAATTAGAAACTCATGATGGAGTGCGGAATACGACAGGCCTGTGGACAGGAAGCTGGAGATCAAAACAACTGGAAAATGATTTAAAAAAAAAAGCAACTAAATAACAGCTTCATCAATAGAACACCGTATAATTTGAAATATCTACAAACACACACCTTTTTAAAAGAATAATGCCTATGTGATATACACTTAATACTACACATAATATTCTGGTATGTAAATTTCAATATATCTGGGCAAAGATGAGGCCAATAAATGTTAAACAAAGAAGAAAAGAAACATACTTTGTGTGAGACATCATGAACATAGAGAATGTGTTTGAGGAATACATACTGTAATGTAAGTAGAAGTCGCTCCTCTGAAGATATAGCTTTGCGCATCCTGGTGTCCTGAAAGATGATCCCAGGGAGCACTGTCTCCAACAGTAGATCAAAGGTGGCCAGGCTCATGCGACAATATTGGAAGAATTTTTCTGGATGAGTCCGCAGAGAAGAATAGAGATTGTGGAAATGAGCTTTTGTGAGGTGTTGTCTCAAAAGCGGATGGACCCACATTCGTCTCCTCCTCCTCGGAACCACAATCACTGGGTATGGCTTCCCAAAGCAGCGTGAAGAGAACCTGCTCAGTAGGGTTGAAACTAAGTGTGTCTGTCATGTTGGCCAAACAACACCAACACACCAAGACAAGGCAAGGTCAAAAATTGATAGATTGGAGGCAGGCACCTGTTACTGAGCCAATAAATAGGGTGGAGGCTGATGATTTAAATACTTTTCAGGCCTCAAAACCATTAACACTAGAACTACCGCATGTTTCATTATACCTATAACTACCATCTGGGGTCATTTTGACCCCCAATCAAAAGTACTGACTCTGAAGTAAAAATAACTTTTTTGTTGCCAACAAATTAAAGAACATTTACTTTTAACTTAGTAGGAACAGTGTTAAGATCAAGTACAGCACGCATTTTCCTTTTACATCGTCATAGCATTCGGTGTCCAACAGTTAACACAAACAGTACTTTCTTCCACTTTCCCAGTGCATTTTCCACAAACTGGTTTGTTACAGCTTGCACAAGTTTTAGTTGTTTTGTTTTCGTTGCATCTTCCAACTCCACATTTTCGACGCTTGCGGATTTCTTGTCCTTTTGTTTGTGGTTCAGACATTGCGGATGATGGGCCACTTCTTCTGACTCATTTTCAGATAAATTCTGAAGACATTTCAACATTTCATCACTTGTCAGACCCCTCTGCTTACTCATGCTTCAAATATACGTCGCAAAAAGGGACTTGTAAGATCACAGAAGTAATAAAACGACACTGTACAAACATGCAGAGTTGTAGCTTCAACTGTAATGTTTGCTACTGAAGTGCAGACAGAAATCGCTACAAAAGACATGGATCAAACATGTTCAGACAAACAAAATGCTGAATCATCCCTGATATGCAAAGACACAATTACACCCTACAACTAGGGAGAAGCACTGTGATTTTCTGTACTCTGTAATATTAGGTGACTTGCCTACTACTACTTTTATGTATGGGGTCAAATTGATCCCTTCAGTACTTATTGGTATGAATTGTATAATCCGGGCCCCTGAAAAAGTTACAATTCATTTTTGTGTCCTAAAATATACACTACCATGAATAAATAAAAGTCACAGAAAGTCAGAACTCATTTGTTAAAATTTTAGAAATTATAGGAAAAAGAAATAGCAAAAGGGTCAAAATGACCCCTCCGGTAGTTCTAGTGTTAAATGTCCATTCTGCAAGTGGCGAGAAAATCTCCTCATACAGATGACATACGGATGCCATATGGATAACATACGAAGCGCAAAAAAAGCGACCACACCTTGATTACAGATGACATATGGATCACTATTTAGGGAACATTTCTCCGTATTATGCACGTAAAATATGGACCGTATTAGTGTGACTCCCGGCCTAATAGTTATGGTCTACCTATGATGTCAATTACAGGCCTCTCTCATCTTTTTAAGTGGGAAAACTTGCACAATTGGTGGCTGACTAAAGACTTTTTTCCCCACTGTATTGTTCTTTCCCTTTTACAGAATTAAAACTATTTTATTGAAAAAAAAAATATTATTTTTGCATTGCTTTACTCTGAGAGTTATAACTTTTTTATTTTTCTGCTGATGGAGCTGTGTTTTTTGTGGGATAAGATGAGATTTTCAGAAGTACCATTTTTCTTTATATTCGTCTTTTGATCACATTTTACTGCACATTTTGTTTGGCAGAATGAAGATAAACCATTGATTTTTGCTCCATTTTTTAACAGTGTTCACTGAAGGCGTTAACTAGTGGGACAGTTTTATAGAGCAGGTCTTTCTGGAAACATCAATACCAAATATGTATACTTTTTTGTTTATTTTCTTTTACATATATACAGTAAATGTATTTATTAGAATACTATTTTATTTGACTTTTTTGTTCTTTATTAGGGGATTTATATATATATATATATATTACACTGACAGGCAAAGAAGGAGATGTCTCAGGCACTGTTCTGAGCAGGAACTGTCACATCACCTTACCTGAAGGACTCTGCGGCCTTCTTGCAGCCATCACCTTACCTGAAGGACTCTGCGGCCTTCTTGCAGCCAGGGATCTCTATGCCCAGATGGAAGTGCGCAGGGAGACAACTACCTGTGAGGTTTCCTCGATGTCGCTGTGACTACTGACAGCGGCATCAGAGGGCTTAAATGCCCGTGATCGATGCTAGCATTGATCGTGAGCGTTGCTGCAGGGAATCGGCTCTCACATAGAGCTAAAACCAGCATCTGATCGTGGCAGTGCTCAGCGTGAGCTCACGTGATCACAGCACCATATATGTACAGCGCTTTGAGGGAAGGCAGCCCCTGCAGCCCCGTACATATACAGCGTATGTCGGAAAGGGATTAACCCTTCAGCTGCTTTTCAGTAATTATTGTACAGTGACATGACAGGAATGAAAAAATGTTTTTTTTTAATCTCCTAAATGTTTCTAACTTCTGAACAGTCCGCTATAGCTGCAAGATTTTAAGACCATTATTTGGCCATGGATTGCCAGTGCAAACATCAGGAGCACACAATCAAGATCTCAGAGTGCCGGTGGCTTTATAGAGGGGGCCTCTCCATTCTGTTAACCTTCTAGATGCTGTAGTCACTATTTACAGCAGTACCTAAGTGGTTAAATTGCCATGGTTGGTGGCACCACTGATCATGGCAGATCCAGCAAGTTGTCATCTATAGTGTACAGCTAATCGCTGCTGGATTGTCACCCATTGGAGAAGTTTATTCTCTTATATCACAGGTCAATTTTAAGTTGTATTTGTGCTCATTAAGCGGTTAAAAAGGTTGTGAATTAGATTAGAAAAAGATGGGAAGATGAGGTGCACTCCCATGACTACCAGGCTGTTAGCGCACTCTATACCAGGCTGTTATATCACTCTGCACAAGAATGTTAGGGCATGTCACACACATGCCATACACATAGACACTTATTGACAGAGTACACACATGAACTTTTTAGCAAGGTACTCACTCAGAGACCGGTGCAGAGTACTCACATTTGGGTATTTTGTCATACTATTTCCATTCAAACAGGTTTTTTCAAAGTAAACATTCTATTTAAAAGAGTACTCAGACAGAAATGCTTGCAGAGTACGCACACAGTTTATTGGCACAGCACTCCCACCGAAATGAGCTCAGAATACACACACAGGCTTTGTTGCACAGTGCTCCCACATCGACAGGTGCAAAGCATAAACACAGGCTTTTTGGCACACCTCTCCCACATAGATGGCGTAGAACACACAGAGGCTTTTGCCACAGTACTCTCACAGAGACAGGTGCAGAGTACATACACAAAACCTAACACTGTTTCTCACTTAAGGTGAGTAGATGGTAGCGACACCCGTGATTCGGCTTTTATGCAGACTGGGTGACGGGATGCGCTGACCAATCACATTAATGCCCTGAGCCTAAAACCTTATTGATTGGTTGCAATGCAACCTTTCATCAAACTTTATTCGGCACAAAACTGAACAGAAAAACGGACTTCCAGAAAAAAGTTCATGTTCGGAATTCGATACTGGACACCAGGTGTGCAGTATTAAACAGAAAAATAAGATGTTTCAGCTCACCCAACATTCATCCAAATGAGGTCACTCCAGAGTTAGTAGAGTGCGGTGCACGGACATGGAGATCCTGAGCCGACTCCTAGGTGAATAAACCATATGCAAAAAAAGGAGGAAGTCCAGCTAGCTATGACTACAGACCCTTTGTGGTCTGAAACGGCATAAGCAAGATGTCTTTATGAAACTACAATAAAAGATAAAGGTTTTTAAATATCATAGCCTAATTTTACTCTATCTAAATACGCCATTTTGCTGTTGACTGGACTTCCTCCTTTTTTTGTATATATGCAGTATGAACCCCGAACTTTACAGTTCTTGTTCACTCATCCCTAGTTTTTAGCTATGTGTGAGAATTTGTTTTATTTCTTTGCTATTTTTGAAGTTAATGTACAATGGGTGAAATAGTTATTGAGCATGTCACCAATTTTCTAAGCAAACATACAGTATTTCTAGTGGTGCTATATACATAAAAATGTTTTCCAGGTGTTGATAACAACACAATGAGATCAAACCATAGATGTCCATAAATTGTCATGTTTAATAATGAGAAAAGCCCCATGCTAAAAATTATTTAATACTTGAAGAAAGAAAGGTGCAAAAAGCCATGGAAATCAAGACATCGGTTGACATCTATCAGTGATTAGACAGCAATCCTGCCACTTAGAGAAAAATATTATCAGCTGGTTCAACTGAAGGCATATAAACAGGTGTCTTATTACCAAGATGCCACACAAGAAACATCTGATGATAGGTAAAACCAGTGAGCTGTCTCAAGACCTTTGCAGCCTTATGATTTCAAAACATACTGATGACATTGACTGAAGAATGTCTAAACTACTGAAGGTTCCATTGAGCAATATTAGAAACATATTCTGGAAGTGGTAAGAACTTCATTCCCCCATAAAAAATGTCATGACCAGGTGCTCCTCACAACATTTCACAGATAGAGGAGTGAAAAGAATTATCAGAAGAAATGTCCAAGAGCCATTTACCATATATTGAGATCTTCAGAAAGACTTGAAATCAGCAGGCACAATTGCCTCAAAGAAAACTGTATGTAATGCGCTCAACCTCAATGGCCAGTATGCACTCTCACCACACGTGTTTGCTAAACATAAAGCATGTTTAACAATGTTTAAGGTTTGCTCAGCAATATTTAGGCAAACAAGTGAAATACTGGAAGAATATCATCTGGACAGATGAGACCAAAAATAAGCTATTTGAATGGCATCATACACATTAGGCTTGCAGGTCAAAAGGCACTGCATATCACACCAAAAACACCATGCCCACAGTGAAGTTTTGAGGTAAGAACATCAAGATTTGGGGCTGTTTTTCAGCATACAGCACTACAAATGTACCCAGACATTCTTATTGAAAAGCTAATACCATCTACTAGGATAATGAAGATGAAAAAAGAGTGGACATATCCTAAAAATTATGATCCTAAACACACAGCCAAGAAAGCTGTTAATTGTTTTCATGTTTTCAGAGAGAGAAAATAAAGCTGCTAGAATGGCCCAGCCAATCACGTGACCTGAATCCAACAGAAAATTTATGAAATAAGCTACATTTCTAAATTTAAGAGCTCATAGGATTCCATGGAGCTTTCATCATTTAATGAGTGTTTGTGTGGAAAAATGGGCCAAAATCACAACTAAGCAATGCATATGACCAATTTCTCCATACAGGAGACATCTTGAAGCTGTCATCAATAAAGATGAGTGAATCTCAGCTGTAGAGTTCAAGATTCCGTCTGATGCTGAACTCTGAACATGGGCTTCTCCTTGAAGTCTGTTTAACAAATCGAGAATTTGAACTAAAGTTAGGTTGAACCTGACGAACCCCTATATATGGGTAATGTTAAAATAATAAATATGCCACTATGTGTGCTAATCATGAACAGCATAAATAATTACATAATGTAATATGAAAAGCATCAGTGTATCATTGCATTATAATATAAGTGCATATAATGTGCATAGTTGCATATGTTATAATATTAATTGCATAAATGCAAAAAAGCATAAATACATACATACACACAAACATACATACATAGAAGGATATTAAGAATAAAATAAATAAGATGAAAACTAAATACATATTGGACAAAATTCATAACTTAATTCCTAGTGGAATGGATTCCATATGACAAAGCTAATTTCCAGTTCATGCCAAAGAAGATACCATATATGTTTGAGTGTAAGCCGACTCGAGTATAAGCCAAGGCACCTAATTTTGTTACGAAAAATTGGAAAACGTATTGACTCGAGCATAAGCTGGGTATGCATTGCCCCCGCATCCCCATCCTGGTATGCATGGCTCCTCATCCCTGTCCTTGTATGCATAACTCCTCATCCCTGTCCTGGTATGCATGACTCCTTATCCTGGTTCTTGTATGCATGGCTCCTTATCCCCGCCCTTGTCTGCATAGCTCCTCATCCTTGTCCTGGTATGCATGGCTCCTCATTCCTATCGTTGTATGCATGGTTCCTCAATCCTATCCTTGAGTGCATGGCCCCTCATGAGAAAAGCATAAAAAAAATCCTAGTCACATTCCCTGCGCGCCCTCGCAGCATGTTTTTCCAGCTTCCAGCAGCTCCTGCTGCTGAGCTATCACGTGTCCCTCCTCATTAAGGTAATGAATATTCACCTCTCTCCACTCAGGAAAATGGAACAACATGCTGCGAGGGCACGCAGGGAAGGTAAGTAGGAGGGTTTTTTTTACAGTTGCTGGAAGCCGGCGGCTTCAGCTGTGACTGTGTGCGCTATAAGAGAAATGAATATTCATTGCCAGTGCAGTGCAATGGGCACAGTTACAGCCACAGCCGCCGGCTCCTGCCTCCTGTGATCTGCTGCTCCTCTGCTCCCCCTGCCCCGCTGGCTTCTGGGACAATGACTCATGTATAAGCTGAGGGGGACGTTATCAGCAGAGAAAAAGTGCTGAACAACTCGACTTATACACGAGTATATTCGGTAATCTTCTATAAATTAATTTCCAAGGAATCGTCACTCAGAAAACAGCAACTTTTGCATAAGTACAGTTTCCATAAATGATATGCTGAACTAAATAGAGGGAAGAAAAAACATGCTAGTTAAAAGTAAATAGGACACATTAAAAAATTTTCTATATAGAAACACATAAAAAGTGCCTGCAGAAAAAGATTTAAAAAAGGATATTTTGAAAATTAAAACATAAAAATATGTATATGAACTATTGAGGTTAGGGGAAATAAAGGATCTATCTTCTTAGAGGAATGGTACAAACACAGTAGTTTGACAATAATTGGCTTCACCCAACCACTAACCGTGAGTGGAGTGAAAGTGTTTGGTGTTATCCTTCATATTCTCTGAAAAAAAGGCCATGAAAGCAAAAATCCTCCTGGGGTATGAAAACTTTTGAGCACAACTTTATGTTTCTAAACTACTTGAGGTATACAAGTCTTTCTTTATAGCTTTAATATTTACTGTACACCAGCAAAGTTTTTTTTTTCTTTAGCCTCTTCAAGACCGCAATACGTATATACTGACCTGAGATATAAGAGAATATCATCCCCATAAAGGTGACAATCCAGCAGTTTTCAGCTGTCCACTATATCTGACAACTTGCCGTATCACAAATTATCGGTGTTGACACCGTCCATATCTGTTTAACCCCTTAGTTGCTGCTGTCAAAAGTGACTACATCAAATAAATGGTTAAAAGATTGTGGGGGCTTGCACTTTAATCTAATTGACACACCGAGATCATGATTGTGTGGTCCTGATGTTTGCCATAGCTGTTCATGGCCAAATAGCGGCCTTAGAGTCTCCCGGCTATAGCGGTCAGTTCAGAAGTTAGCGACATTTAGGTGGTAAACAAACACTTTTTCATTCCGGCTATACCACTTTGCATTAATTCCTAAAAATCACCTGAAGGGTTAATAAACTACCTTACAGTGGTTTTCAATATGTCAGGGGGTGCTGTTTTTAAAATAGTATCACGTTTGGGGTTTTCCAATATATAGCACCCCTAAAGTCACTTCAAACCTGGATAGGTCCCTCAAAAAAATAAATTTTGTAAATTTCCTTGAAAAAATGAAAAATTGCTGCTACATTTTTAAACCTCCTAAAAGGCTAACAAAATAAATTACAGTTTAAAAAATTGTGCTGATGTAAAGCCGACATGTGGGAAATGTGGTTTATTCATGTTTTTCTGTGGTATGACTATCTGGATTAAAGGGATAATCATTCAAAGTTTGAAAACTGCAATTTTTTTTACATTTTTGTCAAGTTTCTGATACTTTTATAAATAAACACAAAACATATCAATCTAAATTTACTATTATCATAAATTATAATGTGCCGCGAAAAAACAGTATCAAAATCACTGGGATTTGTTGAAGCATTCCAAAGTTATGACCACATAAATTGATATTGGTCAGAATTTAAAAAATTGGCCCGGTCACGAAGGGGTTAGTTTTAATAAATGATGCAAACAACCATAGATCCTAATGTTTTTGTGAGCTTTTATAAAGGATTTTTTTCCTAGCCCTAATAAATAGTGTTTGCCCCTTTATGCCTTTTAAAATGCTACATTATTGAATTGTTGAAAATCATCAACCAAAATCTTTTAGTTTTATCTTTTAGTAGTATCTACAAAACCATGGAGCAAAACGTTGTCAGTAGATGGAATACAAAGAATATCATTGTGGGTAGTGTACAGCAAGATAAAGGGGAACTTTAAAGACCGGCAAGACTGAGCCACTTTTAATTAAACAAGGTAAAAGAATTCCAGAGTTGTGACATTTATAGAAGATATGAGCGAGATAGAGATAATAATTCAATCCTCTAAGAGAAACAAATATGTGACTTAAGGTCACACAACATCAATAAAATGCCAGCAATGCAATTATAAAACATTATATGAAAACTGTATGTTCTGTATCTCTGTATGAATATGATAGTAACAAGGTCTCGGATTTTATACGAGAGAAATAGAGCAGTATATATTATCATCTTTCCTTTGCATTTAAATCATGAAGTCAGATATAAGAACTACCAGAGGGTATATTACAAATCAGAATCACTACTGGTAGATCTTATACTTGAATTATGGGAAGATTCTGATTGAAGTTGAACTAAAGAACTCCCTTCCATATTGATGAAGGAAAAATATTTCCACTCACTTATATTATGTTCCTGTCTGTCATCATAGGAATAACGCTAAAGCTCTGATGCAAAAATCTATATTTGGGCCTTAATCTTCCAATTCAATGTCTAGCACTGGTATACAGTATTGTGGCAAAGGAACCGTAAGGCCCCTGAGGCACTACACAACTGAAACCCACAACCTTAAATTCATATGCCCCTGAAAAAGTTATATCAATGCAAAGGAATCTACAAATAATGCTTACTTTTATGTCTTAAAAATGGTTTGCGGATAAATATTACATAAAGGATGTAATATAAACATTTTTAAGTTACATTAGAAGCAAAATAAATATATTTATAATAAATTACAGAAAACAGGAGTGTAATAATTACCTAAGTGTCCAAGCTTCCCAGGAATTAGTGTAGCAGTAATGGAGCTTTCTGCACTTGATCTGCATCTGTGGCTCTTTAACATGCCATGTCTGTGACACAATTTCCTTTCTATGGCCTTTTGTACATGCGTGTGTATCACTCCCTCACCAAGGCTGCATCTTTTAGCACTCTCTCACTTACCTATTTTTGATCCATACTGGTACATAGCTATTAGACTACTACATACAGTATGTGGACAAAATTGTTGGTACCCCTCATTTAATGACAGAAAAACCCACAATGGTCACAGAAATAAGTTGAATCTGACAAAAGCATTAATAAATAAAAAATCTATGAAAATGAACAAATGAAAGTCAGACATTGCTTTTCAATCATGCTTCCACAGACTTTTTAAAAAATAAAACACTCATGAAATAGGCCTGGACAGAAATGATGGTACCCTTAACTTAATATTTTGTTGCACAACCTTTTGAGGCAATCACTACAATCAAGCGATTCCTGTAACTGTCATTGAGACTTCTGCACCTCTCGACAGGTATTTTGGTCCACTTCTCAAGAGCAAACTGCTCCAGTTGTCTTGTGTTTGAAGGTTGCCTTTTCCAGATGGCATGTTTCAGCTCTTTCCAAAGATGCTAAATAGGATTAAAGTCAGGGCTCATAGAAGGCCACTTCAGAATAGTCCAATATTTTCCTCTTAGCAACTCTTGGGTGTTTTTAGCTGTGTGTTTTGGGTAATTATCCTGTTGCAAGACCCATGACCTGTGACTAAGATCAATCTTTCTGTCACTAGGCAGCAGATTTTTCTCTAGAATCCCTTGACGGTCTTGAGATATCATTGTACCATGCACAGATTGTAGACACCCTGTGCCAGATGCAGCAAAGCAGCATCAGGACATAACAGAGCCTCCACAATATTTCACAGTAGGGACACCCCACCAATGCCTTCTCCATCACCTCCATCATTGCTTTCTTCCCCACCACCCCTATCATTGCCCTCTCATCACCCCCATCATTGCTTTCATATTCAATTTGATAAATTATTAACCAATTTTACACCCATTAAAAATATATAAAAAAAACCTACATGGGAATCCAGAGATGGAATTTTCAACTGACTTGCTACAAAATAAGTACCTTATGCATAAAAATTTAAAATATCATTTCATTGCCATTCTTCATACTTTAGCCGTTCAAAAATGATAAAACAGATTTCAATTTATGCAATAGTAAAAGGCAGAATTTGACCTTGCCAAATCAAAGTACTTTCTAAGCCATATCCTGGATTAATTACACAATTGCATCTCCTATTGGCTTTTTAAATTTCATTTTGACAATTTGTCATTGAACTATGCAAATTATTATGTATTTAAACAGCAAATCTATATATTTGAGCTAAATATATTATGGTATCTACCAACCGTTTTTGGATTTTAGCAACTTAAAAGCCTGACCTTATTTAAAAGTATTAAATGATCAGCTGAATTTAATATTTGAAACAATACAATTGTTTTAATGACTTTCTGAAATGGCAGACATGTTTTATAATCTTCCTTTATCTTATGTTTAAACATCTTCAAAATAAAGCTTAATATCAATGTATCAATAGTTAAAAAGACAATAGATTTATAGTTCTGTACATGAACATATATTGCATATTTGGAACTACCCAGACGACTTTAAGATACATGGAAAGAAAGGAACTAAGCAAGCATTCATTTTTAACCCCTATATCACAGCCTTTTCTCACAACTCTCTTTAGACAATGTATCATTGGTGTGTCAGATGCAACAAATTGTTGCTCTGCATCTGGCTGCAGAAGGTCTATGCATTTGTCATTACAGATGCCTCCTTAATCCTTCTGACTCTATGACAGAGTGGTAACCTCCCTCCAGTTATAGTTGACACAGCAGGACCTGGGTGTTTATAAATCCCTAGTCTGCTGCAGAGAGTCACCAGTTCACATTTTTACCTTGTGAAGACTTGGAGCTATAGCAGTTGGCTCACTTTCTCTCTGGAGCTGTTTGAGGATGTTTTGTTTTACCTCTCTAAATCTCCTCAAGCATTCTGTCTGCTTGCTTGTCTTTAGTTTACAGTAGGGACTGACCAATGCACATTCCACCCCCTCCCTATCCATTGCTTAGCTCTAGGGAGATAAAGGGCTTAGGTGTCCTACTCGGTGATTGGTGAGGAACCAATTTAGGGATGGTAGGGAAGGTTGGGTGTTATTAGATCTGCCTAGGGGTCTCCACTTACCCTTTCCCTAGTATCTGGGCTTCCTTCCCATCATCCCTTCATGTTGCACTTAGTCTTTCCCACCCTGTGAGTGACACAATGGCAATCTTTTGGTCCCAGGGCAAAATATAGTCAGACATTATGGTTATAGCCCAAAATGTCTTGATGTTGAGTAGCTAGTTCAATTCCAAGCAAATGGATGACTCAAATGGATTATTTACTGATAATTAAAACTATTATTTTAATTTACCAGTTTTATTAAGATTCAATAAGCCACAGTCTTTGAAAAAGAGGTGTCTTTCTGTAGCTTTGGTTGAAAATATTTATTTAATTACATAATTATTCATTCATGCCTTAGTGCAACAAGAAATAAATGTTTTACCTCGCAACAACATTTATTAACAAGGTTAAAGAAGTTTTTTAACATGTTGTAGGCCCTTTAACTCTATGCTGATCAGTAGGGGTATGAGTCCTGAGACCCCTACCAATCACTTTAAAAACCACTTAGATGTGCACCATAACACTTTCGAAATGTGTACTTTATAATTAATCAATACTCCACTATGTACAAGCTCTCAGGCTCTTCAGACCTTCAAAAGGTCTTTCAGCTATTAATGATGGTCTTAGGACTTGTACCTCCACTGATCTGCACAATTAAAGGGTCTAAAACATATTTGAAAATTAAAAAAGTTTAGCTACTCTTTAAGAACAGATCATCAATATTGTGTTACTGGACAACTTTTTTAGCTTCACTTAAAATAAATATTGTGAACGTTATTGCTAATTTTTGTGTGGATTGTTGACTGCATATTTTTAATTTTTTTGTTTCTTGCATTTCTCGGATTTCTGTCAATATCCCAGGCAAATTTCTGTGAAAATCAAGTAATATGAAGTAATATGCCATGCATGATGGAAGACTGTGCTAAAATGTATATTGCTGTAGGGCTGGTGTGGCTTATTAGCTTCATAAGATTGGCAGCTGAGATTTGGATTTTCAGTGTATGATTTCCTGTAAGAATTTATTCAACTTGAGGCTAGTTTCAGTTGCTGGAACTCTACACTGTAGTTCATTATGTGCCAGGAAAGCACAAACACTATGGCAGCTGTCAGTAGCAAATTTATTTATTTTGTTAATAATGTATTTTACTGCTTGTCTTGTGTTTACAGGTTCTTATAGGTCCTGCATTTGATGAGGGCTTTATCTTTGTTATGAAGATGCTCATTGAGCTGTAGAGTACACGGGGACTCTATAAATATATAAATGATTGGGTCATTCACTGTCTTGTCATTTACTGACTACTGCACTCATGAATTTCAAGATGATTTTCAAATATGAAACTGTCTGGAATTTTAACCTTTACCTTAATATGTTAGATTGCTTGTTCTACAAAAAGGGTTAATTTTCAATTAAATGAAATATATATTTGCTTTACCATTATTGTGGTGAGACAAGTTTCTGTTTATAAAGACACTTAGACAATTAGCTTCACTCATTAGGGAATATTGTATCAGCTGTTGTCAAAGTCCAGAATCTCTGAGCGCTATGTACTGTACTCTGTAATGCACAGGTATTGTATTTGTGAAGCTTGTAATACAGAGGATGAATTATAAATTCAATAACCTATATTCAGGCTCCAGAAGATGCTTTTAACATGGGTGGTAAGTACAAGAGCTGTACTTCTATTATTGATCAACATAATAAAGATAGAACAGATTTTTGAGAGCTGTTACTAGATTGGGACATGAACTAAAAGTCTTGTAAGTGCTTCAGGCAATGCAGAAAGTATTATCAGTAGTATCAGAGTTTTTAGACTACTAAAATTCTATATTTCCTGTTGCTGTTAGACAGGCAGTGCAAAGCAAAGAAGATGTGGCATTTTCACACGGTTGGGTGCAACAAATTCTTCCATTGCAGAAATTTAAAGAGCTTTGTACTTTGGTAAATGAATAGCTGCTTCATAAGCCGTCCAAAAATAATCCATTTACCGTATTTTCCGCTTTGTAAGATGCACTTTTTTCCCCAAAATTTGAGGGGAAAATGGGGGTGCGTCTTACAAAGAGGATATACCTTTCTGTGCTGCCACTGAGGGTGTCCAGTACTTGCTGCGGCACTGTCCCCCGATGCTGCTGCGGCGCTGTCCCCCGGTTCTTACCGCCACTGCTGCGGTCTGTCCCGCAGTGGTTGCCGCCACCGCCACGCTCTGTCCCATTCAGAGTGGGAGGTCTCTGCCGCTCCATGCCTGCTTTCCTGTGGATTTCTTCCTGGAAAATGGCCGCCGCGCATGCGCGGATGGAGATCTTGGCACTGAAATCTTGGGAGGACTGAACCGGGGGACAGAGCGCGGCAGTGGTGGCAAGCACCAGGGACAGAGCACCGCGGCGGCAAGCACTCGATGACAGAGCACGGTGGTGGTGGCAAGCACTGAGGGACAGCGCCAGGGCAGCAAACATTAGGGGACAGAGGGCGGCGGCAGTATCAGACACCGGCAGAATCACGCTGCACATCAAAACATCCCCTCATCCCAGCAGCAATGTTCCACCCCGGCCTCCTCCATCACCACCCCGGTAAGCAATAAGACGCATGGATTATAAGATGCACCATCATTTTATTAAAAAAAAAGTTTTTTTCCTATTTTTCGCCTCAAAATTTGGGGTGTGTCTTATAATCCGGAGCATCTTTTAAAGCGAATAATATGGTAATTAGGGAGATAAAACAGCTGCACTGTACTTTTTTGAATGTAAAGAAGCAATAAACTCCAAACTAGAAATGATGTTCACACCGCGCTGCAGTAGCAGCCTCCTTTGCGTTCGCAGTTGCAACGCCATGCACACGGTAGGTCTAGATGGGCGCAGTGCCGCCGTCTTGGGCTACTCCTGTGACCGTATACCGTGTGTGCATTTTTTACTGAGTACTGTGACTACAACAGGCTCAGTCATTTGTGTTTGTACTTTTTGGCATCTCTGTGAGTTAACTGAGATTGCTCTGCGCACCTGGGTGAAGTTTAACCCTGTGTGTATTTCCGCCATGTTGCTCCTGCCACCACTTAGCAGCAGTTATATCACCTACTGCACGGTGGACCCCGAGCGGCGATTGCACTTTATTATTATTTTTATTTAGTGCGTTCCGCCGTTCCTAACATATATATATGTATATATTAGTGTGGCGCCATGTAGCCAGGTACCATAACACAAACACAATTCAACAGGTGGGTTATCCACACATACTGCAATTAAGTATCTGAATTGCATGCAGTTCCTGTACATATTTCCCCTCAATCAATTAGTTCATCAGGACGCTCTTAGATTGGTTAGCATCAATTCATGCCGTCCTCTATGAAGTTAGCTATGTCTCTGAGACTGTCCGATTTGCTCTCCCAATCCAACTCACTGTTTCTCTTTAAGTAGAGCTTCCTTTTCATTATGTCACCTAATTAGTATTGCTAGAGGAAAGTAAATATGGGGTAAATATGTCCCCTGAATACTCCCTGCATGTCTCATCTCCCTAGACACTATAGTGCTTGCAAACTCCCTCATTACACATGTGCTAGCGGTGTCAGCACTGTTCCCATCATCTTAACATGAATGCCTTTAGTATTTCATGTCTCTTGTGCAATTATATAAACAATATGCATGCAATTATGCTGTATTATGTAGAGTAGGGGGCAGGTCACTGAGGGATCATTGACCTGTCAGCAATCTTCATTATAAAAAGCTAATCAGAGCACCACATGAAGACCCCCCCACAGGTCCGCCCTGGAGCATGAGCATATCATTAACTCAAAGCTGAAAATAAAAATTAAACAACAACAACAAGATGGATTTCATCAACCAAGGTATCATTTTAATCAGTATAACGGTGCCGACCTGACAGTGTTTGTAGGTTACACAGCAAAATCCTGCTGACAGGATCCCTTTAAATCTTTGAATAATCCATTGTTGAAATTTTTTAGTCAAATCAAGATGCAACCTGATGGTAGAGATATCAGGTGTACAGTTTAGTTAAAAGTATAGCATCAATATCAATATACTTGCATGTAAAACTTGAAAGCATAGTGTACCGTCCCCATCATTTTATAAAACTTTGACATGACAGATGCTTTGACTAGTGGTGGTGGTCTATGTGATCAGACCCTGGTATTTGCTAAAATGAAGAGTGATGTGCCCTTCTCCTTAGAGAGTAAAGATATCGGCAAACAGGCTCATAAAAATAAGTTCAGATATTAAAACACAGAACCTGATTCTTCCACTTCCAATTTAATTTTTAACCATTGTAGTTAACCACAAACATTTTCAAATGAACACCCAGACATTTCTCTTTCTTTGTGCTCCTTTGAAATGCATACATCTTCTTTTCTTATATAGAAAAAAAATATTGATTCTGTGAAATAGAGTAGGAATGTCATATAAAGGCAGGCTTATTGTTTTGTATACAAAATCTTATAAATGCGCATTGTCTAATGATAAATTCTGTCTCTGCAGTCATAGTCCATCCCATATATGCTGATCTTTTTTTCTTACTAAAAATGCTTTTTTCAGTATGTGCCAGCTGAGCAGCTAAGCAAAATCATGAAAAGAACCCATTACATCCTGTAAATTATACTATTATCTGTTGCATTAGAATACTAGATAATGAAAATGTGATGAAGGACTAATGATCATTAGTAGGCGTAGCAGTGACATTTTCCTGCCTGAAGGACCTTACATTGATTGCAATGCTGTGGGCCAGAAAATAGACTAAATAAGGTATCATGTTAGGCTGATGGAAGCGCTTTAAGTTATATTTGGTGACCTTACAATGAAAACATTGTCAGATTTTAATTTAATAAATCAATAATGCCCACATTATTAAGCAACTTCGTAATATATATTATAAGTGAAATCTCCTTCCTTTTCTACCTGGATTGATTTTTTTACTCTCAATTCATTGGTAAAATGAGTACAATCTGTAGTCGGTAAAAGACAAATTTTCAAATTACTACGATAGGAGATGATAATTGATAATTAATGATTATGAGACGGGAGGGGGATAGGAGCTAGTGGCAGACACAAACATTCTGGTGCAAGTTCCATAAAACTTTATGAGCACCATCTACCAGCTTCTATTTCAGTAACAGGAAAGTCTGCATTCAGTGAAGGCAGATTTTATCCATGAACTGAAAATTTTGAGAACAAAACAACTGTTCAAAAGAAGAAAGTAGCAAAATTCTCTTATAAGATATATATTTAAAGTTTCTTATTTCCGTGCGTAGTCTTAATTTATGCAAGCAAATAAAACATAGTCCAATAGTAAGAAAAAATATCAGCACTCCAAAAACACGTGTTAACCCTTTTGTTTTTGATGGTGCTCAGCAATGAATATATGGAAATAGTATTGGAGGAGAGTAGAAATTGTGTCACTCATATGTGCAAAAAATTCAGAGACTTTATTTCCAAATAGATAAAAGTAACAGTGTGGTATTGAATGTACCAAAACAACATAAAAAGACCATGCATATATATATAGGATCACCATATACAATACCAATAGATTTTTTTAAAAATATATATTTTATTATTTACAGAGCCAAAAGCACAACACAAGGATTAAAATCTTATAGAGATTTTTCTTGTGCTTTCTTTTCCTAGGTCTTTGTACCTAGGTATAGCACGGAAGCAGTATCCTGATGGATCTATTTATTTATGAAGAGGCCACCATGAATTTGCCAGACTCGTGCTTCACAGACTGTATATATGTATTTGTTCATAAGTCATTTCATATTGTCTTTGTCTTTTTGGTTTCTGTACTTCAAATAAGGTGACTTGATATCATTGTAGCACCCCTCTGTGGGCTCAGGATGACACCCTGTAAGTCTTTGGAAATATAGTTATGCTGCTAATAAATGGCCTATTTCCTTATCCAGTCTGTTCCAATTTGAACTGGTATTGAAAATCTGATGATTTTCTTTAGTACTCTTTTAGGTTGGGCTAGCAGTTACTGTTATAGGGTAGCCCATGTGATAATGATACATAGCACCCATTGGAATAGGTGTACTCGAATATATTGCTTATATGAATTTATTTCCATCCTTATATCTGTATATATATATATATATATATATATATATATATATATATATACAGCATTTCTATTTTACCATTCTATTTCTGATAGTATGGGTTGTTATTACCATCTTTAGCTATTTCGAGCAGGTCTTGGTTTCCATAACAGACTGGATAAAATGGGCTACTCAACTACATATGTTTAAAACTATATGCTCAATTATATATTTTAAAAACTTCATGTTATGGTTAGGACATGGTTAATGTCCTGTTCTCACAGAGTTAACTTTTGCCGGCCTCTCTTTGGATCTGGGAGGGGTATTTATACTCACTCCAGACTAGCATTCTCTGTCAGCTATACTGTTATTCTGGCTGTGTGTCTGAACGACCACCCTGGTGTGCGTGCATTCTGCATTGCTTGTTTGATTCCCGTGTATGACCCGGCCTGTTCCCTCACTCTGTACTCCGTCTCACGTTTTGGTACTATTGTCTTCTCTGGTTCTGACCTCCTGGCTTGGCTATTTTTACTCCGTTGCAGTTTGTCCCTATTGTACCGTCCATTACCCGTTCTGGTTTTCTGATCTATTGCTATGTCCTGACTATTCGCTCTGTCTTACCCTTTGGTACTGTCCTGCTATCTCGTGCTTTGACCCGGCTTGATCTGGTTTCTGTCTCTGTCTATGCCCCTTGGTAACATTGTCCTGTCGTTAACTTTCTAGGAGTTTCCCTGCAGCTCCTAGCTCTGTGGAGCTAAGGCCATGCCCCCAGCAGTCGCGTGCTTCAGGACCTGGAGCATGCATCGTCACAGCTGCTGCCCGCTCCACAGGTATCTTTGAGTACTGTTTTTGTACTCAGGACACACGCGCACTGGTTCAGTGAGCAAGTGCAGTGCGGTGTTCCTGACATTATAGCTGACCATTTCAGTTTTTTTTTCTCTGAAGAAAGAAAAGAAAAAAGTGTGCTATCCTCATGGATCTCATACAAGCTTTGGCTGATCAGGTCAAGCACCTGACCCAAATGTTCCACAAACTTAATGTGGAACAGCGCACGATGGCTCATACCCAACAACAGTTAGTGGATACTGTGCAGGCGGCTGTCACTGCAGGGGCTTCTAGTGCTGGGGATAGAGATGTGTCATTGGCATCTCCCGAATCTCCGGTCAAATTGCCAGACCCTTTCTCAGGGAATAAAAGGGAGTTCAGGTCATTCAGAGAAGGATGCAAGCTTTTTTTTTCTCTGAGGCCCCGCTCCTCCGGGGATGAGTTCCAGAGGATGAGGGTCGTCATTTCTCTACTTCGGGGGGCTCCACAGGCATGGGCTTTCTCTCTCTCTTCCTCTGCTCCTGAACGTATGTCTGTGAATTTGTTCTTTGAGGCTCTGGGGCACACTTATGATGAGCCTGAAAGAGTGCATCTAGCAGAGGATATGGTGATGAGTGTGACACAGGGGAGGCACTCTGTTGAATGGTTCTGCTCAGAGTTTAGACGTTGGACCGCCGAAGTATCCTGGAATGATGCCGCCCTGAGGGGGTTGTTCCGCAGGAGCCTGTCTGACCGTCTGCAGGACGCTCTGTCATTACATCCTCCCCTGATACCCTGGAGGATGCCATGATGCAGGCAGTCCGTAAGGACTGGAGACTCCGTGCTAGAGGAATGATGCAACAAGAGTCTCCCTTGTACCCCAAATTGTGTGACACTGCACCTGTATCTGAGCCCATGGAGGTTGGGTCAGTCTCGGTTAAGGAGAAAGAGAGAAGGCACCATAGAGACAACCTACTATGCTTTTACTGTGGAGCCTCTGGACATTGGAAAAGGAATTGCCCCTCCTGCCCTTCTTCAGAGAAACCATCAGAGAAATGACTGAGTCTGGGCAACAATCGAGGATTTTGTCCAGACTCCCAGGTACATTTTTTCTCATGTACAAAGATGGTGCTCCAGGTTGAATTGGAACTTGCTGGCGGTCCTGTTATGACTACCGCCTTTGTTGACTGTGGTTCCTCCATTAATCTGATTGATGCCCAAGTTGTGACTCTTAATAAGATAGGGACAGTCAGGTTAAAAGACCCTGTTAAAATTGTGGCTGTTGATTCATCCCCTCTTACCCGGGATGGAATTTGCTTTATGTCTGAAGTTTTTTCTATGAAAAGAGGTTCCACTCATGTGGAGAAGTTAAGTTGTTTTATTATGAATAATCTGCCTGCAGGACTGGTATTGGGGATGCCCTGGTTGCAAAGCTACAATCCTCTCATTGATTGGGTGAAGGGGGAGATCATCCGATGGGGATGTAATGATAATGCTCTGTGCTGTAACCTGGTTCCTTTTGTCAATCCGATAAGATCTGTATCTGTGTCATCTGTGGGTCTGGAGGGTATTCCGGAGTACCTGAGAGACTTTGAAGATGTATTTTCCGAAAGCGAGGCTGAGGCGCTCCCACTACATAGACCATTTGATTGTGCTATCGATTTAGTACCTGGAGCCAAATTACCCAAGGCTCGTTTGTTTAATTTGTCCGGGCCTAAGCGCCAAGCTATGAAAGAGTATATCAAATAGAGCCTTCGCAAGGGGCATATTCGGCCCACGGTCTCACCCGTGGCAGCGGGGTTTTTCTTTGTAAAGAAAAAAGATGGTGGGTTGAGACCGTGCCTTGACTTTCGGGAACTGAACAAAATTACTGTTAAGAACACGTACCCTCTCCCGTTGATTCCTGATCTATGCAACCAACTCACGGGGGCCAAATGGTTTTCTTAGCTCAATCTACGAGGGGCTTATAACCTTATAAGGATCTGGGAGGGGGACGAATGGAAAACAGTGTTCCTGACAACTGAGGGGCAGTTTGAAAACCTGGTTATGCCCTTCGACCTCACTAACACTCCTGCTGTTTTTCAGAACTTCATTAATGTTGTTTTTTCTGATTTGATTGGGCATTATGTAGTCATCTACTTGGATGACATCTTGATATACTCTGAGGACAGTCAGTCACACTTACACAATTTACGTACGGTTCTTATGAGACTCCGGGAGAACCATTCGCATGCTAAGCTGGAGAAGTGCTCATTTTTTTATGCAAGAACTGTCTTTTCTGGGTGTAATTGTATCCGGGGAGGGATTCCGCATGGATCCAGGGAAGGTTCAGGCCATTACCGATTGGGTGCAGCCTCATGACCTGAAGGGGTTGCAGTGATTTATGGGCTTCGCTAATTATTATAGGAAGTTCATTAAAGGGTTCTCGCAGGTGGTGAAACCCTTGACGGACCTCACTCTTAAAGGGGAAGATGTAAAAAATGGTCCGTGGCCGCAAAAAATTCCTTCCTTACATTAAAGAAGTGTTTTACCACAGCCCATTTTTTGGTACAACCCGATTCGTCAAGACCTTTTATCGTTGAGGTCGACGCTTCGGAGGTGGGGGCAGTATTGTCACAGGGCCCCTCTACCCTGACTAACCTCAAACCCTGTGCCTTTTTCTCTGAGAAGTTCTCTTCGGCCGAGAGAAACTTTGATGTCGGCAACAGGGAATTGTTAGCGGTAAAATCGGCCTTCGAAGAATGGAGGCATTTTTTGGAGGGGGCCGTTCATCCCATTACGGTCATCACTGATCATAAAAACCTGGCCTATATCGAGTCTGCTAAGAGATTGACCCCCAGACAGGCTCGGTGGGCACTTTTTTTTCTCGATTTCATTTTACCATCATGTTCCGACCAGAATCTAAAAATGTAAAGGCAGATGCCTTATACTGAAATTTTGATTCTGTGTCCCCTCCAGAACCTCCTTCCTCCATTCTTCAACCAGGAGTGGTTGTAGCTGAAATCTCCTCTGAGTTACAGAGAGAGATTCTGGAAGCACAAGCTCCCAGAAATAAACCCCCAGGTAAATTGTTTGTACCCGAACAATTCCATCTCACACTCCTTCAAGAATTTCATGATTCTGTGTTAAGTACACACCCTGGTATTGCAGCTACCCGGGGGGCAGTAGCCTGGAATTTTTGGTGGCCCTCTATGGGTTCTGATATAAAAAAGTTTGTAAATTCTTGTTGGGTGTGCACGCGCTCTAAAAGCTCTCAGGTCCGGCCAGCCAGGGAATTGGTGCCTTTGCCAATTCCGGACAAACCATGGACACACCTGTCCATGGACTTTATCACTAATCTTCCATCTTAAAAGGCCAACTCAGTGGTATGGGTAGTGGTTGATAGATTTTCTAAGCAAGCTCACTTTGTGCCATTACCTTCGTTACCATCTGCTGAAACCTTGGCCTGCTTGTTTATACAGCACATTGTTCGATTGCATGGAGTGACCGTGAACGTGATGTCGGACAGGGGTGTGCAATTTGTGGCCAGGTTTTGGAGAGCGTTTTGTATGAAGTTGGGGGGTCACGTTGTCATTCTCCTCTGCCTATCACCCGGAATCCAATGGACAGACTGAACGCACCAACCAGTCGTTGGAGCAGATTCTGAGGTGCCTGGCCTCCTCCAGACAGGAAGACTGGTGTGAGGTATTGCCCATGGCAGAATTTGCATTCAACTGTCGTATTAATCAGTCTACCGGAAAGTCACCCTTTCAGGTCAATTATGGGTTCGTTTCGCAGTTTGGGGAATTTTCCCATATGGATTCGGATTGCCCTGGTGCCGAGGGGATGGAACAACAGTTAAAAACCCTCTGGAGGGAGGTGCATGGGAACATCTCCAAAGCCCAGAAGAAGTATAAACTTTTTGCGGACAGGAGGAGGGGGTTGGGTCCTGCGTTAAAAGTGGGGGAAAAAATCTGGCTGTCCATCCGTAACATCAAACTTAAATACCCTCTACGAAGTTGGGCCCAAAATTTATTGGCCGATACAAGATTGTAGAGGTGGCATACAGATTACAGTTGCCCACCTCCTTCAAAATATCTAACGTCTTCCACAGGTCCCTATTAAAACCTGTGGGGACAGTTAGAGAAGATCCCTCATCTGTGGCTCCACCAGTGTTGGTAGAAGGTCAACTGGAGTACGAGGTAGGGCGCATCATTGATTTGGGTGCGCCGGAGACTTCAGTACCTTATTCATTGGAAGGGATATTCCAATGGAGGATGGGTCATGGGTTCCGGCCAGTTCGGTGCACGCTGATTGACTGGTGCGGGCTTTTCATGCCAGATACCCTGAGAAACCTGGGGGTCCAGTGGCCCCCATTAAGAGGGGGGTACTGTCATGGTTAGGACATGGTTAATGTCCTGTTCTCACAGGGTTAACTTTTGCCAGCCTCTCTTTGGATCTGGGAGGGGTATTTATACTCACTCCAGACTAGCATTCTCTGTCAGCTATACTGTTATTCTGGCTGTGTGTCTGACCGACCACCCTGGTGAGTGTGTATTCTGCATTGCTTGTTTGATTCCCGTGTATGACCCGGTCTGTTCCCTCACTCTGTACTCCGTCTCATGTTTTGGTATTATTGTCTTCTCCAGTTCTGACCTCCTGGCTTGGCTATTTTTACTCCATTGCAGTTTGTCCCTATTGTATTGTCCATTGCCCGTTCTGGTTTTCTGATCTATTGCTATGTCCTGACTATTCACTCTGTCTAACCCTTTGGTACTGTCCTGCTATCTTGTGCTTTGCCCGGCTTGATCTGGTTTCTGTCTCTGTCTATGCCCCTTGGTAACATTGTCCTGTGGTTACCTTTCTAGGAGTTTCCCTGCAGCTCCTAGCTCTGTGGAGCTTAGGCCACGCCCCCAGCAGACACGTGCTTCAGGTCCTGGAGCATGCATCATCACCGCTGCTGCCCGCTCCACAGGTATCTTTGAGCACTGTTTTTGTACTCATGACGCGCACTGGCTCAGTGAGCCAGTGCAGTGCGGTGTTCCTGACACTTCATACATTCTGCTATAGTTTTTTGCTATATGTATTAGGTAGAGACGCCAACAATTTTCTGTACTTTGAAGGTGACCCGGTATCACTTTAATACCCCTTTGTGGGTTAAGGATACTATTCTATATGGTTCTGGATATACGATCATGCTGCTAGTATTTGGTTTATTATCCCATCCAACCTATTGAAAGATGCTGTGTCACTGAAAATTTGACAATCTGCTATAACACACTTTTGGGGTGGATAGTGGTTATTTTTAGAATAACCTATGCGGCTATGTTATATAATACCTCTCTGAACATGTAGACTTGCTCATACAGTTTTATGAACCTATATACATCTCTAACTGTATACTTGCATGCTATGCAAGTTCTCTTTTTTTATCTACTATTGCTAATATTGGTTGGTAGCACTATTATCTGATATGGTGAGAAGGTTCAGGTTTGCATAATAGACAGGATTAAATAAATTATTTCAAAAAATGTTTTCTTTGGGACCCTCTGATATATGTTTTGACAGGTATTTTAACAACTGTACTTGTGATCACTCTGTGCTCCATACCTCTAATATTAACGGTCACAGTGCTGCCATACTTTTTTGAGCAGGATACTGTGCATGCACTAGTTTCTCGCAGGCAACTTTGATATGTTATGGTACATTTTTGAGCCATATGTATTTATACTAATAATGGTGTTGGCGCTTATGTTAGTAATGCTTATGGACGCTAGCCCACATATCACCATTACCTGCTATTGTGAGAGGGTTCTGGCTCGCATAATAGATTAGATTATAAGCACTAATTAACTATATATTTTTAAAAATCCTCACACATATTTTTGTGACCCTCTGATATATGTTTTGGGCAGGTATTCCAATAACTATATTTGCGTTCGCTCTGTGTCTCATATCTTTATGAAACACATATGTTAGTGCTCAAAGTCGCAGCGTTGTCATACTTTATTTGTGAGTAAGATAGTGCGCACGCGCTGGATTCTTGCAGACAACTTTGATATGTTATATTACATTTGAGACACATGTACTTATATCAATAATGGTATTGGCGCTTATGCTAGTAATGTCTATGGACGTTTTATTTGTATATCATTGTGAGCATGTGCAATCGTCTGAACGATAACAACATTGCCCATAACAATTGTGGGCGAGATACTGCGCAGGCGCCATATTCACATATGTGACTTCTGTGAGATACTTAGAGCACGCAAGCGCACTACATGCTTTGGCCCTGATCTCAATGCGTGGGCGCCGCATTCACATGTGTGATTCTCGTGAGATACTTAGAGTGCGCAAGTGCACTACATGCCTTGACCCGGATCAACGGGGACTTCCGGGTCGCTTACTTCGCGTCACCGCAATGCTCCACGCCAGTCTCCTGCCACCAGCTGTTAGCTGGTAAGGATTTGTTGCTAATTATTCCTGCTTAAATAGACAGGTTTAGAAGAGCCAGATACGCTCACCTTGAAAAAGACACCTTGAGTGTCGGAACACGTGGGTTTCTATATACCACTTTGGCTGCACGGCTGCTTTTTAGATGATGGTGCAACTGTTTCCATCTTTCTCTGACTGGACTGGCTTATGGTGATGTATTAATCTGCCTTTCTTTATCCAGGCTAGCGGCTTTTTCCACCATTATACTCAGCGTCTAGGAGTCTAACATATAGCAGGTTCTTATTGACAACTGTATAAATTTTTACGTTTGTTGCCATATTGAGAATGTGGATTAAATTTTGGTCACATCTCATTTATTTGTAAGTCTATATTAGCAGCATTTCTATAGGATTTATTTTCAGTGCAATAATAAAATATCAAATGGCCAGTGTTTATATAATATTGATTGTTCTATATTGAACCCTTGTAGATTTTGTATGTCCTAATCTCATGATCTTTTTAAGTGTTTTTAATCCGTGTGTTGTTTTTTTGGCTCTGTAATCAATAAAATATATATATTTTTTAAAAAATCTATTGGTATTGTTTATGGTGATCCTATATATATTTGCATGGTCTTTTTTATGTTGTTTTGGTATATTCATTTCATGCATCGTAGTGATCCCAGGTGGTTTATTCCCCTTGTGATTCTAAAGATGGTGCCCACGTAACTCTTTCTACAATTTGTCTTTTTCTCACCTTTAGTGAGTATTTCTTTTCAAGTGGTGGCACATCATTGTGGTATTTACATGGATTTAAATGACAGAGAGGCTGCCTGGCAGGAACAGGTTAAGGAGATCTTCGGTTTGGCAGGTGTTACAGAGATTGCTAGTGGTAGTGTTGATGTTGACTTTCAGAATTTGACATCAGAATTAATAAATTTGCATAAAAAATTGACTAAAACGTGGTGGAATATTAAAAGTCTTGAAGAATATAAGAGATTAGGTCTTATACCCTGTGGCTTGAGAGTTCAGATTTTCCCGGCATGGGAGGTGGACCAAGGTTTCAAGGAGATATGGGAAAATGGTTTAAAAAGATGCTCATATATAATTATTGATATGCTTACTGAGCAGGATCGGGTGTTTTTGTCCAAAATCAGGAAGGACGTTAGGGATAGGGAGTCCAAATTGGAAGATTTTGATAAAAAAACACAGGTGGATCCTTTTAAAAATCATCTTAAGGAATTGATAGACCACTATGAGAAAGATATCATTAGGGGTAAAAAGAGCAAGTCTCAACATGACAGGACTGACCTAGATAAACAAAGAGTATTCAAGTAGTCTCATCAGGGAAATGTAAGGAGAAAAATCACAAAGACCGCTGACAATAAGACCAATGACACTGACAATGGACCAGCACCCACTCTAAGTAGTGATTTTTTATCCACCGACACGAGCGACAGGGAAAGCAGCATAGAAGGGGGCGAAGGAAACCTAAGACCTCGTACCAAAAGAAACAGAAACTTTCGAGCTTGGTCACCAAGCTCGAAAAGGGAAACGAGGTACAACAACCGGAAAAGTTACTAGATCTGAACCCCCGAAGCGACCATGATTCTGATAAGGGTGAGCTGCGTATCATCAATCTTTCGACATATGAACTTTCTGAGCTTGAGGTTAATCTACTTACAAAGGGATTATCTTTTTCGCCCACCAACTGTCTCGATAAATTTGAGCTGACAAAAGACATATTTATTTTGTAGACAATTGACATTTAAGATGCTTTATCACCAGCCGTCACTTATTGATGAACTCCCAGATCAAGACAGACAAGTGTTTCGAGATCTATTAGATCTACTAAGAGAAAATGAGAGTGAACAAACCAGAAGAAGATTTAATGATAGATTACCTTCACAGGCAACCCCCAAATTTTTTATGTTTCCGGTAATTCAAATTTTTTTTTACAAGACCTGTAGGGATATTAGGGGACTGAAATTGGACAAGTATCATCAAAATAATTTGAGTAAGGATGAAAGAGCTGCACTTAATAGCTTGAAAAATAATGACCTTTTTGAAATTAAGGAAGCAGATAAGGGCAGAAATATTGTGCTTTGGCCCAAAACTATGTATTGCCTTGAAGCCAGGTGACAGCTCGACAATGTCCAACATTACCAATTGCTACCATCTGACCCCACTATTATCTTCAAAGGACAGTTGGATAGATTATTGTTGAGGGCCTACTCTTGTGGTATTATCAATAAAAAAGAATTGGACTTCTTGACTACCTGTCACCCTGTGGTACCAACCCTATATATGTTACCCAAAGTGCACAAATCTGTAACCAGGCCCCCAGGTTGGCCGATTATCTTGGGGTTAGGGGAACTGTATGAGAAACCCGGTTCTTACTTAGATTATTTTTTACAGCCTATGGTACAGACTTTGGAATCCTTTGTCTGGGACTCATCACATCTTTTACTACTTTTTGAGACATTGGAGATACCTGATAATGCTGTTTTGGCTACTCTGGGTGTAAAGGCTCTGTACACCAACATCGTACACAATTTAGGTATGGAGGCAGTCTCAAACTTTTTAGAATGCCAGACCAAGGGGGATAGGGGTCATGATGCCTTTATTTTGGAATTATTAAAATTTGTCCTAGAGAAAAATTATTTTGTGTTTGATAGAGCATACTATAAGCAAGTGTCAGGAAACGCTATGGGGGCCAAGTGTGCACCCTCCTACGCAAACCTTTTTATGGATTGGTGAGAGGAGACACGTGTGCAAACAGGACATGTTTTCCAAATTTGTGGTCAAGTGGCATCGATACATTGATGACATTGTCATCATTTGGTCGGGCACCCCTGAACAACTTGATGTCTTCATTGATGAATTAAATAATAATTGTTGGAACATCAGATTAACATCTTCCATCTCTTCCAGCTCAGTTGATTTTCTGGATTTGAAATTACGGACTTGCCAAAATCGCATAGTCACTACTTTATTTCGTAAAGAAATGGCTACGAACAATGTACTGCATTTCAACAGCTTCCATCTGGCACATCTATGGAAGGGAATACCGAAAGGACAATTCTTAAGACTCAGGAGGAATTGCAGTCGCACTGAGGACTTTATCAAGGAATCTGGTCAACTCACCAATAGGTTTCATGAAAGGGGTACCCGAAGAGGATCATATCTGGGGCCTTTGAATTCTCAATGAATAGGTCTAGAGAGGATGCCTTACAAACATGGGTAAGAACAGCGCCAAATAGAATCAACCTAATCACAAGATTCAATAACCAGTGGAACGATATATATCGGATTCTTTGGAACAATTGGGGCATATTATTGAGTGAGCCAAAATTACGGCACTTCATTGGTGAACGGTCCAAGGTGGTGGCTAGGAGGGCGAAAAATCTAAAAGATTTTCTATCCAATAGTCACTTTAGACGCCCCGTAACTAAAATTAGAATGGGTCATGACAACAGAGGGTCTTTTCCTTGTGGGGGCTGCTCTATCTGCCATTTGATTATCTCAAATAGAGCTGTTTCTCTGCTTCATCTGCCCACACAGCTACAGTCAAAGGCATACTTCAATTGCCGCTCTCTTAATCTGGTTTACACTCTGGTCTGTGGATGTAAGAAAATCTACTTTGGGCAGACAACTCAAGAACTGTAACGTAGAACGCAAAAACATCTATCGAATATATCAACAGTGAGCTCTGACAAGGGCAAAGGTAAATCCATCACCTCAGTGGCTGCCCATTTTTTAGAACAACATGGGGGCTCCCCTGACTCCCTTAAAGTTTGGGTTTGTAGGGGGTACATATTAACATCAGGGGAGGTAATGTTACAGATGAGCTTCTCCGACGGGAAGCCAGATGGATTTACCATTTGGGCTGCCTTTCACCGGATGGCCTCAATGAGGAATTGCTGTACACCGGCTTTTACAGGAAGACATAGATTACTATCTGTCTCTTCATGTTTGATTGACGTACGGCAATAGCTGGGTGTACATGATTCCTATAATGATTTCCCCTCTCTTATAGAGATTTTTCATGTGTTTTCTTTTCCTAGGTCTTTGTGCCTAGGTATAGCACTGAAACAGTATCCTGATGGATCTATTTATTTATGAAGAGGCCACCATGAATTTGCCAGACTCGTGCTCCACAGACTGTATATATGTATTTGTTCATAAGTCATTTCATATTGTCTTTGTCTTTTTGTCTTCTGTACTTCAAATAAGGTGACTTGATATCATTATAGCACCCCTCTGTGGGCTCAGGATGACACCCTGTAGGTCTTTTGACATATAGTTATGCTGCTAATAAATGGCCTATTTCCTTATCCAGTCTGTTCCAATTTGAACTAGTATTGAAAATCTGATGACTTTCTTTAGTACTCTTTGACATTGGGCTAGCAGTTACTGTTATAGGGTAGCTCATGTGATAACGATACATAGCACCCATTGGAATAGGTGTACTCGAATATATTGCTTATATGAATTTATTTCCACCCTTATATCTGTGTATATATATATATATATATACATACAGTATATATATATATATATATATATATATATATATGCAGCCTTTCTATTTTACCTTTCTATTTCTGATAGTATGGGTTGTTATTACCATCTTTAGCTATTTTGAGCAGTTCTTGGTTTCCATAACAGACTGGATAAAATGGGCTACTCAACTACATATGTTAAAAACTATATAACTATAAATTATATATTTTAAAAACTTCATACATTCTGGTATAGTTTTTTGCTATATGTATTGTGTAGGGACTCCCAACAATTTTCTGTACTTTGAAGGTGACCCAGTATCGCTTTAATACCCCTTTGTGGGTTAAGGATACTATTCTATAGGGTTCTGGATATACGATCATGCTGCTAGTATTTGGTTTATTATCCCATCCAACCTGTTGAAAGATGCTGTGTCTTTGAAAATTTGACAATCTGCTATAACACACTTTTGTGGTGGATAGTGGTTATTTTTAGAATAACTTATGCGGGTATGCTATATAATACCTATCTGAACATTTAGACTTGCACATCCAGGTGTATGAACCTATATATATCTCTACTTGTATACTTGCATGCTATGCAAGTTCTCTTTTTTTATCTACTATTGCTAACATTGGTTGGTAGCACTATTATCAGATATGGTGAGAAGGTTCAGGTTTGCATAATAGACTGGATTAAATAAACTATTTCAAAAAAAGTTTTCTTTGGGACCCTCTGATATATGTTTTACACAGATATTGTAAAAACTGTACTTGCGATCACTCTGTGCTCCATACCTCTAATATTAACAGTCACAGTGCTGCCATACTTTTTTGAGCAGGATACTGTGCATGCACTGGTTTCTCGCAGGTGACTTTGATATGTTATAGTACATTTTTGAGCCATATGTATTTATACTAATAATGGTGTTGGCGCTTATGTTAGTAATGCTTATGGAAGCTAGCCCACATATCACCATTACCTGCTATTGTGAGAGGGTTCCGGCTCGCATAATAGATTAGATTATAAGCACTATCTAACTATATATGTTTAAAAAGCCTCACACATATTTTTGTGTTACCCTCTGATATATGTTTTGGGCAGGTATTCCAATAACTATATTTGCGTTCGCTCTGTGTCTCATATCTTTATGAAACACATATGTTAGTGCTCAAAGTCGCAGCGTTGTCATACTTTATTTGTGAGTAAGATACTGTGCACGCGCTGGATTCTTGCAGACAACTTTGATATGTTATTACATTTGAGACACATGTACTTATATCAATAATGGTATTGGCGCTTATGCTAGTAATGTCTATGGACGTTTTATTTGTATATCATTGTGAGCATGTGCAATCATCTGAACGATAACAACATTGCCCATAACAATTGTGGGCGAGATACTGCGCAGGCGCCATATTCACATATGTGACTTCCGTGAGATACTTAGAGTACGCAAGCGCACTACATGCTTTGGCCCTGATCTCAATGTGCGGGCGCCGCATTTACATGTGTGGTTCTCGTGAGATACTTAGAGCAAGCAAGCGCACTATATGCATTGATCCGGATCAACGGGGGCTTCCTGGTCGCTTACTTTGCATCACCGCAATGCTCCAAGCCAATCTCCTGCCACCAGCTGTCAGCTGGTAAGGATTTGTCACTAATTATTCCTGCTTAAATAGACAGGCTTAGTAGAGCCAGAAACACTCACCTTGAAAAAGACACCTTGAGTGTCGGAACGCGTGGGTTTCTATATACCAACTTGGCTGCACGGCTGCTTTTTAGATCATGGGGCGACTGTTTCCATCTTTCTCTGACTGGACTGGCTTATGGTGATGCATTAGTCTACCTTTCTTTATCCAGGCTAGCGGCTTTTTCCACCATTATACTCAGCGTCAAGGAGTCTAACATATAGCAGGTTCTTATTGACAACTGTATAAATTTTTATGTTTGTCACCATATTGAGAATGTGGATTAAATATTGGTCACATCTCATTTATTTGTGAGTCTATATTAGCAGCATTCCTATAGGATTTATTTTCAGTGCAATAATAAAATATCAAATGGCCAGTGGTTATAATATTGATTTTTCTATATTGAACCCTTGTAGACTTTGTATATCCTAGTCTCATGGACTTTTTAAGTGTTTTTAATCCGTGTGTTGTGTTTTTGGCTCTGTAAACAATAAAATATATATTTTATTAAAAAATCTATTGGTATTGTATATGGTGATCCCATTTATGTATGCATGGTCTTTTTTATGTTGTTTTGGTATGATCATTACATGCATCATAGTGATCCCAGGTGGTTCATTCCCCTTGTGATTATAAAGATGGTGCCCACTTAACTCTTTCTACAGTGTAGTAGTGAATGGCAACTCATATGCTAAGGAGACTTAATAGCTGTCTACAAATATCTGAAGGGCTGTCACATTGTAGAAGGATCAACTTTATTCTCATTTGCACAAGGAAAGACTAGAAGCAATGGGATGAAACTGAATGGGAGGAGACAGAGATTAGATATAAGAAAAAACTTTTTGACAGTTAGAGTCATCAATGAGTGGAACAGGCTGCCACAGGAGGTGGTGAGTTCTCCTTCAATAGAAGTCTTCAAACAGAGGCTGGACAGACATCCGTCTGGGATGATTTAGCGAATCCTGCTTTGAGCAGGGGGTTGGACCAGATGACCCAGGAGGTCCCTTCCAACTCTACGATTCTATGATTCTATGATTATTAGTATAAATACATATGGCTCAAAGATGTACTATAACATATCAAAGTCACCTGCGAGAAATCAGTGCATGCGCAGTATCCTGCTCAAAAAAGTATGGCAGCACTGTGACTGTTAATATTAGAGGTATGGAGCACAGAATGATCGCACAGAATATCTGTGCAAAACAGGAGGTCCCTTCCAACTCTACGATTCTATGATTCTATGATTCTATGACAAAAGCAGTTTCGCATCGAACAGGCACTTCTTCCTGGTCCCAAGTGGAGACTAAGAGGAGGCACCTACTCGGCACAAAACGTTACTTTTATCTATTTGGAAATATCTTCTCTGAATTTTATAAAAGGGTGAGAGCACCAATTTCTTCTGTTATACAATGCTTAAAAATTAAATAAAATAATGACTACTCTTTAAGTAATTGGTTAATGGATTATAGAACCTCCATACAAAAAAACCTATTTATGCCATTTTTGTATGGAGGTTCTTAAATACTGGGGTTTAGCACTATGCTTTTTGTATCTGGAATTATCCCATCTCATAGGCAACAGACATTACTATTATCACTATTCCCGTCTTATATGCATTTTTTGTGAAGGCAGGTTACCCATGCTACGATCTAGGGTATTTAGGTCACTGATATGATAGCTATTTTACCCTCTTGTACTACTTTCTGCTCATGTATGTCTACTATATGGTGCTGTTCGTACATACTACTATTTACATGTCATATTTTATGACTAATAAAATTTTGTATTTTTGCATATTAGCTCAGACTCTATTCCTCTGTCTTTTTCAAATTTGTAAATCTAGGAAAAACGAAAGTAGTATCGCCAAGGCGTTGCTGGAAGGAGACACTGTGCCAAGCTGGGTCCAGGTAAAAGAGACCTTTAATTTGCTACATAATTGAAAGACAGTATGTCCTCTTTATCAGGCATGTACACACAATAAAAACACATGGCCTTTATACAGGCTGATAGTGACGACAGAGTACATAAAAGCTACATGAGTACTAAAATGCTTGGATGCTCATTACTCAATCTGAGCAATTCCTAATGCTGGAATGCTCATTTCGAGTAGCGAGTATATTGGGAGTCAATAGCAAATCCGAGCATTTTTCAAAGAGATCTGGTGACAGTGAAAATGTTGAAGTGGATATAAGAATTGCTGAATGGAAGGAGAACAAGTTAGGGAAGATTCCTGGAAGCATTTCTGACTCCCAGATCCCTGCTAAAATCCATAGTATCAAACTTTTACTCCACTTTAAGGACTGACAACAAAACTCAAAATAGACAAGAAATTGGAGTTTACATGAAAAAAATGTTAAGAAACATTTTTCCTGTATAATGGTTTTCATATAAAGCAAAAACTAGAAAGGATTTAAAAAAATAATTTAAGTAAACCAAAATTGTCATTTTTAGCAAAAAAATTGGAAATTTCAGTATAATTTATGAAGCAAGAACTGCAAAAAATGTGATGCAAGAGGGACTGTGATACGTCCTGCATTATACATAAAGGAGTAACTCATGCACATTCTGTTCAATTTGTCATGTAGTGGTACTCCTAGTACTTCAAGAGATTAAGTGCAAAGCCTTCCAAAAACTACCAGCAAGGTCAGCCATACATCCTTGAAGGCACCAATTGTAGTACCTCATTCAAATATTGTGAGCAAAATAAAATTGTGGTACTCATATACTCCAAAAAGTTATGCAGAGTTCAAAGCCTTACAAAAATTACAAGGAGGGTCATCAATACACCACTGAAGACAATAACTGGAAGGCCTCACTAAAATATTAAGAAAGCGTACATCTGTAGCAGGCAAATTTTATTTTTCATTTTAAACCAACAAAATTTCACACAAAATAGTTTCTACAGTATAAAAAATTTTGTAAACTGTACCAGGCCAAGGGTTTTTTAAAAATTTTAACCCATTGTATTTTAACAAAAAGCACATTAAACTGTATGCATCAATCACTGAATCCATAAAGAATTTTGTAAGCTATTTTTAGAGTTTAGTATACCAGCCACATGTAACCAGAACCACGTTACAGTGTATGAATGAATCATTAAATCCGTAAAATCCCTTAAGAGGTTTGGAAGGGTTTTTGTGAGTTTAATATACCAGCAAAATGTAAAAAGAACCGTGTCTCAGTGTATGGATGAATCATTGAATCCATAAAAAGTTTTGGAAGGATTTTTTTAGAGATTAACATATCAGCGAAATGTAACAAGAGCGGCGTTACAATATACAGATGACTAATTGGTTCTCTAAAAAGTTTTGGAAGGCTTTTGTGAGTTTAATATACCAGCAAAATGTAACAAGAACTGCATTAGTGTATGGATAAACAAACATGTTTTCAAGGTTTTTTTTATATCGCACCAAAATGTAAAAGAAAGCCCATAATACTCTATGGATCAGTAATTGAATCAATAAAAAGTTTTTCAATTTTTGGGGGGAATTTTATATAGCAATGAAATTAACAGAAAGCACATAAACTTTTATAGATTAATAACTGAACGCAGACAAATTTCTCACTGCTTGTTTTGTAGTGTTATATATATATCACCGAAATATACTCAAAAACATGTAAAACTCTATGGAAGAGTAATATAATACCAATGCATTTTGAACAATTTTTTTGAGGATCATATACCACTAAAATGTACCCAAGAACTTGTAACACCGTGTGGAAGAGCAATTTAATATTGGAAAGTTTTGACACCTTGTTTTGAGGATTATATACCACCAAAATGAACCCAAGAACATGTAAAACTCTATGGATGAGCAATATAATACAATACATTTTTGAACTATTTTTTGGCAGGTTAGATACTACCTAAATCTACCCAAAAATATGTAATACTCTATGGATGAGCAATATAATGCATATGCAATGTTTAACAAGTTTTTGGATGGTTACATAACACCAAAATCTAACCAAGAAGATGCAATACTCTATGGATGAGCAATATAATACCAATAAACTTATCTTATTAACTTATTTTAGGGTTATAGACCACCAAAATGTATCCAAGAAAACAATACTCTATGGATGAACAATATACCCAAGAAGATGTAATTTGATATGAATGGGCAAAATAATACCAATACATTTTTAAACAATTTTTTGAGGGATATATGCCACTAAAATGTACCCAATAACATGTACACATGTGGTAAAAATTGTTGGTACCCCTCGTTTAATGGCAGAAAAACCCACAAATGGTCACAGAAATAAATTGAATCTGACAAAAGTAATAATACATCAAAAATCTATGAAAATGTTTCAGCTGTTTCCAAAGATGCTCAATAGGATTTAGGTCAGGGCTCATAGAAGGCCACTTCAGAATAGTCCAATGTTTTCCTCTTAGCCATTCTAGGGTGTTTTTAGCTGTATGTTTTGTGTCATTATCCTGTTGCAAGACCCATGACCTGTGAATGAGACCAAGCTTTCTGACACTGGGCAGCATATTTCTCTCTAGAATCCCTTGATAGTCTTGAGATTTCATTGTACCCTGCACAGATTCTAGATACGCTGTCCCAGTTACAGCAACGCAGCCCCAGAACATAATAGAGCCTCCTCCATGTTTCACAGAAGGGACAGTATTCTTTTCTTGATATGCTTCATTTTTTCATCTGTGAACATAAAACTGATATGCCTTGCCAAAAAGTTCCATCTTTGTCTCATCTGCCCGTAGGACATTCTCCCAGAAGCTTTGTGGCTTGTCAACATGTAGTTTGGCAAATTCCAGTCTGTCTTTTTTATGATTTTTTTTCAACAATGGTGTCCTCCTTGGTCGTATCCCATGAAGTCAACTTTTGCTCATACAAAGACAGATGTGCTATCTGACACTGATGTTCCTTGAGCATGAAGTTCACCTTTATTCTGTTTAGAAGTTTTCCTGGGCTCTTTTGTTACCATTCACATATTATCCGTCTCTTTGATTTGTCATCAATTTTCCTCCTGCTGCCATGTCCAGGGAGGTTGACTACAGTCTCATGGAGCTTAAATTTCTGAATAGTATGTGCAACTGTAGTCACAGGAACATCAAGCTGCTTGGAGATGGTCTTATAACTTGTACCTTTAACATGTTTGTCCATAATATTCTTTCTAATCTCCTGAGACACCTTTTTTGTTTGCTTCCTCTGGTCCATGTTGAGTGTGATACACACCATGTCACCAAACAGCACAGTGAGTATTTGTAGCCCTCTATACAGGCCCACTCACTGATTCCAAGGTTGTAGACACCTGTAATGCTAATTATTGGACACACCTTGATTTAACATGCCCTTTTTGTCACATTATTTTCTGGGGTACCATCATTTCTGTCCAGGCCTAGTTCATGAGTTTTAGTTTTTTTTTTATTCTATCGAAGCATAGTTGAAAAGCAATGTCTGACTTCTTTTGTTCATTTTCTTAGATTTTTTTATTTATCATACACTTTTGTCAGATTCAAATTATTTTTGTGACCATTGTAGGTTTTTCAGTCAGTAAACAAGGGGTATCAACAATTTTGACCTTGTGTGTAACACTGTGTGGATGAGTAATATAATACTGGAAACTTTTGACACCTTGTTTTGAGGACTGTATACCACCAAAATGTACCCAAGAAGACATAATACTCTACATATGAGCAATTTAATACCGAAAATGTTTTAATGCTTTTTTGGAGTGTTTTATGTCTCACAAATATACCACAGACCACAGAATAGGGTATTGGCGAAAAATTTTAAACAGCTAAATTTAAATGCTTTTTTAGTTTTATATATCACACAACTGTACCCCAGATTACAGAAAACTGTATGGCTGAGTAATTTAATACATCAATTTTTTTAAATGATTTTTGGAGAGTAATGTATTAATAATCACATTATAATGCATGCATGACTAAATAGCAATAGGTCTTCTACCAGAAGGAACCATCCTGGCCACCATGGATGTGGAATCTTTGTACTCTAATATCCCACACCAAGATGGATTAAATGCCTGCAAATTCTTCATGGAAAACACAGGGACTGATGCTGATGCTGTGGTGAAACTTATAAAATTCATCCTCACTCACAATTACTTTGAATTTGACAGCAAGATCTATCTACAGGAGATTGGCACAGCTATGGGAAGTAAAATGGCTCCACAGTATGCAAATCTTTTCATGGCCAAGCTTGAAAGCGACTTTTTGTCCTCATGCCCCATCAGGCCCCTGGCCTACTACCACTTCATTGATGATATTTTAATAATCTGGACGGAGTCTGAGCAACAGCTAAAGACATTCCATAAACAGTTTAATCAATTTCATCCCACCATCAGCTTAACACTCAACTACTCCAGCACTGAAATTAACTTTTTGGACACCATCATTAAGCTAAAAAACAATGTAATAGAGACATCCCTGTATCAGAAGCCAATCGACCATCCAACATACCTTAAATGGGACAGTTTCCATCCAAAACACATAAAGAACTCTATTATCTATAGTCAAGCCATCAGATACAATCGTATATGTTCCAACCCCATGGATAGAGACAAACACCTTGGTCGCTTCAAAAATACCTTTTTGAATCAGGGCTACCATCCAAGAACAATTGAAAACCAAATTGCAAGAGCCACCAGAATGTCAAGGAATCACCTGCTACATTACAAAGCTAAACAAGAAAATAACCGGGTGCCTCAAGTAGTCACCTACAACCCAAATCTGGAAGTGCTAAGGGGAGCTGCATGGAAATTACAACCTTTACTACAAAAAGATGCCCGATTACAATCCATTTTTCCAGACCCTCCACTACTGTGCTTTAGGCAGCCCCAAAATCTAAGAAGCATCATTTTCAGAAACTCCCTGTCCTCTCCATTAGCTGCAGGAACCTTTCCTTGCAACCAGAAAAAATGTAAAACCTGTCCATTTATAATGACCACGGACACGATGAAGATCCCCAATTCATATCAGGACTACAAGATCCCAGGTACTTTCAGCTGCATTACACCTAATGTGGTGTACTTAATTATTTGTACTAAATGTCCAACTGGGGGTCTGTATGTGGGGGAGACAGGGCAGAAGCTTAGAACAAGGATGAATGCTCATCGTCACACAATAAGAGAAAAAAGAATGTATCTACCTGTGGCAAAATATTTTTGCATGCCTGATCACAACAACACCATGGATATGAAATTACTGGTATTGAAAAGTAACTTCACATCTCAGAGAGACAGGAGGGTCTGGGAGTATAAATTTATTGCGACTTTTGACACTCTCAGTGCTGGAATGAATGTGTCGCATGGATTTATGTCTTTTTACATCAATTAAGGAATAAACTCCTAAGACCTTGTGGGGACATCACAACACATTAAGAGACCCCAATCAGAGGACAATAAAACATCCAGACTCCTTATCTTTGAACTAGTCCAATATTTATGCTTCTCCCTATCCCATAATGATAATTCTGTTTCACGTCACTTGTCTTATCTATTGCATTTTTTTCTGTGCTGTGTTGTGCATATATATGTGATTCTTCAGATGTTGTGTTAGTCAATGCCGGATGAAGAGACCTGAGTAGTCTCGAAAGCTTGCAATGTGTTACCATCTTTTCAGTTAGCCTTTAAAAGGTATCAACCACTGAGGACTCTCAATTCTGAATATTTTTCTAAATGAATCAAGAAATTAAATTGGAATGTAAATATTTTGAAAGTGTAGCTTACCTACTTCTACACTCTTAAAGGCTTTGCAGAAAGTGCAATGTCAGGAAAAAAGTATAAAGAGATTCATCCATAAATCCCTGCAAGACACAACTATCAAGCCTCATTCAAATATTTTTAAAGTGTAGTACAGAGTAATACAGTAATCCTTTACAGGTGTCCGCTTCTACTTCTTCCTCTTGAGGCAAGGGGGACTGTATCCACCTGCTTCCTAGAGCCCGATTCCCAGGCACCTGGGTTGTAAGTGACCTGGCTTCTGGTAGTGCCGGAGCCCCCGACATGTTGAAATGGGCAACAGCCCCCTTTGTCACCTGCACCATCGGCTGCTCCAGCTCAGGAGGTGGAAAACCCCAAGGACAGTATGATCTCTCAGGCGTCGTAGTAGCCATGTTTCAAGCCACCTCAATGAGATTCTCCCGGTGACAGTGTATTCCGCAAGAAGGGTTCATCATGCTCCCTTCTCTATGGGATCACACCCACTGCATACCAGTGATGTTGCCCTTCCATTTTGATGAACGTGACCCTAAGTCCAGTCATCAGCTCTTGCAGCCATCGAAGCAAGTGTTAAGTCTTTACAAGAGATAAGAGAACTTGTTCAGAAAACGTTTGCTAATCTCAAATTCAGCATGAATGTAGCACATTCAATTTTACGTTAGCTTTCCCAAGCATTTTTCACCACAATTGGCAACATTCGGTCAAAGATCAGTAAATAATTGGGTTTCCACTAATGCTTTTGTTTTGACTTTCTCTAGGATAGTGATGATGTTCGATAAGCAGGGGACGTGTTTTATGAGGGAAGGGGTATGTCTAGGTCAGAGGAGCTGCAAAGTGTAATTTTTTTCATTTTCTTTTCTGTAATAACTTAATGTGTGAACATTCTGTCAGCCAATCAGGGTGCAGAAAGCATCCATAATGTCATGACACAATGTCTTCTGTGATTGGCTGCTGAAGTCACATGTCTCTCTTCATATTAAAAGTGAATATCGTGTTTTGCTGGCACAATTTTCTCAGTGTAACAGCGCAAAGAGGATTCTCTTGCTGCTGCTGCAAGTGAACTTGTCATTTAGTTAGACAGGATCATGTCCTGTGTGAAATCGATCTTCCAGCATCATTTTCTAATCCAAATCATTAGGCTAAAACTGTTGCAGTGAGGAATCAGGAGACCCCATTTGTTCATCATAATCATTAGGTCTAATATTAGGGTTCAGCCAGGAGGCCATATTTGCTAGTCCAAATCATTTGAGCTAAAACTGTATTGCTGTGAGGAATCCAAAGGCCCCATTTGCTAATCAAAATCGTTAGGTCTAATATTAGGGTTCAGCCAGGAGGCCATTTTTGCTAATCCAAATTGTATGGGCTAAAACACCTTTACATCATACATAGAACAATCCTCAGAGGTGGCACCCCAATCACCCTTGCTTCCCCCTGCATTATAAATTTCCAGCTGCCCAACTGACTGTGGGGAACCACAGATAGGCCAGTCTGCAGAGCTGTTCACGCATTCTATTCAATGGGCATAAAACATCTGCTCCAAAGTTTCACAGAATTCAGAGGAGGAAGGCATCTGCACCGATGTCCTAAATAATTTCATATTAGATTGAGGGGCCGGAAGAAGTTGGGTCCAAGCAAAATCCAGACCCTCATCATAAGACGTTAACCCCGGGAGGTGGAGGTGATTCTGATGAGACTCAGATACCAGATGTGCACGATGACTGTATTGTGGTGTCAGGGCAAAAAATGGAGGAGGGAAACTCTCAGGGTGGAGAATAGGGACAAAAAAAAGAATGACATTGAGGTTGTTGATCTCACATAATGTGAACCTGAAGGCACGCAGCTGAGTAGCACATCAGAGGAGGTGGAGGAGGAGGAAGGTGAGGAGGTTATGCTTCAGGTTCCTTCACAAATATGGAGTAATGCAACATGATAAGCACTGCATCCTCAAACACAACTGTGGCTGTGGCCAACACAGGTCTTGAGTATGCAATTCACAGGTTTGGCATGGGTTGCCTAGCCTGGGCTTTTTTTGACACCACAAAGGATGACCCAACTCACATTACCAAAAATTTGAAAAAAAACTCAGTAGAGGCAAATATTGCTATAATTTGACTACTACATGCATTTACTGTCAACATTTCTCCTACCTGCAGTGCCTGAACCATACCCTATCCTTTTTTACTATCTTCATTCCTTTAGTTCTGTGCGGTGAGCAGTGTGAGCCTATAACTGGTGCAGCTGGGGGTGCAGTTGGGGGTAGCTTGCACGCTTAGCCTGGTGTTGTGCACAATGAGCACAATTCTCTTATTTGAACACCTTTGACAATTATGTAATATATCATCCTGATTGACAAAAAAATGGAGCCACCTTTCTTTGTTTTTTCTATAGTATTTATGGTAAGAATAACGAAGATAACTCTGGATGTACAAATGTAAATATTGTAAAGCAATATTGTCATAAATTTTGGGCAGAAAATAGTTAAATATGTGCAATATAATAGACAACACTATTAGTTTAAGATCACTACTCCAATCTACTGTCTAAAAATTGTTCATTATGTTAAGCTTGTTACTTGGCTCTCCAGAGATAGTAGTACTGTCTTCTTTCTGCCCATCCAGATAATTCAAACAGACCACTTACGAAGGAAAGACATGACAATGCTTCAGCCCAAGGCACTGCCAGCACTGATGAAACACAGGAACAATAAAGGGAACAAAAACACAAACGTCAAATGCATTCACAAGTGTAGATTTTAACATTAACTCTTTTAGTGGCAAATACATTATTAAAAAATAAAAAAAAATCTAATTTTTATGAGGACATGTTCTATCCTGAATGTGATATGTACTAGTTTAGATAATACTGTATATACAGTACATCTCCAGTAGTGTGACTGAAATAACCCAAAAGAGGAAGTAAATCATTATGTAAACATAACCTGGAAGTATACTATAGGAACGACGAATATCTCAAACGAGAATGCTTCCTATTTAAACAGGAAGCAATAATTAAAAATAGCAAAATTTGTCAGACAAGGTAAAGCTGAAGCAGGAAGCATAAAATCTATAATTTGACATGATTTATGTTACACTTGATACTATAGTTACTAATTTGGCACCTCTTTTTGATTGTGAACTCTTTCTCATTGATTCTTGACATGATGGTAGCTACATCACTATATTGAAACTGTTCATCTATCATTCTGAGAAATAACTTCGTAACTGCTTTTTCCAAGTAGCTAATGAAACAATGCAATATATTTCAAGCTGGATTCAACCTGAGATTTCACTCTTTAAAAGCATGTATCAATATGGACATGCCATTAATGCACTTGATGCCTCGATAGAGCCTGACACTTTCCATCTCTCTGCTGAAGAGTGTTAACAGACATATGAATTCCTGGGAAGCCAAATGTATATAAGGTTTTAAAAAAAAATGTCAGGACTTGTTATTTCTGGGGTCAGTGACCGGATTTTCTATAAAGAAGCTTGCCCACAAACACTAGCTAATTGTATTGAAAAGTCAGAGCTTTCATACACTTATAAAGAGGTCTCCTTCAGCATTAAACTTGTACTGATCTCTGGACAGCAGGCCCTGACAAAATTGGATTGATGCAACTATTTGGAGCTTGAGTACTCAACTGTAATGTAAGGCAGCTGGTTAGAGCGTATTTTCCCAGAACTGTCAGCATGATGGAGCACCAAAACAAGAAACACATCTCAATTCTTGTCACAGGAGCAAGCAGAAATCACCTAGATGTAAAATTCTAAGTCTGATATCCATTGTCTATCAACTTTGTAGATAATAATAAAATATTGTTCATTCATGCTTTCAAATAATTGATTTGTTTAGTATAAACACTAGTAGAAAGGAAATTTAAATGTATTCACTATGTTTGAGATATACAGTGGATTGGAATAGATGTCATACAAGAGAGGTAAACCGATTGTCCCACAATATACTTTTGTCACCTATCCATAGAATACGGGATAGATGTTTGATTAATGAGAGTCCCACCACTGGGACCTCCAAAGTAACCACAATGGTGGTTTTCAGCCCCCCCCCCTGTGTCTACTCACTACACAATCATTGTGAGAAACTGGAAACCAAAAAAGCTGTAGCCGGAAGCCAAAATTAGTTCATTCCACTGCATGTATATAGCAATGATAGACCAAGAGAAAAAAAAAGTGCAAAATACAAGTAAATTCAAAAATCAAACATTTTATTTAAGGCTCATTAAAAGGTATATCTAAAAATGGATAGATAAGAAGTAAAAAATGCCAAAATACAAAGACATGTGAAAGAAATGGTGGGTAAGCTGAAAAATCTATAATAATAAATGCCCTAAGCAACTTCCGGTTGTAACAACTTCCGTCCAGTTGTAACCGGTGACGTCACCGCACACCTCTTTCCATGTTAACCCTCAACACACACACTCCACTCACCTTTCACCATCTCCATTCACGTCCACTCACTCTTTCACTCCACATATGACCCTTTCTCTCACTCCGTCTCTCATACTCACGCCGTCATCGCCGCTGATCCACGATCCCCGACATCATCTTCCGCAGGCAACATCCTGGATCCAGACGTCCTCCACGCCGGCGACATGTTCTTGCGGCGACGCCATTTTGGATCGGCGAAATCTCGCGATAGTCAAGATGGCGTCGCCGCAAGAACATGTCGCCGGTGTGGAGGACGTCGGGATCCAAAATGGCGTCGGCGAAATCTCGCGAGATTTTGCCGACGCCATTTTGGATCCCGATGGCATCCATGCCGGCGACATGTTCCTGCGGCGACGCTATTTTGGATCGGCGAAATCCCGCGATAGTCAAGATGGCGTCACCGCAAGAACATGTCGCCGGCGAGGACGACGTCGGGATCCAAAATGGCGTAGGCGAAAACTCGTGAGATTTCGCCAACGCCATTTTGGATCCCGACGTCGTCCACGCCGGCGACATGTTCTTCCGGCGAAGCCATCTTGACTATCGCGGGATTTCACGATACTCAAGATTGCGTCGCCGCAAGAGCATGTCGCCGGCGTGGACAACGTCTGGATCCAGGATGGCGCCGGCGGAAGAAGATGTCGGGGATCGTTGGGCAGCGGCGATGACGGCGTGAGTATGAGAGACAGAGTGAGAGAAGGGGTCGTATGTGGAGTGAAAGAGTGAGTGGAGATGGTGAAAGGTGAGAGGAGTGTGTGTGTTGAGGGTTAACATGGCAAAGAGGTGTGATGCTATCGCATCCTCCCGATGCGATAGCATCGGGCCATAATCTATGGATGTATAATTATAAATATCAAATCATAAAGTTTGTATAAATCAATGTAAAGCTGGGGAATCATGAATGGAATGAAGTGGTGAGCATCAGGGGAAGAAAATATTTGTGAAACCCATCGGGTCTATGCGGTGTGATCTATTGTACTTCTCTTTCAGGCGTTCGTGGATTTTAGGGGGATTTTACTTGTTTCACAGCGGCGGCTGCTACTACTCTCTTTCTTTCCCCTGAGATTCATTACTTTTTTTGTCGAAAAAATATGCACACATTCCATTCATTGTACCCCAGCTTTACACTGACTGATGCAAACTTTAGATACTTATATCTATACATCCATTCTTAGGCTTACCCACCAATTCTTTCATGTGGCTGTGTATTTTGGCATTTTTTTACGTATCTATTCATTTTTCATATAGAACTTTTAATTAGATCTAAATACAATATATATGTTTAATTGAGCTTCCCTGAATTCTGCATTGTGAGAAACAGTTTAAAAGAAGAGGTGATCATGCATGTTCTCAGCCTCTTTATTCAAAACAGTGAGCTCTCTACACTGTTTTTGTCAGCGCATCAAACAGCTTTGTACCTTTTTTTAGTGAATAGTGAGGACTTCAGTATTGGGGTTCACCAAAAATATGACATATATCATGTATCCTTTTGAAACGCACTTAAAATAAATGTCCATTTTATCCTCTTAGTCCCTTCACGCCATGGCCAGTTTCCATTTTTTGCGTTTGTTTTTTCCACATGCATGGTCTCCAGCAGCCATTTTCCTGAAGCCAAGGGCCGCCGAGATCTCAATCTGAACACGCGTGGCCATTTTCCTGAAGCCCACAGCCTCAGGAAAATGAAGCCCAAGAGGCCTAGCCGACATCTCAATCTGCGCAAGCGCCGCCTTTGTCTTCATGAAGATGGCTACAAGGAAACCAATGATGTTCTCCACATTGCTCACCGCCGACACCGACCTTCAACATTACCACACTTCTGCCGTCGCTTGTTGAGGAAGGGACACTGCTACACCATTGCCGTAACCCCCAGTAAGCCTGCATTCGGACTATAAGACTCACCCCCCATTTTCCTCCAAATTTCTTTTGGGAAAAAGTGTGTCTTATAGTCCAAAAAATACTGTAGTATAATAAATTTCAAGTGTGGTAAAATTGTGAAAAAATGCTATTCTCACTGGAAATTCAAATAAATTTATACAATTTATACAATGCGATTTTTTGGATTTTATTTTTGATATTCTATCTCTCAATGTTAAAATTAACCTACCCTTAAATTTACAGACTGCTCAAGTCTTTGTCAGTAGGCAAACTTACAAAATCAGCAAGGGATCAAATAATTATTTCCTTCACTGTAAACTTCAACTGTGAGAGACAAAATCTTTAAAAAAGATCCAGAAAATCACATTGGATGATTTTTACATCATTAATTTGAATTTTTTGCGTGAAATGAGTATTTGATACAATAGAAAAATAGAACTTAATATTTGGCACAGAAACCTTTGTTTGCAATTATGGAAATCAGATGTTGCCTGTAGTTCTTGATCAAGTATGCAAATATTGCAGCAGGAATTGTGGCCCACTCCTGCATACAGATCTTCTCCAGATCTTTCAGGTTTCTGGCATGCCGCTGGGCAACATTGAGTTTCAGCTCCTTCCAAAGATTTTCTATTGTGGTCAGGCCTGGAGACTGGCTCGGTCACACCAGGACCTTGAAATGCTTATTACAGAGCCACTCCTTAGTTACTCTGGCTGTGTGTTTTGGGTAATTTTCATACTGGAAGAACCAACCATGACCCATATTTAATTCTCTTACTGACGGAAGGAATTTGTTGGTCATAGTCTCTAGATACATGACTGCATTCATCATCCTTTAAATATAGTGCAGTCGTCCTGTCCCCTTTGCAGAAAAGTCCCCAAAGTATGATGTTTCCCCACCATGCTTCATGGTTGGAGCTTTGTTCTTGGGGTTGTACTCATCATTCTTCTTCCTCCAAACACTGTGACTTGAGTTGATACCAGTTCTATTCTGGTCCACATTACCTTCTCCCAAGCCTTTACTGGGTCATCCAGATGGTCATTGAAAAAACTGAAAATGGGCATGGACATGTACTGACGTGAGCAAGAGGACCTTCCGTGCACTGCAGGATTTTAGTCTATGACGGCGAAGTATGTTACTAACGGTAATATTGGAGACTTTGATCTTAGGTCTCTTCACTTCATTGACAAGGTCCACCCATGTAGTTCTGGGCTGATTCCTGACATTTCTCAGAATCATCCTAACCCCATGAGGCAAGATCTTGCTTTAAGCTCAAGACCAAGGATGATTTACAGTCATCTTGTGTTTCTTCCATTTTCTAATAATTGTGTCAACAGTTGTTGCCATCTCATGAAGCTGCTTGCTTATTGTCCTGTTGCTCATCCCACCTTTGTGCAGATCTACAATTTTGTCACTGGTGTCCTTAGACAGTGTTAGTACCATGCCGGATGGCAGGATGTCCGGCATGTTGCCCCTCTCACCCGTGCTGCGGTCGGTTCCTTTCTTCCTCATGCACTGCATGCACCCAGCTGCACTTCCAGCTGGATTTCCAGCCAAGTCCTTAGGACACAAGCGTACCTGCTCCTGCCCTCTTATAGGGCCAGCACTTGCTATTTCCTCCCCAGCCAATGGTTGAGAGGCATTATGTATATATTGCTTCCTTTCCACTCGAGAGGTGCCTGAGCAACCTTCCTGTTTTGCCATCTAAGGTTGCATACCAGTCCCTGCTGCACTCTAGTGCAAATCCTACCTGTTGCACTCTGGTGCAACTCCTGTCTGCTGTATTCATGAAAATCCTGTATGCTGCACTCTGGTGCAAATCCTGCCTGCTGCACTCTGGTATCTGGTATAAGTCCTTCCTGCTGCACTCAGATACAAACACTGCCTGCTGCACTCTGATTCGAACTCTGTCTGCTGCACTCTGATGCAAACTCTGTCTGCTGCACTCTTTTGTGAACTCTGCTGCACTCTAATACAAACTCTGGCAGTTGCTTTCTCCAGTCTGTTCTCTGCATCCAGCTGCTGTACGTCAGTTGGTCTGTCCTGGAGTGGCACCTGATGTTCATCGGGAGCCAAGTCTAACCTCACCATCAGAAGCTCTAGTGAACAGTCAGGTGTTTGCTTAGTCACGCCCCTCGAGGCTCTCCATGGTCTGTGGCACAGTGGTTCCACAAACCACATCCATGACAGACAGCTCTTTGGTATTGGCCATGGTGGACAGGTTGGAGATTGATTGAGTGTGTGGACAGTTGTTATTTATACAAGTAACAAGTTCAAACAGGGGCAATTAATACAGGTAAAGAGTGCAGAATAGCAGGGCTTCTTAAGGAAAAGCTAACAGGTCTGTGTGACCCAGAATTCTTGCTGATTGGTAGTTGATATTGTGTGATTCACTGGGAGTTTTCTTTGAATTTCTCCAAGAATTGCAAATAACACAAAATAACATATTTATAATTATATTTTGGATTTTTTATATGATATAATTATATTTTATTTATAAGAGATACATAACATATTGGAACATTAATAGATATCTGTTTTAAATAAGCTAATATCTAGCACAAAATAAACTAAATTGCAGCGCTAAAATATTCAGTAATTTCACAGTGACATCAACAGAACAATTTTGATGAATAGACTTTACTGTAAAATCCAAAATTATGCTGTTTAACATGGCCCGGGAGGATGTAGAATGGGCCCTGCAAAGAACCAATTTCAAATTAGAATAAAAAAGCTTACTCTATTTAGGAATTTCCATTACTTCCAACTTACGCTCTATAGTGCTAGTAAATATTAAAACTCTCGAGGCTAACGTCTCCAAAGATTTCTCACGTTTTAACTCATTGGAGCTTACACTTCTGGGCAGGATAATGACAGTTAAATGTATTATTTTGCCAAAAATCTTGCATATTTTCTGAGCCATTCCGTTAAAATTCCTTTTAAAGTTGATAGATAAGATACAAAACCTGATTAACCTATTCATTTGGGAAAACAAGAGACCACGAATAGCCAGGAACACTCTTTTTGGTCAAAAAATCCATGGGGGCTTGGCTGTCCCAAACATTTGGGCATACCAACAGGTGTATGTAGTTAAACATAGTCACCAATGGTTTACTCAAAAGGATCATCCAGCATGGATGGATCTGGAATTGGCGCAAATTAACTATAGTTCATTACAAGATATTTTTTTTAAATATATTCTTGTCTCTTCTCTGTAAAAGCATAGACATCCTATTTATGATGCTATTTTTGAAGCGTGGAGGAAGTTTGCCAAACTTAAGAAAAATGATAATAGAGTTTCTATTCTTAACAACCTGCCTCTCAAAACGATCACAGTCATATATGATTGCCCAATACCAAATGCCTGGCCCAATCATAATATAAAGAAAATTGGAGATCTCTATGATGCATATGTATCAAGTCTTCCTCTTCTCTTAAGGACAGCTTTCATTTGCCCTCAGGTGAATTCATGTCTTATTTGCTGATTAGAGATAACCTTCAAAAGTTAATAAGTAGTGGAAAGTTAAATTTAGATGTGATTCTCTCATTAGTGGGCAACCCTGCTTTTGAAAGTAGATGGACTCTTAGGAGATTCAGTGTTTTCCATGACCAGTTATATGAAAAAATGGGAGTTAGATCTTAGATCACCCATTTCTGAGGAGCAGTGGAAATATGCCTTTAGGATTTCCAACAGATATACAATTTCTATGGGACTACACGAGACTCATATGAAGGTAGCGCTCCGGTGGTACTACACATCTACGAGATTATCTCATATAAGTGTGGATACTTTTCCATTGTGTTGGAGAGGCTGCCATTGCAATGGAAATTTATTTCATATTTATTGGAGCTGCCCCAAGTTACATACACTCTGGTTACAGGTAAAGATGCATGTCAACTCACTGTCCAAAACCTTTATCGATGTCACCCCTCGTATGGCGCTTTTATCCCTAGACCTAGAGGGTATTAGTCCGACAATCAAATTCGCGATGACGCACATATTCCTTACGGTAAAGAATTTTTTAGCGCAGTGGTGGAAGAAGCCGAATGCTGCTATTTTCTTGGATGTAGTTAACACTCTGCGCACCCTTAGTATAATGGAGGAAATAATAGCTTTCGACGCAGGTTTATTGAATCACTGTCATTTGAAGTGGGAGGTGTGGAATACCAAATATAAATGATTTGTTATGTCCTAAGTCATGAAGGAATTGTTATCTCCTTCCTTGATGTCATGGATGAATTTTTGTGTCCTATTTTGAAGTCATGAGGGAATTGTTATGTCTTCCATTTTGTTTTTGAAGTCTGGAACATGATGGTAATAATTCTTGTTTGTAATTGTATGATTTTACTATTTGTAAAATGGAGATCTCTATCTTTTGATTCCTTTCCCATTCCCCTTCCCTTCACTTTTAAATTGTTAAACTTTATAAATATTATTTGAAAAGAATAGGCTTTACTTAGAACACAAGCAGTAATAATTTTTGTCGACATTTCTCTTTCCCTTACTTTGTCTTCCATTCCATTTCCTTCTCTTTCCTTCCTTTCATTTCCCCACCCTTCCTTTTATCCTTTCCTTCTTGCTTTTATAATAAGAAAATAAAATGGCATTTCTATTACATGGGATACCACTTAATTGATATCCTACATTACATATTGCGTCTGGGTAAATGTTATAGCATTTTTGAAAGAAATCATATTATTTTATAGATTTTTAATATTCTCATTATTATTATGCAAAACATGGTAGATAGAGTTGAGCGAAACGGGTCGGTCAAATTCATAAGTCGCCGAGTTTCGCTGAAGTCGGGTTTCATGAAACGAAACCCGACCATAGCGTGAGGTCGGCCACGAGGTCGGAGACCAGAGCGCCAAAGTAGCGTTTCAAATGATGCTTGCAGTACCTTTTTTCAGCCAATGATGGAGGACGCATACTGTGGGCAACGTGATGACAGGGGCATCAGTCACCACCATCTTTGAGAAGGGCATGCAAGTGATTGGCTTGCTTTGTGTGGCGTCACAGGGGCTATAAAAGGGAGTGCACGCCGACCGCCATCTTACTTCTGCCGATATTAGCATTAGGGAGAGGTTGCAGCTGCATATTCTGAATAAAGGAGAGCTTTAGGCAGGGAAGAAGAAAAAAACAACTGATTCTGCTGTTAGCGATTTCCACTGCACAGCACAACAGTTTGTGTGCAGTGACAGGGGAGGCTATATTTTTGGGCATCAGCTCTGTTGGTTATTAGGCTGCCTTATAAGGCTCCCTGATAGCTGCATTGCTGTTTGCACACAGCTGTGCAAACTGCTTTTTTAAAAGCAAAAATACTTTTCTTCCTCTTTTCTGCACAGTTACCAAGCGTTCATTTTCCCACACTTTTGTGTGTGCAGTAGTCCTGCTTATTAGGCTGTCTGCTGCCATACTTGGACTGAGAGCATCATTGTCAGCCTCCTAAAATCTCCAGGGAGATTCAAATTCTCCCCAATGCTATATACACCTTGTACTTTGTCATACACCAGACAATTTCAGCCTGTTAAATCGAGGTGTAATCTATAGTGGGCCTGAGATAATAGTTCAGCCTCCTAAAATCTCTAGGGTGCTTCCAATTCTCCCCAATACTATATACACCTTGTACTTTGTCATACACCAGCCATTTTCAGCCTGCCAAATTGAGGTGTAATCTATATTGGACCTGAGATAATAGTTCAGCTTCCTAAAATCTCTAGGGAGATTCAAAATCTCCACAATACTATATACACCTTGTACTTTGTCATACACCAGCCATTTTCAGCCTGTTAAATTGAGGTGTAATCTATAGTGGGCCTGAGATAATAGTTCAGCCTCCTAAAATCTCTAGGGAGCTTCCAATTCTCCCCAATACTATATACACCTTGTACTTTGTCATACACCAGCCAATTTCAGCCTGTTAAATTGAGGTGTAATCTATATTGGGCCTGAGATAATAGTTCAGCCTCCTAAAATCTCTAGGGAGATTCAAATTCTCTCCAATACTATATACACCTTGTACTTTGTCATACACCAGACAATTTCAGCCTGCCAAATTGAGGTGTAATCTATAGTGGGCCTGAGATAATGGTTCAGCCTCCTAAAATCTCTAGGGAGATTCAAATTCTCCCCAATATTATATACACCTTGTACTTTGTCATACGCTAGCCAATTTCAGCCTGTTAAATTGAGGTGTAATCTATATTGGGCCTGAGATAATAGTTCAGCCTCCTAAAATCTCTAGAGAGATTTAAATTCTCCACAATACTATCTACACCTTGTACTTTCTCATACACCAGCCAATTTCAGCCTGTTAAATTGAGGTGTAATCTATATTGGACCTGAGATAATAGTTCAGCCTCCTAAAATCTCTAGGGAGATTCAAATTCTCCACAATACTATATACACCTTGTACTTTGTCATACACCAGCCATTTTCAGCCTGTTAAATTGAGGTGTAATCTATAGTAGGCCTGAGATAATAGTTCAGCCTCCTAAAATCTCTAGGGAGATTCCAATTCGCCCCAATACTAAATACACCTTGTACTTTGTCATACACCAGCCATTTTCAGCCCGTTAAATTGAGGTGTAATCTATATTGGGCCTGAGATAATAGTTCAGGCTCCTAAAATCTCTAGGGAGATTAAAATTCTCCACAATACTATATACACCTTGTACTTTGTCATACACCAGCCATTTTCAGCCTGTTAAATTGAGGTGTAATTTATATTGGGCCTGAGATAATAGTTCAGCCTCCTAAAATCTCTAGGGAGATTCAAATTCTCTCCAATACTATATACAACTTGTACCTTGTCATACACCAGCCAATTTCAGCCTGTTAAATTGTGGTGTAATCTGTAGTGGGCCTGAGATAATAGTTCAGCCTCCTAAAATCTCTAGGGAGATTCAAATTCTCTCCAATACTATATACAACTTGTACCTTGTCATACACCAGCCAATTTCAGCCTGTTAAATTGTGGTGTAATCTGTAGTGGGCCTGAGATAATAGCTCAGCCTCCTAAAATCTCTAGGGAGATTCAAATTCTCCCCAATACTATATACACCTTGTACTTTGTCATACACCAGCCAAGTTCAGCCTGTTAAATTGAGGTGTAATCTATAGTGGGCCTGAGATAATAGTTCAGCCTCCTAAAATCTCTAGGGAGATTCAAATTCTCCACAATACTATATACACCTTTTACTTTGTCATACACCAGCCAATTTCAGCCTGTTAAATTGTGGTGTAATCTGTAGTGGGCCTGAGATAATAGCTCAGCCTCCTAAAATCTCTAGGGAGATTCAAATTCTCCCCAATACTATATACACCTTGTACTTTGTCATACACCAGCCAATTTCAGCCTGTTAAATTGAGGTGTAATCTATAGTGGGCCTGAGACAATAGTTCAGCCTCCTAAAATCTCTAGGGAGATTCAAATTCTCCACAATACTATATACACCTTGTACTTTGTCATACACCAGCCAATTTCAGCATGTTAAATTGAGGTGTAATCAATAGTGGGCCTGAGATAATAGTTCAGCTTCCTGAAATCTCTAGGGAGATTCAAATTCTCCACAACACTATCTACACCTTATACTTTGTCATACACCAGCCAATTTCAGCCTGTTAAATTGAGGTGTAATCTATATTGGGCCTGAGATAATAGTTCTGCCTCCTAAAATCTCTATGGAGATTCAAATTCTCCACAATGCTATATACACCTTGCTCCCCCATCTACTTCAAAAAAGGCCAGTTGTCAAATCAGAAAATATCAGATATTAGTGTGCAAACTATGCTACATATATACCTGTTATCCGGTAATACTGTACCCTCTCTCAACTTTCTACAATCCTGTCAAATCCATACTGGGCCTGAGACCGTCTGAGTCTGCCTCCTGATATATAGACATAGCTTTTTAATGTGTAAACTATGCTACATATATACCTGCTATCCGGTGATACTGTACCCTTTCTCAACTTTCTTCAAACTTGTTGAATCCATACTGGGCCTGAGACTGTCTGAGTCTGCCTCCTGATTAGAGATGAGCGGTGTTCGAGTCGACCTGTTTGCCAAGTTCAAATTCAAGCTGTTTTGGGCAGTGTTCGAGCCGTTCGTCGAACTCGAACATTTTGCTTAAAATTCGGCTGTTCGAGGTTCCGTTCGAGAACGGTTCGTTCACCAAAAGTGTAACTTTCACATTTCATTTCATTTTCACATTAATAATGGTTTTCAATGTTAATAGACAGTTTCATGGCATAATAGTGGTGTCTGGTAGCCAGCGGTGTAGTGTACCTGTCAAGGGGCTACACCGTGTGTGTTTCTAATAATTTTTTACCGCATCTTGTCCAGAAAATCCTTTTGGGCCTTGAAGCACTGTCTGCTACTCAGCAGAGGAGCCCACCCATGAACCTAGCTATGCCGCCTGTTTATGAAAGAACCAGTTTTTGACTGCATTTAGCACAGTTAATACTTTGGGCCTAGTAACTGTGTCTGATACCTTCCTATCCTCAGCAGAGGAGCCCACCCGTGAACCAAGCTGTGCCGCCTGTTTATGTAAGAACCATTTGTTAACTCCATTTAGCCCAATGAATAATTTGGGCCTAGTACCTGTGTCTACTGCTCAGCAGAGGAGCCAACCCGTGAACCTAGCTATGCCGCCTGTTTATGTAAGCACTGTCTGCTACTCAGCAGAGTTGCCCACCCGTGAACCAAGCTATGCCACCTGTTTATGTAAGAACTGCGTGCTACTCAGCAGAGGAGCCCAGCTGTTAAGCAAGCTACAGCACCTATGGTTTGGACACTTAATTTTTTCACATTCTTTCTGGAATGCTGGTTAGGCCTAATTCCAGAATTCTGGTTGACCTGCACTTACTGGGAAATCCTCGTTCGCGGGGAAGAATTGGAATCCCAGATCCCCATCACTAACGGGCTTCAGCTTGTTATCCGCACCTGTAAGCGACACACGCTGGTCTTTTTAGCGTAGCGCGCATGCAGCCCCGGACATGTAAGGGCATGACAGACCTGTTATTGCTCAATCTCACGTGCCAGAGCCTCGCTTGTCCCTCTATTAAGCTGGACGCGGACCGCGGGGGCATGCCGGAGTCTCGTTCGTTAATGAAATCAAGCTGACAAATCGCTAGCACAACTAAAAATGGCCATGCACCACCACCCACAGAATCGACAAAGCTTGCAATCTGTCCATCTTTTCTGTGGCTGGCATGGTTGAGGTTGCCCGTGTGGAGTCCAATTAAGCCGCAGGCTCCACTCCTGGTGGTGCCCTTCTGGACATTACTTTAAGGTTCAGCTTTGCAACCATACTGCCTCCGGAAACCAAACACTTTGCCTTCACGGACGCTGTTCGGAGGGTCATGGGAATAACGCCGCCCGATCGGCAGTTGGCCTAATTTATGATGGGAAGTCCGACGGTATATGATCGTCTTCGATTTTAGAATTTTAGATTTTTTTTATTTTAGATTTTTAGTCCAGCCTTTCTTGACTTTATAAGGGCATGACATGCCTATATCTGTGTCTCCTCCTCCTCCTTTAACTCCTCCACCTCTTTTCTATATGTAGTTGCCCTTTTCCATATGTTATTTGTGTCTTCTGAGCATTTTGTCTGCTTTGGGACACCTTTTAAGGTGTTTTGTAATTGTTTTCTATGTGTTTGTATGTGTTTGTGTTTGCCTGCCATTGTTTTCAATGGGACTTGACGGTGTTCGTCGAACGTTTGACGAACATTCGACGAACTTGCCTGCTGTTCGACGAGTCGAGCTCGAACACTAGCGGGGTGGATCAACAGTTCTCCTGATATATAGACGTACATTTTTAATGTTTAATCTATGATATATATACCTGGTAATACTGTACCCTTTTTGCCAGGAAGTCCTCCTCCACCCACTACTCTAAGTGTATCATTGACACCTGGAACATTGGCCCACATGTGTGATTATTTCTTGCGGATCTTCTTTTTATATTGTGGTGTGATCCATCCTGAGCGTGTGAGAGTCTGTGGGTTACTCCTGCAATTTATATGTAGATTTAAAAATTACCCCAACACTGTATACAGCTCTACGCTTGTGATACATTACCCATTTACTGCTTTTTATATTCTGGTCTAATCCAAACTGACCAAGTGAGTCTGTTTCTGACTGTGGAAATAAATACTGAGATTGACAATGACCCCTACACTGTGTACAGCTGTACGCTTCAGAGCCATTACCGTTTTACGTCTTTTTATATTGTGTTGTAATCCATACTGAGCCTGTGAGCGTCTGTGTCTGCCTCCTGAAATATCTACGGAGATTAAGAATGTTTAAACTATACTATATATACCAGGTATCTGATGATACTGTACACTTTTTCTACTTTTTATAATCTTGTCTAATCCATACTGAGCCTGTGAGCGTCTCTGTGTGAATCATGAAATATATAGGGAGATAATAATAATAATCTTTATTTTTATGTAGCGCTAACAAATTCCGCAGCGCTTTACTGTTTTGCACACATTAGCATCGCTGTCCCTGAAGGGCTCACAATCTAAATTCCCTATCAATATGTCTTTGGAATGTGGGAGGAAACCCATGCAAACACGGGGAGAACATACAAACTCCTTGCAGATGTTGTCCTTGGTGGGATTTGAACCCTGGACCCCAGTGCTGCAAGGCTACACCACTAACCACTGACCACTAATCACTGTGCCGCCCATTGACAATTGAGATTGACAATTATCCTTTGACTGTATAGAGCTGTATGATTCTGATACAGTACCAGATATCTGATGTTATTTTGGGTACATTTTCTCCAAAATTTGGAGGTATGGTGGAAGAGGCCGCGGACGTGGGCGTGGGGGGGCCAGCTGGTTCTGATGGTGGTGGTGCATTTGCTGGTAGTGGCAAAAGCTCAATAGCAGCTAAGGCAGGAGGTGTTGAGCCTGCATCATGGTCTGGCTCCGGAATGCCTGGAAGGCTACTTTTTCTGGGAGTAGGTTAACCGCTTTTAAAGCCGGAGCATCAGGAACTGGTTTTGGCTTGCATTGCTGAAACAGACTCCAGCAAATATGCCCTCCTCTTCTGAAGTTTCAAAAAATGCAAGCATCAAGTGCTGGCTCCTGGTCAGGAAGAACACATTTCCTTGTGTCCTTCACCCCCACCAAAAGTGAATGATGCTGCAGGCCACACTTCACATTACTCCATGTAGCTCTTTCCCACATACCATGCCTGGGTTATCAAGTCAAATCGTGAATTCCCCAGTACAAGATGAATCTGACATGGAGTGTGGGTGGCCAGCCAGGGCAGTGGGGTTAATCAGTACCGGGCCGGTGTCTCAGAGGGATGTGTCACGGTGGTGGTGACCCGGTCGGTGGGCCTGGGGGTCCAAGCAAAGGGGTGAATAACGTTTACAGGTGAATGATACGTGACGCCACCTGAGGTTTCTGATCAGATTGACCAGCGCTGCAGTGTTGCTTCTCTGGGACAGATGTTGTAGTGCAGCTAAGATGTAGAAGCCCTGCCCAGGTAGGGCCGTAGTCGCAGGGCAGATGAAAGAGTTGGTAGATGGTTTGCAGTGCAGGATGTAGCAGAGCCGTGCGCCAGGCGCAGGAGAAAGATGGCAGACACAGTCATGCAGTTCCTTTACATGTACTTGGTAAGTGCCGTACAGGACCCAGATGGAAAAGGAGTTGGTCAGCCTGAAAGCAAATTAGGAATTGTCTCTCTGCAGACAGGTAGTGTGGCCTCCGTTCTAGCATTTATCTGAGGTACTCGCAGTACTGAGTTCACTGAAGTTCCCCCTGTTGACTCTCTTTTGGAACTTTCTCGTATGCCAGGCAGCCGTAGCCTTTTCCTTCTGGCTCACACAAGTCGCTGCTGGGGCCTCCGAGCCTTAGTTGGGAACAGAGCATTTACAGCTGCTACTTCCTCTGGTTTCTGCAGCAGGACCGTCAGTGTCCCTACAAACTCGGAGACCGGAATCCCGACCATGCGCTCCAGCTAGGAAAGAGCCTTAACTCTGCTCATCCTCCAGCTCCCCTTCTCACGTCCACACACTTCCCCTTCCCTTCACAGACTGCCCTAGCTTCCTTCCTCCCAACCACAGAGAGCAGCTCCTCAGCAGTCAGGTTCAGAGCTCTCCCTGCTGGCCTGGAGTGGGAACTGTGTTGTGTGTTGGTTTAACTGCTAGAGAGATCCTTTGCTGCTCCCAAGCATGACATCACAGTCCCTAGGAGGAAGGTAGTGCCACTGTGACGACCGTACTCCTGGGGGCGCCACAAGTGCACTGATGCCCAGCCACTGCTAGATGATTCTGCTGGTACATTGACCCAGACCACTACATTCCACTCGCACTCTACACAGCCAGAATCTGACCCTGATGAAACTCTGGTTCCCGTTCCCGCATACTATACCACCTTACACGGTGACAAAGAGGCAGGTGCAGATGAAAGTGCAGGTACCTTGAGCAGGTGGGGGCATATTTATGGGCGATGGCACTGGCACAGGGCCACTCATAGTACGCAAAAGTGTCTCTGCAGGTGCCTACCCGCCGTCAGACACACCGCCGTACTGTGAGGGGCCCTGTGCCAGTACCATCGCCAACGAGTGGGCCCCCCTGCTTGCTCAGGATCACAGCACTTGTAAAGTTGAAATACTTACCTCTCCCTGCTCCACCACCGTGACATCTTCCGCATTTCCTGACAGTGACATTCTGGTCAGAGGGTGCGATGACATCACGTCTGTACGCCCTCTGCATAAACAGTCCAAGTGCATAGAGATAGAAGATGGGGACGACGAGGAGTCCAGATTAGTACAGGGATTCCCTAGCGAGGAGGCTTATTTAATTGTTTTAAAGGTTGAGAGCAATATTTGGGGAGCACTATACTCTGGAGAATGATATATGGGACCCACCATACACTGGGGCATTCCAAAGGTGGACATCAGACACTGGAGCAGCATTTACAGGGCCCATTATACACTGGAGCATTAGAAATGGGGCCCATTATATATAGAGCATTATTTGGGCCCATAAGACAGTGGAGCTTCATCCATGGGGACCAACATATACTGTAGCATTATGTGGAGCTCATCATATACTGTATCGAAAATTATTTGGGACCAATTATTCTATTCTGTATGGAGAAATATATGGGCCTCATTACTCTGTATAGCGCACTATGCGGTGGCCATAATACTGTATGGAGTAATATACTGTCCATTTTTGGAGCTATTGGAGAATTTAAAATGGATATCAGTCATGTGATGTAAGAAGTGAAGTATTTTTCATTGTACTATACCGCTATTTCTCTGCCATATCAGAGGATCATGACACTCTTTGGCCCTGGGCCCACGAAAGTCTGGAGCCAGCTCTACCCCCCCACAACTTTAGCTAAATAACCCCCAATTTTCAGTGCCTAACTATTATTATAAAGTAAATTAAGGTTGACAAGCTTAAGTAATAAGAATTAATGTTTTTGGCATTAAAATGGGCACTGTAGGTGTGTTTCCTGACCTCCACCCACTGCCAACTTTTCTTCCCCATTGACTTGCATTGGGTTTCGTGTTTCAGTCGGCCTTCGACTTTTCACGATAATCGGCAGATTTCGTTCGACCCGACTTTTGCGAAAGACGGGTTTCATGAAACCCGACTCGACCCGAAAAAAGGCAAAGTCGCTCATCTCTAATGGTTGAAATTATAGTTATTATATTAATTCATGACACTCTCATTGGAGAAATGATATTCTAATCTATTATTTAGACCATAGAATACCTAATGGAGAATGATATCATTCTCATTTTCTGATGAATCTCTGGTAAAACTAATGGAAAAAATACATGTCACTTTAATTTTTACATTAACAATGCATTCAGTTACATAATAAGCAGCTGAACAATATTTTTTCTTAAAAACAAGACTGCATGTTCTAATTAGAGAAATTATCTACAATAGGTTTTATTCCTATGCTTAGTTATTATACATATAATACATGAGAATCTGCATGTGTACATTTCTTTTTAGGTTTAATTTTCTTTTCTGTTAAAAATAGATTAAGTATAAAGGAAAACACTAGTCATGAGCGAATGTTCTTGCATATTGTGTTATCGATATAGCGTGCTCGATTAATATGTTCCAGTCCCTGTGGCAGCATTATTCGTGGCTGTTTAACAGCCACAATACATGCCAGGATTGCCTGTTTAAGCAATCCCTGCATATGTTGCAGCTGTTTAACACTGATAGCATAGATCATAAGCAACCGCACCAAGTAGAATTAGATTATTATCGCACCTGTACCTGCCCAAATCGGGCTATAGCCAAAGTCTTTTGTAATAAATTTGTTGGCTAAAAAGTGAGGTACAATTAGCTAATATATATATAGTGCATTCTGTGCATATATGGGTGTGACCGTCCTCTTTCTGAGCTGGGAAAACCATCCTGTCTGGCCTAAGGGTACCGTTACACTTAGCGATGCACCAGCGATCCAGACGATATGGATTGCTGGTGCATCGCTAAGTGGTCGCTAGTGAGCTGCCACACAGGCAGATCTCACCAGCGACATCGCTGGGGTCGGGGGTCACTACTTACCTGTCAGACGCGGCGATCCTGACGTCCTCCCGCCCGCGTGCATGCTTCACTCGTCGGCGCCACAGGAAGCCCAGCAGGAAGTGCCCGACGAGAAATGGTCCAGGACGTTCTCGCGCGATCAGCTATAGTCAGCGGGGAGCCGGTCGGAGGTATCACATGTAGCGATATCGCTAGCAATATCGCTGCTGTGTCACAAAACCAGTGACGTTACAGCGATATTGCTATGTGTAACGGGCCCTTAAGCTTTTACTAGTGGTTCAGTTGCTCGATCCTTGCTCACATTCACGTCACTTGGCAAGTGAAAAGGTTTTAAATACTAGAGTAGGGACTGTCCCACAACGGTTGCCGTGACGTGGCGGGATGACTTGTACATTATTTTGATCAAAATTATGTGTACTAAATACCCTTATTATTATTATTACCTTTATGCATTATTTGCAGCTTATTTTTTACTTTTTAGTTCAGGATATTTGTGTTTTTTGATATATATATACAGATGCATCTCACAAAATTAGAATATAATCAAAAAGTTAATTTATTTCAGGTCTTCAATATAAAAAAGGAAACTCATATATTATATAGAGTCATTACCTACTGCTTGTTTCTGAAAAACAGCCATGGAGTCAAAATCGTCACTACATAAACAGGTAAATTCACAAATGGTTATAATTTCCAAAATGTGTTATCTTGGGGGTAATTCTGCTTTTCTAGCACTTAAAGGCTCTTTATACGGAATCCGCAAATTAGTCCTGTGCTCCAGGAAGCAAATATTGCTATGTCCCTCCCTAATCACTCCATATGGCAAAGTTGTACTGTACAGCCATATATGGTGTATTTCTACATTCAGCAGAAATTGTGGAACAAATTCTGGTGCCATTTTTACTCATTTCCCTGTGTGAAAATGTGAAATTTGGGGCTAACACCCAATCTTGCTGGTAAAAATGTAAATTATTTTTTTTTCACTGCCCAATGGTATAAAAGTCTGTGACACACCTGTGGTGTCAATATAATCACTGCACCCCTAGATGAATTCATTAAGAGGTGTAATTGGTAAAATTGTGCCACTTATGGGGGGTTCTGATGTTCTAGCACCTCAGGGGTTCTGCAAATGTAACACGGCACCCTCAAACAAGCACAGCAAAATCTGCACTGTATTATGGCATTTCTTCCCTTCTGAGCATTGTAATGCATGTCAGAAGTAGTTTTCAACCACATATGGGGTATCAGTGAACTCAGGAGAAATTGCACATCAAACTTTCCATTTTCTCCTTTTGCCCTTGTGAAAATACACAATTTGTAGCTAAAAAAGATTTTTGTAGGAAAATGTGATTTTTTTTTCACGGCTTAACATTATAAACTTCTGTGAAGCACCTTGGAGTTCAAGATGCTTAATGCACATCTAGATAAGTTCCATAAGTGGTCTAGTTTCCAAAATGGTGTCACTTGTTGGGGGTTTCCACTGTTTAGGCATATCAAGGGCTCTCCAAATGCGACATGGCGACTGCTAACTATGCCAGCAAATGTTACATTCAAAAGTGAAATTGCACTCCTTCCCTTCCGATCCCTGCAGTGCGCTCAAACAGCAGAGTTCCCCCACATATGGGATATTGGCATGCTCAGGAGAAATTGCACAAAAAAATGAATGGTCCATTTTCTCATGTTATCCTTGCAAATGTAAAATGCGTGAGGATCGCATCATAATCCTTGGACTGGTCATTTGCTATCCTGACCCAAGCATTACTACATGTATTTCTATACAGCTGTCATACTCGGGTCAGGAGAGCCAACGACATGTCCAAGGATTGTGATGTGATCCTCTCATCAGTAATATAGCAGTCTGACTGTACCCTAAAAATTAGTATCTGATGAGCATTGACTGATGTGAATTCCTCTGGCACAAACTTATGCAGGATTTGCCCCCTATGAAAGACTAGGCACAAAAGGATAATTTCCTTTTTAAATCCACATTTGCCATAGTTTATCATTTCCATCCTCATTATTTTTGATAAAAATTTTAATTTTCATGGCATTAAATGTGATAAATTTTTTTTTTAGGTCTGGACACACAATGCTGGTGCATACTGTAGCAATTGATACTGTAGCTGATCTACATCAGGGGTACAAACCTTCCTTACCTGGAGAGCTGCATTCAGATATGAGAGAGGATTATAAGCCACATCCATACCTCTGCCCCTTGCTCTCCCAGAGTAGTGACATTTTGCTCTTGACCTCTTCAAAGTAGCAACATTCATAGACCCCATTGCTGGGGTAATAACAGACAAAGCTTTCACATAGAAAACACACTGAAGTCATAAAATTAGAGCTAGGGTTTCCTATATACCTCTATTTGTATTCTCACATAAGATATTTACACAATGTTGTCACATTCAGCTTCAAGTATCTCCTTCCAGTGGTAGTATCATGCTATCTCCAGATTACTATACTTTACATATCTCTACATTTATCTCTACACCCCCAAGGCCATAATTGGTGATGGCAGAATTGATTAAAGGGCCGTTTACATTTAGCGATGCACCAGCGATCCGACCAGCGATCCGACCCGGTCAGGATTGCTGGTAAATTGCTAAATGATCTCTAGTGAGCTGTCACACAGGCAGACCTCACAGTGATGCCGCAGCGACGCAGCATACAATACTCACCTTTCACACACAGCGATCCTGACGTCCTCCCGCCTGCGTCCACGCATCGCTCGTCATCACAGCAGGAAGCCCAGCAGGAAGCTGATGACGAGAAATGGAGCCGGACATTCTCGCGTGATCAGCGATGGACAGCGGGGGAGCCGGTCGGAGGTAAGTATCACACATTGCGATATCGCTAGCGATATCGCTATAACGTCACAAAATCGGTGACGTTATAGCGATACCGCTAGCGATATCGCTATGTGTAAAACCCCCTTTAGGCCTTCTTCACATGTCCTGGTGATTCCTGTACAAGAAAAAACAGCACTGGTGAGATCCGTGGCCCGTGTCTGTGTGCCATCCACATGTACGTATGTGACATCCGTGGTGCATTCATGTATCTGTTTACTGTCCATGTGTTTTCACATCCATGTGCCATCCCTGTGACTGCTACTAGTGCTTTAGAAAAGAAGTACAATTTGTGCTGATCCCAGGTGTCGGCAGCTGATGGCAGCTCTCAACATTGTCGCCTGGTCTCCCTGAGATTAGCCCGACCAGGAGACAATGATGAGGGTCGTATTTAGCACACACTGGGTGAGTCCTGTTAAGAATTAAATTTCAAAAATGGCATGGTCTTCAGCATTATTTTCATAACCAGGAGAGGGGATGTTAATAATCTTGGAAAAGGGATAATATCTCAAAAGATTCCCAGGCTATTAATAACAGTTCACAGCTGTTTGCTTAGCTTTTACTAGTGAGTTTACGGGGGACCCACGAAAAATCTTTTGGAGGGTCCCCATATAAAGTCAAACCAGCAAAGACTAAATAGACAGCTGTGGGTTCATATTAATAGCCTGGGAATGGGTCATGGATATAACCCCTACCAGGCTACCAACATCAGCCTTCGGCCACCTCAGATATGGCAAATCCATAAGATGCGCCAAATCTGGCACTTAGCTTTGCTCTTCCCATTTTCACTGTGGTGGTGGCAACTGGGGTAATAGTATTGGGGTTGATGTCAGTTTTGTAGTTGCACCTGACATCAAGCCCAGAGTTTAGTAATGTAGATGCATCTAAGATGCCCCTGTTGCTAACCCCATAGTTAGTTTTGAAATAGACAAACAACAAGAATAAAGTTCTTTATTTGAAATAAAATGCAACACCCTCTTTTACACATGTGTTAAAGAAAAAAAAAATATACTCAACTTTATGCCTAAAATCCATTGAAGCCCATGTACCCTGAAAAAAAAATAAACAACAGTATTACTCACCTGTCCAACGAGAAGATAATCCATTCTGTCCCATGCCGTAACATATCTCTGCTACATCTGGATTTCAAAGTGAATGGTGACATTATGTAACCATTCAGGCAGAAATCCGGGAGACAATGACCTGCTGAGAGTGCAGCTTCTTTGACGAGCGATATTGTCATATAGGTTACCACCGGTCAGTTTTCTCATGGTGTTTGCAGTGATTTCATTGAGGTCACCGCAGTTCATCAGGCTACTCACAATATGTCCTCCATGGAAACTGCAGTTTCAGTGACTGGAGGTAATCTATGTGACGTTACCACTTGTCACTGAAGCTGAGCTGCCAACGGCTCATTGTCTTCTGGATTTCACAATGAACAGTTGCATCATGCCACCTTTCAGTTTGAAATTCAGATGTAGCAGAGATGGATTACGGTGTGGGACAGTATGGATTATCTTCTCGTCGGGCAGGTGAGGAATATGGTTGTTTATTATTTTTGTTTTTACAGGGGACATGAACATCTGAGGATTAGCTTCTCTTCAGACAGGTAAGAAACATATTTCTTTATTATATGTTTTCTTAACATTGATTATAGGCGTAAAGGTGAGTATAACTTTGTTTTATTAAATAAATGCGTAAAAGAGGGTGTTGAGTTTTGATTCAAATTAAGTATTTTATTCTTGCTATGTGTTTATTTCAAAACTTACTATGGGGTTAGTAATGGGGGCGTCTTATAGACGCCTCTACATCACTAACCACTGGGCTTGATGTCAGGTGCAAATACAAAGCTGACATTAACCCCAATACTATTACTCCACTTGCCAGTGCCAAAGGGCAAGTGGCAAGAATGAGGCTAAGCTTCAGATTTCATGAATGTGCCATTTCTGGGGCAGCTGAGAGCTGATGTTGGTAGCCTGGGAGGGGGATAATATGCATGACCATTTCCCAGGCTATTAATATGAACCCACAGCTGTCTGCTTAACCTTTGTTGATTATAATTTTTTAGGGTAATCCTACATCATTTTTATTCTGGAGTCCCCTGTAAATTCACCATGAAAGTCTAAGCAAACAACTGTGAGCTGTTATTAATCACCTGGGAACCTTTTGTCCATTTTTCCCAGAATATTAACATCAGCACCCAGCTGTGTGCTTTCCCTCTGCTACCTATGAAAATTACAAAGGAGCTCACTCGATTTTTTAAATTTAATTCTTAATTTTCTACAGGAGGAACACAGTGGGTGCTGAATAAAACTCACATCATTGTCGCGTGGGTGCCCTGATCAGGGAGACCAGGAGACAATGATGAGAGCTGCCTAAAAGCAACCGGTGCCTGGGAACAGTGCAAACTGTACTGCTACTTCCCAGGCAATGGTACATCATGTCACATTGATGATACACAGATGTCATCTGTGTGTCATCAGTGTGCATGTGTGTGGCACACATTTTGTCCTTGCTAAGCAAAAAACCTGACATTTCTGTGGGTTTTTCACACGGACACACAATCCATGGGGAGACCTGACTTGTGCGCATCACTGTTGAATACATTGGGTGGGTGTGTGCCCATATTTGCGGTCCTTAAAAAACAGACCGCATGCAGACACATAAAACAGACGTCAGAAGGGGCCTTAAAGTGTGGGACTATTAATGAAAGTCACTATTTGTATACCAGCTTTTTACGGAAGAGCTGCAAATCTCAAATCACAATCCCGTGAGCCACATTTTTTCTCTGTGATTCATTTTAAATAATTACACACAATAGCTCTATAAGTAAGTCGTAATAAAAAAAATATATAAGGTAGAGAATAAAAATCACTTGTAAAGATTTTCTGTGTTTTACTGTTTAAATTCTTCCTCTGGTCCCTAACAGTTACGAGTATATACCGTGGAGATGTCAAATACACCTCTGCCTGAAAATTTAGGTAGCTATCAGGTGAGAACTTTATCTAACAGTAGCACAGTACATTATTCAATGTGTCACTGGCTTTGGTGATAATGGACTTCTTAGCTGTTTTCTTATGCTTGCTATGAACTTGGAACAGTCAGCATTGTGAAATGCTGGTCTCTCATCTTCTAGAAATCTTATAAAGAACTCCCAGCTAGTAGGCTAAGAGGCTGAAAAAGTGGAAGTTAGAATTTGCTTGTTACATATATGTAGGTTATATTTTACACTATTTCAGGACTAAAATATTCTGGTTTTATGTCAGGTCTCTGCATTTAGGTTGGTTTGTCACAAGAGAAAAGCCTGCATCATACCAGCAAGATGCAAGCTATACATATAGGCAGATATGAGCAGATCAGGTAAAATACGAATTTGCCTTTTTGCTTGTTTTCAAACTTTATATGCAGAAAAGTTATTCCCACTAAAACAGAATTTCCTGTATTATGTTATGTCGTCTCATGAGACCCCAGAGCAAAATTATACTCACCTTCCCCTTACCTCTCCGGGACCTCCACTAGTTAAGAATCACTGGTTCTCTCCTCGCTGCATCTTCTGATCCCCCACTTCTCTGGGAATCTTCAATCATCCTACATTGCATCGGACTTCCTGGTGTCAGAAGTCACTGCAGGGTTCTGCGCTGTTGCACTGAAGTTCAAAGGTACACGTTATGAGGTCATGACACTATTGACCTAACGCATGCCAGCACATTATATTCAAAAAATGTTGTACAAACAACATCATTTCTGTGAATCCTCACTGAAGTGAGTTACAAAATAATCTGCTTTTAGGTGAATGCAAGTTTTTGAAAAACTCAAGAAGAATTCAATTCCAGTCAACTTTATTCTTTCATTTGTGCATAGCTGGCATTCTGTCTGTAACTACAGTGGCTGGAGCTCTTGCTGATAGCTGTAGTTTAATCACTTAAATGCCCCTTTCAATATCTAGCAGCAGTATTTAAATGGCATGATGATTGGTGATGACATAATAATAATAATAATCTTTATTCTTATATAGCGCTAGCATATTCTGCAGCGCTTTACAGTTTGCACACATTATCATCACTGTCCCCGGTGGGGCTCACAATCTAAATTCCCTATCAGTATGTCTTTGGAATGTGGGAGGAAACTGGAGTACCCGGAGGAAACCCACGCAAACACGGGGAGAACATACAAACTCCTTGCAGATGTTGTCCTTGGTGGGATTCGAACCCAGGACTCCAGCGCTGCAAGGCTGCAGTGACATGAAAGATGCCATTAAAAACTGCAACTAATCCTGTAAAAAATGTGCCCTCTTATGGCTATTTAAGTAAAAAAAAGTAAAATGTTTAGAGCTGCTTAAACAAAGGGATAAAAACGAAAATGCAAAATGAAAAATTGGCATGTCTGGAAGGAGTACAGTACAGTAGACTTGCAAAGTTTTACGCTATGTGCCCACGTATGCAGATAAGTTCTGCATTAAAACCGGACTCCTTCCCAGAAAACGCGCTTTTTTTTCCACGCTTTTTTTTGCGCATAAAACGCCCGTTTTTGATGCATTTTTTCCGCGCGTCCCCAGTCACATAGAAAATAGCTAAAAACGTGGACTTTTCCGCAAAATTAATGAGCATGCTGTGTTTTTTACCGCAATATGCACACAAAGCGCAAAATGCATTAAAATGAATGGGATGCTTCTTTTGAGCGATTTTTAAGCATTTTTGCAGGTAAAAACTCTTAAAAAAATGCGAAAAAGACGCTTACGTGGGCACACAGCCTTAAAAAAAAACACAACTTACTAAATACAAATAATACATGCAAACCCTAAGTGACATTGATTTTTTAACATTTAAAGGTTAAAAGTCAAATACGGGCAATAATCAATGTTTAACCCCTTTCTGACATTAGACGTAATAATCCGTCCATATACCCTGGGCCAATTTGACAAGGGAAGGATTATTACATCTGAGCGATCGCCCGCTCACACTGAATCAACTGAGACCCGCACTAAGAGCTAGGAACCTTCACAGACCACTCCCGACACATTAACTCCCAAAATGCTGTTCAATCGCAGCATTCCAGAAGCTGGCAAAGGACTGACAGCCCTTCTGCCTTTGGATTGGAGACCGAACCGGGTCCTGATCGTTGCCATGGTGACCCGATGTCGTCAACTGGGTCACCAGACCTAGCAAACTTGCTGATCATGCCAGTGCATGATGAGCAAGTTTATCTCTCAGTGCAGAGCTGACAGTTTCTGCAGCATGGGGATGCTGCTGCATCTCCATGCTGCAGAAGCGATAAGCCTGCAAAAAATGATAGTCCCATAGTGGGACAAAGTAAAAAAGTTTGTTTGTTTTTTAAAATAATTGTGAAAATGTAAAAACCAAATATAATAATAAAAACATAAAAAGATATTGTATCTCAAAATAAATATTTGAATGAAAAAAATATAAATTATAAAAGTACATATACAGTATTTGATAACACCGAGTCCACAACAATCTATAAAACTGTCACACTAGTTAACTCCTTTAATGAACACTAGAGATGAGCGACTTTGCCTTTTCTAGGGTTTCATGAAACCCGACTCAAAAGTCGGGTCGAACAAAATCGGCCGACTATAGGGAAAAGTTGGAGGCCGACTGAAACACGAAACACAATGCAAGTCAATGGAGAAGCAAAGTCGTCAGGGAGTGGAGGACAGTAAACACACCTAGAGTGCCCATTTCAATGCCAAAAACATCAATTCTTATTACTGAAGCTTGTCAACCTTAATTTACTTTATAATAATAGTTGCGCACTGAAAACTGGGGGTTATTTGGATAAAGTTGTGGGGGGGTAGGGCTGACTCCAGGTTTTCATGTGCCCTGGGCCAAAGAGTGCCCCTTTAACACATACCACAACTCATGATGCTCCGATACGACACAGAAATATAGGTATAGTACAATGACAAATACTTCACTGCTTACATGACATGACTGAGCTATTTTAAATTTTGCAATAGCTCAGAAAAAGGACAGTATATTACTCCATACAGTATTATGGCCACCACATTGTGCGCCATACAGAATAATGAGCAACATATATTTCTCCATACAGAATAATTGGTCACATATAATGTTCCATACAGTATATGATGAGCTTCACATAATGCTACAGTATATGATGTCCCCATGGATGATGCTCCAGTGTGCTATGTGCCAAAATAATGCTCCATATATAATGGGCCCCATTTCTAATGCTCCAGTGTATAATGTGCCCCATAGATGCTGCTCCAGTGTCTGATCTGCCTCATTTAGAATGCTCCAGTATATGATGGGCCCCATGGATGATGCTCCACTGTCTTATGGGCCCAAATAATGCTCCATATATAATGTGCACCATTTCTAATGCTCCAGTGTATAATGGGCCCCGTAAATGCTGCTCCAGTGTCTGATGTCCCCCATTTGGAATGCTCCAGTATATGATGGGCCCCATAGATGCTGCTCCAGTGTCTGATTTGCCCCATTTAGAATGCTCCAGTATATGATGTGCCTCATGGATGATGCTCCAGTGTCAGATGTCCCCCATTTTGAATGCTCCAGTATATGATGGGCCCCATTTTTAATAAACCCAGGCATGGTATGTGAAAAGAGCTCCATGGAGTAATCTGAAGTGTGTGCTGCCACATCCTTCACTTTTGGTGTGGGTGAAGGACACAAGGAAAGTGGTTGCTCCTGACCAGAAGCCTGCACTTACGACTCAGTGCTTGCATTTTTTTAAACTTAAGAAGAGAAGGCGATAGAGCTGGAGGCTGTTTCAGCAATGTAAGCGAAAAACAGTTCCTAATGCTCCAGCTTTAAAAGCAGTCTACCTACTCCCATAAAATGGAGCCTTACAGGCCTTCCAGAGCTACACCATGACGCAGGCTCAACACTTCCTGCCTTAGCTGCTATTGTGTTTTTGGCACTACCAGCAGATGCACCACCACCACCATCAGTACCAGGTGGCCCCCCATGCCCACGTCCACGTCCTCTTCCATCATACTTCCTCATGTTTTAGAAAATTGACCCAAAATACCAGCAGATATATGGTACAGTATCAGAAGTGTACAGCTCTATACAGTCTAGGGAAAACAGTAAATTTCCGTATATATTTCATGAGTCATACACAGACGCTCACAGGCTCAGTATGGATTACCCAATAAAGTAAAAAAGGTGAAAAAGGGTACAGTATCACCAGATACAAGGTATATATAGTATAGTGTAAACATTCTGAATCTCCACAAACATTTCAGGAGGCAGACACAAACGCTTTCAGGCCCAGTATGGAGTACACAAGAATATGAAAAGCTGTAAATGGGTAATGTAACACAAGCATACACCTGTATACAGTGTTGGGCAAATTTGAAATCTCGGTATATATTTCCGGAGTCACCCTCAGACGCTCACTCAGTCTGGGTTTGATCATAAGTTGTAAAAAAGGTACTGGATAACAAGATGGCAAGTAAATATATTATAGGGTACAATTGAAATCTCCATAAACATAGTCCCGTAGTCAGTCTCAGATGCGCACTCAGTATGGATTTGACCGTAATACTAAATGTCAAACTAAGGTACTGTATAACAAGATACAAGCTGTATCGAGTATAGGGTAAAAATTGGTATCTCCGATTCACCATTTATATAGAAGGCATAAACCAAACACGCTCACACATGCTCACTCACTATGGATGATACTGTAATACAAAATTTGGAACAAAGGTACTGTATCAGCACATACCAGGTGTATCCAGTTTAGGGGTAATTGTAAATTTTCGTCTATGCTTCCAGAGTCAGACACAGACACTCACAGGCTCAGTATGTATTACACCAGAATTGAACAAGTAGAAAAAGGGAAAGGTAGTCGAAGCGTACAACAGTATACAGTGTTGTGGTACTTTTAAATCTTCATATATATTTCAATCTCAGTAAGCCAGTCTAGACTTTCCGCTACTGGAAACTACATGGATCCAAGTACAGACGGAAATTCGAGTGTTATCAGAAATTTGGGAATTACTCATCGCGGGAAAACCTCCCGGTAGATGTTGCAGAGGCGATGCAGACCCTCAATTACTGTGTCTGTGGAGACAGCGAAAATGGTTCTTTGTGAAGAAAGGATTGCTTTATCTCAGTAGCGTGGATCACATCACCGTTACTCGTCTCCATCAAACTGTGATCACAGGGAGAGATGTACACATGGTCCTCACTGCCTATCATGATGTGTCTGGTCATTTTGGAGTGCCAAAGACAGAAGCCACAGGCCGTAGGCGATTCTATTGGATTGGCATGAGAGGAGACATTGCAAATTGGTGGCTGGAATGTCACACGTCTGTGACTATCACAACTGTGAAAGGAGTTCATAAAGCACCACTGCATCCGCTTGTAAGTTGACGTCCATTACAAATGGTATGCATTGATCATCTGAAGGTAGAGGCCAGCAGGACAGGGCATAGCTACATCTTAACCATCATCGATCAATACACCAAATTTCTAGTGGCCGTCCCTGTGAAGAATTTAACTGCCCAGATTACACAGCCGTGGAGCAGGGAGAGGTAAGTATTGCAACTTGCAAGTGCTGTGGCCATGACCAAGCAGGGGGGGCACACTCGTGGTCGACGGTACTGGCACAGGGCCCCTCATAGTACACTGGTGTGTCTGGCAGTGAGTGGGCCCCCCCACCATCAGAGACACTGTATTGTACTATGAGGGGCCTTGTGCCAGTGCAGTTGGCCATCTGTGGGCACATCCACCTGTTGTGAGCAATGGCACATACGCCAGATGTTGACCCCAGCCATTGGGGGGGTGGGCAGCCCACTTAGGGATTTTTAAAAAATGGCATATGTTGATGTGTTGGCTGGACATTCAGCTGCTGCAAAGGGCGGAATTGGGCAAGTCCGAGGAAGAGGAGGACAAAAGCAAGGTAGTTTTCTGGGAACCTATGTGTCATCAGGGGAAGGTGGGACAAAATCCTTTGCAACCCATGCATGGTATCACGTGGACCCGTCCTGTATGACACGACCCGCAGGTCAGTAACTCAAACAATAAGACAAGGCATGTGTAACTGTACTGTGTGACACGACCCACAGGCCGGTAACTGAAACAGCAAGACACGGGGAAAGGGGCAACAGTTACAGTGATGGGCCCTGCGATAGGGAACGGGGACGTGGAGACCTCCTGCACTCCCCTGAGTCAATGTCCCTCCACTCCTAGCAATCCCTAGGCCGATTCCACACCGGGCATCGATCAGGATACCTGTCACCCTAGCACACCCTACACCTTTCCTTTGCTAAGGAGCTGGGTGGTGCAGGCACTGGCCCCACTGCTGTACTAATACACACCAGGGGAAAATACAAACAGGGGAAATGCCAAAAAGACTTATCTTGCTCTGCTACAGCACCAGGCAGCAGAGTGCATCACCGGATTAACTTTTCGCAGCAGCTCGAAACCTCAAAGCCAGCTGCCACCTTCACCATCTCACTCTGCTGTGGACACCGGGCAGCCAGAGTTCAACACCAGTTTCAGCAGTGGCTCCATCCTTCAAGCCAGCTGCTAACTTCACCAGGTTTCTGCAGTGGCTTCACACCTCAGGGGGCTGCTCCCTTCACCATGGTTGGAATCCCAAAAAGACGCTATAACCCACACCTGCTCATAGACAATGTGACCCTATATAGGAAAAGGGAATGGTCAATGATCAGGGGCCAAAAACTGCTATAACCCCAGTGACCACCGGGGGCAAAAGGCAAAGCAAAGAAAACATCAAGTGCAATGACCTTAACGGCCACCAGGGGCAAAACTAGAACTGAAACCACCACAGTGCAGGAAAAAAAAGGTTACTAGTGCTTTTATCTGTCTTAATCCAGCATGGATCATGACACATGGTTCATTTTAATGAAGGTTAGATCATCAACATTTTGGGTAGACAGACGGGTCCTTTTTTCTGTCTGGATTGATCCAGCAGCACTGAAGACTCTTTCAGATAACACACTAGCAGCAGGACAAGCAAGCTCCTGTAAGGCATATTGTGCCAATTCAGGCCAGGTGTCCAGTTTAGAGGCCCAATAGTCAAAGGGGAATGACTTGTGAGGGAGAACATCGATATGGGAGGAGAAGTAGTTTGTAACCATAGTTGACAACTGCTGTCTCCTGTCATTTTTAATCGATGCAGTATTAGCAGTCGTGTGAGCGGTACTTGAGAAATCATTCCACAACATGGTCATTAAACCCCAGTCTCTAACGCCACTTCGGCTGTGTGCACCACGAACACCTCTTCCATTGTGCCCACTACGGCTCGTGGGAGAAACAGCACCGCTGCTGTGTGCTGGGAAAGCCTCAAACAACCTGTTTACCAGAGTTGCTTGTTTGTTAGCCAATATTATCTCTAGGTTCTCACGTGGCATGTTGTTGTGTAATTTGCCTTTGTAGCGTGGATCGAGGATGCTGGCCAGCCAGTAGTCATCATTTCTTATCATTTTGGAAATGCGGGGGTCCCTTTTTAGGATCTGCAAGGCATAATTGCACATGTGAGCCAATGTTCTGGGTGTCAATGATGCACTGCCAGTGGTGGGTGGAGGAGCACTTTCTGGCAAATCCACATCCCTACAGTCACGCACAAACACTGTACCTGACCTTGGAATGCCAATGTTTTCTCTAGCCCACTGAGAAGCATCCTCCTGCCCAAAATAATCATCCCCCTCATCCTCCTCCTCCTCCTCCTCTTCCTCTTCTTCCTCCACCTCGTCCAGGACAGTTCCCTGACCAGACAATGGCTTACTGTCATCAAGGCTTCCCTCCTCCTCCTCCTCCGCTGCAGACGCCTGAACCTTAATGTGCGTAAAACTTTGCATGAGCAGACGCATAAGTGGGATGCTCATGCTTATGATGGCGTCGTCTGCGCTTACCAGCCGTGTGCATTCCTCAAAACACTGAAGGACTTTACAGAGGTCTTTCAGCTTTGACCACTGCACACCCCACAATTCCATGTCTTCCCTCAAACTGCCTGCCCGTATATCCTCCCACAAATGCATTACAGCCAGCCTCTGTTCGCACAGCCTCTCAACCATGTGCAGGGTGGAGTTCCACCTTGTTGCATCGTCTATGATTAGGCGGTGCTTGGGGAGGTGGAGCAATCACTGCAGCTTCTGCATACGACTGGAGTGTACGGCCAATTGACGGATGTGCAAGCACAGTCTTCGCACCTTATGGAGCAGGGATGTTAACTCCGGATAATTATTAAGGAAGCACTGCACCACCAGGTTCAAAGTGTGAGCTAGGCAAGGTATGTGTGTGAGTTTTGCACGGGCTATGACTGCCACAAAATTACGGCCATTATCACTGACTACCTTGCCTGCCTTAAGATGTAGACTGAACAGCCATGACTCTGTCACTGCAAGTAGTCGGCCAGTACCTTCCCGGTGTGTCTGTTGTCGCCCAAATACATCATCTTTAACACAGCCTGCTGATGCTTACCACTAGCTGTTTGATAGTGGGACACCTCGTGTGCAACACAGCCAGCTGCGGATGGAGTGCTTGTGCGACTGCGCTCTGTGGATGAGCTTTCGCTGATGGAGGAGGAGGAGGAGCGAAAGCCTACAGCCAACTGTTTCCTATACTGTGGGCTAGGCAGCACTGTTCCACTGCTGCTGTCCCCAGTGGAGCCCGCATCCACCACATTAACCCAGTATGCAGTGATGGACACGTAACGGCCCTGGCCATGCCTACTGGTCCATGCATCTGTTGTTAAGTGCACCTTTCCACTCACTGACTGTTTTAGTGCATGGACAATGCGGTCTTTCACATGCCGGTGGAGGGCAGGGATGGCTTTTAGAGAAAAGAAGTGCCAACTGGGTAAGTCATAGCGTGGGACAGAGTAGGCCATGAGGTCGCGGAAAGCTTCGCTTTCAACCAAATGGTAGGGCATCATCTCTAATGAGATTAGTTTGGCAATGTAGGCGTTCAAACAAAGTGTACACGGATGAAACGATGAGTACTTTCTTGTCCTACTCAGAGTGTCTGGTAGGGTGAGCTGGACTGGAGAGCTGCATATGGGGGAAGTAGCAGTGGACTGGACGGAGTGAGAGGGGGTTGGTGATGGTATTGGTGATGATGGCCTCGATTCAGTGTTGTGTTGCAAAACCATTGTGATTCCCTGAGTGCTTTGGCCTTGCGACGACACCTCCACATTTAGTGCTGGTGGTGTGCTTAATGGTGGCGGTGGTCTTACAGTGGGGGAAGCGATGGAGCATTGCTGGCTACCTTCAGTCGGAGCAGGTGCACATGTGCTACCTGAGGTTTTGTAGTCCATCCACGCTTTCAAGTACATTTGGATTAAATGTCTATGCATGCAACTGGAATTCAAATTTCTGAGTTGTTTACCTCGGCTAAAGGTCCTTCCGCACTTCTTAAAGGTAACCTTTGCCTCATCAGTAGGATTTTGAACAAAGAAGTGCCACACTGCACTCTTCCTACTATGGTATACATTTTCTGGCCTTGCACGCTGTGCTAAGTTGACCGTCTAGCCAAGCTGTCCTGCAACTCTTTTAATTTTTGGTCCATGTTTTTGGACAGCTACGGGCCTGCCAGATACCCGCTGCTGCGATGTCAATGCCTGCTGCGGATCCTTCTCCTTATCTGAACTATTGCCAGTGCCACCCTCCTCCCCCAATGGATGCCAATCTGGGTCAAGAACTGGGTCATCTATCACCTCCTCTTCAAAGTCATCTGCACCTTCCTCTTTACCTTCCTCTGTGTCACTGTGTAAGGTGGTATAGTATGCGGGAAGGGGCACCTGAGTTTCATCAGGGTCAGATTCTGGCTCAATAGACTGCGAGGGCAATGTAGTGCTCTGGGTTGATGTACCAGCAGAATCATCTAGCAGTGGCTGTTCATCAGTGCACTCCATGTCAGATTCATCTTGGACTGGGGAATTCTGGATTTGACTGGATAACCCAGGCATGACATGTGAAAAGAGCTCCATAGAGTAATCTTAAGTGTGGGCTGCTGCATCCTTAACTTTTGGTGGGGGTGAAAGACACAAGGAAATGTGTTTTTCCTGACCAGAACCCTGCACTAACGACTCCGTGCTTGCAGGTTTCGAACGTTCAGAAGAGAAGGCAATAGAGCTGGTGGCTGTTTCGGCAATGTACGCCAAAACCTGTTCCTGATGATCTGGCTTCAAAAGCGGTTTTCCTACTCCAAGAAAAGGCAACCTTACAGGCCTTCTTGGGCCAGACGATGATGCAGGCTCAACACTTCCTGCCTTAGCTGCTATTGTGCTTTTGCCAGAAAAAGCCGATGCACCACCACCATCAGTACCAGCTGCGCCCCCTTGCCCACTTCCGCGGACTCTTCCACCATACTTCCTCATGTTTGGGAAAATGTACCAAAAATACCAGCAGAGAGATGGTACTGTATAAGGAGCGTCCAGCTGTGTAAGGTGTATGAAAAAAAATTAAATCTACGTATATATTTTGTTAGTCACAGACGCTCTCACAGTATGTATTGGACCATAATCCAACAAGCAGATATACGGAACTGTATCAGAAGTGTAAAGCTGTATACGCTTTTTGTGTAACTAACAATCTCTGTATATGTATTTACGGAGTGTCACACACACACGCTGACTCTGTATAGATGTTACTGTAATGCGAATGGCAGATATACAATACTGTTTGAGAATCAGACAGCTCTATACGGTGTCTGTATGGAAAATTGTCAATCTCCATCTATTTGGATAGGGACTGACACATGCTGTCTCTGTCTAGTTTTCACCGTAATCAAACAGCAGATAAAAAAATCTGTTTGAAAAGCGGACAGCACTCTAAGTTGTAGGACTGGAAAAACGGAAAAACTCCTCGGCTTTGTTTTCCAGAGTAACACACAGATAGTTTCTATTTGTCTGTGATTCCAGCCGGTACATGGTAGTGTGTGAGGATCGTATACCTCTGTATGGTGTCTGTATGGAAAATTGTCAATCTCCATCTATTTCTATTGGGACTGACACATGCTGTCTCTGTCTAGTTTTCACCGTAGTCAAACAGCAGGTATACGAAACTGTTTGAAAAGCTGACAGCACTCTAAGGTGGAGGTCTGGAAAAATGGACAAACTCCTCTGCTTTTTCTTCCAGAGTCACACCCAGATAGCTTCTATTTGTCCGTGATACCAGCTGGTACACGGTAGTGTGTGAGGAGCGTACACTGCTATATGGTCTGTAAAAAAAAAGGAACGCTCAGTAACTCACCAGGACAAAATAATAAAAGTTGGAGTGTTTTGAAAAAAGCAGTTTGAACACCAGTGTGCACACAGCAATGCAGCTAGCAGGTAGCCTTACAATGCAGCCTAATCACCACCAGCGCTGCTGCACAAAAGCAAAAATCCTCCCCTTTCACTGCACACTAACTGTACAGTGAAAAACGCTATCAGCAGAAGCAGGTTTATTTTTCTTCTTCCCTGCCTAACGCTCTCCCTATTAAGAATCAGCAGCAGCACCTCTCCCTATGCTAAGATCGGCAGAAGTAAGATGGCGGTCGGCGGTCACAGCCTTTTATACCCACTGTGACGTCACACAAAGCCAGCCAATCACTTCAGTCCCCTTCTCTAAGATGGCGGTGGCCACTGCCTATGTCATTGCATTGCCCACAGTGTGCGTCCTCCATCATTGGCTGAAAAAAGGCACTGGAAGAATAATTTGAAACGCGACTTTGGCGCTCGGGTCGCCGACATCATGGCCGACCTCACGCTATGGTCGGGTTTTGTTTCATGAAACCCGACTTTGGCGAAAGTTGGCGATTTTTGAAATTGACCGACCCGTTTCGCTCAACTCTAGTGAACACCATAAAAAATAAATAAAAAATGTGGCAAAAAACAATGCTTTATCATCAAACTGCTGAACAAAAAGTGGAATAAACCGAGGCCAAAAAGATGGATATAAATAGACATGGTACAGCTGAAAACTTCATCTTGTCCCGCTAAAAATAAACTGCCATACAGCTCCATCAGTTGAAAAATAAAAAAAATTAGCTCTCAGAATAAATCAATGCAAAAATGATTATTTTTTCTATAAAACAGTTTTTATTGTTTAAAAGCGCCAAAACATAACAAAACAATTTAAATGAAGTATCACTGTAATCATACTGATCCAAAGAATAAAACTGACTTATCAATTTTACCACATACAGAACAGCATAACCCCCCCAAAAAAAAACAAATTCCTGAATTGCTGGTTTTTGTTCATTCTGCCTCACGAAAATCAGAATAGAAAGCGATAATAAAAATCATGTGCCCAAAACTTGTACAAATAAAAACGTCAATTCATCTCGCAAAAAACAAGACCTCACATGACTGTATGGGGCAAAATATGGAAATATTATAGCTCTCAAAATGTGGTGATGCAAAAACTACTTTTTGCAATAAAAAGCGCTTTTTAGTGTGTGACTGCAAACAATAATGAACATTCGATATAAATCTTGTATCTCTGTAATCGCACCGACCCGAAGAATAAAGTTGTCTAATCACTTTTACTGCACGAGGAGCGTCGTAAAAGCTAAATACTGATTTTTTTCATCCTGCCTCCCAAAGATCGCAGTAAGGCTCGGCGCACATTCATCCTGCGCTCTGCCTTGAGCTCTTACACCAGTATTTCCTTGTAAGTCTCTGAAATATGTAATTCAGATGGAACTTTTGGTGGAAGATTCCTTATAATGAGGCAAATAGAGGTACTGTGGATGCCATCTCACCTGTGATCCGGCTGTGTCCATCATTTTGGTGTTGCATAAAAGTGCCTGCTGTTGGCCACAGTTTTGTGCACTACTTCATTATAGTGAATGGCTCTCTCAGGAGTTTCAAATGAATCATGTCACTTGGACATTTAGATGGGAACCCCAAACTAAGTGCTCAGAAAAGAGCGCAGAATATATGTGATCCCAAACGTTATGTAAAATGTTCCTAATAAAAGCTTCAACTCATTTCAAGAAAAAACAAGCTCTGACTCAAGTCCATCATCTGTTAACGGAAATATAGGGGGCTTTTATGTTACTGGAAGCACAAAGGCTGGGAATCTTGGGCATGAGAATCGCAGAGAACTACTGCGCATGCCCAAGATTCCCAGCCCTGCAGTGTGAATAAATCATAAGCGACTGTGGGGCGGGATCTCTAGCCGCGCGATATGAAGGCCGGGATGTGGTCTGAGAGCATGGGCACGTCGGGCAGCGCTAACTGCCCATGCCCACGAAACTATAGTACAGCGCAGGCGCCAGCATTTCAAAAGAACACTAAGGAGGCGGTGCCAAATACTGAAGAATGAAATGACTGATGGATGCGAGGCGTCTGTCAGAGGGGGAAAGACCTGACCCCCTGTCAAAATTCAGGTATTTTGAACAATTTTAAAAATGATTATTTCTTCGGTGGAAGGGACGCTAAGTAAAAGAGCCACCTTGACAGAATACAGCATTAGTGCTGCACAAGGTGGCTCTTTTACTTAAAAACGCCTGGGGGGTGACAGGTTCCCTTTAAGAAATAAACAACACCGCAACAACACCAAAAAAAATCGAACAAGATATGATCAAAACATTGTATCAGCCCCAAATTGATATTCATAAAAACATTGCCTCTAGATGCAAAAAAAAACAAGCACTCATACAGCTCCATATCCCAAAAAATTGAAAACGTGAAAATGAAAATGTTACGGCTCCATCAGAAAATGATGTCACAAGGGAATTTTTTTTTGCAAATTTCTGAATATTTTTTTGTTACTCAAGTAAAACAAAAAATATACATGTTTGGTATCTCAGTAATCATACTGACCTGCAGAATCACATTTCCAAGCCATTTTTACCAGTAAATAAATGATGCAAATGAAAATCCAAACAAATGGAGAATTGTGGGGAGAGTGGATTGCCTTTTTGTCAAGCTTGGATTTTTTTTCCCCGCTTTCCAGAACATTACATGGTAAAATATATGGTGTTATTCAAAAGTACAACTTGTCCCACAAGAAAAATGCCTTCACACGGCTATGTGGATTAAAAAAATAAAAAATGTTATTAATCTTGAAATAATGGATTAAAAAAACAAGAGAGCAAAATGAAAAATCCTCAAATCCTTAAGGGGTTAATAAATCTGCCAGGGGTCTTTCACATGTTTTTTGTGGAATTCCATTTGTCTTTCCATTTTTGGAACATATATCATATTATAAGATGCTAGAGAGATAAAATCAAATAGCGTCTTATCAGGTGGTGAAGACAAGATATAAAATCAGATTGCACTCACCTTCTTTTCAAAGTATTCGGGTGTGAAATAGCTCATCAGAGCCGACATTTGCAGCAGGACCACTGGTCAGGCAAATGACCAATCAATAGTATTCAAACTGGACAGATTCGGGATGAAAAACCCATGCTGCGGTACAAATCACGATCCAACAGTAAAGATGAAAGTGATGGTTTATTTTCTTCCTCTACGCGGTTCAAAGTCTCAAGGACTTCTTCTTTAGGAGAGGATACAAGTATGCACTGTCATTACATGCTATTTAAACAGGTACATTTAAATAATTCATAGTTCTTAGTAATACTGTATTTGATCAAATATAGCATAAAAGCCGTCCCACCATCGACAAGGTGACTCTGATCGGGGTGGTCCTACGCTGTCTAATATTATAGTATGGGTTACCCTTCTCCTGTCCTGATTAACTTCCATCAAATTAACTGCTTCTTCTGGATACTTAGTTACAGTGATACTTTGCTTACAGGACGCATGCATGCACCCTCACGCGTGCAACCCTTAAAATGCTTCTAAATTTATAGGGCTCACTAGAGGGCCAGGTGAGAGGGAGCTGGTTTGGGATAAACTAGCAGCAGGTCAACACACTATGCTCTAACACTAGTGATGAGTGAGTATACTCGTTGCTCGAGATTTCCCGAGCATGCTCGGTGATCTCCGAACATTTGGTTGTGCTCGGAGATTTCGTTTCTGTCGCTGTAGCTGCATAATTTGCGGCTGCTAGACAGCCTGACTACATGTGGGGATTTCCTAACGAACAGTCAATCCCTGCATGTGTTCAGGCAAAGTTCTGTACAGAAAATCATACTTTCAGATATGGGAGGAGAGAGGCTGCGCAAGCCCAGGGGTGGATACAAAGTGTGGGAGGGGACAACCTAGAGGATAAGAGACAGCTGCTCATTTTGAGCTCAGTTTTCTAATGGCCGGAGGATATGTTAGCTTACGCAGCCAGGAAACCTTGTAACTAATATTTGGACCTGTGTTCCATCAGTGCCTCCCTGTGGTCACATGCTACATAACAGGGTAATTGCAACCTATCTATACCATATCCTTATAGTACACTTGTGACTGTATACCTGTATATTGTTCTTGTAAATAAATACTGTATATTTCTAGAACGCCTTTTCGGCGATTAAATATAAAATTCATCTTGGGCTGCTAATTTATCTCGATTCACAAATCCCCACATCCGCACGCTCAGTTGGTCAACTGTATGCTACCCATGTTGGTTTCTGACCCGACGTAAGCCTGTTGTCGGACGGGGCTTATGTCATATGAGGAACTGGTGGCAGAATTACGTATTGTTTTAGTGAGGAACTCTGGCAGTGACAGCTGGGAGGTTTTAATATATATCCCCAGCCTGGACTGGTGATATATATCCCCTCACACTGGGAGCGCATCACTAACTCGTACCTATAAGGAAAGTTTTTCCGGTGACTATTTGCCCTCAGTGCAATTCCCTGACTGACCTGGAGCAAGTGGTGGCACCAGAGAACCTATAATTTGGGCCCTTCTCTCCCCTCCCCCCGAGGTAAGCGAAGTCAACGCCCCCCTTTCCCTGTGAGATCCATCACAGGTCTAATGTCACCTGACAATACAAAGGTAACAACAACCCCACAAATATGAACTTCACTTGCAGGTTGTTATTTTTAGGCTTGGGGTGCCAATAACCATAGCCCCTTTCCAGCCTTAGAATACCAGCCCCAGCTGTCTGCTTTAGCTTGGTTGCTTGTCAAAAATGGGGGGAACCCCGTGCAATTTTTCAAAGCTATTTATTTAAAAAAATTTTTAAAAAGGCCCGGGGACCCTCCTATTCTTGATAACCCGCCTTGTTAACGGTGACATCTGAGGGTTCTGCACACAGCTGTGAGTTTTGCCTGGCTAGTTATCAATAATGCAAGGGAACCAACACCATTTTTAAAATTATTTATTTACAGCGCAGGTGCTGGTTGATGAATACTTTCATCAGCAGCTCCTGCTCTCACTGTTATTAACACCAGTTCGACAGTGTGGAAACCGTGGCTTTCTGACCAGCTGTGATGATTTTACTGCCAATTAGAAGTAGTGTTTGCCCCACTGTCATGCACATGACAGCGTGACAAACATCCAGTTTTCAAGGGGGCCAAACCCTAATAGTAGCGTGGAATTCCTGTTGCAGTCAGTGTTCGGAGTCCGTGCCCAAACAGTAGGTGTTCGGCAGAGATGCAGAACGTTACTGTTTGGGTTCACCAATCTCTAATTGGGAGCTGGGGAGCCATAATACTGTACTTTGTATAATTGGTTGAAAGGCCATAAAGTATATATGGGGTTGTGGGTGCCATAATACAGGCTATATCGAGCTGTGGAGTCCATAACACAGTATCTATGGAGCTGTTGGGGCCATATCACAGTGTATATGGGGATGTTGGTGCCATAATACAGTGTAAATATGGCTGTAGGGACCATAATACAGTATAAATGGGGATGTGGGTGCTATAATACAGAATATATATATATGGCTCTTGGAATACAGTGAAGAAAATAATTATTTGATCGCTTGCTGATTTTGTAAGTTTGCCCACTGAAAAAGACATGAACAGTCTATAATTTTAAGGGTAGGTTAATTTTAACATTGATAGATAAAATATCAAAAATAAAATTCAGAAAATCACATTGTATAAATTGTATGAATTTATTTGCATTTTGCAATGAGAAATAAGTATTTGATCCCCTGCCATCCTTTAAGAGTTCTGCCTCCTACAGACCAGTTAGATGTTCCTAATTAACTCGTTACCTGCATTAAAAACAGCTGTCTTACATAGTCACCTTTATAAAAGACTCCTGTCTACAGACTCAATTAATCAGTCAGACTCTAACCTCTACAACATGGACAAGACCAAAGGGCTTTCTAAGGATGTCAGGGACAAGATCAAAGACCTGCACAAAGCTGGAATGGACTACAAAACCATACATAAGGTGCTGGGTGAGAAAGAGACAACTGTTGGTGCAATAGTATGAAAATGGAAGAAATACAAAATGACTGTTAATTAACATTGATCTGGGGCACCATGCAAAATCTCACCTCTTAGACAATCCATGATCATGAGGACAGTGAGAGATAAGCCTGCAAATACACGGGGAAACTTGTTAATGATCTCAAGGCAGCTGGGACCACAGTCACCAAGAAAACCATTGGTAACACATTACGCCGCAAGGGGTTTAAAATCCTTCAGTGCCAGCAAGGTCACCCTGCTCAAAAACGCACATGTGCAGGCCCATCTGAAGGTTGCCAATGAACACCTTGATGATTCTGTGAGTGATTAGGAGAAGGTGTTGTGGTCAGATGAGACAAAAATTGAGCTCTTTGTCATTAATTCAACTCGCCGTGTTTGGAGGAAGAGAAATGCTGCCTATGATCCAAAGAACACCATCCCCACTGTCAAGCATGGAGGTGGAAAGATTATGTTTTGGGGGTGTTTCTCTGCTAAGGGCACAAGACTACTTCACCACATCAATGGGAGAATTGATAGATCCATGTACTGTAAAATCCTGAGTGACAACCTTCTTCCCTCCACCAGGACATTAAAATTAGTCGGGGCTGGGTCTTCCTGCAAAACAGTGACCATATATAAAAACTAGACAATCCCAGTTCATATGGACTAGGGTAATAAACAACACCAGACACATAATAATAAATACTTAGGGCCACTAAACTCACCCTAATAAGCCCTGGCAATCCCTGCCTGGCCGCGGAGGTTGGCACCCTAATTGTAGACGATAGTGGCGCCCCCGCTCAACGTCGGTGACCCTAATACACCCTAAAAAACCCTAGTCCATGGCGAGGATACACAGAAAAACACAACCACACAATAAACACCCGAAAAAACCCCTGGTGGAGAGACTGTATACCGTCTCTAAGGTAATAAACTTATCTCGTACTAGAATCATGGGCAAATAAACCCACCCTAGATAGTATCTCGTAGTAAAAAATACTGATAATAGCAGCTTTTGTTACCTTATCTCGTAATAAAAAAGACTTATGCTGCAAAAAGGGATAGACCAGATATACCCCCCAAAAAAAGGGGAAAAAAAGGAAAGACGTTTATACAGTAAAAAGTGCACCCACAATAATGCACACAGCACTTCAGATTAAATACAAAATATTGTATCCACAAATGGAAATTAGTGGCATATAAATGATATATATAAAACGCTTAGTGGACATAATAGTCCTACATATAGACAATAGCGTTGTAAGATTGATACTTATCAGCCATCCAAAAATATGAGGCCCAGCCAAACAATAGGTCTATCAGCGTTATAAGATTGATACTTATCAGCCATCAGGAGATATGAGGCCCAGCCCGACGCGTTTCCCCCTCCTAGATACCGAGGGTTCATCAGGGGCAGAGAGAAAAAGGGGATTCCATCACCCCGGCCGAAAGATCAGTACAATGTGCGGCGTCTTTTCCGTGTCTCTGAGGCTCATATTTACCGCGTTCTAGCTGTGACATCACTTCCGGTGACGCGCCGTGATCACGTGTGGTATACGCGGTAATCTCATTGGAGGGGATTTAGAAAAATGAAACACCAAAGACGTCACTTCCGCAATGATCACACATAGCGGGGAAGAGTTTTGATGGACACCATCCTGCCTCCTAGCAAACAGCGTCACTTCCGGACTAATACCCCGGAACTTGCGCATTCTATACATAGCAGTTTACCATCACATCAAAACATAAGGGGGAATCATGCAGCAGTTCATAATTTTAGATAATCGCTACAAAATATAATATTATAATCATATATCCTTACGGAAAATACTAATAATAGAGAAATTCTAGGACCTCACCACAAAATGTAATCAGGATATCGACTAAAGAAATATATGAAGGTATCGCTTATGGATAGAAGAACGAACTATAGCATTAGTCTTCATAACAGAGCCCTAAAGAGACCTCTATGTATCCAAAAGAAAAAATAATAAATAGATAACAAAATAGCACAATAGATACACAAAATAGCATACTAGATTTGTCGAGTACCATCCTATAGAAAACTGGTAAAATTCAGCTGCTCATTTAAACCATTAGGGCTTTGTGATTCAAGCTAGAAAATCCAACGCGTCTCACGTTGTAGGATTTTCTTGTCCCAATCTCCCTGTCTTGGTTATCCCATTTACATAAGGCTCAGCTTATTATCTAATTGGCTGGTTTGAATACATGAACATATATGGAAGGGTTTAACAAAAAGCTGATTCTAGCAATATAATTTATGGCACCCATTGTTCTGCAATGTCAGCAAAACTCCGATATCGGCTGGTGCATCTGGTCCAACTTCCTCTTTCCCATCTCTGTGATGTGACAGTTCAGCGATCTGTCACAGGACAGTGATGTCCCACCTGGGACAATGTAATAAAGTTAAAAAAATGTGTTAAAATAATTTTTAAAAAATCGCCAAATAAATTAGAAAAAAAAATATTCCCCCAATAAATTCATTTTTTGGAAATAAAAAAAAAAACAATAAAAGTACACATATTTGGTGTCACCGCGTCCGTAACGACCTGCCCTATAAAACTGTCCCATTAGTTAACCCCTTTAGCGAACCCCTTAAAAAATAAAAAATGAAGCAAAAAATAATGATTTATTATCATACCGCCGAACAAAAAGTGCAATAACGCGCGATCAAAAAGACGCATATAAATATCCATGGTACCGCTGAAAGCATCATCTTGTCCCGCAAAAAAATAAAAAAGTTATAGCTCGCAGAATAAAGCGATGCAAAAATAATTATTTTTTTTAAATTATTTTTTATATAAAATAATTTTCATTGCATAAAACCGACAAAGCATAAAAAAAGACCTAAATGAGGTATCGCTGTAACCGTACAGACCCGAAGAATAAAAGGGCTTTATCAATTTTATCACACGCGGAACAGTGTAAACGCACCCCCCCCAAAAGAAATTCATGAAATGCTGGTTTATGTTCATTCTGCGTCCCAAAAATCAGAATAAAAGGTGATTAAAAAAAGTCACGTGCCCGAAAATGGTAACATTAAAAACGTCAACTCACCCCGCAAAAAATAAGACCCACATGACTCGGTGGGTCAAAATACGGAAAAATTATAGCTCTCAATATGTGGTGATGCAAAAACTATTTTTACAATAAAAAGCGTCTTTTAGCGTGTGACAGCTGCCAAACATAAAAACCAGCCATAAATAGTAAATCAAACCCCCCAATATCACCCCCTTAGTTAGGGAAAAATAATAAAATGAAAAGAAAATATATTTATTTCCATTTTCCCATTACGGTTAGGGTTAGGGCTAGTGCTAGGGTTAGGGCCAGGGCTAGGGTTAGGGCTAGGGCTAGGGTTAGGGCTGAGATTAGGGTTAGGGGTGTGTTGGGGTTAGGTTTGGAGTTAGAATTGGGGGTTTCCACTGTTTGGGCACATCAGGTGCTCTCCAAATGCAACATGACGTCTGATCTCAATTCCAGCCAATTCTGAGTTGAAAAAGTCAAATGGCGGTCCTTCCCTTCTAAGCTCTGCTATGCGCCCAAACAGTGTTTTACCCCCACATATGGGGTATCAGCCTACTCAGTACATTGCAAAACAACTTTTGGGGTCCAATTTCTCCTGTTACCTTTGGGAAAATAAAAAATTGGGGGCAAAAATATCATTTTTGATGGACAAAAATGATTTTTTTATTTTCACGCCTGGGCGTTATAAACTTCTGTGAAGCACTTGGGGGTTCAAGGTGCTCACCACACATCTAGATAAGTTCCCTGGGGGGTCTAGTTTCCAAAATGGGGTCACTTGTGGGGAGTTTCAATAGTTTAGGTACATCAGGGGCTCTCCAAATGCACATGACACCCGCAGACCATTCCATCAAAGTCTGCATTCCAAAACGTCACTACTTCCCTTCCGAGACCGACGTATGCCCATATAGTAGTTTTCTCCCACATATGGGGTATCAGCGTACTCAGGACAAATTGGACAACAACTTTTGGGGTCCAATTTCTCCTGGTACCGTTGGGAAATAAAAAAATTGGTGACTAAAAGATCATGTTTGTGGAAAAAATACAATTTTTTTATTTTCACGCCCGGGCGTTATAAACTTCTGTGAAGCACTGGAGGGGTCAAAGTGCTCACCACACATCTAGATAAGTTCCTTTGGGGTCTAGTTTCCAAAATGGTGTCATTTGTGGGGGGTTTCCACTGTTTTTGTACATCAGGGGCGCTCCAAACGCGACATGGTGTCCGATCTCAATTCCAGCCAAAAACGTCAAATGGTGCTGCTTCCCTTTCGAGCTCTGCACAAATAGTGGTCTACCCCCACATATGGGGTATCAGCGTACTCAGGACAAATTGCACAATAACTTTTAGGGTCCTGTTACCCTTGGAAAAATAAGAATTGAGGGTGAAAAGATCATTTTTGTGGAAAAAATTTGATTTTTTAATTGTACGGCTGTATGCTATAAACTTCTGTGAAGCCCTTGGGGGTTCAAAGTTCTCACCACACATCTAGATAAGTTCCTTGGGGGTCTAGTTTCCAAAATGGTGTCATTTGTGGGGGGTTTCCACTGTTTTGGTACATCAGGGGTTTTCCAATCGCGACATGGTGTCCGATCTGAATTCCAGCCAAAAACGTCAAATGGTGCAGCTTCCCTTCCGAGCTCTGCCATGCGCCCAAGTAGTGGTTTACCCCCACCTGTGGGGTATCAGCGTACTCAGGACAAATTGCACAATAACTTTTAGGGTCCTGTTACCCTTGGGAAAATAAAAATTGGGGGTGAAAAGATCATTTTTGTGGAAAAAATATGATTTTTTAATTGTACCACTGTACATTATAAACTTCTGTGAAGCCCTTGTGGGTTCAAAGTTCTCACCACATATCTAGATAAGTTCCTTGGGGGGTCTAGTTTCCAAAATGGGGTCACTTGTGCGGGGTTTCCACTGTTTAGGTACATCAGGAGCTCTCCAAATGTGACATGGCGTCCGATCTGAATTCCAGCCAATTTTGCATTGAAAAAGTCAAACGGCGCTCCTTCCCTTCTGAGCTCAGCCACGCTCCGAAACAGTGGTTCCCCCCACATATCAGGTATCAGCGTACTCAGGACAAAATGCAAAATGGACAAATGCAGTCCAATTTCTCCTGTTACCCTTGGTAAAATAAAAAAAATTGAACCTGAAATATTTTTTTTGTGAAAAAAAGTTAAATATTCATTTTTTTAAATATTCAAAAAATTCCTATGACGCACCTAAAGGGTTAATAAACTTCTTGAATATGTTTTTGAGCACCTTAAGGAGTGCAGTTTTTAGAATGGTGTCACTTTTGGGTATTTTCTATCATATAGACCCTTAAAAGTGGCTTCAAATGTGATGTGGGCCGTAAAAATAAAATGGTGTTGCAAAAATGAGAAGTCGCTGGTCAATTTTGAACCCTTATAACTTCCTAACAAAAAAAAATTTTGGTTCCAAAATTGTGCTGATGTAAAGTAAACATGTGGGGAATGTTACTTATCAAGTTTTTTGTGTGCCGTAACTCTGTGATTTAAGGGCATAAAAATTTCTGTTTTTTTCACAAATAAATGCAAGTTATTTAAATGAAATTTTACCACTATCATGAAGTACAATATGTCACGAGAAAACAATGTCACTGGGATCAATGGAAGCGTTTCAGAGTTATTACCTCATAAAGGGACAGTGGTCAGAATTGTAAAAATTGGCCCGGTCATGAACGTGCAAACCACCCTTGGGGCTTAAGGGGTTAAGTGTATCATTCAGTCTTTCTACCTTTCTGCTGCTCTTGGGGTGGTAGGGAGTGTGTAGGCCTAAGTCTGACCCTACTGCTGACCAGATCTCTTGTGTCAGGTTTGCTGTGAATGCGGGTCCCTGATCACTCTCTATCACTTCTGGAACCTCGTATCTGCACACTATTTCTGAGAGCAGCTTCTTGGCAGTAGTCTTTGCCGACTGGTTTCTTACTGGGAAAGCTTCGGGCCATCCTGTGAACACGTCCACGACCACTAAGGTATATTCAAATCCTCCACTTGGTGGCATCTGGATGTGGTTGATCTGGATCCTCTGGAAGGGGTATAGTGGTCTGACCAGATGATGTTGGGGAACCTTCTCCATTCGTCCAGAGTTGCATTTGCCACAGGTCAAACAGCTGCTGGTGAACTTGGCTGTTAGGGTGGAGATCCCTGGAGCAAACTAGTAAGCACCAATCAGATCATTCATCTGTGTCTTTGATCTGTGTGTGGGCCCATGTGCCCACTGGACCACCATTGGGTTCATGCTTCGAGGTAGACAGGGCTTGCAGTCCATTGCGTATACCCTTCCGTCTTGGTGCGCTGCCCCCTTCCGCATCCAGCTTTCCTTCTCTTCCTTTGGGGCCTGGTCTTGCAGCTTCTTGAACATATCCCAGGATGTCATCTCATCAGGTTTTTTGTCTTCAGTCTTCTTGTCTTCAGTCGTCACGTAGTAACCGACCGGCTCTACGACCTCTCCCACTTCTCCACATTGTCTTCCTCTGGCTGCTTCTTTGGCTGCCATGTCTGCCATGCTGTTGCCTCGTGCCTCTACTGTGTTCAGTTTTCCATGCGCTTTGATATTTAACACTGTCACCATTTTTGGAAGTTGGAGTGCATCCAGCAGGTCCTTGATGGCTCCATGGTGCTTGGTTGTTCCGCTTGCTGTGATGAAGTCCCTCGCAGCCAAGATGGGTCCAAAATCGTGTGCTATGCCATGTGAGTACCTGGAGTCAGTATAGATGTTTGCAGTTTTGTCCTTTGCAATGAGGCAGGTCTACGTCAGCGCTATCAGTTCTGCTTCTTGGGCTGACACACTAGGTGACAGACTTCTGGACCATAGAATTTCTTGATTGCTGGTCACTGCGCATCCCGTGTAGAATTTTCCTTTATCATCTGCATATCTGGAGCCATCCTTGTAAAGAATCGCTCTTCTGCCACACTGGGTAGTCCTGCTGTTTCCTGTTGCATGATGCTGAAAAAATCATGGTCATCAGTGCAGAGCAAATCCAGATCCTTGTGAAAGGTATCCTGCAGATTTTGTTCTGAGGAGTCCATATCCATATCCCCCCTAAGGAAAGGGAGTAGAGTGGCTGGATTAAGGAATGTGCATCTGGAGATGGTGACATTGTCAGGCAACAATAGAGAGCACTGGAGGCGTAGATGCCTGGCGGTGGAGAGATATTTTGGCTGGGTTTGATTTAGGATTGCTGAGATGTCATGCGGAGCTAGGATCACCAGTGGGTGTCTAAGGATGATGTCAGCAGTCTTGTCCAGGAGGGCATGTGCTGCACATACTGCCCTCATGCAGGAGGGGGCCCCCCTTGCAACTGGATCTAGGCGGGCTGTGAAGTAGCCTAGAGGCCTCTGCTTTCCTCCGTGGATCTGTGTCAGGACGCCAGTGGCATGACCTTCTTTTTCTATTAGGTAAAGATGGAATGGCTTCTCGTAGTCAGGGAAGCCTAGTGCTGGCGCGGAGACTATGGAGTCTTTCAGTTTCCTGAACGAGATGAAGCCTGCATCCGACAGGAGGAACGGGGTTGCGTTGATGCAATCGTACAGAGGCTGCATTAAGACTGAAGCTTCAGGGATCCAAGTTCTGCAATACGAAACGAGATCAAGGAAAGCCTGCAGCATCTTTGGAGATGTTGGGGAGCCATCTGCTCCACAGTGGTCTTCCGGTCATCCGTCAGGTGTTTCGTTTGGTGTGCAATACAGTGACCCAGGAACATAACTCGCTTCTGACACCACTGGACTTTGTTCTTCGAGACCTTGCATTGTTGCTCCTCCAGGTAGAATAGGAGAGACAAGGAAAGTGCAGCGCAGGTGTCTTCGTCAGCTGCACACAGGAGCAAATTGTCCACATACTGTAGAAGAACAACTTCTGCATGGTCTGTGATCCATTTAGCTAGAATGAAGGACATTGCTTGGTGAACTGTGACGGGCTATTTTGAGCCCCCTGCGGCATCACTGTCCATGTGTACTGCACACCTTGGTGTGTGAAGGCAAACAGGAACTGGTCATCCGGGTGGAGAGGAACACTGAAGAAAGCATTGGCCAGGTCTATCACTTTGAAAACTGTTGCTGTGGCTTGCACATTGGAGAGCAGAGTGTGCGGATTAGGCACTATTGGTGTTTCAAAGACGGTGGCTTCGTTCACCACCCTCACGTCATGTTCCATTCTGAATTTGGCGGGTTCTCCTTTCACAGTCTTCTTCCTGACTGGAAAAAGCAGGGTATTGCAGGGCGATGTGCAGGGAACGATGACTCATACTGCCAGGAAGATCTTCAGTTGGTCAGAGACGGCTTGGCTCTGGGCGATGGACAGGAGATACTGGACCTTGTGTGGGTACGGGGTACCTGGCTTGAGTGTCACCCGCACCGGAGCCACTTGAAGTTTCCCCACATCCTTGGGCCCCTTGGACCATAAATCTTCTGGTACTACGTCCAGCACCTCCTGGGGTAGGCCTGCATCGGTTGTTTGAGGCTCCTGCAGGGCCGCCAGCATGATTGACTCCTCTTGAGTCAGAGCTGAGGAGAGCTTCATGGTCCCATCTTCCTGGAACACTATGGTTGCTTTCAGCTTCTGCAGTAGATCTGCTCACAGCAAGTTGAGTGGGCACGTTTTTTGACACCACAAACTGGGACAGGGTGGAGTGTCCTGGCTGTGTCCCCACGCTCAGGGGCTTTGTTAGCTGGGAATGTCTGACTTGACCATCAATCCCCACGCAGGACACAGAGGATTCTGACAAACAGGCGGGGTCAGGGAGTTCCACATGTCTCATCACACTTCTGGCTGTACCAGTGTCCACAAGAAAAGATCTGAGAGTGCCATCCACCTTCAGGGAAATTTGGGATACTGGTCCTACTGGGGATGTATTGCATGGTTGGAGCATGGTGTCTTGCGGACCTGGCTTGCCCCTGTTCTTCATTGCTTCCTGTGTTCCGTTCGTGGCCTGCTCCTCTGGGCAAAGTCTTGGGTTGTGGGGATGCTCTGCACTGGTTCCGGAAATGGCCAAGTTTTCCACAGTTGTAACATTTGACGGTTTTCCTGTCTCTGCATGGTGGTTGCTCTTTCTCATCAGTGGCCACCTGGCTGGGATTCGATCCCCTTGGCCACTGTGAGTAGGATGTCCATAGCTATTGACCTATATTCTGGTCTGGCCACTATTAGTGGTTTCCTGATTGGTTCTCTTAGTCCATGCGCAAAGGCCTGTGCCAGCATTTGCCTGTGTATCTGGTTATGTATGGTGAAGCCCAGGACTTGGAAGACTTGAATCGCTCTGCCATGAAACTTCTCCACAGACTCTGTCTTGTCTTGGCTCATGTCCTGTAAGCTGAGGGCTTGTCCAGCCAATCTGCCTTTGGCCCACTCTCTGAGCTGTTCAATTAGCTTTGGCCCTGACTCCCAAGCATGTACATTTAGTCCTGCTGGAAGTTTGAAGTGTTCCTTCCTGATTGGCCAGAATGCGTCATCTGATTTTATTTCCATCACGGCGCAGAGATCATTCCAGGTTGCTGCATATGTACGCTGGTTCTGCTGCATTCTTCGGTAGAATGGGTGCATCTCTGGGTCTGGCAGATTATTCAGGATACTGGTCACTGACTTGGGGTGAAGTGCACATAGTGCAAGGGTGGTGCCTCTATCTTCCCCTGTCTATGTGGTGCCTGTGGGTCCCTCTTCCTAGTACTGGGTAGTATGTATGATACTCCATCATCATCATCATCAGAGGAAGGGTTGTGATACTGTGTATTGCGGTCAAGCTCAGGCTGGTACCTAGATTTAGAAGTTGCCTTTTTATGTGAGGATGCCTCCCCCTCCTGTTGCAGTAGCAATGCGTGAGGATTATAATTCCATGGGGGTGTAAATGTTGTCAGCTCTGACTGGTGTAGCTGTCCCTCATATGCCTCTGCAGCAGCTTGATCCCCCCTGCAAGCTGAGCGGAGCTGTGTGCTTCCTGCGGGGTCTGGGTGGGTCACTGGGTGTTGTCTGCAGCAGTATGAGCTTGGGGAGTTTCATCGTCATCCCCTGAGTACATGAGTGACACTGGTTGTGCCGTGTGTGGCACATAAAATGTTCCTTGTGCTGTCAAAACTGGATACAAGGACACTGGATTGTCTGGATTGAGGTTGGGCAGTGGCCCAGCTGGTACCACTGAACCATGAGGAAGTAAAGATAAAGGGTGTGAAGAAGAAACTTTGGAATGAGAGCCAGAAGAGAGGGAGGAGGGAGGAGGTTTGGAGAGAGCAGGAGGAGGTGTGGAAAGAGAGATGGGAGGGAGAAAAAGACGTGAGGGGGGAAGAGAGGAAAGAGCAGAGGGAGGAGGAGGGGGAGCGGAGCACTTCCCCTTTGCTGCAGCCAAGGCGGGCATGCTTGGACTTGCAGTGCCTTCTCCCTGTAGGGAGGGGCGGAAAGCACCACGGACCACATCCCTGTACAGTTGATTCTGCTGGGAGCAGACCACACATACCCAATATTGCCCCTCACCATAGGGTGGAGGTGCAGATGGCTTAACACATTTTGCAATTTTGTACACATAAAAATCATTTCCTGGTTTGTCCACATATCTCTCAGTAGCTCCACACCGATGCAGGTCCGCTGCTATTCGGAACCATGCAATCGCTTCAGTCAGCAATTTGGCATCCACTAACTTTCCTTTTTTCTGTGACAATACATCCTGCTATTCTGCTGCTTGCAATCTACCTTTCTGATGGATTTCACATATTCTCATGAGCAGCCTGTCAGGGCCACCTGCCTCCGAGTATCCGTCTCTCTCCTCAGTCTTCTCCTGAGCTCTTCTCTCTCCTGCCCCTGGGACTCTCTTTCCTTTTATCTCCTTACTCTGGAAATCCCCTTCTCAGTCCCGTAACTCTGCCTACCATGACTCTGAGTATCCTAGCTTCAGCTGCTGTTAGGTTCCTTTACTCACTATCATTTGTCTCCATCTAGTGGCCAAAACCCGGTACTACACTGTCTTTTACTAATTCTAGCTGTTTCCTTAGACATGTAAATGAATTCTCATCAAACAGTGTACACAACACATTTTACATGTTCCTTCTTCATCAGACAGGTCCACATGTCAGTCCACCCTCCTACACATGAAACAGGGAAAGGGGAAAAGAAGAGGCAAGTAGGATCAGATGGCAGATTGTTGGATCAGTGAGATAGATGAATGGTGAGATTAATATTAATTTTTTTAACCATATTCATTTTGTTTAACCATTTGCATGATCATCTATGGTTCAGTAGCGTTAAAAGACCTATTAAGATGTTCAAAATGTATTAGATATTTTAAAATATAACTCTCAAAAAAACAAGCATAGATACAAAAAACAAAAAAGCGATAAACCCTGAATATTGCTGTGTAGCCATGCCTTCTGGATCTACCTGACAGCGGAGGTTGACACTCTATAAATTGCAAATTTGGCGTCCCCGCTCCTTGAAGTCTGTCCCTGGAAATCCCTATTATTCCCTGTTATATTGTAAAGAGATAGTCACAATAAATAAGCTCATCCAGAGTATTTAATAACCAATCATTTTCTTGCCATATATACCTTATTTATTAAATATATTGATAAAGGCAAAGAAGATTACAGACATTTATTCAAACGGATTTAGACATTGGCTTCATCTGATAACAATATCACTAACTGCAACAACGTACCATAACAACAGATGGCTAGTTTTATTTCTACTTTATACCAAGTTACAGCCATCTGCCGGCCCCAATATATCAATAACTGATTAATTCATCAGTCATGAAATTATGCAAACTAATCCATCATCTAGGATATTATTGACATATGAACTTGATATGAAAACTATTCAAATGGATAGTTTGTGCTGACACTGATGTACCCTGAACCTGCAGGACAGCTTTAGTTTCTTTGGAACTTGATTGGGGCTTCCTATCTACCAACTGGACTATCCTGTGTTGCAACCTTTCATTAATTTTTCTCTCTTGCCCATATCCAGAGAGATTAGCAACAGTGTCATGAGTTGTAAACGTCTTGATTATGTTGCACAACATGGACAAAGGTACAACAAGATCTCTGGAGATGGACTTGAGACTTTTGATATTGTTCAACAATTTTAGTTCCTAAAGTCCTTAGACAGTTCTCTTCTGCTCTCTCCATATTTAATGTGGCACACAGACAAACAAAGCAAAGTCAACTTCTCTCCTTTTTATCTGGTTTGACATGTGATTTTTATATTGCCCACACCTGTTACTTGCCATAGGTGAGTTTGATTGAGCACCAAATGCTTGATACAATGTTGTTTACCCACAATTTTAGAAAGGAAATTTTGTCCCATCAATTTTAATGTTTTGTGTGAAAATGTGTCAAATTGCTTTTTTTTTTCTGTTTTTTATATCACTGTAATACACAAAAAGGAGATAAATGTGTGTAGCAAAACATGTGTAAGTGCAATCATTTCCTGGGAGAAATACTTCATTTTCTAGAGCAAGTTCAAGAGTGCCAACACTTTCGTCCATGACTGTACATTTAAAACTCAACCTAAACAATTGCATTTTTTTTCTATTTTCTCTAAAACTAGTTGATTAAAGTTAATTACTAACTGGGTTTCCTGGGACTAAACCATTGATGACCTATCAATGTGTTGGGTCATCACTATGGGATTGGAGGAGTTCCAACTACTAACAATCCCACCTATCAGCTGAAAACTGCTCGAGTAGCAACCAAAATTAAGTAACGTACATGGTGGAACACAGCAGTTTCATATATTGCTTAGTGACTGTTGCTGACTACTGCAGTTTATTTCCCATTCCAGTGAGCGCGAATATTGTAGATATTAATTTTATCTTCTGACAAGAGTTTGAATATTGAAACCATTGCTCCTTCTAAAGCACTTTTCAGTTTATTGGCTTTAATAAAAAAAAAAAAACAATCTTAAGCCGCTGCTCTATTACAGTATAGAAATTTGCCATCTAAATGACAGCAGAGATATTGAAGAAAGAGTCTTGGTCTGAAAGATGTTACTTAAGAGTAATTATTTTAGATCCATCTAATCATATTTAAATAGCATTTCTGAGAGTTATTGAACTCAGAGAATGTTCGTCTATTATATGTGTGTGTGTAGGTTTATACATAATACTGATCTTTTCCTAGAAGCAAATGGTAAATTGCATTATAGTTATTGGAATAAAGATGATTTATCAGAGACTTTGCACATGGGAAATGATGATCTTCAAAGATGAAAAGGCAGAACTGATTATTTTGTAGTACTAGCAAGACGACTACCAAAAACTGATCAAGAAGAATAATATCACCCCACTCAGTAACAAAATTATATATTGTGTAAAGTCATTAAGTACGGCAGCTTTACTTTTTTAACATCTACTCTTATATATAACAAGCTGCTATTGGTTCATGCAGTCTCATTGCTTTTAATATGCCTAAAGTAATAATAATTATTATAATTTTACTTTATGTGGATTTAGGACAAACAAGTCCAAAAATAGAATCATTTACAGACTTCACTGTTGAGAAGTGACAAACATCAACTCTAAATAGAATCATGTGTCCTGAACATAATGGATTAAACCATATAGAATGATGTATGCACCTATGTATTCCTGATGGGAGGCCAGACATTTACATATATTTAATTAGGTCACAAACAGTTGATTTATCAACTGAAACATGGATTAAAGGAAATGTGACCTGATTGAAGTGTGCAAATTAGGTATTATTCTATAGTCTATTGTAAATATATTACCTCTATCATTAATAATTTAAGCTTATACTATGACCCACTTTCATAAAGACTTACGTCGTACACGACAATCTTAATAAAGGGTTGTGGTGGAGTAAGAGGTACCTGATTCATTAAGAGGGTCATGTCGCATAATGAATTAGGTGCATCTTACAAGTTGTGTGTGCCTCACCAGAATTCTTACTCTAGTCAAGTACTGGAATAAGATTTCTTGCTTAAAGTACGCCTCTTCTGGTTATGAATTAGAGCTGGCCGGGAATGGCATGGAAATACCAAAAGTTGTAACATTTTTGTTCAACTTTGCATTTTCCCAAAGGTTTTGCAGCTTTTTTGAAACATTTTACTCCAGCTTTCTGGCATAAACACTTTGAGGAATAGGAGACTATGTAATTGTGAATTATAAATAAAATATAATGAGTAAAATAATTAGAAATAATTTAGGTATTTGAATATGTACAATATAAATAGAATGTGCCATGGCCATAAGATCAATAAAGCAGGCCCGACATCCAGCCCCGCAGTGTGAATAAATCAGAAGACAAATTTCAAAAACTGACTGTCACATCCAAGCATAAGCATAGTGTGAACAGGTGCTTAACCTAGAGTCACCAACTCATATACATTCAAGCAAAAAAGGAAGCACACTGTAGCGCCAAACCATGCAAAAATGAAAAATGAATAAAGAATTGCATTACTGCATTAGAAATATGAAAAATGAAATATGAAAAATTGAGAAAGTTTAGCGCATAAAATGGCCAAGTTATGTGTACCTGGAAGCCGCGTTAAGGCATTTCTCGTTTTCCAGGTCCCTATTCTATTCCAATCCTCACTAACAGAGATGAGCAACTTTGCCTTTTCGGGTCGAGTCGGGTCGAACGAAACCCGACTTTCGCAAAAGTCGGGTCCAACGAAATCGGCCTATTATCGTGAAAAGTCGAAGGTCGACTGAAACATGAAACCCAATGTAAGTCAATGGTGAAGAAAAGTCGGCAGTGAGTGGAGGACAGGAAACACACCTAGAGTGCCCATTTTAATGCCAAAAACATCAATTTCTTATTCCTTTAGCTTGTCAACCTTAATTTACTTTATAATAATAGTTAGGCATTGAAAACTGGGGGCTATTTGGCTAAAGTTGTGGGGGGGTAGTGCTGGCTCCAGATTTTCGTGGACCCAAGGCCAAAGAATGTCACTGGGCTCCTTTAACACATGCCACAATTCATGATCCTTTGATATGGCAGAGAAATAGAAGTACAGTACAATGAAAAATACTTAAATTCTTACATCACATGACTGATATCCATTTTAAATTCTCCAATAGCTCCAAAAACAGACAGTATATTCCTCCATACAGTATTATGGCCACCGCATAGTGCGCCATACAGAGTAATGAGGCCCATATATTTCTCCATACAGAATCATTGGTCCCATATAATGTTCGATACAGTATATGATGAGCTCCACATAATGCTACAGTATATGGTGTTCACCATGGATGAAGCTCCAGTGTCTTAAGGGCCCAAATAATGCTTCATATATAATGGGCCCCATTTCTAATGCTCCAGTGTATAATAGGCCCTGTAAATGCTGCTCCAGTGACTGATGTCCACCTTTGGAATGCTCCAGTGTATGGTGGGCCCTAGATATCTTTCTCCAGAGTATCATGCTACCCAAAAATTGCTCCCAACCTTTAAAACAATTAAATAAGTCTCCTCGCTAGGGAATCCCTGTACTCTGGACTCCTTGTCGTCCCCATCTTCCATGTCTCTGCACTTGGACTGTTTAGGCAGAGGGCGTACAGACGTGATGTCATCGCGCTCTTTGACCAGAATTTCACTGTCAGGAAAAGAGTTTGGTTTCCGGGGGCAGTATGGTTGCAAAGCTGAACCTTAAAGGAATGTCCAGAAGGGCACCACCATGAGTGGAGCCTGCGGCTTAATTGGACTCAACACGGGCAACCTCAACCATGCCATCCACAAAAAAGCTGCACAGATTGCAAGCTTAATTCCGTTAACGAAAGAGACTCAGGCATGCCCCCGCGGTCCGTGTCCAGCTTACTAGAGGGACACGCTAGGCTCTGGCACGTGAGATCGGCCAATAACAGGTCTGTCATGCCCTTTCATGTCCGGGGTTGCACGCGTGCTACAATGAAGGTACCAGCGTGTATCGCTTACAGGTGCGGATAACACGCTGAACCCCGTTAGTGATGGGGATCTGGGATTACAATTCTTCCCCGTGAACAAGCATTTCCCAGTAAGTGCAGGTCAACCGTAATTCCGGAATTAGGCCTAAACGGCATTCCAGAAAGAATGTGAAAAAATTAAGTGTCCAAACCACAGGTGCTGTAGCTTGCTTAACAGCTGGGCTCCTCTGCTGAGTAGCACACAGTTCTTACATAAACAGGCGGCATAGCTTGGTTCACGGGTGGCCAACTCTGCTGAGTAGCATACACAGTTACTAGGCCCAAAGTATTAAGTGGTGTAAATGCAGTCAAAAACTGGTTCTTTCATAAACAGGCAGCATAGCTCGGTTCACGGGTGGGCTCTTCTTCTGAGTAGCAGACACAGTTACTAGGCCCAAAAGGATTTTCAGGACAATATGGGGTAAAAAATTATTAGAAACATACACGGTGTAGCTCCTTCACAGGTGTACTACACCGCTGGCTACCAGACACCGCTACTATGCCCTAAAACTGTCTATTATCATTGAAAACCATTATTAATGTAAAAAAAGATACGCTTTTGTTTAACGAAACGTTCTCGAATGGAAACTCGAACAGCCGAATTTTTATCAAAGTGTTGTAGTTCGACGAATGGATCTAACACTGCCCAAAACAGCTAGAATTTGAACTTGGACAACAGTTCCACTCAAACACCACTCATCTGTAATCAGGAGGCAGACTCAGATGGTCTCAGGCACAGTATGGATTCGACAAGATTGCAGAAAGTTGAGAAAGGGTACAGTATCACCGGATAACAGGTATATATAGCATAGATTAAACATTTAAAATCTCCGTGATTATTTCCGGAGTCCGACAAAGACACTCACTGCCTCAGTATAGATTAGACAACAATCTAAAAAGTAGAAAAAAGGAAATGTTTTTGAAGCATACACCAGAATACACTGTTGGGGTATTTTTAAATCTTCGTATATATTTCTGTCTCAGTAAGACAGTCCAGACTCTCCGCAAGAGGAAACGAGATGGATAAAAGTACAGACATAAAGTCGAGTGATTGCAGAAATTTAGGAATTACTAATCAGGGGAAAAACTCCTGGGAGAATTCTCAGAGGCGATGCTGACCCTCAATTACTTTGTGTGTGGAGACAGCGAAAACAGTTCTTTGTGAAGAAAGGGTTGCTGTATCGCAGTACCGTTGATCCCATCATCGTTACTCATCTCCATCAAATTTTGATGACAGGGAGAGATGTAGACATGGTCCTCACTGCCTCTCATGATCTGTCAGGTATCTTTGGAGTGCAAAAGACAGAAGCCACAGGCTGTAGGCGATTCTATTGGATTGGCATGAGAGGGCACATTTAAAAATGTGGGCACGAATGTCACACGTCTGTGAGTAGGAAAACTGTGAAAGCTGATGATAAACCACCACTGCATCTCATTGTGAGTCGACATCCATAAGAAATGGAAGCCATTGATCATCTGAACCTAGAGCCCGGCCAGCAAGACAGGGCATAGCTACGTCTTAACCATCACCTATCAGTTCACCAAATTTGTAGTTGCAGTCCCAGGGAAGGATTTGACAGCCCAGACAACACAGCAGAGGAGCAGGGAGAGGTAAATATTGCAAATGCTGGGGCCCTGCCCAAGCAAGGGGGCCCACTCATGGGCGTCGGTACTGGCACTGGGCCCCTCATAGTACGCCAGTGTGTCTGACGGCGGGTGTGCACCCCCACAGTCAGAGACACTTGATTGCACTATGAGGGACCCTGTGCCAGTGCCCAAGAGTTGGCCCACCCACCTGCCCAGGGCAATGGAACTCGCACGGTTGCGTGCGCTAGGTGGTGACCCCGGCCATGGGGGGGAGGCAGCCCAGTTAGGAAGGTTTAAAAAATGGCATATGTTGATGTTGGATATTCATCAGCTGCAAATGGAGGAATTGGAGTAGTCGGAGGAAGAGGAGGACAAAAGCGAGCCATTAGGGGAAGGTGGGACAAAATCCATGCATGGTTCATTTTAATGAAGGTTAGATCATCAACATTTTGGGTCGACAGATGGGTCCATTTTTCTGTCAGGATTGAGCCACCAGCACTGAAGACTCTTTCCGATAGCACACTAGCAGCAGGGCAAGCGAGCTCCTGTAAGGCATATTATGCCAATTCAGGCCAGGCGTCCAGTTTAGAGGCCCAATAGTCAAAGGGGAATGATCTGTGAAGGAGAACATCGATATGGGACGAGAAGTAGTTTGTAACCATAGTTGACAACTGCTGTCTCCTGTCACTTTCAATCAATGCAGAATTACCAGTCGTGTAAGCGGGACTTGAAAGATCAGTCCACAACATGGTCATGAAACCCCTGTCTCCAACGCCACTTCTGATGTGTGCACCACAAACACCTCTTCCATGTTGCCCCCTATGGCTCGTTGGAGAACCATCACCACTGCTGTGTAATGGGAATGCCTCAAACAAACGGTTTACCAGAGTTGCTTATTTGTTAGCCAATATTAGGTCAAGGTTCTCCTGTGGCATGATGTTTTGGAATTTGCCTTTATAGCGTGGATCCAGGATGCTGGCCAACCAGTAGTCATCATCGTTCATCATTTTGGCAATGCGGGGGTCACTTTTTAGGATCTGCAAGGCATAATTTGACATGTGTGCCAATGTCCCAGGTGTCAATGATGCACTGTGAGTGCTGGGTGGAGGAGCACTTTCTGGCAAATCCACATCCCTCTAGTCACGCACAAACCCTGTACCAGACCTTGCCATGCCAACATTTTCTCTTGCCCCACGAGAAGCATCCTCCTCACATAAATAATCATCCCCATCATCATCATCCTCCTCCTCTTCCTCTTCTTCCTCCACCTCGTCCAGGAGAGGTCCCAGAGCAGACAATGGCTGACTGTCATCAAGGCTTCCCTCCTCCTCTTCATCATCTTCCTCGGCTGCAGACGCCTGCTCGTTAATGTGCGTCAACGTTTGCATGAGCAGACGCATGCTTATGATAGCGTCGTCTGCACTTACCAGTCATGTGCATTCCTCAAAACACTGAAGGACTTTACAGAGGTCTTTCAGCTTCGACCACTGCACACCCGACAACTCCATGTCTGCCCTCAAAGTGCCTGGCCGTGTATCCTCCCACAAATGCATTACAGCCTGCCTCTGTTCGCACAGCCTCTCAACCATGTGCAGGGTGGAGTTCCACCTTGTTGCAACGTCGATAATTAGGCGGTGCTTGGGAAGTTGGAGCAATCGCTGCAGCTTCTGCATACGACTGGAGTGTACGGGCGACCAGCAGATGTGCGAGCACAGTCTTCGGACCTTCTGGAGCAGGCCTGTTAACTCTGGATAATTATTGAGGAAGCACTGCACCACCAGGTTCAAGGTGTGAGCCAGGCAAGGTATGTGTCGGAGTTTTGAAAGGGCTATGGCTGCCACAAAATTCCGGCCGTTATCACTGACTAGCTTGCCTGCCTCAAGATGTAGACTGCTCAGCCATGACTCAGTTTGTCGCTGCAAGTAGTCGGCCAGTACCTCCGCGGTGTGTCTGTCGCCCAATTCATCATCTTCAACACAGCCTGCTGACACTTACCACTCGCTGTTCGATAGTGGGACACCGAGTGTGCAACACTGGCAGCTGCAGTTGGAATGCTCGTGCGACTGCGCTCTGTGGACGAGCTTTCGCTTCTGGAGGAGGAGGTGGGTCGAATGCCTACACCCAACTGTTTCCTATACCGTGGGCTAGGCAGCACTGTCCCACCGCCGCTGTCCCCTGTGGACCCTGCATCCACCACATTAACCCAGTGCGCAGAGATGGACACGTAATGTCCCTGGCCATGCCTACTGGACCATGCATCAGTTGTGAGGTGCACCTTTCCACTCACTGATTGCTTGAGTGCATGGACAATGCGGTCTTTCACATGAAGGTGGAGGGCTGGGATGGCTTTGCGAGAAAAGGAGTGCCGACTGGGCAGGTCATAGCATGGTACTGCGTAGGCCATGAGTTCGCAGAAAGCTTCGCTTTCAACCAACCGCCCATCTCTAACGAGATTAGTTTGGCAATGTGGGCGTTCAAACCCAGTGTACATGGATGAGAGGATGAGTACTTTCTTGTCCTACTCATAGTTTCTGGTAGGGTGAGCTGGACTTGAGAGCTGCATATGGTGGAACTAGCGGTGGACATGGCAGACTGAGAGAGGGTTGATGATGGTGATGGAGTTGGTGTTCTTTCTGATGGCCTAGATTCAGCCTTCCGTAGCAATAACATTGAGATTTCATGACTGCTTTGGCCTTGCGACGACACCTCAACATTTGCTGCTGGTGGTGTGCTAACCGGTGGGCTTACAGTGGGGGAAACGATGTAGCGTTGCTGACTACCTTCAATGGGAGCAGTTGCACATGTGGTACGTGAGGTTTGGTAGTCCGTCCACGCTTGCAAGTGCATGGTGGTTAAATGTCTAAGCATGCAACTGGTATTGAAATTTCTCCGATTTTTCCCCCAGCTAAAGGTCTTTGCGCACTTCTTACAGATAACCTTTGCCTGATCATTAAGATTTTGTTCAAAAAAGAGCCACACTGCACTCTTCCTACTATGGAAGACATTTTGAGGCCTTGCACGCTGTGCTAATTTGACCGTCTGGCCTAGCTGTCCTGCAACTCTTTTGCTTTTTGAAACCCATTTTTGGACTGCTCTGGGCCTGCCAGATAGCAGCTGTTGCGATGTCGATGCCTGCTGCGGATGCTCCTCCTCCTCTTATGAGCTATTGGCAGCAGCACCCTCTTCCCCCAATGGATGCCAATCTGGGTCAACAACTGGGTCATCCATCACCTCCTCTTCAATGTCATGTGCACGTTCCTCTGTGTCACCATGTAAGGTGGTATAGTATGCGGGAAGGGGCACCTGAGTTTCATCAGGGTCAGATTCTGGCTCAGTACAGTGCGAGGACAATGTAGTGCTCTGAGTGAATGTACCAGCAGATAAATCTAGCAGTGGCTGTGCATCAGTGCACTCCATGTCAGATTCTTCTTGGACTGGGTAATTCACAATTTGACTTGATAACCCAGGCATGGTATGTGAAAAGAGCTCCATGGAGTAATCTGTAGTGTGGCCTGCCGCATTCTTTACTTTTGGTAGGGGTGAAGGACACAAGGAAAGGTGTGGTTCCTGACCATGAGCCTCCAATGATGACTCAGTGCTTTTATCTTTTGAAAGTTCAGAAGAGGAGGCGATAGAGCTGGAGGCTGTGTCAGCAATGTAAGCCAAAACTTGTTCCTCAAGCTCCGGCTTTAAAAGCGGTTTACCTACTCCCAGAAAAGGCCTTGTGGAGCCAGACGATGACGCAGGCTCAACACCTCCTGCATTAGGTGCTATTGTGCTTTTGCCACTACCAGAAGATCCACCACCAACACCATCATTACCAGCTGGCAAAGTCCGCTCACTTCCACGGCCTCTTCCAACACACTTCCTCATTTTTGGGAAAATGTACCCAAAATACCAACAGCAATATGGTACTGTAAAACAAGGTACAAGGTGTATATTGTATTGGGGAGAATTTGAATCTCCCTACAGACTTGAGGACACTGAACTAATATCTCAGGCCCAGTGTAGATTGCACCTCAATATAACAGGCTCAAATTGGATGGTGTATAAAATGTCTATATAGGACTGGGGAGAATTTGAATCTCCCTACAGACTTGAGGACACTGAACTATTATCTCAGGCCCAGTGTAGATTACACCTCAATATAACGGGCTGAAATTGGATGGTGTATAAAATGTCTATATAGGACTGGGGAGAATTTGAATCTCCCTACAGACTTGAGGACACTGAACTAATATCTCAGGCCCAGTGTAGATTACACCTCAATATAACAGGCTGAAATTGGATGGTGTATAAAATGTCTATATAGGACTGGGGAGAATTTGAATCTCCCTAGAGATTTTAGCAAGCTGACAATGATGCTCTCAGTCCCAAGTATGGCAGCAGGCAGCCTAATAAGCAGGACTGCTGCACACAAAAGTGTGGAAAAATGAACGCTTGGTAACTGGGCAAAAAAGAGGATGAAAAGTATTTTTGCTTTTAAAAAAGCTGTTTGCACAGCAGTGTGAAAAAAGCAATGCAGCTATCAGGGAGCCTTATAAGGCAGCCTAATAACCAACAGAGCTGATGCACCAAAATATAGCCTCCCCTTGCACTGCACACTAACTGGTGTGTTGTACAGGCAAAATCGCTAGCAGCAGAAGCAGTTTTTTGTATCTTCTTCCCTGCCTAACGCTCTCCCTACAGAATCATCATCAGCAGCAGCTCTTCCTATTCTGAGATCAGCAGAATTAAGATGGCGATCGGCATGCACTCCCTTTTATAGCCCCTGTGACGCCACACAAAGCAAGCCAATCACTTGCATGCCCTTGTCAAAGATGGTGGTCACCGCTGCCTATGTCATCGCGTTGCCCACAGTGTGCGTCCTCCATCATTGGCTGAAAAAGGGGGCTGGAAGCATCTTTTGAAACGTGACTTTGGCGCTCTGGTCGCCGACCTCATGGCCGACCTCACGCTATGGTCGGGTTTCGTTTCATGAAACCCGACTTTTGCGAAAGTCGGCGACTTTTGAAATTGACCGACCCGTTTCACTCAACTCTACTCCCTAAGACTGTAGTCTCCATCTGAATGGGAACTTATGAAAAATCCTCTGTTAGGACTGAAGTCTATTATATATCTATTATAGACTTCAGTCCTAACAGAGGATTTTTCATAGGTTCCCATTCAGATGGAGACTACAGTCTTAGTGAGGATTGGCATAGAATAGGGACCTGGAAAACAAGAAATGCCTTAACGTGGCTTCCAGGTACACATAACTTGGCCATTTTATGCGCTAAACGTTCTCAATTTTTCATATTTAATTTTTCATATTTCTAATGCAGTAATGCTATTCATTATTTATTTTTCATGTTTGCATGGTTTGGTGCTACAGTGTGCTTCCTTTTTTGCTTGAATAAATCAGAAGAGACTGTGGGGTGGGATCTCGGGCCACGCGTCCACGCAGGCGCGAGAAGGAAGACCTCATGTGATGTCAGTGGATGGACAGTGCTAACTGTGCATGCCCAAGAAACAAGATTACAGTGCAGGCGCCGGGTAAATAACTGAGCGCTGAGGAGGCGGCGCCCAGAAGAATGGAGAAAATGACTGATGGCCGTGGACAAACTAGAGGTATGAGTGACAAATTATGAAAACAATTCTTTCAGCGGTGGAAGGGACACCAACTAAAAGAGCCACCTTGACAGAATTCAGCATTAGTGCTGCACAAGGTGGCTTTTTTAGTTAAAAACGCCTCGGGGGGGGTGACAGGTTCCCTTTAACATTAAAATTGCAGCAACAAGAAAAATATGTTGAATTCTGAAAATTCATATGGAAATGATGGAAAAATGGAAACAATTGAAGAGTTGGAAAAACCTGTGGTTTTATAACAAAATCAATGTAACTCTGAGCTGTTAACTGAGCTATTCACTTGGAATGAAGACTGGAGTTGTCTTGCTACCATACATTATGCCAACCCATAATTTAATCCCAATAGTAGGATCAACGTGATGTGCCCTTGTGAAGTCTTCTCCATGGCATTCCCCACATGATTTTGACAGAAAGGAAACGTAGTGATCCATTCTGTACCACAAGAGAAATTATACTTCAAACACCCGGTCTTCTTCAGTGTCTGCACAAACCATCAGAAGGCATTTGCACCATATTGTGCCATGAGTTAGACATCCAGCTAATGGTTTTCCAATGAGCAAACAGTAGATCAGATGGAAGCTGCACTCGTAGGAAAGTTAAGCGTGAAGTGAGTATAATGTTTGCATTTTTTTGGATTTCAGGGAATAGAATCACAAAATATTGAAATTATAGCAAGGATGAATTTTTATTTGTGAAATACATACAAATTTGGTTTATTTCAAATCAATTTGCTAATCTCTACTATTTTCATGCATTATTTACATCACGCAAACCAAGACTCCTGCTCCGATATCCATATGCACATTACCTATGCTGTATTACTAGCACTTAGTAGTCAGTAGAAAATCATACTTTACATCTGCAGCTCTCAACTTAAGTTATCAGTTATTACTGCTTTGAAAACACGATCACACGAGCTGAAGGTTAAATAATGTCACTAAACATGAAAAAAATGCTTCAGTGTTATCAGATGCCCTATAACACCACGCAGAGAAGGATTTAGAAGGTGTCGAATAAATATGCGCCGTTCAGAACTTTCTTTGCTATTGTAAAAACATCTGGCACTTGTTCTAACAATTCTATGCAAAAATTACGCTTGACACCAGTTCATGAACCAAGTTGTAATGTCAATATTCCAGGCACTAGCTCATTGCCTTGCTACTTCCCCAATGAGTTGTAAAAAAGAAATAAAAAAGAGAGACTTCAAAGGAAATCTTCCGATTTAGAATCTCGCTTACCATCAGAATTTTAACCTTGAAGACATAACCTTACAGAACGTGTTTCAGAATGCCAATGAAGTGTTAGAAATACAAGCTGGGCTAAAAAGGAAACAAGTAATAACATCCTGTGAAATAGACCTAAAAAATGAAGTAAATTTGAAGGTGAAAAGTACATGAGCATTATGAGTTTAGATTGAAATGAGGAGTGGAGCACTGTTTTCACTCTGTAATATGTGTAATATTGCAATCCATCACCTTGATAAAAATGGATATTGATTAATGATATAAAAAATATTACATAAATTACAAAATAATGTTTGTTTCTAAATAAGACTTTATTTTGCTCTTCGTTATTCATACATTATTTCCCATTATCTAAATAATTTGTATCTTTCAAAATTTGGGCTCACTATATTATTTTGGTATCATGCTTTACCAAAAATTAAGCCAACATCCTCATCACTCATTACTTACATTTAGTGTTGAGCATTCCGATACTGCAAATATCGTGTATCGGCCGATATTCGCGGTATCGGAGTTCCGATACTGAGTTCCGATACTTTTAGCATATCCGATACCGGAACTGGAAGTTCCCATAATGCTATGAGCCAGTTTGATTTGATTCAGCCAATGGGGAATCCTAAGAAGTGTGGGCACATCCTGTTAGGCATGTAGGCATGTTAACTAATGGCATGGCTGTGTTTGGCTGCTGAAATTATGTCATGATGCACTATAAAAGCAGCAGCCGCCATTTTGGGTTCACTCTGCTGTGAATTCAGTTAGGGACAGGATGCTGCTCTTCTAACACTGAGGGACAGTTAGAGATAGCGATTTGCTATATAGTGTTTTACCCAGGCTACTTTACCAACTGCTGTAGCTTTATTTTGCCTTGCATCGCTGTTCACAGCTGTCTGCAATGTCTGTGTGTGTGAGTGCAGCTCACGCTGTAGTGTGTTCTGCAGCCATCTCTGGTTGTAGGCCACTCAGCGTGCATCACTGCCTCATACATATTTTTTTTTATTGCTGCTCATTTTTACTGATTTCTCCTATTAGTGTGCATCCATCCGTATCCATCTACATTGGTTGCAAACACTATATAGGAGTAGATAGCGGAGCCTTTCTGCAGCCTTTCAGTGCTAGTGCACAGTTCTCTGCACTGTTCACGGCTGTCTGTGAGGTCTCTGTGTGTGAGTGCAGCTCACGCTGTACTGTGTTCTGCAGCCACCTCTGGTTGTAGTCCACTCAGCGTGCGTCACTGCCTCAACATAGTCTTTTTTTGCTGTAGTGCTGCTTATTTTTCCAGAATTTCTCCTATTAGTGTGTTTCCATCCATATCCAGCTAGATTGGTTGCAAACACTATATAGGAGTAGATAGAGGAGCCTTTTTTGCTGGCTTGTGCCCTGCAGCCCCAGCCAGATTAGTGTTAGCCTATTTTTTGGAGCCTCATCTATTGCATTGTAGGTTACCTTCCTGCATTGTAATAGCTCCAAAAAGTTTGTGATACTATCGCTTTTACATCTTTGGTCACATCCTTTTTTTTTTTTTATAAAAAAAAACACGTAAATAAAGTTCACCAAACACTCCACTTCACAGTTGTGTAGGCCACATTAGCTCATATTAAAGTGTAGTCCACACACTTTGTAAAATTAGTGTTTCTTATACCTGTTAGCAGTTGTTCAGGAATAAGCACACTAAGCCCTTAGTACTTTTCTGCCTATCTTTATCAGTCTACCAAGATGAAGAAGGCAGGGAGTAAGGCACGTGGTCGTGGGCGTGGAGTTTCAGCAGGGAGAGGACATGGGGATTCTGTGCCTGCTGCAGGCACCAGTGACTCAGCATCCCCCAGTTTTAACTGGGAACAGTCCTTTATGCGCAGCTTTGTTGGAGCTCGTCGGACCCCACTGCTGCGGGAGGAACAAATTGAAGCCTTTGTTGGATGGATGGCAGCTAACGCATCGACTTCAATTACTTCCACATCCTCTCAGGTCCAGAGCACTGAAGAGCAACCATCTGTCTCTTCACCACCTGCCAAATTGCCCAGGCAGTCAGAGAGCCCTGGACAGGAGCAATCTCATTCTCAACTTCTGTTCTCTGAATCTCTTGGCTTGGAAAGAGGGGGCCAGACAAGCAGCATTCTATAATGTCTATAATGTGAAGAAGAGGGAGTATGCAGTGATGCGCAACAGCTTTGTCTCTCTGAACCTGAAGAGGCGGGTGGGCCAGTGCCTATGGTCAGCACATCTCAGTACGCATCTGATGATGAGACTCAGGTGCCACTTTCTGGTGCATACTGTGCTGGTGAGACTACCCAGGAGAAGCAGGTGTTTGAAGAGAGTAGTGTAGATGATGAGGTCCTTGGCCCATCATGGCATGAGGAACAGGAAGGTGATGGGAGCAGCTCTGAGGAAGAGATTCCCCGAATGGCCAAGACAGGAGGGAGAGGGAGGGGGCAGACTTGGTTGCCTGTAGCCTACACATCAGCACCCATTAGGAGCATTCCTCTTCCAAAAACCAAACCGGGCACTCCCAGAACTTGCAGTGCGTGGTCCTTTTTTGACACAGTTGCAGATGACATTTGCTTTGTCAAATGCAAGCTATGTAATCAGAAAGTCAAAAGAGGGAAAAGTGTCAGCAACCTCAATACCACAAATATGTGGAAACATGAGCGGACCAAGCACGTGGTGGAGTTACAAAGACACACTGAAGACGTAGGCCAACCTACAGCACCACCTACCACCTCTTCAGCTCATGTTGTAGCCTCCAGCTCACACACAGCTGATTTGGCTTCCTCGCAGGATCGCCATGGAAGAACCTCTGGCACTGTTGTACAGTGTAATTACACCCACAGCACCACGTTCCCTGTCATCCTCACACTCCCAGGCCACTCTACAGCCATCGGTAGCACAGGCATGGGAGAAAAGGCGGCCATACTCGGCAAACCATCCCTGAGCACAGGCTCTGAATGGCCCTTGAAATGCTCTCATTCAGGCTGGTGGAGACTGACACCTTCCGTAATTTCATGGCATTAGCAGTCCCACAATACACCATGCCCAGCCGCTTTTATTTCAGCAGGCAAGCCGTCCCTGCCCTGCAAAAGGATGTGGAGGGAAAAATTAAACATGCGCTACTAAACGCCGTCAGTAGCTAGGTCCACCTTACCACCGATGCGTGGACCAGTAACCATGGACAGGGACAATACCTTTCCCTCACTGACCATTGGGTAATTGTTGTGGAGCCGGGTATAGATCTTGAGAGTGGCGCTGTACGTGTTCTGCCAACTCCAAAGATTGCAGGAATCCAGTCTGTACACATTGACTCCTCCTCATACTCCAGTTCCTCAGAATCAGCGCTGCAGGAGCCGTCACGGTCTACCTCCACATGGACCCATGAATGCTTCACCTGTTACGATCGATATGAGCACAGCCGTGGCCAAGCGTCAACAGGCTGTACTGAAATTAATTTCTTTGGGGAATCGAAGCCACACAGCGCAGGAGCTCTGGAATGCCATAAAGCAGGAGAGCAACGTGTGGTTTGTGCCAGCGAATCTCCAGCCAGGCTTGATACTATGTGACAATGGACGAAATCTGGTGGCAGCTCTGGGCCTAGGCAACCTCTCTCACATCCCATGTCTGGCACATGTGCTCAACTTGGTCGTGCAGAGTTTTTTGAGGGACTATCTGGATCTTGATGCACTGATGCACAAGGTCCACATAGAGTGCACTCACTTGCGGGGTTCCAGCATGGCAAGATCGCGCATTGTAGATCTGCAGCGCCGATTCCGCCTTCCGGAACATGGCATCATATGTGACCTACCCACCAGGTGGAATTCAACGTTACATATGTTGGAGCGGTTGTGTGAGCAGCAGGCAGCAGTAATGGAGTACCAGCTGCATCAGGAGCAAACAAGTCTCACTGCGCGCTGTTCACACTTCACCACCACTCAGTGGGCCTCTATGAAGGACATCTGCCACGTTTTGCGTGCCTTCGGTGATTCCACATGGATGGCGAGTGCAGATGATGCACTAAAGTAATCAGCATGACTGTCCCCCTTATCTGCCTGCTTCAAAAAACAATGCAAGCACTAAGGGAGGAGGTTTTGGAAGAGGTGGAAGATGAGGAGTCACAAATGCTATCTGCTTCTGGACAGTCTGCGCAATGTGGTTCCTCACAAAGGCCTAGGCAGGGGACACTTTGTGAGGAGGATGAGGAGGAGTCAATGGAGGAGGAAGACATCTCTCCAGAGGAGGGAAGTACACAATGCTCTAGTAGTCAGTATGTAGAGCGAGGGTGGGGTCATGCAGAGCAGGCAGAGATGATGCCTCAAGCAGGGGACAGCGTTTCTTGGCCAGTTGGGAGTCTGCAGCACATGGTTGATTTCATGCTGCAGTGCCTGAGAAACGACCGCCGCATCGCCCACATTCTCAACACGGCTGATTATTGGGTGTACACCCTCCTAGATCCTCGCTACCTGGACAACTTACAAAGCCGCATAACACTGTTTTACCGGAAGCGTAAAATGCGGGAGTACCAAGACACACTGGTGCATTCCATCATGTTCTCCATTCCACCCGAGAGCAGTGCTGCTAGTGCTTTACAAAGCAGCTCTGTGCGTCGAGGCAGTGGTGGAAGCTCTGCACAAAGAGGGAGCAGAGGCAGCGCCTCAGCACAAGGCAAGACCAGTATGGCCCAAATGTGGCAAAGTTTTGTGTGCCCGCCACAAATGTCTACACCATCACAGACGGCTCCAGTCAGTAGGAGGCAACGTTTCCGTCAGATGGTGGCAGACTACATGTCTTGCCCTGTCAGTGTTCTCCCAGATGGCTCTTTCCCCTTCAAGTTTTGGGTCACTAAGCTGGATACATGGCCAGAGCTTAGCCAGTATGCATTGGAGGTGCTGGCTTACCCTACTGCTAGTGTATTATCGGAACGCGTCTTTAGTGCCGCAGGTGGTGTACTAACAGACCGTCGCATGCGACTATCCTCCAATAACGTTGACCGGCTTACTTTTCTGAAAATGAACAAGGCCTGGATCTCACCGGAATTTGCCAGTCCTCTTCCAGATTAAATAATTGGTTGGCAGCAGTATCCAGGTCTCCTGTTGTGCTCATGTTTCTACCACCTGAACTGTAATCCCTGGACTCCAACACCGCCAATTGCTGCTCAGAAGTGCCGTCTGCACAGAGAAAAACACTAGCTCCTGTGTTAGTGGGGTTCAGTAATGCCAGCTGCTCCCCTGCTGTGTGTCCGGCAATATCTCCTGCTCCCTCACTTTCACACTACAACTGATTTTAAACTTGCTCCAATTAGGTCTCAGCCTACTCCATGATTGACCCTGTTCTCCATCACCGCCAGTTGATGCTCAGAACTGCCGCTTGCACAGAGAAAAACACTAGCTCCTGTGTTAGTGGGGTTCAGTAACGCCAGCTGCTCCCCTGCTGTGTGTGTGGCAATATCTCCAGCTCCCTCCACATTCACACGACATCAGATATTAAACTTGCTCCAAATTGGCCTCAGCCTACACCCTGATTGACCCTGGGCTCCAACACTGCCAGTTGCTGCTCAGAAGTGCCATCTGCACAGAGAAAAACACTATCTCCTGTGTTAGTGGGGTTCAGTAACGCCAGCTGCTCCCCTGCTGTGTCCGGCAATGTCTCTTGCTCCCTCCACATTCACACTACAACTGATTTTAAACTTGCTCCAATTAGGTCTGAGCCTACTCCATGATTGACCCTGTGCTCCAACACCGCCAGTTGTTACTCAGAAGTGCCGTCTGCACAGAGAAAAGCAATAGCTCCTGTTCTAGTGGGGTTCAGTAGCGCCAGCTGCTCCCCTGCTGTGTGTCTGGCAATGTCTCCTGCTCTGTCCACACACACACAACTACAGATTTTAAACTTGCTCCAATTAGACCTCTGCCTCCACTCTGTTTGTACTATTGACCCTGGGCTCCTACACCGCCAGTTGCTGCTCAGAAGTGCCATCTGCACAGTCAACATATGCTCCAGTGTAATTGGGGTTCAGTAATGTCAGCTGATCCCCTGCTGTGTGTCCGGCAATTTTGCCTGCTATGTCCACATTCACACTCCTCCAGATTTTAAACTTGCTCCAATTAGACCTCTGGCTACACTCTGTTTCTACTGTAATCCCTGGGCTCCAACAACGCCAGTTGCTGCTCAGAAGTGTCCTTGGCACAGGTACTCCCTCCTGCCCAGCCAGGTTCCAGCACGCCAGCTGTTTCCGGGTAGTGTCAACTTCACTTTGGCACCAATACGTTGTCCCGTCGTGTTGCGGTCGGGTTAGCCGACTATGGTGCCTGCAGTTTAGGTGCTTCCTATGTGGGCTGCGGAATCGGGCAATAAAGGCTGGTTCCGTAGTGCCAATAGGACAAGCACCCCCTGTAGGACTGTGGGTTTCGGTAACTGCGGCCGGCTCTTGGCCTTGCAACGTTGTTTTTCATGGATACCTTCTGCTACCCCTCCGGGTTCCAGTACCGTCAGCTGGTTCTCGGCAGTGCCTTTGGCTTAGGTGCCTCCATCTCGGTATCCGAGTTCCAGCAATGTCTGCTGGTCCTTGGTAGTGCTTTCTAGCACAGGTACCTCCTGCTTAGTAACCAGGTTCCAGTACTATCAGCTGGTCCTCGGTAGTGCCATTGGCTCTTGTTCCTTCTGCTGCCCCTCTGGGTTCCAGCACCGTCAACTGGTTCTCGGCAGTGCCTTTGGCTTAGGTGCCTCCATCTCGGTATCCGAGTTCCAGCAATGTCTGCTGGTCCTTGGTAGTGCTTTCTGGCACAGGTACCTCCTGCTTAGCAACCAGGTTCCAGTACCATCAGTGGGTCCTCGGTAGTTCCAATGGCTCTTGTTCCTTCTGCTACCCATCCGGGTTCCTGCACCGTCAGCTGGTTCTCGGCAGTTCCTCAGCCTTCTTGTACCTTCTGCTACATTTCCAAGTTCAAGCTTTTTGAAATGTTTTTTGGTAATTACTCTGGATCTCCCTGACGATGACCCTGAAGACCACCTCAAAGAAGACCAAAAAAATAACCCTGAAGAAGATGACCAAGAGGACAAAGAACATGAAGACAACCACCAAGATACAGAACATCAAGAGACAGAAGACCAAGAAGCAGAAGAACAAAAAGCAGAAGAACATTAAGCATAAGACTAAAAATTAGAGCAAAAGATATTATCTAAATTATTAGCAGAAGAAGACTAAGCAGTGTATGGGGGTGAGTCCGTTCCTCCTCGTGGTGCCCCTGGAAAATGCCTGCTGCTGCAGGCCAAACTGAATGCGGACAAATCCTGTCGTAAATCTTTTGTGACAGGCAGAACGGAAGGTGTAATCTTCAAACTTTTATAGATAACAACTACAGGAATGCCTGTCACAAATAAGAATAAGATTAAGAAGAAGAATACGAAGAAGATGGCCCCACTATGCCACAAACCAGACTACCCTGGAAGGGGCGTGACTATGACAGCTACCTGGGTCTTCACTGGAGCCTCTGATGGTGAGGTCAGGCTTGTGCGGCAGATAGCTGTCGGGTGCCACTCCAGGGTGGTGTCTGGCTATGGCTGCTGGTCCCACTCGGGGACAAGTCACTTTGACAGAAGCTATAGACAGGCAGGCAGGTAGACACGACAGGCACGGCTGAGACACTGGGCAAGCAGGCGTGGCTTGGAGACACAGGGTAAGCGGGTACAGCTTGGAGAAACAGGGCAGGCGGGCACAGCGTGGAGACACAGGACAGGCGGGCACGGCTTGGAGACACAGGACAGGCAGGCACAGCTTGGAGACACAGGACAGACTGGCATGGTATGAGAAGGGACAGGTAAGGACCTGTTCACACAGCAGGTGCAGGAGTAGGCAGGAGGGAGTGGTGTATGTTGGAACAGGATTAGAACCTGTTCACACAGGAGGTGCAGGTATGGATATAGGCAGGAGTGCGGAGTAGGTGGAGCCGCAGGAGTGTGGAGTAGGCAGAACTGCAGGAGTGCGGAGTAGAGCTGACCCACAAGGTCTGTGGAGAAACTGCAGCAAGAAGTTCTGCAGCAGCAGAGAAGACAGAGCTGCAAGGGTGCAGATGCACAGACGGAGCTGCAAGGGTGCAGATGCACAGACGGAGCTGCAACGGTGCAGATGCACAGACAGGGATGACACAAGGGAAGACACAGTAGGGAAGGAAGCCACAGACATGGAGAAAGGAAGACTAAGGTAGGACAGAGTACAGACAAGTTACTGGGACCAAGACTCAAGGGCCAGGATATTCAGCCTCCTGGCAGGCAGACAAGGTGCAATTCAAGACAAGAAGTATTCCTCCAGAGAAGGAGGAAATACACAGGACAGGGCCTGGCTTCCTCAGCAGCAAGATACTAACTCAGATTGGACATTGCACAGGCAATATTTCAGTGGGTGTGGTGGAACTAAATAGTCATGGGCTCTAGATGATTGGTCAGGGACCGATTAGACAGGAGCACCCTGACTGCATAAGAACCAGAGGGTTCTGGCGCCGCCCCCCTATACACACATAGCCAGGAAACATGCAGGACTGGCAACAGACAGAATTCACAGCATGACCCGGAGCAGTGAGTAAGTTGATGTGCGGGGGATGGGAGGCCATGCAGTGATGCCAGCATGGTTGTTACAAGTTGAATAAGTAGAATATGAAGAATGTAAAAAAAAGAATAATAGGAAGAAGGTGAAGAAGAAGAAGATGAATAAGGTGAAGAAGAAGTTGATGAAAAAGTAACTGCTGCTGCTGAGGATCATGAAGAAGAAAGTGTGGGAGAGCAAAAAAGAAGGTGAAGAGCAAGGAAGTAGTGAAACATACATATCTGACAAAATATAACAAAGGTTAACATAGTCAATATCTTTGCAACTCCGAACATCTTAAAAAAAATTAATTCCTGCTATTCCATTTGATTGGGCTAAACCTCTATGCCTTTAATGTCTCCTCCACCTCCCCCAATACATTCTACATTATTATTAGTTGTTTTTCTTCATGTAAAATTAACCTATATGGAAAGAAAGGGTTTATTTTAATTCCGATATTTCTGTCCCATTGACTTGCATTGGCTTCCTGTATCGGAATCGGCGATATCCGATACTTTTTGGGTATCAGTCCGATCCAATCCGATCCGATATTTCACTATATCGGAAGGTATCGCTCAACACTACTTACATTGCATAAAGTCCAAATAGACATTAATAATATTTGCATAATATAAAATGGATGTACACGAATTTATGGAGTGTCAAACACTAAAGATACTCCATGGTACAGTATAACCCCTTTGCGCAAAATAGCTTACATGCATAATCAAAGTAGAAGATTCTGCAAATTCTGTGTGTAGCATCTTTTTAAACCCCTTAGTGAACACCAATTCCTCTTTTTACTGACCTGCGATACAAGAGACTAGCATCCCCCAAAGGGTAACAATACTGTAACTGTTGGTTGTACACTATAACTGACTACTTGCTGCTTCAACCACAATTAGTGTTGGTACTAACCAGAGATGAGCGAATATTTCAATATTCAGTTCGGATCATGATCGCCGAACTTGCAATATTCGCAGATGTAATCGTCGATTTAATCACGGAATATAGCTGAAAGCCATACACAGCTCAAACATCGATATTTTCCATACTGTGTGACAGCTTAGGAAGCACCTACGTAGCAGTTCTGATCAGCGGTAACATTATTGATGGCAGATCTTTACCACTGTCAGAGCCCTGGGCAGTCACACTGTCAGATGTTGGCATGACCAAGCAGAGATGCGGTGACCCACGATAAAAAGCTTACCACAGATCAGCAGGCATTGGCTGATGTGAGACTACTCATCCCATCAGGCTACATCTGCTGTCAGTGATAACAGTGATAGCAGGAGCCACTGATGAGAGAAGTAGTCTCTCATCAGCCGGCACCTGTGCTCAAAGTTAAAAAATAAAAATGTTATGACCATCAGAGCGCTGCGGGGTCTTTCAGTCAGATGTCTGCGTGACCCCGCAGAGATACTGTGACGAGCAGCAGTGAGCCGCTGATTAGAGAAGTAGTCTGTCAACAGCTGACGCCTGTGCTGAAAATAAAAAACAAACATGTAAATTAATTAAATATATATTCAAATAAAAATAAGAAGCACATTATACTCTCCTAACACCAAATCACCAATGCCCTTGTCTCCTATAAAAATTGTAAACTAAAAAAACAACATATATTCACCTAATGCCCAATCCCCGATGCCCATGTTTCCTATAAAAATCAAAAATAATAACCCACCATATACTCACCTGTCTGCTGTAGTCCACATAATCCTGAGTATCCCATGGCAATCTCACGTGTTGAACAGTCACACCAAAATCCTTGTCTTGGTCTCATTTCCATTGCACCTAGGACAGCTATTTTTATTTTCTACTACATCGGGAGATGTGACTGCTCTAATCGGCTGCCGGCGGTACATTGACAGGAGCGTCATTGCTCCCACAGTGCATAGTGCTGAGCTGCTGTAAGGGAGATCATCAGTGCTGATCAGCTAATGAACTGCGGTGAATTTTATCATTCAGTGGTGGTGCTATAAGTGAAATCACCAGAGCTGATCAGTTGATGAACTCATGTGAACTTTCTCACAGCAGCTCAGTGCTATACACTGCAGGAACAATTACCTCCTGTGTCAGTGTATAGTCAGCTGTCTTTGAGCACTGTCTCAAAGTCATCAAGATAGTCGTGGGACATTATGGATTATTTTACCAGTGGACAGGTGAGGAATATTGTGGTTTATTATTTTATTTTTATAACAGGAGATGTTGGCTTCAGTGGATTAGGTGTTCGGTGAGTATGGTTTAATTTAGATTCCATCAAGGAGTAGGTGTCATTATTGCAATTAAAGGGCTTTTTCTGGATGTGTGTGCTTTTTATAATATCACTATGGGGTTAGTTATGGGGGTGTCTTATAGACACCTCTCCATTACTAACCTGTCGGCTTGATGTCACCTGACAATACAAAGGTGACATCAACCTCCTCAACCCTTACCACACTTTCCACCACTACAGGGCAAGTGGGAAGAGCAAGGCTAAGTGATAGATTTGCACATCTTATAGATGCACCATTTCTGGGGTGGCTGAGAGCTGGTGTTTTTAGTTTGGGAGGTGGCCAATATCCACGGCCTCTTCCTTGGCTATTAAAAGCAACCTGCAGCTGTGTGCCTAGTCTTTGCTAGTTAGATTTTATAGGGGTTGTTAGGCACCAGGATTTTTCTGCTGCATGGGATAGATCCAAGGCCTTTTCTGGTGCTGTGGTCTCCCATTCAGGCTCAGCCGCTGGGATGACTGCTCAGCACAGATTCTGGTCCCAGTGCCTTTCCTAGGCTCATGCTGCACATGTAGTTGCTGCTGGCTCTCCAACTATGCCTATGGTGACTACTGGTTTACATATGCAGCATTATATTCTGGAGCCAAAGTCCAGATTTCATCCTGCTTAGCATGTCCAGGATGTAGTGCCGTCTCATTGGTGCACGGACATCATCTGCTCTGGTTATGTGGCAGCTTCTGATTGGTCCACAGGCAAGGTTCTGTCTGGGCTTGAGCTGTATGTCTAAAAGGTCCACTGGAGCGCATGTCTGTGCGCTAGTATCATGTGTGTTTGGTGCGTTGGTGGCTACTTTACCACCTTTTGTGCACATGTGCCGCTAATAGCACTGCAAGTGTTTGTCTAGACAGGCAGTGTAGAGTGGGAACTCGGGCTTGAACCTAGCATCTGCACCGGGCATCCTCATTCGCGTATGCTAAAGCACAACCGTGTGTCAGATCAGGCTCAACCACCAGCTTAGTCTTCCCTGGGGAGGTTAAGTTATAGGGACCCCAATTAGTATTTTTCTATGCTCCTTTGCAGTCTAACAGGGTATAGTCCTTTTTCGTTGCTTCATAGTACCGCTCTATGGTGTAACGGAGATTGGTACTTTGTGCTCTGTGCACACTGAGTGACATTTTACTCAGTGTGCTTAAAGTTTTCTTGCAGGCTTCCTCTGCCATTGTGCTTGCTTTGGTTTCTCCATCACCGCACGTGAACGCACCTTATTATTATTTCTTACTTTGGTGCGTTCTGCAATTTTTTTCATTTTTTGGTAAAAATTAGCAGCTGCTGTTTGATTACATAAGCTGGTTACAGTGTGTGTGTGTGCATGCGTGTGTTGTCTGTGCGTGTTTACTTGCTGCTTTAGTAAGCCCTGATTCCATTAAACTGATGGTACTGCATCAGAATGAAAAAGATGGTGATGAACCAAGAAATTACATCACAAAACTTTTTCTTAAATATCTTTATTTAGCTAAAAAAAAGCCTTCATTGCTGTACAAAAGCGCATGCAAAAAAAACAGTTGCAAAAATGCACATTTTTTGCCACAGTGTTTTTGCTGTCAAGATATGCAGAACCCTGCAGACATTTCTGCAAGCAAATACTCAACATGTGGACATATCATAATGTTCAAGTCACTTTAGCGATTTTAAAATCAGTCTGATTTTGTTCCTGAAAAGTCGGATGAGTGTTATGCAAGTGTCATGCGTTTTTCATGTGAGTACAAACCGATTTTTAACACCTAGCATCCAATTTACATCCTAATGCATTGCGATTGCTATCCGGTTACAATGCGATTTTAGCATGAGCTTTTATACAGTATAGAGCAATTCTCTAGGTCATTTACACACAGTTTTCAAAGGAAATATTCTTCAAAACACATATATAAATATATATATGTATATATATATATATATATACTGTATATAGATTAGATAGATATTAGATGGATAGATAGACAGATACAAAGCTGTCAATTCAGCAGCCGTGTACTGTAAAATCACAGCAGGACCCGACAGGACAGAATAAATAGATTACATACAGTATATATACATAGAATGGATAGTCAGAAAGGTCCTGGGAGTTCACAGACAATGAACTCACATCACCTATATAACATCACCGGGAGCGTAGTGGGAAAATTTCTAACGACGCTCGTGCTGACGTCATATAGGTAAAGTGAGTTAATTGACTGTGAACTACCTGGACCTTTCTGATGGTACCATGAGCATGATAGCGTTCTCATGCTCGCAGTGATGTCACACCGGTTATAGGAGTTCACCGCGAGACACTGGGCAGTGGTAGCAGATGCTGCTCAGTGTCTCTGCTGGATGACAGGCTGTATGGTCGCATCATGCAACCATGCAGTCTGCCATCTAGATGTAGCAGAGCTAGAGCCGTCGCAGAACAAATATCTTCTCTGCGAAAAGGTGAGGAATATTGCTATTTTTTAATTTAATCCCCTTTCAGGAGACAATGACGTCACTGGTATGGGCGATGCTGTAAGTATGGTTTAGTTAAGATTTATTAAAGGAGTCAGTGTCATTTTTTCAATTAATGGACTTTATTCTGGATGTGTGTGTTTTATATAATATGACTATGGGGTTAGTAATGAGGGAATCTTATAAATGTCTCTCCATTACAAACCTCTGGGCTTGATATCACCTGACAATAAAAAAGGTGATATCGTCCCCCCAACTATTACGGCACTTGTAACAGCTACAGGGCAAGTTGGAAGAGGGAGTCTAAGTGACAGAATTGGTGCATCTTGTTGATGCACCTTTTCTCGGGCAGTTGAGAGCTGATGTTTTTAGCCTGGGTGGCCAATATCTATGGCCCTTTTCATAGGCTGTTAATATCAGCCTGCAGCTGTCTGCCTAGCCTTTGCTGGTTATTAATTATAGGGGGACCTTATGTAATTTTTTGGTGGTCCCCCATTTTAATAGCCAGTAAAGACTAAGTATACAGCTGTGAGCTGATATTAATAGCCTGGGAAGCTCCATGGGTATTATCCCCATCCCAGGCTGTAAACATCTGTTCCCAGCTATCAGCTTTCCCTCTGCAGGTTAAGAAAATTACGCAGGAGCCACGTCATTTTTTTCAAATAATCTTTTAATAAATAAATACCATATTTTGCAGATTATAAGATGCACTGGATTATAAAATGCACCCCAAATTTTGAGGAGAAAAATAGGAAAAAACTTTTTGTAATAAAATGGTGTTGCCTCTTATAATCAGTGCGTCTTATTGGTTACCAGGTGTGGTGACTACGGTGAAGCAGGATCCCAGGGGCACTGCTGGAGAAGGCAAGATTGGCACATTGCTGCAGGCCGCAGGCTGGGATGAGAGGGTGTTCCGCTGCGAGTGAAAAAGGCTGTGGTGCCCTGTGGTGTGAGGTGCTTCGCCAGCATGGGGCGGCACGGTGGCTCAGTGGTTAGCCATGTCTTGGGTTCGAATCCCACCAAGGACAACATCTGCAAGGAGTTTGTATGTTCTCCCCGTGTTTGCGTGGGTTTCCTCCGGGTACTCCGGTTTCCTCCCACATTCTAAAGACATACTGATAGGGAATTTAGATTGTGAGCCCCATCAGGGACAGTGATGATAATATGTGCAAAACTGTAAAGCGCTGCGGAATATGTTAGCGCAATATAAAGATTATTATTAAGATTATTATTTTGTGAAAGCCTGGAGCCTCCCCGCACATCCATTACTGCGATGCGGTGGCCTCCAGGAAAATGGTCACGGTGCAGGTTTATTGAGGGGGTGTAACTTAGCCAGTAGACAATATACTGGTGACATCATTCCCCACACATGGGGCTGGACACACCCCTTTTTTGCTGGACACATAAATAGACAAGACATACTTTTGTCTGGCCGCTTTGCTTTCTGGACGATCATGGTCACACATGGTGGCTAAGTGTACTCTGTAACCCCTCTTACTAGGCCCTGTACTCCAGCATCAACCTCCCCATACCTAATTAGGGAAAGAAAGCCATAGATGGGAGGGTTGATATTGCATGCGTGATTTGGATAATTTGGCAGTTAATTGTGGGTTTTTACTGTGTGATATTGTGGTGATTTTACTATATTCGTGCTGTAGTAACCATATATGTATATACACTGTCACGAGCGCTTCGGAGGTGACAGGCTATCATCCTGTGTCAGGCCTCAGAAGGTCTGAGCGCCTCTCCATACAGACTGCTCCCTGAACCATCTGCCTCTAGGACCCAGCGTCGACCTCCTCCTGCCCTGAGAAGTCTGGATCTATTTAGTTAGTGGCTCAGCTGTGACCCAGTGTCGGTAATAGCTTCATTTTCACGTCTGCTTGCTAGAGTGTTGGACCTCCTCAGAGTGCTCCAGTTTGGTGCCTGGAATCCCTCTTCTGGTATCCATATCTGGTATTTCAGCTAAGTGTTCCCCTGTTCGTTTCACCTTACTGTCTTTAGCTTAGCGGAGACTACCTAGTGCGCATCTCCCTCCCGTTCCCTACTCAGGTCTAGGCCCCAGGGAGATTCAGGGCCTCAGGTACCGGTTCGGCGATTGGTGAGGAACCAATATAGGGACTCGGTAGGAGTTCTAGGGAGAGATTAGATCTAATATAAAAATGTTATATATTGCCCAATAGAAATGGCATTTCCAATTAGTTCATAAATCATACAAAGGATGAAAAATGTAAACCATATGCCATAAAAACGATAAGATTTTATTATCAATCAATTAAAAGGCATTTAAGTACAATGCAATACATATAGGAGCAGTTAATGTAAAAAGACAAAGGCCTATAAACCAGTTACAATGAACTTCATAAGGAAATATTTGCATAAATACTAATCTAATAGTCCATATGCGGAGGTTTAAAAATAATGCTTCCAGGGAAAATAATTCCCAAAAAAATACAAATGAAAAAAGGAGACTATGTCTGAAAAGTTTTACATATAAGGCCCACAAAAGCCATAATCATAGAGTGGCAAAAATATATATACACTATTCAAAAAATATAAAGTATAAGTAAAGTGCATCAAAAATGAGTCCATGTTTAAATTGCCTACAGAAATAATGGCATGCAGCAAATGAGACAAATCCTCAACCCCTAATAGATGTAAATACTAAATCCTGAGTGTGATGCAGTAAGCAAACAGGAAAAAAAAGCAGCAACACTTGGAAATAAAAACCACAAATCTCACGAACAATAGAGAATCAGCAATTGAGAAACTCATAAAACTTAACTTTTAATATAGTATGATGAAAGCTACCACAAGATATAGTGAAGATAAAACACACTAAATCAAAATATCACAGACTATAGCAAAGAGTATCTGCATAAGTCTCAAAACAGATTACACAGCGTATATACATGTGACTATTCCAAGTCCCAGAGTTTGAGAAGACTGGACAAAATACCATAGGTCCACGGCACTGAAACCTAAGACCAAATACTGCCAATGAACAGCTTCTTTGTTAAAGGTTATACATTTACACAATTTTCCATTCAGAAAAGAAAACACCTCTACCCTGTTTGGGTTATCAAGAAAATTGCCTGCTCATGCATTTTATAGAGACATCATATAAAAAATCCTATAAACACAAGTGTAAAGAATGGGATGATCTCACCGCGTATATATGGAAGATGTCCCGTCAGATGTCCAATCAAAGTCATGTGTAGATCAGGAAGAAGGGAAGACCACTCACCCTATTCAGCCCTGTAAGAGCTACTTAATCCTGACCCCCATGACTCCCGCCCTAACAAGGGCAGTCCACATCTGACCCTCAAAATAGAAGCCCTATTATGTCCCTGTGCATCCCGACGCATTTTGTCAGAAAGTGACTCTTCAGGGGACTTATTGGCACATGATGGGCATACTAATAAAGTAAGAACTATACGGGCTGCCTCCTCAGATGGAAATGGAGTGAGGCAAGCTGATAGAAGGGCCCTTAAATAAACTGCCAATCGCAATATCATCACTCACCTGTAATTAATTGGAACGCACGCCGTCCACACCTGGCTGCCGTGGAACGCATCACCTGACTCCTAGTGCGTTAACACAGGAAGGGGCTGATCCATCCGCCTCCTCATTCCAACCCACAGCAAGAGTAAGTGCCACTGACGCGCGAGGCGCGGCTAATACCGCAATACTTCTGGTGTCTGTGGAGCGCACTGTAATGAGCGGTGCGCCGCAATTAGTACCCGGCTAAAAGAAAGGTGCAGCACAGACAAACGTCCCTACACAACGCCGATGCGGCGAATAGTTCCGGGACAAAAAAAGTGTGGTGCACCCAGCCTCCAATTGCCAGACAGTGCGATCATGAAATGCTTCCCTCTACGACAGTGCGACATAAAAAGGCGTCCCTACACAACTCCAATGCAGCGAATGGTTCCGGGAAATAAATCCACAAAAGGAGCGTACTACATCTCACCTCCAATTGCAGAACACCCCTAGGGGTGCTTCGGCCATTCAGGTACAGTATCTGCCCAGCAGCGGCGGCTCTTAACTCTTTCCTCTCCCTCTTTCAGTCTACTTTTTGCTATACTGTTTGTAAGCGGTTTCTGGGCTCCTATGATGGCATTATGCATTTTTTTAGCCTGTTTGCTTACTGCATTACATTCAGGATTTAGTATTTACATCTATTAGGGGTTGAGGATTTGTCTCATTTGCTGCATGCCATTATGTCTGTAGGCAATTTAAAAATGGACTCATTTTTTATGCACTTTACTTATACTTTGTATTTTTTGAATAGTGTATATATATTTTTGCCACTCATGACTATGGCTTCTGTGGGCCTTATATGTAAAACTTTTCGGACATAGTCCCCTTTTTTTCACTTGTATTTTTTGGGGAATTATTTTCCCTGGAAGCCTTATTTTTAAAGCTCCGCATATGGACTATTAGATTAGTATTTATGCATATATTTCCTTATGAAGTTCATTGTACCTGGTTTATAGGCCTTTGTCTTTTTGCATTAAATGCTCCTATATGTATTGCGTTGTACTTCAATGCCTTTTAATTGATTGATAATAAAATCTTATCGTTTTTATGGCATGTGGTTTCCATTTTTCTTCCTTTGTATGATTAGAGATTAGATCTAGCCTAGGGGTCTCCAAATCCCTTCCTTAGTGTCTGGGCCCCCTTCCCCACTTCCCTTTATGTTACACTTGGTTTTCCCTCACCGTGCGTGACATTATTACCCGCCGCACCATTTAGCGAAAAAGAAGAAAAAAAAACTGACACGTGGTTCATTTGTGCATGTGTTTTGTTAGTTTTGTGGTTTTTTTGTTGTTTTTTTTTCTCTCTCTCCCTTTGGAGATGGATGCAGTCACTGAGTTGGCTGAGCGACTACGCTGTCTGTCTCTGGAAGTGACTGATCTCCTTCGGGAGCTTCTGCAGCAGCAGCTGCAGGTCGCCAGTGCTGGGGCCTCTGCTGCTGGGCCGGGTCGGCCTGAACCTAAGATTGCTCTCCCTGACAGATTTTCAGGAGGCAGGGACAAGTTTTTTGTGTTTAAATTGGCCTGCAAATTGTATTTCAAACTTCGTCCCTACTCATCTGGCAGGGAAGAGCGAAAGTAGGGATTGTGATTTCTTTATTGCAGGGAGATCCACAATCCTGGGCTTTTTCCTTACCACAGGACTCTGTGTGTCTCCAGTCTGTGGAGAGATTTTTTGGGGCCCTGGCCCTCATTTATGATGACCCTGGCTGAGTGACCCTGGCGGAGTCTAGGCTTCGCCGCCTCCTGCAGGGAAACTGGTCAGTAGAGTCATATAGCTCTGAATTCTGTAGGTGGGCAACTGACACAAAATGGAATGATGTGGCTCTTAAGAGCCAATTTTGTGAGGGTCTTTCTGAAAAACTAAAAGATGTTCTGGCTATGTATGAGGCTCCTGTATAATTGGAGGTGGCTATTTTGCTTGCTATGCATTTGGCTAGACGCCTTAAGGATCGGTGGATAAGACCACTTTCCCCAGGTCCCTCTGGTGGGAGTTGTTCCCCTGTCTCCTGGGATCAGCCCGGCAGTGAACCTGTGTTGGGGGAGGAGGTAGAACCCATGCAGTTAGGTGGGGCCGCCACCCCGTACTCTCCGCTAAGAGTCGCAAGAAAAAAGGTGTTTGTTTTTTCCTGCAGGAAAAATGGTAATTTTATTGGAGCCTGCCCTTTGGTACCAAGGCAAAAGGGTAATCGGTTAACCCTCAGTGGTCTGGAGTTAGATAAGCAGGCCGTGAATTTTTCTTTTGCTTGCAGTTCCCGGTTTGTCCTGTTAGCAGAGGTGGTGCTAGAGAGCAAGGTCGAGAACATTTTGGTGTTTGTTGACAGTGGAGCTGGAGTCAGTATGGTGGACGCCGAGTTTGTGAGAACTCATGGTCTTGCTTGCTGTACATTAGCTAAGCCTACTCCCATTTTTGCCATTGATTCAGCTCCACTTGCACAGAAGAATCTCACACAAATTGTTCATAATATAAAACTGAGGGTGGGTCCGACTCATTCTGAAATAATTCCATGATTTGTTTTAGAGGGGCTCTTCACTCCAATTGTGTTGGGCCTACCCTGGCTTGGCAAGCCAGGGAAATCATTGAATGGGGAGATTACTGTCAGGAAAACTGTCTGAATGTTTCCCTCTCTGCAGTCTCTGCTGAAATCTTGCCAGGATTCCTGAAGGGCTTTGAGGATGTCTTTTCGGAGAGGGGGAGTCAGGAACTACCCCCGCATCATGCGTACGATTGTCCCATTAACCTAATCCCCAGAGCTAAACTGCCCAAATCCAGACTGTATAATCTTTCTGGCCCTGAGAGACAGGCTATGAAGGAGTTCATTGCCAAAAGTCTGGAGAAGGGACACTTAAGACCCTCATCTTCTCCCGTTGCGGCAGGGTTCTTCTTTGTGAAGAATAAGGATGGGTGCGTATGTCCCTGTGTAGATTTCCGCGATTTAAATCAAATCACAATCCGAGACCCTTACCCTCTGCCTCTGATTCCAGATTTGTTCAGTCAGGTGGTGGGAGCTAAAGTGTTCTCCAAGTTGGACTTAAAGGGGGCTTACAATGTGGTTAGGATCAGAGAGGGGGACGAATGGAAAACTGCCTTAAACACCCCTGAGGGGCATTTTGAGAGCCTGGTTATGCCATTCGGTCTCACTAGAGCCCCCACAGTTTTCCAGCACTTCATCAATGACATATTTCATCACTTGGTGGGCAGGTTTGTGGTGGTCTATTTAGATGACATTTGATTTATTCGCCGGATTTTGAGACACATCAGGGGCATGTTAAACAGGTTTTACAGATCTTAAGAGATAACAAACTGTACGCCAAACTGCATAAATGTGTTTTTGCCATACAGGAGATATAGTTTTTGGGATATTTGTTGTCATGTTCAGGTTTTCGAATGGATCCGGAGAAGGTCTGTGCTGTGACGATCCTGAGAATCTGAAGGCCTTGCAGTGTTTTCTGGGCTTTACAAATTTTTACCGAAAATGCATTCGGTATTACTCTGCAATTGTTAAACCCCTTACTGACATGACAAGGAAGGGGTCGAATTGTTCTAATTGGTCAGAAGCCACTCTGAATGCTTTTTCCTCCCTAAAAAACTGTTTTGCCAAGGCACTCATACTCAGTCAATCAATGCCTCTCAGCCTTTTATTGTAGAGGTTGATGCATCGGAGGTGGGGGTGGGGGCTGTGTTGTCTCAGGTCCGTCTCCTTGTTAATGGCCCCCATGTGTATTCTTTCCGAAAAAACTGTCCTCGGCCAAGAGGAAGTATGATGTTTGGCAATTAAATGGGCATTGGAAGAATGGTGACATTGGCTGGAGGGGGCTGTCCATCCTATTACAGTTATTACTGATCACAAAAATCTTGTATGTCTGCAGTCAACCAAGCATCTGAACCAAAGACAAGCTAGGTGATCGTTGTTTTTTACGAGGTACAATTTCGTGGTCACTTTTCGCCCCGGGGTCAAAAATGTTAAGGTAGCTTCCCGGGGGGAGTTGGAAGTTTCGCCCCCAGCAGTTCGCCCCCAGCATTTCGCCCCCAGCAGTTCGCCCCCAGCAGTTCGCCCCCAAGTACACTTCGCCCCCGAACATTTCGCCCCCAGCATTTCGCCCCCAGGTTGTTTCGCCCCCGCACATTTCGCCCCCGCACATTTCGTCCCCAGCAGTTCGCCCCCGCACATTTCGCCCCCAGCAGTTCGCCCCCGGATGTTTCGCCCCCGGATGTTTCGTCCCCAGCAGTTCGCCCCCGGATGTTTCGCCCCCGGATGTTTCGCCCCCGGATGTTTCGCCCCCAGCAGTTCGCCCCCGGATGTTTCGCCCCCAGCAGTTCGCCCCCGGATGTTTCGCCCCCAGCAGTTCGCCCCCGGATGTTTCGCCCCCAGCAGTTCGCCCCCGGATGTTTCGCCCCCGGATGTTTCGCCCCCAGAAGTTCGCCCCCGGATGTTTCGCCCCCAGCAGTTCGCCTCCAGTAGTTCACCCCCGGATGTTTCGCCCCCAGCAGTTCGCCCCCAGCAGTTCGTACCCGGATGTTTCGCCCCCAGCAGTATGCCCCCGGATGTTTCGCCCCCAGCAGTTCGCCCCCGGATGTTTCACCCCCGGATGTTTCGCCCCCTGTCAGTTCGCCCCCAGCAGTTCATCCCTGAATGTTTTGCCTCTAGCAATTTGCTCCTGGATCTTTCGCATCCGGGAAAAACCTGCCTGAACTGAACATTGGCAGGTTTGCTTATCACTAATAATACACCATATGAGTCTAAGATATACAATTCTGATCAAATTAGTTTTTTTATTCTCAAACTTTGTTTTCTAGATGAGTAATTTTACAAACAGACAGGAAAATAGTAGGATTTCATTGGTTACTAAGGAGGTCGTGCCCCTTTGGGAGCAGAACGGTTCCTGGCTCCCTATGATACATTCAGGGCTGCTTGTTCACAGCCCTCTGTAAAGCTCCCCTTCACCCTCCGCTCATGTGCTCTGTCCTGGACAAGAGGAGGGCTCCCCCCTGCCTGTGTAAAGCCGTTACAGGATGGAACACATAGGGGGGGCTTTGCAGAGGGCTGTAAACCAGCAGCCCTTTATACATCATAGGGAATATATTGTTAGCTGCATGCTCCTGTGCAGCCACGCCCTCTAGAATCCATCCACAAGTACTGCTACTAAGGAGAAACAACCTCCTTAGCAACCACTGAAATCCTGCAGCACATGGAGCTTTAACTTGGATGAGACTTTTCACACAGAAGTGAAGCTGCTGGAAGGTCTCCTTTGGAAATGAATATCATGGGCACAGGTACTATAACATAACATGTTTTTTGCAGAGTTATGCTTTAACTGTATATATCAAAACTGTTTTAACAAGAAACATAAAAAGGTATAGAGGGGAAGGATTAGAGAAAAAGAGAAAATACAAATTGCAGGTTATAATGCTTGAATTATTTTACAGCTAAAAACACTGCTCTCAAAACATACAATATGTGACCATGAACTAAAAATCAAAGCTGTAGGCAATGCCTCTCAGATAATCCATCAAGCTTCTATTATCGAAATCTTGCACGATACGTTTAACCCTTGCTGAAATTGCAGCATACTTTTTGTTTCTTGCAGCGATGGGATTTCCTGCTATTATCTGAATAATTTCAAAACTATGGAGCTCTTGCTGATGTTTCAGACAGTTAATGAACCGGTATATATTTTGGAAAAGAGTACCACATGTTTCTCGAAAGCTACGCTGCCATCCTTCGACATCATTATTTGTTCGCTGTTGATCATTCAATGTTCGTTCATACACATTCCAGAATTGAACTGGAAACAAAGGTGCTTGACGTCCTCTGCAATTCATTCGACCGATATAGCTGTCTTCAAAATAGTTGGCAATAGGTATTGCTTCTTGTGGAAAGTCAGGATCTTCCACCAATTCTTCAAATGATTGCACAACAGTCTGTGGTGGTAGAAAGGCCAGGGCAGGTATCATGCGTATCCAACGGGCAAATTCATGGTCACCTTGGTATTGCATCTTGAGTCCTTCATTTTGAACTTTACGCCAAACCGACTGTGAAAGGTGGAAAAAGCAACCAGTCTTCACAAGGTTGGGGAATTCACTTTCAAATGCCTGTATTGCAGCTAGTTCACAATCCAACATCAGGTTGTCTGGCTGCAGTCCAGGCTGCAAGTTCTTCAGCTCTTGCAGCAACCTCTGGTATGTAGAACGGCTCTTGTCTGTCAGCAAGGTGTACACTACAGGAACAACAAGGCCGCTGTGGACTACATGGATTGTGTAAAGTTGCTTAAACAAGGCTGGTGTAGTGAAAAACATGCCATCAGCAAACCACTCTTTACTTTGTGCCAGTAGATGGAAATTGTCTCTTGTTCCAAATATCAACATACGGCTGTGTCCATTTCCTAATTTAAAATGAAAGTATTAGTAGAGGAAATAACAGAAAAAGTGTAACAAGCAGCAGACAGAGTTTTGGGATAAATTCACAAAAAAAAATCCTAATCAGAAGACTCTGTTCATATCTCACATTAAATACTCACATTTTGCTCCAGATTTTCTGATTTCATAATAAAAAACTGAAGCAAAATCTAGTGTGAAGGGGTCAACCAATAGTTTTTTACAACATATATTGTCCCAGTGGAAAATTATATATTTTTGTTTAAAATTAAAATTACTTCCAAACTTGAAATAGGTCACATTTTTAGGGTACCTTTAGACCCTTCAACTAGACGGCCGTTCAGCACGGCCGATCGCCACTATGCTGAACGGGCCGTCTAGTTGACAGCCGCATCCAGACGCGGCGTGCGGCTGGACGTCTGAATGAACGATTGGGCGGTCCGCCCGCCTGAATGGGGCATTCCATTCAGGCGGATGGGCACGCTAGTCGTCGGGTGGGCAGCGCGGACGTTCGTGACGTCCGCGCTGCCTATGCTGTCTCATTGAGAGGATTGTGCAGGACGCAAAAAACGCCAGTAAAATCACCAGTGTGCTTTTGGCCTAAGGCATAACTGAATGGTCCATTAGGCTGGGGTCATATGCAGCATTAATGTGTAAATCCCATCCACATGCTGATGAAAAAATTTTGTTTACAAAAAAAACATGCAGTGCAGCATGTCAATGTATGCTGCCATTATACAAACAAAATTCCAGCCATTCAGACAAGGGGCTGAAATCCTGCACTAAAACCTGCACCTAAATCCATAGAGTTAAGTGAAGATTTTGATACAGAATTAGGGTACCACAATAGTGGCCACAATTGCAGGCACAAATAGATTCCTGTGGGATCTCCAATTGCTACCGCAATTACAGCCGCTGCGGAGATGCCGCTCCGCAATCCCCTTCCGTCAGTGGGCACGAGGCCTCAGGCTTTATCCAGACAAGCTGGATTTACAGGCGTATTCCGTGCTGTGTTTCCTGCCTGAAACCCACCCATTCATGTCTATGGTGCTGGTTACGGGCGGATTCCGGCCGGGGCCGGAAAACGCCCCACCGGAAAATAGCTTCAAAGCTATTTTCCGGCGGATCCCGGAAGGAATGGGAATGGGCAAGAGGGAAACCTCCCAAAAAATGCCTGCAAACCACGCCAAATACGCTCGGTTTAGGCCATAGCAGGGCATGGCCACGCCCATAGCAGAGCTTGGCCACGTCCCCTATTTGCAGAAGCGTTTTGCCAAAGCGCTTGCAAAGTGCTTAAAAAGTGCTTGGAAGCAGCAGGCAAAACGCATCTGCAAATCATGGTGTATCTCACCTGAGCTCCGGAGTTCAGCCCGACCTGTCCACGGATCTGCAGGACTGAACTACGAGAGCCGAGGAATCAGCCGGCGATGGCAGTTCAGTCCGTGCATGCCGCAGACAGGTGAGGCTGAACTCCGGGGCAGCATCCAGGACAGGTATGGCCAGTACAATGCTGCATATTTGGAATTAGTGTTGGCCTGTCCGATCACTGAAGATCGTAATTTATTACGATTTTCAGGCTGATCGTTATTTTAAATTACGATCCGATTTGTAGCCAGATCATGATGATGATCTGAATTAGAAATCGCAATCCTCCGTAATCTGAAAACACTGTCCGGGCATACACTCCCGAACAGTGTGCGCATATATATATATATATATATATACACACACACACACACACTATACAGGTGTACAGCGTGTGTGCATATTTAGCTTTAGTAAATGGCTCCAGGCTGCGCTGTTAAAAAATAAACAAACCCAGTTACTCACCTCTTTCTCCAGTGTCCAGTACTGGCTCCGGCTCCTAGCCCAGCAGTGCAGGGAATCCCGAAATCCAGGCGGCGCATCGCCGCCTCTGTGCCTGCCGTACTATAACTACAGTGGAGAGTGATCCCAGGACCGCTCACTAGACGGTCCTGGGAAAGCACCACATCACGTCACAGAACAGCCCGGCACATGTGCAGAGGTGGTGATGCACAACCCAGAATGCATAGCATTGGGATTTCGGAATTCCCTGCACCGCCGGAGACAGTGCTGGACACCGGAGAGAGAGTTGAATAACTGGGTTTGTTTATTTTTTAACAGCGCAGCTTGGGGCCATTATATATATGCAAGAAAGCTGGAAGAAGAGTGGCTCAACTGAGATTGTTGCTGAGGACTCAGTGTGCTGCTAGAGCAGGGGTTGGCTTCCGCCCGTACTTACCATGCATCCATGAAGAAAGACCTCCGCGCTCCTGAAGTCCTATACAAATCCTTTATTGCATTTCAAAGTTCCAAAAGTGCCAGACCACCATCACCCACCCACATATATGCATATATATATACACACACACACTGTTCGGGCGTACAGTGTGCATATTATATATATATATATATATATATATCTACATCTAGCTCTGGAGATTGGATCTGAATTAATTCCAGTCTTTCGGTATGATCAGCCCGATCTGATCCTATCTTTCCAGTGATCGGCCAACACTAGTTGGAATCAGTAGGCCTCACTACATTATATTACCCTCAAAGTTTCCCTTGAAGGCAAAAATCACATAGTATTTTATATCAGCACCTTATAGTGTAGCATTTTTCACATTTGTGCAAAATAAACTTTGCAATAATTATGCATAATGGAATTGTTTTAATACAATGTTAAATGGTTAAGTAGCTTACCAGAGTCATGCAGAAGGAACTGCTGCTGGACACCATCAATACTGATCTCCTGGAACTCGAGGGGGATAACAAGTTGATCAAGGGTTTGAGGTAACCTTGGGATATTGCCAAGTTGCCTTGCTAATCGTATTGTCCTCTTCAGTGATGCTTTCCTTGGGAGAAGTGCTGCAACATTAGAATGGGCTCCTGAATCGACGTCTGTGAGAATCTGTTGTGGTGTCTCCTGTGTTGTCCTTGCCCTGGTCACAGCCTCATTAACAAGTCGGATTGCTTCAGGTCTTGCAGCTTGTGCTGCGTGATTGTGAAGATTGACTACTTTCACAACTTCGCCAGATTCTTCATTGGTCCAAACACGTCCCTTGCAAGTCGACCGTTTTTCACATACCCAGATGGAATGAACATCGTCAGCGGTTCGTTTGGAAAATAAGTAAATGTGATTCTCATGGACCAACTTGCTCCTTCCACGTTTGGACAGAACTGAATTCATAGTTGTAGAAAGTGAATTGCTGTGGAAGCTGACTGAATTTTTTGTGGCAGTACACTTCTCTCTTTGTGGAGATTTCAGACACTGCTATATTCTGATATACAGATGGAATAAAAGCTAGTCTATTGTAACTTGCAGGACATGTGACCATGCTACTTGTTACATCTGCAACAAAACTTGCAACAAAGCAGGTCAGTGCTGGGTCAGGTAAAAGTTTAAAATTGTTTAGATTTTAGGCCTCTTGCACACTGTAATTTTAGAGTGGTTTCACACTTGTGTTTGTGGCCGCCAGAGGTCGATCCGCTCTGGATCTGACATCCAGCTGACCCCAGGGCAATGCTGGCTGAATGCTGGCATTCCACTTGCATTGCCCATAGAAGTGAACGGCTGGGTTCCGCGATCTGCAGACGCCCGTTCGCTTTCGTAATGCTGCATTCCGCTATCAGTGTCAGAACAAAAAGAAGAGCATTTTCTTCTTTTCGTTCCGCTGCAGGTTAGCAGAATGCGGCATTACAGAAGCGAACGGGCGGCCTGTAGTGCATATGTAGCGGAAGTGTGAAAGCACCCTTATGCTGCCACTGTTTTAGAACTCCAAAGCACGTGCTTTACTGGCATTTTTCAGAGCGCTTTTGTGAGCGCTCTCGGTAATGACCCATAAGATACAGGCTATTGATGAACGCTAAGTGCTCAAAAATAGCTCCTGTAATAAAATAAAAAGAGCTGGCCGAAACAACACCTCGCTTTTCTAGCCATTGACTTATCTACTATATAATTGTCTAAGGGTCACTTTCGTCTTTCTGTCTGTAACGTTTTATTCGTATATTCATTGGTCGCGGCGTCTGTCTGTCATGTAAATCCAAGTCGCTGATTGGTCTTGGCAAAACGCCCACGACCAATCAGCGACGGTCACAGTCTGCCATAAAAATGGCCGCTGCTTCACTGCCCTGCACTCACCGCTGACCGCTCACACAGGGTTAATGCCAGCGTTAACGGATCGCGGTGTACCGCACTCCGTTAACGCTGCTATTAACCCTGTGTGACCAACTTTTCGCTATTGATGGTGCCTATGCAGCATCAATAGTGAAAAGATGTAATGCTAAAAATAATAATGATAAAAACAAAAAGTTATTCTCACCCCCTCCAACGTCGCGCTGTCCTCCGCGCCTCTCTCCAATGCACACCGTCCAGGACCTGCAATGATGTCACGGTCATGTGACCGCGACATCATCGCAGGTCCTACGCTCAGAACGGAAGCCACCGCCAGCACTGCAGAGAGGCGCGAGGACTTCAGGGCCCGTGGCTGAGGTGAGTATATCTTTATTATTTTTTTTTAAACACGAATATAGTGCCCACATTCCTAGACTACGTGGACAGTGCAATATACTACGTGACCAGTGCAATATACTACGTTGGCTGGCCAATATACTATGTGCGCTGTGTAATTTACTATGTGCGCTGTGCAATTTACTATGTGGACTGTGCAATTTACTACGTGCGCTGTCCAAAATACTACGTCGGCTGTCCTATATACTACGTGGCCTGTACAATGTACTACGTGGACTGTCCAATATACTACATAACCTGTGCAACATACCACGTGGCTGTGCCTTCTAGAATACCCAATACATTAGAATCGGGCCACCATGTAGTATATTCAAAATTGGCAATCTTCTTAGCGATTTTCCAGTGCTTAGCACTTGGGAAAGTGGCTACTGTGAAAGCGGTCTTAGGGCTAAAACACAAGGCCAAAATTCCCTGCCTAATTTGGGGCCGAAACACCTGGGGGCAAAAAGCAGGGGGCGAAACATCCGTGGGCGAACTGCTGTGGGCGAACTGCTGGGGACAAAACATCCGGGGGCGAACTGCTGGGGGCTAAACATCTGGGGGCAAACTGCTTGGGATGAAACATCCGGGGGCGAACTGCTGGGGGCGAAACATCCGGGGGCGAACTGCTGGGGGCGAAACATCCGGGGGTGAAACATCCGGGGGCGAACTGCTGGGGGTGAAACATCCGGGGGCGAACTGCTGGGGGCGAACTGCTGGGGGCGAACTGCTGGGGGCGAAACATCCGGAGGCGAACTGCTGGGGGCGAAACATCCGGGGGCGAACTGCTGGTGGCAAAACATCCGGGGGTGAACTGCTGGGGGCGAAACATCCGGGGGCGAACTGCTGGGGATGAAACATCCGGGGGCGAACTGCTGGGGGTGAATCATCTGGGGGCGAAACATCCGGGGGCGAACTGCTGGGGCGAAACATCCGGGGGCGAACTGCTGGGGGCGAAACATCCGGGTACGAACTGCTGGGGGCGAACTGCTGGGGGCGAAACATCCGGGGGTGAACTGCTGGAGGCGAACTGCTGGGGGCGAAACATCCGGGGGCGAACTGCTGGGGGTGAAACATCCGGGGGTGAACTGCTGGGGCGAAACATCCGGGGGCGAAACATCCGGGGGCGAAACATCCAGGGGCGAACTGCTGGGGGCGAAACATCCGGGGGCGAACTGCTGGGGATGAAACATCCGGGGGCGAACTGCTGGGGGTGAAACATCCGGGGGCGAAACATCCGGGGGCAAAACATCCGGGGGCGAACTGCTGGGGGCGAAACATCCGGGGGCGAACTGCTGGGGGCGAAACATCCGGGGGCGAACTGCTGGGGGCGAAACATCCGGGGGCGAAACATCCGGGGGCGAAACATCTGGGGGCGAACTGCTGGGGGCGAAATGTGCGGGGGCGAAATGTGCGGGGGCGAAATGTGCGGGGGCGAAACAACCTGGGGGCGAAATGCTGGGGGCGAAATATTCGGGGGCGAAGTGTACCTGGGGGCGAACTGCTGGGGGCGAACTGCTGGGGGCGAAATGCTGGGGGCGAACTGCTGGGGGCGAAACTTCCTAAAACCCTTCCCGGGTGGGGGAGACCAAGAGAGTCTAATACCGATATTGCAGGAGGGGGTAGCTGTTGCGGCACTTTATCCTGAACTGGAGGCTGAGGTGTTGGAGGCCCAGGGGGATGCCCCTGTCTCCTGTCCTTCAGGGAAGCTATTTGTTCCGCGCAATCTGCACCGCAAGGTTATTAACCCCTTAACCTCCAAGGGTGGTTTGCACACTCATGACCAGGCCAATTTTTACAATTCTGACCACTGTCCCTTTATGAGGTAATAACTCTGAAACGCTTCCATGGATTTTGGTGATTCTGACACTGTTTTCTCGAGACATATTGTACTTCATGGTAGTGGTAAAATTTAATTCAAATAATTTGCATTTATTTGTGAAAAAAATGGAAATTTGGTGAAAATTTTGAAAATTTCGCAATTTTCCAATTTTGAATTTTTATGCCCTTAAATCACAGAGATATGGCACACAAAAAACTTAATAAATAACATTTCACATATGTTTACTTTATGTCAGCACAATTTTGGAACCAAAATTTTTTTGTTAGGAAGTTATAAGGGTTAAAACTTGACCAGCGATTTCTCATTTTTGCAACACCATTTTATTTTTACGGACCACATCACATTTGAAGTCACTTTGAGGGGTCTATATGATAGAAAATACCCAAAAGAGATACCATTCTAAAAACTGCACTCCTCAAGGTGCTCAAAACCATATTCAAGAAGTTTATTAACCCTTCAAGTACATCACAGGAATTTTTTGAATGTTTAAAAAAATGAACATTTAACTTTTTTTCACAAAAAATTACTTCAGGTCCAATTTTTTTTACCAAGGGTAACAGGAGAAATTGGACTGCAAAAGTTATTGTGCAATTTGTCCTGAGTAGGCTGATACCTGATATGTGGGGGGAACCACTGTTTCGGCGCATGGCAGAGCTCAGAAGGGAAGGAGCACCGTTTGACTTTTTCAATGCAAAATTGGCTGGAATTCAGATCCGACGCCATGTCACGTTTGGAGAGCCCCTGATGTACCTAAACAGTGGAAAACACCCACAAGTAGCCCCATTTTGGAAACTAGACCCCCCAAGGAACTTATGTAGATATGTGGTGAGAACTTTGAACCCACAAGGGCTTCACAGAAGTTTATAACGTACAGCTGTACAATTATAAAATCATATTTTTTCCAAAAAAATGATCTTTTCACACTCAATTTTTATTTTTCCAAGGATAACAGGACCACAAAGTTATTGTGCAATTTGTCCTGAGTACGCTGATACCCCAAATGTGGGGGTAAACCACTATTTGGGCGTGTGGCAGAGCTCGGAAGGGAAGCAGCGCCATTTGACTTTTGTGGCTGGAATTGGGATTGGACGCCATGCCGCGTTTGGAAAGCCCCTGATGTGCCTAAACAGAGGAAACTCCCCACAAATGACACCATTTTGGAAACTAGACCCCCAAAGGAACTTATCTAGATGTATGGTGAGCACTTTGAACCCCCAAGGGCTTCACAGAAGTTTATAATGCCCGGGCGTCAAAATAAAAAAAATCATATTTTTTCCACAAACATGATCGTTTAGTCCCCAATTTTTTTATTTTCCCAAGGGTAACAGGAGAAATTTGACCCCAAAAGTTGTTGTCCAATTTGTCCTGAGTACGCTGATACCCCATATGTGGGATAAAACTACTGTATGGGCACACGTCAGGGCTTGGAAGGGAAGTTGTGACGTTTTGGAATGCAGACTTTGATGGAATGGTCTGCGGGTGTCATGTTGCCTTTGGAGAGCCCCTGATATACCTAAACAGTGGAAACTCCCCACAATTGACCCCATTTTGGAAACTAGACCCCCTAAGGAACTGATCTAGATGTGTGGTGAGCACTTTGAAAGCCCCCAGTGCCTCACAGAAGTTTATAATGCCCGGGCGTGAAAATAAAAAAATCATATTTTTTCCACAAACATGATCTTTAAGTCCCCAATTTTTTTATTTTCCCAAGGGTAACAGGAGAAATTGGACCCCAAAAGTTGTTGTCCAATTTGTCTTGAGTACGCTGATACCCCATAAGTAGGAGAAAACTACTGTATGGGCACACGTCGGGGCTCGGAATGGAAGTAGTGACGTTTTGGAATACAGACTGTGATAGAATGGTCTGCGGGTGTCATGTCGCGTTTGGAGAGCCTCTGATGTGCCTAAACTGTTGAAACTCCCCACAAGTGATCCCATTTTGGAAACTAGACCCCCCACGGAACTTATCTAGATGTGTGGTGAGCACTTTGAACCCCCAAGTGCTTCACAGAAGTTTTTAATGCCCGGGCGTGAAAATAAAAAAATCATATTTTTTTCCACACAAAATGATATTTTTGCCCCCAATTTTTTATTTTCCTAAGGCTGACACGAGAAATTGGACCCCAAAAGTTGTTTGGCAATTTGTCCTGAGTAGGGTGATACCCCATATGTGGGGGTAAAACACTGTTTGGGCGCATGGCAGAGCTTGGAAGGGAAGCTGCACCATTTGATTTTTTCAACGCAGAATTGGCTGGAAATGAGATCAGACACCATGTTGCATTTGGAGAGCACCTGATGTGCCTAAACAGTGGAAACCTCCCAATTCTAACACCAACCCTAACCCCAACACACCCCTAACCCTAAGCTCAGCCCTAACCCTAGCCTTAACCCTAGCCCTAGCCCTAACCCCAACCCTAACCCTAATCCTAGCCCTAACCCTAGCCCTAACCCTAATGGGAAAATGGAAATAAATGCATTTTTTTAATTTTATTATTTTTCCCTAACTAAGGTGGTGAAAAAGGGGGGTTTGATTTACTTTTTATAGCGGGTTTTTAATTTTGGCAGCTGTCATACGCTAAAAGACGCATTTTATTGTAAAAATAGTTTTTGCATCACCACATTTTGAGAGCTATAATTTTCCATATTTTGACCCACCGAGTCATGTGAGGTCTTATTTTTTGTGCGACGAGTTGACGTTTTTATTGGTACCATTTTCTGGCTCGTGACTTTTTTTATCACTTTTTATTCCGAATTTTGGGATGCAGAATGATCAAAAACCAGCATTTCAAGAATTTCTTTTGGGGGGTGCGTTTACACCGATCTGCATGTGGTAAAATTGATAAAGCGGTTTTATTCTTCGGGTCAGTACGGTTACAGCGATACCTCATTTATGTCTTTTTTTATGTTTTGGCGCTTTTATGCAATGAAAACAATTTTACATAAAAAATAATTATTTTTGCATCGGTTTATTCTGTGAGCTATAACTTTTTTATTTTTATGCTGATGATGCTGTATGGCAGCTCGTTTTTTGTGGGACAAGATGATTTTTTAAGGTTACCATGGTTATTTATATCTGTCTTTTTGATCGCGCGTTATTGCACTTTTTGTTCGGCAGTATGATAATAAAGCATTATTTTTTGCTTTGTTTTTTATTTTTTAAGGGGTTCACTAAGGGGGTAACTAATGGGACAGTTTTATAGGGCGGGTCGTTATGGATGCGCGATACCAAATATGTGCACTTTTTTATTGTTTTTTTATTTCTAAAAAATGAATTTATTAGATTTTTTATGAATTATTTTTACACTTTTTTTTTACACTGTCTTTGCAGGCATGAGGAAGCCGGCTCCCTGAAGGCCCCCGAAGATCCCCGACACCATTTTGGATCCAGGCACCTGCAGGGAAGGAGGCCCCCGGAGCAGCGCTGCACATCGCGCTGCTCTGGGGATCTCAGGGAAGCACGGAGAGAGCCCCCTCCCTGCCAATGCTTCCCTTAACCCCCTATACACTGCGATCATGTTTGATTGCAGTGTGCCAGGGGTTAATGTGTCGGGGGCGGTCCATGACCACCCCTGACACATAGTGCCAGGTGTCAGCTGTGATAATCAGCTGACAACCAGCCGCGATCAGCGGCACTCACCATGTACTATCCCATCCCTGGGAATTAAGTCCCAGGACACATGGATGGCATAGTACGTCATATGGCTAAAGGGGTTAATGAACACCACAACTCAGTGTTAGCAGGGCATCCAGGGGGTAAAGCAACTGCGGACCTTCTCTCTCGTCGTTTTTGGTGGCCGGGGTTGCAACGGGATGTGGTGGAACAGGTGTCCGCATGCAGTACTTGCGCTCGCTGTAAGGTATCGCATACTCACCCATCTGGTACTCTCCTCCCATTACCCATTCCCTCCAGGTCTTGGACACATCTATCCGTGGATTTCATCATGGACCTATCAGTATCTGCAGGTAAAATTGTGGTGTTGATGGTGATGGATAGATTTAGTAAAATGGTCCGTTTCATTGCATTACCAGCACTTCCTAATGCCAAGACTCTGGCCCAGGTTTTCATTAATGAGATCGTAAAACTTCACGGGGTTCCCTCCGATGTGGTGTATGATCGGGGAACCCAATTTGTTTCCAAGTTCTGAAGGGCATTCTGTTCTCGACTGGGGGGTACAGCTGACCTTCTCTTTGGCCTTTCATCCCGTTGAACGGGCAGAGTGGGTCAACCATAATTTGGAGACATACCTCAGGTGTATCATCTCTGAAAGCCAAGAGGATTGGTCATCATATTTACCATTACCTGAATTTGCAATTAATAATCACCATCAAGAGTCCACTGGCAGGTCACCATTGTTCCGTGTGTATGGTTATCATCCACAGTTTGGTACCTTTAATGGGGAGGGGCTTTAGGAGTTCCAGAGGAGGAGCGTTTCACGTCGTCGCTCTCTTCCATGTGGCAGGGTGTCCTGAAGAATTTGAGAATTATGGGAGACAGGTACAAACGTATGGCTGACAAGAGACGTGTGCCAGGTCCGGACCTGAATGTGAATGACTTTGTGTGATTGTCCACTAGGAATATTAAGATGAAGGTTCCTTCTTGGACGTTGGGAACCAGGTTTATTGGTAATTACAGAATATCTGCTGTCATAAACCCAGCGGCATTTCGTCTGGAGCTTCCTCAAGCTCTCAAAATCCATAATGTTTTTCATAAATCGCTTCTTAAGAAATGTGTGAACCCCATTGAGTCCTCATCCCCACTGCCCCCACCAGCTTTGGTACACAGCAATTTGGAGTTTGAGATTTTGAGGAATGTTGATTCTCGTCTCCTTCTTCATTCCTTGCAGTACTTGGTGCACTGGAGAGGTTATGGTCCAGAGGAAAGGACGTGGGTGTCAGCGTCAGAAGTGAATACCCCCAAGTTGGTTAGGGCATTCCATACCTCATATCCTAAGAAAACGGGTCCTGAGTGTCCGGAGGCCAGTCGTAGGAGGGGGGTACTGTCACGAGCACTTCGGAGATGACAGGCTATCATCCTGCCTCAGGCCTCAGAAGGTCTGAGCGCCTGTCCATACAGACTGTTCCCTGAACCATCTGCTTCTAGGACCCAGCGTCGACCACCTCCTGCCCTGAGAAGTCTGGATCTATTTAGTTAGTGGCTCAGCTGTGACCCAGTGCGGGTAATAGCTTCATTTTCACTTCTGCTTGCTAGAGTGTTGGACCTCCTCAGAGTGCTCCAATTTGGTGTCTGAAATCCCTCTTCTGGTATCCGTATCTGGCGATTCAGCTAAGTGTTCCCCTCTTCGTCTCACCTTACCGTCTTAAGCTTAGCGGAGACTGCCTAGTGCGCATCTCCCTCCCTTTCCCTATTCAGGTCTAGGCCCCAGGGAGATTCAGGGCCTCAGGTTCTGGTTCGGCGATTGGTGAGGAACCAATATAGGGACTCGGTAGGAGTTCTAGGGAGAGATTAGCTCTAGCCTAGGGGTCTCCAAATCCCTTCCTTAGTGTCTGGGTCCCCTTCCCCACATCCCTTTTTGTCACAGTTGGTTTTCCCTCACCGTGAGTGACATATACTGTATATATATATACAGTTGTGGCCAAAAGTATTAACACCCCTGCAATTCTGTCAGATAATACTCAGTTTCTTCCTGAAAATGAATGCAATCACAAATTCTTTGGTATTATTATCTTCATTTAATTTGTCTTAAATGAAAAAACACAAAAGAGAATGAAGCAAAAAGCAAAACATTGATCATTTCACACAAAACTCCAAAAATAGGCCAGACAAAAGTATTGGCACCCTCAGCCTAATACTTGGTTGCACAACCTTTAGCCAAAATAACTGCAACCAACCGCTTCCAGTAACCATCAATGAGTTTCTTACAATGCTCTGCTGGAATTTTAGACCATTCTTCTTTGGCAAACTGCTCCAGGTCCCTGATATTTGAAGGGTGCCTTCTCCAAACTGCCATTTTTAGAGCTCTCCACAGGTGTTCTATGGGTTTCAGGTCTGGACTCATTGCTGGCCACCTTGGAAGTCTCCAGTGCTTTCTCTCAAACTATTTTCTAGTGCTTTTTGAAGTGTGTTTTGGGTCATTGTCCAGCTGGAAGACCCATGACCTCTGAGGGAGACCCAGCTTTCTCACACTGGGCCCTACATTATGCTGCAAAATTTGTTGGTAGTCTTCAGACTTCATAAAACCATGCACACGGTCAAGCAGTCCAGTGCCAGAGGCAGCAAAGCAACCCCAAAACATCATGGAACCTCTGCCATGTTTGACTGTAGGGACCGTGTTATTTTCTTTGAAAGCCTCTTTTTTTCGCCTGTAAACTCTATGTTGATGCCTTTGCCCAAAAAGCTCTACTTTTGTCTCATACGACCAGAGAACATTCTTCCAAAACGTTTTAGGCTTTTTCAGGTAAGTTTTGGCAAACTCTAGCCTGGCTTTTTTATGTCTCGGGGTAAGAAGTGGGGTCTTCCTGGGTCTTCAACCATACAGTCCCTTTTCATTCAGACACCGAAGAATAGTACGGGTTGACACTGGTGTACCCTCGGACTGCAGGGCAGCTTGAACTTGTTTGGATGCTAGTCGAGGTTCTTTATCCAACATCTGCACAATCTTGCATTGAAATCTCTTGTCAATTTTTATTTTCCGTCCACATCTAGGGAGGCTAGCCACAGTGCCATGGGCTATAAATGAAAAAATGTAACTTTAAACTTCAGCGGACAAAATCCAGGATGCAAAATTTTAAAAAGTTTTTTCTTGCATTAGCAAAGATTTTTATTATTAAAGTCCATCATAAAATAAATCCACACTTCTGGACAGTAGATAAATAGATTAGGTCTGACCATGTAGAAGGCGTTAATTCGCCGAAACGCGTAGTCTGAGAGGCTAACCCCCCCTTCCCCTAATCTATTTATCTACTGTCCAGAAGTGTGGATTTATTTTATGATGGACTTTAATAATAAAAATCTTTGCTAATGCAAGAAAAAACTTTTTAAAATTTTGCATCCTGGATTTTGTCCGCTGGAGTTTAAAGTTACATTTTTTCATTTGAATCTTTCGTGGCTGGCTCCTGCTCTGGTCTCCGTGCAGACTTTCTCCTGGATTGATATTGGATCTCACACACCGGGGTGTACGGGTAAGCTGGCTTTGAAAATCTGGAGTTTTTTTTGTATGGGCTATAAATGTCTTGATGACACTGCGCACGGTAGACACGGGAACATTCAGGTCTTTGGAGATGGATTTGTAGCCTTGAGATTGCTCATGCTTCCACACAATTTGGTTTCTCAAGTCCTCAGACAGTTCTTTGGTCTTCTTTCTTTTCTCCATGCTCAATGTGGTGCACACAAGGACACAGGACAGAGGTTGAGTCAACTTTAATCCATGTCAACTGGCTGCAAGTGTGATTTAGTTATTGCCAACACCTGTTAGGTGCCACAGGTAAGTTACAGGTGCTGTTAATTACACAAATTAGAGGAGCATTACATGATTTTTCGAACAGTGCCAATACTTTTGTCCACCCTCATTTTTATGTTTGGTGTGGAATTATATCCAGTTTGGCTTTAGGACAATTCTTTTTGTGCTTTTTCATTTAAGACAAATTAAATGAAGATAATAATAGCAAAGAATTTGTGTTTGCAATCATTTTCAGGAAGAAACTGAGTATTATCTGACAGAATTGCAGGGGTGTTAATACTTTTTGGCCACAACTGCATATATATATTTATAGTCGCCAGCTTGGGCATAAATATATATTTATGTAATAGACTGTAGACTTGTGTGTGTAATAAATATACTTTATGGATACACTGTTTTGTCTCAGCTAGTATATATTGTAACATAAGGAAAATATAACATTAAGCCATTATTAAATGGATATTAATTATTAATAGTCGAGTTTGGAGTTAATATCGGACCTCAATAGAGGTGCAGGGAGAGCTCCTCCTTTAATAACAATAATTTTTAGTTATTTTTGTTGTGCAACTCGTCCTCTTGCAATCCTCCTACCTGGCTTGCCATTGTAAAACAAAGGTGTGCTTCTCCAGCATTAGGTTGCACCAAATGTGTACAAAAGAACCTATTGCTCCGCGTGTTGAGGAAATTAAGGGTCCCCCACCTCACCGCAAATTATCCGTTATTTACTTCAAGTATATTTCTGCACGTACCATGATCACCTGAGAAAATGAATACAGGATTTCAGATCTGTAAATATTCTTGCTATCTTTTTCCTCTACTGCCTTTATGCCACCAAGTGATTTTGAGTTTCTTATAATTGCCTGCAAGTACTGCTCCTAACTAATCCAGGTTCTTAAAGCTCCCGAACCTTAGTTCTGTGTCAGAATCCAATCCTGAACTGTATTGGCCATGGATTCCCCACGTGAATTGTAAACCCTTACTCCTTGTTATATCTCCCCATTCTGCTGACATAAAGCAGCTGTTATCCCCGAGACCTGTTGTCTGTGGTTATTCAATCGGCTGTGGTCACTGTGTGGGGGTGGATAACAGTGAATGGAATGGCCCCATACCAGGGCTGTTGTACAACATGTCACAAAAAACAATCTTAGAATCACCAGGATATGTTGAAGCTTTCCAGAGTTATTACCTCATAAAGTAACACTGGTAAGAATTGAAAAATTTAGGCTTTTCATGGAGCTAAAACAGGCTGGGGTGTGAAGGGATTAAGATAACATTTATGGTAACTTTGTGTAACAGTAGAGCCTTGATTTTTTTATGCTTCAGGCTACATTATTATTGCCCCTCATTTTTTAGAATAATAAAAAAAATCTGGTAGAAACAGGAAAATGCATTTATTATCTTGGAGCCCATTTTATAGAATCTAACTATAGGCTCTCTGACATCTTTATTGGCCCTGATGAATCTAACTATAGGTTCTCTGACCCCTTTATTGGCCTGATGAATCTAACTATAGGTTCTCTGACCCCTTTATTGGCCTGATGAATCTAACTATAGGTTCTCTGACCCCTTTATTGGCCTGATGAATCTAACTATAGGTTCTCTGACCCCTTTATTGGCCTGATGAATCTAACTATAGGTTCTCTGACCCCTTTATTGGCCTGATGAATCTAACTATAGGTTCTCTGACCCCTTTATTGGCCTGATCAATCTAACTATAGGTTCTCTGACCCCTTTATTGGCCTGATCAATCTAACTATAGGTTCTCTGACCCCTTTATTGGCCTGATCAATCTAACTATAGGTTCTCTGACCCCTTTATTGGCCTGATGAATCTAACTATAGGTTCTCTGACCCCTTTATTGGCCTGATCAATCTAACTATAGGTTCTCTGACCCCTTTATTGGCCTGTTTTCATATCAACTATATTGTGTTGAGTTATGTGCACCCTCTTTTGTTATATAGGAATGACATTTATTAAAAGACTGCCATGTTAAGGTGCATGAAGTAGTTAAATGTGATCTTTCTCGTTGTTATTGGTTTAGAACACACTATGATTTGTCTTTAGTATTCTTGCTAGAAACAACACATTGAATTGAGGAGAGCCTTTCTTTTAATGCTATTTCATGTATAGAGGTACACGGCTTTGTAACTGTGACATCACTAGAAAACAAATGTTCTAAGGCATCACTCTTAAGAATCTTAGTATTTTTGTCCCACTGTGTGTAAAGCTGTACCTGTAAAGATCAAACCCAGCTGGTGTAAGTAAACAGCATCAGATGTATTAAAGGAAAATAATTCATGACATAGAGAGCATGTACACAACTCTGATTACATTATAGTAGCGAGGTGGAAACAAGATAAATGATTATCCTCTCGGTATTCGAAGGTTCTTGCTGTGAAGGCATGCTTTCTTAAGAATTTTGAAATATTCAAGCTTAATGATGGAAACCATTGCTCTCCAGTGAGCGGCTTGTATTAACATATTGCCTGCAGGGGCATATAATTTGACTCACTATTGAGGGTGGAATTAAGTAGATGCAGTAGATGAACTTGCAGTTTTCTAGAGGTGAAAGAGCTGCCAATTAGGTTAATGTTTACATGGCTTTACACAGCTCATACTGTTTCTATATCTCTTCTTTAAAGAGATATTTCAGTGTACAAAAATTACAACATGTCCACTTGACAGATGATTATTGTCCCAGGCAGCTCTCATGTCTCTCATCCTGTTCTGGTTTTCCCAAGCCAAAAGACATAAACAAGTTGATCAATAATGCATCTTTTCTTAAAATCATATTGTGTTTTAATATTTGGTTAATCATCCTGGCAAGTTATGATTTGGTTTCCAAATGAAGGCTTACAATTAACCTATTTTACACCAAGAAGAGGTATTAAAAAAATTCTTAACAGGATTGTGGAGTTGTACAATAGGATGCTTTTTAAAAAATCTGTTATTTACCAAGTCTTTATGAAAGTAACAAATCTATTAGCTAAAACAATTGAATATTTAAAAGTGGTGACACCACGTGTACTCGGTGTAGATGTGCTATCAGAACCAACATAGTTAGACATAATGAATCAATGAATCAAAAACATTTTAACCCTGCTATTCTGTTCGTTTCCACTATATACTTGTACTGCTCTGGTCATTTTTGACCGGACCTATTAAAATGCTGTTTTAGCTACTTAAAAAAATTTTTTTGAATACCTGTTGCATTATTATACTGTATGTGAACATGGTTGGTCATTATCAAAAAAAATACATAAAAAACTCAATCTTTTTATTTATTTTGTGTTTATAAAGGTTTCAAGGGCTTATTGAACTCTGCACAGAAATTGCAAATTTGAGCTTAACTAACTAAAACAACTACTACTACTACTATAACAACTATAACTAACTATAACTATAACTAAAATTAACTATAGTATAAAATGCATGCAAACATTTTGAAAAAAATAATAAAAATAATAAAAAATAAAAAAAAATCAGTTTTTTTCAGAAAATCTTCACATAATTCTATTGTTTACAAGAAAAAGAGAAAAAAAATTGCACAGAACTGTACTGAAAGCCAGGGCCGGCCCGAGAGATTACGGCGCCCTAGGCAAAACTATTTTGTTGCACCCCTACTATTCTTGGCAGTAGATGAAAACTTGGGATATAAATTTAGGAGCAAAATAAACCACAACAACAATGATAAATTAACTCTCTTCTAACTCTTTAATCTTCTGAGAAGTTGTATAGGACAAATATATAAAAAGTAATCAATAACACAAAACAAAAACGACCATAGGTAAATAAAATTTTTGTTTCCTTGCCTTTTTTTTAAAAAGGATGACACTAAGTCACCGAAATTAATTTGATTAGCAACTTCAGATTCTATCAAAATTGTTGCCAACCCAACCAACCTCTCGCGTCATATTTGCCCTTAAATATGTACACTTTTCTTTCCATCCCTAAAACATTTTGCCTTTTGAAAAGATTTTTTATAATTTTTTCTATTTTTTTCTCTGGCGCCCCTTTGGGTCGGCGCCCTAGGCGGCCACCTAGTTCGCCTATACATTCGGGCCGGCCCTGCTGAAAGCCAATGTGTATGATTTGTACTGAAAGCATGTGTAAATCTGCACCTAAAGCAACTGTTTACTTCATAAACAATAGTAGATGCAATAAGTAGTCTCAAAAGAAATTATAACTCATTTGTTTTACTCAAAAAATGGCTGAAATTAGCCTAAAATGCTATTTTTGACCGGGACAGTACAAGTGTAAAAAAAAATGTGGTGCAAAAACTAAACCGAAAAAAAAGTACCCTTAGATAGAACCCCTCAAATTAGGAAAATAGAAGTAACCACAAGTTTCAGAACCGCATAATGAATTTTTTAAAAAATATCAAAGTTCAAAAACGGTCATTTTTGACCGAACAGAACAGCAGGGTTAAATGTATTATTTTCTTAATTGTGATATTTTACATGATGTACATGTGAGCATATGCAAACAGTGAAACTTTAGAAATATTGGGTGCACCATAAGGAGAATAAACAGTAGAATTACAGAACATATTGCAGAAAATACATTAAATACTTCTCGTGCTGCAAAAGACACATGCAGATAATGTACAATAATTTAGTTGAATTGGTTTTAATAGTCAATGAATCCAAATGGGAAGAAGATTGGAGAAAGGTTTTTACTTAAAAATAAAGCATCATGGATGTTAAAAATAAACATAAGCTTTCCACACTATGAATGTGCATAATATTTGTTTATATATCCCTTAACCCCTTAGTGACCGAGCCAATTTTGACCTTAAGGATCAAGCCAATTTTTATAACTCTGACCACTGTCATTTTATGTGGTTATATCTCTGGAACACTTCAATGTATCCCACTGATTCTGAAACTGTTTTTTGTGACATATTGTACTTCATATTAGTGGTAAAATTTATACGCTAAGACTTGTGAAAAAAATGGAAATTTGGCAAAAAATTTGAACATTTTTCAATTTTCAAACTTTTATTTTTTGTGCCCTTAATTCAGAGTCATGTCACACAAAATAGTTAATAAAAATAATTTCCCACATTTCTACAGTTTTGGAAACATAATTTTTTTCTTTGTTAGGAAGTTATACGGATTAAAAGTTGACCAGCAATTTCTAATTTTTCCTACAAAATTTACAAAACCATTTTTTAAGGACCACATCACATTTGTAGTCACTTTGAGGGGTCAATGTGACAGAAAATACTCAAAAGTGACACCATTCTAAAAACTGCACCCCTCAAGGTGCATAAAACCACATTCAAGAAGTTTATTAACCTCTTCAGGTGCTTCACGAGAACTAAAGCAATGTGGATGAAAAAAATTAACATTTAACTTTTTCACAAAAAATTATTTTAGACCAAAACTTTTTTTATTTTCTCAAGGGTATCAGGAGAAAACGGACCACAAAGTTTGTTGTGCAATTTATCCTGAGTACAATACCTCATTTCTGGGGGAAATCCAGTGTTTGGGAGCATGGCAGGGCTCAGAAGGGAGGGAGTACTGTTAGACTTTTTGAAGGCAATATTTGGCTAGAATCAATGGTGAGCACCATGTCGCATTTGGTGACCCCCTGATGTGCCTAACAGTTGAAACCCCCCAAATCTAACTTCCACCCAAACACATCCCTACCCCCAACCCTAACCCCAACCCTAACCCCAAAACAACACTAACCCCAAACCCTAATCCCTAACCACAACCCTAACCCCAACACAACCCTAACCCCAAACCCTAATCCCTAACCACAACCCTAACCCCAATACAACCTTAACTCCAACACAACCCTTAATCCAACTCAACCCTAACACCAACCCAACCTTAACCCCAACACAACTCTAACCATAACACAACCCTAACCCCAGCTTTAACCTTATCTATAATCCCAACCCAAACCCTAACGCTAACTGCATAGAATGGAAAACATATTTAAAAAATTATATACTTTGTTATCTAACTAAAGGGGTGACAAAGGGGGGTTTGATTTACTTTTTTTATTTTGATTACTGTGATAGGGTATATTACAGTGATCAAAATTGTTAGGCATCAGGTTTCTCATCTGCTCTGCAGGAATCCAGAGCCTCATATTCTGTGGTCTCCTGCTGTGTATCTACCGCAGAGGAGATTACTTTGCAGCAGATCGCTCCAGAGACTAAGTTCCTCTGTTCTCCTACTGGGCATGCTCACGAGACAATCTCCCATTGGAGATCGGAAGTCATGTGCCCAGGTCCTGCTCCAGATCTCATTGGTCCATCTCGGAGATCTGGAAGCTTCCGGAAGGTCCCGGCTATAAAAAGTGCGCATGACCGTTCGATTAGAGTCAGCGCCAGCGCGTGGCAAGCCTCAAGCCACTACAGCATCATCCACAGTGCTAGCGTCAGACATTGCGCCTGCTTCCTTGCTTTGTCGACCAGTGGCAGTGTCCTACGCCGCGCTGCAGTTGCAGCCCTCTTTGGCGTCCGCAGTAGCGATGCCGCACGCACAGTAGGTCTAGACGGACGCAGCTCCTCTGTTTTGGGTCCTGCTCCTGTGACCAGATACCGTGTGTGCATTTACCTGAGACTTGTGACACTAACAGGCTCTGCCTTTTGTGTTTACCTCTGCTGACATCTCTGTGAGCAAACAGAGATTGCTTAGCGCACTTGGGTGATGTTCAACCCGCGTGCGCATTTCCACCATATTGCTCATCTGTCACTACTTAGCAGCGGTGTAACACCTACTGCACGGCGGACCCCGAGCGGCGAGCGCATTTTATTATTTATTTTTATTTAGTACGTTCCACTGTTCCTAACAAAAATGAACCAATAGGAAAAATCTCCTATTGTTGCTGAGTGGGTACTGGCCTGCAGATCTCGGTGGTCACACTGTGCATGCGTCAGCCATTTTCTTCCAGGAAGTTGATGTGGAGGACCGGTGGACAGAGCAGGAGGATCCAGGGATGGCAGAAATACCGTGGGGACTCGAGGGGCCCATTTCTCTCTCCTCTGATTTGCTAGATCATATCAGAGACAGAGAAATGAAAGGAAATCTGGACTTTTTTGTGATTGCCGTTATTCAGTGAATAATGGCAATCACGTGACAGGGGAGGTAAAAAAACAACCCGAATCATGTTCTCTGGGGTATCAGCACTGAAGAATAAGTACCCTTAACTACCACCGTAAAAAGGTGTGTACCCATTGTCGTGAAGGGGTTCAATATAAAAATATACATATATATATATATACACAGTATATATATACATATATATGGCCAGATTATTCATGGCCTAGGATGTAGTTATATACCAGAGTACAGTGGTTACTCAATTGAGGACTGTATTTTGTATAGAAATGATTACTACTTTTAGAAATTAAACAACACCATATAAGATATTTGCTTTATTGTAGGAGCTTTTTAAGACTAATAGCAATATATATATGCTATTAGTCTAAAAAGCTCCTATAATAAAGCAAATATATCTTATAACGTATCTTAAATGGCGTTCTTTGTTTAATAATTGTAGCAATTATTTCTTTGTACCCTTTTAATGAGTTGAAGGACGAATACGGAGGAAGTATTATTTCAGGTTCAAGACACTTTTCTTACTGGTTTATAAACATACCAGTATGTATTTGGTTGCTGCTGGCCCCTGCCTTATGAAAAACCCTTACACCCCTCCCCTTTCCTTTGATACCATCACGTGAACACAACAAGACAATCTCCTTATGACTTGCCCTTTTGTGCACATGTGAGTAATGTATCATCCTTTAACAAGAGGAATCCCTGTTACCGTGCATGCACATATGACAAGCAACGGATTAACCCCACTTGAAAGATGACACTAATCATGGGGCGCACCAATATTATTTGCCTCTGATATTTGCGCATGCATAAATGATGCATTACCCTTTACCAAGGTTTATCTCCATTTGAAAATCCACACTTGCACATGGAAAGGTCTCTGTCACTTGCAGGCATGTATCGTCTATGAGGCATTGTAATACCCGCCCCAAAAATGACGTTACCATACCACACATCGCTACATCTATGCGCAGCCTCTTTTACATTTTATGTGCTCTGGTGTACTATGTACTTGGGCACAGAGGAGACCTACAAGGTATGTAGGTTAATTGAATAAGGGGTGTTTACATCTGGGGTATTGACATTGGAGCCATATTTAAATTCTGCATATGGTAGCTACTAGGCAGGCCATGAAGAAAAGATAACAGCTCATCAAAGCTGCTGCTGCAGTCAAGTTCGAAGTTTGCTGCACTCTGATGTGAACTCAGTCTGCTACACTGTCTGCTGCATTCTAATGCAAACACTGCCAGATGCTCCCTCCAGTCTGTCCTCTGAGTCCAACTGCTTTGCATCTGTTGGTCTGTCCTGGAGTAGCACCTGGTGCTCATCAGTAGCCAAGTCTAACCTGACCATCAGTGGCTCTACTGAACAGTCAGGTGTTCACTTAGTCATGCCCCTCCAGGCTCTCGACAGTCTGTGACACAGTGGTTCCACAAACCACATCTGTGACACAAATATTACTGACACTAGTGAAAATCAAGTACACCATAGAAGTGTGCCAGATGGAGGAGCAAGAGATGCCGACGACAAACTAAAAAGTGTCTGTACAAATGCACAGAGCATGGTAAATAAGCAAAGATAGTTGGAGCTGCAAACACAAGATGAGAGATATGAAGTTATGGACATCACTGAAACTTGGTGGGATGATACAAACCTTGAAGGCTACAACTCATTTATTAGAAACAAGATTAACAAGAAGAAGGTGGTATGTTGTATGTTAGGAAGACACATATCTTCACAGATCCAAGCTTCAGAAACTGGTAGCTCTGTAGAAACTGTTTGGGAAATAATTTAAAGAGAGAAGAACAGAAAGGATACTATTGTAGGTGTTTACTATAGGCCACTTGGACAGACTGAAGATATGGATGAACTCTTTTTACATCAGATGTCTCTGTTCTCAAAAATGTATGGCATAGTGATCATGGGAGATTTTAACTATACAGATATTTGTTGGGAATCTCTCTCAGGCAAAAGTACTGGATCCAGAAATTTTTTATCTTTTCTTGCTGACAACTTTACCTTTCAAAAAGGTAGAAGAGAGAACAAGAAGATTTACAATCATAGACCTAATTCTTATGAACAGGGAGGAAATGGTTAAGGAAATCAAGGTGGCTAGGAATTTAGGAGGCAGTGATCATGCTATCAAATTTTGGATTACAAGAGGAGGAAGACCAGCGAAGACTCAGACTTTAAGTTTGGATTTCAGAAATGCAGATTTTATTGGACTCAGAAATAGGGTAGGAATAGTGTTGAGCATTTCGATACTGCAATATCGGGTATCGGCTGATATTCGAGGTATCGGAATTCCGATACCGAGTTCCGATAATTTTAGTATATCGAATACCGGAATCGGAAGTTCCCATAATGCAATGAGCCAGTTTGATTTTATTCAGCCAATGAGGATCCTAAGAAGTGTGGGCACATCCTGTTGGAGCATGTTAGGCATGTAACTACTGGCATGGCTGTGATTGGCTGCTGAAATGATGTCATGATGCACTATAAAAGCCGCCGCTGCCATTTTGGGTTCACTCTGCTGTGAATTCATTTAGGGATAGGACGCTGCTGTTCTGAGGGACAGTGTGACCTAGCGATTTGCTGTACAGTATTGTGCTTTACCCAGGCTACTTTATCAACCGCTGTTGCTTTCTTTTGCCTTGCAGCGCTGTTCACGGCTGTCTGCGAGGTCTCTGTGTGTGAGTGCAGCTCGCGCTGTCGTGTGTTCTGCAGCCAGCCACCTCCGGTTGTAGTCCACTCAGCGTGCGTCACTGCCTCATACATTGTCCTTTTTTGAATTAGTGCTGCTCATTTTTCCAGATTTCTCCTATTAGTGTGGTTCCATCCGTATCCAGCTAGAATATTTGCAAACACTATATAGGAGTAGATAGAGGAGCCTTTCTGCTGGCTTGTGCCCTGCAGCCCCAGCCAGATTAGTATTAGCCTATTTTTTGGAGCCTCATCTATTGCATTGTAGGTTACCTTCCTGCATTGTAATAGCTACAAAAAGTTTGTGATACTATCACTTTTACATCTTTGGGCACATCCACTGTCTTTTTGTGAAAAAAAAAGTTAATAAAGTTCACAAGCACTCCACTTTACAGTTGTGTAGGCCACATTAGCTCATATTAAAGTCTAGTCCACACTTTATAAAATTAGTGTTTCTTATACCTGTTAACAGCTGTTCAGGAATAAGCACACTAAGCCCTTAGTACTTTTCTGCCTATCTTTATCAGTCTACCAAGATGAAGAAGGCAGGGAGTAAGGCACGTGGCCATGGGCGTGGAGTTTCTGCAGGGAGAGGATGTGGGGATTCTGTGCCTGCTGCGGGCACCAGTGACTCAGCATCCCCCAGTTTTCCCAGTCCTTTATGCGCAGCTTTGTAGGAGCTCGCCGTATCCCACTGCTGCGGGACGAACAAATTGAAGCCGTTGTCGGATGGATGGCAGCTAACCATAGACTTCAATTAGTTCCAGATCCTCTCAGGTCCAGAGCACTGAAGAGCACCCATCTGTCTCTTCACCACCTGCCAAATTGCCCAGGCAGTCAGAGAGCCCTGGACAGGAGCCATCTCTACTTCTGTTCTCTGAATCTCTTGGCTTGGAAAGAGGGGGCCAGCCAAGCATCATTAAGAAGAGGTAGTATGCAATGATGCGCAACAGCTTTGTCTCTCTGAATCTGAAGAGGTTGGTGGGCCAGTGCCTATGGTCAGCACACCTCAGTACGCATCTAATGATGAGACTCAGGTGCCACTTTCTGGTGCGTACTGTTCTGTCGAGACTACCCAGGAGAAGCAGTCATTTGAAGAGGGTAGTGTAGATGATGAAGTCCTTGACCCATCATGGCGTGAGGTACAGGAAGGTGGTGGGAGCAGCTCTGAGGAATAGATTCCCCGAACGGCCAAAAAAGGAGGGAGAGGGAGGGGGCAGACTCGGTTGCCTGTAGCCTCCACTTCGGCACCCATTAGGAGCATGACTCTACCAAAATCCAAAACGGGCGCTCCCAAGACTTGCAGTGCCTGGTCTTTTTTTGACACAGTTGCAGATGACATTTGCTTTGTCAAATGCAAGCTGTGTAATCAGAAAGTGAAAAGAGGGAAAAGTGTCAGCAACCTCAATACCACAAATATGTGGAAACATGTGCGGACCAAGCACGTGGTGGAGTTAGAAAGACACACTGAAGACCTAGGCCAACCTACAGCGCCACCTACCACATCTTCAGCTCGTGTTGTAGCCTCTTCCTCCAGCTCACACACAGCTGGTTCGGCTTCCTCACAGGATCGCCATGGAAGAACCTCTGGCACTGTTGTACAGAGACACAGTGTCATTCCACCTACAGCACCACGTTCCCTGTCATCCTCACACTTCCAGGCCAGTCTACAGCCATCGGTAGCACAGGCATGGGAGAAAAGGCGCCCATACTCGGCTAACCACCCCCGAGCACAGGTTCTGAATGCTGGCATTGCAAAACTACTGTCCCTTGAATTGCTCTCATTCAGGCTGGTGGAGACTGACACCTTCCGGAACTTCATAGCATTGGCAGTCCCACAATACAACGTGCCAAGCCGCTTTTATTTCAGCAGGCAAGCCGTCCCTGCCCTGCAAAAGCATGTGGAGGGAAAAATTAAACATGTGCTACTAAACGCCGTCAGTAGCAAGGTCCACCTGACCACCGATGCGTGGACCAGTAACCATGGACAGGGATGATATCTTTCCCTCACTGCCCATTGGGTAAATGTTGTGGAGCCGGGTACAGATCTTGAGAGTGATGCTGTACGTGTTCTGCCAACTCCAAGGATTGCAGGAATCCAGTCTGTACACATTGACTTCTCCTCATACTCCAGTTCCTCTGAATTAGCGCTGCAGGAGCCATCACAGTCTACCTCCACATGGACCCGTGAACAACTGTTACGACCGATATGAGCACAGCCATGGCCAAAGGTCAACAGGCCGCATTGAAATTACTTTCTTTGGGGAATCGAAGCCACACAGCACAGGAGCTCTGGAATGCCATCAAGCAGGAGAGCGACGTGTGGTTTGTGCCAGCGAATCTCCAGCCAGGCATGGTAGTGTGTGACAATGGCCGAAATCTGGTGGCAGCTCTGGGCCTATGCAACTTCACTCACATCCCATGTCTGGCACATGTGCTCAACTTGGTCGTGCAGAGTTTTTTGAGGGACTATCCAGATCTTGATGCACTGCTGCAAAAGGTCCGCATAGAGTGCACTCACTTGCGGCGTTCCAGCATGGCAAGATTGCACATTGCAGCTCTTCAGTGCCGATTCCACCTTCCAGAACATCGCATCATATGTGACCTACCCACCAGGTGGAATTCAACGTTACATATGTTGGAGAGGTTGTGTGAGCAGCAGGCAGCAGTAATGGAGTACCAGCTGCATCAGGCACAAACAAGTCGCACTGCACGCCGTTCACACTTCACCACCACTGAGTGGGCCTCTATGAAGGACATCTGCCACATTTTGCGTGCCTTCGATGATTCCATGCGGATGGCGAGTGCGGATGATGCACTAGTCAGCATGACTATCCCCCTTATCTGCCTGCTTGAAAAAACACTGCAAGCACTAAGGGAGGAGGTTGGGTAAGAGGTAGAGGATGAGGAGTCACAAATACCATCTGCTTCTGGACAGTCTGCACATCGAGGTTCCTCACAAAGGCCTAGGCAGGGGACACTTTGTGAGGAGGATGAGGAGGAGTCAATGGAGGAGTGTGACGTCTGCCTGCAAGTCTGGGCTGCAGTAAGACAGCACCCCGAGCAACCCCGATACCCTTTACCCCTATACAGGGATCTGAATTTACAGCAGAGCCCAGGAGGCGCTGTCTTAATATGAGCAGCGGGCCAGAGCAGAACGGTCGTCAGAGAGGGGTTAAAAAACGGGACCAAAAGCGTAGTCAGGAATCCGAGTCTTAACCAGGCGGGCAGCAAAGGTACAAAATATGGCAGACAATAGCAGAGTCAAATTCAGGCCAAGGTCAGAGTCATAAACCAGGAGGACGGCAGAGGTACAGACTCGTTAGGCAGTAGCAGAGTCAGAAATCCAGGCAAAGGTCAGAATCAAAGATAGCAAAAAACAGCTAGCACACTGGGGAAACCAAGACTATACCTGGCGGCCTGCAAGACAGGCCCCAAGGTATTTGAAGAATCAGGCTATCCCTCACAGGTTCACAGTCTGATGATGTCATTTGGACCGCCCCCAGGACCAGGCCAGATGGTGATGCCTCAACCCTTTCATGACTGACAGAGGAGCAGAGCCTGCGCCCACCAGATGCCTGCGCAGGATCCCCTTCTCTGTCACCACCACTCACGGGGAAACCACGGTGCCTCCTAGTGGCCGAGGCAGGAACAGCCGTCTCCGAGCCTGACGGTGACGTGACCGCCCGGAGCCTCCAAGTGGTTGAGACCGGAACAGCATTCTCTGTATCTGACGGCGACGTGACAGTCCGGCGCCTCCCAGTGGCTGAGGCAGGAACAGCAGTCCCTGTATCTGATGGCAACGTGACAGTCCGGTGCCTCCCAGTGGCCAAAGCAGGAACAGCAGTCCCTGTATCTGACGGCATCGTGACAGTCCGGTGCCTCCCAGTGGCCAAAACAGGAACAGCAGTCCCTGTGTCTGACGGCGATGTGACAGTACCCCCCTTCTAAGAGGGGCCTCCGGACCCTCAAAACCAGGTTTGTTAGGGTGAAGGAGGTGACATTTTCTAATCAGACCTTTGGCGTGGATGTCACTTGCGGGAACCCAGGACCTCTCCTCCGGGTCGTAGCCCCTCCAGTGCACCAGGTTCTGCACGGTACCTCTCACCAAGCGGGAGTAAAGAACACCCTGAACTTCGTATTCCAAGGTGCCCCTGACCAAAACTGGAGGAGGAGGGGACTGGACAGGATGGATTGGAGAGCGGTAAAACTTGAGGAGAGATTTGTGGAAAACATTAGGTAATTTAAAAGACTGAGGGAGTTTTAAACGAAAAGCTACTGGGTTAATCACTTCCAATATTTCATATGGACCAATGAATCTGGGACCCAGTCTGGCAGACAGCACTTTAAGCTTGATATTCTTGGTGGAAAGCCAGACCTTGTCCCCAACTCCCAGGTGCGGTCCCTTGGATCGCTGTCTATTTGCAGCCAAAGCTTGTCTAACTTGGGACCCCTTCAAGTTTGTGTTTACTTCCGACCAGATAGTCTTTAACCGATATATAGATTTTTCTACCCCAGGAAGCTCAGACAACGTGGCCGAAAATGAACCAAAGCGTGGGTGCAGTCCGAGATTGCGGTAAAAAGGGGTAGTTTTGATGGACTCCTGGTATTGGTTGTTCAGGGCGAACTCAGCTAATGGCAGATGTTCCACCCAGTTGGATTGATGCTCCCATATGTAACAGCGGACATACTGCTCCAGAGCCTGGTTGGTGCGTTCCGTTTGACCATAGGTCTCAGGGTGATAGGAGAAGGACAATTCAACACCTATGCGTTTGCAGAACACCCTCCAGAACTTGGAAACAAACTGAGTACCCCTGTCAGACACAATATTTACCAGAGCGCCGTGCAATCGTATAACATGAACTATGAAGAGCTTACTCAAAGTTTCAGAATTAGGTAAACCTGACAGGGGAACAAGATAACATTGCTTACTGAACCTATCCACCACCACCCAGATACACGTCTTCCCTTCTGAGGGCGGCAGGTCAGTAATGAAGTCCATGGAGATGTGGGTCCATGGCCTCTCAGGAAAGGGCAAGGACTGGAGCCAGTCGGCAGGGCGATTATGTGGGGACTTGGCGCGGGCACAGATTTCACAAGCTGACACATAATCTTTACAATCCTTAACCACCATCGGCCACCAAAAATTCCTAGTCACCAGTCTGGTGGTATTATTGACACCAGGATGGCCTGCCAGAATGGAGTCGTGCGACTCTTTCAGAACTTGCAGGCGAAACGTGGCCGGAACGAACAATTTTTGAGGGGGCGTCATGTCAGGGGCTTGTTCTGGGGACCCATGGATCGCTTCCAGAATGTCCAAAGACACAGCCGAAACAACAATCCCATTGGCCAATATAGGAACTGGTTCAGAGTCCTCGGCTTGTGAGGGGCAAAAACTGCGAGAGAGGGCATCAGCAATTACGTTTTTAGTACCTGGACGAAAGGTAATTACAAAGTCGAATCTCGAGAAAAACAAGGCCCACCTTGCCTGTCTAGAATTCAGCCTTTTGGCTGACTCCAGGTAGGTCAAGTTCTTGTGATCTGTGATCACTGTAATTTTATATTTAGCACCTTCGAGGAAGTGACGCCATTCCTCGAAGGCCCATTTTATGGCCAACAATTCCTGATTCCCTATATCATAGTTTCTCTCCGTAGGAGAGAACTTTCGGGAAAAGAAAGCACATGGACAAAGTTGCGTAACGGCTGCCGTGCCTTGTGAAAGCACTGCCTCCACTCCAACCTCAGAGGCATTCACCTCTACCACAAATGGCCAGTCTAGGTCAGGCTGGATTATTACCGGGTTAGCCACAAAACACTCCTTTAATGAAGAAAATGCCTGAAGTGCCTCAGGTTTCCAATTAGCCACGTCTGCCCCCTTACGGGTCAAATTCGTGAGTGGCTGGGCAATCTCTAAGAAACCCTTGATAAATTTGCGGTAGTAATTGGCAAACCCTAAGAATCGCTGCAGTGTTTTAAGCGATTTGGGTTGTACCCATGCTTTAATGGGTTGGATCTTGGCAGGATCCATGCGGAAACCTTTGCCTGAGACCATGTACCCCATAAACTGTACCTGCTCAGCAAAAAAAAACACATTTTTCTAGTTTAGCAAATAAAGAATGTTACCATAGTCTTTGGGGCACAGAACAGATGTGCTGGGCGTGTGTCACAGGGTCAGCAGAGTAAATCAAGATGTCATCCAAATACACGACTACATGCACCCCACAAATGTCTCTGAAAATATCATTTACAGAATGTTGAAACATGGCAGGTGCGTTGCTGAGTCCGAATGACATTACGAGGTTCTCAAAGTGGCCAAGGGGGGTGTTAAACGCAGTTTTCCACTCATCTCCCTCTTTTATGCGAGCTAGATTATATGCCCCCCCGGAGGTCAAGTTTAGTAAACCAACAGGCTCCCATAAGCTGATTAAAAAGATCAGGGATGAGTGGAAGCGGATACTGGTTCTTTACAGTGATTATGTTTAATTCCCGGTAATCAATGCAAGGTCTGATACCACCATCTTTCTTTTCCACAAAAACGAACCCGGCCCCAACTGGTGAAGTGGACGGTCTAATAAAACCTTTTTGTAAACTTTCTGCTATGTAGTCATTCATGGCCTGACGCTCTGGACAGGAGAGATTAAATCTTCTCCCCTTTGGGAGACGGGCATCCGGAATCAAGTCTCTAGGGCAATCATATTCTCTATGAGGGGGTAATTTCTCAGATTCCACTTTAGAAAAGACATCCTCATAGTCCCTGAAGGCATAAGGTATGATGGGGGTTGTAACATTAACCTGGTTCACTGCTAGCGATATGCAGTTATCCTGACAGTGTGGAATCCAGCGCACAATATCAGCAAGGTGCCAATCAATGACAGGATTGTGCTTGTGTAACCACGGCATACCTAAAACAACTGCGACTGATAAATCATCAACCACAAAAAATGAGATATGTTCAGTATGTAATGCCCCCACTGACATAGCAATTCCTGGAGTAACGAATTCCACTCCACCCTGAATAATAGATGTGCCATTGATAGCAGTGGTTTTAATAGGGGCATTCAGCCTCAGTAACGGTACACCCAGATTCCTGGCAACCAAAGAATCCATGAAATTTCCCTCAGAGCCACTATCCACATAGGCTTTCAAGCACAGAGATTTCTTACAAAAAGAGAGAGAGACAGGTAACAAAACTTTAGCCGCATTTGCGGGAAATACCTGATTCCCCTGGCAGATTTGACCAGAGCTGCCCAGGGGCCGATGTGCCAGGACTGTGGATCTCTGAAGTCCGACATTTTCCCTGAAGTCTCCAGACTGCAGCATGCTTGTGTAGGAGGTTAAAAGTGCTGCTCCAGGCTGTGCAAAGAAGCGGGTAACAGGTGCTTTAGCCAATTAATCAGCTCAGGCAGGAGAGGGGAGAAAAAAAAAAGTTCAGGGATAATGCTTTTATATATATGCAATATATATAAAAACAATTTTTTGGGCCAGATATAATGTGATGTCCGCCTGCAAGTCTGGGCTGCAGTAAGACAGCACCCAGAGCAACCCCGATATCCTTTACCCCTATACAGGGATCAGGATTTACAGCAGAGCCCAGGAAGCGCTGTCTGAATATGAGCAGCGGGCCAGAGCAGAACGGTCGCCAGAGAGGGGTTAAAAAACGGGACCAAAAGTGCAGACAGGAATCCGAGTCTTAACCAGGCGGGCAGCAAAGGTACAAAAAACGGCAGACAATAGCAGAGTCAAATTCTGGCCAAGGTTAGAGTCATAAACCAGGATGACGACAGAGGTACAGAATCGTTAGGCAGTAGCAGAGTCAGAAATCCAGGCAAAGGTCAGAATCAAAGATAGCAAATAACAACTAGCACACTGGGGAAACCAAGACTATATCTGGCGGCCTGCAAGACAGGCCCCAAGGTATTTGAAGGATCAGGTTATCCCTCACAGGTTCACAGTCTGATGATGTCATTTGGACCGCCCCAGGAACAGGTCAGATGGTGATGCCTCAACCCTTTCATGACTGATAGGGGAGCGAAGCCTGCACCCACCAGATGCCTGCGCAGGAGCTCCTTCTCTGTCACCAGCACCCACGGGGAAACCATGGTGCCTCCTAGTGGCCGAGGCAGGAACAGCCGTCCCCGAGTCTGATGGTGACGTGACCGCCCGGCGCCTCCAAGTGGTTGAGACTGGAACAGCAGTCCCTGTATCTGATGGCGACGTGACAGTCTGGCACCTCCCAGTGTCCAAGGCAGGAACAGCAGTCCCTGTATCTGACGGCGACGTGACAGTCCGGTGCCTCCCAGTGGCCGAAGCAGGAACAGAAGTCCCTGTGTCTGACGGCGACATGATAAGGAGGAAGACATCTGTCCAGAGGAGGGAGGTACACAATGCTCTAGTAGTCAGTATGTAGAGCGAGGGTGGGGTGTTGCAGAGCAGGCAGAGATGACGCCTCAAACATGGGACAGCGTTTCTTGGCCAGTTGGCAGTCTGCAGCACATGGTTGATTTCATGCTGCAGTGCCTGAGAAACGACCGCCGCATCGCCCACATTCTCAACACGGCTGATTATTGGGTGTACACCCTCCTAGATCCTCGCTACCTGGACAACTTACAAAGCCTCATAACACCGTTGAACCGGGAGCGTAAAATGCAGGAGTACCAAGACACACTGGTGCATTCCATCATGTTCTCCATTCCATCCGAGAGCAGTGCTGCTAGTGCTTTACAAAGCAGCTCAGTGCGTCGAGGCAGTGGAGGAAGCTCTGCACAAAGAGAGCAGAAGCAGCGCCTCAGCACAAGGCAAGACCAGTATGGCCCAAATGTGGCAAAGTTTTGTGTCCCCGCCACAAATGTCTACACCATCACAGATGGCTCCAGTCAGCAGGAGGCAACGTTTCCATCAGATGGTGACAGACTACATGTCTTGCCCTCTCAGTGTTCTCCCACACGACTCTTCCCCTTCAAGTTTTGGGTCTCTAAGCTGGATACATGGCCAGAGCTTAGCCAGTATGCATTGGAGGTGCTGGCTTGCCCTGCTGCTAGGGTATTATCGGAACGCGTCTTTAGTGCCGCAGGTGGTGTACTAACAGACCGTGGCATGCGACTATCCTCTGATAACATTGACCGGCTTACTTTTCTGAAAATGAACAAGGCCTGAATCTCGCTGGAATTTGCCAGTCCTCTTCCAGATTAAATAATTTGTTGGCAACAGTATCCAGGTCGCCTGTTGTGTTCATGTTTCTACCACCTGAACTGTAATCCCTGTTCTCCAACACCGCCAGTTGCTGCTAAGAAGTGCCATCTGCACAGTCAACACATGCTCCAGTGTTATTGGGGTTCAGTAACGTCAGCTGATCTCCTGCTGTGTGTCCGCAATTTCTCCTGCTCTGTACACATTCACACTACTACAGATATTAAACTTGCTCCAATTAGGCCTCTGCCTCCACTCTGCTTTTATTATTTACCCTGGGCTCCAACATCATCAGTTGCTGCTCAGAAGTGCCGTCTGCACAGTCAACACATGCTCCAGTGTTATTGGGGTTCAGTAACGTCAGCTGATCCCCTGCTGTGTCCGGCAATTTCTCCTGCTCTGTCCACATTCACACTACTACAGATGTTAAACTTGCTCCAATTAGGCCTCTGGCTATACTCTGTTTCTACTGTAATCCCTGGGCTCCTACATTGCCAGTTGCAGCTCAGAATTGTCTTTGGCCCTGGTACTCCCATCTGCCCAGCCTGATTCCAGCACGCCAGCTGTTTCCGGGTAGTGTCAACGTCACTTTGCCTCCAATACGTTGTACTGTCGTGTTGCAGTCGGGTTAGCCGACTCTATGGTGCCTGTAGTTTAGGTGCTTTCTATGTGGGCTGCGGGATCTGGCAATGAAGGCTGGTTCCTTAGTGCCAATAGGACAAGCTCCCCCTGTAGGACAGTGGGTTTCGGTAACTCCGGCCGACTCGCGGCCTTGCAACTTTTTTTTCATGTGTACCTTCTGCTGCCTATCTGAGTTCCAGTACCATTAGCTGGTTGTTTGGAAGTGAATCTTGAATATGTCCCCCTGGGTTCCAGTTACGTCAGCTGGTTCCAGGCAGAGCCTTTGGCTTAGATGCCTCCTTCTCGGTATTCAAGTTCCACCAATGTCTGCTGGTCCTTGGTAGTGCTTTATGGCAAAGGTACCTCCTGCTTAGTAACCGGGTTCCAGTACCATCAGCTGGTCCTTGGTAGTTCCATTGGCTCTTGTACCTTCGGCTACCCATCCAGGTTCCAGTACCGTCAGCTGGTTCTCCGCAGTTCCTCAGCCTTCTTGTACCTTCTGCTACATTTCCAAGTTCAAGCTTTTTGAAATGGTTTTGGTAATCACTCTGGATCTCCCTGATGACGACCCTAAAGACGACGACCCTGAAGACCACCCTGAAGAAGATGGCGACCCCGAAAACGAAGACCCTGGAGACGACGACCCTGAAGACCACCCCGAAGAAGACGACGACTCCAAAAACGATGACCCTGGAGACGACGACCCTGAAGACCACCCCGAAGAAGACGACGACCCCGAAAATGGCGACCCTGGAGACGACGACCCTGAAGACCGCCACGAAGAAGACCAAGAAGATGACCCTGAAGAGAATGATGCAGGAGAAAGTGTGGGATAAGTAAAAAAGAATGTGAAGAGCTTAACATAGTCAATATCTTTGTAACTCCGAACGTCTTAAAGAAAAAATTAATTCCTGCTATTCCATTTGATTGGGCTAAACTTCTATGCCTTTAATGTCTCCTCCACCTCCCCCAATACATTCTACATTATTCTTAGTTGTTTTCCTTCATGTAGAATTAACCTACAAGGAAAGTAAGTGTTTATTTTCATTCCGATATTTGTGTCCATTTGACTTGCATTGGTTTTCGGTATCGGAATTGGCGATAGCCGATATTTTTGGAGTATCGGTCCGATCCAATCCGATCCGATATTTCCCGATATCGGAAGGTATCGCTCAACAATAGGTAGGAATGGTCCAATGGCTGGATGTTCTAAAGTACAACAATGTCCAAGAAGGATATGAGATTTTGCTAAATGAAATTCTAACCACACAATCAGTAACAATCCCGAAAAGAAGGAAGAATTGGAAGCTTTTAAAGACATCAGGATAGATGAACAACAAAATGTAATCACTTGTTAAAAAGAAAATAAAGAAATGTATATCAAATGGAAAGAGGAGGCACATCTAAAAAAATATAATGCTGTTTGCAGGGAATGCATGGCAAGAGTTAAAAGCTCTAAAGCCAGTAATGAAGTAATAAAAACAGCAAAAAAGTATGTTGAAGGTATGTCATAAGCAAAAGAAAAGTCAAAGATGCTATAGGAATTTTAAGGATGAAAAAGCTGAAATGGTCAAAAATGATGTTGAGAAGGCCAAACTTTTAAATTCCTATTTTGCACCTGTGTTCTCTAAGAAAGCAAATGGAACATCAACTGATCTTCATGGTGTCATCTAATAGTATGGATTCTATCTATAAACAGAGAGATGATGAGGGAACAATTAGCTAATTTAAATGAATCTAAATCTGCTGGTTCAGATGATTTACATCCTAGAGTACTGAAAGTGTTAGCAGAGGAAATTGCAGAGAAGATTACCTTAGTCCTGTCCTCTGTGGTCCAATCCATATGGTCTCTGGCAAACTTCAGCCTGGCTCTCCTTTGCTTCTCATTGATGAAAGGCTTTTTGTTATGAATGAGTCACCGTAGGAGGCAAAAAACAGAAATACTAGCTAAGTCCAGAAAACCAGAGAAGTTGGCAGCTATCGGATTGCAGACCCCTGAACCTAACAACAACAACTAGCAGTAGCCATGGGGGGTTCCTACGGTGCCCTAGACCCCTCGATCACAGCCGGAGAACTACATAGCCTAAAGACAGAAAGGGAAATCTAAACTGCCCCAGAGCAGACCCCAAAGCAATAGGCAGCCCCCAACATATAATGACGGAGAAGCAAGATGAAAAAACACTCACACAGATAGAAAGATAGGCTGAGCAAATGATGGGGCCCAAGCTAACTAAATAGGACAGAATAGAAAAGCTGCTGTCTGCAATCCGCCAAAACCCTCTCAAAAACAAGAGCCAACAGATTGATAGGGAAAAAAGCCCTGAAGACGCTAGGCTTCAAAAAGACTATATCAGTACTCAGGTATTATCTGAAGACAGAGCAAAAAGAAATTCAGCTCACCCAGCAGGGAAAGGCAGAAATCCAGAAAAACAAGGCAAAACAAAACCAAAACACAAATGCAAAAAGTAGAGCAGAAAACTTAGCTCTTGAGGAGCAGGAATCAGACTTGTCTCCAAGAATCCCTCAGAGTAGTCACCTGCAAGGCAGAAGGGCGTCGGCTGCCTTATATCCAGTCAGCAATCCCAGTCACCCAGTCATCATCCTTCTGCTCAGGTGCTTTGTAATCAGCCTCACTACCTTCCTTCACCAGGAGAGGGAGTTCATCAGACCTCAATGGTGAAGGGGAAAATGAACTCACAACAGTACCTCCCCCTTGAGGAGGGGTCATCGAACCCTCAACCACGCCACTAGGGCGATCAGGGTGAGCCCGATGAAAGGCATGCACCAATCTTTTGGCATGAATATCAGAGGCAGAGACCCAGGAATTATCCTCCTGACCATAACCCTTACACTTAACCAAATACTGGAGTCTCCGTCTAGCCAGACGGGAATCCAGTATCTTCTCTACCTCATATTTCATGTTACCTTCAACTAATACAGGGTCCGGAGGTGCCACACCAGGAACAACTGGTTCAACAAACCTCTTCAACAAGGACTTATGAAACACATTATGAATTTTAAATGTGACAGGAAGAGCCAAACGAAAAGAGACCGGATTAACAATCTCCAAAATCTTGTAAGGTCCAATAAATCTAGGCTTAAACTTAGGAGAAGCCACCTTCATAGCGATATTTTTTGATGACAACCAAACCATATCACCAACCTTAAACTGGGGACCAATGGTCCTATGTCGGTTGGAAAACCGCTGGGCCTTTTCCTGGGAGAGAGATAACTTATCCACCACTTGGTCCCAGATCTGGTGCATTCTCTCCACCACAGTGTCAACACCTGGGCAGGCAGAAGGCTCCACCTGCCCTGAAGAAAATCGAGGATGAAACCCAACGTTACAAAAAAAAGGTGACATCAAAGTGGCAGAACTAGCTCTATTATTTAAAGTAAATTTGGCCAAGGGCAAAAAATGAAACCCAATCATCCTGATCGGCGGAAATAAAACATCTCAAATACGACTCCAAGGTCTGGTTTGTTCTCTCCGTCTGCCCATTGGTCTGAGGGTGAAAAGCAGAGGAGAAGGACAACTGAATTCCCAGCTTGGAACAGAAAGTCCTCCAAAATCTAGACACAAATTGAACTCCTCTGTCAGATACAATGTTATCAGGAATCCCGTGCAAGCGAACCACCTGTTGCAAAAACAGGGGCACCAACTCAGAGGAAGATGGCAACTTAGGGAGTGGTACAAGATGAACCATCTTAGAGAACCTATCACAAATCACCCAAATAACAGTCTTTCTCTGAGAGACAGGCATATCAGAGATGAAATCCATTGAAATATGGGTCCATGGCTTCCTGGGGACCGGCAAAGGCATCAACAACCCACTAGAGCGAGAACAAGGTTTAGACTGGGAGCAAGTCCCACAGGACTGCACAAAATTCCTGACATCACGAGACAAGGCGGGCCACCAAAAAGACTGACTTCCTCAGATCTCTAGTACCAAAGATACCTGGATGACCAGCTAATGCAGAGCAATGAACTTCAGACATCACTCTCTTCTTCCACTGGTCAGGAACATACAACTTTCCACTGGGACAACGCTCAGGTTTGTCCTCCTGGAACTCTTCCAGAGCACATCTCAAATCGGGCGAGATGGCAGAAAGAACTACCCCTTCGCCTAAGATGGTAGCAGGCTTGGTCACCACAGGAGAATCAGCAAAGAAGCTCCAAGAGAGGGCGTCTGCCTTGACATTCTTAGTGCCAGGAAGAAAAGAGACCACAAAATCAAAACGTGTAAAAAACAAGGCCCACCTAGCCTGTCTAGGGTTCATGCGTTTGGCCGACTCCAGGTAAATCAAATTCTTGTGGTCAGTGAGGACCATGACTTGGTGTTTAGCTCCCTCCAACCAATGTCTCCACTCCTCAAATGCCCATTTCATGGCTAACAGTTCCCGATTCCCCACATCATAGTTACGTTGAGATGGAGAGAACTTTCGGGAAAAGAAAGCACAGGGATTCATTTTAGATGTTACGGGATCCTTTTGGGACAAAACAGCTCCTGCACCAATCTCAGAAGCGTCCACCTCTACCTGGAACGGGAGTGAGACATCAGGTTGCCGCAAAACCGGGGCAGAAGTGAATCTTCGCTTCAGTTCCTGAAAGGAAGAAACAGCATCCGGAGACCAATTCAACACATCAGCACCCTTTTTAGTCAGAGCAGTCAATGGCTTGGCAATACTAGAAAATTTTGCTTTAAATTTCCGATAAAAATTAGCAAAACCCAAAAACTTCTGGAGGGCCTTCAAAGAAGTGGGCTGAACCCAATCATAAATGGCATGTACCTTGGCCGGGTCCATTTCAATAGTTGACGGAGACAAAATAAATCCCAAAAATGAAATCCTCTGTACCCCAAAAAGGCATTTTCGATCCTTTGACATACAGGGAATTCTCCCTTAAGATCCGGAACACAGTCCGAACATGTTCCACATGAGAATCCCAATCCTTGGAGAAGATCAAAATATCATCCAGATAGATAATCAAAAATTTATCCACAAAGTCTCGGAAAATGTCGTTCATGAAGCACTGGAAGACAGAAGGGACATCAGTGAGCCTAAAAGGCATCACCAGGTACTCAAAATGTCCCTCTGGAATATTAAACGCCGTCTTCCATTCATCCCCATGCTTAATGCGGATAAGATTATACGCCCCCCTGAGGTCAAGCTTGGTAAACCAGCAAGCACCTTTAACTCTGGAGAATAGATCCGAAATCAGGGGTAATGGATACTGATATTTAATAGTAATTTTGTTGAGGGCACGATAATCAATACAAGGCCTTAATGAACCATCCTTTTTGGCTATCGGATTGCAGACCCCTGAACCTAACAGCAACAACTAGCAGTAGCCATGGGGGGTTCCTACGGTGCCCTAGACCCCTCGATCACAGCCGGGGAACTACATAGCCTAAAGACAGAAAGGGAAATCTAAACTGCCCCAGAGCAGACCCCAAAGCAATAGGCAGCCCCCAACATATAATGATGGTAAAGCAAGATGAAAAAACACTCACACAGATAGAAAGATAGGCTGAGCAAATGATGGGGCCCAAGCTAACTAAATAGGACAGAATAGAAAAGCTGCTGTCTGCAATCCGCCAAAACCCTCTCAAAAACAAGAGCCAACAGATTGATAGGGAAAAAAGCCCTGAAGACGCTAGACTTCAAAAAGACTATATCAGTACTCAGGTATTATCTGAAGACAGAGCAAAAAGGAATTCAGCTCACCCAGCAGGGAAAGGCAGAAATCCAGAAAAACAAGGCAAAACAAAACCAAAACACAAATGCAAAAAGTAGAGCAGAAAACTTAGCTATTGAGGAGCAGGAATCAGACTGGTCTCCAAGAATCCCTCAGAGTAGTCACCTGCAAGGCAGAAGGGCGTCGGCTGCCTTATATCCAGTCAGCAATCCCAGTCACCCAGTCATCATCATTCTGCTCAGGTGCTTTGTAATCAGCCTCACTACCTTCCTTCACCAGAAGAGGGAGTTCATCAGACCTCAATGGTGAAGGGGAAAATGAACTCACAACAGCTTTTTTTCCAGCTTTACATGACTTGAGCCCTGCCTCTAAGAGCCTGTTGCGAACTGTTCTTGCCGTGCACTTCACCCCAGCTGACATTTGCCATTCCTTTTGTAGGTCACTTCATGTCATCATGCAGTTTCTGAGTGACATTCAAATAAGATGACGGCCATCAAGGACAGTGGAGAGTCATTTTTGCTCTATTCCGGTCTGTAGCTTTGTGGTCCCCAATGTTTGCTGCTTGATCTTGTTGAAATGGATTGCCGTCTTAGACATTTTAAGGATGGAAGCAACATGATGATCCCTGTATCCCTCTGCTAGTAAAGCCAGAATTGAGGGCTTCTTTTCTTCACTCAAGACTTTTATTTTCAACTTCTTTAGCATGGATAAAAGTTATTTTTTCATTCCTACTACTTTTGGGATATTACTAGCACTTGTTTTGCCATCCAGCTTGTCCTTTTGCAAGAGGATTGTGAACACCACAGCAGGGTTTTTTCTACTTTCCTTCATTAAACAAGACTTGGTTCAAGTGATCAACTAATAGGAAGCACATTAAGTAGAATGAGGTGTACTCTGGTTGGATTTCAACTGTCACTGGAATGGAATGGCTGTCAGACATGTAGAGAAGCTCATTTTTTATAAAACTGTGCAGTTGTCTTTTAATTTTTGCCAGAGCTGAATATTGAAACACAGAGAAAAACAGTAAAACAAGCATAAAAATACTCTGCTGTAAAAAAAGTAACAGTAAACAGGAGGTGCTAGTAAAAAGATAACAAAACAGGGTATTTGGTTGATACATTTTTTTCAAAAAATGTATACTAAGCCGCTATACCAAACATCAAGGTAACCCCATCAGAGCAGTCCCTAACTGATGTACAGTATTTAAAATCCTGACCATGTGTATAGTACCTATATGAGCAGGATTCAGACAGTTAATGTCCGATATGGACACGCTGTAGAAGACGGCTTTTATGTGCATGGCCCATTAAATGATCAATATTTATGCATTGATGGCAATTTATTTTCTTAACTTAAACCACATTTTGGAGGGTTTCAGCTTTCAAAAGAATAATTTATACAACCAATGGATGAATTTAACGTCCCTTGTGGGACATGCACATAAAAGCCGTCTTCTACAGCGTGTCCACATCGGACATTACCTGTCTGAATCCTGCTCATATAGGTATGATACACATGTTCAGGTTTTTAAATGCATTAGTTAGGGACTGCTCTGATGGGGTTACTTTGACATTTGGTAGAGCGGCTTAGTATCAACCAAATATCCTGTTTTGTTATCTTTTTACTGGCACTTGCTGTATTTTTATATGTTTGTTTTACTGTGTTTTTCTGTGTTTCAGTCTTCTGGTGTGTGAACACTGTCCTACAGACTTGTTCACTGTGTGCATGGCCCATGTGTTTGTATTCAGAGCTGCATATTGCAAACATTACCCGTGCAAGATGTCAGTCTGAACAGTGTATCATAGAAGTGTGCATCTATGAATTATACTAGAATTGAACCAGAAGGGAACTGAAGGTAACTGGATACATATTCATTGTAAACAATGTTTTCACTCTCACCCCTATAATTCTTCACTTTCTACTAACCCCCCTAATTCCTACATCTTATAAGGAACTGGTCATATCTCCCTCCATCCTCCCCATCCATCTCACCTCCTCCTCAAATCTGTTCCTCAACAAACAATCCCTTGTCTCCAAACACAGACACAGACAGTCACCTCATGCCCTGTCCTGCTCCCACCTGCTAACACTTTCTCTGCTCCTCCTTCACTGCTGGTGATAGCTGTCCAAATCCTGGTCTTCCTCACCACATCCCCACAATCACTTTTACCTCTCATGCAACATCTATCACAACTTTCCATAACCTTTCTAATCTTTTATCCATCTGCCCAGCCACCGCTTTCCCATTCCCATTAACAGGAGCTCTATGGAACACTTGCTGTTTCCGCAACAATCTTTCCTACATTCATGATCTTTTCATTACTAACAAGCTTACCTTCATTGGCATCATTGAAACCTGGCTCACCCCCTCTGACAGCCTCTCAAGCTCCGTGTTTTTTATGGTGGATTCCATCTTTCTCACACACCCCGGCTCTTCAGCAAGCATAGTGGAGGAGTTGGTTTTCTCCTGTCAGACAACTGCTGAGGAGAATTATTGGAGGAGAAGCTCCTTTACCCCAAATTTCACTGCCACCCTCCGTTACCCTCCTCCTTTTTGAGGTGCACTCTGTGTGCATCTTCTCCCCCTCCAACCTCCAACTAGCTGTCATTTACTGCCCTCCAGGGCAAGCCATCTCCTTCTTCGACCACTTCACCACCTGGCTACTATATTTCCTCTCTGCTGACATCCCCACTATAATCATGTGTGGCTTCAAAGTTACCATTGACATTTCCCTCTCAGCTGTCTCTAAGCTTCTATCGCTCACTTCCTCCTTCGGCCTCACTCAATATTCTTCTGCAGCAACTAACAAAGATGGTCACACACTGGACCAGGCATGAGTTATCCATGAGATGGGCGCAGGCAGGTGCAATCTGGACCGGCTGATGGACAGAATAGCGCAGACAGGTACAAGCATACTGGTATAGACAGGTAAGAGCAGGTGGATACTGGATAGACAAGCAGACAGGTGGACCTGGGGTACCTGACAATTAGCAAGCATGCAAGGCAAACTAACAATGCAGCTGAGGCACTTCCATATTCGAGGAGAAGCCTTAAATAGAAGGTGTGGCCCAGCTAAAGGTTGGGAATACCTTAGGTTGATGCGAGTGGTCCCTTTAAGATTGTGAGTGCCAATGATGACAGTGCCAGTAATGTCTGCAAAGCGAATGTTGAATTATTGGCGCTATATAAGTGATAAAACTCCCCATAAAATTGAAAGTGATGCTCAGCCACACTCAGGTGGGACACATATCAGTTTTGTAGATTATTCTTGTCAGAAAAATGTAAGGATAGTAACATGGGCAGTTGACTCAATGACTGAGGAGGACTGTCAGTATCGAAGTCCTACTGCTATTGGCAACATTCATGAAGAAGGCCCAATGTGGAATGTACACATTTAAAAAAATTAGTGTCAGAGACTAAAAAAATGTCATCAAATTACCCACAGTAGAAATAGTATAATAGGACCCAACAGGTCTTCCACTACACCCAACCAGCAGATGGACATGCCAGCAGGACTGTTCACATTTCCACAAGTTACTGTTAACATCTCCATCAGCAGCAGCAACAGCAGACAAATAAGTCCCACTAAAGATATCAGAGACTTCAATTACGCAAACACAATGCAGCACAATAAAAACTACAAAATCCAGTAATAGACGTTGTCAGAGGTTCACTAGTGCTTGCAGAAACATTAACACCTACCCCACATACACCTCGAACACCATGCCTAATCCCCCTTCCTCCACAGCATCACTTTTTCCCAGTCATGTTGCTCAGATAGTGTGGAAGGAGCACACTATTAGCAACTAAAAATAAAAATTTACTCTGCACAGCCTCTGCACACAGATGAATTTCAGTGATACAAAATTGAAAGGTTAAATATGTAGTGATTAATCACGATACTCACAGCAAAAAAGAATTGTTTCAGTGTCAATAAGGCCATATGACAAACAAGATATGCTCCAAAAAAATCAAAATAAGATGTCCCTTACTGTATGAAGTTAGTAACAGAAGAATTTTTTTGGGCCTGTCAATAAGACCTGTATAACATTGACTAGATGCTCCAAACAATTTCAAAGTGAAATGTCCCCTACTTTATAACGTTAGTAAGAGAAGAATTTTTGGGGGCCTGTCGATAAGGCCTGTATAACATTGACTAGATGCTCCAAACAATTTCAAAGTGAGATGTCCCCTACTCTATGACGTTATTAATAGAGGAATTTTTGGGGGCCTGTCGATAAGGCCTGTATAATATTGACTAGATGCTCCAAACAATTTCAAAGTGAGATGTCCCCTACTGAATGACTTTAGTAACAGAAGATTTTTTTTGAGCTTGTCGATAAGGCCTGTATAAAATGGAGTAGTTGCTCCAAACAATTTCAAATTGAAATGTCCACTACTGTATGACGTTAGTAACAGAAGAATTTTTTGGCCTTCTGATTAAGGCCTGTATAACATTGGCTAGATGCTCCAAACAATTTCAAAGTGAGATGTCACCTTCTGTATGACATTAGTAACAGAATAATTTTGTGGGCCTCTCGATAAGTCCTCTATAACACTGACTAGATGCTCCAATTTCAAAGTGAGATTTCCCCTACTGTATGATGTTAGTAACAGAAGAATTATTTGGGGCCTGTTAATGAGGCCTGTATAACATTAAATAGATGCTCCAAACAATTTCAGAGTGAGATGTCCCCTACTGTATGACAATAGTAACAGAAGATTTTTGGGGGGCCTGTTGATAAGGCCTGTGTAACATTGACTAAATGCTCCAAACAATTTCAAAGTGAGATGTCCCCAAGTGTATGACGTTATTAATAGAAGAATTTCTTGGAGTCTGTCGATAAGGCCTGTATAACATTTACTAGATGCTCCAAACAATTTCACAGATTTCCCCTACTACAGTGCCTTGTGAAAGTTTTCGGCCCCCTGGAACTTTTCAACCTTTTCCCACATATCATGCTTCAAGCATAAAGATACCAAATGTAAAATTTATGAAGAATCAACAACAGTGGGACACAATTGTGAAATTGAACGAAATTTATTGGTTATTTTAACATTTTGTGGAAATTTAAAAACTGAAAAGTGGGGCGTGCAATATTATTTGGCCCCTTTACTTTCAGTGCAGCAAACTCACTCCAGAAGTTCATTGTTTATCTCTGAATGATCCAATGTTGTCCTAAATGACTAATGATGATAAATATAATCCACCTGTGTGTAATCAAGTCTTCGTATAAAAGCACCTGCTCTGTGATAGTCTCAGGGCTCTGAACAGGCAGGTCCGTGATACTGTTGTGGAGAAGTTTAAAGCAGGATTTGGATACAAAATGACTTCCAAAACTTTAAACATCCCAAGGAGCACTGTGCAAGCAATCATATTGAAATGGAAGGAGTATCATATCACTGCAAATCTACCAAGACCCAGCCGTCCCTCTATATTTTCATCTCAAACAAGGAGATGACTGATCAGAGATGCAGCCAAAAGGACAATGATCACTGTGGATGAACTGCAGAGATCTACAGCTGAGGTGGGACAATCTGTCCATAGGACAACAATCAGTCGTACACTGAACAAATCTGGCCTTTATGGAAGAGTGGCAAGAAGAAAGCCATTTCTCAAAGATATCCATGAAAAGTGTTGTTTAAAGTTTGCAACAAGCCACCTGGGAGACACACCAAACATGTGGAAGAAGGTGCCCTGGTCAGATGAAACCAAAATCGAACTTTTTTGGCAACAATGCCAAACGATATGTTTGGCGTAAAGGCAACACAGCTCATCACCCTGAACACATCAACCCCACAGTCAAACATGGTGGTGGCAGCATCATGGTTTGAGGCTGCTTTTCTTCAGCAGGGACAGGGAAGATGGTTAAAATTGATGGGAAGATGGATGGAACCAAATAGAGGACCATTCTTGAAGAAAACCTGTTGGAGTCTGCAAAAGACCTGAGACTGGGACGGAGATTGGTCTTCCAACAAGACAATGATCCCCAACTGAAAGCAATACTACAATGGAATGGTTCACAAATAAAAGAATTGAGGTGTTAGAATGGCCAAGTCAAAGCCCAGACCTGATTCCAATCGAGAATCTTTGGAAAGAGCTGAAAACTGCTGTTCGCAAACGATCTCCATCAAACCTCACTGAGCTTGAACTATTTGCCAAGGAAGAATGGGCAGAAATTTCAGTCTCTCAATGTACAAAACAGATACAGACATACCCCAAGCGATTTGCAGCTGTAATCGCAGCAAAAGGTGGCGCAACAAAGTATTAAGTTAAAGGGGACGAATAATATTACACACCCCACTTTTAAGTTTTTGAATTTCCACAAAAATGTAAAATAACCAATACATTTCGTTCAACTTCACAATTGTGTCCCACTTGTTGTTCATTCTTCACCAAAAATTTACATTTGGTATCTTTATGTTTGAAGCATAATATGTGGGAAAAGGTTGAAAAGTTCCAGGGGGCCAAATAGTTTTGCAAGGCACTGTATATGATGTTAGTTACAGAATTGTTTTGGGCCTGTCGATAAAGCCTGAATAACATTGACTAAATGCTCCAAACAATTTCAAAGTGAGATGTCACCTACTGTATGACGTTAGCAACAGAAGATTTTTTTTTTTCATCCTGACGATGAGGCCTTTATACCATTGACTAGATGCTCCAAACAATTTCAAAATGAGGTGTCCCCTATTGTATGATGTTACTAATAGAAGAATTTTTTGGGCCTGTCAATAAGACCTTAATAACGCTGACTAGATGCTTCAAACAATTTCAAAGTGAGATGTCACCTTCTGCATGACGTTAGTAACAGAAGAATTTTTTAGGCCTCTCGATAAGGCTTCTATAACATTGACTAGGTACTCCAATTTCAAAGTGAGATGTCCCCTACTGTATGACGTCAGTAACAGAAGAATTTTTTGGGGTCTTTTGATGAGGCCTGTATAACATTAAATAGATGCTCCAAACAATTTCAAAGTGAGATGTTCTCTACTGTATCACATTAGTAACAGAATAATTTTTTGGGCCTGTCGATAAGGCCTGTATAACATTGACTAGATGCTCCAAACAATTTCAAAGTGAGATGACCCCTACTGTATGACGTTAGTAACAGAAGAATTGTTTTGAGAATGTCGATAAGCCTTTTATATCATTGAATAGATGCTTCAAACAATTTCAAAGTGAGATGTACCCTACTGTATGACACTAGTAGCAGAAGAATTTTTTGGGGTCTGTCGAAAAGGCCTGTATAACTTTGACTAAGATAAGGTCTGTATAATATTGACTAGATGCTCCAATCAATTTCAAAGTGAGATGTCTACTACTGTATGACGTTAGTAACAGAAGAATTTTTTGGTACCTGTCAATAAGACCTGTATAACAATTACAAAATCCTCCAAACAATTTCAAAGTGAGATGTCCCCCACTGTATGATGTTAGTAACAGAATAATTTGTTTGTGCCTGTCAATAAGGCCTGTATAACTTTGAATTGATGCTCCAAACAATTTCAAAGTGAGATGTCCCCTGCTGTATGACATTAGTAGCAGAATAATTTGTTTCTGCCTGTCGATAAGGCCTGTATAACATTGACTAGATTCTCCAAACAATTTCAAAGTGAGATCTCCCCTGCTGCATGATGTTAGCAAAAGAAGAATTTTTTTGAGCCTGTCGATGAGGCCTGTATAACATTGACTAGATGCTCGAAACAAGTTCAAAGTGAGATGTCCCTTACTGTAAGACGTTAGTAGCTGAAGAATTTCAAACTGGGATCTCCCTTTCTGTATTCGGTTAATAACATAAAATTATTTTTTTTCATTGTTGATGAGGCCTGTATAATCTGGAAGATTATCTCTGGCATTGGAATGCCCTCTTTCCTACAGTTGCTGCTGGTAAGGTGCAGGTTTGCTGGAGAAATATAGCTGACTTGTTGTTACATGAACTGATCAGGAAATTGGCTATGATGATGGCGGGAATGGGAACGTTCAACAGGATCAATAACAGGGTGGCTATGGTAAGTACAAGATCCAGTATCCAGCCTACAACAATTACTCATTTACCCAACATCAATTACCAGAGAGCTATTGATGCTTGTCAGAAGATAGGTGTAACAGATATGCATCTGAAGCTATTTATAAAAGAAGCCCATGAGAATTTGAATGCTAAAGATGCACATAATCTAGAAGATAGGCTCAAAACAATTTCAAACTCAGATCTTGGCTGCTGTATCTCGCTTGTAAAAAACTAAAATAAATTAATTTTAATGTGCAACAGCTCTGCACACAGAGCAATTTCAATGCCACTAACTGAAAAGGTTGGATATAGTGGGCTGTATCACATTTATCAACAGAAAAATATAAATTAGAGTTTTTTAAAGACACGCTAGGTCCGCAGACAGGTTCATATCACTGGCACAACATGTCAATGTGGGATATGGCGGGCTGTATCACAATCAGCAACAAAACAATTGTAATTTTTTTAAATGCGCGTTAGGTCTGCAGACAGTTTCATATCACTACAGCACTAAATGACAAGATGGAATACAGCAGTCTATTTCACATTTAGCTAATGAAAAAATATTAATTAGAATGCTATACTCGTGCTTGGAGTACAATACAAGCAGTGCATTTGTAGGACATGTGCCCTGCTGGCTTTGTCTGTGGACCTTAGTAATGACAAAAAAAATGCTAGAAGATAAATTTAACAGCCAAACTGGACACTAGCTAGCTATACTCTTAATAATGTACAACCACCTAGCTAAATAGCTAAAATGTGGGGTACAGCATGCTTTTTCACATTTAGTCAGTGAAAAAATATTAATTAGAATGGTATACTCGTGTAAGCAGTGACCAACATGTGCCCTGCTGGCTTTTTTTGTGGACGTCAGTAATGTCCAAAAAAGAAAAAAAGTGCTGGAAGGTAAATTTAGCAGCCACACTGGACAGTAGCTACCTACAGTATCTGAATGATATACAACCGCCTAACTAACTAGCTAAAATCCTGCTGTTAACAGTGGCAGCATAAGGGGCAGCCTCTCAGCGTTGTTACAATGTCAAAATGACACTAAAACAAGATGCCCGCTCTTTGTATGGAGAGGGACATGTGTTTTCAGCAGCCAATGACACAAGCTGTTGTGTCAGGACATTGTGGGTGTTTTCTGCGCTCTGATTGGCTAGCCGCAATGTGCAGACATAAAGATAGGGAAAAAATGACTGTTTACAAGAATTCTGCGCCTCTGAGCTCTGCAAACCCCCTTCCCTCATCAAACACGTGTAAAATCCTCATGATACGCCACAATTATCATTGCTTAAGTGCTGAAAATATTTTTGTGGCAACTCAATTATTTTCCCGCACTTTCACCAAATGTTACTGATTTTTACCGATTTTATAAAATTTTGCTCGCGTTTCCGATCACGAATCCAAATGTGCCATATACGTGCCGAATTTGTTTGGCGATCGTTTTCCAAACAAAGTCGCTCATCACTACTCACAAGATCTCCTTCTCTACTTCCCTATTATTTCCTCTTCCCACAATCGCATACAAGATTTCTCCCGTGCACCCTCATTACTCTTGAACTCTCTACCCCAACATATCAGTTTCTCTGAAATAAGCTAAAAAAATTGTACACAAGAATCGATCATAAAAAATGCAAAATTTTATTGACAAAGAAAAATAAAAAAAAAAACAGACAAGGCATTAAAAAAGTGGGAAACCAAAATATGGCAGAGGAAACCCACCATATATTTTACAGAGGCACTAAATAGAACTAGATACACTGATATACTACACATGATTTAACATCATAAAACAAATTCAAGGTGCTTGGTATAAAAACCACTCATGTACACAGATGTAAAAAAATCACAAAGAATAAAAATAACAGTAGAACAAAAATTACCTGCGGCGAGCAGACACTCCTGGGACTAAGTCCAGCTCTCCTCCATCTGAGCATGCCCATGAGACGACCGCTCATTGGTGGTCAGAGGTTACATCCTCAGGTCCTCAAGCGGCTCGGATGGGCCATCAGCAAGGTCCTGGAAGGCTGCAGTTATAAAAAGATCGCACGACCGCAAGGCTGTACGCTAGTATAGACAATGTGGAGTGAGTGTTGTATGCACGTATGAATGTCTCTGGTGACTGATTCATTATGAAACCCCTACCCTAGGTATGCATGTTTTGATCAGCCTTGCCAGCTAGTGCCTAGGCTGACAGTGCAGGTAGGAGGCAGAGTCAGGGCCTAGCTTCAGCGCTTAGTAGTGTCTTGCCTGTACACCACTGTGCGCTTTGCACTCCACAGTAGCCAGCGTCAATTTGTGGCGATCGCTGGTGCGATGCCGTGCCCATAGTGGGTCTAGAGTGGCTCTTACCCCGCATCCTTGAGCAGAGTCTTGTGACCGTACACTAGCGCTGACTCAGCTGTGCCCTGTGACATTTAACAGGGTATGGTGTCTATGGTATGTGGTACCGTGGCTCTGTGAAGCAACAGAGTCCGTCGATACTACATACTGGGTGGCATTTAACCCTTGTGTGTCCAGTGCAATACTGCCATTTAGTGTCCACCATTACCGAGCAGCAGTTAACTTTTCTTGACAGTGGACCCCAGGCTGTGAATGCACCTTATTACCATCTTTATATTATTTTGTGCGTTCCACCAGCGCTAACACTTACAGCCTTTTTCTCTGGATCAAACTGTCTTCGTGTATAGTATATACTGTACACTTCCAATTCCAACGCATGGAAGATAAGTAAATACAGTTCCTCTGTTACTGTCACCGTGAACTCCACAATAATCCCAGACCACAAGTCAATTTTTTATACAGGTTGACTGGTTCTGGTTTAGATATGAATTTGGTGTTCGGGTTACACAGCAAAAAGGAACAGAACTATTAAATTTTATATTTGATCCTAAAATGATAGGTAGTGTTTATAAAAATATACAAAAGATTTTATAAAGGGAACAAAATAACAGCATATGCGGTTATGTAAAATAAAATGGATAAAGCAAAAGAATCTTACTATGCTGATCACAGGTATTACCAACAAATAAAGTAGCAGTCTGTAGAGCTATAGCATGCAAACATGAAATATATGACATTTGAATTGCATTACTGCTCTAGAAAATATGAAAACTTGAAAATATTTAGTGCATAAATTGGCCAATTCATGTGTACCCGGCAACCACGGTAAGGGGAGTCTCGTTGCTGGGAACCTGCCTATTGTAAATCCTCTCTTAGGCTGAAGTTTACATTTATATGGGAAGATAGAATCCTGCTGTAATTAAAAATACCTGAGGCTGAAGGGTAGAATTCTCAGTCAAAGAGCCTACCTATACAAATATCAAAATACTGCTCATCATTACCAAACAGAAATTGAGTGTGTACAGGTGCTTACTAAGAGTACCCATCTTCATATATAATGAAAAAGTAAAGTAGCACTCTGTAGCACTATAGCATGCAAGCATGAAATACATGATATTTGAATTGCATTACTGCTCTAGAAAATGTGAAAAACTGAGGACACTTGGCACATAAATTGGCCAATTCGTGTATACCCGGCAGTCATGGTACGGCAATACTCATTGGTAGGAACCTACCTAATGTGAATCCTCTCTTAGGCAGAAGCCTACATTCATATGGATAGATAGGATCCTGCTGTAATTAAAAATGCCTGAGGTTGAGGGGTGGAGTGCTCAGTCAAATAGCCTATGTATCATACTGTGTGGAGGGTTGTGTTGAAGCCATCATTCTGTGTGGAGGGCTGTGTTGGAGCCATTATACTGTTTGGAGGTGTGGAGGGACCATTAAACTATGTGGAGAGCCATTGTACTGCTTGCATGGCATATGAAGGGCCATTATACTGCTTGGAAGGCCATATGGTTGCCGAGCCCCTGGTTCCAGAGATGTGTCACGTACTGAGCTGCATGCTGTATATTTGATTTAAATCTCTAATTAATAATGATATTATCAGTGTAGCCCCTGTTGTTGACTCTGGGGGCCTCTAATAGGGTGAGTGCTTTGTGCAGTTTCCCCCCCAACGCTGGCCCTGCACTCACTATTTTTCGCCAAGTAATAAAATAAGTTTTTTATCTAAGTCTCTTTTAGTGTTACATGGTTGAAAAGGGAAAGACTTACTACAACTGATGGGCAAAACCTTTATTGTTTGGGTTCAGCCGAACATTTAAAGAAATAATGAATAGGGGTCCCGAGCATCCGTTGTTTTCCATGCTGTCATCTTCATGGCAGCGCAGGAAACACTACCTCTGATCAGTGGTAAGATTAGTAGTTGTGACCAGGGTGAAAATTATACCTCTGGTCACAGGGGTGGGGCTGATGAGCGTACTACTCCCATCAGCCTACGCATGCTGTAACTAATAAAAGAGAGAGCAGGTGCCACAGATGGAAATGTTCATCAGCTGGAGCTACAGTTGGGCTCAAAAGTTTAGATATCCTGGCAGAATTTTTGCTTTCTTGACCTCTTTTCAGAGAATATGAATGATAACTAGAGTTGAGCGATACCAGCCGATACTTGAAAATATCGGATCGGAATGGATCGGCCGATCTTTAAAAAAAGTATCGGTATCGCCGATTCCGATACCGGGAACCAATGCAAGTCAATGGGGCCAAAATATCGGAATTAAAAAAAACCCTTTCTTTCCTTGTAGGTTAATTCTACATGAAGAAAAACAACTAAGAATAATGTAGAATGTATTGTGGGAGGTGGAGGAGACATTAAAGCCATAGAGGTTTAGCCCAATCAAATGGAATAGCAGGAATTAAACTTTTTTTTTTAAAGATGTTAGGAGTTACAAAGATATTGACTATGTTAGCCTCATTTATATTTTGCCAGACATGTATGTCTTCTTCTTCTACTTCCTTTTTTTACATTCTTCTTCTTCTTCTTCTTCTACTTCCTTTTTTTACATTCTTCTTCTTCTTCTTCTTCTACTTCCTTTTTTTACATTCTTCTTCTTCTTCTTCTACTTCCTTTTTTTACATTCTTCTTCTTATTCCTTTTTTTACATTCTTCTTCTTCTTCTTCTACTTCCTTTTTTTACATTCTTCTTCTTCTTCTTCTACTTCCTTTTTTTACATTCTTCTTCTTCTTCTTCTACTTCCTTTTTTTACATTCTTCTTCTTCTTCTTCTACTTCCTTTTTTTACATTCTTCTTCTTATTCCTTTTTTTACATTCTTCTTCTTCTTCTTCTACTTCCTTTTTTTACATTCTTCTTCTTCTTCTTCTTCTTCTTCCTTTTCTTACATTCTTCATATTCTTCTTATTCAACAATTATTATTCTACATATTCAGCTTCTTCATCTTCTTCCTATTCTTCTTCATCATATTCTTGTTTGTGTCAGGCATTCCTGTAGTTGTTATCTAGAAAAGTTAGAAGTTTACACCTTCCGTTCTGCCTGTCACAAAAGATTTACAACAGGATTTGTCCGCGTTCAGTTTGGCCTGCAGAAGCAGGCCTTTTCCAGGGGCACCACGAGGAGGAACGGACTCACCCCCATACACTGCTTAGTCTTCTTCTGCTTATAAATAAGATAATATCATTTGCTCAGAGTATTAGTCTTATGCTTAATGTTCTTCTGCTTTGTTTTTTTTATGCTTCTTTGTCTTCTCTCTCTTGTTGTTCTGCATCTTGGTGGTTGTCTTCCTGTTCTTTGTCCTCTTGAACCAGCTGACGGTACTGGCACCCGGAGGGGCAGCAGAAGGAACAAGAGCCAATGGCACTACCGAGGACCAGCTGACGGTGCTGGAACCCGGTTACTAAGCAGGAGGTACCTGTGCTACAAAGCACTACCAAGGACCAGCAGACGTTGCCGGAACTCGGATACCGAGATGGAGGCACCTAGGCCAAAGGCTCTGACGAGAACCAGCTGACGGTGCTGGAACCCGGAGGGGTAGCATAAGCTGCAAGAGCAAATGGAAATAGCGAGGACCAGCTGACAGTGCTGGCACCCGGAGGGGCAGCAGAAGGAATAAGAGCCAATGGCACAACCGAGGACCAGCTGACGGTGCTGGAACCCGGTTACTAAGCAGGAGGTACCTGTGCTACAAAGCACTACCAAGGACCAGCAGACGTTGCCGGAACTCGGATACCGAGATGGAGGCACCTAGGCCAAAGGCTCTGACGAGAACCAGCTGACGGTGCTGGAACCCGGAGGGGTAGCATAAGCTGCAAGAGCAAATGGAAATAGCGAGGACCAGCTGACAGTGCTGGCACCCGGAGGGGCAGCAGAAGGAATAAGAGCCAATGGCACAACCGAGGACCAGCTGACGGTGCTGGAACCCGGTTACTAAGCAGGAGGTACCTGTGCTACAAAGCACTACCAAGGACCAGCAGACGTTGCCGGAACTCGGATACCGAGATGGAGGCACCTAGGCCAAAGGCTCTGATGAGAACCAGCTGACGGTGCTGGAACCCGGAGGGGTATCAGAAGTTACCCCTGAAAAGCAAAGTTGGCATGCCGCAAGCTGGCCGCAGTTACCGAATCACACAGTCCTACAGGGGGTGCTTGTCCTACTGGCACTATGGAACAAACCTTTCTTACCAGAACCCGCAGTCCACATAGGAAGCACCTAAACTGCTGGCACCCTAGCCTCGGCTAACCCAACCGCAACACGACATGGCAACTTGGGGTGGCAAACTGACATTGACACTTCCCGGAAACAGCAGGCAGGGCTGGAACCAAGCTGGGCAGGAGGGAGTACCCGTGCCAAAGTCAGTTATGAGCAGCAACTGGCGATGTTGGAGCCCAGGACAAGCACTTAGCAGGCTGAGGCCTGATGTGCTGTCAATTGGGAGGCAGCAGGACAGATTGCCATCAAAACAGCAGGGGAACAGCTGACGTTACTGAACCCCACAAACACAGGAGCTAGTGTTTTACTCTGTGAAGACGGCACTTCCGAGCAACAACTGGCTGTGTTGAAGCCCAGGGACAAGCACGGAGCAGGCTTAGGCTGCATTGAAGAAATTTTAAGATCGGTTGTAGACTACTAATTTGAACCAAGCTCCACTTAGGCCTGTGGCTTCACTGATTTTCGTATTTCCCCTGTCCTCCAACCCTGCCAGTTACAGCTCCGAAGTGGCGTCTGCACAATCCACACTTGTTCCTGTGTTACAGGTGTTCAGTCCGGTCAGTTAATCCCCTGATGTGTGTCCGGCAATGTCGCCTGCTCTGTCCACATTCCGATAATGGGAATGTGGACAGAGCAGGCGACATTGCCGGACACACATCAGGGGATTAACTGACCGGACTGAACACCTGTAACACAGGAACAAGTGTGGATTGTGCAGACGCCACTTCGGAGCTGTAACTGGCGGGGTTGGAGGACAGGGGAAATACGAGAGACAGTGTAGCCACAGGCCTAATTGGAGCACGGTTAAAAATCAGTAGTGGTACGACTGTGTAGGCAGCAGGAGACTTTGCCATCCACACAGCAGGGGATCAGCTGACATTACTGAACCCCACTGAGACACGGGAGCAAGTGTCTCTTTCCGTGTGGACGGCACTTCCGAACTACAACTGGCTGTGTTGAAGCCCAGGAAATAGGAGGGTGTAGGCAGAGGCCTACTGTATTTTGAATGAGTTTACAGCAGGAGAGACTGCCATCCACACAGCAGGGGATCAGCTGACGTTACTGAACCCCACTGAGACACGGGAGCAAGTATCTCTTTCCGTGTGGACGGCACTTCCGAACTACAACTGGCTGTGTTGAAGCCCAGGAAATAGGAGGGTGTAGGCAGAGGCCTACTGTATTTTGAATGAGTTTACAGCAGGAGAGACTGCCATCCACACAGCAGGGGATCAGCTGACGTTACTGAACCCCACTGAGACACGGGAGCAAGTGTCTCTTTCCGTGTGGACGGCACTTCCGAACTACAACTGGCTGTGTTGAAGCCCAGGAAATAGGAGGGTGTAGGCAGAGGCCTACTGTATTTTGAATGAGGTGACAGCAGGAGAGACTGCCATCCACACAGCAGGGGATCAGCTGACATTACTGAACCCCACTGAGACACGGGAGCAAGTATCTCTTTCCGTGTGGACGGCACTTCCGAACTACAACTGGCTGTGTTGAAGCCCAGGAAATAGGAGGGTGTAGGCAGAGGCCTACTGAATTTTGAATGAGTTTACAGCAGGAGAGACTGCCATCCACACAGCAGGGGATCAGCTGACGTTACTGAACCCCACTGAGACACGGGAGCAAGTGTCTCTTTCCGTGTGGACGGCACTTCCGAACTACAACTGGCTGTGTTGAAGCCCAGGAAATAGGAGGGTGTAGGCAGAGGCCTACTGAATTTTGAATGAGGTGACAGCAGGAGAGACTGCCATCCACACAGCAGGGGATCAGCTGACGTTACTGAACCCCACTGAGACACGGGAGCAAGTATCTCTTTCCGTGTGGACGGCACTTCCGAACTACAACTGGCTGTGTTGAAGCCCAGGAAATAGGAGGGTGTAGGCAGAGGCCTACTGAATTTTGAATGAGGTGACAGCAGGAGAGACTGCCATCCACACAGCAGGGGATCAGCTGACGTTACTGAACCCCACTGAGACACGGGAGCAAGTATCTCTTTCCGTGTGGACGGCACTTCCGAACTACAACTGGCTGTGTTGAAGCCCAGGAAATAGGAGGGTGTAGGCAGAGGCCTACTGTATTTTGAATGAGTTTACAGCAGGAGAGACTGCCATCCACACAGCAGGGGATCAGCTGACGTTACTGAACCCCACTGAGACACGGGAGCAAGTATCTCTTTCCGTGTGGACGGCACTTCCGAACTACAACTGGCTGTGTTGAAGCCCAGGAAATAGGAGGGTGTAGGCAGAGGCCTACTGTATTTTGAATGAGTTTACAGCAGGAGAGACTGCCATCCACACAGCAGGGGATCAGCTGACGTTACTGAACCCCACTGAGACACGGGAGCAAGTGTCTCTTTCCGTGTGGACGGCACTTCCGAACTACAACTGGCTGTGTTGAAGCCCAGGAAATAGGAGGGTGTAGGCAGAGGCCTACTGTATTTTGAATGAGGTGACAGCAGGAGAGACTGCCATCCACACAGCAGGGGATCAGCTGACGTTACTGAACCCCACTGAGACACGGGAGCAAGTGTCTCTTTCCGTGTGGACGGCACTTCCGAACTACAACTGGCTGTGTTGAAGCCCAGGAAATAGGAGGGTGTAGGCAGAGGCCTACTGTATTTTGAATGAGTTTACAGCAGGAGAGACTGCCATCCACACAGCAGGGGATCAGCTGACGTTACTGAACCCCACTGAGACACGGGAGCAAGTGTCTCTTTCCGTGTGGACGGCACTTCCGAACTACAACTGGCTGTGTTGAAGCCCAGGAAATAGGAGGGTGTAGGCAGAGGCCTACTGTATTTTGAATGAGTTTACAGCAGGAGAGACTGCCATCCACACAGCAGGGGATCAGCTGACGTTACTGAACCCCACTGAGACACGGGAGCAAGTATCTCTTTCCGTGTGGACGGCACTTCCGAACTACAACTGGCTGTGTTGAAGCCCAGGAAATAGGAGGGTGTAGGCAGAGGCCTACTGTATTTTGAATGAGTTTACAGCAGGAGAGACTGCCATCCACACAGCAGGGGATCAGCTGACGTTACTGAACCCCACTGAGACACGGGAGCAAGTGTCTCTTTCCGTGTGGACGGCACTTCCGAACTACAACTGGCTGTGTTGAAGCCCAGGAAATAGGAGGGTGTAGGCAGAGGCCTACTGTATTTTGAATGAGTTTACAGCAGGAGAGACTGCCATCCACACAGCAGGGGATCAGCTGACGTTACTGAACCCCACTGAGACACGGGAGCAAGTATCTCTTTCCGTGTGGACGGCACTTCCGAACTACAACTGGCTGTGTTGAAGCCCAGGAAATAGGAGGGTGTAGGCAGAGGCCTACTGTCTTTGTAATGCGGAGACAGCAGGAGAGACTGCCATCTCCACAGCAGGGGAACAGCTGGCAGTGCTGAACCCCACTAACACTTGAACGAATGTGTTTGGCTCTGTGGAGACGACACTTCTGAACACCAACTGACGTTGTTGGAGCCCAGGATTAGGCGAGGAGCAGGCTGGGGCCTACTGGATTTTGGCAGGTGAATGCAGCAGGAGACTTGCCATCTCCACAGCAGGGGAACAGCTGGCAGTGCTGAACCCCACTAACACTTGAACGAATGTGTTTGGCTCTGTGGAGACGACACTTCTGAACACCAACTGACGTTGTTGGAGCCCAGGATTAGGCGAGGAGCAGGCTGGGGCCTACTGGATTTTGGCAGGTGAATGCAGCAGGAGACTTGCCATCTCCACAGCAGGGGAACAGCTGGCAGTGCTGAACCCCACTAACACTTGAACGAATGTGTTTGGCTCTGTGGAGACGACACTTCTGAACACCAACTGACGTTGTTGGAGCCCAGGATTAGGCGAGGAGCAGGCTGGGGCCTACTGGATTTTGGCAGGTGAATGCAGCAGGAGACTTGCCATCTCCACAGCAGGGGAACAGCTGGCAGTGCTGAACCCCACTAACACTTGAACGAATGTGTTTGGCTCTGTGGAGACGACACTTCTGAACACCAACTGACGTTGTTGGAGCCCAGGATTAGGCGAGGAGCAGGCTGGGGCCTACTGGATTTTGGCAGGTGAATGCAGCAGGAGACTTGCCATCTCCACAGCAGGGGAACAGCTGGCAGTGCTGAACCCCACTAACACTTGAACGAATGTGTTTGGCTCTGTGGAGACGACACTTCTGAACACCAACTGACGTTGTTGGAGCCCAGGATTAGGCGAGGAGCAGGCTGGGGCCTACTGGATTTTGGCAGGTGAATGCAGCAGGAGACTTGCCATCTCCACAGCAGGGGAACAGCTGGCAGTGCTGAACCCCACTAACACTTGAACGAATGTGTTTGGCTCTGTGGAGACGACACTTCTGAACACCAACTGACGTTGTTGGAGCCCAGGATTAGGCGAGGAGCAGGCTGGGGCCTACTGGATTTTGGCAGGTGAATGCAGCAGGAGACTTGCCATCTCCACAGCAGGGGAACAGCTGGCAGTGCTGAACCCCACTAACACTTGAACAAATGTGTTTGGCTCTGTGGAGACGACACTTCTGAACACCAACTGACGTTGTTGGAGCCCAGGATTAGGCGAGGAGCAGGCTGGGGCCTACTGGATTTTGGCAGGTGAATGCAGCAGGAGACTTGCCATCTCCACAGCAGGGGAACAGCTGGCAGTGCTGAACCCCACTAACACTTGAACGAATGTGTTTGGCTCTGTGGAGACGACACTTCTGAACACCAACTGACGCTGTTGGAGCCCAGGATTAGGCGAGGAGCAGGCTGGGGCCTACTGGATTTTGGCAGGTGAATGCAGCAGGAGACTTGCCATCTCCACAGCAGGGGAACAGCTGGCAGTGCTGAACCCCACTAACAGTTGAACGAATGTGTTTGGCTCTGTGGAGACGACACTTCTGAACACCAACTGACGCTGTTGGAGCCCAGGATTAGGCGAGGAGCAGGCTGGGGCCTACTGGATTTTGGCAGGTGAATGCAGCAGGAGACTTGCCATCTCCACAGCAGGGGAACAGCTGGCAGTGCTGAACCCCACTAACACTTGAACGAATGTGTTTGGCTCTGTGGAGACGACACTTCTGAACACCAACTGACGCTGTTGGAGCCCAGGATTACGCATGCCGCATGCAGAGGCCAATGGGCATCGGTTTTTATGGAGGTTGTGGACTACTACTGATTCTAACCATGCTCCACTTAGGTCTCTGGCTCCACTGTCTCTACTATTTACCCTGGCCTCCAACCCCGCCAGCTACATCTCTGAAGTGGCGTCAGCACAATCTACACTTGTTCCTGTGTTACTGGTGCTCAGTCCCATCAGTTGATCCCCTGATGTTTGTCCGGCAAGTTCGCCAGCTCTGTCCTCATTCCCACTACTGGTTATGGGAATGTGGACAGAGCAGGAGACCTTGCCGGACACACATCAGGGGATAAACTGATGGGACTGAGCCACAGGAACACAGGAACAAGTGTAGATTGTGCTGACGCCACTTCAGAGATGTAGATGGCGGGGTTGGAGGTCAGGGGAAATAGTAGAGACAGTGGAGCCAGAGACCTAAGTTGGGCACGGTTAAAAATCAGTAGTGGTTTGAATGTTGATGGAGCTGGTGACTCTGCCGTCCACACAGCAGGGGATCAGCTGGCATTACTGAACCCCAGTAACACAGGAGCTAGTGTGTTTCTCTGTGCAGACGACACATCTGAGCGACAACTGGCTGTGTTGAAGCACAGGGATTATAGTTCAGGTGGTAGAAAAATGAACACACCAGCAGACCTGGATACAGTTGCCAACCACTAATTTAGTCTGTAAGAGGAATGGCAAAGTCTTTGGAGATCCAGGCCTTGTTCATTTTCAGAAAAGTCAGCCGGTCAACATTATCGGAAGATAGTCGCGTGCGACGGTCTGTTAGTACACCACCTGCGGCACTAAAGACACGTTCCGATAATACACTGGCAGCAGGGCAAGCCAGCACCTCCAATGCATACTGGCTAAGCTCTGGCCATGTATCCAGCTTAGAGACCCAAAACTTGAAGGGGGAAGAGCCATCTGGGAGTACAGCGACAGGGCAAGACATGTAGTCTGACACCATCTGACGGAAGCGTTGCCTCCTGCTGACTCGAGGCGTCGCTGATGGTGTAGACAATTGTGGTGGACACACAAAACTTTGCCACATTTGGGCCATAGTGGTCTTGCCTTGTGCTGCGGCACTGCCTCTGCTCCCTCTTTGTGCAGAGTTTCCTCCACTGCCTCGACGCACAGAGCTGCTTTGTAAAGCACTAGCAACAATGCTGTCGGGTGGAATGGAAAACATTATGGACTGCACCAGTGACTCTTCGTACTCCCGCATTTTACGCTCCCGGTTCAACGTTGGTATGAGCCTTTGTACGCTGTCCCGGTAGCGAGGATCTAGGAGGGTGTACACCCAATAATCAGCCGAGACGAGAATGTGGGCGATGCGGCGGTCGTTTCTCAGGCACTGCAGCATGAAATCAACCATGTGCTGCAGACTCCCAACTGCCAAAGAACCGCTGTCCCCTGTTTGAGGCGTGACCTCGACCTGCTCTGCATCACCCCACCCTCGCTGTACATACTGAGTAGAGGTTTGTGTACCTCCCTCCTCTGGAGAGATGTCTTCCTCCTCCATCGACTCCTCCTCATCCTCCTCACAAAGTGTCCCCTGCCTAGGCCTTTGTGAGGAAACACGTAGCGCAGACTGTCCAGAAGCAGATGGCATTTGGGACTCCTCATCCTCCACCTCTTCTGAAACCTCATCCCTTAGTGCTTGCAGTGTTTGTTGAAGCAGGCAGATAAGGGGGACAGTCATGCTGACTAGTGCATCGTCTGCACTCGCCATCCGCGTGGATTCATCGAAGGCACGCAAAACGAGGCAGATGTCCTTCATAGAGGCCCACTCAATGGTGCTGAAGTGTGAATGGCGCACAGTGCGACTTGTTTGCGCCTGATGCAGCTGGTACTCCATGACTGCTGCCTGCTGCTCACACAACCGCTCCAACATATGTAACGTTGAATTCCACCGGGTGGGTAGGTCACATATGATGCGATGTTCCGGAAGGCCAAATCGTCGCTGCAGAGCAGCGAGGCGCGATCTTGCCGTGCTGGAACGTCGCAAGTGAGCGCACTCTATGCGGACCTTGTGCAACAGTGCAGCAAGATCCGGATAGTCCCTCAGAAAGCTCTGCACGACCAAGTTAAGAACATGTGCCAGACATGGGATGTGTGTGAGGTTGCCTAGGCCAAGAGCTGCCACCAGATTTCGGCCATTGTCACACACTACCAAGCCCGGCTGGAGATTCGCTGGCCCAAACCACACATCGCTCTCCAGCTTGATAGCATTCCAGATCTCCTGCGCTGTGTGGCTTCGATTCCCCAAAGAAATTAATTTGAGTACAGCCTGTTGACGTTTGGCCACGGCTGTGCTCATATCGGTCGTAACAGGCTCCTGCTCTGCTGTTTCTGAGGAACTTGAGTAGGAGGAGGAGTCTATGTGTACAGACTGGAGTCCTGCAATCCGTGGCGTTGGAAGAACACGTACAGCGCCACTCTCCAGATCCGTACCCGGCTCCACAACATTGACCCAGTGGGCAGTGAGGGAAAGGTATCGTCCCTGTCCATGGTTACTGGTCCACGCATCGGTGGTCAGGTGGACCTTGCTACTAACGGCGTTTAGTAGCGCATGTTTTATTTTGCCCTCAACATGTTTCTGCAGGGCAGGGACGGCTCGCCTGCTGAAATAAAAGCGGCTGGGCACGTTGTATTGGGGGACTGCCAATGCCATTAAGTCCCGGAAGGTGTCAGTGTCCACCAGCCTGAATGACAGCATTTCAACTGCCAGAAGTTTGGCAATGCCAGCATTCAGAGACTGTGCTCGGGGATGGTTTGCCGAGTAAGGGCGCCTTTTATCCCATGCCTGTGCTACCGATGGCTGTGATGGATGGGAACGTGCTGTTATGGGTGGAATCTGACAGGGTCTCCGGACAACAGTGGCAGAGGTTCTTCCTTGGCGATCCTGTGAGGAAGCCGAACCAGCAGTGTGTGAGCTGGAGGAAGAGGGCCCAACACGAACTGAAGAGGTGGTAGGTGGTGCTGTACGTTGGCCTACGTCTTCAGGGTGTCTCTGCAACTCCAACTCGTGCTTGGTGCGCACATGTTTCCACATATTTGTGGTATTGAGGTTGCTGACATTTCTCCCTCTTTTGACTCTCTGATGACATAGCTTGCATTTGACAAAGCAAATGTCATCTGCAACTGTGTCAAAAAAGGACCACGCACTGCAACTCTTGTGAGCGCCCGGTTTGCCTTTGGAAGGAGGAATGCTCCTAACGGGTGCCGAAGTGGAGGGTACAGGCAACCAAGTCTTCCCCCTCCCTCTGCCTCCTGTTTTGGCCGGTAGGGGAATCTCTTCCTCCGAGCTGCTCCCACCACCTTCCTGTTGCTCACGCCATGATGGGTCAAGGACCTCATCATCTTCCCTCCCCTCTTCAAACAGCTGCTTCTCCGGGGTTGTCTCGCCAGCACCGTACGCACCAGAAAGTGGCAACTGAGTCTCGTCATCATCTGATGCGTACTGAGGTGTGCTGACCATAGGCACTGGCCCACTCGCCTCTTCAGATTCAGAGGGACAAAGAAGTTGCGCATCACTGCATACTCCCTCTTCTTCACATTCAGGAATGCTGCTTGGCTGGCCCCCTCTTTCCAAGCCAACAGATTCCGAGAACAGAAGTAGAGACTGTGATGGCTCCTGTCCATGTCTCTCTGACTGCCTGGGCACTTTGGCAGGTGGTGAAGAGACAGATGGTTGCTCTTCGGTGCTCTGACCCTGAGAGGATGCGGAAGTAATTGAAGTCGATGCGTTAGCTGCCATCCATCCGACAACGGCTTCAATTTGTTCCTCCCGCAGCAGTGGGGTACGTTGAGGTCCTACAAAGCTGCGCATAAAGGACTGTTGCCTGCTAAAACTGGGGGATGCTGATCCACTGGTGCCCGCAGCAGGCCCAGAATCCCCACGTCCTCTACCTGTAGAATCCCCACGTCCTCTCCCTGCAGAATCCCCACGTCCTCTCCCTGCTGAAACTCCACGCCCACGCCCACGCCCCCGCGCCTTACTCCCTGCCTTCTTCATCTTGCAAGACTGCTTAAGATAGGCAAAAAAGTACAAAGGGGGGCCTTAGTGTGCTTATTCCTGAACAGCTGGTTACAGGTACAAGAAACACTAATTTTATGAAGTGTGTGTGTGTGGACTAGACTTTAATAGGAGCTGATGTGGCCTACACAAGTTCAAAATGTAGTGTTTGGTGAACTTTTTATGTGGTTTCTTTGTTTGAAACAAACTCAAAGTATGAGAACAAAGAATTGAAACTGATAGTATCACCAACTTTTTGGAGCTATTACAATGCAGGCAGGTAACCTACAATGCAAAAGATGAGGCTCCAAAAAAATTGGGTAATACTAATCTGGCTGCGCCGGCAGGGCACAAGCCAGAAAAAAAGGCTCCTCTATCTACTCCTATATAGTGTTTGCAACCAACCAATGTTGATGGATACGGATGGATGCACACTAATAGGAGAAGAAAAAATGAGCTGCACTCAGAGACAAATATGTGTGAGGCAGTGACGCACGTTGAGCGTCCTACAACCAGACGTAGCTGCAGGACACTCTACTCAGCGTGAGCTGCACTCACACACAGTCAGAGACCTCTCAGACAGCCGTCAACAGTGCAGCTAAGTGGGCACTGGCACTGACAGGCTGCAGAAAGGCTCCGCTGTGTACTCCTATATAGTGTTTGCAACCACCGTAGATGGAGACGGATGGATGCACACTAATAGAAGAAAAAATGAGCTGCACTCAAATAAAAATATGTGTGAGGCAGTGACGCACGCTGAGCGTCCTACAGCCAGACGTAGCTGCAGGACACACTACTCAGCGTGAGCTGCACTCACACACAGTCAGAGACCTCTCAGACAGCCGTGAACAGTGCAGCAAAGTGGACACTAGCACTGAAAGGCTGCAGAAAGGCTCCGCTGTCTACTACTAGTGTTTGCAACCAACGTATATGGATACGGATGGAAGCACACTAGATTGAAATTATTTAAAAAATGCAGCTCAAAAAATAAAAGATGTATGAGGCAGCAGTGATCACACTGGGTGGCCTACAGCCTGACGTGGCTGCAGGACCCACTCCACAGCGTGAGCTGCACTCACACAGCCCTTGCAGACAGCTGTGAACACTGCTGCTAGGGCAAAGAAGGCTACAGTGGTGGTTTATGTAGCCTGGGTAAAGCACTAGATGTTTGGTGGAATCGCTATTTCTAACTGTCCCTCACAGTCTTCTACAGCAGCCTGTCCCTAACTGAATTCACAGCAGAGTGACCAGAAATGGCGGCTGCGGTGGCTTTTATAGTGCATCATGACATCATTTCGGCAGCCAATCACAGCCATGCCAATAGTTAACATGCCTACATGCCTAACAGGATGTGCCCACACTTCGGAGGATTCCCATTGGCTTAATCAAAGCAAGCAGGCTCATAGCATGATGGGAACTTCCTATTCCGATTCCGATCCCGGAATCCGATATGAAAAAAGTATCGGAATTAAGTATCGGAATTCCGATACCGCTAATATCGGCCGATACCCGATACTTGCGGTATCGGAATGCTCAACACTAATGATAACACCAAATGTTTTTCTACACTCATGGTTAGTGGTTGGTTTAAGCCATTTATTGGCAAACTACTGTGTTTTCTCTTTTTAAATCATAATGACAACACAAAACATTCAAATGACCGTGATCAAAATTTCACATAACCTGGTGATTTTGGCCTGATAGCATGCACAGAAGTTGACACAATTGGTTTTGAATGGCTACTAAAGGTAACATCCTCACTTTTGAAAGTCTCTTGCATCTTTCATCCAGCCAATGATGTTCCTGGATTGTGAGTCATGGGGAAAGCAAAAGAATTGTCAATGGATCTAAGGGAAAAGGTAGTTGAACGGTATAAAACAGGAAAGGGATACAAAATGTAATTGACAATGCCAGTCAGCAGCGTTCAAACTGTGTTTAACAAATCGAAAATCAGGGACTCTGCAAAAACAAAATCATGGTCACGTAGACCAAGAAAAATTTTGTCCAAAACTGCCAGGATAATTGTTTGAGATGAAAAGAAAAACCCACAATACCATTAGCTGAAATACTGGACTCTCTGAACACTAGCGGTGTGGCTGTTTCGAGATGCACAATAAGAAGGCACTTGAATAAAAATGTGCTGCTTGGTTGAGTCTCAAGAAGAAAGCCATTACTGCACAAATGCCACAAAGTATCTGTGGAAAACAGCATAGAGACAAGCCTCAAAACTTCTGGATCAAGGTAATTTGGAGTGATGAGACCAAAATTGAACTTTTTGGCCACAACTATAAACGTTACATTTGGAGAGCGGTCAACAAGTTCTATGATGAAAGGAACATCATTCCTATTGTAAAGCATGGAGGTGGATTGCTAATGTTTTGGGGTATGTTTGAGCTATAAAGGCACAGGAAACTTGGGCAAAGTTGAAGGAAAGATGAATGCAGCTCGTTATTAGCCAAGACTGGAGGCAAACTTGCAATCATCAGCCCGGAAGCTGCACATGGGACATACTTGGATGTTCCAACATGACAACGATCCAAAACACAAGGCCAGGTCGACCTGTCATTGGCTACAGCAGAACAAAGCGAAGGTTCTGGAGTGGCCATCTCAGTCTCCTGACCTCAATATCATTGCGCCACTCTGGGGAGATCTCAAGCGCGCAGTTCATGCTAGACAGCCCAGAGATTTACAGGAACTCGAGGCTTTTTGCCAAGAAGAGTGGGTATATTTAGCATCTGAGAAAATAAAGAACCTCATCCACAACTACCACAAAAGATTTCAAACTGTCATTGATGTTAGAGGGGGCAATACATGGTATTAAGAAATGGGGTATGTGAACTCTGATCAGGTTTATTTGGATGTTTTGGGTTGACATTATGATTTAAAAAGAGAAAACACAGTAGTTTGACAATAAATGGCTTCACCCAACCACTTACCATGAGTGGGGAAAAGGTTTTGGTGTTATCATTCATATTCTCTGAAAAAAGGTCAAGAAAGCAAAAATTCTGCTGGGGTATGTAAACTTTTGAGCACAACTGTATATTTAAATAAATACATTTAAAAAATACCTTGGGGTCTATTTTTCATAACCAGCATGTCAAAACTGACAGCTGCAGGCTGTGACTCTCAGCTGTCAGCTTTAACATGGCTGGTTATCAAGAATAGAGGGGTACCCATGCCGTTTCTATAAATTATTTAAATAATTAATTTTATAAAATGGTGTAGGGTTCCCCAGTTTTGACAACCAGCCAGACTAAAGCAGCTTGTGATTGGTATTCCCAGGCTATGGGGCCATGGATATTTACTCCCCCGCCTAAAAATGGCAGCCTGCAGCCACACCTGAAAATGCCCATTAGTTTCACCAATTTTGGTGCTTTGTCCGGCTCTTCTTCCTAGCCCTGTCGCAATGGCAACTGAGGTTTATATTTGTGGTGTTGATGTCACCTTTATATTGTCAGGTGACATCAAGCCCACAGGTTAGTAATGGAGAAGCGTCTATAATATGCCTTTCCATTCCTAATCCCAAAGTCATTTTGTTAATAAAAAAAATCCAGAAAAAGTCCTTTATTTGTAATAAAAATCCACACCCTGTTTTTCAAATTTATCTAAAAATAACAAAGTTATTGTCACGATCCAGTTTTGGATCTGCGTCAGTTTGGACTGCTCACATATAAACTTTTTTCCTTTCAGGCCATCGGGGTTAATATTAGTTTCCCCCCAGTGGCCGCTGGTCTTACTACATGTTTAGTTAGTCTGCGTGTGCTGGTGGTTACCACTCCCACCTTCCCATATAAGGTCAACTGGTGCATCAACTGACTATTAGTTATGACAGATCCTTTTTGGATACCAACCGTGGTGAAGACTGGAGCTACCTGGAGCAGTGGTGGTTCTGCTGAAGACAGGAGCTTTCTGGAGCAGTGGTGATTTTGCTGAAAGCTGAGTTCAGGAGCCTTATTCTGCTGCACGGTGCATTGGTAGCAGAGAAAGCTAAGTGCTGTTTTGTTTAACCCTGACTGTTGTATCTCCCCTTTGTGTTTTATTAGTGCAGCAGTGGGACCAGTATCCGCACTTACCAAATCCCTAGTGAGGGATAGGTGCAGGGTAAATGAGGTACAAGGTGTCTTGTCGGCGACAGTTTGAAAGAAGCCGTATAGGGACATCAGGTTATTCTAGGACTCAGCCACAGCAGAGTGCAGGAGGGGTCCCTTTCCCCATTCCCTATAGCAGGGCCCATCATTGTAATTGTGTCCCCGGTTTCCCCTTGTTTGTCTTGTTGTTTGGTGACCGACCGGTCATCGGGTCGCATCACGCAGGGCCAGGCACATATCATGACAGTTATACTCACCTTACTCAAATTCCATTGAAGCTCTTATCCCCTGTAAAAAGCAGAAAATAATAAACAACAAAAATAATCACCTTTTGCCTAATCCAACAATGCCCAAGTCCCCTGTAAAAAAAAAAGAAAAATAATATAAACAACCATATGCCTCACCTGTCCAAAGTGCAGCTAATCCATACTGTCCCATGAAGATTCATAAGTGCAATCACTTCTGTCAGTGTCTAGCGCTGCACACCTGCAGTGAGAAAGTTCACCCAGAGTTCATATACTCTATTATGGCACCACTGTGTGAGAATTTTAATTTTATTCTAAGCTGTCTGAGCTTAAAAATTTACAGTAATGCCTTATTCACGCATCGATGTTTTTGTGTGTTAGTATTGTGTCAAGATTTATAAGCTGAAATTAGGAATGTAACATATAAAGAGAAAAAGTATAATTGAAAGATTCATACTGCTTCTTGAATTGAAGCCACCCCTGATTTTGGCTAAGAAATACTGCTTAGAAAATGTAAAATTGTATTTTCTTCTTAAAATACTTTAAAAAAATCAAAAAATACAATGTGAAGCAGACTTATAGATTGTATTGGTGTTTTTTTTTATAATACTACACAAAGACAAGATGAATGTTAAAACTATATTTAACCAAAGCTTGAAAGACCTTATTTGAGACAAATCCACAAGTCTTTACATTTCATATTATTTCATGAAATGTATTGTATAGTTTAATAAACATTTAATATTATTTAAAAATGTATGCTGTACTAAACAACATTGCTTAACATTAGATGGCCACAACAATCTATAACATTTTTTTCTATATTTTTTCATATACTGCATTAAAAACTACCAAAATTTGATGTGTAGTTACAGCCATGTATCATGTCCCATGAACTCTCCTGGTGCTACTGAACAAATTGTCTCCTAATTATCATGTTATAGATTGTCAGATACTTGATTCACCCCATCAAATATGATGTGTTCATTCTATCATTTGTTAAAACAGATTTAATCAAACTTGGGATATGCTGACTAAATTCAATTCAACAAATTTGCTCCAATTTGGCTGAGAAATTTGATCTGTGTTGAATCTATTCAAAGCTATTGAAATTGCTGGTCAAATACAATTCTTGCGCACAGAGATCTGATCTTCAGGTCCCAGAGCATAATAAATGGGAGTTAAAACATAAAAATATTATCACTTCACCTTTCCCCTTACTAACTGACCTGGGCACAACATCTCCTTTGGCTTACTTCTCTTTTGTTTTTTCAACTATAGTCACACAGATTTTTGAATATTTATTGGTCCAGCAGTCATTAAATAGCTTGTTTATAAAGGCAGACCACTCTTCAGATATGCACTAAAAAATATGTATTAGATCCTGTGGCTATATGTTTGAGGTCCTCATTCCCAAATGATGCTTTTCCTATTAGTAGAGTTGAGCGAAATGGGTCGGTCAAATTCAAAACCCGACCATAGCATGTGGTCGGCCAAGCGGTCGCCGACCCAAGCGCCAAAGTTGGATTTCCCAGAATGCTTGCACGTGACTTTTTTCAGCCACTGAGCAAGGATGTACACTCTGAGCAACGAGATGCAATGTGCAGCGTCCGGGGAGAGAGAGAGTTTTCGCGCACTTTAAAAAAGCGGTCCAGCATGTAGGTGTGTTTACTGTCCTCCACTCCCTACCGACTTTGCTTCCCCATTGACTTGCATTGGGTTTCGTGTTTCAGTCAGACCTTCGACTTTTCACGATAATCTGCCGATTTCATTCAACTCGACTTTTGAGAAAGTCGGGTTTCATGAAACCCGACTCGACCCTAAAAAAGGCAAAGTCGCTCATCTCTACCTATTAACCAATTTACATGGGAGGCTACGCACATGGCACTTTATTGCACTTTGTTACAGCTTACCTCTTTTATATACCTTTGGTACTGTACGGTACTTATGTATTATTAGCTGAACTCTAGGGGTAGTGTTTATTTTCACCAATTGCAGATATACATTAAAATAATATGACTGTTCATTATCATTTGAGATTAGCGAACCCGAACTTAAAATTTAGGGGTTCCTACTGGACACTGTATCTAGAGCCAATCGCCAAATACGGACTTCTCCTGGACATCCGATAGAATTTTGGAATAAAGTTTGGTCTGATAACTAGAACTCAAACCTCCTCGATTCTGGTCATCCCTTGCTATCATGCCTGTCTTATTGAGTGTACCTAGGAAAAGGGTTCTCGTGCAATGAGCACACTTTTAAATAATTAATTTTCTGTTTGCCATTGCTACATAATAAAGATATATATTGTTGAAACTTAACGAAGATAATCTTTTGTTTGTGTCTTACCACTTGTTGTAAGATCATTCACTGTGACTATAATGCTTATAGTTAACGGTAGGGCAAGTCCTGCTTAGACAAGAAGTTGCACTGTCGAAAATGATAATTGTTTGTGCAAATTAAAAGGTCAATTGACCAGATGAGCAGCATTTTGCTCTTTTGTTGGATAATTGACTGCCTATTTATTGTGTGCATTGTAAATGAACTGAAAAGTTTTCTTTTTCGAATCCAGCACTTACTTTGCCTCATGGGCGCATGTAATCATAATGTTCCTCGAGGCCTATTCACTATAAGCACTAAATTGTGTAGACAAAAGAGAGGACTGAAGCTAGAAATTGGAGGACAGGGTGCAGAGCTGTAGGGCCAGGACAGTTAACGGATGAGGTTAGTCTATTGTTTATTCTTTTTTAACCTCTTCTGAGCCTAAAATTATCATTTCTCAGTCCACCATTTTGCTTCATTTAAATAAACAAAATCACAAAAAAAGGGTTCTGGTGAATTAGATTTTTTCTAATTCAAAGAAAATTAATTTATTTTGATTGTGATATTAGTTGTAAAAAAAAACATTTAACTTGGAAAACAATATTGATTAACAATAGAAAAAGTAGAAATATTAAAATAATCATACCAGGATTTTTTATGTTGATGAATTTTGCTTTTTATGTCTGAGTGAAAATACATTTTTTAGTGACAGTCAATATTTAACTATAACAACAATTACTTCCTCTTGATCAAATATGATGATCTCTATTGCAACTTCCCAATAGCTATGAATTGGTAGAATATGGTTGGAAAGTAAAAAAGAAAGGTGCCAGGAAAACATTCAAATCAAAACAAATCTAATTAGTATGAGTGTTTTAGCAGGGTTTCTATGGACACACCACAGAGTCTCATTATCAAATGCATATTAATGCATAGTGTAGGCGAGCTGCAGATGAAAACATCACGAGAGGAACAGTGAGCACTTGTTATTATTCAGGCACGATCGCATGGAGAGACTGAAAACCCTTTTGAAAACTATTTCACAATAAAATCATCATACTGTTTACCAGCAATCGAATAGAAATTGACAAAAGTCTTTTTAGACATCAAAGCAAGGTTAAACAAAGACTTGATTGTGTTTGCCGGAAAGGCAGAATGATGAGCAGATATGTAAAAACATAGCAACATGATATTATGTGAATGAAGTGAATTCAATCAATGGAAATTTTACAGAATAAAATAACCTTAGCTCTTTTGGTTTTTAAGCTTTTCAGTCTCAACTCTAGCTAATCTAAAGCCCCCCGTTACACACTGCGATATCGCTAGCAATATCGCTGTAAAGTCACCGATTTTGTGACGTAGCAGCGATATTGCTAGCGATATCGCTACATGTGATGCTTACCTCCGACCGGCTCCCCCGCTGGTTATCGCTGGTCGCGTGAGAAGTTCCTGGACCATTTCTCGTCGTCAGCTTCCTGCACCGCTTCCTGCTGTGACGACGAGCGACGCGTGGACGCGGGCGGGAGGACGTCAGGATCGCCGTGTCTGACAGGTAAGTAACGACCCGCAACCCCTGCGATGTCGCTGGTGAGATCTGCCTGTGTGTCAGCTCACTAGCGACCACTTAGCGATGCACCAGCGATCCATATCGTTGTCGGGATCGCTGGTGCATCGCTATGTGTAACGGTACCGTAAGGGGTAATGTTTTTCCTTGTGGATAATGATATGCCAGGCCTTGCAATATGTGACAATAGAGTTTAGGTCCTCTTCCTCTTTGAAGAGGCAATTTGTATGACCTTAGCTAATGGCATGTGATTTAAAAGCCTTTAACTCGTTCCCAACAGGTGAAGTATATGCAGTATACAGTACATCATGGTTGGGAAGTACTCTTTGAACTTTGAAGTATATATACATTATGGTGATTACCAGTGCACAGGAGGCTGATATAACAGTAACCACCCAGCACTCACTGCCAGGAGCGGTACCCGCACCACCTTGTTCAATTAAACCTGCAAAATGCTGCGATTGAGATAGATCAAAGCATTTAGAAGGCAGGCAGAGGTAGGGGGCTCCCTCTGCTCTCTGATCAATGCCCCTCATTACCTAATCATCACAAGGGGTCGATTGCTGCCATGATGACCCGATGTCATCATGATGACATCTGGACAAGGCAAGAAAAAAGGTGTATGCATAAATTTGAGCACACATAAATAGTAAGCATGAGTAGATAATGTTTATTAATGTCCAAAGAAGAGAAACAGATTCGGCACTGCTGCACCACCGTGGTCTCTTAAACAAATCTAAAGAGACCCTTCACACACTATATGAACGCCACATACCCCAAGGAACGGGTGCTCAATCCAGAAGAAATATAACAAAATACAATAGCACAATGAAAGAAAAAGGATGGCACTCACCGTTACCAAAAGTAGAAGTCTTTATTTCATGGATAAAAATGCATGGGCTAGGGAGCAATGCAAAGAGTGCGGACGACGGCCATTTCACACTCTTGCGCTTCAACAGGTCCTAAACGATTAGGATTAGGACCTGTTGAAGAGCAGGATCGTGAAACGGCCGTCGTCCGCACTCTTTGCATTGCTCCCGAGCCCGTGCATTTTTATCCATGAAATAAAGACTTCTATTTTTGGTAACGGTGAGTGCCATCCTTTTTTCTTTCATTGTGCTATTGTATTTTGTTATATTTCTTCTGGATTGAGCACTCCAGTCTCCAGTGCTTCCTCTCAAACCATTTTCTAGTGCTTTTTGAAGTGTGTTTTGGGTCATTGTCCTGCTGGAAGACCCATGACCTCTGAGACAGACCAAGCTTTCTCACACTGGGCCCTACATTATGCTGCAAAATTTGTTGGTAGTCTTCAGACTTCATATTGCCATGCACACGGTCAAGCAGTCCAGTGCCAGAGGCAGCAAAGCAACCCCAAAACATCAGGGAACCACTGCCATGTTTGACTGTAGGGACCATGTTCTTTTCTTTGAATGCCTTTTTCTTCTGTAAAGAAGAAAACTCTATGTTGATGCCTTTGCCCAAGAAGCTCTACTTTTGTCTCATCTGACCAGTGAACATTCTTCCAAAACGTTTTAGGCTTTTTCAGGTAAGTTTTGGCAAACTCCAGCCTGGCTTTTTTATGTCTCGGGGTAAGAAGTGGGGTCTTCCTGGGTCTCCTACCATACAGTCCCTTTTCAGTCAGACGCCGACGGATAGTATGGGTTGACACTGTTGTACCCTCGGACTGCAGGGCAGCTTGAACTTGTTTGGATGTTAGTCGAGGTTCTTTATCCAACATCCGCACAATCTTGCGTTGAAATCTCTTGTCAATTTTTCTTTTCCATCCACATCTAGGGAGGTTAGCCACAGTGCCATGGGCTTTAAACTTCTTGATGACACTGCGCAGGAACATTCAGGTCTTTGGAGATGGACTTGTAGCCTTGAGATTGCTCATGCTTCCTCGCAATTTGGTTTCTCAAGTCCTCAGACAGTTCTTTGGTCTTCTTTCTTTTCTCCATGCTCAATGTGGTACACACAAGGACACAGGACAGAGGTTGAGTCAACTTTAATCCATGTCAACTGGCTGCAAGTGTGATTTAGTTATTGCCAACACCTGTTAGGTGCCACAGGTAAGTTACAGGTGCTGCTAATTACACAAAGTAGAGAAGCATCACGTGATTTTTCTAACAGTGCCAATACTTTTGTCCACCCTCTTTTTTATGTTTGGTGTGGAATTATATCCAATTCGGCTTTAGGACAATTCTTTTTGTGTTTTTTTATTTAAGACAAATTAAATTAAGATAATAATACCAAAGAATTTGTGTTTGCAATCATTTCCAGGAAGAACCTGAGTATTATCTGACAGAATTGCAGGGGTGTCAATACTTTTGGCCACAACTGTGTATATATATATATATATATATATGCACACACATATACAGTATATACGCACACACACATATATATATATATATATACACTGTTCAACAAAATAAAGGGAACAATAAAATACCACATCCTATCACTGAATAAAATATTCCAGTTGCAAATCTTTATTCATTGCATAGTGGAATGCATTGAGAACAATAAAAAATTAAAAGGATCAATTTAAATCAAATTTAATATTCCATTGAGGTCTGGATTTGGAATTATACTCAAAATCAAAGTGGAAAATCAAATTAAAGGCTGATCCAACTTTAGTGGAAATGCCTCTTGACAAGAAAATGATGCTCAGCAGTGTGTGTGGCCTCCATGTGCCTGTATAACCTCCCTGCAACAACTGGGCATGCTCCTGATGAGGCGACGGATGGTCTCCTGAGGGATCTCCTCCCAGACCTGGACTAAAGCATCTGCCAACTCCTGAACAGTGTGTTGTGCAACGTGACGTTGGTGGATGGTGCGAGACATGATGTCCCAGATGTGTTCAATCGGATTCAGGTCTGGGGAATGGATGGACCAGTCCATAGCTTCAATGCCTTCATCTTGTAGGGACTGCTGACACACTCCAGCCACATGAGGTCTGGCATTGTCCTGCATTAGGAGGAACCCAGGGCCAACCGCACCAGCATATGGTCTCACAAGGGGTCTGAGGATCTCATGTCGGTACCTAGTGGCAGTCAGGCTACCTCTGGCAAGCACATGGAGGGCTGTGCGGCTCTCCAAAGACATGCCACCCCACACCATTACTGACCCACTGCCAAACTGGTCATGCTGAAGGATGTTGCAAACAGCAGATTGCTCTCCATGGTGTCTCCAGACTCTGTCACGTCTGTCACATGTGCTCAGTGTGAGCCTGCTTTCATCTGTGAAGAGCACAGGGCACCAGTGGCGAATTTGCCAATCCTGGTGTTCTGTGGCAAATGCCAAGCGTCCTGCACGGTGTTGGGCTGTGAGCACAACCCCCATCTGTGGACATCGGGTACTCAGATCATCCTCATGGAGTCAGTTTCTAACCGTTTGTGCAGACACATGCACATTTGTGGCCTGCTGGAGGTCATTTTGCAGGGCTCTGGCAGTGCTCCTCCTGTTCCTCCTTGCACAAAGGCTGAGGTAGCGATCCTGCTGCTGGGTTGATGCCCTCCTATGGCCCCCTCCATGTCTCCTGATGTACTGGCTTGTCTCCTGGTAGCGCCTCAAGCCTCTGGACACAATGCTGACAGACACAGCAAACCTTCTTGCCACAGCTTGCATTGATGTGCCATCCTGGATAAGCTGCACTACCTGAGCCACTTGTGTGGGTTGTAGAGTCTGTCTCATGCTACCACGAGTGTGAATGCACAACCAACATTCAAAAGTGCGCAAAACATCAGCCATAAAGCATCGATACTGAGATGTGGTCTGTGGTCCCCACCTGCAGAACCACTCCTTTATTGAGTGTGTCTGGATAATTGCCAATAATTTACATCTATTGTCTATACCATTTGCATAACAGCATGTGAAATTGATTGTGAAATAGTGTTGCTTCCTAAGTGGACAGACAGTATTATATTCTGTTGTTTAAGTGTTCCCTTTAATTTTTTGAGCAGTATATATATATACACTCACTGGCCACTTTATTAGGTACACCATGCTAGTAACGGGTTGGACCCCCTTTTGCCTTCAGAACTGCCTCAATTCTTCGTGGCAGAGATTCAACAAGGTGCTGGAAGCATTCCTCAGAGATTTTGGACCATATTGACATGATGGCATCACACAGTTGGCGCAGATTTGTCGGCTGCACATCCCTGATGCGAATCTCCCGTTCCACCACATCCCAAAGATGCTCTATTGGATTGAGATCTGGTGACTGAGGAGGCCATTTGAGTACAGTGAACTCATTGTCATGTTCAAGAAACCAATCTGAGATGATTCGAGCTTTATGACATGGCGCATTATCCTGCTGAAAGTAGCCATCAGATGTTGGGTACATTGTGGTCATAAAGGGATGGACATGGTCAGCAACAATACTCAGGTAGGCTGTGGCGTTGCAACGATGCTCAATTGGTACCAAGGGGCCCAAAGAGTGCCAAGAAAAAATTCCCCACACCATGACACCACCACCACCAGCCTGAACCGTTGATACAAGGCAGGATGGATCCATGCTTTCATGTTGTTTACGCCAAATTCTGACCCTACCATCCGAATGTCGCAGCAGAAATCGAGACTCATCAGACCAGGCAACGTTTTTCCAATCTTCTACTGTCCAATTTCGATGAGCTTGTGCAAATTGTAGCCTCAGTTTCCTGTTCTTAGCTGAGAGGAGTGGTACCCGGTGTGGTCTTCTGCTGCTGTAGCCCATCTGCCTCAAAGTTCGACGCACTGTGCGTTCAGAGATGCTCTTCTGCCTACCTTGGTTGTAAAGGGTGGCAATTTGAGTCACTGTTGCCTTTCTATCAGCTCGAACCAGTCTGCCCATTCTCCTCTGACCTCTGGCATCAACAAGGCATTTCCGGCCACAGAACTGCCGCTCACTGGATTTTTTTTCTTTTTCGGACCATTCTCTGTAAACCCTAGAGATGGTTGTGCGTGAAAATCCCAGTAGATCAGCAGTTTCTGAAATACTCAGACCAGCCCTTCTGGCACCAACAATCATGCCACGTTCAAAGGCACTCAAATCACCTTTCTTCCCCATACTGATGCTCGGTTTGAACTGCAGGAGATTGTCTTGACCATGTCTACATGCCTAAATGCACTGAGTTGCCGCCATGTGATTGGCTGATTAGAAATTAAGTCTTAACACACAGTTGGACAGGTGTACCTAATAAAGTGGCCAGTGAGTGTGTATATATATATATGTGTGTGTGTATGAGTGTGTACCATACACACCCAAAGGGGAATAACATGTCCACTAACATAATGTGGGCATATACAATACACTCAATATAGAGTTCAGTGTTGTTCTAGTCTATCGAAATGAAAAAATGTATAAAGATAATAAGAAATAAAAAATAATAATAATAGCCATTGAGTTTTAAGCACTTCTGAAAAGAAGGAGATAGCTGAAGAGATGTGAATTTTGCATCATACAGGCTCCTCAATGTTACTGAAAATGTGATATCGTCCCTAAAAAATGTTTTTTTAAATTTTGTTGTAAAAATTAAAAATAGCTGGTCAACTTTTAACCATTTTAACCTACTAGCAAAAAAAATTATGGTTCAAAAATTGTGCTGACGTAAAGTAGTCATGTGAAGAATGTTATTTATTAACTATTTTGTGTGACATTTTTCTGATTGAAGGGCATAAAATTTAAAAGTTTGAAACTGCAACATTTTAGCTAAATTTCCAATTTTTCAGAAATATATGCAAGACATTGAACAAATTTTACCACCATCATGAAGTACAATATATCATTAGAAAGCTGTTTCACAATCAGTGGGATCCGTTGAAGCATTCCACAGTTATTACCTTATAAAGTGATACTCATCAGAATTGTAAAATTTTGCTTGGTCATGAAGGTGAAAACAGGTGAAGGGGTTAAAGACAACTTGTCGACAATAAAATGCAGTCCAATCTGCATTCATCATGTTATAAGGCAAGAGGAATAGAGAAGATTGATACATAAGTAAAAAGTGTCAAATGGACAGTAGAACCTGGTACTCTCAGTCTTGTGTATCCGCCAGTGCTGCAACAAGTGGAAAAGGATCCACCAAACTTATGCCAATAGGGATACAAAAATCAATAAATAAAAATTGAAATGTGCACTGTGGACCCTCTTTTATAACTCTGAAAATTAAAGCTAAGTAGCTAAGTATACGAGTTATTAAATGTCCCACTTACTAGCTTTGTAGTATGGTGTTCAAATTGTCCAAAAAGTGAGTGAGTGACTGAATCCATACTACAGAGTATCTCAGCACACTCACTGACAATCCTTGGAGCAAATGGTTTGAAACGGATGGGATGATTGGAGTAAAACGTATCTGATATTCCATACAGAAAACATTTAGTGTGGAGCTAAAAAATTAGTCTTATAGCTCCAAGTATCTGAGTGGCACTCCATCTTGCAGTACCCTAGCAAGCTGTAAGTCGCTGGGCAAACTGCTCCTTTATTTGTGAAATCACCAAGCTATGGAAGGTTCAAAGGACAAAAGGAAAGCAGTGATCTACACATTACAAAATTATCACTCTTCTTCCTCAGGGTTTTGGTTTGGTGATGCCATGAATCATGGTCAGTTTGCTAGGCAACTTTCAGTTTGTTACTGTTGCTCTTCATGGGATTTTGGTCCAGTGGGCAGACCTATCCATGACTGACAGCTACCTCTGTGTGCACACTTATACAAAGAAGCTGTAAATTGCTGATACGACCAAAATCCCAGAAACAGCAGAAGAATAAAAAATGAAAACACAGGTTATATTGAATTTTTCAACAACTATCAATCTGCTCAGCTCCCCTGCTTTATAACATAGTGCTTGCAGATAGGACTGCATTTTCATGGCAACAAGTTCCCTGTAAGGCCTCTTTCACACTTCCGTTTTTGACCAACAGTCAAAATCCGCCAGGTTTTGAAAAAAACAGATCCGCCATTTCTTTTTGCCGATCCGTTTTTTTCCCAATTGACTTGCATTACTGGCGGATTTTGACGGATGGCCATCCGTTGGATCCGTTTTTGTGAGGATCCGCCAAATTTTTTGCGTCCGCCAGCATGCCATCTGACAGACATATCTCTCTTCTCTCAGTGCCAGCCCCAGATTTTGTGCAGGCTTCATCATTGCCCAAGGTTTGTCTCCTCATAAGAGGCAATAAATGTGGTGATCAATAGTCCAGCTCTCGCAATGTCATCAGGAGCTTACTGTGAATACTACGCCCCCTCTGAGAAGACAAGCCCAAATAAATGAAAGTGCAAAACCTCAGGGGTGGAGGCAACTGAGAAAAGAGTGACAGTTCCATGAGGGGCCAGTGGTCATCAGTGGTGGGAAAATAGGAAAAGAAGAAGGAGAACTGGAATTGCAGTGCTCTCCACCTAGACCGGTGACTAAAACTTCCTGTTAAGGTTTGAGGATTGCACCAATCATAAATTATGAAGAGCTGCGATCGCAGCACAGGGTCCACTGTACGGTGATGGAGGAACTGCAGCTAGTAATCAATGGCGGAGTGATGCTGCATGCAAGCACCGTAAACACTTGGAGTTAAATGTGACTCCGTGTGGAAAGAGTGCAAAAGTACCTGCTCGGTTGCTGCACAGAGCGATACAATAATGGAGCACTCAAAGCTATGCCCTGTTAGACTTCACAAGAGTATAGTGAGTAATGACGCTAGTTGTGGTCCCTATGGCTACCCCCCAGGAAAGTCTAGGCTGGTGGTTGAGCTTGCCCTGACACTTAGTTGTGCTAAACAGCACATGCGACTTAGGATGCCCTGAGTCAGATACTAAGCCAAGCGGGAGTTCCCATCCTACACTGCCTGCCTAGACACACAATCACCATGATAACGTATCCACTGACACACATAAAGCATAGAGGATCTTAGCATGCTGACGTGCTCCCCAAAGACCCTTTTATATGTTCCGCTTAAGTCCAGCCAGACAGGACCTTGCTCATGGACAAATTCAAAACTGCCATATCACCTGAGCAGCTGACAACCGACCACCAATGAGAAGTTGCCACCTCAAGAGCATGCTTAGTATTGTGTATTTAAAAAATCCAACACAGATCAATTTACACAGCATAATAAAAAGCACAGTGGACATGAGATTTCTATAAATCCCATCAACTTTGCTGGAACTTTAAGACACTGCATTTTTTTGCACAGGGAAAATGCGTAGCATCAAAAACTCACCAAAAACTCATATTGTGGACCTGACCTTACTGGAAATTATTGTAGTTATATGGCAACTGAATCATTTTTATGTGCCTTGCCCAAGTTTCTGAAAGGATGCCTTAACATGATGTATATCTGACCAGCTTCTGTCCAATCAGGAAAATATCAATCTAAACTGGTCTGTGGAATGTCCAATTGAACTGCTGAAGAATTTGCTGATATACTGTATATAATATATATATATATATATATATATATATTTTTTTTTTTTTTTTTTTTAAGAAAATGTAATGAAAACACAACTGTGTTCATAAGATAATGTGGCTGTTGTGAAAATTAATGTGTAGGTTACCATCCATTTTTCCATAGCCAGATAGGTTCAGATAACTTGGACAATAATAAGGCTGTGTTTACATCCAAGTGGTTCAATGCAATCCTAGATCTCAGAGTGTTATTCACATATTTTCCAAGCAAATAGTTTTTTCAGTATTGAAAGATATTTTTGAAAATACAGAAAAACTGTTGAATTCAGATTTCAGAAGGATTTCTCATGTATACAAGTAATCTTACTGAAATGTCTCTCATATGCCAGAAAACATGTCTAATACATTACAATCAAGTTGATAGCAACACCGCAGAAGAAATGCTAGCACAGGCTTCAAGTATCCATTGTTTCAGATCCTGCACATTTCATATCTTCACAGCATAGACAATTGCCTTCAGATGACTCCAAAGATAAAAGTCTAAGGGGGTCAGATCAGGAGACCTTGGTGGCCATTCAACTGGCCCATGATGAGAAATCCACATTCCAGGAATCTGTTCATGTAGGAATGCTTGGACCTGACACCCATAATTGATGGTATGGTGTGGTATATGGGGTACAATGATAGTGGAAAACTCAATGCCACTGGATATCTGAAATTTCTACATGGTGATGTGTTGCCCTCTTTATGCACTGAAGATGGCAGGTTCCCTCAGTTTTTCCAGCAAGACGGTGCACCACCACATTATGGGTGTCAGGTATGAGCATTCCTACAAGGAATTTGACCCCCTTAGATTAACATTTCTTCTGCAGTGTTGCTTTCAGTGTGTCAAGAGTGGGAGAAGAGGGTTGCATTGATAATCCAACACAATGGGCAGCACTTTGAACACATTTTATAAGTTGTCATAAATTTGTAAATAACTCATGAAATAATGAAGTTACATTAAAACCAAGCACACCATTGCTTTTCTTGTGAAATTTTCAATAAGTTTGATGTGTCACATGACCCTCTTCCCATTGGAAAAAATAAAGTTGGATCCAAAATAGCCGATTTCAAAATGGCCACCATGGTCACCACCCACCTTGAAAAGTTTCCCCCCTCCCATATACTAATGTGCCACAAACAGGAAGTTGATATCACCAACCATTCTCATTTTATTTAGGTGTATCCATATAAATGGTCCACCCTGTATATATACAACCAATTCAAAAACCCCATAACTAGTGTTGAGCGATACCACCCGATATTGAAAAATATCGGATCGGATTGGATCAGCCGATATTAAAAAAATATCGGGTATCGCCGATTCCGAACCCGGAAGTCCCATTCAAGTCAATGGAACAGAACTATCGGAATTAAAAAAACCCTTTCTTTCCTGGTAGTTTAATTCTACATGAAGAAAAACAACTAAGAATAATGTAGAATGTATTGGGGGAGGTGGAGGAGACATTAAAGGCATAGAGGTTTAGCCCAATCAAATGGAATAGCAGGAATAAATTTTGTTTTTAAAGATGTTCGGAGTTACAAAGATATTGACTATGTTAACCTTTTGTATATTTTGTTAGATATGTATGTTTCACTACTTCCATGCTCTTCACCTTCTTTCTTACTTCTCCAACACTTTCTCCTTCATCATCCTCAACAGCAGCATCTTTTTCGTCAACTTCTTCTTCACCTTATTCATCTTCTTCTTCACCTTCCTCCTATTATTCTTCTTTTGTACATTCTTCATATTCTTCTTCTTCATCTTCTTCCTATTCTTCTTCTTCATCATATTCTTATTTGTGACAGGCATTCCTGTAGTTGTTATCTATAAAAGTTTGAAGATTACACCTTCCGCTCTGCCTGTCACAAAAGATTTACAACAGGATTTGTCCGCGTTCAGTTTGTCCTGCAGCAGCAGGCATCTTCCAGGGGCACCACGAGGAGGAACGGACTCACCCCCATACACTGCTTAGTCTTCTTCTGCTTATAATTTAGATAATATCATTTGCTCTGATTTTCAGTCTTATGCTTAATGTTCTTCTGCTTTTGGTTTTTCTGCTTCTTGCTCTTCTGTCTCTTGTTGTTCTGCATCTTGGTGGTTGTCTTCATGTTCTTTGTCCTCTTGGTCATGTTCTTCAAGGTCATCTTTTTGGTCTTCTTCGGTGTGGTCTTCAGGGTCATCGTCGTCAGGGAGATCCAGAGTGAGAACCAAAAACCATTTCCACAAGCATGAAATTTGAAAAGTAGCAGAAGCCTAAAGAGTCAATGGAACTACTGAGAACCAGCTGACGGTGCTGGTACCCAGAGTGGCAGCAGAAGGAACAAGAGCCAATGGCACAATGTGGACCAGCTGACGGTGCTGGAACATGGCTACTAAGCAGGAGGTACCTGTGCCACAAAGCACTACCAAGGACCAGCAGACGTTGCTGGAACTCGGATACTGAGAAGGAGGCACCTAGGCCAACGGCACTGCCGAGAACCAGCTGACGGTACTGGAACCCGGATGGCTAGTAGAAGCTACCCCTGAAAAACAATGTTGCAAGGCCGAGAGCCAGCCGCAGTTACCAAAACCCACAGACCTACAGGGGGTGCTTGTCCTATTGGAACTACGGAACCAGCTTTTATTACCAGAACCCGCAGCCCACATAGGAAGCACCTAAACTGCAGGCACCATAGACACGGCTAACCCGACCGCAACACGACTGGACAACGTTTTGATGGCAAAGTGACGTTGACACTACCCGGAAACAGCAGGCGTGCTGGAACCAGGATGGGCAGGAGGAAGTACCTGTGCCAAAGACACTTCTGAGCAGCAACTGACGATGTTGGAGCCCAGGGTCAATCAGGGTGTAGTCTGAGGCCTAATTTCATCAAGTTTAATATGTGTTGTTGACTACTACTGATTTTAACCGTGCTCCAATTAGGCCTCTGGCTCCAGTGTCTCTAGTATTTACCCTGGCCTCCAACACTGCCAGTTGCTGCTCAAAAGTGCGGTCTGCACAATCAACACTCGTTCCCGTGTTACTGGGGTTCTGTAACATCAGTTGATCCCCTGATGCATGTCCGGCAATGTCTTCTGCTCTATCCACATTCCCACTACTAGTAGTGGGAATGTGGACAGAGCAGGAGACATTGCTGGACACACATCAGGGGATCAACTAACGTTACTGAGCACCAGTAACACAGGAACAAGTGTTGATTGTGCAGACCGCACTTTTGAGCAGCAACTGGTGGTGTTGGAGGCCAGGGTAAATACTAGAGACACTGGAGCCAGAGGTCTAGCTGGAGCATGGTTAAAAATCAATAGTAGTCTGAATGTGGAGGGAGCAGGAGACTTTGCCGTACACACAGCAGGGGAGCGGCTGGCATTACTGCACCCCACTAACACTGGAGCATGTGTTTTTCTCTGTGTACACAGCACTTCTGAGCAACAACTGGCTGTGTTGAAGCCCAGGCTGAATCATTGAGCAGGCTGAGGACTACTTGGAGCAAGTTGAAAAGCTGAGGTAGTGTGATTTTGGAGGGAGCAGGAGACTTTGCTGTACACACAGCAGGGGAGCAGCTGGCGTTACTGCACCCCCCTAACACTGGAGCATGTGTTTTTCTCTGTGTACATGGCACTTCTGAGCAACAACTGGCTGTGTTGAAGCCCAGGGTGAATCATGGGGCAGGCTGAGGCCTACTTGGAGCAAGTTGAAAAGCTGAGGTAGTGTGATTTTGGAGGGAGCAGGAGACTTTGCCGTACACACAGCAGGGGAGCAGCTGGCGTTACTACACCCCACTAACACTGGAGCATGTGTTTTTCTCTGTGTACACAGCACTTCTGAGCAACAACTGGCTATGTTGGAGCCCAGGGTGAATAATGGTGTAGGCTGAGGCCTAAAATCATCAAGTTTAATATCTGTTGTAGACTACTACTTTTAAACGTGATCCAACTAGGCCTCTGGCTCCACTCTGTCTCTAGTATTTCCCCAGGCCTCCAACACCACCATTTGCTGCTCAGAAGTGGCATCTGCACATTCAACACTTGTTCGTGTGTTAGTGGAGTTCAGTACCGTCAGCTGATCCCCTGATGTGTGTCCGGCAATGTCTCCTGCTCTGTCCACATTCCCACTAATAGTAGTGGGAATGTGGACAGAGCAGGAGACATTGCCGGACACACATCAGGGGGATCAGCTGACGTTACTGAACCCCACTAACACACGAACAAGTGTTGAATGTGCAGATGACACTTCTGAGCAGCAACTGACGTTGGAGGCCAGGGGAAACATTAGAGACAGAGTGAAGCCAGAGGCATAGTTGGAGCAAGTTTGAAATCAGTAGTAGTGTGAATGTGGAGGCAGCAGTAGACATTGCCGTACACACAGCAGGGGAGCAGCTGGCATTACTGAACCCCACTAACACAGGAGCTAGTGATTTTTTTCTGTGCAGACGGCACTTCCGAGCAACAACTGGCGATGTTGGAGCCCAGGATGAATCATGGAGCAGGCTGAGGCCTACTTGGAGCAAGTTGAAAATATGATCTAGTTTGAATGTGGAGGAAGCAGAAGATATTGCCGTCCACACAGCAGGGGAGCAGCTGGTGTTACTGAACCCCACTAACACAGGAGCTAGTGTTTTTTTCTGTGCAGACGGCACTTCCGAGCAACAACTGGCAAAGTTGGAGCCCAGGATGAATCATGGAGCAGGCTGAGGCCTACTTGGAGCAAGATGGAAATAAGATGTATTTTGAATGTGGAGGTAGCAGGAGATATTGCCGTCCACACAGCAGGGGAGCAGCTGGCGTTACTGAACCCCACTAACACAGGAGCTAGTGTTTTTTCTGTGCAGACAGCACTTCTGAGCAACAACTGGCGATGTTGGAGCCCAGGATGAATCATGGTGCAGGCTGAGGTCTACTTGGAGCAAGTTGAAAATATGTTCTAGTTTGAATGTGGAGGCAGCAGGAGATATTGCCGTTCACACAGCAGGGAAGCAGCACTGCCCTCGGGTGGAATGGAGAACATGATGGAATGCACCAGTGTCTCTTGGTACTCCCGCATTTTATGCTCCCGGTTCAACGGCGCTATGAGGCTTTGTAAGTTGTCTCGGTAGCAAGGATCTAGGAGGGTGTACACCCAATAATCAGCCGTGTTGAGAATGTGGGCTATGCGGTGGTTGTTTCTCAGGCACTGCAGCATGAAATTAACCATGTGCTGCAGACTCCCAACTGCCCAAGAAACGCTGTCCCCTGCTTGAGGCGTCATCTCTGCCTCCTCTGCATCACCCCACCCTCGCTGTACATACTGACTAGAGCATTGTGTACCTCCCTCCTCTGGAGAGATGTCTTCCTCCTCCATTGACTCCTCCTCATCCTCCTCGCAAAGTGTCCCCTGCCTAGGCCTTTGTGAGGAACCACGTAGCGCAGACTGTCCAGAAGCAGATGGCATTTGTGACTCCTCATCATCCACCTCTTCCAAAACCTCCTCCCTTAGCGCTTCCAGTGTTTTTTGAAGCAGGCAGATAAGGGGGACTGTCATGCTGAGTAGTGCATCATCTGCACTCGCCATCCACATGGAATCATCAAAGGCACGCAAAACGTGGCAGATGTCCTTCATAGAGGTCCACTCAGTGGTGCTGAAGTGTGACTGGCGCACAGTGTGACTTGTTTGCGCCTGATGCAGCTGGTACTCCATTACTGCTGCCTGCTCCTCACACAACCGCTCCAACATATGTAATGTTGAATTCCACCTGGTGGGTTAGTCACATATGATGCGATGTTCTGGAAGGCGTAATCGGCGCTGCAGAGCTGCAATGCGCGATCTTGCCATGCTGGAACGCCGCAAGTGAGCGCACTCTATGCGGACCTTGTGCAGCAGTGCATCAAGATCCGGATAGTCCCTCAGAAAGCTCTGTACAACCAAGTTGAGCACATGTGCCAGACATGGGATGTGAGTGCGTTTGCCTAGGCCCAGAGCTGCCACCAGATTTCGGCCATTGTCACACACTACCAAGCCTGGCTGGAGATTCGCTGGCACAAACCACACGTTGCTCTCCTGCTTGATGGCATTCCAGAGCTCCTGCGCTGTGTGGTTGCGATTGCCCAGTGAAATTAATTTCATTACGGCCTGTTGACGTTTGGCCACGGCTGTGCTCATATCGGTTGTAACAGGCTCCTCCAGCGCTGATTCTGAGGAACTGGAGAATGAGGAGGAGTCAATGTGTACAGACTGGATTCCTGCAATCTTTGGAGTTGGCAGAACACATACAGCGCCACTCTCAAGATCTGTACCCGGCTCCACAACATTGACCCAATGGGCAGTGAGGGAAAGGTATCGTCCCTGTCCATGGGTACTGGTCCACGCATCGGTGGTCAGGTGGACTTTGCTACTGACGGCATTTAATAGCGCATGTTTAATTTTTGCCTCCACATGCTTTTGCAGGGCAGGGACGGCTTGCCTACTGAAATAAAAGCGGCTGGGCACTGTGTATTGTGGGACTGCCAATGCCATGAAGTTACGGAAGGTGTCAGTTTCCACCAGCCTGAATGACAGCATTTCAAGGGCCAGTAACTTTGCAATGCCAGCATTCAGAGCCTGTGCTCGGGGATGGTTTGCTGAGTATGGCCGCCTTTTCTCCCATGCCTGTGCTACCGATGGCTGTTGAGTGGCCTGGGAGTGTGAGGATGAACGGGAACGTGGTGCTGTGTCTGGAATGTCACTGGGTCTCTAGACAACAGTGCCAGAGGTTCTTTCATGGTGATCCTGTGAGGAAGCCGAACCAGCTGTGTGTGAGCAGGAGGAAGAGGCTACAACACAAGCTTAAGAGGTGGTAGGTGGTGCTGTAGGTTGGCCTACGTCTTCAGTGTGTCATTGTAACTCCACCACGTGCTTGGTCCGCACATGTTTCCACATATTTGTGGTATTGAGGTTGCTGACACTTTTCCCTCTTTTGACTTTCTGATGACACAGCTTGCATTTGACAAAGCAAATGTCATCTGCAACTGTGTCAAAAAAGGACCATGCACTGCCAGTCTTGGGAGCGCCCGTTTTGGCTTTTGGAAGAGGAATGCTCCTAACTGGTGCCGAAGTGGAGGCTACAGGCAACCAAGTCTGCCTTCTCCCTCTCCCTCCTGTTTTGGCCGTTCGGGGAATCTCTTCCTCAGAGCTGCTCCCACCACCTTCCTGTTCCTCATGCCATGATGGGTCAAGGACCTCATCAACTACACTCCCCTCTTCAAACACCTGCTTCTCCTGGGTAGTCTCTCCAGCACCGTACACACCAGAAACTGGCACCTGAGTCTCATCATCATCTGATGCGTACTGAGGTGTGCTGACCATAGGCAATGGCCCACCCGCCTCTTCAGATTCAGAGGGACAAAGCAGTTGCGCATCACTGCATACTCCCTCTTCTTCACATTCTTGAATGCTGCTTGGCTGGCCCCCTCTTTCCAAGCCAACAGATTCAGAGAACAGAAGTAGAGACTGTGTTGGCTCCTGTACAGGCCTCTCTGACTGCCTGGGCAATTTGGCATGTGGTGAAGAGACAGATGGTTGCTCTTCAGTGCTCTGGCCCTGAGAGGATGTGGAAGTCATTGAAGTCAATGTGTTAGCTGCCATCCAGCCAACAACGGCTTCAATTTGTTCATCACGCAGCAGAGGGGTACGGCGAGGTCCTACAAAGCTGCGCATAAAGGACTGTTGCCTGGTAAAACTGGGGGATGCTGACTCACTGGTGCCCGCAGCAGGCACAGAATCCCCATGTCCTCTACCTGCTGAATCCCCACGTCCTATCCCTGCTGCAACTCCATGCCCACGACCACGTGCCTTACTCCCTGCCTTCTTCATCTTGGTAGTCTGATAAAGACAGGCAGAAAAGTACAAAGGGGGGACTTAGTGTGCTTATTCCTGAACAGCTGCTAACAGGTATAAGAAACATTAATTTTATAAAGTGTGTGGACTACACTTTAATAGGAGCTAATGTGGCTTACACAACTGTCAAGTGGAGTGTTTGGTGAACTTTATTATTTTTTTTTTCAAAAAAACAAAAAGGATGTGACAATAGATTTGAAAGCGATAGTATCACAAACTTTTTGGAGCTATTACAATGCAGGAAGGTAACCTACTATGCAAAATATGAGACTCCAAAAAATAGGGTAATACAAATCTGGCTGCGCCTGCAGGGCACAAGCTAGCAAAAAGGCTCCTCTATCTACTCCTATATAGTGTTTGCAACCAACCAATGTAGATGGATACGGATGGATGCACACTAATAGGACAATTAATGAAAAATGAGCTGCAATAAAAGAAAAATATGTATGAGGCAGTGATGCACGCTGAGCAGCCTACAAGCAGATGTGCCTGCAGGACACACAACAGCGTGAGCTGCACTCACACACAGAGACCTCTCAGACAGCCGTGAACAGTGCAGAGAATTGGCACTAGCACTGAAAGGCGGCAGAAAGGCTCCGCTCTCTAATCCTATAGTGTTTGCAACCAACGTATATGGATACGGATGGATGCACACTAATAGGAGAATGAAAAATTTGCAGCAAGAAAAAAAATAAATTTGTATGAGGCAGTGACACGCTGAGCGGCCTACAAGCATACGTGCCTGCAGGACACACTACACAGCGTGAGCTGCACTCACACAGACCTTGCAGACAGCTGTGACTAGCGCTGCTGCAAGGCAAAAGAAAGCTATACTTATTGAGAACGTAGCCTGGGTAAAGCACAATGTGATTTGGAAAATCGCTCTCTAACTGTCCCTCACAGTCTTGAACAGCAGCCTGTCCCTAACTGAATTCACAGCAGAGTGAACCCTAAATGGCGGCGGCAGCGGCTTTTATTGTGCATCATGTCATCATTTCAGCAGGAAATCACAGCAATACCATTAGTTAACATGCCTACATGCCTAAAAGGATGTGCCCACACTTCAGAGGATTGTCATTGGCTGAATCAAATCAAGCTGGCTCATAGCATTATGGGAACTTCCGATTCCGGTATTCGATATCCTAAAAGTATCGGAACTCAGTATCGGAATTCCGATACCGCGAATATCGGCCGATACCCGATACTCGCAGTATCGTTAAGCTCAACACTACTTGTAACCCCTCTATTACACATCTTATGAAAGGATACATGAAAAATGATAATCTTGTGATCACTATTACCCAAGTGACCCCCTACCCTTATATTCGATATGCAGTCTGGCCTGTTGATTAATATTTGGTCTAGCAGTGCCCCCCCTCTTGTTGAGTCCTGAACCAGTTGGGAAAGATCATTGTCTCTAATATTTGTCAAAAACCTATTACCTTTGCTGGAACTGCAGGTTTCGGTTCCCCAATGTATTTCAGGGTAGTTGAAGTCCACCATTATAATGACTTCTCCTTGAGTCGCTGCTTCATCTATTTGCTTTATGAGGATATTCTCCGTTGCTTCCATTATTTTTTGAGACTTATAACAAACCCCTATCAGTAATTTATTATTTTTCCCCCTCCCATTAGCTCCACTCACAGGGACTCTACATTTTCATTAGATGCACATATATTATCACGCAGGATGGGTTTTAAGGATGATTTTACATATTTAACACACACCTCCCCCTCGCTTATTTGTACGGTCATTTCTGAACAGACTATAGCCCTGTAAATTAACCGCCCAGTCATGGCTCTTGTCCAGCCATAATGCTATGTAGTGGCTATCAGTATATGCCTCTACTGTTATTTTTTCCTGTCTCAGGAGGTATCCCAAAAAGACATCAGCAGCAGACTCCAAAGGCACCAGCACCTTCAGATAACTGTTTGCTGCTTTGTAATGCTATTTTAGCAGCTGCTCTAATCCAATGAATTTGTCTGGCAGAAACCTTCCTCATTATCCCTTTATCTGCACATACTCATCTATGTTCTGTATCAACCACAAATATGATGATTACGCAATTCAATGATCATGATCTTCACATTACGATTATCAGGCTTAAGTTTTTGTGAAATGTCTAATGTTTTCATACCTTGTTCAAGACATTGCACTATTTGAAGCTTTCCAGCAGCAGAGAGATCCTTTTTCCTTCTCACCTTGCTTGAAACCTGTGGGTGCTTAATAATGTAATAACACAGGAAAAAAGGGCAGCAATATTTACCTGCCGAGATATCAGAACTAATGCAGGCTACAGAAAACCCCTATAGCAAAGATGACGGCAACACAGGTGCAAAATACTGATGAGAAAACCCTCACAACCTACCAATTCATGGAGGAGGTAATTGATTAGTATAAAATTGCAGAAAAGCAGCTTGTATAGGGTGCTGGTCACACACAGATAATGCACAGTGTCTGGCTTACAGCTTATTACCTACATGCATACTATTAGATTTGGCAGGCTAATGGGACCTGCACTTCTTCCTGTGCCTCTTAGCTGTCTGTGACAGCTGTCAGCACAGAAATGTCACTGCGTGTTTAAACGCGGTGACAGTATAAATGCATGACGGGAATAGTCCGTCATGGTGTGGGAACTTATACCCCTACATGGCTGGGTGTAAGTTCCCGCACCATGATGGTCTATGCCCATCATGCATTTAAACTGTCACTGCATTTAAACACGCAGAGACAGTTCCATGCCAACAGCTGTCACAGACAGCTAAGAGGCACAGGAAGAGGTGTGGGTCCCATGCCGTCGGTCCCCACACCCAGATCGCTGTGATTAGTCAATCTGACCGATCACAGCATGACCGCGCAGGAGATGCTCAAATATTAGCACCTCCCGCCCGGTCACTTCAGGAGCTCAGCGATGCCAATGTCTGAGCTTCTGCCCTAACAGCCAGGAGCTCTCTCTGCCTTCTGTTTGGCATCCCTGCAACATTATCACAGGGCCCAATCGTTGCCATGGTGACTCGGGGTCGTCATGATGACCCCCGGGTCATCAAGCTATGGAAAGCCTCTGGAACCATGTTCACAGCATGGTGTTAGAAGCATTCAATATAAGTATAATGCACTACACCTGCAACCAAAGTGTATAAAGTGAAAGTCCCATAAAGGGACTAGGTAAAAAAGAAAACATTTTTAAAAAAACATGAAAAAAAATTCAAAAATAATAAATATAATAAAAAAATCCACTAATAAATACACATTTTTATGTAAAAAGATTAAATGAACAAAAAAAGTCCACATGTTTGATATCGACACGCCCGTAAATATCCGAACTATGAAAGTGTCACACTAGTTAAGTCCTTTAGTGAATGCCATAAAAAAACACAAAAAAGTAGCAAATTATGCTTTATCATCATACCGCTTTGAAAAAGTGGATTAAAACAAGATCAAATAGATGAATGTAAATAAAAATAGCATAACTGAAAATGCCATCTTGTCCTGCAAAAAACAAGCCATCATATAGCTCCATCAGCGGAAAAATAAAAAAGTTATAGATCTCAGAATTAAGCAATGCTAAAATAATTATTTTTTCTATAAAAGTTTTTAATAAGTAAAAGCGCCAAAACATAAAAAAAAAATAAATGTGGCATCATTGTAATCGTACTGACCCGCAGAATAAAGCTTCCTTTACCAATTTTACCACGCGCAGAACGGAGGGAAAAAAAACAATACCTGAACTGCTGGTTCTTGTTCATTCTGCCTCCACAAAAATCAGAATAGGAAGCAATAAAAAAAGTCTTGTGCTCAAAAATGGTACAAATAAAAATGTCAGCTCGTCCCACAAAAAACAAGAGCTCACATGACTCTGTGGGCTGAAATATGGAAAAATTATAGCTCTCAAAATATGATGATGCAAAAACTTCTTACAAAAAAAGCATCTTTTAGTGTGTGACAGAAGCTAAACATAAAAAAGGATATAAATCTGGTATCTCTGTAATCTCACAGACCCGAATAATAAAGTCGCCTAAACACTTGTACCGAACGGGGAACGGCATAAAAAATAAAACCAGTTCTTCACCTTTTGTGGATTTGCCTCCCAAAGATTGCAGTAAGGAGATCACAGTGGTTTACCCCTACATATGGGGTATCAGTGTTCTCAGGACAAATTGGGGTACAATTTCTCTTGTTACCTTTGGGAAAATAAAAAATTAGGGGTAAAAAGATAATTTTTGTGGAAAGAATATAATTTTTTATTTTCATGGCTCTACGTTATAAACTTCTATGACGCACTTGGGGGTTCAAAGTGCTCACCACACATCTAGATAAGTTCCTTAGGGGGTCTAGTTTCCAAAATGGTTTCAAGCCCTGAAGAACTGTGGATGAAATGCGCGTCGGGGTGGAGGGACACCGCACGAACTCCACACATAGAGTGAGTAACATTACGAGAGGCTTCATTTATGTCTAAAATTGTGGTTATTGTATAAAAAATGTGGAATCATTGAGCTATATATTCTGTCTATATATTTTACAAGTTTAATACCGCAAATAGACGTTTTATGTATAGTATCATACTATTGTTTCCTTTACTGTGGCATGTTGCACTTTAGTTATCGCTATATAATTAGCCCTATATTAGCCCTTTTATTACTCCATTCTGTATACTCAACAGTGTGTTTAAAGGAGCCAGTAGCATTTTCTGTCCCTCACTAATTTGAGGTTACTACAGATTTGTACTATAATTACGGTATGTATTTTTATAATTATCAATAAATTGTGTTCAGTTAATTCTAAAACAAATTTTGGATTTTGTGTTGATTTCCTTCCACTACCTGCAATTTGGGATTGTAGTGGAATAGACAGGTTTTCTTATTGTCTAATTGACACAAACTATTTATGGGATTATATTGATTGAGATAATTAAAAAAAAAAATTATGTCTCAAAAATTATGCTGATGTAAAGTAGACATGTGGTAAATGTTATTTATTAACTATTTTGTGTGAAATAATGCTCTGATTTAGGGTCATAAAAATTAAAAGTTTGAAAATTGTGAAATTTTCAAAATTTTTATCAGATTTACATTTTTTTCACAAATAAGCACAAGAAATTATGAAGAAATTTACTGCTATCATAAAGTGCAATATGTCACAAAAAACATTCTCAGAATCAGTGGGATACGTTGAAGCGTTCCAGAGTTATACCCACATAAAGTGACAATGCTCAGATTTCAAAATTAAATCCTGGTCATTAACCTACAAAGTGGCTTGGTCCTTAAGGGGTTAAATCTAATTCGCTTATTAGTTTGGAACCGTGGATTCAGCTACATCTATTACAAATATTTACTATAATTCTTTTCTTGTATGCTTTTATTTGGAAGTTGTGAGGGGACATGTGTGTATATCCAGCTTCTGACCCATATTGTGACCATTCATAATATGGGTCACAAGCTGGGTATACACACATTTTGAATGCGTTTAAATGTTTAAATCTTTATAAACTCATGTATACCTGTTTATTTTGTCCATATAAGGTGTAAGGTAGCTGTGTCATTTGGGTAGGGGATACTCGCTTGGCAGCCAAGTTGTTACGGCGGCGGAACACGCTTAAAAAAATATAAATAAAGCGTGTTCACCGCCCGGGGTCCACCATGCGGCAGATGTAATAACCGCTGCTGAAAAGGCAGAGCACCAGGATGGTAAAGTGCACAGGGAAGGACTGCACCTGATGCACAAGAGCAAGCTCTGTTGGAACTCAAAGAGCTGCACACAAGAGCACAAACACAAAAATGCTGAGTCTGTATATACTGCACAGATACTGTAATCAGCGGCACACATGTGGTAGCCAGACATTGGGGTAGTTAGAGATGACACTACCACCAAATGGACTTACTGTGACTGGACGTGTGCACGGGGTCGCAACTGCGGATGCCCAAATGGCTGCAAGCGCAATTAGCAGGCGCAATGCAAGACGCTGGCTGCTGTAAAAGGTGGAGCTTGAGCGCGCTGGCACTGGCTGTATCCCAATCACTCACACATTCCTATTATCAGAGGGAAGGGGTTCCTTAATAAGTCATTCACCGGTCCAAGCATCCATAACCAAACACACGGCAGCAAGTGTGGAAAATACTACCTCAAGGCATAGCGGCCATGCGCACTTTTTATAGCGTACGGGACCTGCCAGAAATCTCCAGAGCCCCGAGCATAACCAATCAAATCAGGAGCAGAACCTGAGCACCTGACTCCTGAACTCCAATGAGAGCTAGTCCCGTGAGCATGCTCAGAAGCAGGGAAAAAGGACTTAGCCTCTGGAGACAAATGTGAGAATCTGGATTGCTGCATATGCATAGAATGACCCAGATTCCTAACATTACCACCCTCCTAGGGCCCCCTCCTCCCTGAACTCTCTGATCCACCAGCCTGTGCCCGACAGCAGCACAGGTCTCAGACTCGTCAAAAGGCGAGCCTGATCTCCCGGTAGGTGAAACAGAAAGCCGGGAGATGCGGACGGTATCGGGGGAGACCAGATCACCAGGTCTTAAGAGGGACACCTGGGAAACAATGGGAGTTTTAGGAGAAGGCCGCCGTGTATCGGCGGGCGTAGCCGCTCTCTGTTCGGGAAGGCAATCCCGAGCACATAGGGTGCATGCCCGAATGAATTTCTTTACATCCCAAGCCCTGTGCGGCCACCAATGTGAACCGGCCAGTGACTTCGTGGTCTGCATATAGCCACGATGGCCGTCCGCATTGGGCGTGTGTGCCCACATGAGAACTTTAGGCTGCTGGCGAGGAGGGACAAAAGTCTCACCAACTGATTCGCAATTAGACCATTGCGGGGCGCTGTCTTCCTGGGAAGCAGCAGGCAGATGGTGACAACCGCATATGGTCTCTTGCGCCGGACATGTCTCCGAAATGGTGCGAGACACCTCCATGGGCTCGGGGGGTAGAACCTCTGGCTCTGGCAGATCCAAAAGCTCAAAAAATTTGGGAGTCGGAGTACCTCTACGTTTGGTGTGAGCACGCTCCAAACCACGCTCCGAAAAACGGAGGTTGATACAGAAGGAGATGGAGATTAGCTTCTCCAGAGTGGTAGGGATCTGTCTAGTGGAGAGAGCATCCTTCACATGCTCGGCTAGTCCTCTCCAAAAAACTGTGATGAGTGCCTTGTCAGACCACTCTAACTCAGATGCCAGTGTCTGAAAACGGACGGCGTATCGGCTTACTGAGAGTGATCCTTGAGACAAGGCAAGCAATTGGAGAGAGGTATCATGGGTAACCCGTGGACCAAGAAACACCTACTTGATAGCGGTAAGCAGATTAGTCGTGGTCTGAACAACCGGGTCACCACGCTCCCAAAGTGGCATTGCCCATTCCAGCGCCTTGCCCGACAGTAGGGAGATAATAAAGGCCACCTTGGCCTGTTCTGTAGGGAATTGTGCAGCCAGCAGCTCCAGATGGATCGAGCACTGGCTGATAAAACCCCTACAGGAGGCGCCATCCCCAGAATATTTCTCTGGTAACGGGAGGAGGGTAACTGTCAGCGCAAGGGCGGACATGGACATACGTCCCACTGCATCCGTAAGTGCCTGGAAAGCAGCATCCATGGCCTGCGAAGCTGCGAGGGCCCTCCAAGGGTGGTCAAGCGAGCATTGCAATAGTTGCTGCTGGTCTGCCATTTTTAGCCAGACCCGGGTGCTAGTATTATGTTACGGCAGTGGAACATGCTTAAAAAAATATAAATAAAGCGTGTTCGCCGCCCGGGGTCCACCGTGCGGCAGATGCAATATCCGCTGCTGAAAAGGCAGAGCACCAGGACGGTAATGTGCACAGGGAAGGACTGCACCTGATGCACAAAAGCAAGCTCTGTTGGAACTCACAGAGCTGCACACAAGAACACAAGCACAAAAATGCTGAGTCTGTATATACTGCACAGATAATTAGCGGCACACGTGCGGTAGCCAGAGATTGGGGTAGTTAGAGATATCACTACCATCAAATGGACTTACCGTGACTGGACGTGTGCACGGCGTCGCAACTGCGGACTCCCAAATGGCTGCAAGTGCAATTAGCAGGCGCAATGCAAGACGTTGGCTGCTGTAAAAGGTGGAGCTTGAGCGTGCTGGCGCTAGCACGCACACTGGCTATATCCCAATCACTCACACATTCATATTATCAGAGGGAAGGGGTTTCTTAATAAGTCATTCACCAGTCCAAGCATCCATCACCAAACACACAGCAGCAAGTATGGAAAATACTAGCGCATGGCATAGCAGCCATGCGCACCTTTTATAGTGTATGGGACCTGCCTGAAATCTCGAGAGCCCCGAGCATAACCAATCAAATCAGGAGCAGGACCTGAGCACCTGACTCCTGAACTCCAATGAGAGCTAGTCCCGTGAGCATGCTCAGAAGTAGGGAAAAAGGACTTAGCCTCTGGAGACAAATGTGAGAATCTGGGTTGCTGCATATGCATAGAGTGACCCAGATTCCTAACACAAGTAATCAGATCCGACACGGGTTTTCAATAACACAATAACAGTTCATGTGGTTTATTCAGGCATCATAAACCATGACCAGCAACATAAAGTTCATATAAACAGCATAGCGTCCATGACAGGGTACTGCTCTGTTATCCCTGTGGTCACACAGGCTTTGCTTCATCCAGCCAACAGGCTCTACAGTCGCTTAGTAACACTCCCATGTCCGGTTACATCATAGCTGCTTCAGCTCACTGCTGGCGTCCATTCGCTCTCCCTGGGAACTCTCAGACACATGCAGCCATTATGCACACAGGCACTCAGGAAGGCATAAACATCCTCCAGTGAGACCTTCCAAATGGACCAACCGGGTCCCAGCATTCACTCCATGTGACCTACCCTGGCCACATTATATGGTCCATAGCTATGCCCACCAGGTCACATGGCTATGACCTCATCACAGGTCCTTCAACCACTCATACACACTTTACAATAGCGTTCTTAAACACACCCCCTTAGTGGGTTTGTTGGTAACTGGTCCCAGCCGTCTCTCCAGCTACCTGAAGACTTCTCCCTGACACATTGGAATGAAAGATCAGCTCTGCTGATCAGCACATAAGCAAGCCTTCATTTCAAGGCCACCCACCTTGAGATTCATTACGATCATTCAGCATCCTACTCCTATCAGGACACTGGAAACGCTTATGCGCCTGTTCTGGGACACCCACACAGCGCCCCCTAGCAGACACAGTGGTCACTACACCTTATACCTCCCCCCTCTGTTCAAACTTGTGGGGTTGAACACAAAACATTACCCCGGGATCTCGAGACCGGGCACTTATTACACCTTGCCCCACAGGTCGAGAGAACCATCTCCATCTGTCATCTGGCCTCATCTCTACGTTAGGCCTCCCCCGCCCCCAGCGGTCAGAATATTGGCCCTGATCTTTGGCCCTCCAGTCTCAGTCTGTCTGCATCATCAGTCACTGTTTAGTCTCACAGGGCCTAAGGTTTCTCACCCTTGTACTGCCTGTCGCACTGCCACTTGCTGACATTCTTCGGCCATCTGCCATGTCACTATTTGGAGGAACCCTTCGGGTTCTTACCTCTTGGGCTCAAGGCGGCTGCCACCTGGTGTTCCGTACCTCTTCATTGATCGGCAATGGTCCAGCCTCAACTGCTCAATCTCTTGCAGGTACCCCACTCGATACTCCAAGAACATCCGAAAGTTTCTCAGGCTTTCCACGGAGCCAGCCACCATGATGGGAATCCTACCCTCTTCACTGGATGCCTAGTCTTCATCATCAGGAGGGATCCTCACCCTCACCACACTGGAGATATTCACTAGGTCTTGCATTACCTTCCCGAATCTTCCAATGATTCTCCCAATCAGACCTTTGAGTACCGGAAATCACATCTTTCCGCAAACCCAGCCAATCCATAGCCTCCCTTGCTAACTCTAGGCGTCGAGCAGCTTTCATATTACTCTGCCTGACCAACTGTTTGGCGTGGAGACATTGCAAACGCATCTCTTTCAGGACAGCTACCCGGTTTGCTGTATCTTCCCTGGCTGATATTATCACCAACTGCTGAGTCTCAGGTGCCCAGTGCACCTTACACGCCTTGACCGCCTCTTTGAAAGCCTCATGCACACCTTCCTCAGCACAGGCTTCTTGCATGTCTTCGGGTACCTCGATTACAGAATTGAAGGTAATGGTCTTGCTCTCTTCCTGGACAGAAGGCTCTGGCTTTACCACGGACTCTTCCCTCACTACAGTTGACCCGACCGGGTGACTGTCTTCTTCAGCTCTTTGCTCACCAACTTCATGAGATTTTATTTCTTCACGACCCTTTGCCAAGATGGGTCAGTACTGTCAGCAGTCAGCAGTTCTGTCTTATCAGTAGTGCTCGGCAGCTGTAAGTCTTCGTCCCAGCTCTTCTCCTGCAGAAGACCTTTTTACTACTCCTCTGAGTTCGTCCATCTCTTCCCTAAGGGTCTTGTTGACACTTTGCCAGGTGGATAGGTGACCTCTGAGCTCCAAGACTTCTTTCTCAAGCCACTCCACCCTGTGCTCAGCCATTTGTCTCAGGACTCTTTCTCGTTCGACATGTTTTTCCACTGTTTCTTTTACTAACTGTATCTCATGATCTTGTTCTCTTTTCGCCAGCAAGTGTCGCACCACTACCTCTTTAATTATATTATCAAAGGGTACCACTGGGTCAGTCCTGTCAGCCGAGTGAACCCTCCCGTTACCTTCTAACCGTGTTTCTACCCCAGTTGTCTCGTCAGTCATGTCACCGTCCGTCATGCCACGAGACATCAGGTCCATAAGTTGGGCAGATGTACCTCTTCTTCTGGTCAGTTCTACCTCTGACCTGTCCACTTTAGGAGGCATCACCATCTCAGTGTCTGCTGGCCCCACAGTCGAAAAGTCTTCATCGTCCGACCATATGTCATCAAACAAAACAAAGTCCCGGCCCCTCTCCAAGGCATACACTAAGTCACGTGCTATCCTGCCCCCTTGGCACTCACCACCTTTGGTCCCCTCAAACATTACTCTGTCTACTGCATAGTTCACCGTGACCCCGTGTTTACAGCGAACCCTGACGTTTTTCTCGGTCAGAGAGAAAACGAGAGGAGTTCCTGTCAGAGTCACCTGACTCTTTGAGTCCAACCGTCCAGAGACTTCTTCTCGGTGTAACATCACGGTACACACCTGCGGCCCATCATTATTCAGAAAGACTGTCCCCGATTCTTCAAAAGTCATACACACATTGCGGTTCCCCAGACATACCCACTGAGGCAACCAGTGCTGCCATTTCCTGAACCACCCCGATTTGGGTGACCGCCCCAGTCTGGGACTCCACCCCCTTTTGGGCTACCACCTCGGTTTTGGGTCACCGCCCCCTCTGCGACTCCACCCCCTTTGGGCTACCACCCCGATCTGGGTCACCGCCCCCTCTGGGACTCCACCCCTTTTGGGCTACCACCCCGATTTGGGCCACCGCCCCCTTTCGGGATTTTCCAATGTCCGTTCTACAGGTCTTCTTAGGCCACAGTTCACACAACACAGTTTATGTCTATTTTACAATACCACACAAGTCCATGCTGGCACCACCACAGCTCCTGCTGTCACCGATCTCCAACACCTCTGGCTGCTGTTCACACACAGTTTCTGGTGTCATCTTCATAACCCCGCCGAGTTACAGGAAGCTGTTTGTCCCCTTCATAACCCCGCCGAGTTACAGCAAGCCGCTTGTCACCTTCTTGACTCCCCTGAGCCACCGCAAGCTGAGTTGAGAAAAGAAAAAAAAACACACCACACAAAACTCACGTATGCTGTCTGTGTGCTATTCAGGATGTCCATCTCCTCTCCTGAGACCATCCAACACACAGGGCGCACCGGGTGCTATTCAGGGAGCCAACCCTCCTCCCAGGGTCTCCCAACACACCAGCCTCACCAGGTCCAGGGGCTCAGCGGGTGCTATTCAGGACATCTGTCTCCGCCTGAGACTGCCCAACACTCACACCTCACCAGCAACACAAAGACCTGTCTGTTACCTGTGTTGGCCACACAGGTCCTCGGGTACCTCATATCCGCAGAGGCACCCTAGCAATCACCAGTCTCTTTTTCTGACCCCAGTCAGTACAACACAGCTTTCACGATCGTCACCTACTGGCCGCGCAGGTTCTCAGACCCCTCTACCGCAGAGGTGCCCTATAAGTCTCTTCCACTGACCTGCTGTCAGTATATCACACAGTTTTCACAACCGTCAGCCCTCCTGGCTCAGCGTTGCTAGCAGTGCACCATGTGCCTTTGGAAACCGTTGCCCTTAGCAACTGAATTTTGCAGTCCTCTTCCGTTGCTCCTAGCAGCAAGGCTGCAACATTGCCCATAGCATTCTCCACCAATTTTAAGGTAGCACTGTCATTTGGGTAGGGGATACTCGCTTGGCAGCCAAATAATCAGATCCGGCATGGGTTTTCCATAACACAATAACAGTTCATGCGGCTTATTCAGGCATCATAAACCATGACCAGCAGCATAAAGTTCATATAAACAGCATAGCATCCATGACAGAGTACTGCTCTGTTATCCCTGTGGTCACACAGGCTTTGCTTCATCCAACCATCAGGCTATACAGTCGCTTAGTTACACTCCCGTGTCCGGGTTACCTCATAGCTGCTTAAGCTCACTGCAGGCGTCCATTCCCTCTCCCTGGGAACTCTCAGACACGTGCAGCCATTATACACAAAGGCACTCAGGAAGGCTTACACATCCTCCAGCGAGACCATACAAATGGACCAACCGGGTCCCAGCATTCACACCATATGACCTACCCTGGCCACCTTATATGGTCCGTAGCGACGCCCACCAGGTCACATGGCTATGACCTCATCACAGGTCCTTCAACCACTCATACACACTTTACAATAGCGTTCTTAAACACACCCCCTGGGTGGGTTTGTTGGTAACTGGTCCCAGCCATCTCTCCAGCTACCTGAAGACTTCTCCCTGACACATTGGAATGAAAGATCAGCTCTGCTGATCAGCACATAAGCAAGCCTTCATCTCAAGACCACCCACCTTGAGATACACTATGATCATTCAGCATCCTACTCCTATCAGGACACTGGAAATACTTATACGCCTGTCCTGGGACAGCCACACAGCGCCCCTAGTGGACACAGTGGTCACTACACCACAAAGTGTAAATATAAGATAATCCAAAATTCACATATACGGTATTCAAAATTGTGGCCTTTTATATGTAAGTAACAGCTTTCTTTTCTTGGAGTCATGCTATATAAACCTAAAGTTGTTGTACAAAATTATTTTAGTTCCCTTTTTTATTAGAAACAGCAGCAATCTTTTCAATTTGTGATGCTTTTGTCATGCAGCATTGCTTTACTTATTTAAATTTAATAAGGGTGACCTGCAATACAACATACAGTCCATGGCCAAACGTGGCCCTGTTTCTAAAATGAAGGAAGTGTAATACAGTCTCTTCTTCAATCACCTGAATATTTTGTAAGGTCCGTATCATATTGCTATATTAAATTTATGATTTTAAAAAGAGTGCTTTTAGGGCCATTATCCGGAATGATGTTGAAGCAGTTAAATTCGGTGTGCTGTAGATTGTTATTTTCATTCCTTGCAATATTTTACATATTCCTACAATGTTATTGAATAATAAAATAAGCAGCAAAATGACTCTACATCTTCTAACTCCTGCTGTGCATATTGTGAGAGTGAGCAGAATTACATTTACTACAACTCTGGCTTGTATTAAACTAATCAACCACACAGTGGCATTTATTGGAATAACTGGGGGAGGGGAGAGGTTTAAAGAATTAACAGTGATTACTTGCTTCAAATGAATAACAAAATACATTTGAATAAAAGGATTAATATCCAATATCACATCTCAGGAAGGAACAAACTGAGTAGTTGCCAAGGAGAAATATGTGCATTGTCAAAAATAGCAGTTTATTTAGTTAACCTCATTTCCCAATTCTGCTTTTTAAGATAAAATAACCAATACAACGAAAAATGCAATAAAACAATAGTTGGCAACTTTTCAAAAACTGAATAAATAGTGATGAGACTAGGATAAATTAAAAACTATAAAGCCTTTAAATATCCGTGACAGAGGCACAGTTTAATGCTCCTAGGCCCAGAGCAGAATTTGCTGTTGTTTCAATAACACCCAACTACCTTAAGCTATTTTGAATTTTCGTGTCTTCTTGTACCCTTCTCATGGTCCCAAATCTGTGTGTGAATGCTACTATTGCACTGACAATGTAGTTCATCATTCCTAGTCAGAAATGATAAATGACTTCAGGGTTTAGAGAAGGATCAGTGGCTGTGGGTCTGAAGGTGACCGATGAGGCCAATCTGTGCCCTGAAGGCTCGCTCACATAATTCACCAAATACGGGACATAAGTAAGTAGGTATAGTCAGGACAGTAGAAACTGCTTGTTGCTTGTGCACAGCTCACTTTCATTTTGCCTCAAAGATTCACTTGTCTTAAGCTGCACGTGATCCTCAGGTGATACTGCCTCATCAAATTGGAAGGTCAAGAGTAAGCTTCTCCCATTCATTGATGTCAACACCCATGATTTTGAGGGACACTTTAAGGCAGTCTTTGTAAGATTTCCTCTACCCCCTAATTGTTCACTTTCCCTGATAGAGTTTTATGCACAGTAGTTGTTTAGGCTGTCAACTGTCTGGCATTCTGAACACATGTCCAATCCACCTGGATTGGGCTTTCAGAAGGAGAGTGTAGATGCTTCAGAACCCAACAGGCTCCAGTATTGCCGTGTCAAGGACATTGTCTTGCCATCTGATGTGGAGAATACTTAATGGGGAGTTTACATTATCACTCTGCATTTCCCCTGGTAAATCCTTTTACTGTGTGAACACTGTTGAGAAAAAAGTATTTTAAACATTTGCTTTTCCCACATCGCTCTCTATGATTTCACCCTCATTGTTCTTTAAAGTTCCGACACCATCAATTTTAATCATTTTACTGTTTATATAATTAAAGAATAGTTTGGGGTTTGTTTTACTTTCCTTAGCAATGAGTCTCTCAGTTTCCACTTTTGCTAAATGTATTTGTTTTTTACACATTTTATTTTTTTCTCTATAACTTTTTAATGCTTCTTCATTGCCTTCTTGTTTTAGCTTCCTAAATTCCTTGTTCTTGTTATTTATTGCCCTTTTTACATCCTTATTTAGCCACATTGGTGTTCTCCTGCTCCTAGCCCTTTTATTTCTGTACGGTATGGCTAGCTAGCATGGGTGTGTAAAACTGATTTAAATATTTCCCATTTATTTTCTGTGCTCCTATTTTTGAGGACATTGTCCCAATCAATTCGGCGAAGGTCCTCTCTAAGCTCTAAGTCTCCATCTTTCAGAAATTTCACCATCATACTATCATGGAACTGACAGACGATAGTGATAAACTTGTTAAGGCAGCAAAACTTTCCCATAAATTTCCACAGACCATCTTTGATGACTGTATTGAAAGTCTTGATCAAGTCAATACAGGCCTTTAAAAGGTCGCTGCATTGATTTCCAATTAATAGACCTTTGTTTAAGGTGGTGAATGAGGTGTTTGAACGAGAGGTGAGCCAGAATCTTCCCAGCAGTGGACAGAAAGGGGGTGCATCGATTGTTGCTGCAAGATTGGTGGTTGCCTTTTATAAATGTGGATTATGCTAGCATGCTTCAGCTATTGCAGAACTTGTTCCTTTTTCCACATGTATTGGAATAGATTAATCATCATTTGCATCAGGATAGGGCCTGCCTGTTTTGTTTACCTTGACATTAAGAGCATAGTTTCATCTTGTGTTTTTACACCTTACCACTTGCACCATTGACCCCATTCCATCACATCTCCTCCAGTCCCTTTCCCCTGCTGTTACCTCTCACCTAACAACAATATTCAACCTCTCTCTCTTCCGGTTTCTTTCCCTCCTCATTTAAGCATGCCATCATACATCCATTACTTAAAAAACCATCCCTCGACAAAAACTCTGCCACTAACTATAGACCTGTCTCTAATCTTCCCTTCATCTCTAAACTCCTGGAATGCCTGCTCCACACATCTTATCCGCTATCTCTCAGATAACTCTCTTCTTGACCCTCTTCAATCCGGTTTCTGCTCTTTACACTCTACTGAAACTGCCCTCAATATAGTCTCTAATGATTTACTAACTGCTAAATCTAATGGTCACTACTCCATGCTAATTCTCTTGGATCTCTCTGCAGCATTCGACACTGTGGATCATCAGCTCCTCCTCACTCTGATTCACTCCATCGACAGAGCCCCCTGCAGCACAGGGCAGCGGCAGCACCAGACACAGGGCAGGGCAGCAGCAGCAATGGCACAGGGCAGCGGCAGCACCAGACACAGGGCAGGGCAGCAGCAGCAATGGCACAGGGCAGCGGCAGCACCGGACATAGGGCAGTGCAGCAGCAGCACCAGACACAGGGCAGGGCAGCGGCAGCACTGGACCCAGGGCAGCAGCAGCACCAGACACCCACAGGGGCACGCCGCACTTCAGAACCCACTTTATCCCAACCTGCAGCCTGCAGCAGCACTCCATTCTTAACTCCTCCAGCAGCAACCCTGGGACCCTGCTTCACCACAGCCACCACCCCCAGTAAGCAATAAGACACATGGATTTTAAGAAGCAACACTATCTTATTAAAAAAAAAGTTTTTTCCTATTTTTTCCTCAAAATTTGGGAGCACCTTAAAATCCAAATAAAATGGTAAGTTCATGAATATGTCAAAAATTTGTCTCCAAAATGTCTGTAACTGGAAATTGGTTCCATTCATCTGAATTTGCTTGATTTCTGCAAGCCTGGTATTTAAATAGGAGTTCACAATATGCAGTCAGCAAGCTCTCTGCACTGCCACACAGGTTGGGACAATCAGGTCAACCGGCCACATACCTCAATGTGCTCGGTCAGCATTTTAAGCTTGTCACTACCTCCTCTCTGTGGGTGACTGCTTGGTTGGGGTGATTGGCCTTAGATGCCCCAAATTCACCAGGTTTCTAATCCCCATAGAGCCAGCAGAGGGGTGAAACTGTCATTTACACCATTTTGTGTACTTTCTGAGAATATATTATACAGTATGTTGTTGACTGTTGGTGAGTCAATAAGCTATTACTGCAGTGTGCTACCCTCACCCTGTGTTGTTTGTGTAATATTCTGCCCATGGTGAAGGAGTACGGGTGTTCAGTGTGATGAGCCCTGGTCCAAGTGGTCTTTCTACAGTTAGCCAGGCTAGTGGAGGAGAGCACAGACTGACCATTGTGTCTACATACTTTGTGGCAGCAGTGGGATTCTGTTCAGCCTGCCTGATCCAAGGGAGCTGCCAGAGACTTGGGGTCGTAAACACCATCCAAGGGCTCCATAACTGGGGAGACATATAAGCAGACCAAGAAGACTATAGGTGAGGAATATACAGAAGATTTTGGAGACCACCATATCCAACCTCACCAGCTAGATATTGGGAAGAGACCTGAGTGGATATATGGCTGCAACAGGAAACGGCAGCTGCAGGGGCTGTGTCAGCTTCAACGGATTAAACACAGGGCCACAAACATTCAGTCAGATTTGATCTAGGAAATGGTTCATTGGGAGGACCAGAAAGTCATGGAGGATGATGAAAATCCTGCTGTGGTTTACCCAAAGGAAATAAACTGCTTGCAAGATCCCGTGGCAGCCTGGAATCAATAACCAGTCCCAAGCACCCTGAATTCAGGAGTTGTTGGTTTAATTTGGGCTTTGAGCCTTCAGCAGGCAGGGCGCTTGTGTTATGGAATTAGTATTGGCAGTTCCAGTTCCCCTCCGGACCCTACCTTCATGATAGTCCACCATCAAGGAAATCATCTCCACTACAGAGACATGCCAGTGTTTAATGACTCCAACACTGAAGTTGATGAACATTGGCAAAGTTTTGAGACTGTGATGCTGATGCACTAGTTGAATGGACCAAATACCTGTGAACTAGTTTGACTGACCGGGCCCAGAATACTGTCGGGTAGCTTGGGTCTCAGGACTGCCTGGACTATAAGACTACTAAGGATTCCCTGTTGGCCCTTTTTATCATCACCCCTAAAAGACATTGCACCAAGTTCTGGACATTGTCTCTCCAGGGGCCCTCCTATGTAGAATTTGGCAGATGACTCCGATTGCACTACAACCACTGGCTTGATGGTCGGGCTCCCCACTTCGCTGCTGCCCTCTGGGACGTGATCATGCTCGATCAACTTATGGAGAAAATAGCCCCAGAAATATGAGAATTGGCAACCAATTGGAAACCCACACCCCAGAGCGAGCAGCAAAATTGGCCTTAGAGTTTACAGACAATCGACTCTGCTGGAGTCCTGATGTGCCCACCGATCCCAGGAAACCCCTTAACCAAGGATTTCAGCTGCCACCAGCCGCTCGAGCAGGACTATCCCATTACCCAGCAGAAACTCGTCCCAGGATAAAGGTTTACAAAAAGGACCTGTGATTTGCAAAACCCATGGCGCTGTTATATATACATACATATATGCAAGCACCATGGACACATTGCCAGAGATGTACTCTTAGGTTCAGGGCCCCATGATTTTAGCTCATCAGCCAGTCAATATCTGCCAAAACAAACCATCTGGGCCTGACAGGATACACCAGCAGCAGATGAAGTGATATATCCCGTTCAGACTGTATGAAATACAGTTGTGGCCAAAAGTATTGACACCCCTGCAATTCTGTCAGATAATACTCAGTTTCTTCCTGAAAATGATTGCAAACACAAATTCTTTGGTATTATTATCTTTATTTAATTTGTCTTAAATGAAAAAACACAAAAAGAATTGTCCTAAAGCCAAATTGGATATAATTCCACACCAAACATAAAAAAGATGGTGGACAAAAGTATTGGCACTGTTTGAAAAATCATGGGATGCTTCTCTAATTTGTGTAATTAACAGCACCTGTAACTTACCTGTGGCACCTAACAGGTGTTGGCAATAACTAAATCACACTTGCAGCCAGTTGACATGGATTAAAGTTGACTCAACCTCTGTCCTGTATCCTTGTGTGTACCACATTGAGCATGGAGAAAAGAAAAAAGACCAAAGAACTATCTGAGGACTTGAGAAGCCAAATTGTGAGGAAGCATGAGCAATCTCAAGGCTACAAGTCCATCTCCAAAGACCTGAATGTTCCTGTGTCTACCGTGCGCAGTGTCATCAAGAAGTTTAAAGCCCATGGCACTGTGGCTAACCTCCCTAGATGTGGACGGAAAAGAAAAATTGACAAGAGATTTCAACGCAAGATTGTGCGGATGTTGAATAAAGAACCTCGACTAACATCCAAACAAGTTCAAGCTGCCCTGCAGTCCGAGGGTGCAACAGTGTCAACCCATACTATCCGTCGGCATCTGAATGAAAAGGGACTGTATGGTAGGAGACCCAGGAAGACCCCACTTCTTACCCTGAGACATAAAAAAGCCAGGCTGGAGTTTGCCAAAACTTACCTGAAAAAGCCTAAAACGTTTGGGAAAAATGTTCTCTGGTCAGATGAGACAAAAGTAGAGCTTTTTGGGCAAAGGCATCAACATAGAGTTTACGTGAGAAAAAAAGAGGCATTCAAAGAAAAGAACATGGTCCCTACAGTCAAACATGGCGGAGGTTCCCTGATGTTTTGGGGCTTCTTTGCTGCCTCTGGCACTGGACTGCTTGACCGTGTGCATGGCATATGAAGTCTGAAGACTACCAACAAATTTTGCAGCATAATGTAGGGCCCAGTGTGAGAAAGCTGGGTCTCCCTCAGAGGTCATGGGTCTTCCAGCAGGACAATGACCCAAATCACACTTCAAAAAGCACTAGAAAATGGTTTGAGAGAAAGCACCGGAGACTTCTAAGGTGGCCAGCAATGAGTCCAGACCTGAATCCCATAGAACACCTGTGGAGAGATCTAAAAATGGCAGTTTGGAGAAGGCACCCTTCAAATATCAGTGACCTGGAGCAGTTTGCCAAAGAAGAATGGTCTAAAATTCCAGCAGGGCATTGTAAGGAACTCATTGATGGTTACCGGAAGCGGTTGGTCGTAGTTATTTTGGCTAAAGGTTGTGCAACCAAGTATTAGGCTGAGGGTGCCAATACTTTTGTCTGGCCCATTTTTGGAGTATTGTGTGAAATGATCAATGATTTGCTTTTTGCTTCATTCTCTTTTATGTTTTTTCATTTAAGACAAATTAAATGAAGATAATAATACCAAAGAATTTGTGTTTGCAATCATTTTCAGGAAGAAACTGAGTATTATCTAACAGAATTGCAGGGGTGTCAATACTTTTGGCCACAACTGTATATAGGATGGGGGAAAATAGAAGGTCAGCTCATCTGTCTCAGCAGAAATCCAGAGTCTGTTCATGCAAGGAGTCACCCTGATCAGAGGTGTTGTCCAAGGCAAAAAGGTAAAAAAAAAGTGATCTCCAGTGTGAAAATGTCGAGATAAAATCAATTAGAAAAACATTAAAACTGGCAATTGTTTAGGTACATGGTAGATATCAGGTCCCTGTTAGTCCAACCAAAGTACCATGAATAAGGCTTGCATGGTCGAAACGTGTCCGCTGGACCACCAGGGATCCCATGTCTATAATGTAGATATACAACTACCAGTTTTAATGTTTTTATAATAAAAATTGTGATTTTATTTCAAGACGTTTTCATGCTGGACATCACTTTTTTCTTACCATTCACACTCTATGGTCCGTTGGCCACTTTACACCAGCCACTATCCATCGCCACATTCAACTGGTCAAGGTTGGTGATATCCAGGCCCTGAGACTTCTGGACACTGGGTTTCAATTACCATGGTAGTCCTAAATATTGCCTCCCCAGAACACCACTTACCAAGATGCCAAAAGACCATCTCCCTAGCTGGAGGTCAGCATTTGGATATCCCATTTGCATAGATGCAGTTAGACTTGAGGACCGACCAGGGAGAGGTTGAAGTAGGACTCATGGACAGCTTACCCACCTTGTTTTTAGGGAAAGACCTAAGACAACTGTTTGACCAAACCTGCGTGACCGGAACATCCAGGGGTGTGCCCATCTCTTGTCCTGACAGGGCTACCTGATCATTTTCTTGCCGTGGTTCACTTTTCCTGGCAACAGCACTTCCTAGCAAGCACTCCAGTGGACCTCATTGTAAGACCAGATCCCTGTACAGGAGTTTTGAACCTATTCCTTTAGAAATTAAATATTGCTGCTAAACTTTTACGCCTTTTAACATCTTAACAAAGCTTGTTAAATTGATTCTAAAGCAAATTATAAAGTGCATGCTTTTTATTTACTGCTTTATGTGAGTGGATTATGTTAACAACATAATAATAACATAACAGTTTAAAAATGGCATTTTTTTCTAAATTGTAACCAAATTTTAAATATTTTCATTATCAAATGCAAATTTTCTCCACTTAAACTTACCACAAACATAAAGTATAATGTATCTTGAAAAAAACAATCTCAGAAACATTGGGATTTGGAGAAGCATTTTACAATTATTGCCACATAAAATAACATGCCAGACTTGAAAATTTTGCTTGGTTAGGACAACTAGATTTAGATTTGGTTGGCCCACTATACCATTGAAGGAGCCTTCCAAACTTTATACTTTGTCAAATAGATCTAATAGACATCATGACGCTAGTGCACTCACGTTGAAAATCCATGTTACAAGAGCTGTCACAAGTTTAGCATGCTAACCTGAGAGATCAGAAGGTAGAAGATCACTGTGTCAGAGGTGTATCTAGGGCTACAGCTCATAGGGGTGAAACATCTGAGTGGGCCCCTAACCCAATTACAATTATGGTGGCGCACTCTAATCATGGGTATATGGGAACCTCAGCAGATGATACTGCTGTAACTAAAAAAATCTCCACAAAGACCAACACTGATATTACTGCCATTTTGTGACCATATACTTGCTCTACAAAGCATACTAGTGATTACAGTGCAGTTATATATAGTGACTTACAGATTATGTTTTTCCTGATGGAATTGTTCACTTTTCCCGTCTTTTCCATGTGGCCCAGACCGACATGACAACTTCTCCAGCCAGGACTTGTCTGCAGAGATTACCACAAAGATGCATTTCACTTCTCACATTTCCAGCACCATCCCCATCTATCCCCAACCTGCACAAACTTCTCATACTGATGATACCCCAATACTGAGCCACTGCTGTTGTGTCCTTATTACTGCACCTGTTGTGTTCTACAAAAGCAATGCTCCTCATACTGCTGCACATAATAATGCCACCACTGTACCCTTACATAGTAAAATGTCTTCTTTGTGCCCTCACAGTAGCCCAAAACTCTTTACAGGCCCTCACAGCCTTCAAACTATATAATGACCCTTGCTTTATCTCCCACACTGTATAATGACCCCTGCATTAGCTCTGACACTGTATAATTACCCCTGCATTATCTCCCACACTGTATAATGACCATGCATTACCTCCCATGCTGTATAATAACCCCCGCATTACCTCCCATGCAGCATAATGGAACCCGCATTAGCACCCATGCTGTAAATGACCAAGCATTAGCTCCCACAATGTATCATGGAACCCGCAATAGCTCCCATGTCTTGGGTTCTGGTCTTTGTCCATCCCTTTCTGTGGGTTGCTACTTGCACAGCCCTGATATACAGCTCTGGCAAAAATTAAAAGACCACACATCAAAACCCTGTCATGGGAAGCCCATTCTCCAGACCTGAACCCCATTGAAAATCTCTGAAATGTAATCAAGAGGATGATGGATAGTCATATGCCATGAAACAAAAAAGAACTGCTTAAATTTTTGCGCCAGAAGCAGTGTGAAAGACTGGTGGCAAGCATGACAAGACACATGAAAGCTGTTTTTAAAAATCATGGTTATTCCACAAAATATTGATTTCTGAACTCTTCCTGAGTTAAAATATTAGTTAGTTGTCATGATACCAGTGCTGGGTGACCGGCATTTCTGGGGTTAATGTTTTGATCTCAGTGCAGACTCTTACCTGCACACCTGGGACCTATTATGGTGGCCTCTCATTGGTTCTGGGAAAGCTTCTTATAGCCTCAGGAAGCTCCCTGTGATGTTCAGGAAGAGATAACGTCCGAGAGTGGACCCTCTGGGTCGCGGATCCGGAGCCCCAGGGTCGAGCGCACCAGGTGATGACCGACCCCTGTACAGGGATCGCTAGGGGCAGGACCGCAGAGGGCAGAACCGCGACTGCTGGAACCGAGAGGGGCGGCTCGAGGGACTGGAGAAGGCAACCGGCTGGCGAGGCTTACCAAGGCCCGGAACTCCGTGCAGGAGGATAGAGAACAAACGGAGGACCGGTAGACAGAGGGCTGGATGCTGGGCAGGGAACAGAACGGCCACTGGAGGACGGAACAAAGACAGGGAACCGGGGAGACGAAGGTAGTGGCACTAGGAGTAGGCAGGACAGAGGACGGGCTGGAAGACAGGGCAAACACCAGAGGAAGAGACAGCAAGACTAGGACTAGGGAACGTACGAGACGCAAAGAGACCTATAGGAACCTATAGGCGGCCAAATTAGAGCAGGTAGGGACACACAATAATCAGGCATCCTCCCCTTTTGGGAGACGCCTGATATATCCCCTGCCGGTAGGCGATAGGCTGGCCACTAAACGGCCGCCGCCCACCGCAGGTTTAAACCACCCAACGGCCTCGCGCCCACGCCCTAATGCGCATGTGTGAGGTATCCGCTGTTGGGAGACCAGGAAGGCGGGGCGTGCGTGAGCAGGAGGAGGAAGGAGGCGTGCGTGGACCGGATGAGGGAGGAAGCGGCGGCGCGCGACGGACGAGGTAAGAGCTAGCCGCGGGGGGGCCCGGAGCTAGGGGGGCCGCGGCAGTTACGACCGGCGCCGTTACAGTACCCCCCTACTTACATCTCCCCCTTCTGAGATTGACAAAAAACTTTTTCAGAATTTGTGGGGCATTTACATTCTCCCGGGGTTCCCAGGACCTCTCCTCGGGGCCAAATCCCTTCCAATCGATAAGGAAGAAGGTTCTTCCCCTGACTCTTTTCATGGCCAAAATGTCCTTAATTTCAAAGGTGTTACCATCCCCAATTGGCTGAGGGGAAGAGACAGGTGCAGGATGGAACCGATTGAGAATGACAGGTTTAAGGTGCAAGACATGGAAGGCGTTAGGAACCCAGAGTGAAGCCGGCAATTTCAATTTGTAAGCAGTGTCATTAATGCGTCCGAGTACTTCGAATGGCCCAATGTACCGAGGGCTTAATTTGTACGAGGGGACTTTCAGATGGATGTGCTTGGTCGAAAGCCAGACTTTGTCACCTGGATGGTATGGTGGAAGGTCCCTTCGTCTTTTGTCGGCATGCTTTTTCATGCGGGCGCTGGAGTTCACTAGGGCCTCCCTGGTCTCTTTCCAGACTTGAGAAAAGTCAGCGGCGAGAGCATCTGCCGCAGGCACCTCTGAAGACGTAGAGATGGGCAGCGGGACGCCAGGGTTCTGACCTGTAACCACAAAAAACGGTGACTTGGAGGACGACTCATTAGGATGATTATTGTGGGCAAATTCTGCCCAGGGAAGAAGTGAGACCCAGTTGACCTGGTGGGCGTTGGAAAAATGATGCAGGAAGGACGTCAGAACTTGATTGACTCATTCCACTTCCCCGTTGGTCTGAGGATGGTAGGCGGAGGAGAAATCCAAAGATGTACCCATGAGCCGACAGAGGGCTCTCCAGAAACAAGAGGTAAACTGCACACCTCGATCAGACATGATCCGTTGGGGGAGGCCATGCAGCTTAAAGATTTGATGGATGAAGACCTCGGCCAACTTAGGAGCCGAAGGCAAGCCAGGTAACGGGATGTAATGGGCCATCTTGGAGAAGCGGTCTATCACCACAAGGATAGTAGTACACCCCGTAGAGGAAGGCAGGTCTGTCACCAAATCCATGGCAATTTGTCACCAAGGCGCCTCTGGAACAGGTAGCGGGTGAAGAAGACCAGTGGGAAGATTCCTAGGCACCTTGTTCTGCGCACAAGTGGTACAGGATGCTACAAAATCCTTCACGTCCTGGTGAAGAGAGGGCCACCAATAGTAGCGGGAGAGAAGCAAGCGGGTCTTTTTGATCCCAACGTGTCCTGCAATCTTGGACGAATGCCCCCAACGTAGCACCTCCAGTCTTTTGCTCTGTGGAACGAAGGTTCTGCCGGGCGGAAGGGTAGAGAGGCTCACAGGAGCCACAGTGATGATCTTCTTGGGTTCAATGACATATTATGGATCCTCCTCTAACTCTGGTGACTGCTGAGATCTGGAGAGAGCATCAGCCTTGGTGTTCTTATTCCCGGGACGAAAATGGAGCTGGAAGTTGAAGCGGGAAAAGTACAGCGACCACCTGACTTGCCTGGCGTTGAGTCTCTGAACGGACTGAAGATAGGCTAGGTTTTTGTGGTCAGTGAAAATAGTAGAGGGGTGGACCGCCCCCTCGAGCAGATATCGCCATTCCTCCAGAGCCATCTTTATAGCGAGCAGCTCCTGATCTCCAATTGAGTAGTTATACTCAGCAGAGGAGAAGGATTTGGAAAAATACCCACAGGGAACCAGGTGTCCAGATGATGCCCGCTGGGAAAGTACCGCCCCGGCCCTGGTGGAGGAGGCATCCACCTCTAGGATGAAGGGCCTGCTGGTTACAGGGCGATGTAATATTGGTGCAGACGCAAAGGAGCGTTTCAAAGCAAGGAAGGCGTCTTCTGCTTCAGGAGACCAGGAGTTTGGTTTAGTTCCTTTTCGGGTCAGGGCCGTGATGGGCTTGGTCACGGAGGAAAAGTGGGGAATAAACTGTCTGTAATAATTTGCGAATCCCAAGAAGCGCTGAATGGCTTTCACCCCAAGAGGACGGGGCCATTTGAGTACAGCAGAGAGCTTCTCGGGATCCATCTCCAAGCCGAGACAGTGATAATGTAGCCCAAGAAGAGGAACGAGGTTTGCTCAAACAGGCATTTCTCCAATTTCGCATAGAGCTGATTCTCCCGAAGACGTTGCAAGACCAGGCGAACACCTCTTCGATGCGAGGATAGATCGGGTGAGAAGATGAGAATGTCATCTAAGTACACTACAACACAGGAGTACAGTAAATCTCAAAAAACCTCATTGACGAATTCCTGGAACACTGCCGGGGCATTACAGAGTCCAAACGGCATGACCAAATATTCATAATGGCCATCTCGAGTATTGAAAGCCGTCTTCCACTCGTCCCCAGCGCGGATTCGGATCAAATTTTAGGCTCCTCGCAGATCCAGTTTGGTAAAGAGCCGGGCCCCCCTCAGCCGGTCAAAGAGCTCTGGGATCAGCGAGAGAGGATACTGATTTTTAACAGTGATATTGTTCAGCCCTCGATAGTCAATGTATGGCCTGAGGGATCCGTCCTTCTTCCGGACAAAGAAAAAACCCGCACCAGCAGGAGAAGAAGATTTTCGAATGAAACCCTTGGCCAAGTTTTCTTGAATGTACTCTGTCATGGCCGAGGTTTCTGCTGGAGACAGGGGATACGTTCTCCCCCTGGGGGGGTAGCTCCTGGAATCAACTCAATGGGACAGTCAAAGAAGCGGTGTGGCAGCAAGGAATCTGCTTCCTTCTTACTAAAGACGTTGGCGTACGCGTGATAGGGAGCCGGGAGTCCTGAAAGGTCGACTGGCTCCTGAGGCGGGTGAGGACGGAGCACTGACAACAGACAGCTTTCTTGGCAAGAATGACCCCAGCGCAGAATCTCTCCAGAGCGCCAGTCAATAACCGGTTCATGCAACCTGAGACAGGGTAATCCTAGTAGAATGGCGTGGGACAAATTGGGTAGGACATAGAAAGCTATTTTCTCCCGATGAAGAGCTCCCACTTGGAATTCCACTTCGGCAGTAACCATGGTGATAAGTTCCGGAAGTGGTCTGCCATCCACAGAGGAAATCGCACGCGGGCTTTCCAAGGTAACCACTGGAATCTGGAACTTGTCCACCTCCTCTAGCCAAATAAAATTACCAGCTGCACCCGAGTCCACATATGCCTCCACAGATCTACGCTCCCGACCTAGCAAAATCAAAGCAGAAATGGTAAGGGGCAGAGAGGAATTAGGGTCACCTAGGGAGGCCTCTCTTACCTGGCCTAGGTGGTGGCATTTCCCGGCCTCACAGGACAGGTCCGCAGAAAATGATTGGCTCCGCCACAATACAGACATAGGCCCTCCGTCATCCTCTCCCTGCGCCGTTGCTCAGACAATTTTACACGGTCAATCTGCATGGGCTCAGGGGCGGCACTGGTAGAGGGTGCAGAGGAAAGCGGAATAGGGGCTTGATAGAGCCTAAAGGGTCTCCTCTCCCTGGCTGCTTCACGCGAACGCTCTAGGAACCGGAGATGTATACGGGTGGCCAGGGATATGAGGTCCTCTAGAGTGGTGGGGGTATCCCGACCGGCAAGCTCGTCCTTTATTTTGCTAGAAAGGCCCCTCCAGAAGGTTCCCACTAGAGCCTCATTATTCCACCCAAATTCCGAAGACAACGTCCGTAAGCGGATGGCATATTGTCCCACGGTGAGCGAACCCTGACTGAGGTTGAACAGAGCCTCAGTAGTAGAAGCCAACTGTCCAGGCTCGTCAAACACCTTGCGGAACGTATCAAGGAAATTTTGAATACTAGAGACCACGGGATCGTCCCTCTCCCACAAAGGATTCACCCAGGCCAAAGCCTCTCCCTCCAGGTAGGACACGATAAATGCCACCTTGGAGCGGTCAGAGGGGTATTGCTGTGGTAACAGCTCAAAGTGCAGTCTGCACTGGTTCAAGAAGCCCCTATATAGCTTGGGATCCCCGCTGTACCTGGGGGGCTTTCCCAGGCGTGGTGGAGGGTGAGATACTGGGTCCCGGGGTTGGATCCGGACAGCAGCCGCGGACTGTAGGGACAGTAGGCGGTCATCGACGGACGCCATGCAGTTTAAGATGTGGGACTGGGTGTCGCGCTGCTGCGCTAGCTCCTGCTGGAGACCTGCTAACATGGGAGCGTGCCCGGGGTCGGCGGTTTGAAGGGCGGAAAGTCGGGTGTCCATGGACTTCATGAAGGACATTATCCGGGTCTGGTTTTCCCGTAAAAAAAGTAATTCTTTTTGCGTAGTGGCCGCGGCTCCAGCAGGGTCCATGGCCTGATTATACTGTGACGTTCAGGAAGAGATAACGTCCGAGAGTGGACCCTCTGGGTCGCGGATCCGGAGCCCCTGGGTCGAGCTCACCAGGTGATGTCCGACCCCTGTACAGGGATCATTAGGGGCAGGACCGCAGAGGGCAGAACCGTGACTGCTGGAACCGAGAGGGGCGGCTTGAGGGACTGGAGAAGGCAACCGGCTGGCGAGGCTTACCAAGGCCCGGAACTCCGTGCAGGAGGATAGAGAACAAACGGAGGACCGGTAGACAGAGGGCTGGATGCTGGGCAGGGAACAGAATGGACATTGGAGGACGGAACAGAGACAGGGAACCGGAGAGACGAAGGTAGTGGCACTAGGAGTAGGCAGGACAAAGGACGGGCAGGAAGACAGGGCAAACACCAGAGGAAGAGACAGCAAGACTAGGACTAGGGAACGTACGAGACGCAAAGAGACCTATAGGAATCTATAGGCGGCCAAATTAGAGCAGGTAGGGACACACAACAATCAGGCGTCCTCCCCTTGTGGGAGACGCCTGATATATCCCCTGCCGGTAGGCGATAGGCTGGCCACTAATCGGCCGCCGCTCACCGCAGGGTTAAACCACCCGACGGCCGCGCGCCCACGCCCTAATGCGCATGTGCGGGGTAGCCGCTGTTGGCAGACCAGGAAGGCGGGGCACGCGTGAGCAGGAGGAGGAAGGAGGCGTGCGCGGACCGGAGGAGGGAGGAAGCGGCGACGTTCGACGGACCAGGTAAGAACTAGCCGCGGGGGGGCCCGGAGCTAGGGGGGCGGCGGCGGTCACGACCGGTGCCGTTACACTCCCATTCCCCGTCAGTTATACTTTCGCCCTTGGCATAGTGTGGTGACCCCTGAGTGTGTTTGTGCTGTGTTCTGGTTGCTTGATTTTCTGTTTTCGACTCGGTCTGTTCTCTGGATATTGCTTTGGATTTTGCTTGGTACCTTCTATGTCTGTTTGGTTTTGACTTCTGCTTGGCCCTGACTATCCATTCTGTCTCATCCCTGGTACTTTACTGATATCTCTGTGTATGACCTCCGTTTTGCCTGACTCTGAATATTTCTGTATAGTGTCCTGCCATCTCTGAAAGCAGGACACTAAGCCACGCCCCTTGCAGTCACATGACCATAGGTCCTTTGACTGCTTGCTAAACTTCAGCGTCCACAGGTCCTGTGTATCTGTACTTTCTGGCTGTACCTGACCCCGGGCCCCCCTAAAGTGCGGGTGAGTCCCTACTCAGCGGAGGCTGCACGCCAGCGCTGACAGGATCCTGACATTAGTATTATTGTTTCTAAATGATTATGAACTTGCTTTCTTTGCATTATTTGAGATCTGAAAGCACTGGGTGTTTTTTTTTATTATTTTGACCATTTTTCCTTTTCAGAAAAAAAAAACAAAATTTATTGCTTGGAAATTCGGAGACATGTTGTCAGAAGTTTGTAGACTAAAAAAAAACAATTTAAATGTTACTAAAAATATACATTCAAAGAGAAAAATCAGACAAACTGAACATTTGGAAGGGGTTTCTTAATTTTTGCCAGAGTTGTATATGACAAAGAGCTAAATAGAAAAAATAGAAACAGTTAGTAGGTGTGTATAAAGGCCAGCATATGAGTATAGCTCTCTAAATGTATCAAGATAACCCTAAAAGAAATACTGGACAAGACCCCAAAGGGGGAAATGGAAAGAAGGAGGGAATCAGAAGAAAGAGTTGGAGGTAGAATATTACCAATCTAAAGAAAAAAATGTGCCCACTGGCTTGTCTGTTCTTCTCTTTTTCCCTTCTTCCCCTTTGGGGTCTTGTTGTCTAGACTAAGTATATGTTCAGGGGCCTGCACCCATATGTGATTTTCTATATTCACCTACTTGCTGTTTCTATTTTCTTCTATTTGGCTCTTTATATTCATCCTCAACTTTTTTTTTCATAAAATGTTTTCTAATGAGGTTTTTGTGTTTACTACCTTGGATTTACTGATATGAGATCATACAGATACTTGTCTGAGAGGACCTTGACTCCAGCTGCACCACATTATATATATATATAACAAATATACAGTGTATATGAGGGAAAAGGACATATATCCTCTTCTTTGGGGTCCTGCAGCTGGGGTCACAAATATCAGTCTACATTGCTGACCAGTCTTGTCTCTTTATCTGAGGCATCATCAGATTTATGGCAGCTGTTTTGAAGTTTTTTGCTGATCAAGTAATGCTCTGGTGACTCGCACTGACCATGACCCAATCTGTGTAAAAGTTCAAGCAGCCGCAATAAATCTACTGTGCCTCAGATAGAGACTACTCCCATTCACCTTCCCTATGCCATGGACTTCTATGGCCCCCACCCTGGATCTGCCCCATCCCCCCATCCACCTTCCCTATGCCATGGACTTCTATAGCCCCATCCTGGATCTGCCCCCATCCACCTTTCCTGCAGCCCCTACCCAACATTCCTACAGTCCCTATCCCTATTCTCTTTTGTACACTTGCTTTGGCAAAACTAATGTGTATTTAGTCCTGCCAACAAAGCTTCTTTGAATTGACTACAGACATAGCACAAGAATCCATCCAAGTCTCATTAGGAGGGGAGCAGAATCCTGCCACCTCCTCACTGCACAGTGCAGACACCTCCAGCCGGTACAGCCAGAAGTCTGATCTGTTACTTACATCACCACTGTGTCCTATTCTGCTCCTCTCTGGATGAAGATGCAGCAGCATGCATCTTGAATTCTCTGCAGCAGACATGGTCATACAGCGTGCAAAGAGGGTATGTCTGCTGTATACTGGAGGCAGCTGTCACAGGTACAAAGCCGGCACCCGGCGTCCTAGGAGGCATATGCTTCTCTGCCTCTCTACGGCCACTGCTCGTGGTACTGTACGGAGATCGTGTCTCCCTGCTCTACCATGGAGCTTAACTATATTGGTGGGCTGTGCATGCTGATATAATTAAGGGTAGTGTACCTCTGAGTGGGCCCCTGTGAGTGAGGGGCCCGGGGCGACCACATCCTCTGCCCACCTGGTAGCTATGTAACTGAATTGCATATTGCAAATCGCAGATCCTCTATTTAGTCTGTGTATTTGGATCCCATATTAAATTAATATTGTTTTCTTTGGTGATAAAGAGGTTAATGATCCTTTCTATGCAGGTCAGAAACATGAAGCTCCATTTCAGCATCTTCTGATCTGGTCATTAACTCTTCCTATAAAACCTGTTCACACTCTCTGTCCTGCCCATCAATTCTCTGCTTCCTTGCTCTTAGGTGACACTGTGCTGAATTTTGAGTTTGCTGTTGCTATTGGAGATTCATCTTCCTGTGCTATGTGCTGAAGCTAAGCAATTGAAGTTTGGAGTTGGAGCTGTGGTGCTCTGTAGTTTGCTGTTGTATATGTGTGTTCATCTCCTGTTTCCTTTTTCCATTTAGTTTATTCCTCCCTGTCCCTATCCTCCTCCCTATTGTTGGATAGTGCTTTTGTATGATAGAGGTTTTCTGTTATCCCTGTTTTATCTTTGTCTCTAGTTTAACTTTAATTTCTGTCCCATGCCTCATGCGGTGGGGGAGGGGACAGATTAGGGTTATTACTGGAGCATAATAAGGTCGAAGACTTGTGCCTCTCTACCTCTAAGAGTACCCCCAGGACAGGGATAGTTAGGGTGCCAGCTCCAGGGACAGTTTCAGACCCCTCTTCCTTACTGATGACGACCGTCACAGCGTGCCAATAGCTGTATAATACTAGAGTTAAACTAGAGTTTGAGCAAGATCAACAGTCTAGTGTGTTCATGAGCTAAACTCTATGATAGCCCACTCAGACTGATTAATGAGCTGAAGCTTTAATTGATCAGTGTCAGATTTTAGTAGCTGGAGTGAGGGAAATACACTGCCTTTGCTTAAAGTACACAATATCGTCTTCAGGTGGATTCCCCCTGGAAACACTCTGTAAAAACTTTGAAAAAAACACCAAAAAGAATGAATATATGAACAGCAATGTCAAAATGACTTAAGGTGCATTTATTCAGGATTTTATCTCTTCTTTTTATTACCAAAATAGGTCTCAAAAGAAGTGAAACAGCTAAAAGAAGTGACTAGTGTTGAGCGATACCTTCAGATATTGGGAAATATTGGATGAGATTGGATCGGACCGATACCCAAAAATATCGGGTATCCCCAATTCCGATACCGGAAACCCATGCAAGTCAATGGGGCACAAATATCGGAATGGAAATAAACCCTTTCTTTCCTTGCACATCCAGTTCGGGAGGGGGGAAGAGTGTGGGCGGTGTGTGGGTGGACACTGTGTGTGTCTGTGTGTACGGGCAGGGTCTGTACGAGCCTCTCGGGGGTCTGTGCGGGCCTGCCGGGGGTCTTTGCCGGCCTGCCAGCGGTCTGTGCGGGCCTGCCGGGGATCTATGTGGGCCTGCCGGGGGTCTGTACGAGCCTCTCGGGGGTCTGTGCGTGCCTGCCGGGGTCTGTGCGGGCCTGCCAGCAGTCTGTGCGGGCCTGCCGGGGATCTATGTGGGCCTGCCGGGGGTCTGTTCGGGCCTGCCGGGGGTTGTGTGTGTGCAGGCATCGTCCGATGGGACTACAAGTCCCATCGGGCTATGCCTGCTACAATGACAGTGATTGACACATTAGCCAATGATGGGACAGTAGTAATCCCATCATCCGGCTAATGTGTTGAATGTTAAAAAAAACATACATACTACATACATACTACATTTCTACTACATATATACAACATTCATACAACATACATACATACTACATACTACATACATACTTCATTTATACTACATTCATACAACATACATACATACTACATATATACTACATTCATACAACATACATAAATACTACATACATACTACATATATACTACATTCATACAACATACATACATACTACATACATACTACATATATACTACATTCATACAACATACATACATACTACATACATACTACATACATATTACATATATACTACATTCATACAACATACATACATACTACATACTACATACATACTACATATATACTACATTTATACAACATACATACATACATACTGCATACATATTACATACATTATATACTACATTCATACAACATACATACATACATACTACATACTACATACAATACATTCATACATCCATACAATACATACATATAGACATACAGTACATATAACATAGAGTACATACTCAGCATCACTTGTCACTTTGATCCCCGAAGACAGTGTCATCTGTAAAAAATATTAAAATAACAAACAACCAATATACTCCCTGATCTGCAGAAATCCACGAGTGTCCCACGACGATCTCCCGTGGAGAACAGCAGCATCAGCTGATGCCACCGCTCTCTAGGGGCTCAAGGAATGCAATGACGGGAGGTAGGCATCCTTCCGCACTGTAGTCCTCCGCCACTGTAAAAAAAAATAGCCCCTAGTCTCACTTTTGGCTTTGCTGTGTGAGAAAGTTCTCACGCAGCTTTTGCCATAAAGTGAGATCAGTGAACTATAGTAACCTCTCAGTGATGCACTGCAGGAGATCGTTGTGGGACACTCGTGGATTTCTGCGGATCAGGAAGTATATTGGTTGTTTGTTATTTTAATATTTTTTACAGTGAGATGACACTGGCTTCGGGGATCAAAGTGACAAGTGATGGTGAGTATGTACTCTATGTTATATGTACTGTATGTCTATATGTATGTATTGTATGAATGCCTTGTATGCAGTATGTATGTAGTATGTATGTATTGTATGAATGTATGTATGTTGTATGTCTGTAGCATGTTGTGTGTATGTAGTATGTATGTATGTATGTTGTATGAATGCAGTATATATGTAGTATGTATGTAGTATGTAGTATGTATGTTGTATGAATGTAGTATATATGTAGTACATATGTATTATGCAGCATGTTGTATGAATGTAGTAAATATGAAGTATGTATATAGTATGTAACATGTATGTATGTTGTTTGAATGTTGTATATATGAAGTATGTATCTAGTATGTATGTTTTTTTGCTTTTTTTTACATTCAACACATTAGCCGGATAATGGGACTACTACTGTCCCATCATTGGCTAATGTGTCAATCACTGTCATTGTAGCAGGCATCGCCCGATGGGACTTGTAGTTCCATCGGACGATGCCTGCACACACACACAACCACCAGCAGGCCCGCCCAGACCCCCGGCAGCCCACACAGACCCCCGGCAGGCCCACACAGACCCCCAGCAGGCCCGTACAGACCCCCGGCAGCCCGCACAGACCCCCGTCTTGCCTGCACAGACCCCCAGCAGCCTGTACAGACCCTCAGCAGGCCCGCACAGACCCCCGGCAGGCCCGCACAGACCGCGCATCATGATGACATCATTTCAGCAGCCAATCACAGCCATGCCATTAGTTAACATGGCTAACACAACTGGCACTTTGCATTATGGGAACTTCCGATTCCGGTATTCGATATTGTAAAAATATCCGAACTCAGTATTGGAACTCCGATACAGTGAATATCGGCCGATACCCGATATTTGCAGTATCGGAATGCTCAACACTAGAAGTGACCTGACTATTCTTCAGATGGATTCCATAAGGAAGCTGCCTCTGTTTCATGCATAAAATGGAAAGGATAGGCTTCTGTGGCAAAGTCACCAGAAAAGGTTTCCAAGAAGACGTCAGAAAAGACATTTTAGGAAAAATACTGCTGGTGTTTTCCCAAACTCTTTTCCTGTAGCAAAAACTGTGCAGGTTTCGCAGAATCTATAAAACGTGATATCCACCTTGTCTAATAATAACATAGTTACTCATGCTCTTTCACTCTCTTGCTGAAATCAAGCTTTCAAAACGAATACTGCCATAGATTTTCAAAGCAAGGGAATCAGCCTCATCAGATTCATCATCAGATTAACAGATCTATTTAATGACTCCTCCAGATGTCCATGAAAAAAGTTTGTGATTTTCACAGAAACTAGTTCCCATTATAACCTGTGATGCTATTCACCTCCCTGTTTTTTAGCTGTCCATGTGTCAGCAAAAAAAGTCGCAGAGAGAAGTCTGATTTTGATCCGTGTCACAAATTAAAATTTGGAATACAAATCTTTGGTCTGTGAAAATAATGAAGAACACAAGGATGGCATTGGTGAATAATTTGTGTGTTGTCCATGATTAACCTTGTAATGGACAGGAGAAGTTTTTCAACTTATTTATTATTTATAAGTGAAAATCAGTGAAGGAAAAGCTGATTGTACAAACAGACAATGAACAAACACTGATGAAACACAGATTCAAAACACAGATATCAAACGGTCTGTTTTTTCACTACATGATAAAAATCACAGAAGTCTGAATGTGGCCCAATCTGATGGCAGATTGTCTTTAAGTTTAAATATGTAATTTTATAATTTAAACAAAGCAGGTGTGGAGGAAACAGGACCCGTTCTTCCCACGTCTCCAATGTGACGTAACTACACAGGCACAGCTCTCCGGTACCCCCTTTGTCTCTCAGGTCAGTAAGGGAACTGCACCTAGAGCAAATGGCCGCCGGGGAGGATGTCCTATTACCCGCTGGGTATTCTAAGATTCGTAATCAGAGTAAAAGCATCAGCCCAAGATTAATTTTATGGTTTAATTGCCTTAAGGGCGCACTAGATAATTACAGAAATATACAGGAAGCTATACAATGGAAGTACAGTGGATTTGCAGTCAGAGTAAAATATAACAATAAGGGTACAAGAATTAGAGATATTAAGCTGGAGGTCAATTTACCAGATTTTAGGTTGCATGTGGGTGCTGGGAGCTCTGCAGTCCACAGGTACAAGAATCTTAGTTGCCGGACAGACCCCAAAGCATGGGCTGCTGCTCCCCTTGGCAGATCTGTCCCCAGTTCCTTCTTAGATCATCATCGTCTGGTTCTTCTGTGAGAGGGACTCTCTGTCATGGACTGCTAGTTCTTAAGCACGCTAGGTCCCTCCCCCTGTGTCAGAGGGTGGGCTAATAATCTCCACCCTGTAGCTCCCTTCAGAACTTATTCCCAATATCTAAGAAAGGGGGTAATTTTCAACAGCATGATCGGATCAGGAAATGAGAGGTACCAGTGAATGTGGTTTGTTTCGTCTGTCGTGTGGAGAGCAAACATGGCCCCATTGGGTCACTGTGGAGGGCCAATCTATGTATCTCAGGCCCCAGAACCCTCACCACCTCAGGAGTCGCACTGCCAGATGCATGATTTCCTCAGGGTCACTCGGATATTTTTCATAAGTCCATAACTCGAAAGATGTGCTCATAATCCATGATCCTAGGATGGAGTCGGAACGGCTGGGAGAGACAATGGATGTGTATTTCTGTGTCTAGCTGATAGGTATATTCTAATTGAAGCCCCCAGGTGCCTTCCTGCCCCATGCTGGCGTGGCTCCTACTTGGCTTTGAAGTTCTGTTTTGGGCCTTATCTCATTAACATACTAAAAGACCTTGCTATTCAACATTGGAGCCCTAAATCCTACTTTGTTCAATATGCTTACAGGCCCTGGGGGGGTAGGAGCAGTTAACTCCTTCATCACAGCTGGCCTTAAACATATAATTGCATAGCACTTTCCAATTGCAAATTGTTATGAAACAATAATAAGAAGCATAATTGTCATCATATGTATAGACAAAAACAAAATTCATTAGCCTCAATAAGATAGTATGGGACATTTATCTTAATAAGTTCAACAAAAGAAACTATAATAGCTAATAGCCAAGCTAACTATTACAAATAACACAGACTTAAAAAAGAAAAAAAAAGCTGCATCAATATTAATAACTATAAGTAAATTAAACAAAAATGTTACACACATCTTTTTTTACACATACTGTATATAGGGCAAATGTATTCCTCTTTGCCACTTATTGAAGAATCCTTATTGAGTTAACCTACACCCTAAGGCGATCTTTTCCAATTATTAATCTTAAGGTGTACATTCTGCATAGCAAGCAAGCGTTGATAAATCTTTCTTATTGTAATGCAACAAGAATGAAAAAAATGCAAGGTCGAAATAAACCAACAAGAGTACACATTGCATTTTTTTATGAAATCGATCTCAATAAAACTTTTCATTATTTTTTACTTTTATTTACGTGAACCGTTGCTTTGTGTGGCGACTGCTCTGCCATTCCCATTGGTAATTTTTTGTATTATTGTAATATAATTAATACAATAAGTCAGCCTGAGATGTTTCATTTGTAAAAATTATTTGTGCTCATTACTTTGTCTTTTGGCAAGTGAAAAGAATAAAATCTACTGAAACAAAACCTGCTACCTGTGGAATTTCGCAAAATTAATATAAACTGTGCAATTTGGTCGACACAATATGGAGTGGGGATTAAGATATCTGCTGAAAATAGAGCTTTTTGAAATATTTTAGGATGCATATGTTCGCACATGGTAGATTTATTGCAAATGTTTTATACTAATTTGTGGGTGGAAAATCCACAATTTACTACAGTGTGGATATTAAATTGGCTTTGTGCTAATTTATGTGCATTCTATACCTTCCAGTGGAAAAGGTAAAATTTAGTGATGAGCGAGTATACTCATTGCTTGGGCTTTTCCGAGCATGCTCGGGTGTCCTCCAAGTATTTTAGCGTGCTCAGAGATTTAGTTTTCGTCGTCTCATCTCCACGATTTTTGACTGCTAGACAGCCTGAATACATGTGTGGAATGCCTGTTTGTTAGGGATTTCCCACATATATTCAACCTGTCTACAAGTCGCAAATTATGAGGATAAGGCGAAGAAATCTAAATCTCTGAGCACGCCAAAATACTCAAAGGACACCCGAGCATGCTCGGGAAAACCCGAGCAACGAGTATACTCACTCATCACTAGTAAAATTATTAAATCCATGTCAAATCCAAACCAAAAACTCAAAATATCCACATGGAACATATGCAGATTTTCAGATATGCTAAGGATCCAATCTATGGCAGAAGAAAATTTGTTGAAGAAAGATTGTAAGCTACATCATTTGTATTTTTTCCCCACAAATCTATATTGCTTTTCGGTAACCACTGCCAGAGAAGTAGATTGCCATATTATAATTACTTAAAAAGACCAAGATGCCACAAGTGTGTTTCGAAAAGGAATAAGCTGTGCATATTGCAAAAAAAAAAAGTTTATTTTTCCTGAAACGTGCTAGTTAGATGTCTAATATGTTGTGATTAGCTTGTGCCACCATGACAAGATGGCTCTCTAATTATTTTGCTGAGTTTCATGGCCTTATAAAGACCCAGTAAGTGGCCTAATTTTTTCCTTGGCTATACAACATAGCTAAGGCTTGGACGAGAACCATGAGTGCTTGAAGATGAATTTGAAGAATTACGTATATATTAAGGCTGACAATTGTAAAGGCTTTGAAATGAAATAAAAAATAAAAATGATGTTGCATTTCCAAATATCTGGGGCTCATCTTGTGGCAGTATGAAAAAGTAGCTCTCTAGTTATGTTTTGCTGTGTTTCCTTTAAATATGGCCTAATCTTTTGCGTGAACATGCAATAAGACTCGGAAATGAAAGAGTGACGTGCCTATTTTAGAACTACATTACTGGCTTTTACTTCATAGGTTGACAGTTTCAGAGGGTTTTAGGTGGAATAAGAGAAGTCTCTGGAAACTGCATCTCTGCAAACATTTATAAAGAGATGAGCCCAATATGCTGTACTCAGTTTGTGGAACACTCTTTAAAGGGAATCTGTCAGCAAATTTTTGCTATGTAATCTGAAAGCAGCATGATGTATGAACAGAGACCCTGAATCCATTGATGTATTACTTAGTTATGTGCAGCAGTTATGATGGTGTCACAGTTTTAACATAGCTCAGTTGTTGAGCCTTATATAACCCCATGCACACAGCTTTTAGTGTACATTGTATAGTGATAGAGAGCTATGAATCAGTGCTGGAGGTGGGATTGTACTAGCATGGCCACGGCCAGTTTTCCTGTACTGATAATTTCCTGGTGATAAAACACTGAATGTTTTGAAACAGCAAAACACAGCCAAGTAAGTAACACATTTCTGCAATAAGAGTCTCTGTTCCCACATGATGCTGCTTTCAGATTATATCACAAACACCTGCTGACAGATTCCCTTTAACTTGTTATGCAAGTTTTACTAGACACAGACATTTCTTATGTATGAGTTTAAGTTGCTGTCTGGGCACACTAATGGGATCAGAATGGAAGAACCACCATTTGGCTTCTCCAGATGGGATTTTGATGGATCGGTTTTTGGGCGCCATTTGACTTTTGCAGCGCACCGGAACTACCTGTATAGTGAAAACCCCAGAGAAGTGAACCCATTTTGGAAATCACACTACAGAGTAGTGATCTAGAGGTATAAAAAATTGTAGTTTTACTGTTACTGTTTATAATGTGGCAGCATGCATATGTAGGTAGCTGTTCATATTATTAGCTAGGCATATTTTTTAGAGAAATAAATTATAAAACCTAAAATAAAACATTGAATGGTATAAATCAGTAGAGCCACTGAGTTTAATAATGCAGTTGTAGTTAATAATGTAGATGTAGTTGAACTATGTTTATAAGGCCGGACTCACACTTGCAACTGCATGGGAAGAAACTCACGCGAGTCTTATCATGCACTGCCACCGGCACTCGGGACCGGAGTGTGCGGTTGCATGTACAGTATTTCTATGAAGCTGAATGCTCCGGTCCTGAGTGCTGGCGGCAGTGCCGGGTATTGAGAGACTCAGGCAAGTTTCTCGCATTGCAGTTGCAAGTGTGCGGCTGCATGTATTTCTATGCAGCTGAACTCTCTGGTCCCGAGTGCCGATTGCAGTGCCTGGTATTGAGGCAAGAGACTCGAGCGAGTTTATCGCATTGCAGTTGCAAGTGTGACCCCGGCCTAATTGTAAAGAATGAAGAGCTCACCATCCTGCTGGTAATGCCGGTGTCACACTTCCAACTGCTATGCGAGAAACTTGCGTGAGTCTCTCACCTCAATATCCGGCACTGCCGCCCATACTCGGGACCGGAGTGTGCGGCTGAATGTATTTTTATGCAGCTGAACACTCCTGTCCCGAGTGCCGATTGCAGTGCTGGATATTGAGGCGAGAGACTCAAGCGAGTTGCTCACATTGCGGCTGCAAGTGTGACCCCAGCCTAATATAGTCAGTTAAAATGAATATTTACTGGTGGGTGCTGTGTTCAGATGGTGTGCACAGCAATGTGAGAGAGAAAAGGAATTCAGAGCATCTGCCCGATAACGTATAAAAATAGTTCATCTTTATTTTTAACCCCATTAAAGCACAAATATCCATGTTAGTATAAAAAAATGACCCATTTCTGGTGAACTAGTAGTGAATTTCATGCTAACTTTATTTTGTTGGTCACCACGATTTCGATTATTTCAGAGTTTTATATTTTGTTATGTTTTATTTCTTTTACATAAAAAACCTTTTTTTATAAAAGCTATTTTTTATGTCAACCACCATGAGACCTATTACTTTTTTATCTTTCCATCGGCTAAGCTGTATAAGGGCTTGTTTTTTTAGTGATAAATTTGGCATAATTTTGGGGTACATACACCATTTTGCTTGCTTTTTATTTGACAATTTCTGATACAAATTTGGGGGTTTACCACATAGTGTAAATTATATGCTAAATTTGCTCAGCAGGTTGATATGTCATTTTCTTTAACTTGGAGGTGAACAAAAGCAGATATTGTTGCACAGGTCTATTATTTTCACAAAGATGACTGAGTGGAATAAATACATTTTAACTGCTTCATTCATTAAATCCTGTGAAAAAAGTAAAAATAATAAAAAATTCTACATTTACTTACTGGGAAACATGAAAGGTGCAATATTATTTATCTAATATACAGTCATATGTTAAAGTTTGGGCACCCCATTCATGTTAACCTTTTTTCTTTATAACAATTTTGGTTTTTGCAACAGCTATTTCAGTTTCATATATCTAATAACTTATGGACTCAGTTATATTTCTGGATTCAAATGAGATTTATTGTACTAACAGAAAATGTGCAATCTGCATTTAAACAAAATTTGACTGGTGCAAAAGTATGGTCACCCTTATCATTTTCTTGATTTGAACACTCCTAACTACTTTTTACTGACTTCCTGAAGAACTAAATTGATTTTGTAACCTCATTGAGCTTTGAACTTCATAGCCAGGTGTATCAAATCATGAGAAAAGGTATTTAAGGTGGCCACTTGCAAGTAGTTCTCCTATTTGATTCTCCTATGAAGAGTGGCATCATGGGCTCCTCAAAACAACTCTCAAATGATCTGAAAACAAAGATTATTCAACATAGCTTTTCTGGGGAAGGATACAAAAAGTTGTCTCAGAGATTTAACCTGTCAGTTTCCACTGTGAGGAACATAGTAAGGAAATGAAAGAACACAGGTACAGTTCTTGTTAAGCCCAGAAGTGGCAGGCCAAGAAAAATATCAGAAAGGCAGAGAAGAAGAATGGTGAGAACAGTCAAGGACAATCCACAGACCACCTCCAAAGACCTGCAGCATCATCTTGCTGCAGATGGTGTCACTGTGCATCGGTCAACAATACAGCGCACTTTGCACAAGGAGAAGCTGTATGGGAGAGTGATGCGAAAGAAGCCGTTTCTGCAAGCATGCCACAAACAGAGTCGCCTGAGGTATGCAAAAGCACATTTGGACAAGCCAGTTACATTTTGGAAGAAGGTCCTGTAGACTGATGAAACAAAGATTGAGTTGTTTGGTCATACAAAAAGGCGTTATGCATGGAGGCTAATAAAACACAGCATTCCAAGAAAAACACTTGCTACCCACAGTAAAATTTGGTGGAGGTTCCATCATGCTTTGGGGCTGTGTCACCAATGCCGGCACCGGGAATCTTGTTAAAGTTGAGGGTCGCATGGATTCAACTCAGTATCAGCAGATTCTTGATAATAATGTGCAAGAATCAGTGACGAAGTTGAAGTTACGCAGGGGATGGATATTTCAGCAAGACATTGATCCAAAACAACGCTCCAAATCTACTCAGGCATTCATGCAGAGGAACAATTGCAATGTTCTGGAATGGCCATCCCAGTCCCCTGACCTGAATATCATTGAACATCTGTGGGATGATTTGAAGCGGGCTGTCCATGCTCGGCGACCATCAAACTCAACTGAACTGGAATTGTTTTGTAAACAGGAATGGTCACAAATACCTTCATCCAGGATCCAGGAACTCATTAATAGCTACAGGAAGCGACTAGAGGCTGTTATTTTTGCAAAAGGAGGATCTACAAAATATTAATGTCACTTTTATGTTGAGGTGCCCATACTTTTGCACCAGTCAAATTTTGTTTAAATGCAGATTGAACATTTTCTGTTAGTACAATAAACCTCATTTGAATCCAGAAATATAACTGAGTCCATCAGTTATTAGATATATGAAACTGAAATAGCTGTTGCAAAAACCAAAATTGTTATAAAGAAAAAAGGTTAACATTAATAAGGTTGCCCAAACTTTAACATATGACTGTATAAAGCTCAATGTGTGTGTGTGTGTGTATGTTTGTATGTATGTTTGTCCGGGATTGGCATCCGCACCGTCGCAGCTACAGCCACAAAATTTGGCTCAGTCACACGACTGAACCCCGAGAGCGTCATAGGCTATGTTGTGAGGTGAAATTTTAACCCCGCATGTTCCAATTCAACAAACAATTTTGCCCCCATCTACATAACGGGGAAAAAGTGTATGTAGGTATTGGCTTCTGCACCGTCGTAGCTACAGCCACAAAATTTTGCAGTCACACGTCTGTACCCAGATAGCATCATAGGCTGTGTTGTGAGGCAAAATTTTAACCCCGAGCATTCCAATTCACCAAACAATTTTGCCCCTAGGTCCTTAATGGGGGAAAAAGTGTATGTATGTATTGGCATCTGCACCGTCGTAGCTACAGCCACAAAATTTTGCACAGTCACACGTCTGGACCCCAAGAGCATCAGAGGCTATGTTGTGAGGTGAAATTTTAACCCCACGCATTCCAATTCACCAAACAATTTTGTCCCTAGGTACATAATGGGGAAAAAGTGTATGTATTGGCATCTGCACCGTCGTAGCTACAGCCACAAAATTTTGCACAGTCACACGTCTGGACCCCAACAGCATCATAGACTATGTTGTGAGGTGAAATTTTACCTCCGCGGGTTCCAATTCACCAAACAATTTTGCCCCTATCTACATAATGGGGCAAAAGTGTATGTATGTACTGGCATCTGCACCGTTGAAGCTCCAGCCATAAAATTTTTCACAGTCACACGTCTGGACCCCGAGAGCGTCATAGGCTATGTTGTGAGGTGAAATTTTAACCCCGCATGTTCCAATTCACCAAACACATTTGCTCCTATCTACATAATGGGGAAAAAGTGAAAGGAAAAGTGTTGGAGGCAAATTGACAGCTGCCAGATGTGAACAAGGGGGACTTAAAGAATGAGAGCGATGGCGTCAAAGAGTATATACCGTACAGTTTCTAAGGTGGGGCCCTGACATGGGATACTCACCACACACGGGGATATGAACACACACACACAAAATGTGCCACACACTACCACGTGCTTCAACACATATACCACCCTCAGCACACATTTCACTACACATACACCAACCTTGCCACATAAAAGTCAAAACACAAAAGTCACCACTCAAAACTCGCCACGCTGTCCCAGAGCTGTTTAAAAGATGAAAAATGAGCTGTGATTGGTTGCTATCAGCAACAGTTTTCTTTGTAGACAGTTGTGGTAACTGAGGCCTATTATTCTTATCATTTCTATGGTGTTATCGTCCTTCTGTAAAGCTGGAAATAACACAACTTACTACCGTGCCAACACAGACCACCCTCTGACACAGATTGCAGGGGGAACCCAGTATCACACAGGATAGGATTAGATACACGGCTCAGCAGTCAGTATCACACAGGATAGGATTAGATACACAGCTCAGCAGTCAGTATCACACAGGATAGGATTAGATACACAGCTCAGCAGTCAGTATCACACAGGATAGGATTAGATACACAGCTCAGCAGTCAGTATCACACAGGATAGGATTAGATACACAGCTCAGCAGTCAGTATCACACAGGATAGGATTAGATACACAGCTCAGCACACAGTATCACACACAATAGTATTAGATACATGGCTCAGCAGACAGTATCACACAGAACAGGATTAGATACACGACTTAGCAGTCAGTATCACACAGGATAGGATTAGATACATGGTTTTTATGTGCAATATAATAATTATAATTTGTTATAACTAACCACAGTTGGTTACTATGCCCAGGCAACGCTGGGCTCTTCAGCTAGTTTTTTATAAAAATGTTATACTTATTAATTCTTATAAATGCCATTTGCTTCTTTTTTGTACCTTTTATAATTAGTCCCAGTGCAGAACTTGAACATATTAAGGTCTGATTGCTGATATAAGACATTGTAAAACTTCAGCATTATACCTCTTTTAGGCCGGCATTACACTACCATAGTATACAGGTGAGTGCTATGTGAGAAAACATTACATACCACTCAGCCTAGTGTTACTCTATGGGGCAGCTCACATCATTGTTAATTTTCTTGTGTGTGTTCAGCGTGCCTGTAAAATCGCAGCATGTGTCGATTGTATGTGTATATCGTCCAAGACTCACCAATGCCTATGGATGCGGGAAAAAATTGCACAGCATTCGGACCATGCGAGTGCTGTCCAATTTTTACAAATCGGTGTCCTTTGAAAAGCCAGCAATTCATGTGCCGCGTACCGTAAAATCACACTGAGAGGTTAGAATAGAATAGATAGAATAGATATATGCACATAGAATACATAGATAGATGTCAGTGACACACACATACACTCACTGGCCACTTTATTAGGTACACCTGTCCAACTGTGTGTTAAGACTTAATTTCTAATCAGCCAATCACATGGCGGCAACTCAGTGCATTTAGGCATGTAGACATGGTCAAGACAATCTCCTGCAGTTCAAACCGAGCATCAGTATGGGGAAGAAAGGTGATTTGAGTGCCTTTGAACGTGGCATGATTGTTGGTGCCAGAAGGGCTGGTCTGAGAATTTCAGAAACTGCTGATCTACTGGGATTTTCACGCACAACCATCTCTAGGGTTTACAGAGAATGGTCCGAAAAAGAAAAAAAATCCAGTGAGCGGCAGTTCTGTGGCCGGAAATGCCATGTTGATGCCAGAGGTCAGAGGAGAATGGGCAGACTGGTTCGAGCTGATAGAAAGGCAACAGTGACTCAAATTGCCACCCGTTACAACCAAGGTAGGCAGAAGAGCATCTCTGAACGCACAGTGCGTCGAACTTTGAGGCAGATGGGCTACAGCAGCAGAAGACCACACTGGGTACCACTCCTCTCAGCTAAGAACAGGAAACTGAGGCTACAATTTGCACAAGCTCATCGAAATTGGACAGTAGAAGATTGGAAAAACGTTGCCTGGTCTGATGAGTCTCGATTTCTGCTGCGACATTCGGATGGTAGGGTCAGAATTTGGCGTAAACAACATGAAAGCATGGATCCATCCTGCCTTGTATCAACGGTTCAGGCTGGTGGTGGTGGTGTCATGGTGTGGGGAATTTTTTCTGGGCACTCTTTGGGCCCCTTGGTACCAATTGAGCATCGTTGCAATGCCACAGCCTACCTGAGTATTGTTGCTGACCATGTCCATCCCTTTATGACCACAATGTACCCAACATCTGATGGCTACTTTCAGCAGGATAATGCGCCATGTCATAAAGCTCGAATCATCTCAGATTGGTTTCTTGAACATGACAATGAGTTTACTGTACTCAAATGGCCTCCTCAGTCACCAGATCTCAATCCAATAGAGCATCTTTGGGATGTGGTGGAACGGGAGATTCGCATCAGGGATGTGCAGCCGACAAATCTGCACCAACTGTGTGATGCCATCATGTCAATATGGTCCAAAATCTCTGAGGAATGCTTCCAGCACCTTGTTGAATCTCTGCCACGAAGAATTGAGGCAGTTCTGAAGGCAAAAGGGGGTCCAACCCCTTACTAGCATGGTGTACCTAATAAAGTGGCCAGTGAGTGTATATTTATGTATCTATATTACGTAGATACATAGATAGAAGAAAAAGCCAGAAATTGATAAGCCATGTACTGTAAAATCACTGCAGGAGCCGACAAGATAGAAGAGATGGATTACATACAGTATATACACATAGAATGGATAGATATATAGATGTCAGTGACATATAGAGTTAGAACAGTGTGTGTGCAGCTTGCTGTACATGTATTTTTTCAGAAAAAAATTGCGTGGACTCCAGCACAATTTTTGTAACCAGCAGAGAGAAAGCCGACGGTTGGAGAAGGGGATAATACCCATGGAGCTTCCCAGGCTATTAATATCAGCTCACAACTGAAAACTTTGCCTTTACTGGCTATTAAATTGGGGGACCCTAAAAAAATTATGTAGGGTCACCCTATAATTAATTACCAGCAAAGGCTATTCAGACAGTTGTGGGCTGATAATAATAGACTAGGAAGTGGCCATGGATACTGTCCCCCGAAGGCTAAAAACATCAGCTCATCGGCCCCAGAAAAGGCGAATCTGTAAGATGGGCCAATTTTAGTACATCGCCTCGCTCTTCCCACTTGCCCTGTAGTGGTAGCAAGTGGGGTGATAGATGGGGATTGATGTCACCTTTGTATTGTCAGGTGACATCTAGCCCCAAGGTAAGCAATGGAGAGGCGTCAATAAGATGCCCCCATACTAACCCTTTAGTCACATTGTAAGAAAACACAGACACCCAGAAAAAGTCCTTTAATTGAAAGAATGACACAGACTCCCTTAATGTTCTTAACTAAACAATACTTATAACCATACCCATTCCCCAATGCTCTCGTCTTCAGCAAAAGAGGTAAAAAATAAACAACAATATTCCTCACCTTTCCGCAGAGATGCTGCTAATCCATTTGTCCCATGATGGCTCCAGCTCTGCTACATCTAGATGTCATCCAGTAGACACTGAGCATCGTGTCCTGTTAGTTCACGGCCAATGAACTCACTTCAGCTATGTGATGTCATAGCAAGCACCATGGGAAATGTTATGCCTTTTTTTTGGGTCCCCCATTTTCATAGTCAGTAAAGGCTAAGTATACAGTTGTGAGCTGAAATTAAAACCCTGGGAAGCTCCATGGATATAACTCCCTTCCCAGGCCATAAACATCGGCCCCCAGCCATCGGTTTTCCCTCTGCTGGTTACAAAATTTGCGGGGGAGCCCACTCCATTTTTTTTCCCAAAAAATTATCTTTTATTTATTAAATACATGTACAGTAAGCTGCACATGCATTGTACTAATTGTATATGTCACAGACATCTATATATCTACCTATTCTATATGTATTTACTGCATGTAATCCATCCCTTCTGTCCTGTCAGCTCCTGCTGTGATTTAACAGTACATGGCAGATGAATTGCCAGCTTTTTTTCTATGTAAAATATATACATATATGCACAGTATATATACAGCTCTGGCAAAAATTAAAAGGCCTCTGCAAAATGTTCAGTTTGTCTGATTTTTCTCTTTATAGGTATATTTTTAAGTAAAATGTAAAATGTTCTTTTATTCTATAAACTACTGACACCATGTCTCCGAATTTCCAAGCAATACATTTTGTTTTTTTATAAAAATGAGAAATGGTCAAAATTTAACAAAGAGACCAGTGCTTTCACACCTCAAATAATGCTAAAAAAAAGTTCATAATGATTTAGAAACAACAATACTAATGTTTTAACTCAGGATGAGTTCAGAAATCAATATTTTGTGGAAGAACCATGTTTTTTTAATCACAGCTTTCATGCGTCTTGGCATGCTTGCACAGTCTCTCACACTGCTTCTGGCTCAAAAATTAAAGCAGTTATTCTTTGATTGATGGCCTGTGACTATCCATCATCCTCTTGATTACATTCCAGAGGTTTTCAAAGGGGTTCAGGTCTTGAGATTGGGCTGCCCGTGACAGGGTGGTTTTGATGTGGTGGTCTCTTAAATTTTGCCAGAGCTGTATATATATATATATATATATATATATATATATATATATATATATATACACACACACACACACACACACCAGGGAGGAAAATATTTAAAAAAAAACAACCATTCTGAAATTGAATTTAAAAGTGCTGATCTATTTAATAATGTAGTTATCCTGCATTATGAAATCTGGTGACTGATTCCCTTTAATTGCACTGGTCAAGCAGTTGTTTTGTCTTTTATTTTGCTTCACATAGGAACCCAGATTAATTGCTTCATACATATAAGATTTTCCTATTACTTTACCTACTATACTATGTAAAATATAAGTTTTCTTTTCTTTATTATGGTTTTATTGTGTTTTAGTTATGAAAACTTAATAAACCGTTTTTTTTTCTTAAAATAAAATTTCCTCTTAATTGTTTTCAAAATGTCACCTTTTTTCAACCTTTTTAAAAATATTTATTGAATATTCTTTTGCAGATTGCATTAACCAATCAATATTAGGAATAAATAAGAAAGTATTGAACAGTACATGTCTTTTTTCCTTTCGGTGAAATAAAGTGCCTGAAATATGTAAAATGTACATGAATAGATTGTTATTTGCTTAAATTGTTATTTTGGGAAAATATATCCATTCTCTTAAAAAAATGCTTAAAGATATTAATTAAAAAATCGAAATAATATGGGTGGTTACTTTATGTATTCAGATCCTTGTTTGAAAATCAGCATTTTCTCCATACACAGGGCTGAGCATTTACATTCTCTCTGCCATCATCGCATCTTAGCTTCCATCAGCACCTTTGCTCCAGTGTGAGCCAATGCATAATTCAAGGTCTCTAGTGTTGTTTTTTTTAGTCTTTATAAATAAGTACCTGTGATTTTCATCAGTTCATGGGCTATATTTAAACAGTTGTAATGTATGATTTATTCAGGTGGAACATGAATCTCAGGTCAGTACCTGAACGGTACATTTGGTGAGTGGGGCTTTATAGGTTCAAATGGCCTATTTGTCATAAATATTTTCAGACAGGCAGCAAACATTGCACAATTGGCAGAGTACCAAGCTCTGTGGGAATAGTTAATCAGGCTCTGTTAGCTCTATTGCAAATCCACAGTGAGTCCTATTGTCTTGAGTGAGCAAGAAGCTCTTAACAGAACCTGATCAATCATTCTCTATATATAACAGCACATTCAAGTGCTGATATACAAAACTGAGTTCATATACAGTATCTGTATTTTAAAAAAGTGCAGAGAGCTACAGCTCTACGTAGATTTTTGTATTGTCAGATACTGAGCACATTGTGCAACTGCGCACATTGTGATGTATTCCTGAATGAAAGAGACCAAAATAATTTATTAACTATTTCACTTATTACCAAACTAATTTTGGTCTATAACGCTACATAATCCCAAAATTCAAATCCTCAATGATACCTTCTATATGCACCCCCTTATAGGAAATATAACCGCTAGACTGTAAACAGCGGCATTTAACAAGTGCTCCCGGCCATCCGGCTGAAAATGCGCTCGTCGGTGACCCCGTCATGTGATCATCGGTTCATCAGCATAACAATCAGAGGTCTCTTGGAGAGGTCTATGGTTGTTGATGCTACCCTGTGGTCAGCGCTCATAGCGATGTAGCAGAGCCGATCAAGTTATGGCAGCTTCTAGCCTCCCATGGAGGCTATTGAAGCATTCCAAAGCTTAAAGAAAAAATAGTTTTAAAAATATAAAAAAATATATAAAAGTTTAAATCACCCCCTTTCACCCCATTCAAAATAAAACAATAAAAAAAATCAAACATACACATATTTGGTATCACCTCATTCAGAATCGACCGACCTATCAATAATAAAAGGATTAACCTGATCGCTAAATGGCGTAGTAGGAAAAGAATTGAAACGCCAGAATTACAATTTTTTGGTCACTGTGACATTGCATTAAAATGCAATAACGGGTGACCAAAAGAACGTATCTGAACAAATGTGGTATCATTAAAACCATCAGCTCGGCACATAAAAAATAAGCCATAACCCAACCCGAGATCAGGAAAAATGGAGATGCTATGGGTATCGGAAAATGGCGCAATTTTTTTTTAGCAAACTTTGGAATTTTTTTCACCACTTAGATAAAAAAGAAACTAGACATGTTTGGTGTCTATGAACTCGTACTGAACTGGAGAATCATAATGGTAGGTCAGTTTTAGAATTTAGTGAACCTAGTAAAAAAGCCAAACAAAAAATAAATGTGAAATTGCCCTTTTTGTGCAATTTCACCGCAATCGGAATTTTTTTTTCAAATTTTCGAGTACACGACATGCTAAAACCAATGTAGTCCTTCAAAGGTACAACTCATCCCGCAAGACATAAGCCTCAAATTGCCATTTTAATGGAAAAATAAAACAGTTATGGCTCTGGAAAGAAGAGGAGCGAAAAACAAATGCGCAAAACCGAAAAAAGCTCCGGTAATGAAGGGGTTAATATAGCCTGGCTGTGGAAAAAAAAACATAAAAATGATATGTCAAAAGGCTCATTTGCCTAATAATCCTGCCCACAATGTAAGCTCTGTTCTGCATGCCAAGCTATTATTTTTCTGTCTTAAGGCCCCGTCACACTAAGCGACTCACCAGCGATCCCGACACCGATATGAAGGTGTCAGGATCGCTGGTAAGTCACTATGTGATCGCTGGTGAGCTGTCACACAGACAGCTTCACCAGCGATCAGCACAGCGATGCCGAGCGCCCGGCATCGCTGGCTATCGCTGTAAAAAATAGTATCAAAATAAAAAATATAGTTATTCTCACCTTCCGACGTCCCGTTCAGCCATCCCGCCTCTCTCCACGCTCCGGTCCCAGTGATCCTTTGCACAAATGACCGCGAGATGTCACGGTCTCGCGGGATAACAAAGTCTCGCGGTCATTCGTGCAAAGGATCACTGGGACCGGAGCGTGGAGAGAGGCGGGATGGCTGAACGGGACATCGGAAGGTGAGAATAACTATATTTTTTATTTTTTTTTATTATTTTTTAATACCTGATCGCTGGTCTCCCGCTGTCACACACAGCGATGCCTGCTGGCCAACGGGAGACCAGCGACCAAAGAAATGTCCAGAGGTTTCTTCCAGCGATCAGCGATACCGGCAGGGGGGCCGCTCGCTGATCGCTGTCACACACAGCGATCTCGCTGGTGAGATCGCTGTTATGTCACAAAAGTTGTGACTCAGCAGCGATCTCGCTACCGAGATTGCTTAGTGAGACGGGGCCTTTAGGGCGCTATAAACCCAATTATAAGTCATTATCGGCCCACTGGTTGCTATTGGTATGCATTGTGTAACAGATACAGCAGAGTGTTGAGATTTTGTTTTACACATAGAAGCCTTGATGCAGTTGTGAGACCTTACTATTTTATGAGTTTGACAAAGGAAATTGCAGCAAATGAAAAAAATGTGAGTATTTAAATGTTAACCTCTATCTCATTTGTAGACTTCTACAAACAGATTGGGCATAAAATCTCCCATATTTTAAATGAAGACAACTTAAAGTTTATCAAAATGTTAGCTGATAAGAATCTGATAAGAAACCACAGTAAATGCTTTTGCAAAAGACTAATGGACATAACCACAAGCAGGTATAATCTTTTCATTGGCAGTAATAATCTTCTAAAAGATAGATGACTGCAGTGCTATTTGACTCCATATGCTGCAGAATTATCTCTTGCAATGTTAATGGCTTCATTGATTCAATTGTTTTTGGCTCAGAAGAACTGAAGTAATTGTGTTAAAAAGAAGGGTTGCTTTTAGACTTATATAAGCTCCTCTTCTGCATCCATCAACAACCCAATCTGGAATAAAGGAAAAAGGTTCACTAGATTTATTTTACAAGTTGTGTATGATTTGCATCCATGTGTCATTTAAATGCTCAAAATGTAAACTTGAAATATAATTTTTATTTCTAGGTCCAAATTGCTGTCCTAATTAATTTCAAAAGATAAAGAGGGCCGGAGCATTGTTCATTGTGATAAAAAGGTCAAAATATCATGACTGCTTTTATATCAAAGTAAATTTAAATATCCTGCTTCTCTTTATGTAAGCATAACGAGTTAAATGCTTTAATTCTTACTTCCTGTAATCACTACCGGGTGGAACCTTCTGAACATAGATGTATCATCAAACGGGTTGTAAACTTGAAAGGAAATTATATTTAAATGTAAAACATAAATATTTGCAACTTACTGATAGGTCTGGATCACAAAAGTTGCTCGATATTAGAAAATCAGAGACCTCCTTAGTGTCCTCATTTTTAATAACATAGCCATCCTTCGTTCCTAAAGAACATATGCCATCCAGCAACTGAGGAGCATACAGTAATGTATTTATCTACAGCATACAGTTTGTGCATGCCAAAGACGCATTGCCTTCCAGATGGGACCATAGCCAAGTCCTCTGATGAACATCTACACATCTGGATGTCTATGACTTTTATAGGGACTGTTTGTGCACCTTAAGAAATGGCATGTTTACATGTGATTAAATGTGGATTGGCACACTCTAGGGTATATACATGTCGAGTATGACTATATTACAAAATAGGTGGAGGGGCATATCATGTGTGTCTTTGTCTATCTGTATATCCTTGACACAGGACTGTTTGCGAGGTAGCCAAAAAGGTGGTGCTGGCTAGAAAAGAGTGATTGGGAAGCCATGTCAAAACCAGCAGGTCTGGAACAGGACCAGAAATGTCAGACAGGGGTATGATCAGAAAACTGGATAAAGTTAAAACAACAGGAAACTTTAAGAAAAATAAATGCATATCACACAAGTGGATTAGGTGTAGAAGAACTGTAACTGGCAATGTGACACAAGCATTCAGGATATTGAAAAGCCAGTATCCCTGCTCACTGTGAATAGCAGCATTTAAAGCAATTAAAGTCAAAAGTTAACAATCAAGCTGACAGCTACCATGAGTCACAGAAGCCCACATTATCCTCTGCACTGCATTGTGCCGGTGCCAGACTGACCTTTTTGGTGCGCATCTCGCTTTTATCCCCCCGCTGCTGCGCGCACTTTCCTGGGTGAGCAGGAAGTTCCATCTCTCTCCTCCTTCCCTCCTGCAGCAGTGGAAGGTCTGCCTCTTTCTGGCTTCACCCAGGAAATAGAGGATGCAGCCTTTTTAGTTCCAGACCCAGCATGCAGGTACCTTGGGTCCGGTCAACCACCTTGCAACCCTTCAGAAAAATATCTGTTAATCAAATACAGCAGGTTAAGGAAAAGCCAAATTGGTTCATTATTGGAAAAGTCAGGCCTCTCTCTGTACTTCCCGATCAATTCTTCTATATTTTATTTAAAAGGCTTCCGTGGTTCAGAGAAAAACATGGCTGACTGCACTAAAAATGCCCTGCTCAGAATCATGCTTCCTGTACCTTGAGCAGCATAAATATAAAAATGGTAAAGTTGCTTTTAACATCAGCTAAAGTTAAAGAATCATTCAACTGTTTAGAGTTTACCCTCGGCTCCTCTGTGACCTTGCAGATAACACAATCCTACTATTACATATAAATATTGTCTTCAGTTTAAGAAAGGCTACACCTTGGGCAGGTCCCAGCAGCGAGAGTCGCCTTATCGTGGCTGCCAAGTACACATGAATTGGCAAATTTATGCGCTTATTCTCAATTTTTCATATTTTCTAGTGCAGTAATGGAATTCAAATTTCATATATTTCATGCTTGTATGCCATAACACTGCAGAGTGCTACTTTATTTGTTGTTTATAAATGGAGATGGCTACTCGCAGTAAGAACCTATTCACACCTAATTTCCATTTGGAAATGTCAGTCAGTCTTTTGATATTACTATACATAGGCTTTCTGACTGAGCACTTCACCACTCAGCCTCAGGCTATTTTTAATTACAGCAGGATCCTACCTTCCCATATAAATGTAGACTTCAATCTAAGTGAGGATTCACATTAGGCAGGTCCCAGCAATGAGAATCGCCTTATCGTGGCTGCCTGGTAGACATGAATTGGCCAATTTATGCGCTAAACATTCTCAATTTTTCAGATTTTCTAGTGCAGTAATGCAATTACAATCTCATATATTTCATGTTTGCATGCTATAGCGCTACAGAGTGCTACTTTATTGGTTATATATGGAGATGGCTACTCATAGTGAGCACCTGTTCACACCTGATTTCTGCTTCTAAGTGACGGTCAGTCTTTTGATATTACTGTACATCTTGTTCTTGGATTGATCTTTGTTGGCTAACAACTTCTAGGAAAGGTAATAATTTTCTTGTCTTTGCTGCAGTTGTACACAATTTTTTTGAAGGTGGATTGGGATATTCCAATCTCTTTAGAGATGGTTTTGTAATTGGAATGAGCAGATCATTTGACATTCAAATTCGCCAACTTTGCAGAATTTTCCCTAAAAAATTTGTTTTATGGCTAATAAATTTGGTCACATTTCAATACTGGAAAAGGTTAAAGTGGTCATAAGACGCATGTGGGGGAGAATAGAGAGAGAGCCTCATTGACAATAAGTTCTTACACTTTACAGGAGAGAGAGAAACACTCTGACACTAAGAATTTACACTTAACACAATTGGACAGACGATCAGCAGATTTTGGCTTTCAGTACTATCTTTACGCCGATGACACACAGCTATATACGTCATCCCCTAACACTACCCAGCTGTACTACAGAACACCAGTGACTGTCTGTCCACAGTCACCAACATCATGTCCTCCCTCTATCTGAATCTCAACCTCTCCAAAACTGAACTTCTGTTCCCACCATCTACTAACCTCCCTAAATCTGACATTGCCCTCTCCGTGGGTGGCACCATAATAACACCCTGGAAGCAGGCACGCTGTCTGGTTGTTACGTTTGATGCCAATCTCTCCTTCACCTTCCAATCTCTTGCCCCTTCTTGCCGCTTTCACCTAAAGAGCATATCTAGGATCCGCTCTTTTCTCACCATGGAAACAACAAAAACCCTCACTGCCACATTGATCCACTCCCACCTGGACTACTGTAACGCTCTATTAATTGGCCTCCCCCTCACTCGACTTTCCCTTCTCCAGTCCATCCTTAATGCAGAGGCAAGGGTTGTCCATCTGGCTAATCCATACTCAGACATGTCCACCCTCACCAGTCATTACACTGGCTGCCCATTCATTACAGGATCCAACTCAAAGTACTTGTTCTCACCCACAAAGCCCTCCACACTGTGGCACCTCCTTACATCTCCTCCATCATTTCTGTCTATGGGCCTTGCTGATCGCTGCGCTCTGCAAACGACTTTTGACTAACCTCTGCACTAATCCATATCTCCCGCTCCAAAACTTCTCCCGCACTGCGCAAATTAGGACCATCCACAACTTGCACAGTTTTAGGCACTCCCTCAAAACACATTGGTTCAGAGTGGCCTATTACATTCCCTAATCAAAGTCATTTTATATGTAAGTGTGTGTGTAGCCCATTCACTATCTCTATCTATCCCCCACTACCTCAAGATGGCTGGACCATCATTGTAAATACTCACCTGTACTTTGTTTCTCCCCAACTCATTGTAGATTGTAAGCAGGGTTGTCTTATTTATTTTTAATTATTGCATTGTTAATGTTGTTACTTATGACTGTTGTGTTTGAAACTGTTAAACTGTAAAGCGCTGAGAACTGGCACTATATGAATAAAGATTATTATTATTATTACTTCACAGGCAAGATAGAGAGGATATTTCTGACCTTAAGATCTCACACTCTACAGAACTTACCCAATAAATAGAGATCAAAAATGAGTCTGCATTATAAACTGTGCAACCTGGGTAGCCCTGATCTCTCATGACCCAGGTGCTGACCATTACTGTACAAGGAATGATAATCCGTAATATTGTATGTCACACAATAGCTGCAAGGCAATATGGGGAAGCCCGCCTTGGAATGTAACATGACATTTGTCTGCTTTCTGATGCTATGCTTCAGAAGTGTGGAAAATAGTGCTGGACAAGTTGTTTTTTTGGTGAAAAAATCTGAGTGTTCAATTTTGCATGACGCCACAAATTGCTGGAAATTAGACTCAGACTTTATACTCTCTGAAGTATTTCGCTCACATCTATTTTCTAACCTTTTTTAGACTCATGTGCATGCACAAATCTGCAGATTCCTCCTTTGTTTGGGTTATAATACACTTCCACAAATATATTGTCATGGGTTTACAGTGACAGAGTGAAGCCAGAAGACCACAACGTCTGATTTTGCGTAATGCTGCGCTGATCAGAAGCACGTTTCCTTATTAAACAATGCAGGTTTCTGTTAACAGTGAAGTGGTTAATCTGTTCAGCTTGGAGTTTCTGTAGCTTCCTAGCTTGGATGAGATCAGCTTTTCAGTATTGGCCACTCCCCTCTACTATATATACTTATCTCTGGCAATCTGGATTGCCATTGTGTTAAGTCTTGCACTGCCTGATGAGGAGCGGAGGAGACGGTTGTTGGTAGAGGAGTTTAGGAGTGTTTATCTTTGACTGTTGCTAGGTGTTTTGGCTGTGTGCAATCACTTGTCCTCTCCTATTTAGCTTCCCTACCATTCATAACAAGTGTTCCCCTCTGTTGTCTGTGAGTGCATATTCGTATGATTTGCATATTCATTTTTCCCTGTATTTCCTTCCTTGTTTGTCTGGTTTGTGTATGTACATACACTATTCATTCACACTTTTGGTGGGAGAGGGGGACATATGTAGGGCTTATTCAGGAGTTCAGGAAGGTAAGTGGCTCCAGTATCTTTACCATCAAAAGTAATCTGGGGAGCAGGGATCGCTAGAGCGCCCCTAGCCTTAGGGAGAGAGAAGGATCCCCTTACCCTTGGTAATTTGACAACAGAAATGTGACACATATGTTGTAAAGATCAAACTATGATAGTTTACCTTTTTGTTTTCAAATTAAACAAGTTGCTTATTCATACCTTATTGTTATCACATTGTTTGAAAATAACAGTCCTTCAAATTATCTGCTAATACTAATCATTCACATACTTAGCCACAGATGTGATTATGGATAATTTTCCTCAAAAGTGACAAAATCGAAAAATCTATTTTTTTTGCTTATTTTTTCGATTTTATTCTGTCAACCTTTAAGATTTGTGTGAATAAAAATATTATTTTATTTTAATTTATGCTGAAATATTTAAAATTCTGATGGGTTTGTAGGGAAGTGGACTGACCTATGGACCTGTCTGAAGAAGAACAGTGAATGTAAGATGTGCAGTAAATATATGTAAATATACTTGATGTGAACTGGTGTATACATGTGGGGAGACAGCTAGAAATAGTGAAAGATGGTGAAGTACTGGGTTTTAGCCACTAGGGGGAGACCAAGAATAGCAGGAGGAGACGATGCAGTACTGAGGGTTGGCCACTAGAGGGAGGCAGAAGAAAGCAGGGAAATGACTTAACAGCAGCTAATGCTAAAGAAACTGCAAAGTCATGGTGGGCGGAGATACAGGGACTCAAGAGGGGAATTCCCAGGAAGGGAAATAAAAGAGAGAGAGAGGGAGTCCAGGGAAGCCAGTCCAGGGGAGCCAGTCCTGGAGGAGGAGTCCAGCGGAGGGGAAGACTGAAGGAGGAAGAGACTGAAAAAGGAAGAGCTCCGGAAGGGACTGGAAGGAGAGACAATGAGGTGGCCCTGACAGGAGAGCCGCAGGACAGAGGAAGCCCGGGGGTACCAGATGGACGGACTCGGACAGGCGAAGCGATTTGGTGGTAGGCCTAGGGCAGCCACAGCAATAGAACTGTGAGGGACGTCAATTTAGGAGAGAAGAAGGTGCAAGGTACCAGTGACTGTGTGTACGGAAGCTGTTGTGCTGCTGTGGTCGTCAGGAGGGTGGCCAATAAAGAGGACCTGCTGAACGTACACCGGTTTCTGTCTCCAGTCTGTTTGTGGCGAAAAAGCGACCACCCCCCAGTTGGCACACGTACCTACAGGTTCACAAATGTTAAAGTATCACTGCATAGCTGTTTTTTTTGTTTGCTACAGATGAGAGAATCAATTTGATGCAAATTTATTTTGTGTCAAATTTTATTAAATTTGCATGTCCTGCTGAATTTGAAAAATTTTAGATTTACTTGCGAATAAATTCTTTCTTCCATTTTACACAATGAAGAAAATATTATCAGCCACAAAAAACTTAACCTTAGGTGACACAGTACAGGTTTTCCAACAATGCTTTGCAGCAATCACATCTTGGTATAATGTAGTAGTGCAGCCTACCAGAAGAACTATATCATTAGACAAATGCTTCAGATAGTAATGTGTTGCACAATAGCAGCACTGAAGAAAACGAGTATGAGAATAATAAAGATTTTCAATTGATGAAGGAAAAGAGATAGCAGAGGTCTCAGCAGAAGTGACAGACTTAGTGTGATTGATCAGTGATATGGTGTATTTGAACTTGGCATCTGTATTGCTGCATTTGAATTTCAATTACACATTTTTTTCTTCTTTTTTAAGGAAGCACTTCTATGATTTTTGTTTTATTCCCTAAACTTGTGCAAATGTGTATGTAATGTAGTGTAAGGCCGGCGTCACACTAGAGAGAAATACGGATGAGTGAGAGGTGTAAAAACAATGCATTACACTCAGACCAATGTTTCTCTATGGGTCAGCTCCCATCATCCGTATATTTCTTGCCCGCATTTTATGTTGCGATTGTCAACGTATTACGGCCAAACTACACCAATGCAAGTCTATGGGTGTGCAAAAAATATGCATTACACGCGGACCACATGTGTGACTTGTGAGAAATACGCAAGACTTCTCCAGGTGACAGGAAATGGGCCAAGTCATTATCAGGAAGCTTAGACATGCTAATTAGCTCAAAAAGCGCTCCAGACATCGCAGAACAACACCTCCATGGAGTCCTGCAGCTACCCACATTAATGTAAAGATGCTCATTGTTTTGTTCCAGGAAAGACCCGAACTTTGGGACCAAAGGGATGCACATTAATCTGACTGGGTCAGAAAAGAGGCAGCATGGAGGCGCATCTGTGGGCAGATGTTTCCTGAGTTTGTGGAACATCCACATAAGGAACAGCAACAAATGAGTAAGTTAGCTAATTTTTTAACAATCATTTTAAATGCAAGAAATTTTAATTTTTCCCATTAGCCCCTAAAATCCTATTATGTGTATTTTGGGAACATTGTTTGTAAGCGAGAATCTGTTGATACCCTACTAGGCCACATGACCATGTAAAATGTTTGGAAACTGTTTGTTCAAATTTCAGCAATGTTATAAGAAATTTTTCTTTCACATTGCAGTTGAAGATATGATGAGATGCTGGTGCAGCATCCGCGACCAGTACCGGTGGGAACGTCAGCAGCGGGCCAGGAGTGGAACTGCAGCACCGACCAAGCGGAAGTACATATATTTCGACCGCCTTGCTTTTTTGGCTCCTGTAATGGATCTCAGACCGTAAGTACATACATCACACCACATTACACATATGGTGTTTAGGGTCATCCCTGGTGTTTAGTGACAGTTAGGCAGATGTAATGTCCCTGGCTATGCTTATTGGTCCATGTATAGGGGGTTATGTGGACCTTGCCACTGACGGTGTTGCTTAATGCACACCTGATTTTGTCCACAATATGTGTGTGCAGGGCAGGGATGGCCCACCTGGGCACGGTGGGTGGTGCATGCACAGTTTGAGATTTAATATAGACTTTTCGATGCAGCTGTGCATGTGCTGGTGCCAGCGCCATTTTGAGGGAGACCTAATGTTTTTTGGAGACAAAATAAAGTACTGCGCAGGCACTATGTTTAAAATAGGAGGCAGGCCACTGATGGTTCAGTGACCTGTCATTTAAACAGGTGGCAAAAGGAGGAGCCAGAGCAACAAGAAATGAGACTGCGAATATACCCTACACCAATGCACGAAGACATAATAACAGCAAAACTTTAATCACTCATTACACAAGAAACACACAATGGAGTTTTTCATAACATGTATCATTTTAATCCATTTTAAACCATTGAATTTTTGGACCTTCTAATCAAGGCTGATGAAAAAGGTGTTTTGTCTACAGATTTGTTTAGGAAACCTACAGTACTTCAACAAATTATTTTCTGCATGCTATGTCCTCGCATCCTCTAGCAACTATCAGAGGAATTCCAAGAGGACAGTTCTTGCTAGTCAAGAGAATCTGTACAAGTCCTGAAGATTTTGAATCACAAGCCACAGATTTATCTTGGAGATTTTACAAAAGAGGTTATAGTAAAAGGAATATAAGGAGAGGATATTGGCGAGCTTTAAATACATCTAGAAATGACCTCCTTTATAAACAAGATGTACAAATGCAGGATGCGGATAAAACAAATCAGGTGCGTATGATCACTACATACCACAACAATTGGCATCAATTTAGGGAGAATTTTCAAAAACATTGGAAAATACTCCATACAGACCCAATTTTGAAGAGAATTTTGCCTGAAAAGCCACTTATTGTGGCTAAAAGATCTAGGAACTTACGTGACCTATTGGTGCATAGCTTGTACAATCCGACAGGTGATAGGAATTCCAGGGATACTGTGGATCCAGATTTTTATCCATGTGGCTTATGTAAGGCATGTCTGAATCACACAAGACCAAAACTTTCTGCAATTTTGACAATACCAAAGTCCATAACATTAGAAAACATATCACCTGTGCCTCTCGTGGCGTGATATATCATGCAACTTGTCCCTGCAACAAGATTTATGTAGGGTTAACTACATGTGAGCTTAAAATTCAATATTCTTTTCAACTTTTAAATTAAATTGAATGTTCAAGACTTCATATGCCAGTAGTCTAAAACATCTAAGTCTTTCTGCTAAGGCTAGTTTCACATTAGTGTTTTTTTTGTGCAGCGCATCGTGCGCATAAAAAACGCAAAGAAAAACGCATGCAAACGCAAAACAAACGCGCGTTTTTTTAACGTCATGTGTACGCTAGCGTCAAAAAACGCAGCGTTGCTTGCATTTTACATGCGTTTTTGCATGCGTTTGCATTTTTAATGCACATGCATTTTTAGGTGTGACATTTCACAATTTCACATTTTCACAATTTTGCTGTTTTCAGTGTTGCAGCAGTCTGTAGAGTATTGGTGAATTCCAGTGCCCACACAATCTTTTATCACCTTGGTTTTTGGGAGTGGTTTTCCATTGTCTAGACCACATTCCAGACTTGTCTACCTCAAAAACGCATGCGCACAAAAAATGCAAACGTGCGCAAAACCATGCGCACGCATGCGTTCCCATAGACTTCAATGTGTTGTTTTTGAGCATTCCGTGCGCAAGTGTGCGCATGCTTTTTTGACGAGACATGGCGGACCAAAAAATGCAACATGTTGCGTCTGGCGTGACTGGTGCGAAAGACAAAAAAACGCATGCGCACGAAAACGCAAGCGTACGCAAGACCATGCGCACACCATGTTAAACATAGGTGCACAGTGCGCATGCGCACGGGTGCGCACGATGCGCTGTGCACAAAAGCGCTAATGTGAAACTAGCCTTAGCTATAAGGATTTATAAGATTTTAATATCCATTTAGCTCATTTACCAGAGAGGCGAACAATGACAGTAATAACGTAGAACAAGGCTTCTGTGCAGGTATGGACTGGCGCTGATATTCAGTCCTGGCATTTGAAATCACACAGCCCATATTGTGCCCCTTCCCATGAACCAGATGAGATATATTACTAATATTATCCTGGATGGAGGGAAGGAATATTTAGCACAGGACTAATATTTTTAATGATACCAGTGGCCTGCTGGGATAAGTGACAGAGTCAGCGACTCACATCAACTCTTAACAGTGAAAGAACACTAATTCTGTAAGCAATGTAGCAGACAAGGCAGCCCATGAACAGACAGGCACTTCTAGCATTTGCCAGAATTGCCAGATGGCAAGTCCGGACCTGCTTCTGTGTGTATATGACATATTTGTTTACCTTTACTGACTTTAACAAAACCAATTCAATGTCAAACAGATTGTTTTATCCAAAAGGTATTACTTAGTTATGAGAGTCTTAATTTTTCTACTGGGTGAGGCTGTTCAAATTCTGTCTCCAACTAATTATTTACATCTCTTAACCCCTTCCTGACATGCACCGTACTAGTACTGCTCTGTGGGAACTGCGCCGCAGCAATGGGGTGCGGGTGTCAGCTGTTTGTGACAGCTGCTAGCACTGAACTCGGGCATTTCATAGAATTACAGAATCATAGAATGGTAGAGTTGGAAGGGACCTCCTGGGTCATCTGGTCCAACCGCCTGCTCAAAGCAGGATTCGCTAAATCATCCCAGTCAGACGTCTGTCCAGCCTCTGTTTGAAGACTTCTATTGAAGGAGAACTCACCACCTCTCATGGCAGCCTGTTCAGCTCATTGATCACTCTGTCAAAAAGTTTTTTCTAATATCTAATCTGTGTCTCCTCCCATTCAGTTTCATCCCATTGCTTCTAGTCTTTCCTTGTGCAAATGAGAATAAAGATGATCCTTCTACAATGTGACAGCCGTTGAGATATTTGTAGACAGCTATTAAGTCCCATCTCGGTCTTCTTTATTGCATGCTAAACATTCCCAAATCCTGTAACCGTTCCTCATAGGACATGATTTGCAGACCAGTCACCATTCTGGTCGCTCTTCTCTGAATTTGCTCCAGTTTGTTTAACCCCTCTAATTTAACCCCTCTGATGCCGCAGAGAATGATGTGACCACGTTGTCATGGTGGTCTCCATGGAGACCCCGGGCCCCAAGATGGCCAAGGGGTCCTTCCTGGTCCTACAGGGAAGGTGGATTTGCCACCTTCCCTGCATGTCAGATCTTGATCTGATACTCTGCAGTGCAGAGTGTCAGATCAATGATCTGATGTAATACAATAATAGAGGAGGAGCATTTTGCAGGGAGGGGCTCCCTGCGTGTTTTAAGAACGATGCAACCTTGTTGTCCTGATGGTCTCCATGGAGACCCCGGGCCCCAAGATGGCCATGGTGTCCTTCCTGGTCCTACAGGGAAGGTGGATTTGCCTCCTTCCCTGCAATTCAGATCCTGATCTGATACTCTGCAGTGCAGAGTGTCAGATCAACGATCTGATGTAATACAGTATAATTCTAGGACAATGTGAAAAAGTAAATTTAAAGTAAAAAAAATAAAAATATTACAAAGTGTAAAAATATATATTTTTTAAAAAATCCCCAAATAAAGAAAAAAAAGAAATAAATATTTTTCCAATAAATACATTTATTTATGGAAATAAAAAAATAATAATAATAATAAATAATAATAAATTTTATTTTTATAGCGCCGACATATTCCGCAGCACTTTACATTTCAGAGGGGATTTGTACAGACAATAGACATTACAGCATAACAATAATCACATACAGTAGATTATAACAAATACCAAGAGGAATGAGGGCCCTGCTCGCAAGCTTACAGTCTATGAGGAAAGAGGTAGACACGAAAGGTGGGTGGTAACAGTTGCCCTGATTGTATGGACCAGCCATAATGTTAAGTGTGTGACAGTACAGACACAGAGGGCTAATGGATGCATAAAGCATGTGGGAACATGATGCGGGAAATCTGGTTATGGTAAAACTTTTGGCTGTGCCACACAGGGATAGATTAGGTTAATGTGTTGAGGCGATAGGCCAGTCTGAATAAATGTGTTTTCAGGGCACACTTAAAATTGTGGGGATTGGGGACTAATCGTATTGACCTGGGAAGTGCATTCCAAAGAATTGGCGTGGCACGTGTAAAGTCTTGGAGACGGGAGTGGGAGGTTCTGACTATTGAGGATACTAACCTCAGGTCATCAGCAGAACGGAGGGCGCGGGTAGGGTGGTATACTGAAACAAGGGAGGAGATGTAGGGTGGTGCTGAGCCATGGAGTGCTTTGTGGGTGAGGGTAATAAGTTTGTACTGGATTCTGGAGTGGATGGGTAGCTAGTGTAATGACTGGCACAAAGTAGAGGCATCGGTGTAACGATTGGCGAGGAATATGATCCTGGCTGCAGCATTCAAGACAGATTGGAGAGGGGAGAGTTTGGTAAGAGGGAGACCGATTAGAAGAGAGTTACAATAGTCGAGACGAGAATGAATAAGAGAAACAGTAAGAGTTTTTGCAGAGTCAAAAGTAAGAAAAGGTCGAATTCTAGAAATGTTTTTGAGGTGCAGATGACAAGAGCGAGCCAGTGATCGAATGTGGGGGGCAAAGGAAAGCTCAGAATCAAGTATGACCCCAAGACAGCGGGCCTGTTGCTGGGGAGTAATAGTGGAGCCACCCACAGAAATAGCAATGTCGGGTATAGGTACATTAGTAGAGGGAGGAAACACCAGGAGTTCAGTTTTTGACAGGTTCAGTTTCAGATATAGTGAGGACATGATATTAGACACAGTGTTTAGACAATCGCCGGTGTTTTCTAGAAAGGCTGGCGTGATGTCAGGAGAAGAAGCGTATAATTGGGTGTCATCAGCATAGAGATGGTACTGGAACCCAAATCTACTGATTGTTTAACCAATAGGGGCAGTGTATAAGGAGAAGAGGAGGGGGCCTAGAACCGATCCTTGGGGGACCCCAACAGTAAGGGGAAGGTGAGAGGAGGAGGAACCGGCAAAAGATACAGTGAAAGAGCGGTCAGAGAGATAGGAGGAGAACCAGGAGAGAACGGTGTCCTTGAGGCCAATGGAATGGAGCATAGTGAGGAGGAGCTGATGATCCACAGTGTCGAATGCTGCAGAGAGATCCAAGAGAATTGGCATGGAGTAATGACCATTTGATTTAGCTGTTGGCAGATCATTAGAGACTTTAGTGAGGGCAGTTTCAGTGGAGTGTAAAGAGCGGAAACCGGATTGGAGAGGGTCGAGAACAGAGTTTTCTGAGAGATAGCGGATAAGACGGGAGTGGACCAGGCGTTCCAGGAGTTTAGAGATGAAGGGAAGATTAGAGACAGGTCTATAGTTAGCGGCACAGTTTTGGTCGAGGGATGGTTTTTTAAGTAGTGGATGTATGATGGCATGCTTAAATGAGGAGGGAAAAATACCAGAAGAGAGAGAGAGGTTAAATATTTTAGTTAGGTGAGGGGTGACAGCAGGGGAAAGGGACTGGAGGAGATGTGACGGAAATGGGTCACTGGTGCAAGTAGTTGGGTGAGAAGATGCAAGGAGCCTGCTTACTTCTTCTTCTGTGACTGGTTCAAAATCAGAGAGTGAGCTAGATGCAGTGGGGGAGGGAGGACAGTGCGTGGTATGAGGTGATTAGGAGATAATTTCCTGTCGAATCTGGTCAATTTTTTCTTTGAAGTAATTGTCCAGATCGTCAGCTCTGAGCTCTGTGGTTGGGGCCTGTACTCTTGGATTGAGTAGAGAATGAAAAGTGTCAAAGAGACGTTTCGGGTTATTTGACAGTGAGGTGATGAGGGTGTTGAAATAGGTTTGTTTGGAGAGGTGAAGGGCAGTGTTGTATGTTCTAAGCATAAACTTAAAATGTATGAAATCTTCGTGTAGATTGGATTTTCTCCACAGACGTTCGGCACACCTGGAGCACCGTTGCAGGAAACGTGTTTGCACCGTGTGCCAGGGTTGTCGCCGTCTGCGTTGTGGTGTTCTATTTATAGGGGGTGCAAATTCATCCAGGGCACTTTGGAGTGTTTCATTGTAATGCTTCAATGCAGAATCAGGACATGAGAGGGAGGAGATAGGGGCCAATGAAGACTGCAAGTTCTTCATAAGTTTCTGGGTGTTAATGGCCTGTATGTTTCTATAAGTCTGGACAGTGGGGGTGACCTGAGCAGCCTGGCAGTTCTTGATAGAGAATGAAAGAAGATTGTGGTCAGAGAGCGGGAGAGGGGAGTTTGCAAAATCATCCACTGCACAAAGCCGAGAGAAGACCAAGTCGAGGGAGTTTCCGTCTTCATGCGTTGGAGAATTAGTAAGCTGCGAAAGGCCATATGAGGAGGTTAGAGATAAAAGGTGAGTAGCAGATGGTGAGAGGGGAAGAGCAATGGGGATGTTGAAATCTCCCATGATGAGGGTAGGGATGTCACAGGAGAGAAAATGTGGAAGCCAAGTGGCAAAATGATCCAGGAACTGATGGGAGGGGCCGGGAGGACGATACGCCACCGCCACTCGCATGGAGAGGGGGGTGTAGAGTCTGACGGCATAGACCTCAAAAGAAGGGAAGACAAGTGAGGGTACTTGAGGGATAACCTGAAAGGTACATTTTGATGATAGGAGCAGACCAACGCCTCCACCTGCTCTATTGTCTGATCTTGGGGTATGAGAGAAGTGTAGCCCCCCGTATGAAAGAGCAGCAGCAGTGGTAGTGTCTGACTGCTGGATCCAGGTTTCAGAAAGTGCCAGGAGGTTAAGAGAATTAGAAAGGAAGAAGTCATGGATGAAGGAGAGTTTGTTACACACTGAGCGAGAATTCCAAAGGGCACAATTAAGAGAGACAGATGGCAGGCAGGGAATATTAATCAGATTAGAGGGGTTTCTAAGTGTAGCAGTTGGGGGGTTTGACTTTCCATAACATGGGGGACCAGGGTTGGGAGCAATGTCTCCTGCGACTAGGAGAAGGAGGATAGAAAGAGTGAGCAGATGGTTAAGTGATTTGCGAGAGCGTCTCTGTTGTTGAATGGTGGGACTGACTGGATCTGTGCTGTGTAGCAATGTGAAAAGAGCGTGAGTGCTATACATAGAAGAGGAAAGAAGCGAGGGGCCAATATGGATGGAGTGTAGAGAGTTAATGCCAGGGCAGTGGATGTGTGTGAATGCAGCGGCCAGGATATAAATTACACAAATGCATATGGTATATATTTGTTGTACTCCAAATGTACAGGGAGTAGATGTATATAAATGTCTTACCTGTCTCCTGCCCTGTCTAACTGCCATGTTATATCTGCCAATAGTACTTTGATACATGTACTTCGATTACATGTGCATAAATGCTCCCCCTAGCTAGGTCTGAATATATAGGAGGTTAAGGCTAAGTTTTTTTTTTTTTTCTTTTTTGTTGGCTCTCTTCTCGTTAATCAATCACACTAAATTGAGACACCAGGACCCAATAAAATGTTGTGGTCAAATAAACACATGTCCAGCACTACATGGATCATAAAGCACTTTGAAAAGTTTCTTGACCTCACAACATAAGGGGACAAGCAGAGTAAGTTGAAAAAAACTATATACCAGATATAAGCTTGCTGAGTTGAAAACACATAGATAGCATTCAAGATTAACTGCTTGCTGACATTGAATGGAGACACAGGAGTGGATTCAGAGCAGAGATTGGAAAAGCTGGTTACCAGATATAAGCTTGCAGAGTTGAAAACACAGAGATAGCATTCAGGATTAACTGCTTGCTGACATTGAATGGAGACACAGGAGTGGATTCAGAGCAGAGATTGGAAAAGCTGGTTACCAGATATAAGCTTGCAGAGTTGAAAACACAGAGATAGCATTCAGGATTAACTGCTTGCTGACATTGAATGGAGACACAGGAGTGGATTCAGAGCAGAGATTGGAAAAGCTGGTTACCAGATAAAAAAACAATAAAGCTGCACATATTTGGTATGGCCGTGCCCCTAACGACCCACTCTATAAAACTGTCCCACTAGTTAACCTCTTCAGTGAACACCATAAAAATAATAAATAAAAAATGAGGCCGATCACAATGATTTATCATTGTACCACAGAACAAAAATTGCAATAAAACGCAATCAAAAAGACGAATGTAAATTAAAATTGTACCGCTGAAAAAACATCTTGTCCCACAAAAAACAAGCTGCAATACAGCTCCATCAGCAGAAAAATAAACAAGTTATAGCTCTCAGAATAAAGCGATGTATAATAATAATTTTTTTCTATAAAATAGTTTTTATTGTGTAAAAGCGCCAAAACATAAAAAAAAAATGAGGTATTGCTGTAAACATACTGACCCGAAAAACAAAGTGATCTTCTCAATTTTACCACATGCGGAACGGTATATAAAAAAAAAATAAAACAAAAAGCAATGGTTGGCTTTTGTTCATTCTGTCTCCCAAACATCAGAATAGAAAGCTATCAAAACAAGTAATTTGCCCAAAAATGGTACCAATAAAAATGTCAGCTTGTCTCGCAAAAAGCAAGCCCTCACATGACTTTGTCGCTGAAATATGAAAAAATGATAGCTCTCAAAATATGGTGATGAAAACACTAGTTTTCAAAATAAAAAGCGTCTTGTAGTGTGTGACAGCAGCCAAACGTAAAAACCCAATATAAATCTGGTATTTCTGTAATTGCACTGACCCGAATAATAAATTTGCCTAATCCTTTATACCATATGAGGAAAGGTGCATAGAGTGAATAAAACCAATTCTTCACATGCTGCTGATTTTTTCACTCTGCCTCCAGAAGATCGCAGTTAAGCTTGGCGCACATTTATCCTGCACTCTATGTTGTTTGCTTACACCTGGGTTTCCGTCTAAATCTCTGAAATATGTTAATCAGACAGAACACCCTGGTGGAAGATTCGCTGTAATTAGGCAGATAGAGGCACTGTGGCTGCCATAGGACCTGTGATCCGACGGTGTCGGTCTTTTTAGGATTGCATAAGATGCCGTTCGGCCACAATTTTGAGCACTTCTGAAAAGAAGGACACCACTGAACAGAGGCTAGATGGAGTTCAGAGTAACTCTGCTGCCTCATTATAGTGAATGCATCCCTCAGGGGTTTCATCTGAATAATGTCACTCAGAGATTTAGATGCAAATTCCAAAGTAGTCCGCTTAGAGCCTCAGATAAATGTGATCCCAAACAATACGTAAAATGTCCCAATAAAAGCTTCAACTCAATCCACAAAAAAAGCAAGTCCCCACTCAGATCTGTCATCTATTAACTGAAATATAGGGGCTTCCATGTTATTGATAGCACAAAGGCTCTGGAAAAGCTAAATGGCTCTTCGCTCCCCAAAATAAATTCAGCAAATTTTCTGCTCTCAAATCCAAATCTTCCCTGTCCCTTCTGAACTCTAGTGTGCCTGGACAACATTTAGCGCCCACATGTTTCGCATTTCTGTAGTGATGAGAGGCCACCTAAATACAGGTGCATGTCTCCAGAAGCATGAGCTGGGAATAATGTACTAGTGACTGCAACATACTGGTCACTACAGCGTACTGGTCACTACAATGACAGTTTGCAATTTTCACTCAGCAACATCCAATGCTGCCTTTTTCTGGAAAAAACACACCCATGGAGTGAAAATCAACACTACACCTACATATAAATTCCCAAAGGGTTATAATTTCCAAAATGTGGTAACTTGCAGGGGGATTCTGCTTTTCTCGTACATAGGAGCTCTCTGTATGGAATCCGCAAACTAGTCTAGGAAAATCTGCGCTCCATGAGGCAAATAGTGCTCTGTCCCTCCCAAGCCACTCCGTATGGCAAAGTAGTACTATGTAGCCACATATGGAGTATTTATACATTCAGAAGAAATTTTGGGCCAAATTCTGGTGCCGTCTTTACTCACTTCCAAGAGTAAAAATGTAAAAATTGGGGCTAACACACAACTTGGTGGTAAAAATGTAAATTATTTTTCCTTCTTCCAATGGTATAAATGTCTGTGACACACCTGTGGTGTCAATATAATCACTGCACCCCTAGATGAATTCATTGAGAGGTTTAATTGGTAAAATGGGGTCACTTATTATTATTATTATTATTATTATTATTAGTTATTTATTTATATAGCACCATTAATTCCATGGTGCTGTACTTGAGAAGGTGGTTGCATGCAAAGTTATAGATATCGCTAACAGTAAACAAATTTACAATGACAGACTGGTGCAGAGGGGAGAGGACCCTGTCCTTGCGGACTTACATTCTACAGGATAGTGGGGAAGAGACAGAAGGTCGGGGGTGCAGCAGCTTTGGTAGTGATGAGGTGGCAGAATGGTTACTACAGGCTGTAAGTTTTCCTGAAAAGATGGGTTTTCAGGTTCCGTTTGAAGGATCCGAGGGTGGTGGATAATCGGACGTGTTGACGCATGGATTTCCAGAGGATGAGGGATGTTCAGGAGAAATCTTGGAGGCAATTATGTGAGGAATGAATAAGTGTGGAGGAGAGTAGGAGGTCTTGGGAGGAATGAAGATTACGTGAGGGAAGATATTGGGAGATTTGCTCAGAGATATAGGGAGGGGACAGTGTTGTGAGTTCATTTTCTGGTCCACCAGTTGTGAGTTCTGCTTCCAGGCTCCCTCTGGTGGTAACAGGAGGTAGTAAGGCTGATTTAATCAGTAGAGATCTGCCACCTGATAATGAGGATGACGATTGGACCTCAGGAATCTCAGAATGGATTTAAGACAGCCGACGCCCTATTCTGGTGCTGGTGATTCCTTCTGGCTTTTCAGGTCTTGGTTTTCAGCTCTGTTCCAGTCTTCTCAAGCTAAGTTTTTCTGCTAATGTTCACACTTGATTTTGTTGGTCTGTTCAGTTTTTTGTGTGGTCAGCCAGCCCCGGCTGGGGCTGTGCTGAATTTCCTCTCTTATTTATCTGTATTTGCCAATTTGCTTTTTGTCCCTACTTAGATTGGCCTCTTTTTGCTCTGTCTCAGAATATTTCAGAGTGCTGATATAGTGGGAGAAGTCTAGTGACTTCAGGGTTAATTTTGCTATCAGAAGTGTTGGACATTAGTTTTGTAGGGTTTTTGGCAGATTGCAGACAGTGTCTTTCCTTTCCTATTCTTTCTAGTTAGTTTGGGCCCTCATCGTTTGCTCAGCCTATTTTCCTGCCTGTGTTTGTGCTTTCATCTTGTTTTACCGTCAATACATGTGTGGGGGCTGTCTTTCCTTTGGGGTCTGCTCTTGGGAAGTTCGTTTTCCCCTTTTCTTGCTTTAGGCTTATTTAGTCCTCCGGCTGCGATGAAGCGTCTAGGTTTATCGTAGGAACGCTCCACGGCTGCTGCTAGTTTTTGTGGTTAGGATCAGGGATCTGCAATCTGCATAGTTACCAACCTCTCTGGTTTTCTGTGACTTAGCTTGTTTAGTTTTTTTCTCCTCGGTGACCCATTCATAACAGGACAGGTTGTGGATGGCTTTGTAGGTCAGTGTTAGTAGTTTAAACTGGATTCATTGGGGAATTGGGAGCCAGTGGAGGGATTTGCAGAGGGGAGAGACAGGAGAGTAGCGGGCAGCAGAGTTGAGGACAGAATGTAGTGATGCAAGAGAGTTAGCAGGGAGGTCACAGATGAGAGTGTTGCAGTAGTCAAGGTGGGAGATGATGATGGCATGTACAAGAGTTTTATTAGATTGAGGGCTGAGGAAATGACAGATTCTGGAAATATTTTTGAGTTGGAGGCGACAGGAGGTGGCAAAAGTTTGGATGTGTGGTTCGAAGGACAGGGCAGAGTCGAGTTACTCTGAGGCAGCGTATATCAGCTGCGGGAGAGAGCATGATGCTGTTTACCATAATAGATAGATTGGGTAGGGAAGATACGTGAGATGGAGGAAAGATAATGAGTTCAGTTTTGTCTACATTGAGTTTTAGGAAGCGAGAGGTGAATAAGGAGGATATGGCTGATATACACTCCGGGATTCTGGACAGCAGAGATGTGACATCTGGGCCAGAGAGGTAGATCTGAGTGTCGTCCGCATACAGGTGGTACTGGAAGCCATGGGGATTTATGAGTTGTTCTAGACCAAGGGTATAGATGGCATAAAGTAGGTCCCCAGGACAGAGCCTTGGGGGACTCCAACACAGAGACGGCAGGATGAGGAGGTAGTGTGGGAGTGGAAAATGCTGAATGTGTGGTCAGAAAGGTATGAGAAATTCCAGGACAGGGAGGGCTCTATGTTGCCAAGGGAAGAAAGAATCTGTAGCAGTAGGCAGTGGTCGACTGTGTCGAAGGCAGAGGACAGGTAGAGAAGGAAGAGGATGGAGAACTGTCTGTTACCTTTGGCTGTAAGTCATTAGTAATTTTGGTCAGGGCAGTTTCAGTGGAGTGGTGGGGGCAGTAGCCAGATTGCAGGATGTCAAGGAGGGAGTTAGATGAGAGGGGGAGTAAAGTTGAATATGGACATGCTGTTCAAGGAGTTTGGAAGCAAATGGGAGCAGTGATATGGGGCGATAGCTGGGCATATCAGTTGGGTAATAGTTTGTTTTTTTGAAAATGGGTGTGATGGTAGCATGTTTGAAGGCAGAGGGGAAGGTACTAGAAGATAGCGATAGGTTGAAGAGATGGGTTAGGGCTGGGATGAGCATGGTAGTGAGGTTGGGGAGCAGGTGGGAATGGATGGGGTCAAGTGCACAGGTGGCGAGGTGTGATTTTGAAAGGAGATGAGTAAGCTCTCCTTCAGTGATGTTGGAGTCTATTAGGGAAGGGCAGAGGTCTGATATGTGGAGTGAATGGGGTGGTTGACCAGTAAAGGTTTGCTTTGTTTGGTCGATCTTGTTTTTGAAGTAGGTGGCAAAGTCCTCGGCAGAGATGAGGGGAGTTGGAGGTGGCAGTGGTGGGCAGAGGACAGAGTTAAATGTGCTGAACAGTTGTTTTGGGTTGTGGGATAATGAAGATACAAGGTTTGTGAAATAGGTCTGTTTAGCAGAGGTGACGGCTAATTTGAAGGCAAGTATAGCTTGTTTAAGAGCAGTGAAGTCATCTAGCAGGCGTGTGTTCTTCCAACGTCGCTCCACGACCCTGGATGCTTGTCGAAGTTTTTTGGTGAGGTTGTTGTGCTAGGGTTGCCTATTTATTTGACTTTTCCATGCATGAGAGGGGTGACTGAGTCTATGGCGGATGTGAGGGTGGCATTGTAGAAAGTGGTAGTGGTGTCCGTATTGTGGAGTGAAGATATGGAGGACATATGTAGAAGAGAGTTTGAGAGTCTGTGAGTGTCTAGGTGTGGGAGATTTCTGTGAGGATGTGCTAGTGGCTGGATATGGGGGGCAGGTGAGAAGGACAAGGATGAGAAGGTGAGTAGATGGTGGTCAGATAGGGGGAAGGGAGATGTTGTGAGATTAGGTAGGGAACAGAGGCAGATGAAGATGAGGTCTAATGTATGTTCTTCTGTGTGGGAGGCTGTGGAGGACAACTGAGTAAGTCCAAAGGATGAGGTAAGTGACAGGAGTTTGGAGGCTGCTGGCTGGTGGGTGTCAATGGGGAGGTTGAAGTCCCCCTTGACATAGTACAAGATATCCTACAGATCGCAGCTGGGAACCATATCCTTCAGTTTACAGTCACTAAGCATGCCAGTACTCATTCAGGCACAGGACAGTCTACCTCTGGTTCACTGCCAAGCACAAGAAAGTCCACCTCCGAGACCAGTTGCCATGGGTGACTGCATCGCTGTGTACACTGTGGGTGCCAGGTTTTTCAGATGCCTTGTGTTATGAGCTCATTTTCTGCTCCACCAGTTGAGAATTCTCCTTCCGTTCTCCCTCTGGTGGTGACAGGACGTAGTGAGGTTGGTTTAATTGGTAGTGATCTGCCACCTGATGAGGAAGATAACGATTGGATCTCTGGAGTATCAGACTGGATATAAGACAGCCGACGCCCTATCCTGTTGCTGGTGATTCAGTCTGCTTCTCAGGTCTTGGACTCAGCTCTGTTCCAGTCTTCTCAAGTTACGTTTGTTTTGCTAATATTCACACTTGCTCTTGTTGGTCAATTCAGTTTTTGTGTGGTCAGCCAGCCCGGCTGGGCTGTGCTGAATTTCCACTCTTATTTATCTGTATTTGCCAATTTGCCTTTTTTTGTCCCTTATTAGATTGGCCTCTTTTTGCTCTGTCTCAGAATATTTCAGAGTGCTGATATAGTGGGAGAAGTCTAGTGACTTCAGGGTTAATTTTGCTATCAGTTGTGTGGGACATTATTTTTTGGTAGGGTTTTTGACAGATTGCAGACAGTGTCTTTCCTTTCTAGTTAGTCGGGCCCCATCGTTTGCTCAGCTAATTTTCCTGCCTTTGTGTGTGTTTTCATCTTGTTTCACCGTCAATACATGTGGGGGGCTGTCTGTCCTTTGGGGTCTGCTCTGGGCAGTTAGTGTTCCTCTTTTCCTGCTTTAGGCTTATTTAGCTCTCTGGTTGTGACGAGGCGTCTAGGACCAATGTAGGAACGCTCCACGACTGCTGCTAGTTGCATGGTTAGAATCAGGGATTTGCAGTCTGCATAGTTACCAACCTCTCTGGTTTTCTGAGACTTAGCTTGTGTTGTTTTTTTTTCCACGGCGACCAATTCATAACAGCCTTGGCTCTTTGGCATTGCTGGCCTGTGTTGCTGCAAACAGGTGGAGCAATGCAGAGCCTCCCACTCAACACTCCTGCCAACTCCAGACTGACACTGACAATCCAAACCCTATACTGCAGGGTTTTTCAACTAGAATCTGTGGTCTTCAGCAACATGGGAAACCCAGACTGGGAATGAAATGGACTGCACGACTACCATCCTGCAGTCTATTTCAAAACAACAAAAGCCCAGAGCAGGTTTTCCCAACTCTGCCCTGGACACTAGCATGTCCAAGATTAACACTTTTTTTTATCTATACTTACTTTTTATTCCACATTGCAATCACAGCTATGCCTGTGACTGCAATATACTCTAATGGCCTCAATACGGCTCCATGCGCATCCTGGAGTGAACACACAGTGCCCCCTACATGTGACACCGGTCACTGCCTCAGAGCTAGTAATCAACTCATTACCTGCATTAAAGACAGCTATCTTACATAGCCACCATTATAAAAAAAAAACTGTGCACAGACTCAATTAATCAGTCAGACTCTAATCTCTACATTATGAGCAAGACCAAAGGGCTTTCTAAGGATGTCAGGGACAATATCATAGACCTGCACAAAACTGGAATGGGCTACAAAACCATACATAAAATGTTGGGTGAGAAGGAGACAACTGTTGGTGCAATAGTAAGAAAATGGAAGAAATACAAATGACTATCAATAGACATCGATCTTGGGCACCATGCAAAATCTTATCTCATGGGGTATACTTGATCATGAGGAAGGTGAGAGATTCCTAAAACTATATATGGGAACGTGTTAATGTTCTCAAGGTAGCTGGGACCACATTTGCTAAGAAAACCATTGGTAACACATTACGCCATAAAGGTTTAAAATCCTGCAGTGCCCGCAGGTCCCCCTGCTCAAGAAGGCACATGTGCAGGCTCATCTGAAGTTTGCCAATGAACACCTGGATGATTCTGTGAGTGATTGGGAGAAGGTGCTGTGGTCAGATGAGACAAAAATTAAGCTCTTTGGTATTAAGTCAACTTCCTGTGGTAGCAGGAAGGGAAAAGCTACAATATGACCCCAAGAACACCATCCCCACTGTCAAGCATGGAGGTGGAGGTGAAGGACTACTTCACCACATCAATGAGAGAACAGATGGAGCCATGTACCGTAAAATCCTGAGTGACAACCTCCTTCCCTCTGCCAGTACATTAGAAATGGGTTGAGGCTGGGTCTTCCAGCAAGGCAATGACCCAAAACATACAGCCAAGGTAACAAAGGAGTGGCTCAAAAAGAAACACATTAAGGTTATGGAGTGTCTTAACTATTCTCCAGACCTTAGTCCCATAGAAAACTTATGGAGGGAGTTGAAGCTCCGAGTTTAGAGATGATCTGTAAAGACCAGTGGACCAAAATTCCTCCTGACATGTGCGCAAACCTAATCATAAACTATAAAAAAAAGTCTGACTGCTGTGCTAGCCAACAAGGGTTTTACCACCAAGTATTAAGTTTTGTTTGCCAGAGAGCAGGATCAAATACTTATTTCTCACTGCAAAACGCAAATAAATTTATATAATTTACAATATGATTCTCTGGATTTTATTTTTTCTTGTTTTTGATATTCTATCTCTCAATAGCCTACCCTTAAAATTACAGACTGTGCATGTCTTTGTCAGTGGGCAAACTTACAAAATCAGCAAGGGATAAAATAATTATTTCCTTCACTGTATGACTTTCACACAGTTTTGCTTATGAGCTACACCAGTCACATTGCGTATCTTAATGAGCTATAACTACCCCACGGTCTGACATTTTCAGTTATAACCACCACACCATCTGCCTTTATGAGCCATGACCTAACCTCCCAATTATCCCTATAGTTTATTGGCCCAGCAGCCTCTTATATTCAGTATAATGCCACCCACAGCACACCATACAGTATGATATCCACCACAGACCTAGTACAATATGGTCACTACAGCCTCTATACAGCATAATGTCCCCCACAGCCTCCTATAAAGTAAGTCCACCATAGCCTCTAATGTTAGATTCCAACAGCACTCAATACAGTATGGTAAACACAGCCCCATTTACAGTATGATGTCTTTACAGCCCCCAGTATAATGTCCCCCACAGCCCCACTACAGTATTATGCCACCACTGCCCACTATAAAATTTGATGTCTATGCAGACCTCTGTGCAGTATGATGCCCCATAGAGAGTATGTCCATCACAGCAACCAACACATTAAATGTCCCCTACTGCCTCCAATATACTGTATGATGTCTGCCCCTTTACTATAGAGTTTAATGTAAACCACAGCTTTCTATGCAGTATGTTCACCACAGCCCCTAACCACAGCAATAAGGTTACCACAGACCCTATACAATGTAATGTCCCACACAGCACCTATACAGTAGGGGAACCATAGCTCTCAATATAAGGCCCTCCAACAGCCTCCAATACAGTATAATCATCACAGCCCCTTTACAGAATGATCTCTGCACAGCCACCAGTATAATGTTCCCCACAGTCCCTCTACATTATAATGATGTTCCTATTGCCCCAATACAGTATGTTGTCTCTACAGCCCCCTATACAATATGAAGCCCCCCAAAGCCGACCATTAGATATTTTGTCCCACCAAGGCCCACCACATAGTATATCCACCACAACCCTTCAATATGCAGTATGATGCCTACCACAGCACCCAATTCAATATTGTCATAATCTCCTATACTGTATGTTTCACATGCCCCCTATACTGTATGGTCACCACAGCACCCAATGTAACATCCTCAACAATCACCAATACAGTATTGTCACCACATATCCCAGTATGTCCCCACAACCCCATTTACAGTATGATGACTACAGCCCTTTTTATATTATGATGTATCCACAAACCCCAGTATAATGTCACCCACAGCCTCTATACAGTAAGTTGCCCCCTACATATTTGGTATGATTTCCCCACATCCCATGTATAATGTCCCCCACAGTCTCCCATATAATATGATGTCCCCACAGCCAATCTTGTAATGTCCCTCACAGCTTTTCTTGTGATAACCCCCCACAGCCAGCCTGACTTGTGATAGAGCCTACAGCCCCTCTTGTAATGTCCCCAAAGCCAGCCCCACTTGTAATTCCCCCAAAACCAGCCCCACTTGTAATGTCCTCCCAGCCAGCTCCTATTGTGATTACCCCCACAGCTAATCTTGTAATGTCCGACAGCATCTTATAGACTATCTGCTCACTTATGTGGCAGTGTCCCAGCCGTCAGTGTCTTGAAAGCCTGATGTCAGAGAAAGGCAGAGGGCAGCCACATGTATTCAACAATATATTTTTTTTCAAAGTGCACTCCCCTCAGGAAAACAAAAGGTAGTGCCCTAGGCGGCTGCCTATGATGCCAGCCCCTCATTCTAGTCCTATCGGCACCCATCTCTAGAACAAGAGTCCAACCACCAGTGAGAAAAGAGGAGGCAGAGCCTGAGCTATCTTTTTTGATTCATTGCTATAGGAATTCATAACGTAACTAAGAATATTTGCATGACTGTATTTGGAATGATGACATCTTTGTCCACTCAATGGTCCACTCACTGGCTTGAATATGGAATTGTAAATAGGTGTAGGTCCAAGAATTTGGACTAACATCTATCAGATATTAATGGTTTATACTGTGGATATGTCATACATTTATCTCTTGAAACATCCCCTCGAAGGGGTCACACAAGATTAAAAAATACTACTATAGCTGCCCTTGTTGTGTCTGGTATTACAGAAAAGCTCAATTTATGACCTATACAACATTTTTACAGGTCTGGCTCTGTTTATGGAAGAAAGCAGCCATGTTTTCTATCCATTTATTTTACCTTATGTTTATTTTGAAAAGGAATGATGCTTTAATTTAAGGTCATTATTAAAGTAATAATATAGTTAATGTTTTTGTCATGCTAAAACCCCTACAGATATCAGAATCAGAAAGAACACACAAAGTCTTTCAATACAGATGGCTCTTGGAAGAAACATCTGTGATATTTGCAAAAAATCTCTGAAAGTATACTTTATTGTAAAATGAAAAGTAATACATTATTTGTTGTTATTTGTTGCTTTGCACAATGCTGAAAGAGCAGAATTGGCTAATTATATTCATCTGTTCATTTATTTAAATTAGGAGCCAGTTCCTTTACAAGAAAAGACTAGATATCTGTGCAGACTTAAATCGTCTATTAATCATGATAGTTTGTAAACGGTATTTAGCATTTCAGTAGCATGCCAGTTCAATTTTCTCCACATCAAAAGTTGCGTTTAAATAATAGAGCAGATTTAGTACGAAAGGAAACGAATATTCAAAAAGGAGAATGACATAATATACTATACATGCTTGGGTTTAATTAAGTTTTAAAGTTTTATAAACTGTCGTTAGGAAAGTAGCAGAAAGAGTTCAGATCTAGAAATACATAAACTAGTTTGACAAAATTAAAAGTAGGTTAATCATGTAGTTTGAACTAATTCAAGTTTAGCTTCTCCTATTTCTATTTTGTATTCATGCACATCTCCTGAGAAATAGCTATCATACAAATGATCATTCGGCCTACAAGTCACAAGTAGAGATGAGCAAATTGGAATATTATTTAGAACTAGCTGAAGAGCCCGGCGCTGCCCGGGCATAGTAACTAACTGTGGTTAGTTATAGAAAATTATAAATATCCTCCATCCCATAGTCCCGTACCCATATACCCATCATACATATCCACGATCCCATAGGCCTGTGCCCATATACCCATCATACATATCCACGATCCCATAGGCCTGTGCCCATATACCCATCATACATATCCTCCATCCCATAGTCGAGTGCCCATATACCCATCACACATCCTCCATCCCATAGTCCCATGCCCATATACCCATCAAACATCCTCCATCCCATAGTCCCGTGCTCAAATACATATCCGCCATCCCATAGTCCCGTGCCCATATACCCGTCAAGCATATGCTCCATCCCATAGTCCAGTGCCCATATACCCATCACACATCCTCCATCCCATAGTCCCGTGCCCATATACATATCCGCCATCCCATAGTCCCGTGCCCATATACCCGTCATACATATCCTCCATCTCATAGTCCAGTGCCCATATACCCATCACACATCCTCCATCCCATAGCCCCGTGCCCATATACATATTCGCCATCCCATAGTCCCGTGCCCATATACCCATCATACATATCTTCCATCCCATAGTCCCATGCCGATATACATATCCTCCATCCCATAGTCCCGTGCCCATATACCTGTCATACATATCCTCCATCCCATAGTCTGGTGCCCATATACTCATCACACATCCTCCATTCCATAGTCAACCATTATGACATCATAATGAGTGGCGGCAGGGCTTGCAACCTTTGATGACATCAGCGCCGCCATGGCAACCATTGTGACATCATAATGAGGGGCGAGGTTTGATACGCACACACTGCTTCCCCAGTATGCAAATAGGGGCATTGTGACATCACAATGAGGGGCGGGGCTTGACGCGCACACACTTTTTCACCAGTATGTTGATAGGGGCAAACTTGTTTGGTAAATTGGAACGCGCAGGGTTAAAATTTCACCTCACAACATAGCTTAGGACGCTCTTGGGGTCCAGACGTGTGACTGTGCCAAATTTTGTGGCTGTAGCTGCGACGGTGCAGATGCCTATCCCGGACATACAAACATACACACACACACACATACACGCATACATACACACATACATACACACTTTGAGCTTTATATATTAGACTAGCTGAAGAGCCCGGCGCTGCCCGGGCATAGTAACTAACTGTGGTTAGTTATAGAAAATTATAATTTTCCTCCATCCCATAGTCCCGTGCCCATATACCCATCATACATATCCACGATCCCATAGGCCCGTGCCCATATACCCATCATACATATCCTCCATCTCATAGTCCCATGCCCATATACCCATCACACATCCTCCATCCCATAGTTCCATGCCCATATACCCATCATACATATTCTCCATCCCATAGTCCCATGCCCATATACCCATCATACATATTCGCCATCCCATAGTCGAGTGCCCATATACTCATCACACATCCTTCATCTTATAGTCCCATGCCCATATACCCATCATACATATCCTCCATCCCATAGTCCCGTGCCCATATACCCATCATACATATCCGCCATTTCATAGTCCCATGCCCATATACCCTTCATATATATCCTCCATCCCATAGTCAAGTGCCCATATACCCATCATACATATCCTCCATCCCATAGTCCCGTGCCCATATACCCATCATACATATCCACCATTTCATAGTCCCGTGCCCATATACCCATCATATATATCCTCCATCCCATAGTCCAGTGCCCATATACCTATCCGCCATCCCATAGTCCCGTGCCCATATACCCGTCAAACATATGCTCCATCCCATAGTCCAGTGCCCATATACCCATCATATACATCCTCCATCCCATAGTCCCATGCCCATATACATATCCGCCATCCCATAGTCCCGTGCCCATATACCCGTCAAACATATGCTCCATCCCATAGTCCAGTGCCCATATACCCATCACACATCCTCCATCCCATTGTCCCGTGCCCATATACAAATCCGCCATCCCATAGTCCCATGCCCATATACCCGTCATACATATCCTCCATCCCATAGTCTAGTGCCCATATACCCATCACACATCCTCCATCCCATAGTCCCGTGCCCATATACATATCCGCCATCCCATAGTCCCGTGCCCATATACCCGTCATACATATCCTCCATCCCATAGTCCGGTGCCCATATACTCATCACACATCCTCCAACCCATAGTCAACCATTATGACATCATAATGAGTGGCGGCAGGGCTTGCAACCTTTGATGACATCAGGGTCGCCATGGCAACCATTGTGACATCATAATGAGGGGCGGGGCTTGGCGCGCACACACTGCATCCACGGTATGCAAATAGGGGCATTGTGACATCACAATGAGGGGCGGGGCTTGACGCACACACACTTTTTCCCCCAGTATGTAGATAGGGGCAACATTGTTTGGTGAATTGGAACGCGCGGGTTTAAAATTTCGCCTCACAACATAGCTTAGGACGCTCTCGGGGTCCAGACGTGCGACTGTGCCAAATTTTGTGGCTGTAGCTGCGACGGTGCGGATGCCTATCCCGGACATACAAACAAACATACACACACACACATACACACATACACACTTTGAGCTTTATATATTAGATAGCTGCTTGGATCATTATTGAGAGTCCACAAACATGAAACAGCTCCCCAAAAAGGGCAACATTTCTAGAAAAACTTGTTGAAATTCCTTTGTTTCCTCACTTTTAAAACAACTAAGCTGTTCCTGTTCTCTAATAAAGGATAATTTTTTAGATGATTTAACATAAAGTCATTTAAATTGTTAAGTTATTTTAAAAATAGAAAACATGTTGCAGTTCAAGAGAAAGGATCATTATTTCACTCATAGCTAAGAAGCCATTACTACTTCACTTCACAGCAGACATGTTTATCATTCCTTAAAGTAAAAGGGATAATTTTTGGATGGCTTATGAGAAAGCTATTGCTTCTTGATTTACAAAAAACAAAGGTTTTTAATTTAGATAATTTTTTCATCACTTTGTGTCAAAAAGCCACAGCTGATTCTTTTTGGACTGCCTATGTGTAAATACTAGCAAGGCTAGAATATGAAATAAAAAAAAGATAATTTTTGGACCACTTTTACAATTTAAGTATCCTCAGAAATGTGTTACTGCAGTGTGTTGGTAATTTGGCTGTTGGATGAAAATGTTCACTAGAAAATTTCCACTAGCCAGACAGGTTGTCATAAGAACATTAATAAGGCTGTTTTTGCAAAGAGCACATATGACATTTAATACACTACTAGGAAACCTCAGATTGTTCTACATTTTTTTCTGGGAAATTAGAGGTTTGACACTGTAAAAATTCAAATCAAATTTTAGGGGAAAATTTTATGTACCTGGCTTTTTTGAATTTATTATTCCTGATTTAAACCGCAAGTCTATTTGAGGTGTTCCATCCTGTTACGTCTGGGAAAGAAGCCTTAAAGCACAAAATTTTAGGAGTCTCACCCTTCTAATGTCATGCAAGACAGTCCAAACTTTGTTAAACTGATCACACTTACCGTATATACTCATGTATAAGCCAACCCAAGTATAAGCCGACCCCCTATTTTTGCCACAGAAAACTGGGAAAACTTATTGACTCGTGTATAAGCCTAAGGTGGAAAATGCAGCAGCTGCTGGTAAATTTCACAAATAAAAATAGATACCAATGAAAGTAAAATTAATTGTGACATCAGTAGGTTAAATGTTTTTGAATGTCCATATTGAATCTAGAGCCCCATACAATGCTCCATACAGTTCATGATGGCCTCATAAGATGCTCCATACAAAATATGCCCCATATAATGCTGCACAAAGGTTAGTAATGGCCCCATAAGATGCTCCATAGAATATGTCCCGTATGCTGCTCCATAAAGGTTATGGCCCCATAAATGCTCCATAGAATATATCCCCATAAGATGTTCCATAGAATATACCCTCTAAGATGCTCCATAGATTATGCCTCCATAAGATGCTCCATAGATTATGCCCCCATAAGATGCTCCATAGATTATGACCCCATGAGATGCTCCATAGACTATGTATCAATAAAATGCTCCATAGATTATGCCTCCATAAGATGCTTCATAGATTATGCCCCCATAAGATGCTCCAGAGATTATGACCCCATAAGATGCTCCTTAGAATATGCCCCATTAAATGCTCCATAGATTATGCCCCATAAGCTGCTCCATAGAATATGCCCCCATAAGATGCTCCATAGATTATGCCCCCATAAGATGCTCCATAGGTTTTGCCCCATAAGATGCTCCATAGAATATGCCCCATAAGATGCTCCATAGAATATGCCCCATAAGATGCTCCATAGAATATGCCCCATAAGATGCTCTATAGATTATGACCCCATAAGATGCTCCATAAATTTTGCCCCCATAAGATGCTCCTTAGAATATGCCTGTTACGATGCTCCATAGATTATGCCCCATAAGATGCTCCATAGATTATGCCCCCATATGCTGCCCCATAAGATGCTCCATAGATTATGCCTCCATATGCTGCCGCTGCTGCTGCAAATAAAAAAAAAGACATACTCACCTCTCCGTCACTGGGGGACAGGTGCCGGTGTCACCACAGGCTCCTGAGATATTCACCTATCCCCGGTCCATTGCTGCTCGCCGCTGTCTGCTGCGTCCTCTGTCAGTGACTGTTCAGGCAGCACTATCTTTGTCACCGCACCCTCTGCTGCCTGAACGTCTCTGACAGATGATGCGGCAGACAGCGGCGAGCAGTGATGGACCAGGAACAGGTGAATACTGCATATACTTACCTCCTCCTTGCGCGGTCTCTGCAGCCCCCCCCTGCTTCTCCCATGGTCTCCCTTCCTTCCTTCAGTGGTCACGTGGTATCACTCATTAAAGTCATGAATATGTGCACATTGATGACTTTAATGAGTGGTACCACGTGACCGCTGAAGGAAGGGAGACCGTGGGAGAAGCGGGGGGGCTGCAGAGACGCGCCGGGGGGGTCAGTATGATTTGACACCCACGCTCCCCCTCCCCCTGCCGACCCCCGGTATATGACTTGCGTATAAGCCGAGAGGGGGACTTTCAGCCCAAAAAAATGGACTGAAAATCTCTGCTTATAGGAGAGTATATACAGTAATTACTAGAAATACTGGAAATAAGTGGATCTAATGAGATTTGAATTTGTTAAATCATGCATATTTTACCTAGAAATTTTTTTTGCAGCAAATTTACTCTCTTCAAATTTTCTTGCTGCAGATTCTGAGGGAAAAATGAAATGAAGATGTAAAAATTAAGCTATTACTCACCTCACCAGTTACCTATGCTGCTCAATGTAACCCATACTGCATTGTGTGCATTTTCATACCACCCTTGCACACGGCATCTTCACACTAGACTATAGGCCCCATCACACACAGCGAGATCGCTAGCGAGATCGCTGATTTTGTGACGCCACAGCAATTTCACCAGCGATCTAGCTGTGTGTTGCACGCATCAGTGACCGGCCCCCCCCGCCGGGTATCGCTGATGGTGCAGCAATGTCCTGGGCCATTTTTTGATCATTGGTCTCCCGCTGGCCAGCGCACATCACTGCGTGTGGCAGCGGGAGACTAATGATCAGCGAGCTCCCAGAGCTGTAAGCAGATGCTGAGAGCTGGTATCCAAGGTAAATATTGGGTAACTAAGCATGCGCATCGCTTAGTTACCCGCTGTGCACCTAAGATACCAGCATGCTAGTGCAAGCAGGCTGATATCTAAGGTACACAGCGGGTAACTAAGTGATGTGCGCACTTAGTTACCCGACATTTACCTTGGATACCAGCGTCCTCGCTGGTCCTGATGGCTGGTGACTCTGCCTGTTTGACAGCTCCCCAGCGATCATATAGCGATGCACCAGTGATCCAGACCAGGTCGTATCGTTGTCGGGATGCCTGGTGCATTGTTTAGTGTGATGGCACCCTATGACTTCAGGACTTCCAATAGGATAACCAGTCTCTAACCAGTCATCTAACAAGATGCAGCTATCAACATTAAGATCTCCATATTCAATTGTTTATATTTAGACAGTTAAATCATATCTTAGCTACAGTGGTGAAAAAAAGTATTTAGTCAGCCACTAATTATGCAAGTCCTCCCACTTAAAAAGATGAGAGAGGCCTGTAATTGACATCATAGGTAGACAACAATCATGAGAGTCAAAATGAAAAAACAAATCCAGAAAATCAAATTGTCTGATTTGGCAAGATTTATTTTGCTAATTATGGTGGAAAATAAGTATTTGGTCATTAACAAAATTTCATCTCAATATTTTGTTATATATCCTTTGTTGGCAATGATAGAGGTCAAACTTTTTCTATCAGTCTTCACAAGGTTGGCACACACTGTTTGTGGTATGTTAGCCCATTCCTCCATGCAGATCTCCTCTAGAGCAGTAATGTTTTGGGCTTGTTGCTGGGCAACACAGATTTTCAAATCCCTTCAAAGCTTTTCTATGGAGTTGATATCTGGAGAGAGGCTAGGCCACTCCAGGACCTTCATATGTTTCTTATGAATCTACTCTTTCACTACCCTGGTGGTGTGCTTGCCATCATTATCATGCTGAAAGACCCATCCACATTTCTTCTTCAATGCCCTTGCTGATGGAAGGATGTTTGCACTCAAAATCTCAAGATACATGGCCCCATTCATTCTTTGAAGTACACAGATCATTTGTCCTGGTTCCTTTGCAGAGAAACAGCCACAAAGCATGATGTTGCCACTCTCATGCTTCACAGTAGGTATGGGGTTCTTTGGATGCGACTGAGTATTCTGTCTCCTCCAAAATGACAAGTTTTGTTTCTACCAAACAGTTTTACTTTGGTTTCATCAAACCATATGCCATTCTCCCAATACTCTTCTGGATAATGCAAATGCTCTCTATCAAGCTTCAAATGGGCCTGTACATGTACTGGCTTAAACGGGGGACAAGTCTGGCACTGCAGGATCTGAGCCCCTGGTGGCGTAGTGTGTTACTGATGGTAGCCTTTGTTACAGTGGTCCCAGGTCTATTCACTAGGTCTACCCGTGTGGTTCTGGGACTTTTGTTTACCGTTCTTGTGATCATTTTGGCCCCATGGGGTGAGATCTTGTGTGGAGCCCCAGACTGAGGGAGATTATCAGTGGTCTTGTATGTCTTCCATTTTCTTATTATTGCTCCCACAATTGATTTCATCACACCAAGCTGCTTGTCTATTGCAGATTTGGAGCTTTTTAATGCAAATGCAACCTTATTAATATCCAAGTAACCCAAACCTATCTAGTTACTGGAAAACAAATGGAAGTTGTTGATTACAGCAGCCTATTTAACAAAACACTGCAGTAAAATAATATTCAAGGTGCTTAACTTGCATAAACGATCCAATATCATCCCATATTGGGAGAAGATGCCTTGTTTGCAGATATTTATACACAGGCGGTGCAAATGGAAGAAGCAGTGGCTTTCTCACATGAAATGGTCAAAAATAATAACTCTTTGCGGAGTATTAAAATATTTTTTCTTTGGTAAATTAAGCTTTTTTACCAGCTTATTTATGGATCAGAAATAGGTTAGTTGTTTTTGAAAATGAAAATGCAACGGCTTTACAATAAGAAGTGAAAAAATTATCTCAATTTTGGATCTGCAACATGTTTTCTATTTTCAAACAATTTTTAAACAATAACAAATGCTTTTAACCAAACTGTTCAAAAAACTATCCCTCTTTTTAGGAAGCAGGAACAAGTTGCCTGTTTCCAAAGTAAAAACACAATGGCTTGTTGTGCAACAAGATGTGCAAGTAATTTGCCTAATTTGGGACCTGTGTCAAATAGGGGACAATGTTGGTGCTGTTGGTGATGTAGCGGCTGCAGGGAGAGAGAGAAATGTTTTGCAGGCAATTCCACAAGGAATGTACGATTGTGGAGGAAAAAAGGAAGTCTTCGGATTGGAAGGATCAGAGATTATGTGGTGGGAGATATCAGGAGATTATTTCAGAGATGTAAGGGGGAGACAGATTATAGACTGCTATGTATGTCAGTGTTAGTAGCTTGAAGTAGATAGTTGTGGAACTGGTTGAAATATGAAGGGATTTTCAGAGAAGATAAGCTAAGGAATAGCGAGTACAGAAGTGGATTAGTAGGGTAACAGGGTAACAGACAGACTGACAAGGTGTGATGATGCGATGGGAAATGATGAGGCCCTAGACCCCACAAGGAGTCAAGGCCATATGAGTTATGTGGGAAGCTGAGGGGAAGTGGTGGTGGTCAAACTATCTAAGCGCCACAGCAATTGAGGGAGCAGGGTGCAAAGGCAGCAAGATCAGCCCATAACCATTAAATTGGCTGCTACTGTGCACCATGGCCCAACTCTAGCCTTCTCTCTGTACAAATAGGCCTCTATGCGGGACTTGTATGCTGTGTTGTGCTACTACGAATACTCCAAGAACATGGACAGTGCTATGCCATCATCAGCGTTACTATACTACTTCTGTGCTTCCTTGAAAAAAACACTTCATGGGATGATGAATCAGGTGGTGACACAGGAGGGAGAGAAAGAGGAGTTTGATTATTTCTGAGATATAAGGGGTAGCCAGATTATGGATGGCTTTGTAAGTCAGTGTTAGTAGCTTGAAGTGGATACATTGTGAAACTAGGAAATAGTAAAGGGATTTGCAGAGGGGAGGAGTGGTGAGGCCAGAAGTAGTTTCTTAGGGCAGCAGAGTAACAGAAGACTGGGAGGCATGATGTTGCAATAGTAGATGATGAGGTCCTAGACCCCTCATGGAGTCAAGCCCATCTGAGTGACGTGGGAAGTTTGGAGGAAGAAGTGGTGGTCACGCTGAACTCATTGTGCAGCAATCAAGGGACCAGGGTGCAAAAGCGCTGAGGCCAGCCCCTAGCCATTAAGTTGGCTGCTACTGTGCATTGAGGCCATCCCCTATTCTTTTTTATGTTCATGATGCCTCATCCTCCTACTTCGCTTTCTCCACCATCTACTAATCTGGTCAGTAAGTGTGTGCCTTTAGCTTTTGGCATTTGTTTAAATGATTTTGGTGAGTCTGTATTGGTCTATTATTATTATTCACAGCCTGAGACTACCACCCCAATTTTCAACGTTTTTCAGCACTGCTGTAATACAACACAATCAGTTGTAGTTAGGCTTTCATATCTTCTATGCTCTATGTGTAATGATGAGTTGTGCATTCTGATGTACTTGTTCTTGTCTGCAAAACCTTAAAATGTCAGCTGCTTTCCCTTCTCTCATCTTTTATAATTCCTGTGATATTTCTGCCTGATCAGCTGTTCGAGAACATGTGATGCCTGCCTGATGCGGCAATCTTCAGCAGTGTGTGAAATGGCATTAGACTTTTTTTTTTGCAATCTTTGTAAATCAAACTGCAAATTGTTTGAATTCGCAGAGACTTGCAAATTTCAAGAAAATTGACTGAAAGTCGATTCACAGCAGATCGATCACCTGTATTCAAAATACATTAGCACACTGTAATTAGCATATATATAAATTTCACTGTTACTACACACATAAAAATGTCAGGTGCTTACTTAATCATTTTTCACCAGAATTTGCAGTAGTGTCTGACATCACTACTGCAGCTGTTGCAAGTCAGTACAGCCAGAAAAGAGTGTAAAAATATGGATGTTTGTTGCACCCCATAATTATGCTTAAATAATTTCAATCTCCTCCCACATAAAACAAAGCCATAAAGAAATATAAAGCATAAATAAAAAAAAAATCTAAATTTGCATTGGTATGTCATGGGTTGATGTTTTGCTTTTCCATTCACAAACTAAACAAAGTTTTGTACTGATTTAAGTCAACATGAATCCCCATCCCAAATTCAAGTTCAAACACTTCCATTCATAAAGAATGAGATTATTTAAACGTAGAAATGAGGAATATTTGTCATTATAAATATTCATATTCACTTTGATTATAAAAAGGCAATTTAATGATTTCATGCAAATTTGACAGAAACACCAACAAATTGTGCTTTTGTTATTACCTGTTGGTAATTTGTTATTACCCAGGTGCACTTTTATCTCTGAGCTTTCTACTATAATAATCCAAAGTGTTCACATTTTTTTTTATCTGTAAAAGCATGTTTTTGTGTACTGCCTTATAAATATTGCATGCACTTTCTTAGTCCTTCCTGTGGTCTAATCTTGTATTGCCTTCTATGATAGTACAATTTCCCCCTAGCCTATTTCCAAACATAAAAAATGTATGAAACATATTCTTTATTGCATTTTTTCATGTTCCGTGTGCTTTCTTGACTATTTTCATTTGTTCAGAAGTGTTCAGCAAAAATGAAAGTGCGCCAAAAAAAGAAAACATTAGCTTAGACAATGTAAACATGATGAACATAAGCCATGTTCTTCATATTGTTAATATAAATATATTATTGATCTGTACTCTTAAGCATTTTGGCAATTGTAAAATGGTTTCTTAAAATGTAATATTGTTTGACTTCTGTAGCTCATAGCCGGCAGCAGAATGAGTTAAAGAGAATCTGTCAGCAGAAGGTTTTTGCTATATAATCTGAGGATAGCATAAGGTAAGGGTTAAAGCACAGAATTCAGCAATGTGTCACTTATCAAGCTGTGTGCTGTTGTTTATTTACACTGAAGGTTTATTCACAGGGACATTTTCATTGCTGTGACTAGCATGCACGCAAGCATTTCTATGACCATGCCTCCTCCTCTGTTAAGCAGCTCACTGTCATTGCACTATGTAAATGCAGAGCTAAGAATTGCATTTATATACTGGCTGGGTGCCCAGAGTTGGGTCTCAGACCTACTCTGCTGTTATTCAAATTGATTTAATTTTTGGCACATGGTAAGGTTTTAATATCATTTTAATAAAAGTATAGCAGTATAGGACTGTCTCGATTTGGGACAACTTGGTGCTGGCATTCTGGCTTTTACTCTTTTGTTGATCATGACAGTGTTTACTAAGTACCCTGTTATTTATATGTATTATTACATTTTATTCACTTACAGCAGGGTATTTGCTCATTTTGTTTAAATCTAAGGTTTTGTCTGTTTAATTGCCAATGTGAACATACTTTCATATGTTGCATGCATACCGATTTATTCTCCTGGTCATTTTTCTCTGTTTTTCTTTGTGCATACAGAACCTGGTGTGAGTGTGGCTAGCTTTCTCAGCTCTGCTCCTTGCTGCATCAAAGAACTCTAACTGTGTCACAACTGTTTTTCTATGTGCATACAGAACCTGGTGTGAGTGTGGCTAGCTTTTTCAGCTCTGCTCCTTGCTGCATCAAAGACCTCTAACTGTGTCACAACTATTTTTCTATGTGCATACAGAACCTGGTGTGAGTGTGGCTAGCTTTCTCAGCTCTGCTCCTTGCTGCATCAAAGACCTCTAACTGTGTCACAACTCTTTTTCTATGTGCATGCAGAACCTGGTGTGAGTGTGGCTAGTTTTCTCAGCTCTGCTCCTTGCTGCATCAAAGACCTCTAACTGTGTCACAACTGCCCCACCCAGTAAGCTAAATGATACATCTTTTGATTCAGGGTCTTGTTTAGTACATCATGCGTGGGTCAGATGAGGTAGCAAAAACCTGGTAACAGTTTCCCTTTAACAGTGTACAGTGACCTTAATAGGACAGCCTCAGAGGCAAATATCATAAAAATGCATATTAACCCCTTAATGACAATACGCCTTTTAATGGTGGTCATTAAGGGGCCTGAGAAATAAGGGAATAGCATCTCTCAGAGACCAAAAGTCTCACGGGTGACAGCTGTACATGTCAGCTGCTGACACCTTGCTGTATTACCCACTGGAGGGGGTTTCTGATGTTCTTCCACCTCAGGGGCTCAGCATATGGCACCCACAATGTATTCTAATGGAATCTGTGCTCTAATAGCCAAGTAGCATTCCTTCCCTTCCGATCCCTGCTGTGTTCTCAAACATTAGTGTACAACCACATATCTGGTACAACCACGCTCGGTAAAAATTGCATAATAAATTAAGGGATCCATTTTCTCCTATTACCCCTCATGGAAATAAAAAGTTTGATGCTAGATCTGTTTTTTCTTTAACAAAATAAATGTTTTGTTTTCACATCTAAAAGTTATAAAGTTTTGTAAAGTAAGGAGTAATGTTTCTCCTTGTGGACAGGACTTAAACTATAGTGCCACCTGTTTGAAGTTGCCATCCTAGAAGTCAATATCGACCCTGTAGCGAGCCTTTGTTGGGTATTGCCTCGCTGAGAAGAAAGTGGGTAACAAACTGTGTGGTCCATGTTTTTGTGCTTCTTCTTGCAAAAATGAAATATCTGGGGCTACAGCAATATTTAAAAAAAAATGAAAATTTTTAATATGAAGATCAAATTCTGTGTAATACCTGTGAGTTCAAAATGCTCACTATGAAACCTGGATAAAATCCTTGATGGGTTTGGTTTCCAAAACGAGATCACTTGTGGGTGTTTCTGTTATATAGGCACCTTAGGGACACTGCAAAAATGACATGCTCCTGCAATCTATTTCAGGCAAATGGGTGTTCCAAAATTAAAATGGTGCTCCTTCACTTCCAAGCGCTGCCGTGTGTCCAAATGGAGGTTTCTGACCACATGTGAGGTATTAGCGCTTTCAGAAGAAACCTGTTTACAAATTGTGTTGTCCATTTTCTTAATAAATTTACAATTTATTTTTTTTCCATTTCACTGTGCACTAGATTATATGTAGCACATGAAGTGTTAAAAAGTGTCCTGACAGTAGTTTTGAAGTATTTGAGGGGTGCTGTCTTTAAAATTGTTTCACTTCTGGGGAGTTTACAAAATATAGGCCACTCATATACCATTTAAATCTGAATAGGTCCCTAAAGAAACAGGTCAGTTATGTGTAATTAATTGTGTGATGTACATTAATATACAGTATATAAAGTACCAGTCACTAAATAGATTCAGTGTTATATCTTACAGTAAAAGGAAATGAAACCTTTTTTTAACATTTCATTTGTAGTCGCTTCTATTATTTTACAATTATTTCTTTCATACAGTTGAAAAGATTGATAGATTTGGATATTGAGACTTGCTTCTGACTGCAAAAAAGGTATTATCGTTCAATAGGAATCATTGTGCTGCTAGTGACCAGGATGAGCTCCAGAGAGGGAAATTTCCATCTTAAAGCAGCATTATCTATAGTCACATCTTTTACATTCTTACAATATCCTAGTGTAATACTGATTATACTGCCATTTAATTGTCTAACAATACGATTCCCCACAGGAGGCCTGAATATATTGTCCTCTATTTGCTTTAAAACTTTCTGTTGTTTCTATAGCAGCTACTTAAACTGGAGCTTAGTTTTGTTCAATAGAGAGATGTTTATTATATGTGTAACTGGTAGAGATGATTGGATCAGGCAAAATGCCATTTCAAATTTGCCTATTTGTGGGTTTTTTCCCAGTAAATTCTTTACTATGCTCTATCATCTCTCAAGTCTCCAGAGCATAATATACATATTATGTTAAAAATAAAAAACAATTGTTATGCTAACTTCACCTTTGACCTCTCCTGTCTCTCTGCTATGCACCTTAATCTATCTGGTCTTTACCGCTTTTTCAGGTCCCTCACCACTCACAGTGGAATCTTCATACCTCCTGCATTCTGTCTGGACTATTGGGTGTCATGGCTGTTTAGAAATTCCATAACAAGGTGCGGGAAGCACAGGATGGGTGGTGATGAGTAGTGGAGAGACTGGAAAGCTCAGCATTGAGATGATAATAATGATTTTTCATTTTTGAAACCATTTGATTGCTCAATTTGCTCAGAAGCAATTTTAAAGAAAGTTTGCATTTATGCGAATGTGGAATTCAATTCCACTTGAATTTATTTGCTCACCACTATTACCTAGGTAAAATGTAGGTAGATAAAGTACATAGTAGTGATATAGTACAGTTGTGGCCAAAAGTATTGCCACCCCTGCAATTTTGGCAGATAATACTCAGTTTCTTCCTGAAAATGATTGCAAACGCAAATTCTTTGGTATTATTATCTTCATTTAATTTGTCTTAAATGAAAAAACACAAAAAGAATTGTCCTAAAGCCAAATTGGATATAATTCCACACCAAACATAAAAAGAGGGTGGGCAAAAGTATTGGCACTGTTCAAAAAATCATGTGATGCTTCTCTAATTTGTGTAATTAACAGCACCTGTAACTTACCTGTGGCACCTTATCAATAACTAAATCACACTTGCAGCCAGTTGACATGGATTAAAGTTGACTCAACCTCTGTCCTGTGTCCTTGTGTGTACCACATTGAGCATGGAGAAAAGAAAGAAGACCAAAGAACTGTCTGAGGACTTGAGAAACCAAATTGTGAGGAAGCATGAGCAATCTCAAGGCTACAAGTCCATCTCCAAAGACCTGAATGTTCCTGTGTCTACCATGCGCAGCGTCATCAAGAAGTTTAAAGCCCATGACACTGTGGCTATCCTCCCTAGATGTGGACGGAAAAGAAAAATTGACAAGAGATTTCAACGCAAGATTGTGCGGATGTTGGATAAAGAACCTCGACTAACATCCAAACAAGTTCAAGCTGCCCTGCAGTCCGAGGGTACAAGAGTGTCAACTCATACTATCCGTCGGCGTCTGAATGAAAAGGGAGTGTATGGTAGGAGACCCAGGAAGACCCTACTTCTTACCCCAAGACATAAAAAAGCCAGGCTGGAGTTTGCCAAAACTTACCTTAAAAAGCCTAAAATGTTTTGGAAGAATGTTCTCTGGGTAGATGAGACAAAAGTAGAGCTTTTTGGGCAAAGGCATCAACATAGAGTTTACAGGAGAAAAAAAGAGGCATTCAAAGAAAAAAACACGGTCCCTACAGTCAAACATGGCGAAGGTTCCCTGATATTTTGGGGTTGCTTTGCTGCCTCTGGCACTGGACTGCTTGACCGTGTGCATGGCATTATGAAGTCTGAAGACTACCAACAAATTTTGCAGCATAATGTAGGGCCCAGTGTGAGAAAGCTGGGTCTCCCTCAGAGGTCATGGGTCTTCCATCTTCCAGCAGGACAATGACCGAAAACACACTTCAAAAAGCACTAGAAAATGGTTTGAGAGAAAGCACTGGAGACTTCTAAGGTGGCCAGCAATGAGTCCAGACCTGAATCCCATAGAACACCTGTGGAGAGATCTAAAAATGGCAGTTTGGAGAAGACACCCTTCTAATATCAGGGACCTGGAGCAGTTTGCCAAAGAAGAATGGTCTAAAATTGCAACAGAGCATTGAAAGAAACTCATTGATGGTTACCGGAAGCGGTTGGTCGCAGTTATTTTGGCTAAAGGTCGTGCAACCAAGTATTAGGCTGAGGGTGCCAATACTTTTGTCTTGCCCATTTTTGGAGTTTTGTGTGAAATGATCAATGCTTTGCTTTTTGCTTCATTCTGTTTGGTGTTTTTTCATTTAAAACAAATTAAATGAAGATAATAATACCAAAGAATTTGTGTTTGCAATCATTTTCAGGAAGAAACTGAGTATTATCTACCAAAATTGCAGTGGTGTCAATACTTTTGGCCACAACTGTAGATATATAGTAATAATAGCAACACATTGTATTGTTTGCAAGTATAATATCAAATGTTATAGAGTACATATACAAAGTATCTTTCAGCTTTGTCAATGGTGTCATTATCCAAGCACTCATTCTTTCAATTTCCTTTCAGTCATCATTCTACTGACATGAGAAGGAACATAAGAGAAAGCAACCAGCTCTGTTGCTAACTGTACTACTTGCCAGTTTCTCAGCTGCTCTTCAGAAATTACAAGCCAAAGCACTTACTGTAATTTGCATATTCGTTGTGGATTGGGTAATACTTAACATGATCAAAAGTGTGGATAATATACTGTACCAAGGAGATAAAAATTGCCATATTGCTAAAAATATACACGTTAAACACAAGAGAAATAGAGCAAAGAAACACCATCCAATAAAAAGATTTTTGTATTTTATTAATTCAAATAATTTTGAAAAAATGTAAAAACCAATATAAAGGCTTATAACAATGAAGAGAAAAAGAGGAATACCACGGCCAACACAGGGGTACACATGGTGATACTGAGATCAGGGGTTATACAATATGCGTAACAACAGAGTAAATCCTAGACACAAATCCATCAAGGAGGTATGGGCAAACGTAAATAACATTGTCCAGAATAGTAAACGCATCAATAATCCATCAGTATCAGAGTGAGTACCGCTTACCCATAATCACCAGTACACCAGTGTTCTCTCCTGTGACCCCCTGATGCGCTTTTCACGTTGAATGCTTTTGAGACACCAAATCCTCCATTAAAACATGGTGGAGGAAATGAGATGGCATGGACATGCATGGCTTCCAATGGCACTGGGTCACTAGTTTTTCTTGATAATGAAATTGAAGACAGAAGAAGTGAAATGAATTCTAAAGTGTATAGGGCCATACTTTCTGCTCAGATTCAACCAAATGGAGCAAGGTTCATTGGACAGTACTTCATTGTATAGATTGACAATGGTCCAAAACATGCTGTGAAAGTAACTCAGGGGTTATTTAAAGGTACTGTCACACTTAGCGATGCACCAGCGATCCCAACCAGCGATAAGACGCGGTCAGGATCGCTGGTGCATCGCTAAGTGGTCGCTAGTGAGCTGCCACACAGGCCGATCTCACCAGCGACATCGCAGGGGTCTGGGGTCGCTACTTACCTGTCACATTAGGCGATCCTGACGTCCTCCCACCCGGCTCCACGCTCGTCGCTCGTCTCTCCACAGGAAGCGCCGCAGGAAGCTGACGACGAGAAACGGTCCAGGATGTTCTCGCGCGATCAGTGATAACCAGCGGGGGAGCGGTCAGAGGTAAGTATAACACACAATGATATCGCTAGCAATATCGCTATAACGTCACAAGTTATAGCGATATTGCTAGCGATATCGCTTAGTATGACAGCACCATAAGTCAAAGAAGTGGAATATTCTGCCATGGCCTAGTCAATCATAAAATCTCATCCACATTAAACACACATTTCACATGCTCAAGATAAAATTTAAGGTAGAAAGACCAACAAAATAAGCAACAGCTGAAGTTAGCTATAGTAAAGGCCTAGCAAAGCATCAAAAAGGAGGAAATCCAATGTTTGGTGACATTCTGGCACCCATTGCTTGGAAATAATTCTCTACATAGTATTAAAAATGAACATTTTATTTATGATAAAGTTATGGTATTGTTTGTATTGTCTGTACATATCCCCACTTAATTGTAAAGTGCTGTGGAATGTGTTAGCACTATATAAATAAAAAAATATTACTATTATTATTAAGAGTGGCAGGAATAAAAAGCAAAACCAAAGACATGAGCTGGAGCACATGTTGATGGAGAGGCAATGCGTATGTGCATATTCACACTCTGGTCATTAACAAACACAGCCTAGCATAGAAACAAATTGAGCAAATGCCCTGCAGTAAGTAAATGAATAAATAAATAGTAATAGTACATGTAAATAATAGAGGGTACTTAGTTTTCTCTGTTTCAATAAAACAAATCATCCCACTGTGACAAGGGGTAACAAATCAGGATGATCCTATCTCTAGAATTAAACCTCTCTATGTGCCTCTATGTGCCAGTGGGCCTCAAAAATGGGGGAAGATCAGGACCCATGTCTGACTAATTTTCACCAGCCTTTGGAAAGCTATAAGACTAAGGACACAAGTCAAAAAGTGGGAGTCAGACCCCTGCATGTAGCATAGTCAAAGAAATCAACACATGTTGATGTAAGTGCAATGTATAGGAGCACGTTCACACTGTGGCCATTAACAAACACAAATTAGTCTATCTAGGATAATAACAAAATTAGCAAATACCATGCAGTAACTAAATAGTGATAGTTAGAGTTGAGCGAAACGGGTCGAAAAAATTCAAAAGTCGCCGACTTTTGACAAAGTCGGGTTTCATGAAACGAAACCCGACCCTAGGATGAGGTCGTCCACGAGGTCGGCGACTTACGCACCAAAATCGCGTTTCAAAAGCTTGTTTTGCACTCTTTTTCAGCCAATCAGGATCCACGGACACTGTGGGCAACGTGATGACATAGGCACGGGTCACCACCATCTTTCAGAAGGGCATGCAAGTGATTGGCTTGCTTTGGTGGGCGTCACAGGGGGTATAAAAGGGCGTGCACGCCGACCGCCATCTTACTTCTGCCGATCTTAGTATAGGGAGAGGTTGCTGCTGATTCTGTAGGGAGAGCGTTAGGCAGGGAAGAAGACAAAAAAACTGCTTCTGCTGCTAGCGATTTGGCCTGCACAACACACAAGTCACTGTGTGTGCAGTGCAAGGGGAGGCTATATTGTGGTGTATCAGTGGTGTTGGTTGTTGGGCTGCCTTTTAAGGCTTCCTGACACGCTGGCATTGCTGTTTACCCACTGCTCCGCAAACTGCTTTTTTAAAAGCAATCCAATCTCCCTTATCCTCTAGTCACTTTTGTCACAGCTGTGCCATCGAGCCTGTCACATAGCGCTCAGATATCAGTGGGCCTCGCACAATCCACAAGTGTCCAGTGTCCAAAAGTGTGCGCAGAGATTCAAAATCTCCATTATCCTCTCGTCACTTTGGTCACAGGCAGCTGTGCCATCGAGCGTGTCACATAGCGCTCAGATATCAGTGGGCCTCACACAATCCACAAGTGTCCAGTGTCCAAAAGTGTGCGCAGAGATTCAAAATCTCCATTATCCTCTCGTCACTTTGGTCACAGGCAGCTGTGCCATCGAGCGTGTCACATAGCGCTAAGATATCAGTGGGCCTCACACAATCCACAAGTGTCCAGTGTCCAAAAGTGTGCGCAGAGATTCAAAATCTCCATTATCCTCTCGTCACTTTGGTCACAGGCAGCTGTGCCATCGAGCGTGTCACATAGCGCTCAGATATCAGTGGGCCTCACACAATCCACAAGTGTCCAGTGTCCAAAAGTGTGCGCAGAGATTCAAAATCTCCATTATCCTCTCGTCACTTTGGTCACAGGCAGCTGTGCCATCGAGCCTGTCACATAGCGCTCAGATATCAGTGGGCCTCACACAATCCACAAGTGTCCAGTGTCCAAAAGTGTACGCAGAGATTCAAAATCTCCATTATCCTCTCGTCACTTTGGTCACAGGCAGCTGTGCCATTGAGCCTGTCACATAGCGCTCAGATATCAGTGGGCCTCACACAATCCAAAAGTGTCCACTGTCCACAAGTGTGTGCAGAAATTCTAAATCTCCCCTGTCCTATAGACACCTTGTACCTTGTTTTACATTACTATATAGTTTGTTGGATTTTGTCTACATTTCTACCAAAAATGAGGAAGGCTGGTGGAAGAGGCCGTGGAATTGGGCGGGGGTTGGCAGCTGGTAATGATGGTGTTGGTGGTGGATCTGATGGTAGTGGCAAGAGCAAAATAGGACCGAATGCAGGAGGTGCTGACCCTGCGTCATCGTCTGGCTACATAAGGCCTCGAACGCTTAGTTTTCTAGGAGTTGGCAAACCGCTTTTAAAGGCAGAGCATCAGGAAAAAGTTTTGTCTTACATTGCTGACTCAGCCTCCAGCTCTATCGCCTCCTCTTCTTCAGTTGTAAAAAGTAAAAGCACTGAGTCGTCATTGGAGGCTCATGTTCATGAACCACACCTTTCCTTGTGTCCTTCACCCCAACCAAGATTGAAGGATGACGCAGGCCATACTACTGATTACTCCATGGAGCTGTTTTCACATACCATGCCTGGATTATCAAGTGAAATGGTGAATTACCCAGGCCAAGATGAATCTGACATGGAGTGCACTGATGCACAGCCGCTGATGGATGATTCTGCTGGTACATTCACTCAGAGCACTACATTGTCCTCGCAGTGTACAGAGCCAGATTTTGACCCTGATGAGACTCAGGTGCCCCTTCCCGCACACTATACCACCATACACGGTGACACAGAGAAAGGTGCACATGACATAGAAGAGGAGGTGATGGATGACCCAGTAGTTGACCCAGATTGGCATCCATTGGGGAAAGAGGGTGCTGCTTCCAATAGCTCAGATGAGGAGCATCCACAGCAGACATCGACATCGCAACAGCTGTTATCTTGCAGGCCCGGAGCACTCCAAAGACAGGTTCCAAACATCAAAAGAGTTGCTGGACAGCTTGTCCAGAGGGTCAAAAGATCACAGCGTGCTAGGCCGCAAAATGTCTGCCAAAGTAGGAAGAGTGCAGTGTGGCACTTTTTTGAACAAAATCCTCATGATCAGGCCAAGGTTATCTGTAAGAAGTGCGCAAAGACCTTTAGCCGAGGGAAAAATCTGAAAAATTTGAATACCAGTTGCATGCTTAGACATTTAACCAGCATGCACTTGCAAGCGTGGACACAACACCAAACCTCAAGTGCCACATGTGCAACTGATCACAACGAAGGTAGTCAGCAACGCTACATTGTTTCCCCCACTGTAAGGCCACCGGTTAGCACAGCAGCAAATGTTGAGGTGTTGTTGCAAGACCACAGCAGTCAGGGAATCCCACTGTTATATCAACGAAAGACTGATTCTAGGCCATCAGAAAGAACACCAACTCCATCACCATCATCAACCCTCTCTCAGTCCGCCCTGTCCACCGCTACTTCCACCATATGCAGCTCTCAAGTCCAGCTCACCCTCCCAGACACTATGAGTAGGTCAAGAAAGTACTCAGTCTCTCATCCGCGTACACTGGGTTTGAACGCCCACATTGCCAAACTAATCTCGTTTGAGATGATGCCCTTTCGGTTGGTGGAAAGCACAGCTTTCCGCGAACTCATGACCTATGCAGTACCACGCTATGACCTACCCAGTCGCCACTTCTTCTCTCGCAAAGCCATCCCAGCCCTCCACCATCATGTGAAAGACCGCATTGTCCATGCACTCAAGCAGTCAGTGAGCGGAAAGGTGCACCTCACAACTGATGCATGGTCCAGTCGGCATGGCCAGGGCCGTTACGTGTCCATCACTGCGCACTGGGTTAATGTGGTGGATGCAGGGTCCACAGGGGACAGCGGTGGTGGGACAGTGCTGCCTAGCCCACGGTATAGGAAGCAGTTGGCTGTAGGCGTTCGACCCTCCTCCTCCTCCTCCTCCTCCTCCTCCTCCTCCAGAAGCGAAAGCTCGTCCACAGAGCGCAGTCGTACGAGCACTCCATCTGCAGCTGCCACTGTTGCACACGATGTGTCCCCCTATCGAGCAGCTAGTGGAAAGCGTCAGCAGGCTGTGTTGCAGATGATGTGTTTGGGCGACAGACACACCGTTGAGGTGCTGGCCGAGTACTTTCAGCGACAAACTGAGTCATGGCTGGGCAGTGTACATCTTGAGGCAGGCAAGGTAGTTAGTGATAACGGGCGTAATTTTGTGGCAGCCATAGCTCTTTCAAAACTCAGCCACATACCTTGCTTGGCTCACACCTTGAACCTGGTGGTGCAGTGCTTCCTCAAAAATTATCCGGAGTTAACAGCCCTGCTCCAGAAGGTGCGAAGACTGTGCGCGCACATCCGCCGGTCGCCTGTACACTCCGTTCGTATGCAGAAGCTGCAGCGATTGCTCCACCTTCCCAACCACCGCCTCATTATCGACATTGCAACAAGGTGGAACTCCACCCTGCACATGGTGGAGCGGCTGTGCGAGCAGAGGCAGGCCATAATGCATTTGTGGGAGGATACACGGCCAGGCACTTTGAGAGCAGACATGGAGTTGACAGGCGTGCAGTGGTCGAAGCTGAAAGACCTTTGTAAAGTCCTTCAGTGTTTTGAGGAATGCACACGGCTGGTAAGCGCAGACGACGCCATCCTAAGCATGAGCATCCCACTTATGCGTCTGCTCATGCAAACTTTGACGCACCTTAAGGAGCAGACGTCTGCAGCCAATGTTGATGAGGAGGAAGAGGAGGAGGGAATCCTTGATGACATTCAGCCATTGTCTGCTCAGGGACCTCTCCTGGACGAGGTGGAGAAAGAAGAGGAGGAGGAGGAGGATGATGGGGATGATTACTTAGGGGAGGAGGATGCATCTCGTGGGGCAAGTGAAAATGTTGGCTTGGCAAGGTCTGGTACAGGGTTTGTGCGTGACTGGAGGGATGTGGATTTGCCAGAAAGTGCTCCTCCACCCAGCACTCGCAGTGCATCATTGACACCGGGAACATTGGCCCACATGTCAGATTATGCCTTGCGGATCCTAAAAAGGGACCCCCGCATTGCCAAAATGATGAACGATGACGACTACTGGTTGGCCAGCATCCTGGATCCACGCTGTAAAGGCAAATTACAAAACATCATGCCACAGGAGAACCTTGACCTAATATTGGCTAATAAACAAGCAACTCTGGTAAATCAGTTGCTTGAGGCATTCCCAGCACACAGCAGCGGTGATGGTTCTCACACGAGCCGTACGGGCCGGGGGCAGCTTGGCAGAGGTGTTCGTGGTGCACACAGCAGAAGTGGCATTGGAGACAGGGGTTTCATGACAATGTTGTGGACTGATTTTTCAAATACCGCTCACACAACTGGTAATACTGCATCGATGGAAAGTGACAGGAGACAGCAGTTGTCAACTATGGTTACAAACTACTTTTCCTCCCATATCGATGTTCTCCCACACAGGTCATTCCCCTTTGACTATTGGGCCGCTAAACTGGACACCTGGCCTGAATTGGCCCAATATGCCTTACAGGAGCTCGCTTGCCCAGCTGCAAGTGTGCTATCGGAAAGAGTCTTCAGTGCAGCTGGATTAATCCTGACAGAAAAAAGGACCCGTCTGTCAACCCAAAATGTGGATGATCTAACCTTCATTAAAATGAACCACGCATGGGTTTCCAAGGATTTTGTCCCACCTTCCCCTGATGACACATAGGGTGACAGAAAAATGGCTTGCTTTGGTCCACCTCTTCCTGGTACTTCACCTATTTCGCCTTTTGCATCAGCTGAATGTCCAACATCAACATATGCCACTTTCTAAAACTCCCTAACTGTGCTGCCTCCCCCCCATGGCCGGGGTCACCACCTACCGCACGACACCGTGCGAGTGCCGTTGCCCTGGACAGGTGGGTAGGCCGACTCTTGGGCGCGGGCACTGGCACAGGGTCCCTCATAGTGCAATCAAGTGTCTCTGACGGTGGTGGTGCACACCCGCCGTCAGACACACCGCTGTACTATGAGGGGCCCAGTGCCAGTACCGACGCCCACGAGTGGGCCCCCCTTGCTTGGGCAGGGCCCCAGCATTTGCAATCTTTACCTCTCCCTGCTCCTCCGCTGTGTAATCTGGGCCGTCATCAAATCCATACTGTGCCTGACACCGTCTGAGCCTGCCTCCTGAGACATATATTTTGAATGTGTACGCTATCCATACATGTTATCCGGGGATACGGTACCCTTTCTAACCTTTGTGCAATCACGTGCAATCCATACTGTGCCTGACACCGTCTGAGCCTGCCTCCTGAGACATATATTTTGAATGTGTACGCTATCCATACATGTTATCCAGGGATACGGTACCCTTTCTAACCTTTGTGCAATCACGTGCAATCCATACTGGGCCTGACACCGTCTGAGCCTGCCTCCTGAGACATATATTTTGAATGTGTACGCTATCCATACATGTTATCCAGGGATACGGTACCCTTTCTAACCTTTGTGCAATCACGTGCAATCCATACTGGGCCTAACACCGTCTGAGCCTGCCTCCTGAGACATATATTTTGAATGTGTACGCTATCCATACATGTTATCCGGGGATACGGTACCCTTTCTAACCTTTGTGCAATCACGTGCAATCCATACTGGGCCTAACACCGTCTGAGCCTGCCTCCTGATACATATATTTTGAATGTGTACGCTATCCATACATGTTATCCGGGGATACGGTACCTTTTCTAACCTTTGTGCAATCACGTGCAATCCATACTGGGCCTAACACCGTCTGAGCCTGCCTCTTGAGACATATATTTTGAATGTGTACGCTATCCATACATGTTATCCGGGGATACGGTACCCTTTCTAACCTTTGTGCAATCACGTGCAATCCATACTGTGCCTGACACCGTCTGAGCCTGCCTCCTGAGACATATATTTTGAATGTGTACGCTATCCATACATGTTATCCGGGGATACGGTACCCTTTCTAACCTTTGTGCAATCACGTGCAATCCATACTGGGCGTGAGAACGGCTGGCGAGCTGTTAAGCAAGCTACAGCACCTGTCCAGACAAGTACAGGGATTCCCTAGCGAGGAGACTTATTTGATTGTTTTCAATGTTGGGACAGCAATTTTTGGGGAGCACTATACTCTGGAGAATGATAGATGGGGCCCACCATACACTGGAACATTCCAAAGGTGGACATCAGACACTGGAGCAGCATTTACAGGGCCCATTATACACTAGAGCATTAGAAATGGGGCCCATTATGTTTGGAGCATTATTTGGGCCCATAAGACAGTGGAGCTTCATCCATGGGGACCAACATATACTGTAGCATTATGTGGAGCTCATCATATACTGTTTCAAACATTATATGGGACCAATGATTCTGTATGGAGAAATAGATGGGCCTCGTCATGAGATGTAAAAAGTGAGGTATTTTTCATTGTACTATACCGCTATTTATCTGCCGTATCGGAGCATGATGAGTTGTGGTATGTGTTAAAGGGGCGCTCTTTCGCCCAGGGCACATGAAAACCTGCAGCCAGCCCTCCCCCCCCACAACTTTAGCCAAATAACCCCCATTTTTCAGTGCGTAACTTGTATTATGAAGTTAATTAAGGTTGACAAGCTTAAGTAAGAAGAATTGATGCTTTTGGCATTCAAATGGGCACTGTAGGTGTGTTTCCTGTCCTCCTCTCACTGCCGACTTTTATTCACCATTGACTTACATTGGGTTTCGTGTTTCGGGACGACCCCGACTTTTCCCTATAATCGGACGATCTTGCTAGACCCGACTTTTGGAAAAGTCGGGTTTCACGAAACGAAACGCGACCCTAAAAAACCAAAAGTCGCTCAACTCTAGTGATAGTACATGTAAATAATACAGGGTGTTTAGTTGACACAGTTTTGAGCATTAAAGTGTAAAAGCTATCCCACCTTAAACCTTTATATGTGCCGCCAGGCCTCAATAGAAGGATAAAGAACAGGAGCCTGACTGTTTTGCACCTGTTTGTAGAAAGCTATATATACTAATTTCAAAGCTCAAAAAGGTGGAGCCATGCCCCTGTATGTACAAAGTGGAAAAAAATGAAGCAAAGCGAAAAAAATGAGTTGGAAAATGTGTTGATGTAAGTGCAATGTGAATGTGAAGTAGATAAGCAAATAGTCATAGTACATGTAAATAACAGAGGGTAGTAAGTTGACACTGTTCTGATCAAAAAAGTATAAAAGCCATCCTACTGCATCAATGTGTAGCCAATCAGGACGAACTGGTATTAAACCTCTCTATGTGACAATGGGCAGAGCAGGACCATGGTCTGACTGATTTGCATCTACCTGTGGAAAGCCATAAAGACTAAATGCATAGATCAAAAGGTGGGAGCCGCACCCTGTATGTACTAAGTATAAAAACCTACAACAAAATCAAAGAAATCTGTAGGAACACATGTTGATGTAAGTGCAATGTATAGGTGCAAGTTTACACTATTCCATTAACAAACACTACTTAGGCAACCTAATATAAAAACAAAATGAGCTTATACCATGCAGTAAGTAAACAGAAATAGTACATGTATATTAGAAAATGTACTTAGTTTACATCATTTTGATAAAAATTCATGTATAGTATTTGTGACAACACAGCATTTATTCATAATCAATTGAGATGTATATTCAGTAGGTACAGGGACTTGAATTATTGTTCATGTGAGTCTAAACATTAATTTTTGTTGTAGGTTGATTTGATGTTTGCTGATTTGTTGAATGGCTGCTATGGTTTCAACCTCTATAGCTTATTTTTCTCCTATCTTTGAGGGACAAAGACAAAGGTTAATTGAACAATCAATGTTTGTTAAAATATTGATTTCCCATTGTATCATTCCATGCAGCTTATTGTTCTGCTATCCTAGAGGAACAAAGGCACAGGTTAATTGAACAATCAATGTTTGTTAATATTTTGATTACTTTTGTATCAGCCCATACAGCTTGCTGTTCTGCAAACACTGAAGAACAGCTTTGGAAATAAAAAGGGCCTATCTCCTTTTACAGAGAGATTCTGCAGAAGAGCATCCAGGGAATCATGGCACCAACTAGGTGAATGCAGATTTGATTCACTGCAGTGCTCATCATTGAACCCAGAGAGACATTTAAAGAATCCTGGTTGGGACGATTAGATCATCTGGCCACATACCTCAATGGGCTCTGACAGCTTCCTAAGCTTGTTACTAACTAATATTTGTAGGTATTGGCTAAAAATGTATTGCCACTGGTGGGGTAGTTGGTCCAGGATTCCCCAAAGTCACAGATATTCTAATTCCCGGTGAGCCAGCGGAAGGGTGAGGTTATGTTATTTGCAGTTGGGGTTGTACTATAATGTTATTGACTGTAGCTGATTCAATAAATTATTAGTGTAGTGTGTTAACCTCACCCTGTATTACCTGAGTAGTATTCTGCCCACGGGGAAGGAGTAACGGCGTTCAGTAGGATGATCCCTGGTTCACGCGGTCTTTGTAAAGACAGCAAGGCCAGCGGATGAGAACACCCACTGACGCTTGCATCTCCACAGTATTAAACCTTGCTAGCAGGCCTCAATAGATGGGGTCAGAAAAGGACCCATGCCTGACTAGTTTGCTCCTGTCTCTGGAACGCTATATAGTCAAATGCACAACTCAAAAAGGGCGACACATGCCCTGTATATACAAAGTAAAAATACTAACACAAAACTAAAGAAATGAGCTCAAACACATTTTTATGTAAGTGCAAGTTGAAGGTGCATATTCCCACTGTGCCATAAAAAAAACACAACCTAAGATAAAATTCGAAATGAGCAAATACTCTGCCATAAGTAAATAGTAATAGTACATGTAAATAACACAGGGTACTAATTAACACTGTTGTGATCAATAAAGTGTAAAAGCCAACACACCACAACAAGGTATAACCAATCCGGATGGTCCTATCTCTAGTATTAAACCTATCTATATGCCTGGGGGCCATAATAGATGGGGCCGAGCAAGATCTATACCTGACTGGTTTGGATCTGCCTGTGCAAAGCCATATAGACTAAATGCGCAGCTCAAAAAGGGGAAGCCACGCCCCTGTATGTAAAAGTAAAAAAAAAAGCAAAAGTGTAAATGCATTGTGTAGGTGCACATTCACAATATGGCCATTAGCAAACACACCCTAGGTTAAAAAGAAAATGAGCTAATACCCCTCAGTAAGTAAATAAGTAAATAGTAATAGTACATGTAAATAACAAAAGGTGCTTATTTGGTTTAAAAAAGTGTAAAAGTCATCCCACCACAATGAGGTTTCCCGCTGTCACAGAGAGGTTTAATATTAGACATCGCACCATCCCGATTGGACACACATTGAAGCAATGGTATGGCTTTAACAGTTTTTTGATCAAAACAGTGTCAGCTAAGTACCCTCACCCTGTGTTATTTAGATGCACTATTAATATTTATTTACTGCAGGGTAATTGCTGTAGCGGTAACTTTTTCCAATAGTGAGAACAGCTCAGTTACCCGATATTAGTAGTACAATGCCAAGCTGCCGATCTGTGCTCACAACCTATGGCACTGCTCACTACCTGTCAACACACAGTACAGCTCTGGTCTGTAATTACATTGGGCCTGGTTCACATCCAACCCCCACCACATCTGTGGAGTGTGCAATCCAGAGGGCATGCTTAGTTCAAAATGGAGGACGCAATAGTACAGGCTATGCAGTTAGACACTGACTGCAGGATTCTTTGGCCTGTTTCTGTCATCTTTGTAGTGTGTGAGTATTGTATTCTGACACTCAAATGCCGGAAAACTAAATTACCAGCCCTTATTGGCAGCAGAAAAAAAATTATAAATAAATTACCAATAAAACAGTACATTTAATTTTGTTTTAATAATAGCTTATTGTATGATCAGTCATTATTAATACAAAATAAGAATTGCAACAAATTTCCTTTAACATAATTTGCATTTTAAAAAAATATGATTTTTTTATTTGCAAAATAACAATGCACATATTTCAAAGAATATGCCAGCTTTAGTAGTTTTTTAATAGTTTATTCTTAGAAGGCCATTACTCAAGATATTGAAAGCCAACAACACAGTGCCTTGAAAAAGTATTCATAGCCCTTGAGCTTTTCCATATGTATTTCAAGTTACATTCAGAAACTTAAATATATTTTATTAGGATTGGGGTTTACTCAGATTTTATATGATATACCATCCCAAAGTAGCAAGTATTTGTGTAGAGGAAATGATACATGGTTTTCCAAATATTTTAAAATATCAATCTGAAAATTGTGATGTGCATTTGCACTTAGCCTCCTGTAGTCTAATAAATAAAATCCTGAGTGACTAATTGTCCCCAGAATTCACATAATTGGCAAATTGAGTCTTCACGTGTGTAATGTATTTTCAGTATAGCTACAGCTGTTCTGTGAAGGCCTCAGAGGTTTGTTTAAGAACATTAGGGATCAACTGGCATCAATAATACCAAAGGAATGCATAAGAAATATCAGTGGTAAAGTTATGAAGAAGAGTAAAGCAGGATTGGATTACAAAAAAAATAGCACAAACTCTGATCATCTCACAGAGCACTGTTCAATCCATCATCCAAAAATAGAAAGCGTGTGGCACAACTGTAAACCTGCTAACACATTGCCGTCCACCTAAACTGACATCCCAAGCAAGGAGTGCACTAAAAACTGAATTAACTGAGACCCATGGTGAAAATGGAGGCGCTGGAGAGATCAACAACTTGTTAGGCATCAGGTTCCTGTCGCTGCACAGCAGGAATCCCGAGCCTTGCCTTCGGCGGTCTCCATTCCTCTTCGGCTGCAGAGGAGTCTGCTCAGCAGACTCGTCGATCCCGGTGCTCTGCTCAGACTAGCACTGTGGCTTTGGTTGCTGCTGCCACCTCTGGTCCAGCTATAGCAACGCATGCTGGTCAGCAGCGAGCTGTTTCAGGGACTAAGTCCTCCTTTCAGTCTACTGAGCATGCCCATGGGATGATCTCTCATTGGAGATCAGAGGTCACATGCTCAGGTCCTTCTCCAGCTCGGATTGGACCATCAGGAAGGTCCCGGAAGGACGCTGCTATAAAAAGCTTGCATGGCCGCTCGGCCATGCGCTAGTATAGACAGTTGTGAGTTCATTTTCTGGTCTACCAGTTGTGAATTCTCCTTCCAGGCTCCCTCTGGTGGTAACAGGAGGTAGTAAGGCTGATTTAATCAGTAGAGATCTGCCACCTGATAAGGAGGATGACAATTGGACCTCAGGAATCTCAGACTGGATTTAAGACAGCCGACGTCCTATTCTTGTGCTGGTGATTCCTTCTGGCTAGTGTTGAGCATTCCGATACCGCAAGTATCGGGTATCGGCCGATACTTGCTGTATCGGAATTCCGATACCGACTTCCGATATTTTTCAATATCGGAATTCGGCACAGCCCCCCGGCAGGCCGGCACAGCCCCCCGGAGCCTGCACAGCCCCCCGGCAGGCCGGCACAGCCCCCCGGCAGGCCGGCACAGCCCCCCGGAGCCTGCACAGACCACCGGCAGGCCGGCACAGACCACCGGAGCCTGCACAGACCCCCTGGCAGGCCGGCACAGCCCCCCGAAAGGCCCGTACAGACCCCAGAGAGGCTGTACAAGGGCAGGAAAGGGTTTTTCTTATTCCGATACCGGAAGTCCCATAGACTTGAATGGGACTTCCGGTATCGGAATCGGCGATACCGATACTTTTTTTAAAGATCGGCCGATACCATCCGATACGATACTTTGAAGTATCGGACGGTATCGCTCAACTCTACTTCTGGCTTGTCAGCTCTTGGTTCTCAGCTCTGTTCCAGTCAGCTCAAGCTAAGTTTTTCTGCTAATGTTCACACTTGATTTTGTTGGTCTATTCAGCTTTTTGTGTGGTCAGCCAGACCCGGCTGGGGCTGTGCTGAATTTCCACTCTTACTTATCTGTATTTGCCAATTTGCTTTTTGTCCCTTATTAGATTGGCCTCTTTTTGCTCTGTCTCAGAATATTTCAGAGTGCTGATATAGTGGGAGAAGTCTAGTGACTTCAGGGTTAATTTTGTTATCAGAAGTGTTGGATATTATTTTTGTAGGGTTTTTGGCAGATTGCAGACAGTGTCTTTCCTTTCCTATCCTTTCTAGTTAGTTTGGGCCCCATCGTTTGCTCAGCCTATTTTCCTGCCTGTGTTTGTGTTTTCATCTTGTTTCACCGTCAATACATGTGTGGGGGCTGTCTTTCCTTGCGGTCTGCTCTGGGGCAGTTAGTTTTCCCCTTTTCTTGCTTTAGGCTTATTTAGTCCTCCGGCTGTGACGAAGCGTCTAGGTTCATCGTAGGAACGCTCCACGGCTGCTGTTGTGGTTAGGATCAGGGATCTGCATAGTTACCAACCTCTCTGGTTTTATGTGACTTAGCTTGTTTTGTTTTTTCCTCCTCGGTGACCCATTCATAACAGACAGTATTTTGTAGTTGTGTGTGTGAAGATGGATGTATGCATTATGGTGACTGACTTATTAAGACTCCCTCCCTCTGGTTGTGCATGTGTATAGAGTATTGGAGATAAGTCAGTGCCTACAGGTGGCATTGCCTATATGCCACACTTAGCATCTAAAAGTGCCATCCAGCACAAGGCACTACTAAACTGCATCAAGCAGCAACTGCCAGTGCGGCACCGTGCACAAACATTGCGCTTTCCAGCCATAAGGTTAGGCTGGTTAGTGGCGTCGGCCAGTGCCGCGCTGTCTGCACCTAGTGTGCTTTATCTTTAATTTGTGTATGTCCAGGCACCGCAGTAGCGGCGCCGAACGCTAGTGGGTCTAGAGGGACTCTAACCCCGTGTCCTTCGGGCAGGGTCCTGTGACCACAACACTTGCACTCACTCAGTGGTATCGCGGTCCTGTGAAGCAACAGGGTCCGCTTCCTATTAACCGGGTGAAGTTTAGCCGTGTGTATTAGTTATACCGCCAGTTATTGTCCGCCATTACCGAGCAGCAGTTGTCTTTTCTGCATGGTGGATCCCGGGCTGCAAACGCACCTCTTACCATCTCTTCATTATTTGGTGCGTTCCGCAAGCCATAACACAACTGAGGTGAGAGAATCTGTCCACAGGACAACTCTTTGTTGTGTACTCCACAAATCTGCCTTTTATGAAATAGTAGCAAGAAGAAAGCCATGTTTGAAAGCAAGTTATTGTCCCTTTTGTAGTTTGCAGAGAGCTATGTAGTGGGCATTGTCTAAATTTTGGAATAACATGCTCTGGTCAGATGAGACCAAAGTAAAACTTTTTGGGTGAAATGCAAAGTGCTATGTGTGGTGGAAAACTAATACTGCACATCACCCTGAAAACACCTTCTACACCATCAAACGTGATGGTGGCAACAACATGCTGTTGAGATGATTTTCTTCAGAAGGGGCAGCGAAGCTGGTCAAAGTTGATTCCAAGATGGGGGGGTAAATTGCAGGGGAGGACGGCATCCGGGTGGCAGGGATCCTTACTGCCACTGTAAGTCTCTTTACACTTGGGATTTACTCATGCATTATTATCATTATCCTTGTGTGCATCTATACACACTTCACCCTGTGCTGCACTAGATACATGGTTTATACACATTCACAGCCAGTGCTTTGAATCTAATAATGCACATTTTCGTGTTTACCATGTACCCACATTAATAATTGTTTAGGTCCTTTTTGCACAAGCATTTTATTTATTTTAATTATATATTTTGTTCACTTATAATATGTATAATTGGTTCTTACTCTTTTTACCAATATTTAGTTGTGCATATTACCCTGGCATTTTTCTTATCCAGTTTTACTGGTTTTTTTTACTCTCCTGGGTGTGCATCCTTGTTTGCATGTAATTTTACCTCATTATTATCATTGATGTTTTTCCTGTTATTGTATCTGTTTAACACCTTTCTGACATCCAACGTACTATCCCGTCCACGGTACCCAGGCCCGTATGACCGGGGACGGGATAGTACGTCACCGTGATCAGCGGCGCTCATGGGGGGAGCGCCGCTGATCACGGCCGGGTGTCAGCTGATTATCACAGCTGACACTCAGCACTATGTGTCAGGGGCAGTCACGGACCACCCCCAGCACTTTAACCCCTGTCACACTGTGATCAAACATGATCGCATTGTACCGAGGCATAGGGAAGAATCACGCAGGGAGGGGGCTCCCTGCATGCTTCCCTAACCTTCGGAGCAGCGCGGTATTCTTGCGCTGCTATGAGAGTCTCCTCCTTTTTTTTCAGAAAGCCTCTCCAGTGCCTGTCAGATCGCTGATCTGACACAGTGCTTTGCAAAATGTCAGATCAGTGATCTGACACTTTATCGTAATGTCCCCCCCGGGACAATATAATAAAGTAAAAAAAAAGGTGTAAAAATAATTAATAAAAAATTCCTAAATAATTTTAAAAACAAAAATTCCTCCATAAATTATTTTTTTGTAAATAAAAAATAAAAATACACATATTTAGTATCGCCGCATCTGTATCGACCCGCCCTATAAAGCTGTCCCACTAGTTAACCTTGTTATTGAACCCCTTAAAAAAATAAAAAAACAAAGCAAAAAACAATGCTTTTCATCATACCGCCGAACAAAAAGATGGATATAAATAACCATGGTACTGCTGAAAACATCATCCTGTCCTGCAAAAATCGAGCCACCATAGAGCATCATCAGCAAAAAATAAAAAAGTTATAGCTTGCAGAATAAAGCGATGTAAAAATAATTATTTTTATATAAAATTGTTTTTATTGTATAAAAGCGCCAAAGCATAAAAAAGTATAAATGAGGTATCGCTGTAATCGTACTGATCTTAAGAATAAAACCGCTTTATCAATTTTATCACATGCGGAACGGTGTAAACGCCCCCCTCAAAAGAAATTCATGTAATGCTGGTTTTTATTCATTCTGAGTCCCAAAAATCGGAATAAAAAGTGATTGAAAAATTTCACGTGCCGAAAAATGGTACCAATAAAAACGTCAACTCGTCCCTCAAAAAATAAGACCTCACATGACTCTGTGGGTCAAAATACGGAAAAATTGCAGCTCTCAAAATGATGCGGTGATGCAAAAGCTAAATTTTACAATAAAAAGCATCTTTTAGCGTGTAACAGGTGCCAAAAAATCCTGGCTTTATCACCCGCCTTTATCATCCCCTTAGTTAGGGAAAAAAAATAAAATTAAAAAAAGTATTTATTTCCATTTTCCCATTAGGGTTAGGGCTAGGGTTAGGGCTAGGGTTAGTGCTAGGGTTAGGATTAGGGCTAGGGTAAAGGCTGAGATTAGGGTTAGGGGTGTGTCGGGGTTAGGGTTGGAGTTAGAATTGGAGGGTTTCCACTGTGTAGGCACATGGCCTCTGATCTCAATTCCAGCAAATTCTGCATTGAAAAAGTCAAACAGCACTCATTCCCTTCCGAGCTCTGCCATACGCCCAAACAGTGGTTTACCCCCACATATGGGGTGCCAGCATACTCAGGACAAATTGAACAATAACTTTTGGAGTCCTGTTTCCCTTGGGAAAAAAAAAATGGGGATGAAAAGATCTTTTTTTTGGAAAAAATATGATTTTTTAATTGTACCGCTGTACGATATAAACTTCTGTGAAGCCCTTGGGGGTTCAAAGTTCTCTTCACATATCTAGATAAGTTCCTTGGGGGGTCTAGTTTCCAAAATGCGGTCACTTGTGGGGGGTTTCCACTGTTTAGGCACATCAGGGGCTCTCCAAACGTGACATGGCGCCCGATCTCAATTCCAGCCAATTTTGCTTGAAAAAGTCAAACGGCGCTCCTTCCCTTTCGAGCTCTGCCATGCGCCGAAACAGCTGTTCCCCCCACATATCAGGTATCAGTGTACTCAGGACAAATTGCACAATAACTTTTGCAGTCCAATATCTCCAGTTACCCTTGGTAAAAAAAAAATTGGACCTGAAGTAATTTTTTTGTGAAAAAAGTTACATTTTCATTTTTTTAAAAACATTAAAAAAATTCCTTTGAAGCACCTGAAGGTTTAATGAACTTCTTGAATGTGGTTTTGAGTATCGTCAGGGGTGCAGATTTTAGATTGGTATCACTTTTGGGTATTTTCTATCATATAGACCCCTCAAAGTGACTTCAAATGTGATGTGGTCCCTAAAAAAAATGGTGTTGTTAAAATGAGAAATCACTGGTGAAATTTAACCCATAACTTCCTAACAAAAAAAATGTTGGTCCCAAAATTGTGTTGATGTAAAGTTAACATGTGGGAAATGTTACTTATTAAGTTTTTTGTGTGCCATATCTCTGTGATTTAAGGGCATAAAAATTCAAAAATGGAAAATTGCAAAATTTTCAAAATTTTTGCAAAATTTCTGCTTTTTTCACAAATAAACGCAAGTTATATTAAGGAAATTTTACCAAAAACATGAAGTACAATATGTTGTGAGAAAAACAATATTGGAATCACCGGGATCCATGGATGCATTCCAGAGTTATTACCTCATAAAGGGACAGTGGTCAGAATTGTAAAAATTGGCCCAGTCATTAACATGCAAACCACCCTTGGGGGAAAAGGGATCAATATAATAAACTACAGGGTGGGTCATTTATATGGATACACTTAAATAAAATGGGAATGGTGGGTGATATCAACTTTCTGTTTGTGGCACATTAGTATATGGGAGGGGGGAACTTTTCAAGATGGATGGTGACCATGGTGGCCATTTTGAAGTCGACAATTTTGGATCCCAATTTATTTTTTCCAATTTTTTTCCAATGGAAAGAGGGTCATGTGACACATCAAACTTATTGAGAATTTCACAAGACAAACAATGGTGTGCTTGGTTTATTGTACAGATAGGTCCATATATATTTGGACAGAGACAACATTTTTCTAATTTTGGTTCTAGACATTACCACAATGAATTTTAAACACAACAATTCAGATGCAGTTGAAGTTCAGACTTTCAGCTTTCATTTGAGGGTATCCACATTAAAATTGGATGAAGGGTTTAGGAGTTTCAGCTCCTTAACATGTGCCACCCTGTTTTTAAAAGGACCAAAAGTAATTGGACAATTGACTCCAAGGCTATTTCATGGACAGGTGTGGGCAATCCCTTCATTATGTCATTCTCAATTAAGCAGATAAAAGGCCTGGAGTTGATTTGAGGTGTGGTGTTTGCATTTGGAAGGTTTTGCTGTGAAGGAATCATGTGGTCAAAGGAGCTCTCCATGCAGGTGAAACAAGCCATCCTTAAGCTGCAAAAACAGAAAAGAACCATCCGAGAAATTGCTACAACATTAGGAGTGGCAAAATCTACAGGTCACAGATTTATGGAGAACACAGGTTGTAGATGGCTTTGTATGTCATGATTAGGGTTTTGAACTGGAGTCTTTGGATATTGGGGAGCCAGTGCAGGGATTGACAGAGGGGAGAGTCCGAGAAATAGCGGGGGGGGACAGGTGGATTAGTCGAGCAGCAGAGTTAAGAATAGATTGGAGGGTTGCAAGAGTGTTGGAGGGGAGGCCACAGAACAGGAGGTTGCAGTAGTCAAGTCAGGAGATGATGGCATGGACTAGGATTTTTGCAGATTCTTGGATTAGGAATGTACGGATCGTAGAAATATTTTTGAGTTGAAGTTGACAGGAATTGGAAAGGGCTTGGTTATGTGCTTTGAAGGAGAGATCAGTGTCAAGGATTACCCCGAGGCAGCAAGCTTATGGGACTGGGGAGCGTGAGCAGCCATTTACTTTCATGGATATTTCTGTTGGTGGAGTCGAGTGGTATGGGGCAAAGATGATGAATTCTGTTTGGTCCATAATAAGTTTTTAGAAATCTAGCAGAGAAGAAGGATGAAATAGACAGACATTGTGGGATTCTGGTTAGTAGGGAGGTGATACCTGGTCCAGAGATGTTGATCTGTGTGTCATCAGCATAGAGGTGATACTGAAAGCCGTGAGATTCTATGAGCTCTCCGTGGCCGAAGGTGTAGATGGAGAAGAGCAGATGCCCTAGGACTGAACCTTGTGGGACTACGACAGATAGGGGGCGAGGTGAGGAGGTGGTGTGCGATTGGGAGATGCTGAATGTTAGCTATGCCAAGATCAAAGATAGGGCCAAGTCAGTGATAATAGGGATCCTTTTTAACTTTATCCTTTTTAACTTTCATAAAAAGTTTGTCCAAAAACTTATAAAGGGTGGTAATTTCATCATATACTATTATATGACTAGCCCATCCTTAGTTACTAACAGATCAGTGTTTGAATTGATAAGCAAATGAGCTATTTGTAGATCTGAAGCTTTTATTACTCAAGTTTTATTCCCCACCCAGCTGGGGAATAAAGGGGGATTCAGATCTAGAGAGAGTTGTTCAGCTTCATTTGCATATAATTTCAAATTCTGATTTCTCATTAATTTCGAGTAGGGGAGGGGGTTCTGTTGACAGATTTAATTAAGCACTGTAGTGTACTTTCCAATCTTAGAAAAGACATAAAAATATATATAAAACTTGTGCTAAAAAATGTACCCAGATTCAGGGAATAAAATCTGTAGTCCAACAGACATAAATAGTGCCAGAACCAAGCAAGGGGTGAGTTACCTTTAGAAGTTCTCGGGTGGCATATAAGCAGTAATCCTGGAGAGAGTTCCTTGTGATCGAGATAAATGAAAGGTCCCTTCTATTTGCAGTCAGTACCTTAACAATCACTGGTGTCCCAGATAGAAGAGAGCAGGATCTCCATAAAAGACGCTGTCCCGGCTGGTGACTAGCGTCTAACTAAAAATTACCAGCGCTACGGAGCGCTCAAGGGGACAGAAAAAACTTGCTTTCCTACGCGTTTCGGAATTCTATTCACCAAATTGCCCAATCAATTTTTCAACATCCCCATACTGGGAAATGTATCACACAACAACAATAAACACCTTTTGTGGCAACCTTAATTCCTTATACCAAAGAAGGTCCCACACAATGGTACATTGAAAAGTAATAATCTTTATTTATAAACAATGCAATTTTACAATCATTAAAAAGAAGGTGCTAGACCAGTATGAGAGACAGAAAATTCCATAGGAGCACCACATAACAGAACGTTTATCATGAGAACAAAAGACAAATAGGGTCTCATATACCAAGTATCACTGGGACGGACTGTCATGATTTATTTCCTCCATACTCATTAACCGACTATCCTCAGATATGTCCAGCAAGGCGGGAACAATACACCCTCCATTATTCCCCTAAATAGTCCCATATAATTTGTCCCAGATAGAACAAATGATGCATAATAAGTGTATGTGAAAAATACACTATTACATACCATGAACTGGTGGTGCTTCCTGGAACGTCCCTCATGCCCCGACGTGCATTTCCCTATGCTTCATCAAGGAGGCATCCTTGATGAAGCATAGCGAAACGCGCGTCGGGGCATGAGGGACGTTCCAGGAAGTCGGTTAATGCATTGTTTATAAATAAAGATTATTAATTTTTAATGTACCATTGTGTGGGACCTTCTTTGGTATAAGGAATTAAGGTTGCCACAAAAGGCATTTCGGAATTCTCGGATTCCTTCCTCCATCCCTTTCCCCTTGAGCGCTCTGTAGCGCTCCACTGCCTGTCACGTGACCTATCACGTGTCTGTGATGTCACGCAAGGTCCTGCAGCTTCTCTGAACCTTGCAGGCTTGCCTCCTGATGCAGCGCCTGTAACAGACACAGATGGCCACTGGTAATTTTTAGTTAGACGCTAGTCACCGGCCGGGACAGCGTCCTTTATGGAGATCTTGCTCTCATCTATCTGGGACACCAGTAATTGTTAAGGTACTGACTGCAAATAGAAAGGACCTTTCATTTATCTTGCTCACAAGGAACTCTCTCCAGGATTACTGCTTTTATGCCACCCGAGAACTTCTAAAGGTAACTCACCCCTTGCTTGGTTCTGGCATTATTTATGCCTGCTGGACTACAGATTTTATTCCCTGAATCTGGGTACATTTTTTAGCGTAAATTTTTATATATATTTTTATGTTTATTCCCCTTTGGACAAATTAATTGTTTTTTGTCTCAATACTTGCTGCTCTGTACCAAAATTGTTGCGCTTAGTGCCGTTGGCTTTGTATTATTTCCAATGTTAGAAAAGAGCCTGAGACCAATGCGTCAAATGTAAATCTTATTTTGAGCAAACTGAAACTTTTTCTGCGTGTTACTTTTAAAACTTCCAATATTAGATAAAAGTGAAAAAAACTATTATATACTTACCTAAAATTGTCCGTCATCCACTTCCATCCGAATGTCCTCGAATCTCACAATCCACCACGCCGCACCGGAAGTACGCCGATCGCCTTATTGCAATACCCAAGTAATTGGTATTCAAATATGGCACCCGCTATTGGTACCAGGCCCTTGCATAGTACCACCAGCGGGACATCGCTGGGACACCCGCCGCAGGACCACTGCTGGGACACCTGCCGCCGGGACACCCACCATCGGACCCCCGCCGGGAGCCCTCTGGTGGCGTTGCATCCCATCTCCAGCACAGGCCACAAACCACTGTCTTTCCTGCTGGTTATGACTGCACGGAGATGGGTGGGCAGGCAGCTGTGGGGCACACACACATGCAAATGTACACACATACACAAATGTACACACATACACACATGTACTCACATATATACTCACATATATGCACACATGTACTCACATATATGCACACATAGACATGCATACATATATACACAGTATAATGTCTCACATGCACTTACACATGCATGCACTTACACACAAACACACGCATACACAGACACATACATCCACAGAGTATAATGTCTCCACATACACACAAACACGCACATACACACACGTGCATACACACATGCATATATATACATGCAGATACACACATACGCACACACAGAGTGTAACGTTCCCACACACAAATTCATGTGCACGCACATACACACATGCAAGCACGCACATACACACATGCAAGCACACAGGAACCCACACACACCTGTGCATACACACACGCAGATATACACATGTAGATACACACACACATACAAACACACATGCACACACAGTATAATGTTTCCACATGCACATACACATGCACGCACATACACACATGCAAGCATGCACATACAAACAAACACACATACGCACATGCATACACACACAGTATAATGTCCCCACATACTCATACACACACATGCATGCACATATAGACACACGCAATCATGCACATACACACGCAAGCACAAACATACGCACATACACACGCAAGTGCATACATTCCCGTGCTTACCCACACGCAGATACGCACATACACATGCAAGCACATGCACACACGCACATACACACAGTGTAATATCCTCATACAAACAAACACACATGCCCGTGCATACACACAGATAGACACGCACTCACAAACAAGCATACACACGCGTATACACACAGTATAATGTCTGCACGTACACATGTACGCACATGCAAGCCTGAACATACAAACACATACACACATACACACAGTATAATGTCCCCACACATGCAGATACACAGATGCACATAAACATGCAAGCATACACATGCACGCATACACACATGCATACACAGACACATACACACAGTTTAATGTCTGCACACACTCATACGCACATACACACAAACATGCACATACACACAAACACGCAGATACACATACATACACATGCGCACACAAACACGCATATACACTCGCAAGCATGCACATATACACACGTACGTAAGCATGCACATACACACAAACATGCACATACACACAAACATGCATATATGCATGCAGATTCATGCACACATGCACGCACATACACAAACATGCATGCACACGTGTGTATATGCACGCACACATACATGCATATACACAAACATGCATACACACAGTATAATGTCCCCACACACACGCAGATATGCACATACACAAACATGCACATATACACAAACACACACGTGTGCAAACACTCGCAAAAGTATGCACACACATGCATACACAAACACGCATACACACAAACATGCATGTACTCACACACATGCACATACACACCCACATACAGTACATGAGCATACATTCAAACATGCACATAAAAAAGTATGCACAAACATACAGATACATACATGCACACATATGCATACATATACATGCACATACATTCACATGAGCATACATACACGCGCACACATGCGCATACACACATGCGGCATTCATACAAGCATACATGCACACGCATACACATGCGGACGCCATCTTTGGACACTCAGGTATACAAAGATGGTGGCCGAGTGACACATCACACTGCCCCACTGCAAGATTACAGGATTACGTCGGAGGGGAACTTGGTGGGAGCTATTAAAGTGGATAACGAGTTGTCTCTGTCTCTTTTGTATGTAATAAAACATTTCCCTGTGTGTGCTTTTTTTCTTCTTTACTGAAAGTATTGCTAATGGCCGGCTGTCATACTGACGGCTGACATTAGCAATATGGCTTGATATCTGCTGCCAAAAAAAAGCGGACATCAACCCCTTTATTACCCAGTCTGCCATCGCTACAAGACAGCTGGAAGAGCTGGGTAACCTCTCTCATAGAGGCTCCAATTCTGGGGTGGCTGCTGGCTGCAATTTTCAGTGTGAGGGGCCCAGACTTCCAGCCTCCAGCTGTCTGGGCTACCTTGGCTGGCAATAGAAAATATGGCAAAGCCCACACTAATTTTTTTTAGTTATTTATTTAAATAAATAAAAAAGTAAGGCTTCCCTGTACTTTTCATTACCAGCGAATGTAACACCAGTTAGCGGGGGTTGGCAGCGAGTAGCTGCTTGGTTTACCTGCGCTGGCAAGACAAAATACAGTGAAGCCCTACAAATTTTTTTACCAGAAAATTAAATAGATCACTAGATTGATACTTTATTATTAACACCCCCCCCGCAGAAACAGGTTTTTAATTAAAAATACATTTACTTACATACATTGGGAGAGAGCACGGTTGGGGAGGGGGGAGAGACATTCGCCACCCCCAGCACCACAGAGCTGCCTCCATCGTGATGTTACTGTCCTCCCGATGCGATAGCATCAGACCCACATCTAGTGTGTATAGAAAGAAGAGGTGCAGCAACAGGTGAATGTGCAGCATGTGGAGGGGAACATTAAGTTATCCCAGCAACAGGCAGGGAATGAGACTTTTCACACATTTATCCTACTATACCATTAACACAAGCACAAAATTTGTTAATGTCGTGTGACCAGAGTAGTTAATCTATAGATATGAAGCACAACTACAAATAAAATTTAAATATTTATTGATATTTTTTTTAAATTAAGTAAGAGATGATAAAAAAAGCAAAAACTCAACAGGAAGTCAGAGAAAGTGCCCATTATGGTCAATACACTGCAAATTCAGTAAACCATGGAAAACATTAACTTAATAAGTATCCATATTTCATCAGAATTTAACACAATGCATAGGATTTTGATTGATAAATAAGAATAATAGGGTAGTGAATAATACATAAATCAATACTGATGAAAGATTTGTAAGGAGCACCATACAAAACTTGTCATAAAGTGTGTGTATTGCATAAATTAGACCAATAACCAAGTATCAGCAAATACGAATAAATAAATGAATAAATATAGCAAATGCTGTGTTCAAAGGAATCTGTACCCTTGGGCACAACACAGAGAGCAGGTATGTGCCATCCTCCTAAATAGCACCTTATGCATACACAGGCATCTATTTCTAACTTTTCAAGCTTCTGCATGGTATGGTGTTAATTTCTTATCTCTATGGACTATTTTAACAATTTGAATTAATTAATGATAATGTTGGAGGTACAAATTCCCTTGAACACAGTAATTGCTACAGAGGCTATATTAATTCATTTATTTATTCATATTTGCTGATACTTGTTTATAGGTTTAATTTATGCAATACGCTCACTTTATGACTTGTTTTGTATGGTGCTTTATATTATTTTATATTGTGCTCCTCCTTACACATCTCTCATCAGTATTTATTTATTGTTCACTACCCTATTATTCTTATTTATTCATCACACATAATCCTATTCATTGTATTTAAATTTTGATGAAATGTGGATACTTATTTAATTAATGTTTTCCATGTTTTACTGATTTTCCAGTGTATTGACCATAATGGGCATACTGATTTACTAAATAGTTACCCCTCTCTTGCTTTCTCCATCTTCCTGTTGAGTTTTTGTTTTTTATCATGTCTTAATTAATTTTAAAAAATTATCAATATATATGTAAATTTAACTCATAGTCATGCTTCATACTAATATACCATTAGTGCATACCACATGAAAATACATATAACGCCACAAACAGAGAATTGGACCTCACAGATAAGAAGAGACATATGCTAAAAATATATTCAAACATTTCATTTTATTTAGAAAATATATTAAAATATGTACCGTGATAACAAGCAGGGAAAACCTGAGCTATTACACAAAAAATATGGAACAAATTCCATATGAAACAATGTGTGTGAAAAAAATGCTCTCCTGATATCTAATGCTACAATCAGATACATAGAATAAAAGGCGATACAGTATGTTAGATAAAGTGCATAGCAGATCAGTATAGTGCATAGTTCTAGCCATCTGAACACAAAGTAATCAAACATGAGAAGTAAAATTTATGAGATGATTAAATAAGGCGCAAGTGCAAACCAGCTTAGTGCAAAGTGCCTAGTGCAGTAATAGATTTTACATTTGAATCATTAATATTTCAAATGTAGCAAAAGGGTCACATAGACTTTTAATCATGGGACTGTATCCACTTCTTGTATGTAGCAACCTTAACGACGACGTTTCGCCAGTGCTTCTTCCAAGGGGCGTTTTTTATGGTAAAGATATTTTAATATATTTTCTAAATAAAGTGAAATATTTTAATGTAATTTTAGCATATTTAAACAATGATGACTCTGGCTATGACAACCAACTGTCTCAGCACTAGCCAGAAAGTACAGCGCCATCGGTCATTTTGGCGATCTTGAAAAGATTTCTGCTTGATTATACTTGTCAGCTGATAGGCGTATCTTTAGCACTGAGAAAGGGATTAAGGAATTTTTTTTATTGTGATTTTTTTATTACTTATAGGGGGATGTATAGGAGAAATAGCGTAAACGATTGGATTAATATTGGTGAGCTGAACGGAGGAGGAAGAAAGTGGAGGAATAAAAAGAGGGAAGGATGGAGATCAACAAAGGCAGATTTTATGCACTCAGAGCAAACCTGAAGTGTTTAACATCAATTACTACTTGTGAATAAATGTAATCAATATACAGTTATAATATTAAGTTATAGTCTTTTTAATTTTGAAAAAAAAATATTTACATTGAGAATGTTAATTTTCATTGCTTCAGTCAGAGTCATGCTGAGTTTAACCCCTTTACCCCAAAGGTGGTTTGCATTTTAATGACCAGGGCAGTCTTTGCAATTCTGACAACTGTCCCTTTATGAGATATTAACTCTGGAACGCTTCCATGGATCCTGGTGATTCTGACACTGTTTTCTCCAGACATATTGTACTTTATGAAATAGAACCATAGAATCATAGAATCGTAGAGTTGGAAGGGACCTCCTGGGCCATCTGGTCCAACCCCCCCTGCTCAAAGCAGAATTCACTAAATCATCCCAGTCAGATGTCTGTCCAGCCTCTGTTTGGACTTCCATTGAAGGAGAACTCACCACTTCTCATGGCAGCCTGTTCCACTCATTGATCACTCTAACTGTCAAAAAGTTTTTTCTAATATCTAATCTGTGTCTCCTCCCATTCAGTTTCATCCCATTGCTTCTAGTCTTTCCTTGTGCAAATGAGAATAAAGTTGATCCTTCTACAATGTGACAGCCCTTTAGATATTTGTAGACAGCTATTAAGTCTCCTCTCAGTCTTCTCTTTTGCAAACTAAACATTCCCAAATCCTGCAACCTTTCCTCATAAGACAGGGTTTGCAGACCGGCCACCATTCTGGTCACTCTTTTCCGAATTTGCTCCAGTTTGTTGATGTCTTTTTTAAAATTTGGTGCACAAAACTGGACACAATATTCCAGATGAGGTCTGACCAAAGAGGAGTAGAGGGCAATAAAGACTTCACGTGATCTAGACTGTATGCTTCTGTTAATACATCCTAGAATTGCATTTGCCTTTTTGCTGCTGCATCACACTGTTGACTCATATTCAGTCTGTGATCTATTAGTATACCCAAGTCTTTTTCACATGTGCTGTTGCTTAGCCCTATTCCTCCCATTCTGTATATGATTTTTTCATTTTTATTGCCCAGATGTAGTACTTTGCATTTTTCCCTGTTAAAAACCATTCTGTTAGTTGCTGCCCACTGCTCCAGTTTATTTATATCTTTTTGAATCCTCTCTCTCTTCTCTAGTATTAGCTATCCCTCCTAGTTTTGTGTCATCAGCAAATTTAATCAGTTTACCCTCAATTCCTTCGTCTAAATCGTTGATAAAGATGTTGAACAATACAGGGCCCAGGACAGAGCCCTGTGGTACCCCACTTGAGACATTCTTCCAACTGGATGTGCAGCCATTTACGACCACTCTTTGGGTCCGATCACTAAGCCAGTTATGAATCCACCTAACAGTTGCCTTGTCCATTCCATACTTAGTCATTTTTTCAATAAGGATTGTATGAGATACTTTGTCAAATGCTTTGCTGAAGTCAAGATATACAATATCTACAGCATTTCCTTGATCCACCCAATCAGTGATCCCGTCATAGAAGGAAATTAAGTTAGTCTGACATGACTTATTAGTTACATACCAATGTTGACTCTGTTTAATCACTTCATTCTTATCCAGGTACTGACATACATGTTGTTTAATAATTTGTTCAAAGATCTTTCCTGGTATAGAAGTCAGACTCACCGGCCTATAGTTGCCTGGGTCCACCTTCTTCCCCTTTTTGAAGATAGGAGCAACATTTGCTCTTTTCCAGTCTTCTGGGACTTCTCCTGTTCTCCAAGAATTTTCAAAGATTATGGAGAGGGGTTCAAAAATTTCTTCTGCTATCTCCTTCAGTACTCTGGGGTGTAATTCATCTGGACCTGGAGACTTGAATTCATTTAGGTTAGCTAAGTGTTTCCTCACTATCTTTCTGTTTATAGATATACTGGATTCTTCTATTCCCTTAATAGGACAGTGAAGAACAGTTGATGTTACATTTCCTTTCTGAGAGAAAACAGATGCAAAATAGGAATTTAAAAGTTTGGCCTGTCTTACCATTTCATCATTTTCATCCTGTAAAAATCCTAAAGCATCTTTGACTTTTCTTTTACTTTTGACATATCCCCAAAATCCTTTATTATTGCTTTTGACATCTCTTGCAAGCCTCAATTCATTGTCAGCTTTAGATAATCTGATTTGTGCCCTGCAGGTTCTGCAGGCATCATTATATTCTTCTTTAGATATGCCTCCCTCTTTCCATTTTATAAACATTTCTTTCTTCCTTTTTAGCATGTGCTTAAGTTCTGTGCTCATCCATCCTGGTTTCCTTAAATGCTTCCTATTCTTCCCTGTTATGAATGAGTCACCGTAGGAGGCAAAAACAGAAATACTAGCTAAGTCCAGAAAACCAGAGAAGTTGGCAGCTATCGGATTGCAGACCCCTGAACCTATCAACAACAACTAGCAGTAGCCGTGGGGGGTTCCTACGGTGCCCTAGACCCCTCGATTACAGCAGAGAACTACATAGCCTAAAGACAGAAAGGGAAATCTAAACTGCCTCAGAGCAGACCCCAAAGCAATAGGCAGCCCCCAACATATAATGACGGTGAAGCAAGATGAAAAAACACTCACACAGATAGAAAGATAGGCTGCGCAAATGATGGGGCCCAAGCTAACTAGATAGGACAGGATAGAAAAGTTGCTGTCTGTAATCCACTAAAACCCTATCAAAACAAGAACCAACAGCTGATAGGGAAAAAAGCCCTGAAGACGCTAGGCTTCAAAAAGACTATATCAGTACTCAGGTATTTTCTGAAGACAGATCAAAAAGGAATTCAGCTCACCCCAGCAGGAAATGGCAGAAATCAAGGAAAACAATGCAAAACAAAACCAAAACACAAATGCAAAAAGTAGAGCAGAAAACTTAGCTTTTGAGGAGCAGGAATCAGACTGGTCTCCTAGAATTCCTCAGAGAGATCACCAGTAAGGCAGAAGGGCGTCTGCTGCCTTATATCCAGTCAGTAATTCCTGTCACCCAGTCATCATCATCCTGCCCAGGTGCTTGGTAATCAGCCTCACTACCTTCCTTCATCAGAAGAGGGAGTTCATCAGACCTCAATGGTGAAGGGGAAAATGAACTCACAACAGTACCTCCCCCTTGAGGAGGGGTCACCGAACCCTCATCCACGCCATCAGGGCGATCAGGGTGAGCCCGATGAAAGGCACGCACCAATCTTTTGGCATGAATATCAGAGGCAGAGACCCAGGAATTACCCTCCTGACCATAACCCTTCTGCTTAACCAAATACTGGAGTCTCCGTCTAGCCAGATGGGAATCCAGTATCTTCTCTACCTCATATTCCATGTTACCTTCAACCAATACAGGGTCCGGAGGTGCCACCCCAGGAACTACTGTTTAAATGTAACAGGAAGAGCCAAACGAAAAGAGACCGGATTAATAATCTCCAAAATCTTGCAAGGTCCAATAAATGTAGGCTTAAACTTAGGAGAAGCCACCTTCATAGCGATATTTTTTGATGATAACCAAACCATATCACCAACCTTAAACTGGGGACCAATGGTCCTATGTCAGTTGGAAAACCACTGGGCCTTTTCCTGGGAGAGAGATAACTTATCCACCACTTGGTCCCAGATCTGGTGCATTCTCTCCACCACAGTGTCAACACTTGGGCAGGCAGAAGGCTCCACCTGCCCTGAAGAAAATCGAGGATGAAACCCAAAGTTACAAAAAAAAGGTGACATCAAAGTGGCAGAACTAGCTCTATTATTTAAAGCAAATTCAGCCAAGGGCAAAAATGAAACCCAATCATCCTGATCAGCGGAAATAAAACATCTCAAATACGACTCCAAGGTCTGGTTTGTTCTCTTCGTCTGCCCATTTGTCTGTGGGTGAAAAGCAGAGGAGAAGGACAACTGAATTCCCAGCTTGGAACAGACAATCCTCCAAAATCTAGACACAAACTGAACTCCTCTGTCAGATACAATGTTCTCAGGAATCCCGTGCAAGCGAACCACCTGTTGCAAAAACAGGGGCACCAACTCAGAGGAAGATGGCAACTTAGGGAGTGGTAGAAGATGAACCATCTTAGAGAACCTATCACAAATCACCCAAATAACAGTCATTCTCTGAGAGACAGGCATATCAGAGATGAAATCCATTGAAATATGGGTCCATGGCCTCCTCGGAACCGGCAAAGGCATCAACAACCCACTAGAGTGAGAACAAGGTTTAGACCGGGAGCAAGTCCCACAGGATTGCACAAAATTCCTGACATCACGAGACAAGGCGGGCCACCAAAAATACCGACTCACCAGATCTCTAGTACCAAAAATACCTGGATGACCAGCCAATGCAGAGCAATGAACTTCAGACATCACTCTCTTCTTCCACTGGTCAGGAACATTCAACTTTCCACTGGGACAACGCTCAGGTTTGTCCTCCTGGAACTCTTCCAGAGCATGTCTCAAATCAGGTGAGATGGCAGAAAGAACTACCCCTTCGCCAAAGATGGTAGCAGGCTTGGTCACCACAGGAGAATCTGCAAAGAAGCTCCTAGAGAGAGCGTCAGCCTTGACATTCTTAGTGCCAGGAAGAAAAGAGACCACAAAATCAAAACGTGTAAAAAACAAGGCCCACCTAGCCTGTCTAGGGTTCAAGCGTTTGGCCGACTCCAGGTAAATCAAATTCTTGTGGTCAGTGAGGACCACGACTTGATGTTTAGCTCTCTCCAACCAATGTCTCCACTCCTCAAATGCCCATTTCATGGCTAACAGTTCCCAATTCCCCACATCATAGTTACGTTCAGATGGAGAGAACTTTCGGGAAAAGAAAGCACAGGGATTCATTTTAGATGTTACAGGATCCTTTTGGGACAAAACAGCTCCTGCACCAATCTCAGAAGCCTCCACCTCTACCTGGAATGGGAGTGAGACATCAGGTTGCCGCAAAACCGGGGCAGAAGTGAATCTTCGCTTCAGCTCCTGAAAGGAAGAAACAGCCTCCGGAGACCAATTCAACACATCAGCACCCTTCTTAGTCAGATCTGTCAATGGCTTGGCAATACTAGAAAATTTTTCAATAAATTTCCGATAAAAATTAGCAAAACCCAAAAACTTCTGGAGGGCCTTCAAAGAAGTGGGCTGAACCCAATCATAAATGGCCTGTACCTTGGCCGTGTCCATTTCAATAGTTGACGGAGACAAAATAAATCCCAAAAAAGAAATCCTCTGTACCCCAAAAAAGCATTTTGATCCTTTGACATACAGGGAATTCTCCCTCAAGATCCGGAACACAGTCCGAACATGTTTCACATGACAATCCCAATCCTTGGAGAAGATCAAAATATCATCCAGATAGATAATCAAAAATTTATCCACAAAGTCTCGGTAAATATCGTTCATGAAGCACTGGAAGACAGAAGGGGCATTAGTGAGCCCAAAAGGCATCACCAGGTACTCAAAATGTCCCTCCGGAGTATTAAACGCCGTCTTCCATTCATTCCCATGCTTAATGCGGATAAGATTATACGCCCCCCTGAGGTCAAGCTTGGTAAACCAGCAAGCACCTTTAACTCTGGAGAATAGATCCAAAATCAGGGGTAACGGATACTGATATTTAATAGTAATTTTGATGAGGGCACGATAATCAATACAAGGACTTAATGAACCATCCTTTTTGGCCACGAAAAAAACCCAGCACCTAGGGGTGAAGAGGATGGTCTAATATGACCCTTCTCCAACGCCTCCTTAATATAGGATCGCATAGCCTCGTGCTCGGGTACAGATAAATTGAAGAGCCGACCCTTGGGAAATTTACACCCCGGGCTCAGTTCAATTGCACAGTCATAACTCCTATGAGGAGGCAAAGACGCAGACTCATTCTCACTAAATACATCATAAAAATCCGCCAAATAGTCAGGAACATCATGCGACTGAGGAGAGGTGGAAAAAACCGGAGCCTCACTAAGGGCACACCGACAACCCCAACTCACCACAGACACAGATTTCCAATCCAAAACTGGATTATGAATTTGCACCCAGGGAAACCCCAGAACAATGGTATCATGCAAATTATGCAACACCAAAAATCTGCAATTTTCTTGATGGTCTGGGGCGACCCGCATTACCACCTGGGTCCAAAACTGAGGTTTATTTTTTGCCAAAGGAGTAGCATCAATCCCCCTCGCAGGGATAGGCGTCCGCAGAGGTGTCATAGGAAATCCACAACGTTTAGCAAAATCCAAGTCCACTAGGTTCAGGGCTTCTCCCGAATCAACAAAAGCCTTGGTGGAAAATGTGGACAGGGAGCAGATCAGAGTAATTGCCAGAAGAAACTTAGGTTGAACACCACCCACAGAAAATGTGTGTGCAAAACGTTTCTCACGTTTTGGACAGACAGAAATAATATGCGAGGCATCTCCACAAAAAAAAACACAGCTTATTACGCCTTCTGAACTCCTGACGTTGCTCCTTGGACAAAACTCTATCACATTGCATAGGTTCAGACATTTGTTCAACAGGTGACAACACCTCTCGTGCAGTCCTGCATTCACGTAAACGCCGATCAACCTGAATGGCTAATGACATAGAATCGTCAAGACCAGAGGGAACAGGAAATCCCACCATAGTATCTTTTACGGCTTCTGACAAACCCTTCCGAAAGAGAGCTGCCAAAGCACTATCATTCCAGGTAGTAAGGACCGCCCACTTTCAGAATTTTTGACAGTACAATTCTGCAGAATCTCGACCCTGGCTCAATGCCAACAGGGTCTTTTCAGCCTGATCAATAGCATTAGGTTCATCATACAACAACCCCAAGGCTTGAAAAAATGCGTTCACATTAGTCAGAATAGGATCATCTGGTTTCAAAGAAAACACCCAATCCTGGGGATCGCCACGCAGCAAAGAGATGACAATTTTAACCTGCTGCGCGGAGCTCCCTGACGAGTTAGGCTTCAAGACAAAAAATAATTTACAATTATTTTTGAAATTCAAAAATTTAGACCGTTCCCCAAAAAACACATCAGGAGTAGGGATCTTTGGTTCAGCAGCATGTGAATGAGCAAGGTAGGCGGAAATTCCCCGCACTTCCCCAGCGAGCTGCTCCACACGATCAGACAATTGCTTTAACTCCATTGAGAGAAAAAAAAATTCCCCCTACAGCCTCAGAGATATAGAGGAAAAAATATACACATTCTTTTTTTTTTTCTTTTTACAATTCTTTCCTGCTATTGAGTACCCTAGGATCTGCGGTATGGCTGGTGATTCTGTTATGAATGAGTCACCGTAGGAGGCAAAAACAGAAATACTAGCTCAATGCCAACAGGGCCTTTTCAGCCTGATCAATAGCATTAGGTTCATCATACAACAACCCCAAGGCTTGAAAAAACGCGTTCGCATTAGTAAGAATAGGATCATCAGGTTTCAAAGAAAATGCCCAATCCTGGGGATCACTGCGCAGCAAAGAGATGACAATTTTAACCTGCTCCGCGGACCTCCCCGATGAGTTAGGTTTCAAGGCAAAAAATAATTTACAATTCTTCTTAAAATTCAAAAATTTAGACCGATCCCCAAAAAACACATCAGGAGTAGGGATCTTTGGTTCAGCAGCATGTGAATGAGCAAGATAGGTGGAAATTCCCCGCACTTCAGCAGTGAGCTGCTCCACACGATCAGACAATTGCTTCATCTCCATTGAGAAAGAAAAAAAAAATTCCCCCTACGGCCTCAGAGACATAGAGGAAAGAATATACACACAAATAAATAAATAAATAAAATTCTGACAAACTCCTTTTTTTTTAACAATTCTTTCCTGCTATTGAGTACCCTAGGATCTGCGGTATGGCTGGTGATTCTGTTATGATTGAGTCACCGAAGGAGGAAAAAACAAAAATACAAGCTAAGTCCAGAAAACCAGAGAAGTTGGCAGCTGTCGGATAGCAGACCCCTGAACCTATCAACAACAACTAGCAGTAGCCGTGGGGGGTTCCTACGGTGCCCTAGACCCCTCGATCACAGCCGGAGAACTACATAGCCTAAAGACAGAAAGGGAAATCTAAACTGCCCCAGAGCAGGCCCCAAAGCAATAGGCAGCCCCCAACATATAATGACGGTGAAGCAAGATGAAAAAACACTCACACAGATAGAAAGATAGGCTGAGCAAATGATGGGGCCCAAGCTAACTAGGTAGGACAGGATAGAAAAGCTGCTGTCTGTAATCTGCCAAAATCCTATCAAAACAAGAGCCAACAGCTGATAGGGAAAAAAGCCCTGAAGACGCTAGGCTTCAAAAAGACTATATCATTACTCAGGTATTTTCTGAAGACAGAGCAGAAAGGAATTCAGCTCACTCCAGCAGGGAATGGCAGAAATCAAGGAAAACAATGCAAAACAAAACCAAAACACAAATGCAAAAAGTAGAGCAGAAAACTTAGCTTTTGAGGAGCAGGAATCTGACTGGTCTCCTAGAATCCCTCAGAGAGATCACCAGCAAGGCAGAAGGGCGTCGGCTGCCTTATATCCAGTCAGTAATTCCCGTCACCCAATCATCATCATCCTGCCCAGGTGCTTGGTAATCAGCCTCACTACCTTCCTTCACCAGAAGAGGGAGTTCATCAGACCTCAATGGTGAAGCGGAAAATGAACTCACAACACTTCCCTCTTTTCGGAATTGTTAACAATTGTGCTTTGAGAATTTCATTTTTCAAGATTTCCCATCCTTCCTGAACATTTTTGTCTCTAAGGATATCCTGCCATTGGATCCCTCCAATTCTCTTTCTGAATCCCTTATAATCTGCCTTTCTGAAATCTAACCTTCAAGTCTGAGTCTTCACAGGTCTTCCTCCTCTAGTAATCAAAAATTCTAAAATAGCATGGTCGCTACCTCCAAGGGTCCCTGCCACTTTTACCTCCTCAACCATTTCCTCCTTGTCTATAAGGATTAGATCCAAGGTAGCAGTTCCCCTTGTTTTCTCCCCTACATTTTGGAAGATAAAGTTGTCAGCAAGAGAGCATAAGAATTTCCTTGACCTGTTAGTTTTGCCTGAGAGAGATTCCCAACAAATGTCTGGATAGTTGAAATCTCCCATGACAACTATGTCATATTTTTTGGAGAACTTGGCCATTTGATGCATAAAGAGTTCATCCATATCTTCAGCTTGCACAGGCGGCCTGTAGTAAATGCCTACAATGGTGTCCTTTCCATTGCTCTTTCCTTGTATTCTTACCCAAACTGTTTCCACAGAACTCACAGTCTCTGAAGCTTCAATCTCTGTGCAGATATACGCGTTTCAGAGTCACAGTCAGACAGATATATGGAGCGCCAGGCTAACAGGTCTCAGGGCGCTGGTAATAGTAATCCGATGCTGCTCCTGTCGGGTGCCTCTAGAGAGGATATAAACATGAGAAGCAGGGTAACCCGATCGCAGGGGAGCGAAAAGGAAAGGGAGAAGCTTGAAAGGTTTTCTTCTTTATTAAGCTTCACTGCGCATTTCAACGAATAACCTCCGTCTTCAAGCCACCTGATGAAGACGGAGGTTATCTGCTGAAACGCGTAGCCAAACTTAATTTTTACAACGCCATTTTTTTAGTGACAACATCACATTTGATGTCACTTTGAAGGGTCTATATGACAGAAAATATCCAAAAGTGACACCATTCTAAAAACTGCACCCCTCAAGGTGCTCAAAATCACATTCAAGAAATGTATTAACCCTTCAGGAGCTTCACAGGAATTTTTTGAATGTTTAAAAAAATGAACATTTAACTTTTTTCCATTTTTTTCCATTTTTTTTATTTTCCTAAGGGTAAAATGAGAAATTGAACCTCAAAAGATATTGTTCAATTTGTCCTGAGTACACTGATATGTAGGGGTAAACCACTGTTTGGGTGCATGGCAGAGTCCGAAAGGGAAGGAGCGCCGTTTGACTTTTTCAACGCAAAATTGTCTGGAATTGAAATTGGATGCCATGTCAGGTTTGGAGAGCCCCTGATGTGCATGAACAGTGGAAACCCCCCCCACAAGTGACCCCATTTTGGAAACTAGACCCCCAAGGAACTAGTCTAGATGTGTGGTGAGAACTTTGAACCCCAAGGTGTTTCACTAAAGTTTATAATGCCCGAGCGTTAAAATAAAAAAATCATATTTTTTCTGCAAACATGATCTTTTAGTCCCCAATTTTTTATTTTTCCATGAGTAACAGCAGAAATTGGACCCCAAAAGTTGTTGTGCAATTTGTCCTGAGTAAGCTGATACCCTATATGAGGGAGAAAACTACTGTATGGGCACACGTCAGGGCTCGGAAGGGAAGTAGTGATGTTTTGGTTTGCAGACTTTGATGGAATGGTCTGCAGGTGTCATATCATGTTTGGAGAGCCCGTGATGTACCTAAACAGTGGAAAACCCCAAAAGTGACCCCATTTTGGAAACTAGACTCCCAAGGAACTTATCTAGATGTGAGGTAAGAATTTTGAACCCCCAAGTGCTTCACAGAAGTTTATAACGTAGAGCCATAAAAATAAAAAATCATAATTTTTTCCATAAAAATTATATTTTCACCCCCAATTCTTTTATTTTTCCAAGTGTAACAGAAGAAATTGGACCCCAAAAGTTATTGTGCAATTTGTCCTGAGTATGCTGATACCTCATATGTGGGGCTAAATTACTGTTTTGGCGCATGGCCGAGCTCGGTAGGGAATGAGCACCATTTGACTTTTTCAATGCAGAATTGTCTGGAATTGAGATCAGATGCCATGTCACCTTTGGAGAGCCCCTGATGTGCCTAAACAGTGGAAACCCCCCAATTCTAACTCCAACCCTTACCCCAACACACCCCTAACCCTAATCCCAACCCTAACCATAACCCTAACCACAAACCTAACCCTAACACACCCTTATCCCTAATACCAACCCTAACCCTAATCCTAACTTTAGCCCCAATCCTAACCTTAACTTTAGCCCCAACCCTAACTCTAACTTTAGCCCCAACCCTAACCCTAGCCCCAACCCTAGCTTAATTTTAGCCCCAACCCTAATCTTAACTTTAGCCCCAACACTAACCCTAGCTCCAACTCTAATCCTAAATTTAGCCCCAACTCTAACCCTAATTTTAGCAATAACTCTAACCCTAACCCTAATGGGAAAATGGAGATAAATACATTTTTTTATTTTATTATTTGTCCCTAACTAAGGGCGTGATAAAGGGGGCATGATTTACTATTTATAGCAGGTTTTTATGTTGGGCAGCTGTCACACGCTAAAAGACTCTTTTTATTGCAAAAAATAATTTTTGCATCACCACAAAAGCTATAATTTTTCCACATTTTGTCCCACAGAGTCATGTGAGGTCTCATTTTTTATGGGACAATTTGATGTTTTTATTGGTACCATTTTCAGGCACATGACGTTTTTTTGATCGCTTTTTATGATTTCATTACGATTTTTGGGAGGCAGAATGAACAAAAACCAGCAATTCCTGAATTTCTTTTGGGGTGCATTTATACTGTTCCGCTTGTGGTAAAATTAATAAAGCAGTTTAATTCTTCGGGTCACTACCACTTCAGTGATACCTCATTTATATCATTTTTTTATGTTTTGGCGCTTTTATACAATAAAAACAATTTTATATAAAAAAATAATTATTTTTGAATCACTTTATTCTGTGATTCTTTTTTAATTTTTTCGCTGATGATGCTGTATGGTGGCTCGGTTTTTGTGGGACAAGATGGCATTTTCAGTGGTACCATGTTTATTTATATCCGTCTTTTTGATTGTGTGCTATTCCACTTTTTGCTCGGCGGTATGATGACAAAGCATTGTTTTTTTGCCTTGTTTTTTTAAAGGATCAACTAAAGGAGTTAACTAGTGGGAAAGTTTTATAGGGTGGGTCATTACGGATGCGGCAACAGTAAATATGTGCACTTTTATTTTTTTTATTTATTTACATAAAGAAATGTATTTTTGGAACAATATTTATTTTATTTTTCTTTATTTAGGAATATTTAAAAAATATTTTTACACATGTTAATTTTTTTTTTACTTTGTCCCAGGGTGGGACATTACTATATTGTGTCAGAACGCTGATCTGACACTTTGCACATCACTGTGTCAGATCAGCGATCTGACAGGCAGTGCAGGAGGCTTGCTGGTGCCTGCTCTCAGCAAGCACTGACAAGCCACCTCCCTGCAGGACCCGGATGGCCCCTGTGGCCATCTAGGATTTGAGGGCCTGCAGGGAGGAGGCCCTCAGAACAACATAATCCCATCGTGTTTTTCTGAGAGTCTCAGGGAAGCATGCAGGGAGCCCCCTCCCTGCACAATGCTTCTCTATGCCATTGAAATGCTGTGATCATGTTTGATCACAGTGTTTCAGGGGTTAAAGTGCCAGGATCAGTCCATGACCACTCCTGGCAGTTATTACCAGGTGTCAGCTGTGATAATCAGCTGACACTCGGCCACGATCAGCCACGCTCCCCGCGTGAGTGCCGCAGATCGCGTATGACGTACTATTCCATCCATGGAAATTAGGTCCCAGGTCACATGGTTGGAATAATACATCATATGGCAGAAAGGGGTTAAAGGTTGTAACCTGGATAGCAAGATTTATACCAAGGCAATCATCTTATAGCAAACTTATTAAACATACCATTCCTAATTGCATGTTTATATGTATATATATATATATATATATACAGTGGGGAAAAAAAGTATTTAGTCAGTCAGCAATAGTGCAAGTTCCACCACTTAAAAAGATGAGAGGCGTCTGTAATTTACATCATAGGTAGACCTCAACTATGGGAGACAAACTGAGAAAAAAAAATCCAGAAAATCACATTGTCTGTTTTTTTTTCATTTTATTTGCATATTATGGTGGAAAATAAGTATTTGGTCAGAAACTAAATTTCATCTCAATACTTTGTGATATATCCTTTGTTGGCAATGACAGAGGTCAAACGTTTTCTGTAAGTCTTCACAAGGTTGCCACACACTGTTGTTGGTATGTTGGCCCATTCCTCCATGCAGATCTCCTCTAGAGCAGTGATGTTTTTGGCTTTTCGCTTGGCAACACGGACTTTCAACTCCCTCCAAAGGTTTTCTATAGGGTTGAGATCTGGAGACTGGCTAGGCCACTCCAGGACCTTGAAATGCTTCTTACAAAGCCACTCCTTCGTTGCCCTGGCGGTGTGCTTTGGATCATTGTCATGTTGAAAGACCCAGCCACGTTTCATCTTCAATGCCCTTGCTGATGGAAGGAGGTTTGCACTCAAAATCTGACGATACATGGCCCCATTCATTCTTTCATGTACCCGGATCAGTCATCCTGGCCCCTTTGCAGAGAAACAGCCCCAAAGCATGATGTTTCCACCACCATGCTTTACAGTAGGTATGGTGTTTGATGGATGCAACTCAGTATTCTTTTTCCTCCAAACACGACAAGTTGTGTTTCTACCAAACAGTTCCAGTTTGGTTTCATCAGACCATAGGACATTCTCCCAAAACTCCTCTGGATCATCCAAATGCTCTCTAGCAAACTTCAGACGGGCCCGGACATGTACAGGCTTAAGCAGTGGGACACGTCTGGCACTGCAGGATCTGAGTCCATGGTGGCGTAGTGTGTTACTTATGGTAGGCCTTGTTACATTGGTCCCAGCTCTCTGCAGTTCATTCACTAGGTCCCCCTCGTGGTTCTGGGATTTTTGCTCACCGTTCTTGTGATCATTCTGACCCCATGGGGTGGGATTTTGCGTGGAGCACCAGATCGAGGGAGATTATCAGTGGTCTTGTATGTCTTCCATTTTCTAATTATTGCTCCCACAGTTGATTTCTTCACTCCAAGCTGGTTGGCTATTGCAGATTCAGTCTTCCCAGCCTGGTGCAGGGCTACAATTTTGTTTCTGGTGTCCTTTGACAGCTCTTTGGTCTTCACCATAGTGGAGTTTGGAGTCAGACTGTTTGAGGGTGTGCACAGGTGTCTTTTTATACTGATAACAAGTTTAAACAGGTGCCATTACTACAGGTAATGAGTGGAGGAAAGAGGAGACTCTTAAAGAAGAAGTTACAGGTCTGTGAGAGCCAGAAATCTTGATTGCTTGTTTCTGACCAAATACTTATTTTCCACCATAATATGCAAATAAAATGAAAAAAAAACAGACAATGTGATTTTCTGGATTTTTTTTTCTCAGTTTGTCTCCCATAGTTGAGGTCTACCTATGATGTAAATTACAGACGCCTCTCATCTTTTTAAGTGGTGGAACTTGCACTATTGCTGACTGACTAAATACTTTTTTTCCCCACTGTATATTGTGTGTTGATTATCTTTAACCTCAGTTAATGATGGTAGCGATAATTGCTTTCATTTTGTAGCAATGAGTGTTTTTGTAACTAGAATAAAGTGACATATAACATATCTTATATAGGGGGAAAAAAGTATTTAGTCAGCCACCAATTGTGCAAGATTTCCCACTTAAAAAGATAAGAGAGGCCTGTAATTGACATCATAGGTAGAGCACAACTATGAGAGTCAAAATGAGAAAATATATCCAGATAATCACATTGTCTGATTTGGCAAGATTTATTTTGCAAATTATGGTGGAAAATAAGTGTTTGGTCATTAACAAAAGTTCATCTGAATATTTTTTTATATATCCTTTTTTGGAAATTACAAGCTGCTTGCCTATTGCAGATTTAGTCTTCCTAGCCTGGTGCAGGGCTACAATTATGCTTCTGGTGTCCTTTGACAGCATTTTGGTCTTCATCATAGTTGAGTTTGGAGTGTGACTGAGGTTGAGGACAGGTGTCTTTTATAATGATGACAAGTTCAAACCGGTGCCATCATTACAGGTAATGAGTGGAGGATGGAGAAGCATCTTAAAGCAAGATTTCTGTGAGAGCCAGAAATCTTGCATGTTTTGAGATGACCAAATACTTATTTTCCACCATAATTTGCAAAATAAATCTTGCCAAATCAGACAAGGTCATTTTCTGGATTTGTTTTCTGCTTTTGACCCTCATAGTTGTGTGTTATGATTGAGTCACCGAAGGAGGAAAAAACAAAAATACAAGCTAAGTCCAGAAAACCGGAGAGGTTGGTAGCTATCGGATTGCAGACCCCTGATCCTATCCACAACAACTAACAGTAGCCGTGGGGGGTTCCTACGATGCCCTAGACCCCTCGAACACAGCCGGAGAACTAAATAGGCCTAAAGAAAGAAAGGGGAAATCTAAACTGCCCCAGAGCAGACCCCAAAGCAATAGGCAGCCCCCAACATATAATGACGGTGAAGCAAGATGAAAACACTAACACAGATAGAAAGATAGGTTGAGCAAACGATGGGGCCCAAGCTAACTAAAAAGGACAGGATAGAAAAGCTGCTGTCTGCAATCCGTAAAAAACCCAACCAAAAAATGTCCCAACCGTCTGATAGGAAAAACAGGCCCTGAAGTCGCTAGGACTTCAAAAAGACTATATCAGCACTCAGGTAAATTGTGAAGACAGAGCAAAGAAATAAACTGATCAGAGACAAAAATGGAACTTGGCACACCCCCGACCGGGGATGGCTGAACTCCAAAAAACAAGGTAAACAAAACTAAACTAATAAGTTCAATAGCAGAGCAAAAAACTTATCTTTGGGAAGCAGGAATCAGACTGGTCTCCAAGAATCCAGCAGAGAAATCACCAGCGTCTCAGAAGGGCTTGGCTGCCTTATATCCAGTCAGAATTTCCTGTTACCCAGTCATCATCTACCAGATCTGGTGTTTGGTAATCAGCCTCACTACCTTCCTTCACCAGAAGAGGGAGTTCATCAGACATCGACGGTGAAGGGGAAAATGAACTCACAACAGTACCTCCCCCTTGAGGAGGGGTCACCGAACCCTCATCCACGCCACCAGGGCGATCAGGATGGGCCCGATGAAAGGCACTAACCAATCTTTTGGCATGAATATCGGATGCAGGGACCCAAGAATTATCCTCCTGGCCATAACCCTTCCATTTAACCAAATACTGGAGTCTCCGTCTAGCCAGGCGAGAATCCAGTATCTTCTCAACCTCATATTCCACATTACCTTCAACCAATACCGGGTCAGGAGGTGCCACCACAGGAACTACTGGCTCAACAAACCTCTTTAACAGAGATTTATGAAACACGTTATGGATCTTAAATGTAACAGGAAGAGCCAATCGAAAAGAGACTGGATTAAGAATCTCCAAAATCTTGTAAGGTCCAATAAATCTAGGTTTAAACTTTGGATAAGCCACCTTTATAGCGATATTCTTTGATGACAACCAAACCATATCACCCACCGTAAACTGGGGACCAATGGTCCTATGCCGCTTGGAAAACCGCTGGGCCTTTTCCTGGGAGAGAGACAACTTATCCACCACTTGGTCCCAGATCTGGTGCATTCTCTCCACCACAGTGTCAGCACATGGGCAGGCAGAAGGCTCCACCTGCCCTGAAGAGAATCGAGGATGAAACCCAAAGTTACAAAAAAAAGGTGACATCAAAGTGGTAGAACTAGCTCTATTATTTAAAGCAAATTCGGCCAAGGGCAAAAATGAAACCCAATCATCCTGATCAGCAGAAATAAAACATCTCAAATACGACTCCAAAGTCTGGTTTGTTCTCTCCGTCTGCCCATTGGTCTGAGGGTGAAACGCAGAGGAGAAGGACAACTGAATTCCCAGCTTGGAACAGAAAGTCCTCCAAAATCTAGAAATAAACTGAACTCCTCTGTCAGATACAATGTTCTCAGGAATCCCGTGCAAGCAAACCACCTGATGCAAAATCATGGGCACCAACTCTGAGGAAGATGGCAACTTAGGGAGTGGTACAAGATGGACCATCTTAGAGAATCTATCACAAATCACCCAAATAACAGTCATTCTCTGAGAGACAGGCATATCAGAGATAAAATCCATTGAAATATGGGTCCATGGCCTCCTGGGCACCGGCAAAGGCTTCAGCAGCCCACTAGAGCAAGAACAAGGTTTAGACCGGGAGCAAGTCCCACAGGACTGCACAAAACTCCTGACATCATGAGACAAGGCGGGCCACCAAAAAGACCGACTCACCAAATCTCTAGTACCAAAAATACCTGGATGACCAGCCAATGCAGAGCAATGAACTTCAGACATCATTCTCTTTCTCCACTGGTCAGGAGCATACAATTTTCCAATGGGACAACGCTCAGGTTTGTCCTCCTGAAACTCTTCCAGAGCACGTCTCAAATCGGGTGAGATGGCAGAAAGAACTACCCCCTCACCTAAGATGGTAGCAGGCTTGGTCACAACAGGAGAATCAGCAAAGAAACTCCTAGAGAGGGCATCTGCCTTGACATTCTTAGTGCCTGGAAGAAAAGAGACCACAAAATCAAAACGTGTGAAAAACAAGGCCCACCTAGCCTGTCTAGGATTCAAGCGTTTGGCCGACTCCAGGTAAATCAAATTCTTGTGGTCAGTAAGGACCACGACTTGATGTCTAGCTCCCTCCAACCAATGTCTCCACTCCTCAAATGCCCATTTCATGGCTAACAGTTCCCGATTCCCCACATCATTGTTACGTTCAGATGGGGAGAACTTTCGGGAAAAGAAAGCACAGGGATTCATTTTAGATGTTACCGGATCTTTTTGGGACAAAATAGCTCCTGCACCAATCTCAGAAGCGTCCACCTCTACCTGAAACGGGAGGGAGACATCAGGTTGCCGCAAAACCGGAGCAGAAGTGAACCTTCGCTTCAGCTCCTGAAAGGAAGAAACAGCCTCCGGAGACCAATTCAGCACATCAGCACCTTTCTTAGTCAAATCAGTCAATGGTTTGGCAATACCAGAAAAATTAGCTATAAATTTACGATAAAAATTAGCAAAACCCAAAAACTTCTGGAGGGCCTTCAAAGAAGTGGGCTGAACCCAATCATAAATGGCCTGTACCTTGGCCGGGTCCATTTCAATAGTTGACGGAGACAAAATAAATCCCAAAAATGAAATCCTCTGTACACCAAAAAGGCATTTCGATCCCTTGACATACAGGGAATTCTCCCTCAAAATCAGGAACACAGTCCGAACATGTTCCACATGAGAGTCCCAATCCTTGGAAAAGATCAAAATATCATCCAGATATATGATCAAAAATTTATCCACCAAGTCTCGGAAAATATCATTCATGAAGCAGTGGAAGACAGAAGGGGCATTAATGAGCCCAAAAGGCATCACCAGGTACTCAAAATGTCCCTCCGGAGTATTAAACGCCGTCTTCCATTCATCCCCATGCTTAATGCGAATAAGATTATACGCCTCCCTGAGGTCAAGCTTTGTAAACCAGCAAGCACCTTTAACTCTGGAGAATAGATCAGAAATCAGGGGTAACGGATATTGATATTTAACAGTAATTTTGTTGAGGGAACGATAGTCAATACAAGGCCTTAATGACCCATCTTTCTTAGCCACGAAAAAAAAAACAGCATCTAAGGGTGAAGAGGATGGTCTAATATGACCCTTCTCCAACGACTCCTTAATATAGGATCGCATAGCCTCGTGCTCGGGTACAGATAAATTGAAAAGTCGACCCTTGGGAAATTTACACCCAGGGCTCAGCTCAATTGCACAGTCATAACTCCTATGAGGAGGCAAAGACGCAGACTCATTCTCACTAAATACATCATAATAATCAGCCAAATAGTCAGGAACATCATGCGACTGGGGAGAGGTGGAGAAAACAGGAGCATCACTAAGGGCACACCGACAACCCCAACTCACCACAGACACAGATTTCCAATCCAAAACTGGATTATGGATTTGCAACCAGGGAAACCCCAGAACAATGGTATCATGCAAATTATGCAACACCAAAAATCTGCAATTCTCTTGATGGTCTGGGGCGACCCGCATTATCACCTGGGTCCAAAACTGAGGTTTATTCTTCGCCAAAGGAGTAGCATCAATACCCCTCAAAGGGATAGGCGTCCACAGAGGTGTCATAGGAAATCCACAACGTTTAGCAAAATCCATGTCCATCAGGTTCAGAGCTGCTCCCGAATCCACAAAAGCCTTAGCGGAAAATGTGGACAGGGAGCAGATCAGAGTAATTGCCAGAAGAAACTTAGGTTGAACACCACCCACAGCAAATGTGTGTGCAAAACGTTTCTCTCGTTTAGGGCAGACAGAAATAATATGCGACGCATCACCACAGAAGAAACACAGCTTATTATGCCTTCTGAACTCCTGACGTTGCGCCCTAGACAAAACTCTATCACATTGCATAGGTTCAGACATTTGTTCAACAGGTGGCAACACCTCTCGTGCAGTTTTGCGTTCACGCGAACGCCGATCAACCTGAATGGCTAATGACATAGAATCGTCAAGACCAGAGGGAACAGGAAATCCCACCATAGTATCTTTTACGGTTTCTGACAAACCCTTCCGAAAGAGAGCTGCCAAGGCACCATCATTCCAGGCAGTAAGGACCTCCCACCTTCGGAATTTTTGACAGTGCAACTCTGCTGAATCCCGACCCTGGCTCAATGCCAACAGGGCCTTTTCAGCCTGATCAATAGCATTAGTTTCATCATACAACAACCCCAAGGCTTGAAAAAATGCGTTCACATTAGTAAGAATAGGATCATCAGGTTTCAAAGAAAACGCCCAATCCTGGGGATCACTGCGCAGCAAAGAGATGACAATTTTAACCTGCTGCGCGGAGCTCCCCGATGAGTTAGGTTTCAAGGCAAAAAATAATTTACAATTCTTCTTAAAATTCAAAAATTTAGACCGATCCCCAAAAAACACATCAGGAGTAGGGATCTTTGGTTCAGCAGCATGTGAATGAGCAAGATAGGTGGAAATTCCCCGCACTTCAGCAGTGAGCTGCTCCACATGATCAGACAATTGCTTCATCTCCATTGAGAAAGAAAAAAAAAATTCCCCCTACGGCCTCAGAGACATAGAGGAAAAAATATACACAAAAAAAATAAATAAATAAATAAAATTCTGACAAACTCCTTTTTTTTTACAATTCTTTCCTGCTATTGAGTACCCTAGGATCTGCGGTATGGCTGGTGATTCTGTTATGATTGAGTCACCAAAGGAGGAAAAAACAAAAATACAAGCTAAGTCCAGAAAACCGGAGAGGTTGGAAGCTATCGGATTGCAGACCCCTGATCCTATCCACAACAACTAACAGTAGCCGTGGGGGGTTCCTACGATGCCCTAGATCCCTCGAACACAGCCGGAGAACTAAATAAGCCTAAAGAAAGAAAGGGGAAATCTAAACTGCCCCAGAGCAGACCCCAAAGCAATAGGCAGCCCCCAACATATAATGACGGTGAAGCAAGATGAAAACACTAACACAGATAGAAAGATAGGTTGAGCAAACGATGGGGCCCAAGCTAACTAAAAAGGACAGGATAGCAAAGCTGCTGTCTGCAATCCGTAAAAGACCCTACCAAAAAAGTCCCAACCGTCTGATAGGAAAAACAGGCCCTGAAGTCGCTAGGACTTCAAAAAGACTATATCAGCACTCAGGTAAATTCTGAAGACAGAGCAAAGAGACAAACTGATCAGAGACAAAAATGGAACTCAGCGCACCCCTGACCAGTGGTGGCTGAACTCCAAAAAAAAAGGAAAACAAAACTAAACTAATAAGTTCAATAGCAGAGCAAAAAACTTATCTTTGGGAAGCAGGAATCAGACTGGTCTCCAAGAATCCAGCAGAGAAATCACCAGCGACTCAGAAGGGCGTTGGCTGCCTTATATCCAGTCAGAAGTTCCTGTTACCCAGTCATCATCTACCAGATCAGGTGTTTGGTAATCAGCCTCACTACCTTCCTTCACCAGAAGAGGGAGTTCATCAGACATCGACGGTGAAGGGGAAAATGAACTCACAACAGTTGTGCTCTACCTATGATGTCAATTTCAGGCCACTCTCATCTTTTTAAGTGGGAGAACTTGCACAATTGGTGGCTGACTAAATACTTTTTTTCCTCACTGTACAGTGGGCATTCATCTAGTCCTACAAAAAGGAGAAATAATTGAGGTGTTAAGATTGAAAAGGTTGTCCAGATTCTCATGAAAGTCTGCACTTACTCTTGCAAATTTTTGAAATGCACACAGCTTCAAGGTTCCTCTGGTACTGGTGGCGAGACCAGTCAAGTAGGCACTATACATACTTCCATCCACATAGATGTGCACAGCATCGCTTCAAGTGAATTGAGAGAGGCCATGCACGTCTTGTCTGATTGTGGCTGGGAGCATCCAAAGAAAGATAGTGGCTTTTAAAGCACCACTTCTGTATTTTATGTTTATTTTACCACTAGACCGGTATCAATAATGAAGGTTTCATGCCACTAGTATTTTATTTTACTTACCAGCTGCTGTCTTCTTATGTTATTATGTTTCTGCGGTCTCCAGAAAGATTCTCTTATATACTTACACTGACAGCTTGTGAACGTTAACTCAGAATTTTGGTCAGTCTGAAGTTGCAATCACAAGATGGCGGATCACGACCAAAGGAGCGCCAGGAACAGCTGAAGACTGTTCCCATCTCAGTAAAGTTTTCACCACACAAAAGCCTGTCAGACTCATGCTTGAAGTATAAATATGCTCGTACTGTAAAAATTTACAAATATCCAGCACAAAAAACTAAATTAAGGTGCCTGCCTATGAATTAATGTAGATTATAAGAAATTCCGGGACTCAAAAGAAGTACAGTCATGGCCAAAAGTATTGACACCCCTGCAATTCTGTCAGATAATATTCAGTTTCTTCCTGAAAATGATTGCAAACACAAATTCTTTGGTATTATTATCTTCATTTAATTTGTCTTAAATGAAAAAACACAAAAGAGAATGAAGCAAAAAGCAAAACATTGATCATTTCACACAAAACTCCAAAAATGGGCCGGACAAAAGTATTGGCACCCTCAGCCTAATACTTGGTGGCACAACCTTTAGCCAAAATAACTGCGACCAACCGCTTCCGGTAACCATCAATGAGTTTCTTACAATGCTCTGCTGGAATTTTAGACCATTCTTCTTTGGCAAACTACTCCAGGTCCCTGATATTTGAAGGGTGCCTTCTCCAAACTGCCATTTTTAGATCTCTCCACAGGTGTTCTATGGGATTCAGGTCTGGACTCATTGCTGGCCACCTTAGAAGTCTCCAGTGCTTTCTCTCAAACCATTTTCTAGTGCTTTTTGAAGTGTGTTTTGGGTTATTGTCCTGCTGGAAGACCCATGACCTCTGAGGTAGACCCAGCTTTCTCACACTGGGCCCTAAATTATGCTGCAAAATTTGTTGGTAGTCTTCTGACTTCATAATGCCATGCACACGGTCAAGCAGTCCAGTGCCAGAGGCAGCAAAGCAACCCCAAAACATCAGGGAACCTCCTCCATGTTTGACTGTAGGGACCGTGTTCTTTTCTTTGAATGCCTCTTTTTTCTCCTGTAAACTCTATGTTGATGCTTTTGCCCTAAAAGCTCTACTTTTGTCTCATTTGACCAAAGAACATTCTTCCAAAATGTTTTAGGCTTTTTCAGGTAAGTTTTGGCAAACTCCAGCCTGGCTTTTTTATGTCTCGGGGTAAGAAGTAGAGTCTTCCTGGGTCTCCTACCATACAGTCCCTTTTCATTCAGATGCCGACGGATAGTACGGGTTGACACCGTTGTACCCTCGGACTGCAGGGCAGCTTGAACTTCTTTGGATGTTAGTGGAGGTTCTTTATCCAACATCCGCACAATCTTGCGCTGAAATCTCTTGTCAATTTTTCTTTTCTGTCCACATCTAGGGAGGTTAGCCACAGTGCCATGGGCTTTAAACTTCTTGATGACACTGCGCACGGTAGACACAGGAACAATCAGGTCTTTGGAGATGGACTTGTAGCCTTGAGATTGCTCATGCTTCCTCACAATTTGGTTTCTCAAGTCCTCAGACAGTTCTTTGGTCTTCTTTCTTTTCTCCATGCTCAATGTGGTACACACAAGGACACAGGACAGAGGTTGAGTCAACTTTAATCCATGTCAACTGGCTGCAAGTGTGATTTAGTTATTGCCAACACCTGTTAGGTGCCACAGGTAAGTTACAGGTGCTGTTAATTACACAAATTAGAGAAGCATCACATGATTTTTCGCACAGTGCCAATACTTTTGTCCACCCTCTTTTTTATGTTTGGTGTGGAATTATATCCAATTTGGCTTTAGGACAATTCTTTTTGTGTTTTTTCATTTAAGACAAATTAAATGAAGATAATAATACCAAAGAATTTGTGTTTGCAATCATTTTCAGGAAGAAACTGAGTATTATCTGACAGAATTGCAGGGGTGTCAATACTTTTGGCCATGACTGTATATGCAGAAAAAATTTATTTGTACAACAGATTCTCCCAAAATCATGTGACGTTTCGCTCTATAACTCATACCTTCATCAGACTAGAGGTATGGAGATATGGATGAGCATGGAAAGTCCGTGGAAGGCAGCCACGATAAGTAGCAATATTCTCCTTTATAGGGGGATCAAGGTCTTGGGACAAATAGAGAAAGTCCCTGTGGGCACATAGTCAGGCGTGTGCGCAGCGCTGGCAGGGGGGGCTGGAGCACACCGTGGTTATGAATTAATGTAGATTATACTTACCGTAATATCTTACAAAAGAATCTATGATGAAAAAATCCTATGTAGTTTCCTTGTGTAATACATTAAAACAATAGAAGGATACATACACTAAATGACTCTATAGAGTATATGAAAGGCAGAGGCATAAGAGGCATAAAAGACCAGGACAAATGTGAGGACCATATAAGATAATGAAAACATGGGTCTATAGGTATATACAGTCATGGCCAAAAGTATTGACACCCCTGCAATTCTGTCAGATAATACTCAGTTTCTTCCTGAAAATGATTGCAAACACAAATTCTTTGGTATTATTATCTTCATTTAATTTGTCTTAAATGAAAAAACACAAAAAGAATTGTCCTAAAGCCAAATTGGATATAATTCCACACCAAACATAAAAAAGAGGGTGGACAAAAGTATTGGCACTGTTCGAAAAATCATGTGTTGCTTCTCTAATTTGTGTAATTAACAGCACCTATAACTTACCTATGGCACCTAACAGGTGTTGGCAATAACTAAATCACACTTGCAGCCAGTTGACATGGATTAAAGTTGACTCAACCTCTGTCCTGTGTCCTTGTGTGTACCACATTGAGCATGGAGAAAAGAAAGAAGACCAAAGAACTGTCTGAGGACTTGAGAAACCAAATTGTGAGGAAGCATGAGCAATCTCAAGGCTACAAGTCCATCTCCAAAGACCTGAATGTTCCTGTGTCTACCGTGCGCAGTGTCATCAAGAAGTTTAAAGCCCATGGCACTGTGGCTAACCTCCCTAGATGTGGACAGAAAAGAAAATTTGACAAGAGATTTCAGCGCAAGATTGTGCGGATGTTGGATAAAGAACCTCCACTAACATCCAAAGAAGTTCAAGCTGCCCTGCAGTCCGAGGGTACAACGGTGTCAACCCGTACTATCCGTCGGCATCTGAATGAAAAGGGACTGTATGGTAGGAGACCCAGGAAGACTCTACTTCTTACCCCGAGACATAAAAAAGCCAGGCTGGAGTTTGCCAAAACTTACCTGAAAAAGCCTAAAACATTTTGGAAGAATGTTCTTTGGTCAAATGAGACAAAAGTAGAGCTTTTAGGGCAAAAGCATCAACATAGAGTTTACAGGAGAAAAAAGAGGCATTCAAAGAAAAGAACACGGTCCCTACAGTCAAACATGGAGGAGGTTCCCTGATGTTTTGGGGTTGCTTTGCTGCCTCTGGCACTGGACTGCTTGACCGTGTGCATGGCATTATGAAGTCAGAAGACTACCAACAAATTTTGCAGCATAATTTAGGGCCCAGTGTGAGAAAGCTGGGTCTACCTCAGAGGTCATGGGTCTTCCAGCAGGACAATAACCCAAAACACACTTCAAAAAGCACTAGAAAATGGTTTGAGAGAAAGCACTGGAGACTTCTAAGGTGGCCAGCAATGAGTCCAGACCTGAATCCCATAGAACACCTGTGGAGAGATCTAAAAATGGCAGTTTGGAGAAGGCACCCTTCAAATATCAGGGACCTGGAGTAGTTTGCCAAAGAAGAATGGTCTAAAATTCCAGCAGAGCATTGTAAGAAACTCATTGATGGTTACCGGAAGCGGTTGGTCGCAGTTATTTTGGCTAAAGGTTGTGCAACCAAGTATTAGGCTGAGGGTGCCAATACTTTTGTCCGGCCCATTTTTGGAGTTTTGTGTGAAATGATCAATGTTTTGCTTTTTGCTTCATTCTCTTTTGTGTTTTTTCATTTAAGACAAATTAAATGAAGATAATAATACCAAAGAATTTGTGTTTGCAATCATTTTCAGGAAGAAACTGAATATTATCTGACAGAATTGCAGGGGTGTCAATACTTTTGGCCATGACTGTATGAGGATAGTGTATAATACATCAGTCAGGAGCAAGAGCACAGGTAGGTAGCACTGGTCTTTTATGCCTCTGCCTTTCATATACTATATAGAGTCATTTAGTGTGTATATCCTTCTATTGTTTTAATGTATTATACAAGGAAACTACATAGTATTTTTCTCAGCTCCTCAGGCAGGACAGTGACCAGGGACGGTAAGGTCCTACATAACATCATAATGCAGGCAGGACTGACTGACGTTTTCACTCAGGGTGGTCGACAGCCAAAATTCACATATTCATGTTCCAACAGGAGCAGTAGGATAGATTTTGCTTTTGTGAGTCCTACTGAGGCTGTCAGCGCCCTGAGTGACCTAACTTCCATATCGGAGATCCCTTTAAGAGAGGCCTGGGGTCAGAACCAAAGTGCAGAGTGGATTTGCCCTGACTTGCATACTAATGATCCCTTTATTAGAACCCTGGGGTCAGAATCAAAGAGCTGAGGGATTTGCCATAACTTCCTTACAGGAGATCCCTTTAAGAGAGACATGTGGTCAATACCAGAGCATTTGAAGGCAATTGTCCTGACTTCCATACAGGGGATCCCTTTAAGAGAGACCTGAGGCCAAAACCAAAGCCCTGGATAGATTTGCTCTGACTTCTATACCGGAGATCCGTTTAAGAGTTAAGATGGACAGCTCTGGTGAAATGAAAGATGCATCATGATTGGTTGGTGATACACACACACATACATTCAATTTTATATATAGAGATCTCGCTCTCTTCAATGCAATTGTAAAAAACCCCATTGTAATGCCCTTCACCCAAGTCTTGGTCTTGTAGAGCAGGGTTCCTCAACTCCAGTCCTCAAGGCCCACCAGCAGACCATGTTTTCAGGATTTTTCAGGATTTCCTTAGTATTGCTCAGGTGATAATTGCATCACCTGTGCAATACAAAGGAAATTCTGAAAACATGATCTGTGGGTGGGCCTTGAGAACTGGAGGTGGGGAACCCTGTTGTAGAGAGTAGAAATCGTCTTCAGACTAAGAATCTGCTAATAAAACAGAAGATGCAGAACATCTGGGAAGGTTTAGATGTCGCCCCAGATGATCGTGGAAGGATCGACATTCATTTATTACTTTGTTATTTTTTACCTTTCAACATAGACTCTTCTATAAGAGATTAACTATAATCTATATTAATTCATAGGCAGGCACCTAAATTCAGTTTTTTTGTGCTGGATATCTGTAACCTTTTACAGTATGAGCATGTTTATACTTTTAATTCTCATATATCATCAATAGTATATACTTCCCCCTTCTGGGCAACTCTGCTTTTTTATAGGTTTTTCAATATTATGTTTTATCAATGTGCAAAATAAAAATTGATTTTATATCTTACTTCCTGGTTTTCTTTATCGGCTGTTTTTATTTAAGTCCGAGGCTTTGTTTGAATACTATATTATGAAATGCCAGCCATTCTAGGTATGGACAATATTTGATAAACTAATGACATACTCACTCAATGCAATGTTTTCCAACCCTTTGCTGTGGAGGTTGGGGCTTTGTTGTCTCAGGGTCTGTCCCCGGGTAAATGACATCCATACGCTTTCTTTTCTAAGAAATTGTCCTCGGCTGAGAGAAATTATGATGTGGACAATAGGGAACTTTTGTCGATTAAATTGGAATTTGAAGAATGGCGACATTGGTTGGAGGGGGCTGTCCATCCCACTACTGATATTACTGATCATAAGAACTTCTCATATCTTCAATCGGCTAAATGTCTCAACCCTAGGCAAGCTTGATGGTCCTCGTTATTTACTAGGTTCAATTAAAAAATTCAATTCAGTTCAAAAATATCAAGGCTGATGCTTTGTCCCTGAGCTTCCCTGGTGGTGGTGACCATGAGAACCCAGCTTCTATCCACTCTCTGTTCAACAATTAAATCGTCATGTGTAGACTATATACTGTATCTGTCTTGTTAGATGTTACTTGTTGTATCTGTTGTTATATATTATGTTGCCTCTTTGCCACAAAGAATTCCTTGTATATATGTAATATGTACTTGGCGATAATAAATTTGATTGATTGATTGAATGATTATGCAGAGGAGGTATTCATTTAGGCATTGTACCCTGAGCTGGAGGGTGAGGTGTTGGAGGCCCAGGAGGACGCCCCAGCCTCCAGCCCTACAGGAAGGTTATTTGTACCATCTAATCTACATCGCAAAGTAACTAAGGAAAATCACAACTCTATTGTTGCTGTCCATTCAGGTGATAAGGCAACTGTGGACCTCATTTCTCATCGTTTTTGGTGGCTGGGGTTGCATCAGGATGTGGTTGAACACGAATCTGCTTGTAGTATCTGCACTCGTTCTAAGATATCGCATACCTGTCCATCTGGAACTCTTCTTCCGCTACCTATTCCTAGTAGGTCATGAACACACTTGTCCATGGATGTTACTACTGACCTATTGGTATCAGCAGGCAAGACTGTGGTTTTGGTGGTTGTAGATAGGTTCAGTAAGATGGTTCATTTTGTCACATTACTGGTATTTCCGAATGCCAAGACTCTTGCTCAGGTGTTTATAAATGAGATTGTGAAGCTTCAATTGGCTCACTCCAAAGTGGTATCAGATCGGGGGACCCAATTTGTTTCCAAGTTCTGGAGGGCATTCTGTTCTCGACTGAGTATTCATCTGTCCTTTTCCTTCAATCCCCATTCAAATGGACAGACCAAGTGCATTAGTCAGAATTTGGATACTTACCTCAGGTGTTTTGTCTCCAAGAATCAGGAGGATTCGGTATCCTGCTTACTGCTAGCAGAATTTGCTATTAATAATCATCATCAAGAGTCTACCGGCAGGTTGCCATACTTTGGTGCGTGCGATTACCATCCACAGTTTGGTACTTTTAGGGGAGGGGCTTAAGAAGTTCCTGACTAGGAATGTTTAGCTTTGTCGTTCTCTTTGGTGTGGCGGGGGGTTCTGGGTAATATTAAGATCATGGGAGAAAGGTACAAACGTATGGCTGACAAAAAATACTTGCCAGGTCTGGACCTGAATGTGAATGACTTTGTGTGGTTGTCTACCAGGAATATCAAGTTGAGGGCTCCTCCCGGAAGTTGGGTCCTAGATTTATTGGTCCTTTAAAATAATTGCCATCATTAACCCAGCAGTGTTTCATCTCCAGCTACCCCAGACAATTGAGATCCACAATATCTTTCACAGGTCTCTGCTCAAAAAATATGTGGAAACTTTTGAGTCCTCAATCCTACCACTGCCCCCAATAATGGTTGATGGAATTCTAGAGATTCAAATTTGGCGGATTGTACATTCTTGCCACCAATGTCGTTCCCTTCAATCCTTGGTGCACTGGAAGGATTAGGGCTCAGAGGAAACAATGTGGGTTTTGGTATCAAATTTGAATTCCCCAAGGCTGATTCATTCATTCCACACCTCTTACCCTGAGAAACCTGGTACTGAGTGTCCAGATGCCGCTTGTAGAAGGGGTTACTGTCACGGGTGTGTCAGATGCTACAGTCGCTCTGCATCTCGGTGCAGAAGGTCTCTGCATTTGGCATTGCAGACGCCTTCTTAACCCCTTAACAACTGCCAATATGCCGTTAAATGGTGGCAGTTAAGGGTACTTATTCCTCAGGGCTGCTTTTTAATGGCGCTGATAAAAAAGTGGATAGCACCCCCCAGAGTTGGAAAATCTGAGACCCCAGAGAACATGATTCGAGTTGGTTTCTACCAATCCCAGTGTTGCGATCACTGTTATTCTGTGAATAACAGCGACCGCAAAAAAAGGTCAGATTTCCTGTTTAATTTCTTTCTCCTCTGATGTGATCACACATCAGAGGAGAGAGAAGTGGGGTCCTATGATCCCAACTCCGGTACCCCCAGTGTCCCTAGACCCTCCTGCTTCCCCCCTGCCAGCAGCTTTTCTTACGGGAAGAAAATGGTGGGTGCATGCGCAGTGCGCCCGCCGAGATCTGCCAGCTGGCACCAGGCATCAATAGGAAATTTTTCATATTGGTTCCCCTTGATCACCCCCTTAGGTAAAGATAATAAAATAAAAAATGTATTTATTTCCATTTTTCCATAAGGTTTAAGGTTATGGTTGGGCTTATAGTTGTGGTTATAGCTAAAATTAGGGTTGGGGCTAGGGTTAGGGTTATGGTTGGGGTTATAGTTTGGTTATAGCTAGGATTTGGGTTGGGCTAGGCTTAGGTTTATGGTTGGGGTTAAAGTTGTGATTATAGCTAGGGTTATAGTTGTGATAGGGTAAGGGTTGGGGCTGGGGTTAGAGTTGCGATTATAGTTGGAGTTATAGCTAGGGTTAGGGCTATGGTTGTTGTTGCAGTTGGGGTTATAGCTAGGGTTAGGGTTGGGGCTAGAGTTTGGGTTAGGGTTGTGCTGGGAAACAAAACCTACAAAAGACAAAATGAGAAAAACCCTGCTGTAATTAAATAAATAAAAAGCAAAAGTGCATTTAAGTAATACAGAGTTCTTAGTAATAATGCATTTGATCAAATTTAGCATAAAAGCCGTCCCACCATCGACAAGGTGACTCTGTGGTTGGGGCGGTCCTACACTGTCTAGTATTAATAACCTTATCATGTGTCAAAGTTGACATCAGTGTGTGAATAAGGGCAGACAAGGACCGGGTCCCAACCACTGGACACCAGTCAGGGGAAGCCTTTAAATACAATTTCCAGCTCAGGAGAGGAAGGCCACACCCCAGCTTGCATAGAATGCAAAAATACGCAGAAAAAAAACACAAAAATTGAAATCCGATCATTTTGCTGCGTGATCAAGCACAGCCGTTGCACAGTACATAACAGGAGCACAGAGATGTACATATCATTGCTGGAACCTGTACAGCCGCACAAAGACCCAATAGGTCAGGATGCCCATTTTGACCTCCAAAGCAGGTGAAATTGTGCATTATAATGAGCTATTGGACTGCATCAGGCCCATAAATTGTTATTCCACAGGAGCCCTTTTCTTTCTGTGCCCATTAGTGCAGGGTCATCTTTATGAGATGATTTCAGCACGAGAACATTTTTTTAAACACATCCAATTGTGGAAATTATTATTCTTTCAAGATCTATTGATTACAATGTCGATTAAAATTAACGTAGTTTGTGGGAAAACCTCTTTAAGGCATGATCTTCATTGAAATATATGGCCTATACTTGTTATATATTTGTGATAAAACTTTGCATAGCACTCGGACCGGTGTTAATCTATGGGACAGCTCCCTTCACTGTTTTTTTTCACAGCCGTATTATACGTGCGAGTGAAATCACAGCATGCTGTGATTGCACCCATATATCGGCCGAGACTCGCCAATGGAAGACTATGGGTGCGAGAAAAACTCGCACACCACACGGACCATCAGTGTGACTTGGGAGACATACGCAAGCATTTTCCTCATTTCAGCCCATTGAGCCATTAAATTCAATGGGGAAAAGCAGCGAGAAATGTAAAGCCATACGCATGACATACGGATGCCATACAGATATCACATGGATACATACAGTAGATGCGAGGAAATTGTATCCTCGCATTGCATATGGATTACACATGGATCACTGTACGGAGAACATTGGTGCGATTCTCGGCCGTCAAAATCAGATGGATTTTTTTTTTAATATACATTGAGTGTGACTCCAGCCTAATACTAATTATTTCTTCAAGCAATATGACATGCATAGTCTTTATTGATGAATCAGTACTCAGGCAGTTTGGAGATATTGTAATATAGTATTTTGTTCTTATACCACTTTGCAAATCCTGCTTTTCACACACTGTTCAAATACATTTTCTTTCCTGTGCATTTTGATTGAAGCTTTATGTGTTAATCACAGACTATGTATCCTGGCTAGCAAAGCAGCCGCCTAGAACTGCCTATTTGACCTCATTTTATTCTCTATCTATGTAAAAATTGTTTTTATACTCAGGAAGGATATGAGAATATAGATCACTTTTACTGCAGTCCAAATGCTTTAAGTTTTTAAATTATTGCTATGCTTTTTATGTTTTAATAGACAGACAGACAGACAGACAGACAGATAGATAGATAGATAGATAGATAGATAGATAGATAGATAGATAGATAGAAAATATCAGAAATAAGGAAAAAATCCAATCACATCCCAAAAGCATATTTAATGTTGTAAGAGAAAAGGATAGTACCTTAAGGCCGGAGTCACACTACCGTAGAATACAGCTGAGTGCTATGTGAGAAAACATTGCATAACATTCGGCCCATTGTTTATCTATGGGTCAGCTCACATTAGCGTTTATTTTCTCAGCAGTATTTGGCTTGCATGTAAAATCACAGCATGCAGCGATTGTCAACGAGACTTGCCAATGCAAGCCTATGGGTGCTGTCCGATTTTTACACACCGTGTCCTTTTAAAAGCCTACAATTCATGTGTCGCATACAGTAAAATCAATACGTGACAGGTTATAATAGAAAAGAATAGATATACAGTATAGCTCAAAAGTTTACATACCCCGGCAGAATTTTTGCTTTCTTGGCCTTTTTTTAAGAAAAATATGAATGATAACACCTGAACTTTTTCTCCACTCATGGTTAGTGGTTGGATGAAGGCATTTATTATCAAGCTACTTTGTTTTCACTTTTTAAATCATAATGACAACTCAAAACATCCAAATGACCTGATCAAAAGTTCACATACCACCTTTCTTAATACTGTGCATTGCCCCCTCTAACATCAATGATAGCTTGAAGTCTTTTGTGGTAGCTGTGGATGAGGTTCTTTATTTTCTCAGATGGTAAACCTGCCCACTCTTCTTAGCAAAAAGCCTTCAGTTCCTGTAAATTCCTGGGCTGTCTAGCATGAGCTGTGCACTTGAGACCTCCCCAGAGTGGTGCAATGTTATTGAGGTCGGGAGATTGACATGGCCACTCCAGAACCTTCAATTTTTTATGCTGTAGCCAATGACCGGTCGATTTGGCTTTGTGTTTTGGATTGTTGTAATGTTGGAACATCAACGTACATCCCAATGCGCAGCTTCCGGGCTGATGATTGCAAATTTGCCTCCAGTATTTGCCGATAATGTGCTGCATTCATCTTTCCTTCAACTTTGACCAAGTTTCCTATGTCTTTGTAGCTCACACATCCCCAAAACATCAGTGATCCATGTCCATGCCTTACAGTAGGCATGGTGTTCATTTCATCTTAGGCCTTGTGGAACTCTCTCCAAATGTAACGTTTATGGTTATGGCCAAAAAGTTCAATTTTTGTCTCATCACTCCAAATTACCTTGCTTCAAAAGTTTTGAAGCTTGTCTCTGTGCTGTTTTGCATATTGTAGGCGAGATACTTTGTGGCATTTGGCAAGTAATGGCTTTGTTCTGACGACTTGTCCATGCCGCCCATTTTTCTTCAAGTGCTTCCCTATTTTGTATCTTGAAACAGCCAAACCGCTAGCTTTCAGAGAGTCCAGTATTTCAGCTGATGTTATTTGTGGGGTTTTCTTTGCATCCCGAACAATTTTCCTGGCAGTTGTGGATGAAACTTTTGTTGGTCTACCTGACCATGGTTTTCTTTTTACAGAGCCCCTAATTTTCCATTTGTTAATCACTGTTTGAACGCTGCTAACTGGCATTATCAATTTCTTGGATATCTTTTTGCATCCCTTTCCTGTTTTATACAGTTCAACTGCCTTTTCCTGTAGATCCATTGACAATTCTTTTGCTTTTCCCATGACTCAAAGTCCAGAAACGTCTGCGGCTGGATGGAAGATGCAAGAGTCTGTCTGGATCCCAGAAACTCACTCAGCTTTTATGCACACACACTGGTTACAAGCAAACAGTTCACAGGTGAGGATGTTACCTTTAGTAGCCATTCAAACCAATTTGTGTCAACTTCTGTGCATGTTATCAGGCCAAAATCACCAGGGTATGTGAACTTTTGATCAGGGTCATTTGAATGTTTTGGGTTGTCATTATGATTTAAAAAGAGAAAACACAGTAGTTTGACAATAAATGGCTTCACCCAACCACTAACCATGAGTGGAGAAAAAGATTTGGTGTTATCATTCATATTCTCTGAAAAAAGGCCAAGAAAGCAAAAATTCTGCAGGCGTATGTAAACTTTTGAGCACAACTGTGTACACATAGGATATCTGGATATACATTATAGATGTAAGTGGCTCACACACACATACAGTGGGGCAAAAAAGTATTTAGTCAGTCAGCAATAGTGCAAGTTCCACCACTTAAAAAGATGAGAGGCGTCTGTAATTTACATCATAGGTAGACCTCAACTATGGGAGACAAACTGAGAAAAAAAAATCCAGAAAATCACATTGTCTGTTTTTTTTTCATTTTATTTGCATATTATGGTGGAAAATAAGTATTTGGTCAGAAACAAAATTTCATCTCAATACTTTGTGATATATCCTTTGTTGGCAATGACAAAGGTCAAACGTTTTCTGTAAGTCTTCACAAGGTTGCCACACACTGTTGTTGGTATGTTGGCCCATTCCTCCATGCAGATCTCCTCTAGAGCAGTGATGTTTTTGGCTTTTCACTTGGCAACACGGACTTTCAACTCCCTCCAAAGGTTTTCTATAGGGTTGAGATCTGGAGACTGGCTAGGCCACTCCAGGACCTTGAAATGCTTCTTACGAAGCCACTCCTTCGTTGCCCTGGTGGTGTGCTTTGGATCATTGTCATGTTGAAAGACCCAGCCACGTTTCATCTTCAATGCCCTTGCTGATGGAAGGAGGTTTGCACTCAAAATCTCATGATACATGGCCCCATTCATTCTTTCATGTACCCGGATCAGTCGTCCTGGCCCCTTTGCAGAGAAACAGCCCCAAAGCATGATGTTTCCACCACCATGCTTTACAGTAGGTATGGTGTTTGATGGATGCAACTCAGTATTCTTTTTCCTCCAAACACGACAAGTTGTGTTTCTACCAAACAGTTCCAGTTTGGTTTCATCAGACCATAGGACATTCTCCCAAAACTCCTCTGGATCATCCAAATGCTCTCTAGCAAACTTCAGACGGGCCCGGACATGTACAGGCTTAAGCAGTGGGACACGTCTGGCACTGCAGGATCTGAGTCCATGGTGGCGTAGTGTGTTACTTATGGTAGGCCTTGTTACATTGGTCCCAGCTCTCTGCAGTTCATTCACTAGGTCCCCCCGCGTGGTTCTGGGATTTTTGCTAACCGTTCTTGTGATCATTCTGACCCCACGGGGTGGGATTTTGCGTGGAGCACCAGATCGAGAGAGATTATCAGTGGTCTTGTATGTCTTCCATTTTCTAATTATTGCTCCCACAGTTGATTTCTTCACTCCAAGCTGGTTGGCTATTGCAGATTCAGTCTTCCCAGCCTGGTGCAGGGCTACAATTTTGTTTCTGGTGTCCTTTGACAGCTCTTTGGTCTTCACCATAGTGGAGTTTGGAGTCAGACTGTTTGAGGGTGTGCACAGGTGTCTTTTTATACTGATAACAAGTTTAAACAGGTGCCATTACTACAGGTAATGAGTGGAGGAAAGAGGAGACTCTTAAAGAAGAAGTTACAGGTCTGTGAGAGCCAGAAATCTTGATTGCTTGTTTCTGACCAAATACTTATTTTCCACCATAATATGCAAATAAAATGAAAAAAAAACAGACAATGTGATTTTCTGGATTTTTTTTTCTCAGTTTGTCTCCCATAGTTGAGGTCTACCTATGATGTAAATTACAGACGCCTCTCATCTTTTTAAGTGGTGGAACTTGCACTATTGCTGACTGACTAAATACTTTTTTGCCCCACTGTATATATATAATGTGTGGGTGTGTGTATATATATATATATATACACTCACTGGCCACTTTATTAGGTACACCATGCTAGTAACGGGTTGGACCCCCTTTTGCCTTCAGAACTGCCTCAATTCTTCGTGGCAGAGATTCAACAAGGTGCTGGAAGCATTCCTCAGAGATTTTGGACCATATTGACATGATGGCATCACACAGTTGGCGCAGATTTGTCGGCTGCACATCCCTGATGCGAATCTCCCGTTCCACCACATCCCAAAGATGCTCTATTGGATTGAGATCTGGTGACTGAGGAGGCCATTTGAGTACAGTGAACTCATTGTCATGGTCAAGAAACCAATCTGAGATGTTTCGAGCTTTATGACATGGCGCATTATCCTGCTGAAAGTAGCCATCAGATGTTGGGTACATTGTGGTCATAAAGGGATGGACATGGTCAGCAACAATACTCAGGTAGGCTGTGGCGTTGCAACGATGCTCAATTGGTACCAAGGGGCCCAAAGAGTGCCAAGAAAAAATTCCCCACACCATGACACCACCACCACCAGCCTGAACCGTTGATACAAGGCTGGATGGATCCATGCTTTCATGTTGTTTACGCCAAATTCTGACCCTACCATCCGAATGTCGCAGCAGAAATCGAGACTCATCAGACCAGGCAACGTTTTTCCAATCTTCTACTGTCCAATTTCGATGAGCTTGTGCAAATTGTAGCCTCAGTTTCCTGTTCTTAGCTGAGAGGAGTGGTACCCAGTGTGGTCTTCTGCTGCTGTAGCCCATCTGCCTCAAAGTTCAATGCACTGTGCGTTCAGAGATGCTCTTCTGCCTACCTTGGTTGTAACGGGTGGCAATTTGAGTCACTGTTGCCTTTCTATCAGCTCGAACCAGTATGCCCATTCTCCTCTGACCTCTGGCATCAACAAGGCATTTCCGGCCACAGAACTGCCGCTCACTGGATTTTTTTTCTTTTTCGGACCATTCTCTGTAAACCCTAGAGATGGTTGTGCGTGAAAATCCCAGTAGATCAGCAGTTTCTGAAATACTCAGACCAGCCCTTCTGGCACCAACAATCATGCCACGTTCAAAGGCACTCAAATCACCTTTCTTCCCCATACTGATGCTCGGTTTGAACTGCAGGAGATTGTCTTGACCATGTCTACATGCCTAAATGCACTGAGTTGCCGCCATGTGATTGGCTGATTAGAAATTAAGTCTTAACACACAGTTGGACAGGTGTACCTAATAAAGTGGCCAGTGAGTGTATATATATATATATATATATATATATATATATATATATAGTGAAGGAAATAATTATTTGATCCCTTGCTGATTTTGCAAGTTTGCCCACTGACAAACCCCTGAACAGTAAATAATTTTAGGGGTAGGTGAATCTTAACATTGAGAGACTGAAAATCACAAATAAAATCCAGAAAATCACATTGCGTGAATTATATAAATTTATTTGTATTTTGCAGTGGAAAATAAGTATTTGATCCCCTACCAACCATTAAGAGTTCTGGCTCCTACAGACCGGTTAGACGCTCCTAATCAACTCGTTACCTGGATTAAAGACAGCTGTCTTGCATAGTCACCTTTATAAAAGACTACTGTCCACCGACTCAATTAATCAGTCAGACTTTAACCTCTACAACATGGGCAAGACCAAATAGCTTTCTAAGGATGTCTGGGACAAGATCATATACCTGTAAAAGCTGGAATGGGCTGCAAAGCCATACGTAAGATGCTGGGTGAGACGGAGACAACAGTTGGTGCAATAGTAAGAAAATGGAAGAAATACAAAATTACTGTCAATCGACATCGATCTGGGGCACCATGCAAAAACTCATCTTGTTGGGTATCCTTGACTATGAGGAAGGTGAGAGATCAGCCTAAAACTATACAGGGGGAACTTGTTAATGATCTCAAGACAACTGGGACCACAGTCACCAAGAAAACCATTGGTAACTCATTATGCCGTAAAGGTTTAAAATTTTGCATTGCCCACAAGGTCCCCCTGCTCAAGAAAGCACATGTGCAGGCCCGTTTGAAGTTGGCCAATGAACATCTGGATGATTCTTTGAGTAATTGGAATTAGATGCTATAGTCAGATGAAGCAAAAATTGAGCTGTTTGGCATTAACTCAAATTGCCGTGTTTGGAGGAAGAGAAGCGTTGCCTATGACCCAAAGATCACCGTCCCCACATTCAAGCATGGAGGTGGAAACATTAAATTTTGGTGATGTTTCTGTGGTAAGAGCACAGGACTACTTCACTGCATCAATGGGAGAATGGATGGAGCCATGTACCATAATATCCTGAGTGATAACCTCCTTCCCTCCGCCAGGACATTATATATGGGTTGTGGCTGGGGTTTCCAGCAAAACAATGACCCAAAACATACAGCCAAGACAACAAAGGAGTGGCTCAAAAAGAAGCACATTAAGGTCATAGAGTGGCATAGCCAGTCTCCAGACCTTAATCCCATAGAAAAAATGGAGGGAATTGAAGCTCCAAGTGGCCAAGCAACAGCCTCAAAATCTTAATGATTTAGAGATGATCTGTAAAGAGAAGTGAAAATTCCTCTATATGATGATGTCATGTGTTTGGATGTTTTTTATAGTTTTTTGGCAACATTTGAGTTAATTAGAGACACAATTATGAATGCATTTTAATGCACACATGAAATGCATTGCTTCTTTGTGTAAGTCTCAAGAAATCAGCCAAAATATCAGGAAGAAAATTGTGGACATGCACAAGTCAGCTGATCATTGGGTACAATTTCAAGATTCCTGAAGGTGCCTGTACAAACAATTATAAGCAATTATAAACAAGATGGGAATGTCCAGCCATCATACCACTCAGGAAGGAGACGGGTTCTGTGTCCCAGAGATGAACGTGCTTTGGTGCACATAAACCTAAGGACAAAAGCAAAAGATCTTGTGAAGATTGTAGTGGAAGCTTGTAAGATTGTGTCAATATCCACAGTGAAACAAGTATTGTATTAACATGGGCTAAAGGCCACTCTGCCAGAAAGAAGTTGTTACTCCAAAAGAAAATAAAAAAGCCAGAATAATGTTTGAAAATGCACACAGGAACAAAGACATTAATTTTTAAATACATGTCCTGTGGTCTGATGAAACTTAGCTTCACCTTTTTGGGCATAATCATCATTGCTACATTTGAAGGAAAAAGGGAGAAGCTTGGAAGCCTAAGAATACCATCCCAAATGTGAAACACAGGGGTGGCAGCATCATTTAGTGGGGTTGCTTTGCTGCTGGAGGGACTGGTGCACTTCACAAAATAGATGGCATCGTGAGAAAAGAAGATTATGTGGCAATACTGAAGAAACTTCAACTAGGAAGTTAAAGCTTGGGCGGAAATGGGTCTTCCAAATGAACTTGAATCATACTGCCACAATGGTAAAAAAGTGACTTAATGATTACAAAGTCAGTGTTTGGAGTGGACATCATAAAGACCTATTGAAAATTTGTGCGAAAAGTTGACAAGACACGTGTGAGCAAGATGACCTGCAAACCTAGATAAGTTACATCAGTTTTGTCATGAGGAATGAGTCCAAATTCCGACCAACCATTGTGAGAAGCTTGTGGAAGGATATCCCAAACATTTGACCCAAGTCATTCAGTTTAAGGGTAATAGTATCAAATCCTAATGGAATGTATATAACCTTTTGACTTTGCTGTAAGTAATAAAAATGTCTTAAAACATTTTCTCTCTCTTATTCTGACAGTTGGCAAAGATTAATAATTATGGTAACCTAATTGACCTAAACCAGGAAAGGTTTACTCTGATTTCATGTCAGATATTGATTAAAACATGCATGTGTCTTTTTATACAGTGTATGTAAACTTCTACTTTCAACTGTATATACAGTGTCTTGTGAAAGTATTCAGCAGCCTGGAACTTTTCAACCTTTTCCCATATATCATGCTTCAAACATAAAGATATGAAATGTAAATTTTTGGTGAAGAATCAACAACAAGTGGAACACAATTGTGAAGTTGAACGAAATGTATTGGTTATTTTAAATTTTTGTGAAAATTCAAAAACTGAAAAGTGGGGCGTGCAATATTATTTGGTCTCCTTTAACTTAATACTTTGTTACGCCACCTTTTGCTGAGATTAAAGCTGCAAGTCGCTTGGGGTATGTCTCTATCAGTTTTGTACACCGAGAGACTGAAATTCTTGCCCATTCTTCCTTGGCAAACAGCTCAAACTCAGTGAGGTTTGATGGAGATAGTTTGTGAACAGCAGTTTTCAGCTCTTTCCACAGATTCTCGATTGGATTCAGGTCTGGACTTTCACTTGACCATTCTAACACCTGGATATGCTTATTTGTGAACATTCCATTTTAGATTTGGCTTTATGTTTAGGATCATTGTCTTGTTGGAAGACAAATCTCCGACCCAGTCTCAGGTCCTTTGCAGACTCCAACAGGTTTCTTCAAGAATGGTCCTGTATTTGGCTCCATCCATCTTCCCATCAATTTTAACCATCTTCCCTGTCCCTGCTGAAGAAAAGCAGCCCCAAACCATGATGCTGCCACCACCATGTTTGACAGTGGGGATGGTGTGTTCATGGTGATGAGCTGTGTTGCCTTTACGCCAAACATATCATTTTGGCGTTGTTGCCAAAAAGTTCGATTTTGGCTTCATCTGACCAGAGCACCTACTTCCACATGTTTGATGTGTCTCCCAGGTGGCTTGTTGCAAACTTTAAGCAACATTTTTTATGGATATCTTTGAGAAATGGCTTTCTTCTTGCCACTCTTCCATATAGGCCAGATTTTTGCAGTGTACAACTGATTGTTGTCCTATGGACAGATTGTCCCACCTCAGCTGTAGATCTCTGCAGTTCATCCAGAGTGATCATGGGCCTATTGGCTGCATCTCTGATCAGTCTTCTCCTCGTTTGAGATGAAATTTTAGAGGGACAGCCAGGTCTTGGTAGATTTGCAGTGGGATGATACTCCTTCCATTTCAATATGATTGCTTGCACAGTGCTCCTTGGGATGTTTAAAGTTTTGGAAATCATTTTGTAACCAAATCTGGCTTTAAACATCTCCACAACAGTATCAGGAATTGGCATGTTTTGTTCCTTGGTCTTCATGATGCTCTCTGTGCTTCAAACAGAACCTTGAGGCTATCACAGAGCAGGTGCATTTATACGAAGACTTGATTACACACAGTTGGATTATATTTATCATCATTAGTCATTTAGGACAACATTGGATCATTCAGAGATCCACAATGAACTTCTGGAGTGAGTTTGCTGCACTGAAAGTAAAGGGGCAGAATAATATTGCACGCCCCACTTTTAAGTTTTTGAATTTCCACAAAAATTTAAAATAACCAATACATTTCATTCAACTTCACAATTGTGTTCCACTTGTCATTGATTCTTCACCAAAAATTTACATTTGGTATCTTTATGTTTGAAGCATGGTATGTGGGAAAAGGTTGAAAAGTTCCAGGGAGCAGAATACTTTCGCAACGCACTGTATATACAGCATATATATATATATATATATATATATATAGATAGCTAGATACACACTACCGATCAAAAGTTTAGGGTCACTTAGAAATTTCCTTATTTTTTAAAGAAAAGCACAGTTTTTTCCAGTGAAGCTAACATGAAATGATTCAGAAATACACTCTATACATTGCTAATGTGGTAAATGGCTGTTCTAGCTGCAAAATTCTGGTTTGTAATGCAATATCTTCATACATGTATAGACACCCATTTCCAACAACCATCACTCCACTGTTCTTATGGTACTTTGTGTTTGCTAACTGTGTAAGAAGGCTAATGGATGGTTATATTACCCTTGAAAACCCTTGTGCAAGTATGTTAACACGGCTGAAAACAGTTTGGCTGATTAGAGAAGCTACAAACCTGACCTTCTTTGAGCTAGTTGAGAATCTGGAGCATTACATTTGTTGGTTTCATTAAACTCTCAAAATGGCCAGAAAAAAAGAACTTTCATGTGAAACTCGACAGTCTATTCTTGTTGTTAGAAATGAAGGCTATTCCATGCGAGAAATTGCCAAGAAACTGAAAATTTCCAACAATGGTGTGTACTACTCCTTTCAGAGGAGAGCACAAACAGGCTCTAACCTGAGTAGAAAGAGAAGTGGGAGGTCTCGCTGCTCAACTGAGTAACAAGACATGTACATTAGAGTCTATAGCTTAAGAAATCGATGCCTTACCTGGAAGCTTCATTAAATAGTACACGCAAAACGCCAGTGTCAACGCCTACAGTGAAGAGGAGAATCCGGAATGCTGGCCTTCAGGGCAGAGTGGCAAAGAAAAAGCCATATTTGAGACTGTCTAATAAAAGGAAAAGTTTAAAATGGGCAAAAGAACACAGACATTTTAAAGAGGAAGATTGGTAAAAAGTGTTATGGACAGATGAATCCAAGTTTGAGGTGTTTGGATCACACAGAAGAACATTTGTGAGACACAGAACAACTGAAAATATGCTGGAAGAGTGCCTGACAACATCTATCAAGCATGGTGGAGGTAATGTAATGGTCTGGGGTTGCTTTGGTGTTGGTAAAGTGGGAGATTTGTACAAGGTAAAAGGGATTTTGAATAAGGAAGGCTATCACTCCATTTTGCAACGCTATGCCATACCCTATCGACAGCGCTTGATTGGAGCCAATATCATACCACAACAGGACAATGACCCAAAGCACACCTCCAAATTATGCAAGAACTATTTTGGGAAGAAGCAGGCAGATGGTATTCTATCTGTAATGGAGTGGCCAGCGCAGTCACCAGATCTCAACCCCATTAAGCAGTTGTGGGAGCAGCTTGACTGTATTGTAGGCAAAACATGCCCATCAAGCCAAACCAACTTGTGGGGGGGAGGCTTCTGGAAGAATGGGGTGAAATTTCTCCAGATTACCTCATCAAATTAACTGCTAGAATGCCAAAGGTCTGCAATGCTGTAATTGCTGCAAAGGGAGCATTCTTTGACGAAAGCAAAGTTTGAAGGAGAAAATTATTATTTCAAATAAAAATATTTTTTTCGAACCTTGTCAGTGTCTAGACTAGATTTTAAATTCATTTGGCAACTCATTTGATTAATAAAAGTAAGAGTTACAGTTAGGTCCATATATATTTGGACAGAGACAACATTTTTCTAATTTTGGTTCTAGACATTACCACAATGAATTTTAAACAAAACAATTCAGATGCAGTTGAAGTTCAGACTTTCAGCTTTCATTTGAGGGTATCCACATTAAAATTGGATGAAGGGTATAGGAGTTTCAGCTCCTTAACATGTGCCATGCTAAACCCTTCATCCAATTTTAATGTGGATACCTTCAAATGAAAGCTGAAAGTCTGAACTTCAACTGCATCTGAATTATTTTGCTTAAAATTCATTGTGGTAATGTCTAGAACCAAAATTAGAAAAATGTTGTCTCTGTCCAAATATATATGGACCTAGCTGTATCATGGAAAACACAAAATTGTCTGGGTGACCCCAAACTTTTGAACGGTAGTGTATATATGTGTATATATATTTAGTCACCATATTCGGAGTACATGAAAAATTGCCGAACGAAGAGATCCAGAGAATGAATAGGATATCAAATGCTTTATTAATAAAGTTTAAAAGACAATAAGAGTATGGGACAAGACAAGGGAGTACAAGAACGCCCTAACTAGAGGGGAAGCTGGGTTGTGATATGTGGTATATAATGTTAAGAGCCCATGTCAGGGACAATCATTTCTCAATATTCAATAATGGATCAAGATTTGTAGGCAAGCATCAAACCCATGCTATCTGGCTAAATGAAAGCTAACTAAGCATGCAGTCATACAGAAAGTAAATTGTACATATTACCAGAAGCGATATGATGAGGGAGATGGCTGCCACACAAAGACCACAGTGTCCCTCTTCACCCCAATGCATGCTTTGCTTCCAGTTTTTTTCCGGGGACGTGCATATGCAGTACATATATATTTAGGAAGTATACTTTTAAAGAATTCAGCATGCATCAGAGTTTTGACTTTGCAACTGTTATTATATAAACTAAATGCCACAAATAAATGGAAAGTTCATATTTCCAAATAACATAATTTAGCAAAGAAATATCCTGTCAATACCTATAGTAAAAAAAAAAATCATAATTGCTGTAATTTTCCTTCATGAAACACAGTATGCAAAATTTGTCTGTACTGTTCATAATTATTTGACCTTTCCATTAATTAGTTGTTCTCTGACTACAATTACACACTTGACTATCCTCAAGGGGGTCCATTTTATTATTTGTAGCTCTTTGCAAATTTGACCATTTATTAAAAATTTTATTATTGCTAAGTTTTGAAGCTATGTTTAATTATTCTGTATATTTCTATGGGTTAACTATGAACCAAGAGAGATTAATTTGAAGTGCTATTTACAGGTTCAGCTCTTTTTTATTATAGAGGATTGAGTCCTTGTAATTTTTATTCAATTGAAAATATGAACCACCCCCAAAAGAAATAAAGCTTCAAAATGATCAAAGGTATTAAATCTATTCAACTACATGTTATAGTTAATTAAAAGAGTCCAGATTGTTAAATCTGTAAAGTTTTCAAAAAATATTTAATATATGTGACTTTATGGAAAGGTCATGATTAACTACACAGGTCTTCGTATTTAAATATTTTCTAAAATGAAAGATTGTAAGTTTATTTGGACAGTATATTGGATCTTAGTGTACCAAATAGATTAATAAAAATGTACTTGCATGATTTGATTTGCCTATATAAATAGTATGTCAGCATCTACAAATGAATTGAAGGGAGGGGTACATGAAATAGTGTGCATTGAAGCACCAATAGAAAGTAATGAAAAAATATCTTCCAGACATATGCAGAATTAATTCACCCATAGATTATGCAGCATAATAATTTAATTTCTCATGGAGCCTTTTTAGAGCTATAGAGTATGTAATGAATTGTACATGTTAATTGGGCACTTAGAGGGCCTATGGATTCAGAATTGCTCACATATTTTTTCAGATCACACAGAGTTGAACATTCATAAATATGAGGACAGATTGTTATCGGCTAAATGAGTATCAACAGCTATTTAAGGAGTAGGGGAATAATAAGACAAAGGCAAATATAGTTATTGCTACAGACAAAGCAAAAATTTAGTTTGGCACCCCTTCTTGTACACAGCAAAGTGGTTGGAGTAGTCGGCATGTGGCCTCACATATGCGATTTGCATGTTTAATGTAATGTGCAGTTTAGTTTCTATTCCTAATTATCTCAATGTTCAATAAAAAAACTACATTTCCTGCTACATTGTGAGAAGCAGGTAGAGAAGCTAGCTGGCACATCACTGAATGCAGTTGGAGCGCCCGCCAGGGCAGTGGGGATACTTGGCACCTGGCAGCTTCTTAAAGGGGCAGTGTCTCAGCGGCGGTTACCCGGTCCGTGACCCTGGGCGTCCAATAAAAAGGGTGCATTTACAGGGGAATGAGAAATAAAGAGTTTTTGTAATAAGTTTGTGATGCCACTCGGGGTATCTGATCAATAGTGACCAGCTATGCAGCTCTGCTGTGCAGATCCGCTGGGACGGATGGTGATGCAGCAAAGTTGGTAGAGCTCCCCACAGGTAGAGCTGTGTCCCAGGGCAGGTGAAGGATGTTGAGGGATAGATGGTGATGTAGTGTGGAGCAAAGGATGTGGCAGTGCTGAGAAGGTGATTCAGGAAGAATTCAAGGGACACAACAGAGTGCAGTTTCCCTTACCTTTTATGAAGCTTTGTAGGTACAGTCCAGGGTTCAGGTTGCAATTGGTACAGGAGTTGGTTGCCTGGAAGCAATTTGGGAATCTCTCTATACAGATGGGTTTGTTTGGTCTTCTTTCTAGCGCTATTCTGAAGTACTTGAGGTTGTGAACTCCTCTCAAGTTCCTCTTTCTGTCTGTTACTTAGAACTCCACTCGCATGACAGACAGCTGTAGCTTCCTTTCTCTGGCTCACACACGTGCTTCTGTGTCATCAAGTCTCAGTTGGAAACAGAGGATTTGCAGCCTCTATTCCTCCGGTTTCTGCAGTGGGACCTTTAGCATCCACACAGCCTTGGATTCCGGCGCCCGGTTTCTGGCACTTAAGCTTGGAGATGAGCTCTGCTATAGCTCCAATCTCCAGCTTCTTTCTCACACATCCTCTCTCCTCCCTGTCCACACTTCAACTAACTACTTCCTTCCTCCTCCTGACCAGAGAGAGCAGCTCCCCAGAAGTCAGATTTAGAGCACCCTCTGCTGGCCTGGAGCAGGAACTGTGTTGTATGCTGGAACTACCTGATAAAGAGATCCTTTCCTTGCTTCCAGGCATGACATTACTCTCCCTAGGAGGGAGGCAATGCCACTGTGGCAACCATACTCCTGGGGGCGCCAAATAGTCACATATGAGTGTTCATGTGATGATCACAAGATTGTCTCATGGAGTCAAATCCTGACTATAATGGTCCAAGCATAAAAAATATGTAGTAATTCTTAATGTGTCACATGGTAAAATACTTTATTAACATAGCCATGTATCACATAGTTTACCACTTGTCTGCGGTATGTGTACAGGATCAGAACCAAAATTAGTAAATAAAATCAGCACCAGTGCCGCCATCAGTAATTAAATACAGAGAAGAGCAAAAGGGTAATAATGTTTTGAACTTTTGACTTTTAGGCTCCATAACTCATTATCCACTTCTGCTTTGAAATTAAGGCCTCTTAATTTCTTTTGTAACAGTCGCAATCCGATGAATTTTGGAAAAAACGGCCGGATCTGATGCCGCCGGATTTGTTTTTTTCTCATGGACTTGTATTAGCGCCGGATTGCAACAGATGGCCACATGTTTCATACATCGTCCGCCAGATCCGTAGAAAATTGTTTATCCGGCAGCTGGAGACGACAGACAAAGTAACGTTTTTTGCCTCCGGCAAATCAACGGACAGTGACTGATCCGTCGCCATCCCGCGCTTTGTAGAATGGAAGCCTATAGGCGCTGGATCCGTCGTGATCCCTCAAATGATGGAATCTGGCGACGGATTCAGTTTTTTCTTACTGAGCATGCTCCAATTTAATTTTGTAGTAAATTAGCCAGACAGTCCCAAAGGTATATAAACCTGCCAGGTAGGGCTTCACTCATCAGTGTCCCAGCAAGCAAGACAGCCATCCAGCATGTCCAGCCAGCCTATCCAGCCATCCAGCCTATCCAGCGTGTGCAACCTATCCAGCCTATCCAGCATGTCCAGGCAGCCATCCATCTAGTGTATCCAGCTAGCCATCCAGCATGTCCAGGGTGTCCAGCCAGCCATCCAGCATGTCCAGCCAGCCACCCAGCATGTTCAGCCATCCAGCGTGTCCAGCCAGCCCGAGTTGCAGTGTCCAGGCAAGCATTTTTTTTTTTCATTACTGCCCTTGTATTTCAATAAAGAGCTGTTTAGCTCCTACTTTGTTGAAAAAAGTCTTTTAAAAAAGTGATTTAAAAAAAATTATAAAAATTGTTGAAAAACCTTGGCATCCATAGCATCATTTCACCTAGGTAGCTTTAAATTTTTGGGTTATATCTCACAGGAAAGCACCTGTGGTGGTTATTTTGGTTTTAGTGCAATACTTAGGTGGGGATTATTTAAAGTGGGAAGGAGGGTGTTTACTGTGTAATGATGTTTGCAAGGTACTACTTGGGTAGGTGTGTTATGTTTGGGTTTTTTTAGGAAATACTGGAGGGGGAGGGTTATGTTTGCTTGCGCATCGCATATATCTAAAATCTGTTAATTACAGAGGGGGGTGGTTCATCATCTTAAAGTAGTTAGAAATTTTTGTTTTGGGGGGCATAGGGTTTTTTTTGTGGGCAGGGGCTGAAATCCTAATAGCTGTGTAGCTATCTTTTTTCTTCTAAATCGGCATACAACACTTAAAAAATCTTAGTATAATAGGTAACAATCGTGTTTATTTCTTGCAAAAAGTTGAATATGCACCCAGCAACACAGCCAGGTGACCAGCGACACAGCCAGGCTGACCATCAACACCCATCATGTAAGTATTAAAGGCCAGAAAGTATTATATATTCTTTGTATAGTAGCTAACAAGTGTCTTTATACTTGCAGATACTTTTGCCAGGCGACCAGCGACACAGCCAGGGACACAGCGACACAGCCAGGCGACTATCCATGTCTTCTTCTGAGAGCCCTCACATCCTCAGCGAACTGAGCCGCTGTGCAACATGGGGGGACCACCGCCATGCTGATCTTCTTGTGACCCATCGGCTCTGAGAGGAAGTGTGCAACAGAGTGGTTGATCATTGGGAGGACCTCGATTCTCGGGTCCTGAATCTAGCACGTAAATATTCAGAGTTCAGTAAGTTATGTTGCAGGATGTAATGTGTTGTATACTAACCAATTAGTGCTTTCACTTTCCAGGGGAAAGAGCTATCACTCGGTGGCGGTCATTCAGGGATCGCTTCAACAAGGTGTTCAACATGGAGATTGAGGCCCCGAGTGGATCTGGAGGACGCAGATCAAAATACAAATATGCAAGAGCCCTGTCATTCCTCCAGTCGACTATGGTGAGCAGAAGGTAATTATTCCCCACCCCATTTACTAAGTAAAAATGTTTACATGTGTAACCTTTTTTTTTGTTTCAGCCAGAGCAAAGCAATAGCAATCCATTAATTATTTTTTTTCTTTCTACCACAGCACCGTCAGTAGCACTCAGGAGCTTGTGGAGTTGAACCCTTTAGGAGCGATCCCACAGGAGTCCACCACCGGGGACCACTTCGACAGCTCCGACCCATCTGCACCTTCCCTCACATCTGGTCCCTCAGCCCCATCCACCAGCGCTGGAGCATCTTCTATTCAGACTTCGCTACATGAAGCTGCTGGTGACGAGGTAGCTTTTCCTTTACCCCACCCCTCTGACACTGCAGCCACCTCTAGAACACCTTTGAGTTTTGGGTGGGAGCGCCAGAGGGGTCCGGAAGCCTATGCACATGAGTTCTTGCATCTACATGCATCCTTCCAGAATTCGCTCAAACTATTGGCTGAGCAAATGAGTGTTGGATTTAACCTAATTAACAACAGTGTGGTCGAATTAAGCACACATCTAGATAGGATGCATTTAGATGCAAGTAAATCGCCAAATCATTCTTATTTCCATGCAGTAATTGAGCACATAGACAAGCTATCTCCTGACCAGCAGATGCGTGAAATGCAAGCCTGCCAGTTTGCTCTAGCACAGGTTAGCGCCCAAGCCCCTCCACCCACCCGAGTAGTTCCTTCTGTACCTGCTCTCCCTCCAGCCACTGTCCCTCCTCCCCCTCCTGTGCAATACCATCTTCCTGGCCCATACCAAATTCCTCCCTCATATCAGTTGTCACCCATAGGAGCTGTGCCTCCACTCCCTGCCTGACCTGTAATCCCTGCCCACTGCCAACAGACTCTTTACACACCCATCATGCCCCAAATGCAACTTTCTTCTCCACGCACCACCTCTTCTGTCTCCCAATCCCTCCAATCCACCCCACAAACCTTAGCAAATCCCAGCCCTACCGTTTTTTTGGCCCCCCAACCTCTTGGTTACTTCACCCCTTCACCTTCTGGTTTACACTTAGAGTCCTCACCAACCCAATCCGCCCTCCATACTCCCACTGTCGAAGTGTCCGATCTGTCAGCCCCTCCAGTAGTATCTCCACCCCAAGCTATACAAATTTGTAATAATTTAATAAATACATTTTTGGGGGGTTTTGTAAAATGCTTTATTGTATTTCATTTATTTAATGATAAGGTACAATTCTTTGGGTAAAACAAGGTACACTACTTTGGTTAACAAGGTACAATACTTTGGGTAACAAGGTGCAAAACTTGGAGTAACACGGGGAGTAACAAGGTACAAAACTTTAGTTAATATAAAACAGTTATTGTAATCACAAATATGAAAACTGCAATAAGTTTCATACTCCAACATACATTACATCAAAAGACAAAGATATCAAACCATCTTATCATGCCATCCTACTCTTCCTTGAGGTAAAATAAAGTACTCTGCAAATTTGTCCCTCATTCTTCAAACTGCCACAGGACTTCGAAAAGTAACATTCTGATAATCAGACAAGGAGGTTTCTACAAAATTGTCATCCATGGCAGTCTGTTCCTTGCATATTAGGAAATTGTGCAGGACCACACAAGCTTTCACCACCTCATCCCCTCATCCACAGTGTTAGTCTTCAGGTTACTAGAACTTCAGAACTCGCCATTTGGATGTTAGATTGCCAAAATCACACTCAACCATTCTCCGGGCTCGTGTTAAGTGATAATTAAAGACTCTTTTCATTGGCGTCATGCCACTACTTGCGTATGGCTCCAGCAGGTGTTGCAAAAGTTGGAAGGCTTCATCCCCAACACATATAAATGTCATCGGCGGCCCAGAGGTTTCAGGAAGCAGTCTTGGTCATGGAAATTGGAAGGTGTTTCAATATAAATGACACCCCATTGCAGACAATTTAAACACTTGAGAGTCATTGGAGCGGCCATAGGCCCCAATATCGACTGCTATGAACTTGTATTGTGCGTCTGCAATGGCCATAAGCATGATGGAGAAATCTTTCTTATAATTAAAATATTCAGAGCCAGATGCAGCTGGTTTGATGATCCTAATATGTTTACCATCCACTGCACCCAAGCAATTGGGAAATTGACAAATTTTTGGAAAGTTTTCAGCAATGTCCAGCCAACGCTCTGTTGTGGGATGTGGGACATATTCCTCATGTATACAGTCCCACAATGCACGGCAGGTGTGTTTAACAATCCCCGACATGGTGGAAAACCTGAGTCTGAATTGAAAATAAAGGGAGGAAAGGGATTCGCCAGTTGCAGGGAATCTGTAATGGCAAGACAATAATTACTACAAACTACCAGCAACAACATTACAGTTATAAGTCTGCTTTAACAGGAGGAGATACAATAAAAATGGCTTACCACCTGTGAAATTGAGAAGGGGCAATACGTGTCATTTTTACGGATGACTTCTCCAACAAGTGCAACCAAATTATCGAAGTTTTTCGCTTTCATCCGAACATAGTTAAAAAACTTCTTGGGGTTTCCTCTCAACTCCATATACAATGTAGAATACACCCCACAGGTCATTTTCTGTGCTGTGATTGGGTGGATCCAAAAACGACACCGGAGCAGATGCATGATGTGCTGTCTTTGTCGCTCCTTTTCAAGAACAATCGCTTCCAAACGATTTGCCTCAAAAGTAAAATCCACATAGATCTTCACAATGTTCGCAATCACAGCTTCCATTTTTGCCACTTGCTCAACAACCTGTCAAAGATGGGGTGAAAAAACACTGTATATATAGGTTTTCAGTAGCCAATAACGTTTTGGAGCCTCCTATTGGACGTTTTTAAAAAACGGATCCGTCAAAAAACGGAAGTAACAGATGAAAAAACGGATGCGAACAGATGTGACGGACCCAGTTTTTCACCGTATCCGATTAGCGGATCCAGCAAAAGAATGGATCCGTCGCATCCATTCGCATCCGTTTTTCACCTTCTGCAACGGATCCGTTGGATTGTGACTGATGCAAAAAACCTGAAATGTGAAAGGGGCCTAAGACTGCCATAATTTAATAAACAATCATCTTGGCTTTCTCATACATAAATTTGACTTGCAACTATTTAGCATGTGATTAATTATGCAGATTCTTGTTTTGTCACTGCAGTGTTACTGTTTTGCTCCTGTTGGTGGAAAAATATTTTTCTTTCTCAATGCTACAAAATGCAACCTGTTCTCACATTCCTTAATAGCTCAGTGAATAGTTAAGTTGATTCTTAAGTGAAAGATCAAATCAAGGAGCAACCATGAAGACAATTTCCCAAGAAAAGAGAAACAGCAAAGAGACCGCTATTGATGAGCTGCATGATGCTAAGAAAATTGCCAAACTGCATCATTTGAATGCCATGATGGTTGGAACAAAACTAAATGAAGCCTGTCCATCCATTCAGAAGCTAAAACGTGGAAATTCAAGCAAAATATTGGAGTCAAGTTGGCTCATCCCAAGGTCTATCAGTTCTGGCGTGATAAATACGGCAGTGGAGGTGGCTCGTATGCTTCATAATAGTGAGATCACAGACATCAAGCACTGTGTGACGCACATTACAGAGGTCTGGAATGGTGGCCCAAAAAAAGGAGAAGCTTCAACTTCAATATTGTCATAAGAAGCGTTGGTTCGAGTTTGCAAACAAGTACGAAAAGTGGACATTTAAAAATCTGAAAGAGGTGATTTGGCGCGATGACAAGAAAGTCAATAGACTAGGCTCTAATAGTTGCAAATGGGTATGAAAAAAATGAGGGAAAAGAGGGTAATGGATTGAGAAATTGAAGGAAAAGTCAAGTTCGGTGGGGGAAACCAGAGGATATGGGGTTGTCTCAATGTTGAGCTATATGTGAGTATCCTACAAGATGAGTTACTTTGCACACTTAAGTACTATGGGTTTAAAAATTACGACATAGTGTTCAATCAGGACAACAACATGAAGTATACATCGACATTGACTAAAAAATTGTTCAGTGACAATGAAGGAGATGTGCTGGGATCGCCCCCACAGTCCCCAGATCTCAACCCAGTCAAACACTTTGAATAGAATTAAAGAAAAAACTGTACACTTACTCAAGTGAGTCTACCAGTATCAACTTTGGGATTGTGTAAAAGAGACCCGAGATCAAATTTAGGTCGACACATGTTTGACTCTGACCAAGAGCATGCCCAGAAGGATTCAGGCAGTGTTGAAAGCCAAAGGTGGATTTACAAAATACTAACAAAATAATAAAAATATAAAATTAGATCTTTAGGAACAAAACAGTTACAATGCAGTGACATGACAAGAATCTGCATAACTAATCAAATGCTTAATAGTTGCAAGACAAATTTAAGTATGTAGTTATCCAAGATGTTTTTGTCACGATCCATGCTGGATTGTGACAGATTTAGCACAAGTAACCTTTTTTTTCTTTAAGCTTTTGGCTTAAAGTTAGTTTTGCCCCCGGTGGCCGCTAGCATTACTACATTGTAGTTTATTTAGTTCTAGTTTAGCCCCCGGTGGCCACTCTCGTTATTACTCGTGAATTACTAGTAGGTGTGATTGCCCTGGCTCCTACCTATAAAGGAGTGTCAGGTGGTTGCTATCACTGTTGGTGATATTGGTCATTTCCAACCATCCTTGATGAAGGAAGGAGCTAGAGAAGAGTTCCTTGCAGCTCAGTCAGAGTCTTGGTGTGGAAGGAGCTACAGAGAGGAGTTCCTTGCAACTCTGACAAAGCTTTGGTGAAGTAGCAGCTATTCAGGAGGAAAGCTGTATTCGGGTGCCAGACTCTGTTGCTGGAAGCAATAGCAACAGAGCAAAGCTAAGTGGTGTTTTCCCTGTCTGTATATTTTTCCTTGTGTGTGTATTAGTACAGCCATGGGATTAGTCTCTGCACCATCCAGTTCACTAGTAAGGGATAGGTGCAGGGTGAGCTAGGGGTTAAGGTATCCAGCTCAGCTACAGGTGAGGAGCCGGTATAGGGAATGTGAGGAGTGCAGGGACACAGGCTCAGGGGAGTGCAGGAGGTCTCCATGTCCCCTTTCCCTAGTGCAGGGCCCACCATTGTATCTGATTTCCCCGGTGTTCCCCTTGTTTGTTCTGGTGTTAGTGCCGTCCTGCGAGTCATGGCATAGAGGACAGGTCACAACGTGACATTATCACCAACCATACATTTTTTGCTCGTGAGCCATGGGCCAAATTCAGACCTGTGAGCAGTTGCTGGAGGGCCTCACTGAGGTGAGTGAGGAACTGAATGTTGTGTTGAAACAGTTCCATCAGGAGTTATCAGGGTCTGGGGCTTCCCCTCTGGCTCAGCCAGAAACCCAATTTGCAGCTTTGGCCAATATGCACCCTGGAGTTCCTGCTCAGGACTTGCTCATATGCGTGGGCGCGTCCAGGCAGGTGGGAGGAGTTGGTGTCCCCATGGTGCTGCCTGGTTTTCCCCGATGTGAAGGGGTACATCCTTGTAGTGAGCAGACTGATGATCTGGTCCGTGGGGCTCACGCCAAAACTTCTGTTGCAGCTCAAAAGCCGTGCCCCCTGGTCGTGTGGAGGAAGACGACCTGGGAGTGTATATTTCTTCCTCTGCGGCTTTGGCGAATATGCCCCCTGGAGTCCTTGCTGGGGAGCAGGACTTGCTTGTGCACGCGGACATACCCAGGCAGGTGGGAGGAGTTGGTGTCCCCATGGTGCTGCCTGGTGATCCCCTAGGTGAAGGGTTACATCCCTGTAGTGAGCAGACTAATGATTTCGTCCGTGGGGCTCTCGCTGAAATTTCTGTACTGTCAGAGAAGCCGTATCCCCCTGGTCGTGTGGAGGAAGACGATCTGGGAGTGTATATTTCCTTCTCGCCCTCTCAAGGTACTATGTCAACAGAAGTGGTGATTGGCGAGGTACCTGAGGGCATACCGGTGCTTGTGGACAGTGGAGAAGTCAGTCTGGTGGATGTTCGGCGTCCAGACCATTAACTCTGTTCCACTGAGCTAGGGGAGATTGAACCAAGTCGTAGAAGACATTCAGCTACGTATCGGACATCATGTTGAGTCCCTGTCATGCTACGTCTTGGAGGGAATGCCAGTATCTAACGTTTTGGGCCCCCCCTTGGTCGAAAAAACACAACCCGGTCTTCGAATGGCAGACTAGAGAAGTAGTCAGCTGGGAACAGTCGTGTGAGGGCTACTGCCTGGGGGCTACTGTCTCTGCCGTCTCTCTACAACAGTCCCCTTCCTCCCCAGTGAGGTCAGCAGAGGTGCTGCTGGGGAGAAGGGGCAAGTCTCAACCCTTGCCATTAGCCAACTCTGAGAGGCGCAGGCCTCGTAGTAGGAGGGGTCAGAGGGTGGTGTTTTCCTCTGTGAATTGTGGGGGTGTAAGTGTGGTGACCCCTTCCTCTCCAGTGAGGGCAGCAGAGGTGCTGCTGGAGAGTAGGAGCAAGTCTCAACCCTTGCCATTAGCCAGCCCTGAGAGGCGCAGGCCTCATAGTAGGAGTGGTCGGAGGGTGGTGTTTCCCTCTGTTAATTGCGGGGGTGTGAGTGTGGTGTGGACACAGGGGGACGCCTCTGTTGTTAGTTCCAGAAAGAGTTCACTGTCTTGTGACAAACGAATGTGTGGCAATAAACTTTAAGGTCCGGACCTGTATGTGAACGAGCATGTATAGGTGGCCACCAAAAGCATCTAGTGGAAGTGTTTTGCGGGGGTCTGGAATTCTCAGGTGATTGGGCCGTATCTGGTGTCGGCCATCCACGGCCCGGAGACTTACCAGCAGGAGTTACCCCCAAACATGCACATAAACAACTCGTTCCCCAGGTCAGCGCGTTGGAGATGTGTGTGCCTCCAGAACATACACTGCCAATACCAGTGGAGCACGTTTGTCATAAACCTGAAGATCAGGTAGTTGCTGGAGTGAAGTCTGGACCTGGGCGTCCCCATTGTAGGTTGTTTTTTCATGAGGAGCAGTCTTGAGGGTCCGGAGGCCCCTCATTGAGGGAGGGTACTGTCACGATCCATGCTGGATTGTGACAGCTTTAGCACAAGTAACCTTTTTTTTCCTTTAAGCTTTTGGCTTACAGTTAGTTTTGCCTCCAGTGGCCGCTAGCGTTATTACATTGTAGTTTATTTAGTTCTAGTTTTGCCCCTGGTGGCCACTAGCGTTATTACATTGTAGTCTATTTAGTTCTAGTTTTGCCCCCGATGGCCGCTAGCTTTATTACACGTGAATTACTAGCAGGTGTGATTGCCCTGGCTCCTACCTATAAAGCAGTGTCAGGTGGTTGCAATCACTGTTGGTGATATTGGTCATTTCCAACCATCCTTGGTGAAGGAAGGAGCTAGAAAAGAGTTCCTTGCAGCTCAGTTAGAGTCTTGGTGTGAAGGAGCTACAGAGAGGAGTTCCTTGCAGCTCTGACAAAGCTTTGATGAAGTAGAAGCTATTCAGGAGGAAAGCTGTATTCGGGTGCCAGACTCTGTTGCTGGGAGCAATAGCAACAGAGCAAAGCTAAGTGGTGTTTTCCCTGTTTGTATATTTTTCCTTGTGTGTGTTTTAGTGCAGCGGTGGGATTAGTCTCTACACCATCCAGTTCACTAGTAAGGGATAAGTGCAGGGTTAGCTAGGGGTTAAGGTATCCAGCTCGGCGACAGGTGAGGAGCCGTTATAGGGAACGTGAGGAGTGCAGGGACACTGGCTCAGGGGAGTGCAGAAGGTCTCCACGTCCCCATTCCCTAGTGCAGGGCCCACCGTTGTATCTGATTTCCCCAGTGTTTCCCTTGTTTGTCCTGGTGTTAGTGCCGTCCTGCGGGTCTCAGCATAGAGGACAGGTCACACCATGACAGTTTTTCTGTAAACTGATGGCAATCTCAAATTCAAAGCAGAAGTGGAAAATGAGATATGGAGCCTGAAAGTCAAAAGTTCACAATATTGCTACCCTTTTGATCTTCACTGTACATCACCAGAACCACAATTAGCATATAAATACAGTACCAGAATCACCATCACTACATGAATACATGCCAAAACCACCATCAGTATATGAATACATAATCAAAAGCACCTTAGTATAAGAATATATCACCAGATGCACCATTATTGCATAAGTGCAGCACCAGAGCCACCATAAGTATGTGAACACAGCGTGAGAATCACCAATGGTACATGAATACAGAGCCAGAACACCATTCATAAATGAATAGAGCATCAAAACCACAATCAGTAGATAAATGCAGGATTAACACTACCAGTAGTGCATGAATACAGAATTAGAACTACTATAAGTACATGAATACACGACGATACCACCATAAGTATATATCTTCTTCACTGGGGAAGTGGTAAACTAATTAGCAATGCTAAGCAAACATGATGTACACAAAATGAAATGGCAATCTAGGATGTAATATTACCATCAATAGAAATACATCAAAACAATCTTGAAATGAAAACCTGTCAGTGTTCATGGCTCCATGTCATAAATCCAACGTGCTTCACACATTAGGAATTTGTGTCTATTAAACCTGACTACCCCTGCATAGTTGAAATGAGTAAGATCTTGTGAATGAACTTCTAAAAAGTGTTGTGATACCCCTGATAAAGACCTCTTAGTTTATTATTCTGTGGATGGGAGCCATAAATGAGTTCAGTGATACATTTTTTGAGTTTTCTTGCTGGGCTTGCAACATATTGTTTATTACGAGCAGTACAATTGCTGAGAAAATTAGCACTATATGTCTTACCAGAAACACAGGAAAATAATACGTAGACTTTCTGTTCATATTGGCACATGTTAGATATAGGTGTTGCACATGGTAATAATCCTTTGGTCGATAGCCATGTATTGTTAGACAGTTTGGACGGAATGTAAACGCTTGATGAAATCATGCTCCCAATCAAGACTCACCATTGGGCCACGCACATAATGCAATCCTTAAGAATTTTAGGCAAACTTTCATCATGGGGTAGGATAGGAAGATAACCTATACCACACGTTTTGATTTTATTGAAAACCTGCACTGTAATAAGTAGAGAAAACAATTCTATTCATAGCATTTCATGGTGGGGGGAGGTGGGGAAGAAAAGTGCCCTTCCAGTGATATACTATCTACAATATCTTTTGCCCTATGAAGTGTTTTATATTTATAGTCGCGTTGCCTAAGCCTGTGGTTTATAACTTTTGTTTACATTTTATGCGTAGCCCTACCAGTACAAATGTATGTTGCCCTGACAAAATCATTTACAGGAAGATTGGCAATAGTATGAGTAGGATTCTTTCTTTCTGGATGGAGAATAGAATTTCTGCTAATGGGCTTTCTTTATGGTGCTGTTTAATAGACCCAGAGATGTAGTTGCCAGATATAAGATCATCCAAAAAGGAAACATTAATCTGATCATGTTCCATAGTGAACCTGAGATTTAAATAGTTAGAATTGATGAAATCACAAAAACTGAAACAAGCGTTGACTAGAGACGAGCGAACTTGTTCAGAAAATGTTCGGCAATCTCAAATTTGGCAAGAACGTAGCATATACGGATTTGTGTTCGATTTCCAGAGAATTTTTTCACAAAATCAGCAACATTTGGTCAAAGATAGGTAAATGATCATTTTCCACTAATGCTTTTGTTTTTAATATGTCTAGGATACTGGTGCATTTTTTTTCATTAAATTAATGTGTCTTTATGCCAGCAGCCAATCAGGGTGCAGAAACCATCAACAACATCCTCACACAAGGGCTTCTGTGATTGGCTTCCAAACTCACAAGTCCTTTCCCATATGAAAAATGGACCTCTTGTTTTGCTGGCACCATTTTCTCAGTTCAGAAAGGCTGTTCCTGCTGCTGCAAGTGAACTTGTCATTTAGTTAGATAGGATGCTTCTTGTGTGAAATTGATATTCCAGCATCTAACTAGATTGTGCTAAAAATGTGTTGCAGTGAGGAATCAGGATTCCCCATTTGCTAATCCAAATCATTTGGGCTAAAACTGTGTTGCAGTGAGAAATCAGGAGGCCCATTTGCTAATTTTCTAATCAAAATTGTTAGGTCTAATATTGTAGTTCAACCAGGAGGCTCTATTTGCTCATCGGAATCGCTTGTGCTAAAACTGTGGTGCAGTCAGGAGGCCCCCATTTGCAAATCCAAATTGGTTGAGCTATAACTGTGCTGCAGTGATGACTCAGGAGGCCCCATTTGCTAATCAAAACTGTTAGGCCTAATATATTGGGGTTTAGCCAGGAGGCCCTATTTGTTCATCCAATACGTTTGTGCTAAAACTATGTTGCAGTCAGGAAGCCCCATTTGCTAATCCAAATAATTTGGGCTAAAACTGTGTTGCAGTGAGGAATCAGAAGGCCCCATTTTCTTATCAAAATCGTTAGGCCTAATACTTGGGTTCAGTCATGAGGCCCTATTTGCTAATCCATATCGTTTGTGCTTAAAATGTGTTGCAGTCAGGAGGTCCTATCTGCAAATCCAAATCATTTGGGTTAACATTTTGTTGCAGTGAGGAATCAGGAGGTCCAATTTAATAATTTAAATCATTAGGCTGATTAGTTGCATACCGACTAAACCATGCGTGTCTGTCTTCTGGTCAGCGTCCACACATAGGAATTGATGAGTGGTCATGGATGTCTGACATCTGTGCAGTTCTCCAAAACTTTGAGGACTTGACCAAGATGGTGAGCAGAGATGATGCCATAATCAGCATCACCATAACGCTCTTCTCTGTCTACTGACATGCTCGCTCCTCACAATTAAAAAGGATTCTTTGCAGGCAAACCAAGTTGAGATGGAGCAAGAAAGTATTCCCAGCCCAACCTCAACTCATCTTCTCAATGCATAATGGGTGACAATGAGGAAAAGGAGCTGGTTGCCTGCGCTACAGACAGTAGCACCCACACCACCTTCATCCCGTCTGTTCAACGTGAATGGCCTGAAGACGAGGAGGACAACATGGAGAGTCCTCCTCTTGGTGGCGACAGGGAAGTCTTGACTACTGGCAGTCTGGAAAACATGACTTAGTTTATATTCTGCTGCCTTTCCTGGAACCCTCACCTTGTATGTATTTTGGCCAATACTATTTATGCATTGGTCACCCTTCTAGACCAACGCTACAAGGAGAACTTTACATCTCTCCTTCCCATGGTGGAGAGGTCCAATGAAATGTTGCAGTACCAGAAGGCCCTAGACGAAAAATTATCTAAAAAAAATTCCCATCTGACAATGTTGGTATCAGAGATACTGTAACAGTCCTTGGGCAACCAAGGCGTGGAGACTAGAGAGACACACACCAGATTCAGCAGAGGCAGGGGAACACTCTCCAAGGTCTGGGACAGTTTTCTCAGACCCTCCCATTGCCCAGGCCCTGATGCGCTGGGTACTCTGTCAATGAGGGAAAACTTTTGGAAAATGCTGAAGGAGTACCTTGCTGACTGTACCAGTATTTTCCATGATTTTCTTTGTACCTTAAAACTATTGGATAACCAAGCTAGGTGTGTGGCATGAACTGTCTCTCTATGCCTTGGAGGTCCTGGACTGCTCTGCCTCTAGCATTTTGTACTAATTCAAGTACATTCTATTCTGTTATAGTAATAACACTCTTATCTGCAGTTCACCAATAACATAGTAACATAGTAACATAGTTACTAAGGTTGAAGGAAGATTTTATGTCCATCTAGTTTAACCCATATCCTAACCTAACCTGCCCTAACATGTTGATCCCGAGGAAGGCAAAAAAAACCCATGTGGCAAACAGGAAGCTTCACATTGGGGAAAAAAAATTCCTTCCCGACTCCATATACGGCAATCAGACTAGCTCCCTGGATCAACGCAATATTAAGGAAATTACTGTATATAACCTGTAATATTATACTTTTCGAGAAATGCATCCAGACCCTTCTTAAATTTTAGTAGGGAATCACTCATTACAACATCATTTGGCAGAGAGTTCCATAGTCTCACTGCTCTTACAGTAAAGAATCTGTGTCTGTGATTATGCTTAAACCTTCTTTCCTCCAGACATAGAGGATGCCCCCTTGTCCCCGTCACAGTTCTAAGAGTAAAAAGATCATTAGAAAGGTCTTTGTACTGTCCCTGCATATATTTATTTATTGTAATAATATCACCTCTAAGCCTTCATTTCTCCAAGCTAAATAACCCCAAGTGTAATAACCTGTCTTGGTATTGCAGACCCCCCAGTTCCCTAATAACCTTGGTCGCTCTTCTCTGCAACCACTTCTGAACTCTCTAGTGCTTTGATTCCATCTATTTCTGGGGCATCTTGAAGTATGTTTGAAGTTATTATCCTGCTGAAAGACCTACTACAATGCAAATCCAGCTTTCCGACACTGTGCACTACATTGCAACCCAAAATCCTTTGAGAATCTTCACATTTCAAGTCACCCAGGGCAACATGCAGCAAAACAACCTCAAAACATATTTGAACCTCCATGATATATGACTGTAGCTGTTGTGTTCTCTCATTTGTAGGCCTTATATCATTTACCGTAAACAGTAAAATAATGTGCTTTACCGAAAAACTCTATCTTGGTCTCATCTGTCCACAAGACACCTGCTGGCCCTTTAACAATAGAAAGGGCCACCCTCTATAAATAGTGATAGCCTGCTGAAAGCACTGCAAAAAAGAAAATTGAAGTTCAATGTGTCTGATCATTTCTCACACACTACATGGTCAGATTAGGTATTAAAATGTTAAATTTACATTTCTTGTTGAATGCTTTTTTCACCACTGAAAGCACTGCAAAAAGGCAGCAAAAACACTGTGCGTGAACCTAGCCCAAGGTGTGGGGGAGCATTACCTTTCTCTTATTTATTTTGCCTTATATACAATGTAAGAATGTTTCATAATATTTGTTCAAGTCAAATCCATTTTAAGTGCAGTTTTGTATGTTTTATCGTCAGTCCGTAAAAGTGGTATATTACTCTGACAACATTGTTCTGAGCATAGACTTGGGATTTAGAGATGTTTCCAGGGGTTTTCCTCATGCTGTTCCCTTGCCATCTCAGCTTTGTTTACGGGAGGGGTGGTGCGTGAAAAATGCTCGAGTTTCCCATTGACTTCCATTTTACTCGTTACTCGTTACCTTAGTCAGAGCTCTGCATTCTCTATCATCCCTAGATGGGTCCTTCCCCCATGTCCAATCACTTGCCTAGGCCCTCACTGGCCCTGAACTCACAGTGGCAAATTCATAGGCCAACAAGAAACTAGTCCCACTACGACAACATGAGGAAGGTAAGACAAACAGGTGAGAAAAGACACAAAAAATAGCACTCCTCAGCTTCTCTAATGGGAAACTTAGCTGCTACAAGGAATGAGCTTATCCGAAAACTGGCTCCATCAAAGTGGTTTGTATAAAAGATCTATAACCTGCAAAGGATGAAGCTAGGAGTGAGTTTATATGGTAGAAGGGACTGGTCACAATGTGCTGCAGCTGAGTTCCAAAGCTTCAAGTTCACAACCAGAAGTGAAAGGGTCCTTAATTTTTTCAGCATCAAATGAGAGTAAATCGACTCCAATTCGAGGTAATAGGCAAATGGGTCACTTCAGGATGTTACACATTGCGTGACATTACTTGAATAATACAAAAATCTATTTTTCACCAAAATGTGGATTTTTTATAATTCGCTTCAGCTGCCTGTCATTTTGCTGAACCGTAAAAAACATCAAAAGATTTTAAAAATATATATCTTAAGGCCACATTCACATGTTCAGTATTTGGTCAGTATTTTAACTTAGTATTTGTAAGCCAAAACCAGGAGTGGGTGAAAAAAGCAAACGTGGTGGATGTGTTCCTATTATAATTTTCCTGTGATTGGTCCACTTCTGACTTTGGCTTACAAATACTGATGTAAAATACTGAATAAATACTGAATGTGTGAACGTGGCCTAATACTCATTTTATCCCTCTTTAGCCCCTTCCTAAATGGTTTCTGTCTGGTCCTTGGTGCATCTTCTTATAACCGCTACTGAGGCCGGAACCTAGGATCTTTTCTTGCGGATCCAGAACTTCTGTCTCTGATGAGATATTGTCACACATGCACAGGCATGGTTACATCACGCTTTGTGATGTTGTGACCTTATGTATGGTAGCACAGAAACTTTCCTGGCCTCATCAGAGACAAAGGTTCCAGACTAACATGAACAAATGTTAGAAGTCATAAGAGGATGTGCGGAGGATTCAATGGGGGATGTTGAAGAGCAGAGGGAAAGGCCGTTTACTATACTCTAAGGTCTGTAGTGACCCCAGAACATAATAAGGGACATTACATTTGCAGGTAACTACTCTGCAAAGCAAATTTCTCTAGAAAATCTGTGTGATCTGGTGAATTCAAATGTTGCCAGATCTTCTTCTCTTTACTTCACACACCATGCTTCTTTTATTATTAATTGTAAATGATTTTTTCATTAGCTAGTTCAAAATACTGCAAAAAGATAGGTCTTGAACAAACCATAGTAAAAGGCCAAGCTTTATTAGAGTCCAGCAACAAACAAAGTATTAAATATCAAAAAATAAAAATTAAAAAGTAAATCACAGGAGGTAAGTATAGAAGTGATAAAATGAACTCTGAGTAAGTAAGGCAGAACAGCGCGTGTCAAGCATATATACCAGAACCTTCTAACAACAATAACTTATATATAATCATGAAATAAATAAAGCATGTGTGTAGCTCTGATATCACAAAGTTACATGCCGTCAGCTATAATACACATTAAGAACAATTTGAGAAACATTAAATGATAAAGGCATATTTAGCAATCTCCTGCAGAGTCGAAAGCCAGTCCCCTACTTGCATTTGGGTGAATAGCCTTGGTCTGGGTTGAAAGCACACCTGCAAAGGTACCTCTTTAAAGTCAAAATCCACTTGGTTTCCTTTCAAGCTAATACTCGACTAACCCACCCCCCACAAATACCAAAAGCAATTCGGTCTATTCCCCTGACATTTAGGCCATTGGGATTACACTGATGATGGCGTTTGAAGTGTCTAGGCAGTAACCGTAGTTGCTCCAAATTAGCTTAATCTTTGGCAGCAATAATGTCCCTTACCTGTTCCCTCACTCTTACTTTTAAGGCCATGTGGTGTGGTGAGCTCAATATAGATCTTAGAGCACAAAGAGGAAGCATAATACACAAAAGCTGACCATGAGTTTTGTCCCATTCGTCTGAGTTGTCTATCCCCATTCTTTTTATCACACAGTTTTTATTTGCTTTTATGCTCATCAGTAATTGCTATGTGCTTTAGTATTTTGATTTTACATTTCTCCATTTTTATTTCATAAAGAATCTCTTTTGTCATGCCCTCAGCCGCGGGCCTGGCCTCTCATGGACAGGGAGACCAGCACTCCTCAGGCGGCGCTATGCACGTCACTCACCCTGTTGTGGCTCCAGACGATCGGCGGCTCTGTTCCCTGCTAGGAATCTGCACCCCCCTGGCAGGTCTCCTGGAGATGTTCTTAGGAGGCGCGCCCTGCTTCCTTCACATACTTAAAGCAGCAGGGCACCTGTTCTCTATTAGTGTTGTCTGTGCTGTGATGGTCTGTGCATACTTAAGATCCTCACTTCCTTTGGGAGGTGCCTGGGCAACTTTGTGTTTTGTTCTTAGTTGCTGTTCTCAGGTCCCAGATCAGCGCTTGCTTATTCTGTCTTGCCTGAACTAATATTCAGTGTTTTTTCCCTAGTGCCTTTGTCCTGAATATCTACCATCTACCTTCGAACTCGGCCAATATCTTTGGGCCCTGCTGGTTCTCATTCTCCGTTTCCCTAGACTTCTCATTCCTCCTCTCACAGTAGCACTGTTCCATTTGGGTCTGATCCTCTGGTCTCTGGAGCTGTTGCACATGTGCTTTCTTGGCTGTGCTGGGTTGATCCCTGTATAGGAGTTCGCTCGCTGGTTGCTCCCTCAGTGGTATTCTGTGTTTCAGCCCAGGGGGTTCTCCCTTGTGGGTTCACCTGCTTTATAACCTGAATAAAGGTTTGCGGATCCATCTGACACCCTTGTCTAGCTGGTTCCTAGGGTTCAGCTTCCACAGAGCCCTCTGTAGTCTAGTGGGTTTAGTAACCATGCTCTGCCTGCCTTGGCGTGACAGATTTTGCCCAGGCCATGAACCGCGCTGATACATGATTTTATGCCCAAAGGGAACTAGCTGGCCTTCAACAAAGGCATGTTCAACTGTTGACTTTCATGCAGTCCCTGGATGCCGTCTCAGTTCTCTTCAGGTTGTTGAACCCACCAATGCTACACAACTTGCAGATTTACATCAGGAATGTGACTGACAATCTGAGATGCGAACACGGATGTTGAATTATATGACCTCCGTGGATGAACATCTAACCAACATACAAATGATGGCTGCTTCTCCTCCGGTACAGGTACCAGTGCTCGATCCGGCGATTGCCACTGCATCAGGCCCTTCTCCTCGTCTCTGTAAACCCACTCAGTACTCTGGTGATTCCAAGTTGTGCAGGGAGTTTCTGAACCAGTTTCAGCTGCATTTCCAGTTTTTGCCCCAGCAGAATCCGATGGACGTAGCTAAGGTGGCGTTCCTCACCTCCCACTTGTAAGTCGAGGCCTTGGCATGGTTCAATCCCTTACTGGAGCGGAGTGATCCCACTGTGTCCCATATCCAAAATTTCCTGGACACCTTCCGCAAGATCTTTGACAAGCCAGGTCGAGTGGCATCATCGATGGAAGCTCTCTACAACTTACAACAAGGTTCTCTCTTGGTTGGATAGTATGCCATCCAGTTCCGTACTCTGGCTTCAGAGTTACAGTGGTCTGATGAACCCTTCATTGGAGTCTTCCTACGTGGGTTATCCAGGAGACTTACGAATGAATTGGCGGTTCGGGATCTGTCCGATACTTTGGATGACTTAATCTCTCTCACCATCCGAATCAACCTCCGCCTTCAGGAACGGACCAAGGAGAGAGCTCAGGAGAGGCGACTTCCCTGTTTAGCTCCATATTTACAAACACCCCACATCCTGTCAGTTTCAGCTCCAACTCCAGTTCTCGAACCTATGGAGGTTGACCGCATCAGGTTGGATAAATGAAAAAGTGAGGAGTAGTTTGCAAGATGTGCCTATACTGTAAGAGTCCTACACATTTTCGCCACCAATGTCCCAAGAGGCCGGAAAACTCCTCCGCCTAGGTTTGGAAAGAGAGGCCTTCCTAGGTGAGAGTTAACCATCTCTACCCCTTTCTGTGTCTATACAGGTAGTCAATTTTTTTTAGATGGCGTACTTGGATTCTGGTTCAGTAGGTAACTTTGTGCAGCAAACTGTGGTTCGTCAGTTTGAGATTCCTGTTGTTCCTGGCTGGTGCTATGGTCATATGACCCTGCTCATGCTTATGTGACCATGTATATGGCGACCTGGTTCCCATGGCTTGACCATAACCCATGACGTACTTGAGGGTTGACTCTGCCCCTGTTTCAGCGCTGCAGTGTGCTCCTATTCACACTGCGGGCTCATACTGACAGTCAGTTATGTTACTATCCTATGGCTCCAAAACTATTAGAAGGGTGCCTTATTTTTGGATTGCTCCTCCCCCAATTAATTCATTTTTTTCTTCAACCTATCTTAATTTGAGTTACATTGTTACTTCTATTTTCTCTGATACAATAGGTCATGAAATGATACAAAGAGGTATCTTTGCAGGTTTTATGCAACACTCAAAAGAAGGCTATTCGCCCAAATGAAAGTGGGGTCTGGCATCACATTCTACAGGTTGTAACAAAATATGTCCCTATTGTTTAATGTCTCTCATATTTTTCCTAGTATGACATGTACTATAGCTGATGATATATAACTTTGTGATATTGGAGCTACACATATTATTCTTTATTTATCACATGATCATACATGAATTTTTGTTGTGTGAAGTTTTTGGTGTTTGTACTTGACACCAGATGTTCTTACCAGACGCTCTTCCTTATTTACTCAGAGAGCATTGTATCCTTTCTATTCTACAGTACCTCGTGCGATTTATAGTTGTGGCGCCATCTACTGGTCTTCCACTCTTTTATTTTCATCTTTTAATATTTAATACTTTGCATATTGTTGGATTCTAATAAAGATTTATCTTTTACCATGGTTTGTTGTGTACATATCTTTTGTATCATTTTGTTCTGTTTTATATCCAACCCTATGAGTTCCATACAGATATTTTGGCACAGATATATTTCCATTAACCCCTTCCTGACATCAGACGTACTATCCCGTCCATGGGACCCGGGCCCCTATGCCCATGGACGGGATAGTACGTCTACCGCGATCAGTGGTGCCCACGTGGAGAGCGCTGCTGATCGCGGCCGGGTGTCAGCTGATTATCACAGCTGACACCCGGCACAATGTGTCAGGGGCGGTCACGGACTGCCCCCGACACGTTAACCCCTTGCACACCGCGATCAAACATGATCGCGGTGTAGCGGGGGTTAAAGGGAAGCATCGGCAGGGAGGGAGCTCCCTCCGTGCTTCCCTGAGCCCCCCACGGCAGCGCAATGTGCAGCGCTGCTGCCGGGGGCTCCTTTCCTGCAGGCCCCCGAATCCAAGATGGCGACGGGGGCCTTCGGGGGCCTGCAGGAAGCTGGCTTCCTCAGTGCCTGCAAAGCGCAGGCATGAGGAAGCCTTGTGCACTGCCTGTGACAGATCGCTGATCTGTAACAGTGATCTATGATGTCACAGAACAGTGATGTCCCACCTGGGACTATTTAATAAAGTAAAAAAAAAATTAAAAAAAAGTGTTAAAATAATTTTAAAAAAATCGCCAAATAAATTACAAAAAAAAAAAATATATTCCCCAAATAAATCCATTTTTGGAAAATAAAAAAAAAAAACAGTAAAAGTACACATATTAGGTATCGCCGCGTCAGTAGCGACCCGCCCTATAAAACTGTCCTATTAGTTAACCCCTTTAGCGAACCCCTTAAAAAATAAAAATAAAAAACGAAGCAAAAAATAATGATTTATTATCATACCGCCAAACAAAAAGTGTAATAACGCGTGATCAGAAAGACGCATATAAATATCCATGGTACTGCTGAAAACATCATCTTGTCCCGCAAAAAACGAGTCACAACACAGCATCATCAGCAAAAAAATAAAAAAGTTATAGCTCGCAGAATAAAGCGATGCAAAAATTTTTTATATAAAATAGTTTTCATTGCATAAAACCGACAAAACATAAAAAAACGACCTAAATGAGGTATCGCTGTAACCGTACTGACCCGAAGAATAAAACCGCTTTATCAATTTTACCGCATGCGGAACGGTGTAAACGCACCCCCCCAAAAGAAATTCATGAAACGCTGGTTTTTGTTCATTCTGCGTCCCAAAAATCGGAATAAAAAGCGATCAAAAAATGTCACGTGCCCGAAAATGGTACCAATAAAAACATCAACTCGTCCCGCAAAAAATAAGACCTCACATGACTCGGTGGGTCAAAATACGGGAAAATTATAGCTCTCAATATGTGGTGATGCAAAAACTATTTTTACAATAAAAAGCGTCTTTTAGCGTGCGACAGCCGCCAAACATAAAAACCGCCATAAATAGTAAATCAAACCCCCTGTTATCACCCCCTTAGTTAGTGAAAAATAATAAAATAAAAAAAATTTATTTCCATTTTTCCATTACGGTTAGGGTTAGGGTTAGGGCTAGGGCTAGGGTTAGGGCTAGGGTTAGGGCTAGGGTTAGGGTTAGGGCTGAGATTAGGGTTATGGGTGTGTTGGGGCTCGGGATGGAGTTAGAATTGGGGGTTTCCACTGTTTGGGCACATCAGGGGCTCTCCAAATGCAACATGGCGTCTGATTTCAATTCCAGCCAATTCTGAGTTGAAAAAGTCAAATGGTGCTCCTTCCCTTCCAAGCTCTGACATGCGCCCAAACAGTGTTTTACCCCCACATGTAGGGTATCAGCCTACTCAGGACAAATTGCAAAACAATTTTTGGGGTCCAATTTCTCCTGTTACCCTTAGAAAAATAAAAAAATGGGGGCAAAAATATCATTTTTGTGGAAAAAAATGATTTTTTTATTTTCACATCCAAGCGTTATAAACTTCTGTGAAGCACTTGGGGGTTGAAAGTGCTCACCACACATCTAGATAAGTTCCGTGGGGGGTCTAGTGTCCAAAATGGGGTTACTTGTGGGGCGTTTCAATAGTTTAGGTACATCAGGGGCTCTCCAAACGCACATGACACCCGCAGACCATTCCATCAAAGTCTGCATTCCAAAACATCACTGCTTCCCTTCCGAGCCCCGACGTGTGTCCATACAGTAGTTTTCTCCCACAAATGGGGTGTCAGCGTACTCATGACAAATTGGACAACAACTTTTGGGGTCCAATTTCTCCTGTTACCCTTGGGAAAATGAAAAAAATGGGGACTAATTGATCATGTTTGTGGAAAAAATACGATTTTTTTATTTTCATGCCCGGGCATTATAAACTTCTGTGAAGCCCTTGGGGGTTCAAAGTGCTCACCTCACATCTAGATAAGTTCCTTAGGGGGTCTAGTTTTCAAAATGGGGTCATTTGTGGGGGGTTTCCACTGTTTAAGTACATTAGGGGCTCTCCAAAGGCAACATGACACCCGCAGACCATTCCATCAAACTCTGCATTCCAAAACATCACTGCTTCCGTTCCGAGCCCCAACGTGTGTCCATACAGTAGTTTTCTCCCACAAATGGGGTGTCAGCGTACTCATGACAAATTGGACAACAACTTTTGGGGTCCAATTTCTCCTGTTACCCTTGGGAAAATGAAAAAAATGGGGACTAATTGATCATGTTTGTGGAAAAAATATGATTTTTTTATTTTCATGCCCGGGCATTATAAACTTCTGTGAAGCCCTTGGGGGTTCAAAGTGCTCACCTCACATCTAGATAAGTTCCTTAGGGAGTCTAGTTTTCAAAATGGGGTCATTTGTGGGGGATTTCCACTGTTTAGGTACATTAGGGGCTCTCCAAAGGCAACATGACACCCGCAGACCATTCCATCAAAGTCTGCATTCCAAAACGTCACTACTTCCCTTCCGAGCCCCAACGTGTGCCCATACAGTAGTTTTCTCCCACATATGGGGTATCAGCATACTCAGGACAAATTGCACAACAACTTTTGAGGTCCAATTTCTCCTGGTACCCTTGGGAAAATAAAAAAATGGTGACTAAAAGATCATGTTTGTGGAAAAAATACGAATTTTTTATTTTCATGCCCGGACGTTATAAACTTCTGTGAAGCACTGGGGGGTTCAAAGTGCTCACCACACATCTAGATAAGTTCCTTGGGGGTCTAGTTTACAAAATGGTGTCATTTGTGGGGGGTTTCCACTGTTTAGGTACATCAGGGGTTTTCCAATAGCGACATGGTGTCCGATCTCAATTCCAGCCAAAAACGTCAAATGGCGCTGCTTCCCTTCCGAGCTCTGCGATGCGCCCAAATAGTGGTTTACCCCCACATGTGGGGTATCAGCGTACTCAGGACAAATTGCACAATAACTGTTAGGGTCCTGTTACCCTTGGAAAAATAAGAATTGAGGGTGAAACAATCATTTTTGTGGAAAAAATATGATTTTTTAATTGTACAGCTTTATGTTATAAACTTCTGTGAAGCCCTTGGGGTTTCAAAGTTCTCACCACACATCTAGATAAGTTCCTTAGGGGGTCTAGTTTCCAAAATGGTGTCATTCGTGGGGGGTTTCCACTGTTTAGGTACATCAGGGGTTTTCCAATCGCGACATGGTGTCTGATCTCAATTCCAGCCAAAAACGTCAAATGGCGCTGCTTCCCTTCCGAGCTCTGCCATGCGTCCAAATAGTGGTTTACCCCCACATGTGGGGTATCAGCGTACTCAGGACAAATTGCACAATAACTTTTAGGGTCCTGTTACCCTTGGGAAATTAAAATTTGGGGTGAAAAGATCATTTTTGTGGAAAAAATATGATTTTTTAATTGTACCGCTGTACGTTATAAACTTCTGTAAAGCCCTTGTGGGTTCAAAGTTCTCACCACATAACTAGATAAGTTCCTTGGTGGGTCTAGTTTCCAAAATGGGGTCACTTGTAGGGGGTTTCCACTGTTTAGGTACATCAGGGACTCTCCAAACGTGACATGACATCCGATCTGAATTCCAGACAATTTTGCATTGAAAAAGTCAAACGGCGCTCCTTCCATTCTGAGCTCTGCCATGCGCCGAAACAATCGTTCCCCCCCACATATCAGGTATCAGCGTACTCAGGACAAATTGCACAATAACTTTTGCAGTCCAATTTCTCCTGTTACCCTTGGTAAAATAAAAAAAATTGAACCTGAAGTACTTTTTTTGTGAAAAAAAGTTAGATGTTCATTTTTTTTTAAATATTCAAAATAATTCCTGTGACTCACCTAAAGGGATTATAAACTTCTTGAATGTGGTTTTGAGCACCTTAAGGGGTGCAGTTTTTAGAATGGTGTCACTTTTGGGTATTTTCTATCATGTAGACCCCTCAAAGTGGCTTCAAATGTGATGTGGTCCGTAAAAATAAAATGGTGTTGTAAAAATGAGAAATCGCTGGTCAACTTTTAACCCTTATAACTTCCAAACAAAAAAAAATTTTGGTTCCAAAATTGTGCTGTTGTAAAGTAAACATGTGGGAAATGTTAGTTATCAAGTTTTTTGGGTGCCATATCTCTGTGCTTTAAGGGCATAAAAATTCAAAGCTGGAAAATTGCGAAATTTTCAAAATTTTCGCCAAATTTCCGTTTTTCTCACAAATAAACGCAAGTTATTTGAACAAAATTTTACCACTAACATGAAGTACAATATGTCACGAGAAAACAAAGTCAGAACCACCGGGATCCATGAAAGCGTTCCAGAGTTATGACCTCATAAAGGTACAGTGGTCAGAATTGTAAAAATTGGCCCGGTCATGAACGTGCAAACCACCCTTGGGGTGAAGGGGTTAATATTTGCATATGCGCCATCTTTGTCTCCTCATCTTTTCCATTAGCTAAATTCAGTCTACTAGATAACATATACAGAATGGAAATGATTTGAAATATCATATGTTGTTGCTCTTATCATTCTTCTCTTGGTTTTCCTTCTGTTTACGTCTGTCTCACGTATGTCAATGAAGAGGATAGCAAAGGTGCAAACCAATTAAAATCTAATCTCACCGACAAAGCACTAATTACAAGATAACACATATAGCATCACTTTTATTAAAAATAGAAATAAAAGCAAAAGAAGGTCTTTGGCCAATAGTTAATATACATTTAAACAGAAAAATTGAATTGTACTTGCCCTGATAAGGATCTTCTGTGTCCCCACCTTGCCGCGAATGTTGGCACCCTATATATAACTAAAATTGTGCTACCGATCCACGTCAACTTTTCCTATCTGGGATTATATAGCCCTAAAATGGGAATATCTCTATTCAGACAATTAACAGAGAGTAACAGAAAATCTATACAGGGTGGGAGTTTACTAAAATAGTACCTGCAAATCAAACTGCTAACGGACATTATACCAAAAAGTGTTAAGTAAATAGATAGTAATGATGTATTTACAAAAACAATCCTTGCAATAGCAAGGGAAAAGTTAAACAAAGTTCCTATATGCTAGTATCTGTAGCTCAAATGCACATATTTAGTGCCTCAGCATGACTTCAATGAATCCATATCAAACATAAATACATCCCCTAGAAAATTCAACCTTGTGTAGATAGACATGAATAAACAATTAACCCCTTCATGACCCAGCCTATTTTGACCTTAATGACCTGGCCATTTTTTGCAATTCTGACCAGTGTCCCTTTATGAGGTAATAACTCTGAAACGCGTCAACGTATCTTAGCGATTCTGAGATTGTTTTTTCGTGACATATGCTAGTGGTAAACTTAGGTCGATAATTTTTGCGTTTATTTGTGAAAAAATCAGAAATTTGGCGAAAATTTTGAAAATTTCGCAATTTTCAAATTTTTAATTTTTATTCTGTTAAACCAGAGAGTGATGTGACACAAAATAGTTACTAAATAACATTTCCCGCATGTCTACTTTACATCAGCACAATTTTGGAAACAATTTTTTTTGTTAGGAAGTTATAAGGGTTAAAAGTTGACAAGCGATTTCTCATTTTTACAATATTTCCAAACCATTTTTTTTAGGGACCACCTCACATTTGAAGTCACTTTAAGGGGTCTATATGGCAGAAAATACCCAAAAGTGACACCATTCTAAAAACTGCACCCCTGAAGCTACTCAAAACTACATTCTAGGAGATTATTAACCCTTCAGGTGCTTCACAGGAACTAAAGCAACGTGGAAGGAAAAAATGGGCATTTTATTTTTTGCAACACAAATTTTCTTTTATCATTAATTTTTATCATTTTCACATGGGCAACAGGATAAAGTGGATTATAAAATTTGTTGGGCAATTTCTCCTGAGCACACCGATACCTCATATGTGGTCATAAACCACTGTTTGGGCGCACGGCAGGGCCCGGAAGGGAAGGAGCACCATTTGACTTTTTGAATGGAAAATTCGCTCCAATCGTTATCGGACACCATGTCGCGTTTGGAGAGCCCCTTTGTACCTAAACATTGGAGCTCCCCCACAAGTGACACCATTTTGGAAACTAGACCCCTTAAGGAACTTATCTAGATGTGTAGGGAGCACTTTGAACCCCAAGTTCTTCACAAAAATTATAACGTAGAGCAGTGAAAATAAAAAATCATTTTTTTTCCTCAAAAATGATTTTTTAGCACTCTATTTTTTATTTTCACAAGGGTAACAGGAGAAATTGGACCACAAAAGTTGTTGTCCAGTTTGTCCTGAGTACGCTTGTACCCCATATGTGGGGGGAACCATTGTTTGGGTGCACGGCAGGGCTCAGAAGGGAAGGAGTGCCATTTGACTTTTTGAAATGAAAATTAGCTCCAATCGTTAGCGGACACCATGTCGTGTTTGGAGAGCCCCTGTGTGCCTAAACTTTGGAGCTCCCCCACAAATGACCCCATTATGGAAACTAGACCCCCTAAGGAACTTATCTAGATGCATAGTGAGCACTTTGAACCCCCAGGTGCTTCACAGAAGTTTATAACGCAGAGCCATGAAAATAAAAAATATTTTTTTTTCTTAAAAAAAATATTTTTAGTCCGCAATTTTTTATTTTCACAGGGGTACCAGAATAAATTGGACCCCAAAAGTTGTTGTACAGTTAGTCCTGAGTACACTGGTACCCCATATGTGGGGGGACCACTGTTTGGGCACACGTCGGGGCTCAGCAGTGAGGTAGTGACATTTTGAAATGCTGACTTTGAAGGCATGGTCTTCGGGCGTCATGTTACATTTGCAGAGCCCCTGTGTGCCTAAACAGTAGAAACCCCCCGCATGTGGCCTGATTTTGGAAACTAGACCCCCCAAGGAACTTATCTAGATGTGTGGTGAGCACCTTGAACCCCCAAGTGCTTCACAGAAGTTTATAACGCAGAGCCGTGAAAATAAAAAATAATTTTCTTCCTCAAAAAAAAAAATTTTTAGCCCGCAATTTTTTTTCACAAGAGTAACAGGATGAATTGGACCCCAAAAGTTGTTGTACAGTTTGTCCTGAGTACGCTGGTACCCCATATGTGGGGGGAACCACTGTTTGGGCACACGTCAGGGCTCGGAAGGGAAGTAGTGACATTTTGAAATGCTGACTTTGATGGCATGGTCTGCAGGCGTCATGTTACATTTGCAGAGCCCTTGATGTACCTAAACTGTGGAAACCCCCACAAGTGACCCCATTTTGGAAACTAGACCCCATAAGGAAGTTGCCTAGATGTGTAGTGAGCACATTGAACCCCCAAGTGCTTCACAGAAGATTATAACGCAGAGCCATGAAAATAAAAAATATTTTTTTTTCCTCAAAAAATGATTTTTTAGCTCGTAATTTTTTATTTTCACAAGGGTAACAGGAGAAATTGGACCCCAAAAGTTGTTGTCCAGTTTGTCCTGAGTACGCTGGTACCCCACATGTGGGGGGGGAACCATTGTTTGGGCACACGTCAGGGCTCGGAATGGAAGTTGTGATGTTTTGAAATGCAGACTTTGATGGAATAGTCTGCGGTCGTCATTACGTTTGCAGAGCCCCTGATGTGCCTAAACAGTGGAAACCCCCCACAAGTGACCCCATTTTGGAAACTAGACCTTCCAAGGAATGTATGTAAGATGTGTTGTGAGCACTTTGAACCCCCAAGTGCTTCACAGAAGTTTATAATGCAGAGACGTGAAAATGAAAAAATCATTTTTTTCCACAAAAATCATTTTTTAGCCCCCAATTTTTTATTTTCCCAAGGGTAACAGGAGAAATTAGTCCCCAAAAGTTGTTGTGCAATTTTTCCTGAGTACGCTGATACCCCATATGTTGGGGTAAACCACTGTTTGGGCACACGTCGGGGCTTGGAAGGGAGGGAGCACCGTTTGACTTTTTGAACGCAAAATTGGCTGGAATTAATGGTTGCACCATGTCGCGTTTGGAGACCCCCTGATGTGCCTAAACAGTGGAAACCCCTCAATTCTAACTCCATCCCTAACCCAAACACACCCCTAACCACAGCCCTAACCCCAACACATCCCTAACCACAAGCCTAACCCTAATTCCAACGCTAACCCTAATTCCAACCCTAACCCTAATTCTAACCCTAATTCCAACCCTAACCCTCTTTCCAACCCTAACCCTAACCCTCTTTCCAACCCTAACCCTCTTTCCCACCCTAACCCTCTTTTCAACCTTAACCCTAATGGAAAAATAAAAATAAAAATATTTTCTTTATTTTATTAGTTGTGCCTACCTATGGGGGTGATAATCGGGGGGTTTATTTACTTTTTCTTTCATTTTGATCACTGTGAGAGTGATCAAAATGAAAGAATGGAATCTGCAGCCGCCAGATTCGGGCGGGCGCACTGCGCATGCGCCCGCCATTTTCCAAGATGGCGGCGCCCATCATCCGGACCCAAGGGACACCAGGAGGGACGAGGGGACTCAGGAGGTACCGGGGGGTGAGGGGGGGATCGGAGACTGGCGGGGAGAAGAGGGAATGGGAGGGGGGCAAGTGATGACAGCGGCGGCAGATCGCCGCTGTCATTCAGTTGCGGGGGGGCGATCGCTGGTGGGGGGTGGAATCGGTGTCTCCAGCCATGTCCGATGCTACAGCAGCATCGGCCATGGCTGGATTGTAATATTTCATCAATTTTCATTGATGAAATATTACCATCGCTCTGATTGGCTGTTTCACTTTTAACAGCCAATCAGAGCGATCGTAGCCACGTGGGGGCAAAGCCACGCCCCCTGTGGTGAAGAACAAAGCCCCCTGTATCTGTGGGTCGGGTGACCTTTCAGTGACCTAGGTCACCCGACCCGCAGGGGGGCTTTAAAGTCATGACGCCACATAGGCGTCATGGGTCGTTCTGGCACGACTTTTCATGACGCCTATGTGGCGTCAAAGGTCGTGAAGGGGTTAAATAAGCTTCTTCAAACGCAAAAAATGCCCAAGTATGTATATTATCGATGCGTTTCCCCTTAGTAGGTTCATCAGGAGAATATATACATATACAGTAGAAGAAGCTGGTGGCGAACGTGAGTCGGGGTGAGGGGATGCCAGGAGCACTCTGTACACAGGTAATCATATCTGCTATAAGACATGTACTTGGATTTGATGGGCATAGATATAACCTACTGAACTTCAGTGAACTTACAGTCGATTTGCTGGCTGATTACAGCCTACATGGTTAGCTATGGTTAGTTACACACTGCGATATCGCTAGCAATATCGCTGTAAAGTCACCGATTTTGTGATGTAGCAGCGATATTGCTAGCGATATCGCTGCATGTGATACTTACCTCCGACAGGCACCCCCCGCTGGTTATCGCTTGTCGCGCAAGAAGGTCTTGGATCATTTCTCGTCGTCAGCTTCCTGCGGCGCTTCCTGCTTTGACGACGAGCGACGCGTGGACGCGGGCAGGAGGACGTCAGGATCGACGCGTCTGACAGGTAAGTAGTGACCCCCGACCCCTGCGATGTCGCTGGTGAGATCTGCCTGTGTGGCAGCTCACTAGCGACCACTTAGCGATACACCAGCGATCCATATCGTTGTTGGGATCGCTGGTGCATCGCTATGTGTAACGGTACCCTTTGTATAGTCAGGACAGGAGCAATATACATTGATACTTCGGTAAATATCTCCATTCTCTTAGATCCTTGTAGTCTGTGCAATTTTTTGCTACTGTACTATCCACTATTAGTTTATCCTGTGATAGGGTTATTTTCCCCTTAATGAAAAGCCTTTTTGTATTATAACCTATAGAGAAATTCAACTCATGGTTGCAATTGGATTCATATGGACCTTTTCTTGGACACTATTAACTGTATAGGTCGTTCAACAGTGTTTTTGATATTTTTATCTTGGCGTCCCCTCTTAAGGTTTTCCTGCTTTTTAACTTTGTCTTTTAACATATTGTTCAATAAAAGTTATTGTTTTATTCTAATTTTGTGGGATCTCTTCTTTGCCCTATATGTACACATATAAGGTTAGTTGTTACATGTATGTATTATTGCACTCTTGCTGTTTCGTCTTTGTGTCTATCTCCCCATCAGCCCTGCAGTAATGAACTGCCTCATTTTGGCCAAAATCTTGCTTAAAGTTAGGCAAGTTTACAGCTCTAGTGCTATAACGCAGGAAGATTTTACAGTGTTGGCACAAAAACTGCACATACTTTTGACAATTTTCAAGAGTTTTATGAGCGAGAATATTTTTTCATTTGCATTATTAAAGTAATTGACCTCGTGTGTATGGCTGAGGTCATTAGTTTGAATATTTCAAATAAATTCTTGTCTGGGTAAAAAGGAACGACAGAATTCCAATTCTTTGATGCAGAAATTAATTGTTTAATATTTTCCCAACCACCAAATGACATCAATTGCATTGTTAAGTAACTTGCGCAAAACTTTGCAGTTGATGTTCTGATACATTTTGATGTCTGAATACAAAATTGAAAATCAAAATAATTCACTTCAGCCTCAAAAGTTTCAATTTTTTCCCTTTATTTCACGGATTTTGTTACCACTACTCTCTAGTTTGTAAGATTTCTTAAGAACCCGCATCTTGTAATATTATTGTTATTGGTTTCCTTTAGGTTTCAGCTTCCATCAGTCATCAAAGGCATTTCCCAAACTCATGCCTAGTTATTCAGTGATCATTTTGATCATGTTACTGCATAAATGGAAATACTTTTCATCGTCAAACTGAAGTAATTGAATGATTGACGAAAATTGTGAAGCTGTGTTAGCTGCCTTAGTGGTTGCTACCTATCTCTCCCTGAAAAAATCCAACTCTGCTAAAAGCTAAATATCTTTTTAGCAACTGAACCAAATCATTCATATCTGCAGAACATTTTTTAGCCTAGGTTCACAAATCTTAGCCATAGTACATAGGTATGTGCTAATAAGTTACGGTAGCTTCCTGTGCAAGGGACACATTGTAATACTGTAGCATTAATAGAACTTCAGTTTAATTTATGGCTGATATTGAATTTTTCTTCTTACATAGGAAATGCAAGTGCCAATTGAATAAATAAATAATTGCAAATGGAATTGCTATCATAACCTTGTCATCACTTAGCATCTGCCTTTTTTATGGGTTGGCAAATGTAACGCAGTATTTTGCCTTTCGGCAGCTTCGATGTTTTGTCGTGCAATACAAGTTCATAGTTTAATCATCTTCTGAATATATGTGAAACATAATCAGTGAGAATTTTACTTGGAATGCATTTTTTAAAACATAACATTATATGGTGTGTCTTCCATCTTAATGAAATCCGGGAACCAAATGAAAACATAAAAACCATATGATTAAATTTACTTCTTGGCATCATGGCCGATTTCCACCATTCAACTTATCTTGGTCCTAAGGATCTTCCTTACAGCAATGCAACCTGATTTTGTGTTATGGTCACCATTAATTTTATCACATAGTGTACTGGGATTGGGGAAAAACATCCAAATCTAGTGAAATTACAAAAAAATCCTGCAATTCTGGCATTATTTTTGGGAAATTGTATTTACAGCATCCATTATGTGATAAAAAAGGACATTTCAGTATGATTCATCTCATCAGTATAGTTGCGGCAAAACTACATTTGTCTATTTTTTTATTATTTTAGTGGTAAAAAAAATTCAGAAATTTGAAAAAAAGTTTTGCTTGTGTCGTCATTTTCAATGTCCATAGCGCTTTAATTTTTTTTGTTCCATAGAGCTGTCTAAGGACTTATTTTTTGCAAGGTTAGACAAATTTGTTATTGATACCATTTTGGTATAAATATGAAATTTTGGTCACTTATTACAGCATAGCAGTCTGGCATTTTGATTCTTTTTTCTGCTTACAGTGTTTACTAATCATGTTATTTATTTTTATAACTTGATAGATCAGACTTTTATATGCTTTGTGGTACCACACATCTGTACCTTTTTTATTATCTTTATTTTTAATGGGGGAGTAAGGGGGTACTTTGTACATTAATGTTTTTTTTTATAACATTTTCCTCTTTTTACTGCATATAGTATATACATATAGTAAAAATCATAGTCACCTTTGAAGCACAGCCACAATATATTGACTGTAAAAAATAATAAAACATAAAAAACTATATTTATTAGCCTGCCATATCTGTACTGACCTACACAGTAAAGTTAACACTTTAATTTTGCATCACAATAAATAGCCTAACATTATATAATGCAAGCAAAAGATAGTAGCAGAATTGCTGTCTTGATTATAATCCTCTAAGTAAAAAGTTAATAAAAGTGTGTTAATAAATCATATGTACACCAAAATGATTCCATGTTCCACTGACAAATTTACCTCTTCATATGACAATGTTACAGAAAAGAAAAGTTAATGCTCTTGAAACATGAGAATAAAAAAGAAAAAAATGGTCTGTCTTAAAGGCCAAAACTGGCTTTGATACCAAGCAGTTAAAGAGAATGTGTCACTTACTATACCTATGTCTGTGCTCCTGAATCTACTTTTATTTATGTTTTGTTCCTAGGCCTCACCATTCCCTATATAGAGTATAAAACTATTATTTTTAGCCATGGTACTGAAGAAGAAAAAAAATCCCATGATGAAAAGTTGGGCCCATGATCTTTATCTAAAAGGCTAAATTTACAAATAGGAAAAAGGGGGCTATATCTCAGGAACTAAGAAGTGCAAGAATAAAACAGTGACAGATTCCGGAGTATCGTGGCTTTTTGACCAATTAAAAAAATTACATATTTATAGTAAGTGATAGGTCTTCTTTAAGGCCAATGCAGCACACTCTAACAATTACAGAGATTCTAACAAAGTTAAAAATATCAAAAACATTATGAATAAAAATAATATAGTCACACCCCAATGTACATCCCTCACTGACTGATCTGATGCTGCCTTGGCAACAAGAATTGCAGACTGAATGGCCACATACAGGCTAATCCACCCATCCCTCACTATTCCCTGGCCTTTAATCTCTGTCAATACCTAGTGAAGTCAGGCTCCCTATTACCCAGAGACTGCAGTTCAAAACCTTAACCATGGTATACAAAGCCATCCACAACCTACAGTATGTCCTCCATACATCTTTGACCTAGTCTCCCGCTACTTACTGTACCTGCACACAACCTCCAATCCTCACAATAACTCCTTCTCTATTCCCTTTTAATTCCTCTTCACATAATCCAATACAAGATTTTTGCCATGCATCCCCCCTGTATAGAGTTGAGCGACTTTTGGTTTTTTAGGGTCGCGTTTCGTTTCGTGAAACCCGACTTTTCCAAAAGTCGGGTCGAGCAAGATTGTCCGATTATAGGGAAAAGTCGGGGTCGTCCCGAAACACGAAACCCAATGTAAGTCAATGGGGAATAAAAGTCGGCAGTGAGAGGAGGACAGGAAACACACCTACAGTGCCCATTTGAATGCCAAAAGCATCAATTCTTCTTACTTAAGCTTGTCAACCTTAATTAACTTCATAATACAAGTTACGCACTGAAAAATGGGGGTTATTTGGCTAAAGTTGTGGGGGGGGGAGGGCTGGCTGCAGGTTTTCATGTGCCCTGGGCGAAAGAGCGCCCCTTTAACACATACCACAACTCATCATGCTCCGATACGGCAGATAATAATAAATTTTATTTTTATAGCGCCGACATATTCCGCAGCACTTTACATTTCAGAGGGGATTTGTACAGACAATAGACATTACAGCATAACAATAATCACATACAGTAGATTATAACAAATACCAAGAGGAGTGAGGGCCCTGCTCGCAAGCTTACAGTCTATGAGGAAAGAGGTAGACACGAAAGGTGGGTGGTAACAGTTGCCCTGATTGTATGGACCAGCCATAATGTTAAGTGTGTAACAGTACAGAAACAGAGGGCTAATGGATGCATAAAGCATGTGGGAACATGATGCTGGGAACCTGGTTATGGTAAAACTTTTGGCTCTGCCACACAGGGATAGGTTAGGTTAATGTGTTGAGGCGATAGGCCAGTCTGAATAAATGCGTTTTCAGGACACGCTTAAAATTGTGGGGATTGGGGACTAATCGTATTGACCTGGGAAGTGCATTCCAAAGAATTGGCGTGGCACGTGTAAAGTCTTGGAGACGGGAGTGGGAGGTTCTGACTATTGAGGATACTAACCTCAGGTCATCAGCAGAACGGAGGGCGCGTGTAGGGTGGTATACTGAAACAAGGGAGGAGATGTAGGGTGGTGCTGAGCCATTGAGGGCTTTGTGGGTGAGGGTAATAAGTTTATACTGAATTCTGGAGTGGATGGGTAGCCAGTGTAATGACTGGCACAAGGTAGAGGCATCGGTGTAACGATTGGTGAGGAATATGATCCTGGCTGCAGCATTCAAGACAGATTGGAGAGGGGAGAGTTTGGTAAGAGGGAGACCGATTAGAAGAGAGTTACAATAGTCGAGACGAGAATGAATAAGAGAAACAGTAAGAGTTTTTGCAGAGTCAAAAGTAAGAAAAGGTCGAATTCTAGAAATGTTTTTGAGGTGCAGATGACAAGAGCGAGCCAGTGATCGAATGTGGGGGGCAAAGGAAAGCTCGGAATCAAGTATGACCCCAAGACAGCGGGCATGTTGCTGGGGAGTAATAGTGGAACCACACACGGAAATGGCAATGTCGGGTGTAGGTACATTAGTAGCGGGAGGAAACACAAGGAGTTCAGTCTTTGACAGGTTCAGTTTCAGATATAGTGAGGACATGATATTAGACACAGCGTTTAGACAATCGCCAGTGTTTAATAAATAGCAGATAAATAGCGGTATAGTACAATGAAAAATACCTCACTTTTTACATCTCATGACGAGGCCCATCTATTTCTCCATACAGAATCATTGGTCCCATATAATGTTTGAAACAGTATATGATGAGCTCCACATAATGCTACAGTATATGTTGGTCCCCATGGATGAAGCTCCACTGTCTTATGGGCCCAAATAATGCTCCAAACATAATGGGCCCCATTTCTAATGCTCTAGTGTATAATGGGCCCTGTAAATGCTGCTCCAGTGTCTGATGTCCACCTTTGGAATGTTCCAGTGTATGGTGGGCCCCATCTATCATTCTCCAGAGTATAGTGCTCCCCAAAAATTGCTGTCCCAACATTGAAAACAATCAAATAAGTCTCCTCGCTAGGGAATCCCTGTACTTGTCTGGACAGGTGCTGTAGCTTGCTTAACAGCTCGCCAGCCGTTCTCACGCCCAGTATGGATTGCACGTGATTGCACAAAGGATAGAAAGGGTACCGTATCCCTGGATAACATGTATGGATAGCGTACACATTCAAAATATATGTCTCAGGAGGCAGGCTCAGACAGTGTCAGGCCCAGTATGGATTGCACGTGATTGCACAAAGGTTAGAAAGGGTACCGTATCCCTGGATAACATGCATGGATAGCGTACACATTCAAAATATATGTCTCAGGAGGCAGGCTCAGACGGTGTCAGGCACAGTATGGATTGCACGTGATTGCACAAAGGTTAGAAAGGGTACCGTATCCCCAGATAACATGTTTGGATAGCGTACACATTCAAAATATATGTCTCAGGAGGCAGGCTCAGACGGTGTCAGGCCCAGTATGGATTGCACGTGATTGCACAAAGGTTAGAAAGGGTACCGTATCCCCGGATAACATGTATGGATAGCGTACACATTCAAAATATATGTCTCAGGAGGCAGGCTCAGACGGTGTTAGGCCCAGTATGGATTGCACGTGATTGCACAAAGGTTAGAAAGGGTACCGTATCCCCGGATAACATGTATGGATAGCGTACACATTCAAAATATATGTCTCAGGAGGCAGGCTCAGATGGTGTCAGGCACAGTATGGATTGCACGTGATTGCACAAAGGTTAGAAAGGGTACCGTATCCCCGGATAACATGTATGGATAGCGTACACATTCAAAATATATGTCTCAGGAGGCAGGCTCAGACGGTGTTAGGCCCAGTATGGATTGCACGTGATTGCACAAAGGTTAGAAAGGGTACCGTATCCCCGGATAACATGTATGGATAGCGTACACATTCAAAATATATGTATCAGGAGGCAGGCTCAGACGGTGTTAGGCCCAGTATGGATTGCACGTGATTGCACAAAGGTTAGAAAGGGTACCGTATCCCCGGATAACATGTATGGATAACGTACACATTCAAAATATATGTCTCAGGAGGCAGGCTCAGACGGTGTTAGGCCCAGTATGGATTGCACGTGATTGCACAAAGGTTAGAAAAGGTACCGTATCCCTGGATAACATGTATGGATAGCGTACACATTCAAAATATATGTCTCAGGAGGCAGGCTCAGACGGTGTCAGGCCCAGTATGGATTGCACGTGATTGCACAAAGGTTAGAAAGGGTACCGTATCCCCGGATAACATGTATGGATAGCGTACACATTCAAAATATATGTCTCAGGAGGCAGGCTCAGACGGTGTTAGGCCCAGTATGGATTGCACGTGATTGCACAAAGGTTAGAAAGGGTACCGTATCCCCGGATAACATGTATGGATAGCGTACACATTCAAAATATATGTCTCAGGAGGCAGGCTCAGATGGTGTCAGGCACAGTATGGATTGCACGTGATTGCACAAAGGTTAGAAAGGGTACCGTATCCCCGGATAACATGTATGGATAGCGTACACATTCAAAATATATGTCTCAGGAGGCAGGCTCAGACGGTGTTAGGCCCAGTATGGATTGCACGTGATTGCACAAAGGTTAGAAAGGGTACCGTATCCCCGGATAACATGTATGGATAGCGTACACATTCAAAATATATGTATCAGGAGGCAGGCTCAGACGGTGTTAGGCCCAGTATGGATTGCACGTGATTGCACAAAGGTTAGAAAGGGTACCGTATCCCCGGATAACATGTATGGATAACGTACACATTCAAAATATATGTCTCAGGAGGCAGGCTCAGACGGTGTTAGGCCCAGTATGGATTGCACGTGATTGCACAAAGGTTAGAAAAGGTACCGTATCCCTGGATAACATGTATGGATAGCGTACACATTCAAAATATATGTCTCAGGAGGCAGGCTCAGACGGTGTCAGGCCCAGTATGGATTGCACGTGATTGCACAAAGGTTAGAAAGGGTACCGTATCCCTGGATAACATGTATGGATAGCGTACACATTCAAAATATATGTCTCAGGAGGCAGGCTCAGACGGTGTCAGGCACAGTATGGATTGCACGTGATTGCACAAAGGTTAGAAAGGGTACCGTATCCCCGGATAACATGTATGGATAGCGTACACATTCAAAATATATGTCTCAGGAGGCAGGCTCAGACGGTGTTAGGCCCAGTATGGATTGCACGTGATTGCACAAAGGTTAGAAAGGGTACCGTATCCCCGGATAACATGTGTGGATAGCATACACATTCAAAATATATGTCTCAGGAGGCAGGCTCAGACGGTGTTAGGCCCAGTATGGATTGCACGTGATTGCACAAAGGTTAGAAAGGGTACCGTATCCCCGGATAACATGTATGGATAGCATACACATTCAAAATATATGTCTCAGGAGGCAGGCTCAGACGGTGTTAGGCCCAGTATGGATTGCACGTGATTGCACAAAGGTTAGAAAGGGTACCGTATCCCTGGATAACATGTATGGATAGCGTACACATTCAAAATATATGTCTCAGGAGGCAGGCTCAGACGGTGTCAGGCCCAGTATGGATTGCACGTGATTGCACAAAGGTTAGAAAGGGTACCGTATCCCTGGATAACATGTATGGATAGCGTACACATTCAAAATATATGTCTCAGGAGGCAGGCTCAGACGGTGTCAGGCACAATATGGATTGCACGTGATTGCACAAAGGTTAGAAAGGGTACCGTATCCCCAGATAACATGTATGGATAGTGTACACATTCAAAATATATGTCTCAGGAGGCAGGCTCAGACGGTGTCAGGCACAGTATGGATTTGACGGCCCAGATTACACAGCGGAGGAGCAGGGAGAGGTAAAGATTGCAAATGCTGGGGCCCTGCCCAAGCAAGGGGGGCCCACTCGTGGGCGTCGGTACTGGCACTGGGCCCCTCATAGTACAGCGGTTTGTCTGACGGCGGGTGTGCACCACCACCGTCAGAGACACTTGATTGCACTATGAGGGACCCTGTGCCAGTGCCCGCGCCCAAGAGTCGGCCTACCCACCTGTCCAGGGCAACGGCACTCGCACGGTGTCGTGCGGTAGGTGGTGACCCCGGCCATGGGGGGGGAGGCAGCACAGTTAGGGAGTTTTAGAAAGTGGCATATGTTGATGTTGGACATTCAGCTGATGCAAAAGGCGAAATAGGTGAAGTACCAGGAAGAGGTGGACCAAAGCAAGCCATTTTTCTGTCACCCTATGTGTCATCAGGGGAAGGTGGGACAAAATCCTTGGAAACCCATGCGTGGTTCATTTTAATGAAGGTTAGATCATCCACATTTTGGGTTGACAGACGGGTCCTTTTTTCTGTCAGGATTGATCCAGCTGCACTGAAGACTCTTTCCGATAGCACACTTGCAGCTGGGCAAGCGAGCTCCTGTAAGGCATATTGGGCAAATTCAGGCCAGGTGTCCAGTTTAGCGGCCCAATAGTCAAAGGGGAATGACCTGTGTCGGAGAACATCGATATGGGAGGAAAAGTAGTTTGTAACCATAGTTGACAGCTGCTGTCTCCTGTCACTTTCCATCGATGCAGTATTACCAGTTGTGTGAGCGGTATTTGAAAAATCAGTCCACAACATTGTCATGAAACCCCTGTCTCCAACGCCACTTCTGCTGTGTGCACCACGAACACCTCTGCCAAGCTGCCCCTGGCCCGTACGGCTCGTGTGAGAACCATCACCGCTGCTGTGTGCTGGGAATGCCTCAAGCAACCGATTTACCAGAGTTGCTTGTTTATTAGCCAATATTAGGTCAAGGTTCTCCTGTGGCATGATGTTTTGTAATTTGCCTTTATAGCGTGGATCCAGGATGCTGGCCAACCAGTAGTCGTCATCGTTCATCATTTTGGCAATGCGGGGGTCCCTTTTTAGGATCCGCAAGGCATAATCTGACATGTGAGCCAATGTTCCCGGTGTCAATGATGCACTGCGAGTGCTGGGTGGAGGAGCACTTTCTGGCAAATACACATCCCTCCAGTCACGCACAAACCCTGTACCAGACCTTGCCACGCCAACATTTTCACTTGCCCGATGAGATGCATCCTCCTCCCCTAAGTAATCATCCCCATCATCCTCCTCCTCCTCCTCTTCTTCCTCCACCTTGTCCAGGAGAGGTCCCTGAGCAGACAATGGCTGAATGTCATCAAGGATTCCCTCCTCCTCTTCCTCCTCATCAACATTGGCTGCAGACGCCTGCTCCTTAAGGTGCGTCAAAGTTTGCATGAGCAGACGCATAAGTGGGATGCTCATGCTTAGGATGGCGTCGTCTGCGCTTACCAGCCGTGTGCATTCCTCAAAACACTGAAGGACTTTACAAAGGTCTTTCAGCTTCGACCACTGCACGCCTGTCAACTCCATGTCTGCTCTCAAAGTGCCTGGCTGTGTATCCTCCCACAAATGCATTATGGCCTGCCTCTGCTCGCACAGCCGCTCCACCATGTGCAGGGTGGAGTTCCACCTTGTTGCAATGTCGATAATGAGGCAGTGGTTGGGAAGGTGGAGCAATCGCTGCAGCTTCTGCATACGAACGAAGTGTACAGGCGACCGGCAGATGTGCGCGCACAGTCTTCGCACCTTCTGGAGCAGGGCTGTTAACTCCGGATAATTTTTGAGGAAGCACTGCACCACCAGGTTCAAGGTGTGAGCCAAGCAAGGTATGTGGCTGAGTTTTGAAAGGGCTATGGCTGCCACAAAATTACGGCCATTATCACTAACTACCTTGCCTGCCTCAAGATGTACACTGCCCAGCCATGACTCAGTTTGTCGCTTCAAGTACTCGGCCAGCACCTCGGCGGTGTGTCTGTCGCCCAAACATATCATCTGCAACACAGCCTGCTGACGCTTTCCACTAGCTGCTCGATAGGGGGACACATCGTGTGCAACAGTGGCAGCTGCAGATGGAGTGCTCGTACAACTGCGCTCTGTGGACGAGCTTTCGCTTCTGGAGGAGGAGGAGGAGGAGGAGGGTCGAACGCCTACAGCCAACTGTTTCCTATACCGTGGGCTAGGCAGCACTGTCCCAACACCGCTGTCCCCTGTGGACCCTGCATCCACCACATTAACCCAGTGCGCAGTGATGGACACGTAACGGCCCTGGCCATGCCCACTGGACCATGCATCAGTTGTGAGGTGCACCTTTCCGCTCACTGACTGCTTGAATGCATGGACAATGCGGTCTTTCACATGATGGTGGAGGGCTGGGATGGCTTTGGGAGAGAAGAAGTGGCGACTGGGTAGGTCATAGCGTGGTACTGCATAGGCCATGAGTTCGCGGAAAGCTGTGCTTTCCACCAACCGAAAGGGCATCATCTCAAACGAGATTAGTTTGGCAATGTGGGCGTTCAAACCCAGTGTACGCGGATGAGAGACTGAGTACTTTCTTGACCTACTCATAGTGTCTGGGAGGGTGAGCTGTACTTGAGAGCTGCATATGGTGGAAGTAGCGGTGGACAGGGCGGACTGAGAGAGGGTTGATGATGGTGATGGAGTTGGTGTTCTTTCTGATGGCCTAGAATCAGTCTTTCGTTGATATAACAGTGGGATTCCCTGACTGCTGTGGTCTTGCAACGACACCTCAACATTTGCTGCTGTGCTAACCGGTGGGCTTACAGTGGGGGAAACAATGTAGCGTTGCTGACTACCTTCGTTGTGATCAGTTGCACATGTGGCACTTGAGGTTTGGTGTTGTGTCCACGCTTGCAAGTGCATGCTGGTTAAATGTCTAAGCATGCAACTGGTATTCAAATTTTTCAGATTTTTCCCTCGGCTAAAGGTCTTTGCGCACTTCTTACAGATAACCTTGGCCTGATCATGAGGATTTTGTTCAAAAAAGTGCCACACTGCACTCTTCCTACTTTGGCAGACATTTTGCGGCCTAGCACGCTGTGATCTTTTGACCCTCTGGACAAGCTGTCCAGCAACTCTTTTGATGTTTGGAACCTGTCTTTGGAGTGCTCCGGGCCTGCCAGATAACAGCTGTTGCGATGTCGATGTCTGCTGTGGATGCTCCTCATCTGAGCTATTGGAAGCAGCACCCTCTTCCCCCAATGGATGCCAATCTGGGTCAACAACTGGGTCATCCATCACCTCCTCTTCTATGTCATGTGCACCTTTCTCTGTGTCAACGTGTATGGTGGTATAGTGTGCGGGAAGGGGCACCTGAGTCTCATCAGGGTCAAAATCTGGCTCTGTACACTGCGAGGACAATGTAGTGCTCTGAGTGAATGTACCAGCAGAATCATCCATCAGCGGCTGTGCATCAGTGCACTCCATGTCAGATTCATCTTGGCCTGGGTAATTCACCATTTGACTTGATAATCCAGGCATGGAATGTGAAAACAGCTCCATGGAGTAATCAGTAGTATGGCCTGCGTCATCCTTCAATCTTGGTTGGGGTGAAGGACACAAGGAAAGGTGTGGTTCATGAACATGAGCCTCCAATGACGACTCAGTGCTTTTACTTTTTACAACTGAAGAAGAGGAGGCGATAGAGCTGGAGGCTGAGTCAGCAATGTAAGACAAAACTTTTTCCTGATGCTCTGCCTTTAAAAGCGGTTTGCCAACTCTTAGAAAACTAAGCGTTCGAGGCCTTATGTAGCCAGACGATGACGCAGGGTCAGCACCTCCTGCATTCGGTCCTATTTTGCTCTTGCCACTACCATCAGATCCACCACCAACACCATCATTACCAGCTGCCAACCCCCGCTAAAATTCCACGGCCTCTTCCACCAGCATTCCTCATTTTTGGTAGAAATGTAGACAAAATCCAACAAACTATATAGTAATGTAAAACAAGGTACAAGGTGTCTATAGGACAGGGGAGATTTAGAATTTCTGCACACACTTGTGGACAGTGGACACTTTTGGATTGTGTGAGGCCCACTGATATCTGAGCGCTATGTGACAGGCTCGATGGCACAGCTGCCTGTGACCAAAGTGACGAGAGGATAATGGAGATTTTGAATCTCTGCACACATTTGGACACTGGACACTTGTGGATTGTGTGAGGCCCACTGATATCTGAGCGCTATGTGACAGGCTCGATGGCACAGCTGCCTGTGACCAAAGTGACGAGAGGATAATGGAGATTTTGAATCTCTGTGCACACTTTTGGACACTGGACACTTGTGGATTGTGTGAGGCCCACTGATATCTGAGCGCTATGTGACAGGCTCGATGGCACAGCTGCCTGTGACCAAAGTGACGAGAGGATAATGGAGATTTTGAATCTCTGTGCACACTTTTGGACACTGGACACTTGTGGATTGTGTGAGGCCCACTGATATCTGAGCGCTATGTGACAGGCTCGATGGCACAGCTGCCTGTGACCAAAGTGACGAGAGGATAATGGAGATTTTGAATCTCTGCGCACACTTTTGGACACTGGACACTTGTGGATTGTGTGAGGCCCACTGATATCTGAGCGCTATGTGACACGCTCGATGGCACAGCTGCCTGTGACCAAAGTGACGAGAGGATAATGGAGATTTTGAATCTCTGCGCACACTTTTGGACAATGGACACTTGTGGATTGTGTGAGGCCCACTGATAACTGAGCGCTATGTGACACGCTCGATGGCACAGCTGCCTGTGACCAAAGTGACGAGAGGATAATGGAGATTTTGAATCTCTGCGCACACTTTTGGACACTGGACACTTGTGGATTGTGTGAGGCCCACTGATATCTGAGCGCTATGTGACAGGCTCGATGGCACAGCTGCCTGTGACCAAAGTGACGAGAGGATAATGGAGATTTTGAATCTCTGCGCACACTTTTGGACACTGGACACTTGTGGATTGTGTGAGGCCCACTGATATCTGAGCGCTATGTGACAGGCTCGATGGCACAGCTGCCTGTGACAAAAGTGACGAGAGGATAATGGAGATTTTGAATCTCTGCGCACACTTTTGGACACTGGACACTTGTGGATTGTGTGAGGCCCACTGATATCTGAGCACTATTTGACAGGCTCGATGGCACAGCTGTGACAAAAGTGACTAGAGGATAAGGGAGATTGGATTGCTTTTAAAAAAACAGTTTGCGGAGCAGTGGGTAAACAGCAATATCAGCGTGTCAGGAAGCCTTAAAAGGCAGCCCAACAACCAACACCACTGATACACCACAATATAGCCTCCCCTTGCACTGCACACACAGTGACTTGTGTGTTGTGCAGGCCAAATCGCTAGCAGCAGAAGCAGTTTTTTTGTCTTCTTCCCTGCCTAACGCTCTCCCTACAGAATCAGCAGCAACCTCTCCCTATACTAAGATCGGCAGAAGTAAGATGGCGGTCGGCGTGCACGCCCTTTTATACCCCCTGTGACGCCCACCAAAGCAAGCCAATCACTTGCATGCCCTTCTGAAAGATGGTGGTGACCCGTGCCTAGGTCATCACGTTGCCCACAGTGTCCGTGCATCCTGATTGGCTGAAAAAGAGCGCAAAACAAACTTTTGAAACGCGACTTTGGCGCGTAAGTCGCCGACCTCGTGGCCGACCTCATCCTAGGGTCGGGTTTCATTTCATGAAACCCGACTTTGCCAAAAGTCGGCGACTTTTGAATTTTTTCGACCCGTTTCGCTCAACTCTACCCCTGTATTCTGGATCTCTCTACCGCAACATATCAGACTCTCGCCTACCAAGGAAATCTTCAAAAGGAACCTGAAGAACTACCTCTTCTGACAAACGTACAACCTGCAGTAACCCTTGTTCCACCATACCACTGCATGACCAGCTCTCCCCTCACTTACCGTATCCTCACCCATCCCTTGTAGACTGTGAGTCCTTAAGGGCAGGGTCCTCTCTCCTCTTGTACCAGTCGGTGACCCATTTTGTTCAAAATTATTGTACTTTTTTGTTGTTATGTATACCCCTTTTCACATGTAAGGTGCCATCGAATAAATGGTGCTATAATAATAATAATAATAATAATAATAGAGACAAGTAGATTAAAGCAGTGTACAAGTGAACACTCCATTGCCCTTCACAGTTAGCTTATTGCAGCCTTAAAGGAAGGGGTTTTGAATGTTCTCATCACATGATGTGCATTAAATGTGACAGGCACATTAACCTTGCAAAAAGTAGTCCATCAGTATATAGTCGCCACATCCTCAATTGACACCCTTCCTTGGTGACCCTGCTGAAAGTGGAGCTCTTCGCATGATTGTCAACTCATTGTCGTCCGCTGAATTCAGCAATAGCTTATGTTTTGGTTTGTTAATAATAATAATAATAACAATAATATTTATTTATATAGCGCCAACATATTCCGCAGCGCTTTACAGTTTCTTCTCTCTTTTAGCATGCAGACTCTCCAAAGTCTCTGCAACTGGGTTTCACACTTCTACACTGCTGTCAAATTTAATCAATCCCTCAATAAAAACACCATAACAGATTGAAACAACTTGAATCAGGTATTTGTCTCCCTGCTCTTCCTATCAAAATGCATACATAGAAATGAAAATTCATTTAAGGTACTGTCACACTTAGCGATGCACCAGCGATCCCTACCAGTGATATGACGCGGTCAGGATCGCTTGTGCATCGCAAAGTGGTCGGTAGTGAGCTGCCACACAGGCAGATCTCACCAGCGACATAGCAGCGGTCGGGGGTCGCTACTTACCTGTCAGACGAGGCGATCCTGACGTCCTCCCACCCGCGTCCACGCGTTGCTCGTCGGTGCCACAGGAAGCCCAGCAGGAAGCGCCCGACGAGAAATGGTCCAGGACATTCTCGCGCGATCAGCGATGAGCAGTGGGGGAGCTGGTTGGAGGTAAGTATCAGACATAGCGATATCGCTAGCAATATCGCTGCTGCGTCACTAAAATCAGTGACGTTATAGCGATATTGCTAGCGATATCGCTTAGTGTGACAGGCCCTTTAGGGAAAGGCAGTCTCTTGGACAATTAAAAAAACAATGTAGGTTGAGAAGTGAAAGGAAAGAATCATAGAATCATAGAATCATAGAATCGTAGAGTAGGAAGGGACCTCCTAGGCCATCTGGTCCAACCCCCTGCTCAAAGCAGGATTCACTAAAACATCCAAGACAGATGTCTGTCCAGCTTCTGTTTCAAGACTTCTGTTGAAGGATAACTCACCACCTCTCGTGGTGGCCTGTTCCACTCATTGATCACTCTAACTGTCAAAAAGTTTTTTTCTAATATCTAATCTGTGTCTCCTCCCATTCAGTTTCATCCTATTGCTTCTAGTCTTTCCTTGTGCAAATGAGAATAAAGATGATCTTTCTACAATGTGACAGTCCTTGAGATATTTGTAGACAGCTATTATGTCTCCTCTCAGTCTTCTCTTCTGCAAGCTAAACATTCCCAAATCCTGCATACAACTACAGTACTGGCAGTATGCCTGTGAAGAAACACTTTCCACTTAAAAATAGTGAATTACAGGATATTAGGCATGATGATTAGGAAAGATTTAGATATTTTTTTAACTGGCATGTGCAATGAAACACTAGTTTTCTTAATTGTAGGGGATGAAGGCAGCAAGACCATGATTTTCAACATGTTTGGTATGAAACAATGGGAATGAGTAAATTATAAGACAACTCAAACAACTAAGTCTAGACCTTAAAAAATGTTTAATTTATGCCCAATCAACTGTTATTTTTTCAGTCAACATACTGTTCTAATTTGCGTTGATCAGTGAATCCCTTTATTGACTAGCACTTTCACAAGTAACTGCTTACAAATGCTGACTCTCCTTGTTGTTTGTGTTAAATTTGCATCTTATTAGAAATCTAAAATCAATTAATTACGATCAATTAATTTTATCAATATGTTTATGCTAACTTGATCCCTCTCAATAGTCTAATGATTATAGTTCCATCACTGAAACAATTTATTTTGCTTCTTCAGCTACTTTACATTGTATATCTTATTTCAAATGAATCAATACAGTTGTTAAATCACTAATACTTAAAATGAGACCTTTTAGAGTCAGTCTTTTTCTCCAATCCAGCAAACTATGCATATAATCATATACAAGCACATATCTCTAGTATGTATTCAATCATTTAGATATAAAATTATTATAAGTGCTTGAAAACCAACCGAATTTAGCCAAAGTCACTGAGCCAAAAGTAAACCACCTATACTGGCTGTAGTCAATTATTAAACCTGTAATGAAAGACCACACATTCCATAAATAATTCAAAGATATAACTTTATTACTGACATATGAAAGCATTTAAAGCAAGAACATGGAGATGTTCTTATAGATGTCAATAAAGAAATTAGTAATTATGTTTACATTAATCCAATGATTCAAAATACATCTGAAAATCTCCAAAATACAGCAATTCATATAGTGTTACATGACTAATTAAAATAGAGATACAATAGTAGAAAAAGGGGAAGATAACGTCCTTAAATATGGTAAATGTTCATAATACATAAATTTCTTCCAGCAATATCACAGTGTCACTTAGTACATTAATACGTCACCAGAAGCATCATTAGTTCTTGAAAACATCTCCAAAAGCTCCATCAGTACATGAATACAGAACCAAAACTAACATTAGTGCGATAATATATCACAAGAAACACCATCACTGCAAGACTAACTCACCAGTACAGAAATACATAAAATGAAGCACCATCAGTACATGAATATAGCACTAGAACAACAATTATCATGGGAATACATCACTAGAACCACCATCAGTACAGGAATACAGAACCAGACATCACAGACCCACCATCAGTAATTGAATACCAAACCAGAACTACTTTCAGCACAGGAGTACTAAAGTACAATACAAAAACCAACATCAGTACATGAATACATCACCAAGCTTAGTATAGTGATCAATTTCAGTGTCAGGTCAGCCTCATATACAAGCGCTTCCACCTAATCAGTTTAAAGCTCCATATCCTAACACACCTTTTGCATCAGTGCACAAAAGATTGCCAACTAAAATGAATGAATGAATGAATGAAAACATCATGATATGAACTAAAAAACAAGTAAAATAAAAACATCCTCCTTTACCTGTGCTGCAGAAAGGATCGTGTACATTGTATGGTTATAACGGTCTGTGCTTGGCAAGGATATTAATCCAATTGCAGAAAATCATAATCGTGGACTTGTGCTGGACTGTGAGTGAGCAATGTTTGGCAGATGTCTGGCTAGCCACGTTTGCTGTCACACCTGCTCAAAAAAACAATTACCATCTGGTGGATGTGTGACATCACTGGAAACACGGACTCTCTTCAGGGAAGAATAGGAAAGTGCCAACGGTGTTCTTGGAGTGATGTACTGTGTTGGCTTTGCCCCAGATATAGCTTTTACCTTGGTATCCAAAAAGTTCAATTTTGGTCTCATCTGACCACAGCACATTTTCCTCCATATATTTCGGGTCTCCATATATCTTTTTTGGCAAACTCAAAACAAACCTTACAATTTTTGTGTGTAAGTAAAGGCTTTTTTCCCTTTTTTTCCATAAAAGCCACCTCTACGGAGTGTATGGCTTATTGTGGTCATATGAACATATTCTCCAGTTTCTGTTTGGGAATTTTGCAGCTCCTTCTGTGTTACCTTTGGTCTCTCTGCTGCCCCTCTGATTAATGCCCTCCTTGCCCGGGCCGAGAGTTTTGGTGGGTGGCCTTCTCTTGCTAGGTTTATTGTGATACCATGTTCTCTCCATTTGATGATAATGGATTTGATGGTGCTCCGGGGGCTCATCAGAGATTGAGATTTTTTTTATAACTCAACCCTGACTTGTACTTCTCAACAACTTTGTCCCTGACTTGTTTGAAGATTTCCTCTGATTTCATAATATTATTTTGTTAGTCACGAATCTTACTTAATGGTGTTGCAGCCTCTGTGACCTTTCAGAAAAGGTGGGTATATGCTGACAGACCAGGTAACACTTAGATTGCACACAGGTGGACTTCATTTCACTAAGCATGTAAATGTTTATGGTCTTCATAGCAAAAAGGGTGACAACATATGCACATGCCAAGTTTTAGTTATTTGATGCCATGAAATTATTTTGTACCTATATATTTCTCACGTGACTTCACCAACTTATTTAGTGCTGATCCATCACACTCAAATCAGATTACAAAAATATTTCAACACAGGTTGTAAAATAAAAATATAGGTAAAAAGCCAAGAGGAGAATACTTTTGTAAGCCACTGTATACTAATGACAGGAGCCTCACCATCAAGTTTATTTAATTAAATTTAATATTTTGTAAGAAAATTATGATATGGTGAGGATAACGTAAATATGACTGGATGAGAGCTATGACTGGGCTGTTAATTTTCAGGTCTATAGTCTGTTCAGTTTATATGTAATATTGTCCTTAATACCCATCCAGCGTTATAATACAGCAGCGACCAAAAGTTTAGCATTTTAGCGTGATGACTTCTGTCTGGTTGTTGTGATGCCATTTTCCTGGTGGTGAATTGAAAGTGCATGAAGTTGTCATCATGCAAGACCTTAATTTTAGCCAAAATGATTTAGAATATAGGTATTGTCATTTAATTAAAGAAAACTGACTGCCAAAAGTTTTGCATATGCTATTTATTGATCACAGCATAGAGCGTAATTTATTACCATATATACTCGTGTATAAGCCTAGTTTTTCAGCCCATTTTTTGGGCTGAAAAAGACACTCTCAGCTTATACACGAGTCATACACCTGAAAGCCAGCGAGGGAGGGGAAGCAGGAGACATGATACTCGCCCTCCTGGCGTCTGCATATCCAGCTCTGCTACATCTCAGTCCCAGCGTCTGTATCTCCCTTCCTGTCTTCTTCCTGTGCGGTCACATGGTACCACTCATTAAAGTTATGAATATGGACGTGTCTCCTCTCTCAGCCTCCAACTTTTTGTTTACACAAAAGTGTTTTCTATTGTACGATTGTTAAAACCATCAAACTTGTTGCCTCTTTGTGAGTAAGAGTCCCGTCACACCAAACGATGCACCAGCAATCCCGACAACGATACAACCTGGTCAGGATCGCTGGTGCATCGCTGCATGATCGCTGGTGAGCTGTCAAACAGGCAGCTTTCACCAGTGATCATGACCAGCGAGGACGCTGGTATCCAAGGTAAATATCGGGTAACAGCACGTGCGTCGCTTAGTTACCCGCTGTGTACCTTGGATACCAGGAGGCTCGCGCTGGGAGCTGGTATCCAAGGTAAATATCAGATAACTAAGCGCACATGGCACTTAGTTACCCGCTGTTTACCTTGGATACCATCTCCCAGCGTGAGCACGCTGGTATCCAAGGTACACAGCGGGTAACTAAGCGACACGCGCACTTAGTTACCCGATATTTACCTTGGATACCAGCTCCCAGCGTCTGCTTACAGCGCTGGGAGCTGGCTGATCGTTGGTCTCCCGCTGCGACCAGCGATCAAAAAATGTCCCAGGACGTTGCTACACGACCAGCGATACCCGGCAGGGGGGCCGGTCGCTGATGCGTGCCTCACACAGCGAGATCGTTGATGCATCACAAAATCAGTGATCTTGCTGTGTGTGACGGGGCATTAAAAATGTTTTTGAGCCTCCTATGTATGCTAATATTCTTTCTTCAACTCACACTACCACCAATGGCCATTATATCTAATAATAATATTTAAAGGGGCCCATCACAACAACAAAACTTTCTTACATACCTTTAGTAAAAACTTGAGAATTATACATTTCTTTAACCTACAGTATATTCAAATATATAAAGTTACAGCTGTACTATTACTAAAATTAGTTGTGAATGTTTGAGTATAAGCCAGCCCGAGTACAAGCCGAGGCACCTAATTTTGCAATGAAAAACTGGGTAAGCTTATTGACTTGAGTATAAAGCTGGGTATGCATTGTCTCCTCATCCCTGTTCTGGTATGCATGACTCCCCTGTCCCTGTCCTTATTTACATGGCTCTTTATCCCTAATCCTTGTATGCATGGCTCCCCCATCACTGTACTAGTATGCATAGCTCCCCCATCCCTGTCCTGGTATGCATGGCTCCCCCATCTCTGTCTTTGTATGCATGGCTCCCCGGTCCCTGCCCTTGTGTGCATGGCTCCCCATCTCTGTCCTTGTATGCTGGCTCCCTATCCCCTATCCTTGTATGCATATTTCCTATTAAAACAAACATACAGCCTACTCACCTTCCTGCACGCCCTGGATGCATCTCGTTCCAGCGCCAGCAGCTCTTCCTGCTGAGCGACACGTGGCCCCACTAATTAAGGTAATGAATATTCACTCCATGCCTATGGGAGTGGAAAAGTATGCATATTCATTACGTTGATGAGCGGGGCCACATTTTCCCTTGGCCAGAAATGCTGCTGGTACCGGAACCAACGAGATGCAGCGAGGGCGCACAGGAAGGTGTGTAGGAAGTCTATTGGAAGCCGGCGGCTGCTGGTGTCACTGTGTGCATTATAAGAGAAATTAATATTCAGTTCTCTTTAGCAGCGGGCAGTTACAGGCACAGCTACTGGCTCCTGCTTCCTGTGACCTGCTGCTCCCCCGCCGACTCTCTGGGACAATTGACTCATGTATAAGCCAAGGGGGCATTTTCAGCACAAAAAATGTGCTGAAAAACTCGGCTTATATGTGAATATATATGGTGCTTATATTTTGTATGGAAAGGCTTCCATTTACAAAAACAGAGATTTTGAAACCTAAAACAAGAGCAAATGCATGTAACCAACATGTTAAATCTAATACTTTTTTGTGAGATGAATTTTGAGTGCTTTCTCAGAAATGCAATCATATGACCACTTGTAAGATGTTAAGAAATTAGCCTTAACAGAATTTTGGACAAAAGATATCTGATAATAGTTGTGAGCTCAAATTTATATATATTGCTCTTTACTCTGCGACAGAGCATAAAAAAAGAATTGCAAAGAAAAATGGGCAAAAATTTCAGCCTCTAGATGGGCAAAGCTGGTAGAGACATACTTCAAAAGACTTGCAGTAGCAATTTCAATAAAAGATGGTCGTTAGGGAGTGGCTGGATGCAAATGCATGTAACAATTTTCAGATTTATATTTATAAAAAATTTAGAAAACCATGTATCATTTCCTTTACACTTTCTGTTGGTATATCAGATAAAATCCCCCAAAAATACATTTAAGTTTGTTTGTGTAAAGTGAAAAAAAAATACTTTCTCATGGCACCTGTAAGTGCTAAATTGGAGTGCTGAAGTCACAAACTTGATCACTGACCAATAATTACTTTGCTCTTCTAATTCTATGAGTACACATGTTCTAGTCTTATGTGCTCTGCTGTATACTCAGCTGAAACATGACTGCTATTGTTTGCAGGACCTGTTTATAAATTAGAATGATCCCAACAATGTCTATACTGTATGTTTGCTGCCACTGCCAAAGGATGGCTTATGCACTGTTTGCTGCATTTCCTGTTTTCTAGCTATTAGTCCACACAGGTCCTCCTTGACGTGAAAGAACTCTTATGATTGACGTTATTGCTCTGGTAGAATTTTGCCTACCTACATCCACAACAGATGTTGTTGACAAAGACCGCTTCCGGTCGAAACATTAGACCATAGCTATATTTGACTCCTTGCCAGATCAAAATAAACTAACACTGCAGCAAGACCTCTGGTCTCATTTACTTTTGTGGTGCTGAGATGCCTTCCAAAACAGGTCTGGATAACGAGTCCCTTCCTCAAGCACACAATTTTGTAATAGGACAGTATCTCTGTATTTCTCCTTTTAATTTGCCAAAATACTGCCACACATCTACTGCCACATATCTACAGTGTACTGTTCCTGAGGTATCCTACCCTACACAGGATAACTAAACCTGAATCTGCTTAAAAAAAGTGATACTTAACTCGAGTTTCCACCGATTAGCAGAACAGACATCTACTAGCCTCTGTTCCTCCATAGTTGCGAGGGGGATTAGAGAGGAGAAGTTGGCTGGAACACAGACTGAGCATGTGCTTTGATGGTTGACGTCTATGGTACAGAAGAAAGCCCCCCAATTGGAATTGTATAAAGAAATAAGATCTTCATAATGGAAATGTAATGTAGTGCGGCCTGATCTGATTATCTCTCTTCCATAACTATGGAAGGTTTAGGAATATTGACAAATGTTAAATTGAAAGCAGTGAAGAACAGACAGTGCTATGACATGAGTGAAAAAGGCTGTTACATTTTATTCTGGCCCTGCATAAATTTACAAGTAGAGGGGAAAATTTCACAGTATATCAAGGAGAACATGAAAAGATATAGATGGGAAAAGGTCTGCTCAGGAATTTCTTAGTAGCAAAGTTATCCGACAACTTCCTTTAGTACAGCAGTGAGGTGTTCTCATGGAGTCAAAGGGTTGCAAGATCAATTCTAAAAGTCATTAATTAAAGCACAAGCTTCTTACAAAATAAAAGAAGCAGTGAAATGAGCTATACCATTAATACTGCATTCCCTTTTTCATCATTTATGAAATCATAGCATTTTCAATCTTTTTAATGTATGAGAAATTTTAATTCAATACTGATGTGATTGAGAATTTAACCCCTTTCTGACATCAGACATACTATCCTGTCCATGGGACCCGGGCCCCTATGCCCATGGACGGGATAGTATGTCTAGCGCAATCAGCGGCGCTCACGTGGTGAGCGCCGCAGATCGCGTTCGGGCGTCAGCTGATTATCACAGCTGACACCCGGCACAATGTGTCAGGAGCTGTCACGTACTGCCCCCGACATGTTAACTCCTTGCACACCGCGATCAAACGCAATCGCGGTGTACCGGGGCTTAAAGGGAAGCATCGTGAGGGATGGGGCTCCCTCCGTGCGTCCCTGAGCCCCCCACAGCAGCGCAATGTGCAGCGCTGCTGCGGGGGGGCTCCATCCCTGCAGGTCCCTGAATCTAAGATGGCGACGGGGACCTTCGGGGGTCTGCAGGGAGCTGGCTTCCTCAGTGCCTGTAAAGCGCAGGCATGAGGAAAGCCTGTGCAGTGCCTGTGACAGATCGCTGATCTGTCACAGGGATCTGTGATGTGTCAGATCAGCGATCTGTCACATGATGGTTATGTCCCCCCTGGGACAATGTAATAAAGTTAAAAAAAAGTGTAAAAATAATTTTAAAAAAATCGCTAAATAAATTTTAAAAAAATATATTCCTTAATAAATTCATTTTTTGAAAACAAAAAAAACAATAAAAGTACACATATTTGGTATCTCTGCGTCCGTAACGACCCGCCCTATAAAACTGACCCATTAGTTATCCCCTATAGTGAACCCCTTATAAAATAAAAATAAAAAACGAAGCAAAAAATAATGATTTATTATCATATCGCCAAACAAAAAGTGCAATTACGCGTGATCAAAAAGATGCATATAAATATGCATGGTACCCCTGAAAACAACATCTCATTCTGCAAAAAACGAGCCACAACACAGCAACATCAGCAAAAAAATAAAAAAGTTATAGCTCGCAGAATAAAGCGATGCAAAAATAATTATTTATTATATAAAATTGTTTTCATTGCATAAAAGCGCCAAAACATAAAAAAAGACCTAAATGAGGTATTGCTGTAACTGTACCGACCCAAAGAAAAAAAAATCTTATCAATTTAACCGCACGCGGAACGGTGTAAGCGCACCCCCAAAAGAAATTCATGAAACCCGGGTTTTTGTTCATTCTGCGTCACAAAAATCAGAATAAAAAGCGATCAAAAGATGTCATGTGCCCGAAAATGACACAAATAAAAGCGTCAACTCGTCCCACAAAAAATAAGACCTCACATGACTCGGTGGGTCAAAATATAGAAAAATTATAGCTCTCAATATGTGGTGATGCAAAAACTATTTTTACAATAAAAAGCGCGACAGCTGCCAAACATAAAAAACGCCATAAATAGTAAATCAAACCCCCCATTTTCACCCCCTTAGTCAGGGAAAAATAATAAAATTAAAAGAAAATGTGTTTATTTCCATTTTCCCATTAGGGTTAGGGTTAGAGCTAGGGCTAGGGTTAGGGCTAGGGCTAGGGCTAGAGTTAGGGCTGAGATTAGGGTTAGGGGTGTGTTGGGGTTAGTGTTGGAGTTATAATTGGGGGGTTTCCACTGTTTGCGCACATCAGGTGCTCTCCAAATGCAACATGGCGTCTGATCTCAATTCCAGCCAATTCTGCGTTGAAAAAGTCAAATGGTGCTCCTTCCCTTCCAAGCTCTGCCATGCGCCCAAACAGTGTTTTACCCCCACTTATAGGGTATCAGCCTACTCAGGACAAATTGCAAAACAACTTTTGGGGTCCAATTTCTCCTGTTACCCATAGGAAAATAAAAAATTGGGGGCAAAAATATCATTTTTATGGAAAAAAAATGATTTTTTTATTTTCATGCCCGGGCGTTAAAAACTTCTGTGAAGCACTTGGGGGTTCAAAGTGCTCACCACACATCTAGATAAGTTCCTTGGGGGGTCTAGTTTCCAAAATGGGGTCACTTATGGGGAGTTTCAATAGTTTAGGTACATCAGGGGCTCTCCTCTCCAAACGCACATGACACCCGCAGACCATTCCATCAAAGTCTGCATTCGAAAACGTCACTACTTCCCTTCCGAGCCCCAACGTGTGCCCATACAGTAGTTTTCTCCCATATATGAGGTATCAGCATACTCAGAATAAATTGGACAACAACTTTGGTGGTCCGTTTTCTCCTGATACCCTTGGGAAAATAAAAAAAATTGGGGACTAAATGATCATGTTTGTGGAAAAAATACGATTTTTTTTATTTTCATGCCCGGGCATTATAAACTTCTGTGAAGCCCTTGGGGGTTCAAAGTGCTCACCACACATCTAGATAAGTTCCTTAGGGGGTATAGTTTCCAACATGGTGTCATTTGTTGGGGGTTTCCACTGTTTAGGTACATTAGGGGCTCTCCAAAGGCAACATGACACCCGCAGAGCATTCCATCATAGTCTGCATTCCAAAACGTCACTACTTCCCTTCCGAGCCCCGACGTGTGCCGACACAGTAGTTTTCTCCCACATGTGGGGTATCAGAGTACTCAGGACAAATTGGACAACAACTTTTGGGGTCCAATTTCTCCTGTTACCCTTGGGAAAATAAAAAAAATGGGGACTAAAAGATCAAGTTTGTTGAAAAAATACGATTTTTTTATTTTCACACCCGGTCGTTATAAACTTCTGTGAAGCACTGGGGGGTTCAAAGTGCTCACCACACATCTAGATAAGTTCCATAGGGGGTCTAGTTTCCAAAATGGGGTCACTTGTGGGGGGGTTTCCACTGTTTAGGTACATCAGGGGCTCTCCAAAAGCAGCATGACACCCGCAGAGCATTCCATCAAAGTCTGCATTCCAAAACGTCACTACTTCCCTTCCGAGCCCTGACGTGTGCCCATACAGTAGTTTTCTCCCACATGTGGGGTATCAGCGTACTCAGGACAAATTGGACAACAATGTTTGGGGTCCAATTTCTCCTGGTACCCTTAGGAAAATAAAAAAAATTGGTGATTAAAAGATCATGTTCGCTGAAAAAATACGATTTTTTTATTTTCATGCCTGGGAGTTATAAACTTCTTTGAAGCACTGAGGGGTTCAAAGTGCTCACCACACATCTAGATAAGTTCCTTGGGGGGTCTTGTCTCCAAAATGGAGTCATCTGTGGGGGGTTTTCACTGTTTTGGTACATCAGGGGCTTTCCAAACGCGACATGGTGTCCGATCTCAATTCCAGCCAAAAACATCAAATGGCGATGCTTCCTTTCCAAACTCTGCCACGCGCCCAAATAGTGGTTCACCTCCACATGTGGGGTATCAGCATACTCAGGACAAATTGCACAATAACTTTTAGGGTCCTGTTACTCTTGGAAAAATAAGAGTTGAGGGTGAAAAGATCATTTTTGTGGAAAAAAATATGATTTTTTAATTGTACGGCTGTACGTTATAAACTTCTGTGAAGCCCTTGGGGGTTCAAAGTGCTCATCACACATCTAGATAAGTTCCTTGGGGGGTCTAGTTTCCAAAATGGTGTCATTGGTGGGGGGTTTCCACTGTTTAGGCACATCAGGGGTTTTCCAATTGCGACATGGTGTCTGATCTCAATTCCAGCCAAAAAAGTCAAATGGCACTGCTTCCCTTCTGAGCGCTGCCATGCCCCCAAATAGTCATTTACACCCACATATGGGGTATCAGCGTACTCAGGACAAATTGCACAATAACTTTTAGGGTCCTGTTACCCTTGGGAAAATAAAAATTGGGGTAAAAAAACTTTTTTTGGAAAAAATATGATTTTTTAATTGTACCGCTGTACATTATAAACTTCTGTGAAGCCCTTGTGGGTTCAAAGTTCTCACCACATAACTAGATAAGTTCCTTGTGGGGTCTATTTTTAAAAATGGGGTCACTTGTAGGGGGTTTCCACTGTTTAGGTACATCAGGGACTCTCCAAACGTGACATGGCGTCCAATCTGAATTCCAGCCAATTTTGCATTGAAAAAGTCAAACGGCGCTCATTCCATTCTGAGCTCTGCCATGCGCCGAAACAGTCGTTCCCCCCACATATCAGGTATCAGCATACTCAGGACAAATTGCACAATATCTTTTGCAGTCCAATTTCTCCTGATACCCTTGGGAAAATAAAAAAAATTGAACCTGAAGTATTTTTTGTGAAAAAAAGTTAAATGTTCATTTTTTTTTAAATATTCAAAAAATTCCTGTGATACACCTGAAGGGTTAATAAACTTCTTGAATATGGTTTTGAGCACCTTAAGGGGTACAGTTTTTAGAATGGTGTCACTTTTGGGTATTTTCTATCATATAGACCCCTCAAAGTGGCTTCAAATGTGATGTGGTCCGTAAAAATATAATGGTGTTGCAAAAATGAGAAATCGCTGGTCAACTTTTAACCCTTATAACTTCCTAACAAAAAAAAATTCTGCTTCCAAAATTGTGCTGATGTAAAGTAAACATGTGGGAAATGTTACTTATTAAGTTTTTTTTGTGCCGTATCTCTGTGATTTAAGGGCATAAAAATTCAAAGTTGGAAAATTGCAAAATTTTAAACATTTTCACCAAATTTCCATTTTTTTCACAAATAAACGCAAGTTATTTGAATAAAATTTTACCACTATCATGAAGTACACTATGTCTTGAGAAAACAATGTCAGAATCACCAGGATCCATGGAAGCGTTCCAGAGTTATAACCTCATAAAGGGACAGTGGTCAGAATTGTAAAAATTGGCCCGGTCATGAACGTGCAAACCACCCTTGGGGGTGAAGGGGTTAAAGAAAGCTACAATGAAGCCACTGGATATCAAAGGTTTCTTTAAAACATGTAAAATTTAAATATTTTCTAAGAGTGCATACTTCACAAATTTCAGATGGAAAAAAAAAACGATTAATGTAGTTTTTGTAAGTTATCTGTACAAAAAGATCACTATGTAGAAACATATAATTAACAGGTAAAAATAGTTATACTTAAATAAAGATAGATAATAGATAGATAACAAGTAAAAATAAAAACTTGAGCAGAATAGAAAAGCATTAACATTTCATCTTTAAGTGGTTTAAATTTGAGTGCATAACAAACCTTTCTTCCATTTGACTTAAAGCAAGTTAAAATACTGCTGTGCTAAAAAAAGTTCAAATAGTACTAAAAGACATGAGAATTGTAATAATAATCAGAGATGAGCAATTCTTTTAAAATTCAATTTCACCACATTTTCCAAATTTTTCAACAAAATTTCAATTGCTTTGAAAAGATTACTATAACAAGCTGAGGTCACCTAGGACTGTATCCAGTCCTTCAAAACCTGTTTACTGAAAACATAGTCTTCGTAATATCAAGAAGTCAACATATATGGCTATCGGTAAATGAATGGTAACCAATTGTAACCAACCCTACACTGTTGCACTTTTTACGATTTTTAAGATGTAAAAATGGTCAAAAATTATCCATTCTTATGGTCAGAAGTATCTACTCACGTGCTAACTATACAGGAGAAGTCATGGCTTGTTGACAAGTGATGGAACAAATATTAACCCTTTTAGAGGAGAAGGAATAAGTTTGCTTTTTGCTTTTCTTTGACGGGTCTGCACTGGTATCAGAACAATATAGAACCTAACAATTGGCATCAACCATAAGTGAATGAAAATTTGCACTGATACATGCCTGATTCAGTGTGACAAATGTAAGGTTTTCCATATTCACAGAAGAAAGTATGGTCTGTTTAGGTATGACAAAGTCACCTGATATGCTGAATACGCTCTCTGCAAGTTCTCTGGAGGTTGGACAGAACAGTACAGCATTTCCCATGGCAAACTGGTCGAGTTTCAGATACTGGTCCAATCTGATGCACAGAAGTCCTAAGAGTCAGTGCTGATGGTATCTGCTGTAAAAAGTGACACACTCTAGGTATGACTGAAGATGACTGTTCAGGTGGTGAACCTTTGTTTACTGATGTACTGTACATGATGTTGAAACAGCAGCTGATAAAACATGTGGCTAATCATGTTATATACAATGGAGAAAATAAGTATTTGATACATTGCTGATTTTGCAAGTTTTCCTAACTTCAAAGAATAAAGAGGTCTGTAATTTTTATTGTAGGCACATTTCAACTGTGAGATGGAGTCTAAAAATAAAAAGCATAAAACCACATTGTATGATTTTTGCATAATTACCTTTATTGCATGAAATAAGCATTTGATGCAATAAAAAAGCAGAACTTAATATTTGATATTGAAACTTTTGTTTGCAATTACAGAGGTCAAGCGTTTCTGAATTTCTTGACCAAGTTTGCACATAATGCAGCAGGAATTTTGGCCCACTCCTCCATACAGATATTCTCCAGATCGTTCAGGTTTTGGGGCTGTCGCTGGGCAACATTGAGATTCAGCTCCCTCCAAAGTTTTTCTATTGGAATCAGGTCTGGAGACTAGCTGTGCAACACCAGAACCTTGAAATTCTTCTTGCAAAGCCAATCCTTAGTTGCCCTGGCTGTGTGCTTCGAGTCATTGTCATGCTGGAAGTCTCAGCCACAGCACATCTTTAATGTGCTTACTGAAGGAAGGAATGACCAGTGATACCAGTGATACGGTGGCGCTCAACATTAGTCACAAGAGAAAACACTGAAACCAGCAAATACATGGGTTCTACTACCTTGAAAGTCGGGTGACAATGGGTTTGTAAAACATTTTTTTCTGCAGTGATAGTCTGGATATTTTAGCAACGTTTCTGCTGCATTTTTCATGGAAATTTTTACATCATTCTGTTTGTAAGATTTTTATATATATTTTAGCAAGTGTTTTGGACCATTTTCTTGTTTTATCATGTTATTTATGTGAAATTCCGCCAAAAATGCTGGCCCCTCCCCCAGTGATGACCATTATGACATCACATGTAAACAGAACACACCCATTATTGCTAATGTAAGGGGCTATAAATTCCCTGCTCCTATGACTGATGTAATATCCCTGAGGAAGGTGCCAGGAAGGGCGCTGAAACGCGTAGGAGGAAATAAAGGAGTACACTGCTACAACATCTTGTATCCCAGGTGATTTGTGAATCTCGGCTAGCGTGGACTGCAACACACCCTGCTTCCCACAACTTACTGAAGGAAGGAGGCTGTTTTCCAAAATCTCGTGATGAATGACCCCATCCACTCTCCCTTCAATATGGTGCAATCGTTCTGTCCCTTTTGCAGAAAAATAAAACAATGTATGATGTTTTCCCCACCATGCTTCACAGTTGGTACAGTGTTCTTGATGTTCATCTTTCTTCCTCCAAGCACGCCGAGTGGAGTTGGTACCAAAAAGTTGTGTTTTGGTGTCATCTGACCACAATACCTTCTCCCTTACCTGCTCTACATCATCCATATCATCATTGTTGATCTTCAAATGGACCTAGACATGCACTGGCATAAGTAGGGGAACCTTGCATGCCCTGTAGGATTATAACCCTTGATTGTGTAGCATGATACTAATGGTAATATTTGACACTGTGGTCCAAGCTCTCTTGAGATCATTGACTTTGTCATACCATAAAGTTCTGGGTTGATTCCTGACCTTTCTCAGAATCATCCTTACCTTATGAGATGAGATCTTGCATAGTGCTCCAGACTGAGGAAGATTGTGTTTCTTCCATTTTCTAATAATGGTGCCAACAATTATTGCCTTCTCGCCAAGCTGCTTGCCTATTTTCCTGTAGCCCATCCCAGCCTTGTGCAGGCCTACAATTTTGTTCCTTGTTTTCTTACACAGCTCTTTGGTCTTGGCCATGGAAGAGAAGTTGGAGTGTAATTGATTTAGAGTGTGGACAGGTGTCTTTTACATAGGTAACAAATTCGAACAGGTGCAATTAATACATGTAATGAGTGCAGAGTAGGATGGTTTCTTAAAGAAAAACTAACAGGTCTGTGAGAGCCAAAATTCATGCTGGTTGGTAGGTGATCAAACACCTATTTTATGCAATAAAATGCTAATTAATTATGTGAAAATCATGCAATGTGATTTCCTGCATTTTGTTTATATTCTTTCTCTTAAAGTTTTAGTGTAAAAAATTACAGACCTCTCCATTCTTTGCAAGTTTAAAACCTTGCAATTTTGTCAATGTATTGCATACTTAATTTTCACAATGTATACTTTAATCTCTGCTGCTGTCTTATCTCCTTGTTGAAACAGTTGTGTTGTCACAGGCACATTTAAGGATATGCACATGCTGCCCATGTTTCCCAATTAGCTCGTTTCCTTGGGCCACACATTGCTCTTTTAATGCCCATAATGCCTGGGTAATTATTTCCTTTTTTGGTGCCATCTTAGACCTTGCAGTATTGTCTGCGATGTGTTGCTTTTTCAGCTATAATTCTTTATACTGCCAACAACGCCAAGTATGTCACGGTATGTTACATGAAAGTGGGGTTCCTGGCTGTGTGTGTGGACTCGTGCTATAAGAGTGCTATATCTGCACAGGCTGCATGTGACCCATGTTGCTGGTTTGCCAGGACTGAATATTTCACAGTTCATTGAGACCACAGTTGAAAAACAATCTCTTTACTAAACTGTAACTTGGTAAAGGTTGATTACAAAAGATAGCTGGTATAAAGTTTTATGAATGTTTATTTTGCAACATGAATCATTTGCACACAGTATCCTTCCATACTAGTATTCTAAAGGGTTCTCCATGTCCACTGTTTCTCCATAATTCACCACAACCCAGTCCTGATCAACAAGCTTTCTTTACTTGCTTAGCGGTTCCCCATCCTATTTCTTCCACTACTGTTGCCCTGAAACTTCCACTCTAGACACTTCATTAGTCCCTCATACTCAGTAATGATTTGGCCCATTAACTCTCAGCATTACAAGTCCAGGGTCTCATGGCTAGGCATCCTCTCCTAGGACCTGTCTCTGGAAGACCACTCTGTTTCTTTTAGTCACTTCTGGGTTGTATCCTGGTCACAAACGGAGCGCAAGGAAGACAGATGATTCTATTGAAATGTGCTGTGGATCATGCACTAATAAAAAGAAGATTTTAATTCACCCTCTCCCTTCCTTGCGCTCCGTTTGTGACTAGGATACAACCCAGAACTGTCACCGCTTCCTCTCATGAGGTACCTGGCTGGAGCTGCATTTTTTAAAAGAATGCACGGCTAGAGCTCCTATTTCTGACCGTCTCCACGTTATTTGAATTATCTTTTAGTCACTTATTTTTAGGTTATCACTATCCGTCTTCCTCTGTCTTCTCTCATTTAGGATCACCCTTGTAAGCAGCAATGCTCCCTCAAGCCTATCGACTGCTATATATTTGTGGTCTTGGTCTAAGCAAGAGTCGACTGGATTCTATATAGCGACTCATTTGGCAACTTGGAGCAATATTTCTAAGCTACTACTGTACAGGGTATTTAAACAACATCCCCAAACATGAACGGGGATATAGAGGCATTGACACAGTATTAGTTAAAATAATTTTATTCAAACATGTTGAAATAATGACACCTAAACAAGGAATCCTCATAGGTAAAAAACCGGAGGTATAGAAAAACCAGGAAAGCTATAATGTCATGAGATATATAGTTACACACATAGCAAAAAAGAAATATATATGAACATATATTATGTAACTAACAAAAAAATGAAAAGTGCACCGTGCAATTGTGCCATATAATAATCAGTACAAAAAATAAAAAAAGTTTTTGAAAAAGTTTTTTTGCAATCAGAATAAGAATATAAAGTGCACCATGCAACTGCGCTATATGAGGGCCAGTTAATGAAATGCAGTGTATAGTAACTAACAAAACAATGAAAAGTGCACAGTGCAATTGTGCCACATAATAATCAGTACAAAAAATAAATTTTTATTTTTTTTTTTAAAAAAGTTTTTATGCAATCAGAATAAGCAATATAAAGTGCACCGTGCAACTGCGCTGTATGAGGGCCAGTTTCTGAAATGCAGTGTATAGTACACCATTCCTTGTAATTTCCTGACCAAAATGTATCATACTGCATAAAACAAAAATGGCATAATAAAAAAATAAAGTGCTTCGTGCACTGCTCCAAAACGCTACCAGCCAAAAAGGTTTGATCCAGCAATCATTATATATCACAAACTGATCCAAATGTATTACTCACAGTGAAAAGTTCCTGGTTAACCAGACCACCCGGGCGTACCCCGACAGCACTGTTTCGCCTGATCGGCTTCCTCAAACAGGTTATTCTAGTGTTTTTTTCACCAACATCCATTAGTTCTTCTAGCTTATATTGTTGCGAAATTAGTATCTATTCTGTTATGTGGGTTACTGCTACCATTTATTACGTTAATCAATAATATATCTTTAAATAATATATATATTTTTTTTAAAAAAGCAGCTTTATAAAAGTATCATTGATATTTGCGCGAATCGAAATAGAAAAAATTAGCTAAAAAACAAGACTGAAACAACCTACTGCATGTGAAACCTACACACAACAACTAATGTGAATAAGCTTTGCGCACAAAGATATAAATTCTCTCAAAAAACCTCACCTTCCCAGGATTTAACAGATTTTAATGAAAGTTATACAACTATATGTATAAGTCCACATCTACTCCTCAGGTAGTAAGTCAAATCTCTGGTAAAAATACGGATATTAAAAAAGATTTTAAAAAAGATGATACATCATCTAAAATGCTAGAAGAAGAACTTGATAATATAATTAATAATTAGCCTACTACAATGGAAAACTCTCCACCCATAAATATTAGTAAAAAAAACTAAAAGAAGAGATGAGAAGTCAGAGGGAAAATCTCATAAAGCTATACTTTCCGATTCAGAAGAAGAATTTTATGATACTTCCCCAATGCAAAGTCCAGATAAAAATAGACCTAGACTAGAGGAACACCCCCCCCCCCCCCCGGTAGTTAAACAAAAAACTCCACTAAGGTAGATAACATTCAGACTACAGAGAAAGGTGCTTCTTCTGAGCAATACATAAGAGACATGGTGCACACCTTGTATACAAACCTAGAAGCCTCTTTTGATAAACATGTCAAACTCTTACAGGTCAATTTAGGCTTAATTAACCTCATGCCTGATAAAAATGATGAAAAAATAGAGGTTCTTGAAAAAAAGAGTGACTCTCTATATAAACAACAGAACGAAACTCAAAAAGAAGTAAAATTTTTATGTAATAAATTAGCTGACCTTGAGGACCGCAATAGGCAAAATAATATCAAACGAAGGGGAATTTCAGAGAAGATCAATGAGAATAAACTTCAAAGCTATGTTAAAGATATTATGCTGAAAGTACTTCTATCAGTCCCAGAGCTGGAGTTAATGATTGACAGAATCCACCATTGCAGTTCCATCTCTGTTGAAATACCTAGAGACACTATTCTCAGGTTTAATTTCTACTCTACTAAAGAAAAATTACTACACTACATAAAGGAGATCTATCAAAAGAAACTAGTCAAATGAAGAGGGCATTCAATGAACCCACAACAATCTTTCAGAAAAGAGGAATATTATACAGATGGGGATTTCCTACCAAACTATTGATAAATTACAGTGGAAAATAATCCTCTCGCCACAAGAAGGAATGACTTTTCTATCATCTCTGGATAAAGGAAAGGAAGCACAAGGATGAGTTAAATTTAAGAATTTAAATTCTCTATCCAGGACTTTATTTTCCATTGTTGGACAATACTTCACAGTACAAGGATTCTTCTTGAATTATGTAGATGGGACTCTGAAGTTAGTCCATGAACTTTTCCCACTAGGAAAAATATCCATTAAAGTTGTAGATTCTTCCACTTGTTAGTTTTGTTAAGTTACATGTGTTACCTACCTTTTTTAAGAAAGGATAGTGAACTATCCTTCATTACTCATTGTAATATTATATCTGCGGTTAATTGTTTTTATTGCATTATTATAAGTGTTTTCTGTATAATATATATTTATTTAAAATAAATTTAAATTTAAGTTTTATGAACACTAAAATTTTATCACTAAATGTGAGCAGACTAAATAGCCAAAGAAAAGGTATGCTACCTGGAGAGAAATTAAAAATAGAAAGGCTGAGATAATTTGCCTTAAAGAGGTTAAGTTAGCTGTAAAAGGACACCCTAAAATAGAAAACAGAGATGATGTCATAATAGGTTGCCATGGTGACAATGATGTCAAAATATGCTGCCATAGTGACGATGATGTCATAATATGTCGCCATGGTGACGATAAAGTCATAGTAGGTTGCCATGGCAATGTTTATGTCAGAATGATTGCAACCTATTATGACATCATAGTCACCATACTATGGGATGGAGGATGTGTATATGGGCACAGGACTATGGATATGTATGATAGGTTTATGGACACGGGACGGAGGATGTTAGGCATCGAGTTCCTGCCACTGCACAGGAGGAATCTTGAGCCTTGCATTCTGTGGTCTCTCATTCCACTCTAGCTGCAGAGGTGCCTGCTCAGCAAAGACGTCATTCCCGGCATCTTACTCAGTCTGCTGCTGTTGGCTTGGTTACTGCTGCCAGTCAGGGTTCAGCTATAGTAACCTGCAAAAGCCAGCAGCGAGCAGCTCCTGAGACTAAGTCCTTCTTTCGGCCCACTGAGCAAGCCCGTGGTGTTATGAATGGGTCACCGAGGAGGAAAAAATAAACAACAAGCTAATTCTCAGAAAACCAGAGAAGTTGGCAACTATGCAGATTGCAGATCCCAGAACTTAACCGCACAACTAGCAGCAGTCGTGGAGCGTTCCTACGATGGTCCTAGACGCCTCGTCACAACCGGAGAGCTACATAAGCCTAAAGCAGGAAAAGAGGAAAACTAACTGCCCCAGAGCAGACCCCCAATGAAAGACAGCCCCCCACATGTATTGACGGTGAAACAAGATGAAATTACAACCAAAGGCAGGAAAATAGGCTGAGCAAACGATGGGGCCTGGCTAACTTAAAAGGACAGGAAAGGAAAGACACTGCCTGCAATCTGCCAAAAAAAACCTACAAAAATATTGTCCAACACTTCTGATAGCAAAATTAACCCTGAAGTCACAAGACTTCTAAACCTATATCAGCACTCTGAAATATTCTGAGACAGAGCAAAAAAGAGGCCAATCTAATAAGGAACAAAAAGCAGATTGTCAAATACTGATTAATAGGAGTGGAAATTCAGCATAGCCCCAGCAGGGGCAAGCTGATTACACAAAAAACTGAATTGACCAACAAGCGCAAGTGTGAACATTAGCAAAAAAACAAACTTAACTTGAGAAGACAGGAAGAGAGCTGAAGTCCAGGACCTGAGAAGCAGACTGAATCACCAGCACCCGGATAGGGCGTCGGCTGTCTTATATCCAGTCTGATACTCCAGAGATCCAATCTTTATCTTCCTCATCAGGTGGCAGATCACTACCACTTAAACCAACAGCACTACCTCCTGTCACCACCAGAGGGAGAACGGAAGGGGAACTCTCAACTGGTGGAGCAGAAAATGAGTTCATGACAGTACCCCCACCTTGAGGAGGGGTCACCGAACCCTCATCCATGCCACCAGGCCGATCAGGATGGGCCCGGTGAAAAGCACGAACCAATTTATTGGCATGAATATCAGAGGCAGAGACCCAAGAATTATCCTCCTGGCCTAACCCTTCCATTTGACCAAATACTGGAGTTAACCAATACAGGATCAGGAGGTGCCACCACAGGAACTACTGGCTCAACAAACCTCTTCAACAGTGACTTGAGAAATACGTTATGGATTTTGAACGTAACTGGAAGAGCCAATCGAAAAGAAACAGGATTAAGAATCTCCAAAATCTTATAAGGTCCAATAAATCTTGGCTTAAATTTTGGAGTTGCAACCTTCATAGGAATATTCTTAGATGACAACCAAACCATATCACCCACTTTTAACCCGGGACCAATGGTCCTACGCCGGTTGGAAAAACGCTGGGCCTTTTCCTGAGAGAGTGACAACTTATCCACCACTTGGTCCCATATCTGCTGCACTCTCACAACCACAGTGTCCACACCTGGGCAGGACGAAGATTCCACTTGCCCTGAAGAGAATCGAGGATGAAACCAAAAATTACAGAAAAAGGGTGACATCAGAGTGGCAGAACTAGCTCTATTGTTCAGCGTAAATTCGGTCAAGAGCAAAAATGAGACCCAATCATCTTGATCAGCAGATATAAAACATCTTAAATAAGACTCTAGCGTCTGGTTTGTTCTCTCAGTCTGCCCATTGGTCTGGGGATGAAACGCGGAGGAGAAGGATAACTGAATTCCCAGATTGGAACAAAAGGCTTTCCAGAATCTGGAAACAAACTGGACCCCTCTATCGGACACAATGTTCTCAGGAATCCCATGTAACAGAACCACCTGTTGTAAAAACAAGGGCACCAACTCAGCGGAAGATGGCCACTTTGGGAGTGGTACAAGATGGACCATCTTCGAAAATCTATCACAAATCACCCAGATAACAGCCATTCTCTGAGAGACAGGAAGATCAGAAATAAAATCCAATGATATATGGGTCCATGGCCTCTTGGGCACCGGCAGGGGCATCAGCAACCCACTAGAACGAGAACAGGGTTTAGACGAAGAACAAGTCCCACCGGAATGTACAAAATTCCTGACATCACGAGATAAGGCAGGCCACCAAAATGACCTACTCACCAAATCTCTGGTACCATTTCAATAGTCGATGAAGACAAGATAAATCCCAAAAATGAAATCCTCTGTACACCAAAGAGGCACTTCGATCCCTTAACAAACAGGGAATTCTCCCTCAAAATCAGGAACACAGTCCGGACATGATCCACATAGGAATCCCAATCACTAGAAAAGACCAAAATATCATTCAGATAGATGATCAAAAACTTATCCACAAAGTCTCGGAAAATATCATTCATAAAGGACTGGAAGACAGAAGGGGCATTAGAGAGCCCAAAAGGCATCACCAGGTATTCAAAATGTCCCTCCGGAGTATTAAACGCTGTCTTCCATTCATCCCCGTGCTTGATGCAAATAAGATTATACGCCCCCCTGAGGTCAAGCTTAGTAAACTAGCAAGCACTCTTAACTCTGGAGAATAAATCAGACATCAGAGGTAACGGGTACTGATATTTAACCATCATCTTGTTAAGAGAACGATAATCAATACACGGTCTTAATAAACCGTCTTTCTTGGCCACAAAAAAAACAGTGCCAAAAGGTTACGAGGGTGGTCTAATATGACCCTTCTCCAACGACTCCTTAATATAGGATCGCATAGCATCATGTTCGGGTACAGATAAGTTGAAAAGCCGACCCTTGGGAAATTTACACCCAGGCATCAACTCAATTGCACAGTCATAACTCCTATGAGGAAGCAAAGACGCCAACTTACTCTCACTAAAAACATCAGAGAAATCAGCCAGATAATCAGGAATATCATGAGACTGAGGAGAGGTGGAGAAAACAGGAGCGTCCCTAAGAAAACACTGACAACCCCAATTCACCACAGACACAGATTTCCAATCCAAAACTGGGTTATGAGTTTGCAACCAGGGGAACCCCAGAACAATAGTATCATGCAAATTATGCAGCACCAAAAATTTACACTTTTCTTGGTGGTCCGGGGCAACTCGCATTATCACCTGGGTCCAAAACTGAGGTTTATTCTCTGCCAAAGGAGTGGCATCAATACCCCTCAAAGGAATAGGCATCTGCAGAGGCGTCATGGACAGACCACATCGTTTAGCAATGTCCAAATCCATCAGATTCAGAGCTGCTCCTGAATCCACAAAAGCCTTAGTGGAAAATGTGGACAAGGAGCAGATCAGAGTAATTGCCAAAAGGAACTTAGTTTGTACACTGCCCACAGCAAATGTGTGTGCAAAACGTTTCTCTCGTTTAGGGCAGACAGAAATAGTATGAGAGGCGTCTCCACAGAAAAAACACAGCTTATTACGCCTTCTAAACTCCCGACGTTGCGCCCTAGACAAAACCTCATCACATTGCATGGGTTCAGACATTTGTTCAAAAGGTGGCAGCGCCTCCCGTGTAGTTTTATGTTCACGCAAACGCCGATCAACATTAATGGCTAATGACATAGAGCCATCCAGACCAGAGGGAACAGGAAATCCCACCATAACATCTTTTATGGTCTCTGACAAACCTCTCCGAAAGAGAGCTGCCAATGCACTATCATTCCATGTAGTAAGGACCGGCCACTTTGGGAATTTTTGACAGTACAACTCAGGATCCTGACCCTGGTTTAATGCCAACAGGGTTCTCTCAGCTTGATCAATGGCATTAGGTTCATCATACAACAACCCCAAGGCCAGAAAAAATGCCTCCACATTAGTCAGAATAGGATTTTCAGGTGTCAGAGAAAAAGCCCAATCTTGGCGAATGACGCGCTGCAAGGAGATGACAATTTTAACCTGCTGCACAGAGCTCCCCGATGAGTTAGGCTTCAAAGCAAGAAATAATTTACAATTATTCTTAAAATTCAGAAATTTAGACCGATCCCCAGAAAACACATCAGGAGTAGGAGTCTTGGGTTCAGCAGCATGTGACTGAATAAGGTAGGTGGAAATTCCCTGTACTTCAGCAGCAAGCTGCTCCACACGATCAGACAGTTGCTTAATCTCCATTAGGAAAAAAAGCCTCCTACGGCCCCAGAGAAAAAGAGGAAAAAATACATAATAAAAAAAAAAATTCTGACACTTTTTTTTAATTCTTTCTCTAACAACTCTTTCCTGCTTTTGAGTACCCTAGAATCTGCGGTATGGCTGGTGATTCTGTTATGAATGGGTCACCGAGGAGGAAAAAATAAACAATAAGCTAAGTCTCAGAAAACCAGTGAAGTTGGTAACTATGCAGATTGCAGATTCCTGAACTTAACCGCACAACTAGCAGCAGTTGTGGAGCGTTCCTACGATGGTCCTAGATGCCTCATCACAACCAGAGAGCTACATAAGCCTAAAGCAGGAAAAGAGGAAAGCTAACTGCCCCAGAGCAGACCCCAAAGGAAAGACAGCCCCCTGTTGTGAGTTCATTTTCCCCTTCGTCACTGAGGTCTGGTGAACTCCGTATTCTGGTGAGGGAAGGTAGTGAGCCTGATTATCAGGCACCTGAGCCTAAAGATGATGATTGGCTGAGTGGAGTCACTGACTGGATATAAGGCTGCCGACACCCTTCTGCCCTGCGGGTGATTTCTCTGTGGACTTCTAGGACACCAGTCTGATTCCTGCTCCTCTAAAGCTAAGTTTGCTGCCTTGCCTTTTTGCATTTGTGTTTTGTTTTTTAACTTGCCTTGCTTATTCTGCCATTCCCTGCTGGGGTGAGCTGAATCTCCTTTTGCCTGTTGCTCTGTCTTCAGAATATTCCTGAGTACTGACATAGTCTTCTTGAAGCCTAGCGTCTTCAGGGCCTTTTTCACTGTCAGTCTGTTGGCTCTTATTTTCATAGGGTTTTTCACGGATTGCAGACAGCAGCCTTCCTGTCCTTTCCTATCTAGTTAGCTTGGGCCCCGTCTTTGCTCAGTCTATCTTTCTGTCTGTGTAGTGTTCTTTCTTCTTGCTTCACCGTCATTATATGTGGGGGGCTGCCTTTTGCTTTGGGGTCTGCTCTGGGGCAGTTTAGATTTCCCTTTCTGTCTTTAGGCTATCTAGTCCTCCGGCTGTGATCGAGGGGTCTAGGGCATTGTAGGAACCCCCCACGGCTACTGCTAGTTGTGTTGATAGGTTCAGTGGTCTGCAATCTGATAGCTGCCAACCTCTCTGGTTTTCTGGACTTAGCTTGCATTTCTGTTTTTGCCTCCTGCGGTGACTCAATCATAACAGAATCACCCGCCATACCGCAGATCCTAGGGTACTCAATTGCAGGAAAGATCATGTGGAGCAGCTCGCTGCGGAAGTGCGGGGAATTTCCGCCTATCTTGCTCGTTCGCATGCTGTTGAACCAAAGATTCCTATACCTGATGTATTTTTTGGGGATCGATCTAAATTTTTGAGTTTCAAAAATAATTGTAAATTATTTTTTGCCTTGAAGCCTAACTCGTCAGGGAGCTCCGCACAGCAGGTTAAAATTGTCATCTCTTTGCTGCGTGGCGATCCCCAGGATTGGGCGTTTTCTTTGAAACCAGATGATCCTATTCTGACTAATGTGAACGCATTCTTTCAAGCCTTGGGGTTGTTGTATGATGAACCTAATTCTGTTTATCAGGCTGAAAAGACCCTGTTGGCATTGAACCAGGGTCGAAATTCTGCAGAGTTGTACTGTCAAAAGTTCCGAAAGTGGGCGGTCCTTACTACCTGGAATGATAATGCCTTGGCTGCTCTCTTTCGGAAGGGTTTGTCAGAAGCTGTAAAAGATACTATGGTGGGATTTCCCGTTCCCTCTGGTCTGGACGATTCTATGGCATTAGCCATCCAGGTTGATCGGCGTTTACGTGAACGCAGGATTGCACGAGAGGTGTTGCCACCGGTTGAACAGACGTCTGAACCTATGCAATGTGATAGAGTTTTGTCTAAGGCGCAACGTCAGGAGTTCAGAAGGTGTAATAAGCTGTGTTTTTTCTGTGGAGATGCCTCGCATATTATTTCTGTTTGTCCTAAACGAGAGAAACGCTTTGCACACGCGTTTTCTGTTGATGGCGTTCAACCTAAGTTTCTTCTGGCAATTACTCTGATCTGCTACCTGTCCGCATTTTCCGCCGAGGCTTTTGTGGATTCGGGAGCAGCGCTAAACTTAATGGACTTGGATTTTGCTAAACGTTGTGGATTTCCGATGACACCTCTGCAGACGCCTATCCCTTTGAGGAGGATTGATGCTACTCCTTTGGCGAAAAATAAACCTCAGTTTTGGACCCAGGTGGTCATGCGGGTCGCCCCAGACCATCAAGAAAATTGCAGATTTTTGGTGTTGCATGGTCTGCATGATGCCGTTGTTCTGGGGTTTCCCTGGTTGCAAATTCATAATCCAGTTTTGGATTGGAAATCTGTGTCTGTGGTGAGTTGGGGTTGTCGGTGTGCCTTTAGTGAGGCTCCGTTTTTTTCCACCTCTCCTCAGTCGCATGATGTTCCTGACTATTTGGCAGACTTTTATGATGTATTTAGTGAGAATGAGTCTGTGTCCTTGCCTCCTCATAGGAGTTATGACTGTGCAAATGAACTGAGCCCGGGGTGTAAATTTCCCAAGGGTCGGCTCTTCAATTTATCTGTACCCGAGCACGAGGCTATGCGGTCCTATATTAAGGAGGCGTTGGAGAAGGGTCATATTAGACCATCCTCTTCACCCTTAGGTGCCATTTTTTTTTTTTTGTGGCCAAAAAGGATGGTTCTTTAAGGCCTTGTATTGATTATCGTGCCCTCAACAAAATTACTATTAAATATCAGTATCCATTACCCCTGATTTCGGATCTATTCTCTAGAGTTAGAGGTGCTTGCTGGTTTACCAAGCTTGACCTCAGGGGGGCGTATAATCTTATTCGCATTAAGCAGGGGGATGAATGGAAGACGGCGTTTAATACCCCGGAGGGACATTTTGAGTACCTGGTGATGCCTTTTGGGCTCACTAATGCCCCTTCGGTCTTCCAGTGCTTCATGAACGATATTTTCCGAGACTTTGTCGATAAATTTTTGGTTATCTATCTGGATGATATTTTGATCTTCTCCAAGGATTGGGATTCTCATGTGGAACATATTCGGACTGTGTTCCAGATTTTGAGGGAGAATTCCCTGTATGTCAAAGGATCGAAATGCCTTTTTGGAGTACAGAGGATTTCATTTTTGGGATTTATTTTGTCTCCGTCAACTATTGAAATGGACCCGGCCAAAGTACAAGCCATTTATTATTGGGTTCAGCCCACTTCTTTGAAGGCCCTCCAGAAGTTTTTGGGTTTTGCTAATTTTTATCGGAAATTTATAGCAAAATTTTCTAGTATTGCTAAGCCATTGACTGATCTGACTAAGAAGGGTGCTGATGTGTTGAATTGGTCTCCGGAGGCTGTTACTTCCTTTCAGGAGCTGAAGCGGAGATTTACCTCCGCCCCGGTTTTGCGGCAACCTGATGTCACACTCCCGTTCCAGGTAGAGGTGGATGCTTCTGAGATTGGTGCAGGAGCTGTTTTGTCCCAAAAGGACCCTGTAACATCTAAAATGAATCCCTGTGCTTTCTTTTCCCGAAAGTTCTCTCCATCTGAACGTAACTGTGATGTGGGGAATCGGGAACTGTTGGCCATGAAATGGGCATTTGAGGAGTGGAGACATTGGTTGGAGGGAGCTAAACATCAAGTTGTGCTCCTCACTGACCACAAGAATTTGATTTACCTAGAGTCGGCTAAACGCTTGAACCCTAGACAGGCTAGGTGGGCCTTGTTTTTTACACGTTTTGATTTTGTGGTCTCTTTTCTTCCTGGAACTAAGAATGTCAAGGCAGATGCCCTCTCTAGGAGCTTCTTTGCTGATTCCCCTGTGGTGACCAAGCCTGCTACCATCTTAGGCGAAGGGGTAGTTCTTTCTGCCATCTCGCCCGATTTGAGACTTGCTCTGCAAGAGTTCCAGGAGGACAAACCTGAGCATTGTCCCAGTGGAAAGTTGTATGTTCCTGACCAGTGGAAGAAGAGAGTGATGTCTGAAGTTCATTGCTCTGCATTGGCTGGTCATCCAGGTATTTTTAGTACTAGAGATCTGGTGAGTCGTTCTTTTTGGTGGCCCACCTTGTCTCATGATGTCAGGAATTTTGTGCAGTCCTGTGGGACTTGCTCCCGGTCTAAATCTTGTTCTCGCTCTAGTGGGTTGTTGATGCCTTTGCCGGTCCCCAGGAGGCCATGGACCCATATTTCAATGGATTTCATCTCTGATATGCCGGTCTCTCAAAGAATGACTGTTATTTGGGTGATTTGTGATAGGTTCTCTAAGATGGTTCATCTTGTACCACTCCCTAAGTTGCCGTCTTCCTCTGAGTTGGTGCCCCTGTTTTTGCAACAGGTGGTTCGCTTGCATGGGATTCCTGAGATCATTGTATCTGACAGAGGAGTTCAGTTTGTGTCTAGATTTTGGAGGACTTTCTGTTCCAAGCTGGGAATTCAGTTGTCCTTCTCCTCTGCTTTTCACCCTCAGACCAATGGGCAGACAGAGAGAACAAACCAGACCTCGGAGTCGTATTTGAGATGTTTTATTTCCGCTGATCAGGATGATTGGGTTCCATTTTTGCCCTTGGCCGAATTTGCTTTAAATAATAGAGCTAGTTCTGTCACTTTGATGTCACCTTTTTTTGTAACTTTGGGTTTCATCCTCGATTTTCTTCAGGGCAGATGGAGCCTTCTGCCTGCCCATGTGTTGACACTGTGGTGGAGAGAATGCACCAGATCTGGGACAAAGTGGTGGATAAGTTATCTCTCTCCCAGGAAAAGATCCAGCGGTTTTCCAATTGACATAGCACCATTGGTCCCCAGTTTAAGATTGGTGATATGGTGTGGTTATCATCAAAAAATATTGCTACGAAGGTGGCTTCTCCTAAGTTTAAGCCTAGATTTATTGGACCTTACAAGATTTTGGAGATTATTAATCCGGTCTCTTTTCGTTTGGCTCTTCCTGTCACATTTAAAATCCATAATGTGTTCCATAAGTCCTTGTTGAAGAGGTTTGTTGAACCAGTTGTTCCTGGGGTGGCACCTCCGGACCCTGTATTGGTTGAAGGTAACATGGAATATGAGGTTGAGAAAATACTGGATTCCCATCTGGCTAGACGGAGACTCCAGTATTTGGTTAAGTGGAAGGGTTATGGTCAGGAGGACAATTCCTGGGTCTCTGCCTCTGATATTCATGCCAAAAGATTGGTGCGTGCCTTTCATCGGGCTCACCCTGATCGCCCTGGTGGCGTGGTTGAGGGTTCGGTAACCCCTCCTCAAGGGGGAGGTACTGTTGTGAGTTCATTTTCCCCTTCGTCACTGAGGTCTGGTGAACTCCCTATTCTGGTGAGGGAAGGTAGTGAGCCTGATTATCAGGCACCTGAGCCTAAAGATGATGATTGGCTGAGTGGAGTCACTGACTGGATATAAGGCTGCCGACGCCCTTCTGCCCTGCGGGTGATTTCTCTGTGGACTTCTAGGACACCAGTCTGATTCCTGCTCCTCTAAAGCTAAGTTTGCGCCTTGCCTTTTTGCATTTGTGGTTTGCTTTTTGCCTTGCTTTGCTTATTCTGCCATTCCCTGCTGGGGTGAGCTGAATCTCCTTTTGCCTGTTGCTCTGTTTTCAGAATATTCCTGAGTACTGACATAGTCTTTTTGAAGCCTAGCGTCTTCAGGGCCTTTTTCACTGTCAGTCTTTTGGCTCTTATTTTCATAGGGGTTTTTCACGGATTGCAGACAGCAGCCTTCCTGTCCTTTCCTATCTAGTTAGCTTGGGCCCTGTCTTTGCTCAGTCTATCTTTCTGTCTGTGTTGTGTTCTTTCTTCTTGCTTCACCGTCATTATATTTGGGGGGCTGCCTTTTGCTTTGGGGTCTGCTCTGGGGCAGTTTAGATTTCCCTTTCTGTCTTTAGGCTATCTAGTTCTCCGGCTGTGATCGAGGGGTCTAGGGCATCGTAGGAACCCCCCACGGCTACTGCTAGTTGTGTTGATAGGTTCAGGGGTCTGCAATCCAATAGCTGCCAACCTCTCTGGTTTTCTGGACTTAGCTTGCATTTCTGTTTTTGCCTCCTGCGGTGACTCAATCATAACAGCCCCCCACATGTATTGACGGTGAAACAAGATGAAATTACAAACAAAGGCTGGAATATAGGCTGAGTAAACGATGGGGCCTGGCTAACTAAAAAGGACAGGAAAGGAAAGACACTGTCTGCAATCTGCCAAAAAAAACCTACAAAAATATTGTCCAACACTTCTGATAACAAAATTAACCCTGAAGTCACAAGACTTCTAAACCTATATCAGCACTCTGAAATATTCTGAGACAGAGCAAAAAAAGGCCAATCTAATAAGGAACAAAAAGCAGATTGTCAAATACTGATTAATAGGAGTGGAAATTCAGCATAGCCCCAGCAGGGGCAAGCTGATTACACAAAAAACTGAATTGACCAACAAGCGCAAGTGTGAACATTAGCAAAAAAACAAACTTAACTTGAGAAGACAGGAAGAGAGCTGAAGTCCAGGACCTGAGAAGCAGACTGAATCACCAGCACCCGGATAGGGCGTCGGTTGTCTTATATCTAGTCTGATACTCCAGAGATCCAATCATTATCTTCCTCATCAGGTGGCAGATCACTACCACTTAAACCAACAGCATTACCTCCTGTCACCACCAGAGGGAGAACGGAAGGGGAACTCTCAACTGGTGGAGCAGAAAATGAGTTCATGACACCGTGGGAAGTCGTCTCATTGGAGGCTGAGGTCACATGCTCAGATCCTATTGCTGCTCCCATTGGACCACTAGGAAGGTCCCGGAAGGACGCTGCTATAAAAGAGTAGCATGGCCGCATGGCCATGCGCTAGTATAGACTCTTGTTGGTATATGTGTGAGTGATGATGGATGTATGAAACAGGTGACAGACTCATTAAGACTCCCCTCCCTTGGATACGCATGTGTTAGGGAACTGTAGTAGAGTCAGCGCCTATGAGTGGCATTGCCATCGTGCCACAGTGCTTCCACTCACAGCACTCCACTTAGCGTCATATTGTGCCATCCAGCACGAGGCACAATTGTACTCCATTGACAGCAGCGTCCATCAGTAGTGGTGCCGTGCATTAAATAGTGTGCTTTCCTACCCTAAGCTAAGAGTGGTTAGTGGTGTCCGCCTGGTCTGCTCTGTAAGCGCATCAAGTGCTCTATCATTAGTGTGGTCATTCAGGCACTGCTGTTGCAGTGCCGAATGCTAGGGGTTCTAGAAGGACTCTAACCCCGTGCCATTGGGGTAAGCACCTGTGACCAAACCCTAGCGTTCATCCTGCAGTATTGCGGCCCTGTGAAGTAACAGGGATCGCCTACTAGTTCACCGGGTGAAGTTAACCTGTGTGTATTTGCTGTACCGCCAGTCAGTGACCGCCATTACCGAGCAGCAGTTTAAAATCTCTGCACAAAGGACACCAGGCTGTGAACGCACCTCATCATCATCTTTATCATTTGGTGCATTCCGCAAGTCTACCAGAGGATGCTTGGGTATATGGTCATGGGACTATGGGATGGAGGATATGTATGATAGTTATATGGGCACGGAACTATGGGATGGGGGATATGTATGATGGGTATATGGACACGGGACTATAGGATGGACGATGTGTGATGGGTATATGGGCACAGGACTATGGAATGGAGGATAATCATTATAATTTGTTATAACTAACCACAGTTAGTTACTATGCTCGGTCAATGCTGGGCTCTTCAGCTAGTAGTTAATATATATGCGCCAAAAAAGGCTAAGATGCATTTCTTTGACAACTTTGATAAAAAGATTCAATAGGTAAAAAAAGGAATTTGAATAGTATTGGGGGACTTCAATTTAGTTCCGGATGGCTTACTCGACTCTACTTCACTTAGAGGTTCTTGCCCTACACTGAAAAATTGGCTGCAGAAACAGGAGTATCTAGATGTATTTAGATGCTTGAACATCTCTTCTTTAGAACATACTTTTTATTCTGAAGTCCATAAAACTTTTTCAAGAATAGACTTATTATTAACCGATTCCTTATCTATATCAAAATTTGAAAAAGTAGAGATTCTCTCCAAGTCGTTTTCTGATCACTTACCAATTTTATGTGAAATATCATTGAGTAGGCCAACTGAATACAACTTTCATTGGAAATGTAATTCTTATCTCATACATACACCAAAATGTAAAGAAGAAATCAAACTAGCCATATCCAATTACTTTCATGAAAATAAACCTGATAATATCTGCCTCTTTATTATTTGAAACACTCAAAAAGTGGTAATTAGAGGCCTTCTGTCACATATTTCCTTTATAAACAAAAACAAAATAAAGAGAAAATATATAACTTACAGTTAGAATTTAAAAATAAGGAAGATATTCAACAGAAGTTAACATCCCCTTCACCAAGTATACATTTAGAAATCCTTAAAATAAGAACTGAATTAGGATCAGCCCTTTTTAATGAATATGAAAAATTTGCTAGAATTATGAAAACTAATTACCACTCTTCTTTTAACAAACCAACCAAATTAATGTTCCAAAATTTTAAATCAGTAAGAGTAAAAAATGGAATCAACAGGATAAAACATAAGGCTATGTGCACACGTAGTTTTTTTGGTGTGCGGATTTTGGAGAGAAAACCACAGGTAAATCTGCAGGACAAAAGTCCTGCGGTTTATCTGCGGTTTTGCCTGCGGTTTTGCCCTGCGGTTTTGCCCTACGGTTTTACACCTCATAATGGATGAGGTGTAAAACTGCAGCGTTTCTGCACCAAACAATTAACATGCTGCGGATTGTAAACCGCAGCAAAACCGCGCGGAAAAATCCGCAGCATGTGCACAGCGTTTTTAAATTTCCATAGGAAATAAAGGCACTGTACAACGCAGCAGAATCGGCTGCGGACCCGCAGCTGCAGAAACGCTGTGGAACCGCAGCAGAATCCGCACCATGTGCACATACCCTAAGGGATCCTTAGCAGATATTAAAAAACTAAGAAATCTCCTGGCCCTGATGGATTTTGTAACGAATATTACCAATTATTTGCACCCTTATTAATCCCACATCTTGTAGAAGTTTTAAATAAAGCATCAAAAATTGGAGAATTTCCCCCAGAAATGTTGTAGGCTACTATCACATTAATTCCTAAGCCCAAAGCGACCTTCAATTGGTAAAAAAAATATGGACCAATCTCACTAATTAATACTGATGTAAAAATTGACTGAAAAATAATTGCTACTTGTCTCAAGAAAATCCTTCCAGAGATTATTCACAAGGACCAATTGGGCTTCATCGAATGGTAACAAACTACTGGCGACACTAGGAAAATTCTAAATTTAATTAATATGATGAAACATAATAAAATTCCATCTGATTTATTAGCACTAGACACTGAAAAAGACTTTGATAGGATTAGTTGAGACTTTTTGACTGCAGCTCTTTTTAAATTTGGGTTTAACTCTCAACTAATTAAAATGATGATGGCACTTTATGCTTATCCATCAGCAAAAATTTTAGTGATTAACCATTTATCCAAGCTAATACCAATAACTATCGGTACTAGGCAAGGATGCCCACTCTCCTCGTTACTATTTCATAGAATCATAGAATCGTAGAGTTGGAAGGGACCTCCTGGACCATCTGGTCCAACCCCCTGCTCAAAGCAGGATTCGCTAAATCATCCCAGACAGATATCTGTCCAGCCTCTGTTTGAAGACTTCCATTGAAGAACTCACCACTTCTTGTGGCAGCCTGATCCACTCATTGATCACTCTAACCTTTTTTCTAATATCTAATCTGTGTCTCCTCCCATTCAGTTTCATCCCATTGCTTCTAGTCTTTCCTTGTGCAAATGAGAATAAAGATGATCCTTCTACAATGTGACAGCCCTTGAGATATTTGTAGACAGCTATTAAGTCTCCTCTCAGTCTTCTCTTTTGCAAGCTAAACATTCCCAAATCATGCAACCTCTCCTCATAAGACAGGGTTTGCAGACCGGTCACCATTCTGGTCGCTCTTTTCTGAACTTGCTCCAGTTTGTTGATGTCTTTTATTAAAATGTGGTGCCCAAAACTGGACTCAGTATTCCAGATGAGGTCTGACCAAAGAGGAGTAAAGGGCAATAATGACTTCACTTGATCTAGACTGTATGCTTCTGTTAATACATCCTAGAATTGCATTTGCCTTTTTTGCTGCTGCATCACACTGTTGATTCATGTTCAGTCTGTGATCTATTAGTATACACAAGTCTTTTTCACATGTGCTGTTGCTTAGCCCTATTCCTCCCATTCTGTATATGATTTTTTCATTTTTATTGCCCAGATGTAGTACATTGCATTTTTCCCTGTTAAAAACCATTCTGTTAGTTGCTGCCCACTGCTCCAGTTTATTTATATCTTTTTGAATCCTCTCTATCTCTTCTCTAGTATTAGCTTTCCATCATAACTTTGTGTCATCAGTAAATTTAATCAGTTCACCCTCAATTCCTTTATCTAAATCACTGATAAAGATGTTGCTCAATACAGGGCCAAGGACAGAGACTTGTGGTACCCCACTTGAGACATTATTCCAGCTGGATGTGCAGCCATTTAAGACCACTCTTTGGGACCGATCACTAAGCCAGTTATGAATCCACCTAACAGTTGCCTTGTCCATTCCATACCTAGTCATTTTTTCAATAAGGATTGTGTGAGATACTTTGTCAAATGTTTTGCTGAAGTCAAGATATACTATATCTACAGCATTTCCCTGATCCACCCAATCCACGATTCCGTCATAGAAGGAAATTAAGGTAGTCTGACATGACTTATTAGTTACAAACCCATGCTGACTCTGTTTAATCACTTCATTCTTATCCAGGTACTGACATACATTTTGTTTAATAATTTGTTCAAAGATCTTTCCTGGTATAGAAGTCAGACTCACCGGCCTATAGTTGCCTGGGTCCACCTTCTTCCCCTTTTTGAAGATAGGAACAACATTTGCTCTTCTCCAGTTTTCTGGGACTTCTCCTGTTCTCCAAGAATTTTCAAAGATTATGGAGAGGTGTTTAAAAATTTCTTGTGCTATCTCCTTCTGTACTCTGTGGTGTAATTCATCTGGACCTGGAGACTTGAATTCGTTGAGATTAGCTAAGTGTTTCCTCACTATCTTTCTGTTTTTAGATATCCTGGATTCTTCTAATTCCTTAATAGGACAGTGAAGAACAGTTGATGTTACATTCCCTTTCTGAGAGAAAACAAATGCAAAATAGGAATTTAAAAGTTCGGCCTTCTCAACTTCCTGTCTCACCATTTCATCATTTTCATATGATATCATATCCTGGATTCTTCTATTCCCTTAATAGGACAGTGAAGAATAGTTGATGTTACAGTTCCTTTCTGAGAGAAAACAGATGCAAAATAGGAATTTAAAAGTTCGGCCTTCTAAACATCCTGTCTTACCATTTCATCATTTTCATCCTGTAAAAATCCTATAGCATCTTTGACTTTTCTTTTACTTTTGACATATCCCCATGTCCTTTATTATTGCTTTAGAAGTCTCTTGCAAGCCTCAATTCATTGTCAGCTTTAATAATCTGATTTGTGCCCTGCAGGTTCTGCAGACAGCATTATATTCTTCTTTAGATATGCCTCCCTCTTTCCATTTTATAAACATTTCTTTCTTCCTTTTTAGCGTGTGCTTAAGTTCTGTGTTCATCCATCCTGGTTTCCTTAAATGCTTCCTATTCTTCCCTCTTTTCGGAATTGTTAACAATTGTGCTTTGAGAATTTCATTTTTCAAGATATCCCATCCTTCCTGGACATTTTTGTCTTTAAGGATATCCAGCCATTGGATCCCCCCAATTCTCTTTCTGAATCCCTTAAAATCTGCCTTTCTGAAATCTAACCTTGATGTCTGAGTCTTCACAGGTCTTCCTCCTCTAGTTATCCAAAATTCTAAAATAGCATGGTGCTACCTCCTAGGGTCCCAGCCACTTTTACCTCCTCAACCATTTCCTCCCTGTTTATAAGGATTAGATCCAAGGTAGCAGATCCCCTTGTTTTCTCCCCTACCTTTTGGAAGATAAAGTTGTCAGCAAGAGAGGACAAGAATTTCCTTGACCTGTTAGTTTTGCCTGAGAGAGATTCCCAACAAATGTCAGGATAGTTGAAATCTCCCATGACAACTATGTCATTTTTTTTGGAGAACTTGGCCTATTGATGCATAAAGAGTTCATCCATATCTTCAGCTTGCACAGGCGGCCTGTAGTAAATGTCTACAATGGTGTCCTTTCCATTGTTGTTCTTGTATTCTTACCAAAACAGTTTCCACAGAACTCCCGTGTTTCTAACATACAATGCGACACCTTGTTTATCAAGTCTGTTTCTTTCAAATAAGCTGTATCCTTCTAGCCTTGTATTCCAATCATGTGTATCGTCCCACCAAGTTTCAGTGATTCCAATGACTATAGTTCATATATGTTATGCCTTGGTTATGGAACCACTTGCATAACATATATGAACTAACCGAAAAATAAAGGCAGACAAATACACAAAAATCAGTGTTGGATAGGAATGTTTGCAGATGATATTATTCTTAGCCTTTCTAACCCATCAATCTCTATCAAGGAAACTTTTAGTTACTGAAGAATTTTCAAATACCTCCTACTTAGTGTTGAGCGATACCGTTCGATACCCAAAAATATCGTATCGGATGGTATCGCCCGATACGAAAAAAATATCGGGTATCGTCGATTCCGATACCGGAAGTCCCATTCAAGTCAATGGGACTTCCGGTATCGGAATTTAAAAAAGCCCTTTATTTCCTTGTTGGCTAATTCTACATAATTGAAAACAAATAAGAATCATGTAGAATGTATTGTGGGAGGTGGAGGAGACATTAAAGGCATAGTGGTTTATTCAAATCACATGGCATAGCATTAATTCCAATTTTTTTTTTCAAGACGTTCGGAGTTAAAAAGATATTGACTATGTTAACTTTTTTATATTTAGTCAGATATGTATGTTTCACAACTTTCATGCTCTTCACCTTCTTTTGTACTTCTCCCACACTTTCTCCTTCATGATCCGCAGCAGTAGCATTTTTTTCATCAACTTTTTCTTCACCTTATTCATCTTCTTCTTCTTCACCTTCTTCCCATTAATTTTTTTTTTCCATTCTTCATATTCTTCTTATTCAGCTATTATTAATTTTCATATGCTATTTCTTCATCTTCTTCCTATTCTTCTTTTTCTTCATTTTCTTATGGTGACAGGCATTTCTGTAGTACTTATCTATAAAAGTTATAAGATTACACCTTAGGTTCTGCCTGTCACAAAAGATTTACAACAGGATTTGTCCGCATTCAGTTTGGCCTGCAGTAGCAGGCATTTTCCAGGGGCACCACGAGGAGGAACGGACTCACCCCCATTTACTGCTTAGCCTTCTTCTGCTTATAATTTTGATTTCTTCTATGCTGATTTTTAGTCTTATGCTTAATGTTCTTCTGCTTTCTCTTCTTCTGCTTTTGCTTCTTCTGCTTCTTGTTCTTCTGTCTTTTGTTCTGTATCTTGGTGGTTGTCTTCATGTTGTTTGTCCTCTTGGTCTTATTATTTAGGGTCATATTTCTGGTCTTCTTTGGTGTGGTCTTCAGGGTCGTCGTCATCAGGGTTGTCGTCATGGAGATCAATAAGGATTACCAAAGACAATTTCAAAAAGCTTGATCTTGGAAATGTAGCAGAAGGTACAAGAAGGCTGAGAAACTGGCGAGAACCAGCTGACAGTACTGGAACCTGTAGTGGCAGCAGAAGGAACAATAGCCATTGGCACTACTGAGGAACAGCTGACGGTGCTGGATACCGAGATGGAGGCACCTAGGCCAAAGGCTCTGGCGAGAACCAGCAGACAGTGCTGGAACCCGGATGGGTAGCAGAAGGAACAAGAGCCAATTGCGCTACCGAGGACCAACTGACGGTGCTGGACCACGGTTACTAAGCAGAAGGTACCTGTGCTAAAAAGCACTACCAAGGACCAGCTGACGGTGCTGGACCTCGGATACCGAGATGGAGGCACCTAGGCCAGAGGCTCTGGCGAGAACCAGCAGGCAGTGCTGGAACCCAGGTGGGTAGCAGAAGGTACCCATCAAAAGCAAAGTAGCCAGGCCGCAAGCCGGCCGCAGTTACCGAAACCCACAGTCCTACAGGGGGTCCATGTCTGATTGGCACTACGGGTCCAGCCTTCAGTGCCAGTTCCCGCAGCCCACATAGGAGTCACCTAAACTGCAGGCACCGTAGAGTCGGCTAACCCGGCTGCAAGACGACAGGACAACGGATTGGTGGCATAGTGACCTTGACACAACCCGGAAACAGCTGGCGTGCTGGAACCAGGCTGGGTAACAGGGAGTACCCGTGCCAAAGACACTGCCGAGAACCAGCTGACGGTGCTGGAACCCAGATGGGTAGCAAAAGCTACAAGAGCCAATGGCACTACCGAGGAACAGCTGATGGTGCTGGACCACGGTTACTAGGCAGGAGGTTACTGTGCTAGAAAGCACTACCAAGGACCAGCTGACGGTGCTGGACCTTCGAATACCGAGATGGAGGCACCTAGGCCAAAGGCTCTGGTGAGAACCAGCTGACAGTGCTGGAACCCGGGTGGGTAGCAGAAGGTACCCATCCAAAGCAAAGTAGCCAGGCCGCAAGCCGGCCGCAGTTACCGAAACCCACAGTCCTACAGGGGGTCCATGTCCCATTGGCACTACGGATCCAGCCTTCAGTGCCAGTTCCCGCAGCCCACATAGGAGTCACCTAAACTGCAGGCACCGTAGAGTCGGCTAACCCGGCCGCAAGACGACAGGACAACGGATTGGTGGCATAGTGACCTTGACACTACCCGGAAACAGCTGGTGTGCTGGAACCAGGCTGGGCAACAGGGAGTACCCGTGCCAAAGACACTGCCGAGCACCAACTGGCGTTGTTGGAACCCAGGGACAATCATGGTGCAGGCCGAGGCCTACTTGGTGGTAGTTTTAGATTGTTTGTAGGCTACAACAGACTGTCAACGTGCTCCAATTAGGCATCTGTCTCCACTCTGTTTCCAGGATTTCACGTGACCACCAACACCGCCAGTTTATGCGTACAGTAGCCGTCTGCCCAATCCACACGTGTTCCTGTGTTACTGGGGTTCTGTAATGTCAGCAGATCCCCTGATGTGTGTCTGCCAATGTCTCCTGCTCTGTCCACATTCCCACCGCTTGCAGTGGGAAGGTGGACCGCGCAGGAGACAGTGGCGGACACACATTGGGGGATCTGCTCACGTAACAGAACACCAGGAACACAGGAACAAGTGTGGAATGCGTGGACTGCAACTGTGAGCAGGAACTGGCGGTGTTGGAGGTCAGGGGAAATACTAGAGACAGAGTGGAGACAGAGGCCAAATCAGAGAATGTTTAAATCTGAAGTAGTTACAATTTGGAGGCAGCAGCAGTTTGCCCTCCACACAGCAGGGGATCTTACCGAACCCCACTTTCACATGAACGAGTGTTTTTTTTCTGTGAGGACAGCACTTCCGAACAACAACTGACGATGTTGGAGCCCAGGGATAGTCATTTTGTAGGCTGAGGCCTACTTGGAGGCAGTTTAAGATAAGACGTTGTTTGAATTTGGAGGCAGCAGGAGAGTTTGCCGTACACACAGCAGGGGATCAGCTGACGTTACCGAACCCCACTTACACATGAACAAGTGTGTTTTTCTGTGTGGACAGCACTTCCGAGTACCAACTGGCGTTGTTGGAACCCAGGGACAATCAGGGTGCAGGCCGAGGTCTACTAGGAGCCAGGTGTAAATCGGAGGTATTTTGACTTTGGAGGGAGCAGGACACTTTGCCCTCCACACAGCAGGGGATCAGCTGACGTTACCGAACCCCACTTTCACATGAACAAGTGTTTTTTCTGTGTGGACAGCACTTCCGAACAACAACTGACCATGTTAGAGCCCAGGGATAGTCATTTTGTAGGCTGAGGCCTACTTGGAGGCAGTTTAAGATAAGACGCTGTTTGAATTTGGAGGCAGCAGGAGAGTTTGCCGTATACACAGCAGGGGATCAGCTGACGTTATCGAACCCCACTTACAGATGAACAAGTGTGTTTTTCTGTGTGGACAGCACTTCCGAGCACCAACTAGCGTTGTTGGAGCCCAGGGACAATCATGGTGCAGGCCGAGGCCTACTTGGTGGCAGTTTTAGATTGTTTGTAGGCTACAACAGACTGTCAACGTGCTCCAATTAGGCATCTGTCTCCACTCTGTTTCCAGGATTTCACGTGACCACCAATACCATAAGTTTATGCGTACAGCAGCCGTCTGCCCAATCCACACGTGTTCCTGTGTTACTGGGGTTCTGTAATGTCAGCAGATCCCCTGATGTGTGTCTGCCACTGTCTCCTGCTCTATCCACATTCCCACCGCTTGCAGTGGGAAGGTGGACAGCGCAGGAGACAGTGGCGGACACACATTGGGGGATCTGCTCACGTAACAGAACACCAGGAACACAGGAACAAGTGTGGAATGCGCGGATGGCAACTGTGAGCAGGAACTGGCGGTGCTGGAGGTCAGGGGAAATACTAGAGACAGAGTGGAGACAGAGTCTAAATCAGAGAATGTTTAAATCTGAAGTAGTTACAATTTGGAGGCAGCAGCACTTTGCCCTCCACACAGCAGGGGATCAGCTGACGTTACCGAACCCCACTTACACATGAGCGAGTGTTTTTTCTGTGCGGACAGTACTTCTGAGCAACAACTGGCGGTGTCGGAGCCCAGGGAAAATCAGGTAGTAGGCCGAGGCCTACTTGGTGGCAGTTTTCGATTGTTTCTAGACTACTACTAACTGTCAACGTACTCCAATTAGGCCTCTATCTTCACTCTGTTTCGAGTATTTCCTCTGGCTTCCAACCACGCCAGTTGCTGCTCTGAAATGCCGTCTGCACAACCAACACTTGTTCCTGTGTTACTGGGTTTCTGTAACAGCAGCTTCTTCCTAGAGGTGAGTCAGGCAATGTCTCCTGCTCTGTCCACTTTTCCACTACAAGTAGTGGGAATGTAGACAAAGCAGGAGACATTGCCGGACTCACCTCTGGAGATGAGCAGATGTTACAGGACCCAGGTAACACAGGAATGAGTATGGATTGTGCAGACGGCACTTGAGAGCAGAAACAGGTGGTGTTGTAGGCCGGAGGAAATACTCAAAGCAGAGTGGAGACAGAGGGCAAATCAGAGAACATATTAAATCAGAGGTAGTCAGAAGTTGTAGGCAGCAGGAGAGTTTGCCTACTTGGAGCCAGGTGTAAATCTGAGGTTGTTTGACTGTGGAGGGAGCAGGACACTTTGCCATACACACAGCAGGGGATCAGCTGACGTTACCGAACCCCACTTACACATGAGCGAGTGTTTTGTCTGTGTGGACAGCACTTCTGAGCAACAACAGGCGTTGCTGTAGCCCAGGAAATAAAGTTCAGGTCATAGAAACATGAACACAACAGGAGACCTGGATCCTGTTGCCAGCCAATTATTTATTCTGGAAGAGGACTGGCAAATTCAGGTGAGATCCAGGCCTTGTTCATTTTCAGAAAAGTAAGCCGGTCAACATTATCGGCGGATAGTCGCGTGCGACGGTCTGTTACCACACCACCTGCAGCACTAAAGACACGTTCCGATAATACACTGGCAGCAGGGCAAGCCAGCACCTCCAATGCATACTGGCTAAGATCTGGCCATGTATCCAGCTTAGAGACCCAATACTTGAACGGGGAAGAGCCGTCTGGGAGTACACTAACAGGGCAAGACAAGTAGTCTGTCACCTATGAAAAAAACACAGCAGCACCTTGTGAATGCCAAGACATATGATGTCAATGGAAATAAAAATAAAAATTTCAAAACGCCCTGTCCCTCAGCAACATGTACTTACCAATGTGAAGATTCTTAGCGCATGATTTGGCCAATTCATGTGTGCCCGTCAACCGCGGCAAGGTGACACTTCTCTGATGGGTCCTATCTGAACCCTATCATGTCCTACTATATATGCCACTTTCAGGTTAAAAAACCTACTATAATGGACAAACAAGTCTCTCCTGGGCTGCAAGCCTACAAGTGAATGGGCAAGTAGAACTGGTTGAAATATGTGAAAACACCTGCTGGTTAACGGGAGGAGTGCAAGGGTCAAGCAGAGGAAGTCACACCCCCCTATATGTATAGATATACAAAAAAACATGACCAGTACCTTCCAAGTGTGAACACGTGCAAGCTGCAGTGACTGCAAAACACATATGAAAAAAACACAGCAGCACCTTGTGAATGCCAAGACATATGATGTCAATGGAAATAAAAATAAAAATTTCCAAACGCTCTGTCCCTCAGCAACATGTACTTACAAATGCGAAGGTTCTTAGCGCATGATTTGGCCAATTCATGTGTGCCCGTCATCCGCGGCAAGGTGACACTTCTCTGACGGGTCCTATCTGTGTTTTTTTCATGTGTTTTGCAGTCACTGCAGCTTGCACGTGTTCACACTTGGAAGGTGCTGGTCATGTTTTTTTGTATAAGTAGTCTGTCACCATCTGACGAAAACGTTGCCTCCTGCTGACTGGAGCCGTCTGTGATGGTGTAGCCGTTTGTCGCGGTCCCACAAAACTTTTCCACATTTGGGCCATACTAGCCTTGCCTTGTCCTGCGGCACTGCCTCTGCTACCTCTTTGTGCAGAGCTTCCTCCACTGCCTCTATGCCTCATGGCTGCTTTGAAAAGCACTACCAGCAACACTTGCGGGGGGAATGGAGAACATGATGGCCTGCACAAGTGTTTCTTGGTACTCCCGCATTTTTCGCTCCCAGTTCAACTGTGGTATGAAGCTTTGTAAGTTGTCCCGGTAGCGAGGATCTAGGAGGGTGTACACCCAATAATCAGCCGTGTGGAGAATGTTGGCGATGCGGCGGTCATTTAACAAGCACTGCAGCATGAAATCAACCATGTGCTGCAGACTGCCAACTGGACCGGAAACGCTGTCCCCAGCTTGAGGCAGCATCTCAGCCTGCTCAGCATCACCCCACCCTCGCTGTACACACTGACTACTAGAGCCTTGTGTACCTCCCTCCTCTGGAGAGATGTGTTCCTCCTCCTTCATTGACTCCTCGTCATCCTCCTCACTAAGTGTCCCCTGCCTGGGCCTTTGTGTGGAGGCACATTGCGCAGACTTGCCAGAAGCAGATGGCATTTCTGACTCCTCATCCTCGACCTCTTCAAAAACCTCCTCACTTAGTGCTTGTAAGGTTTTTTGAAGCAGACAGATAAGGGGGACAGTCATGCTGACTAGTGCATCATCTGCACTGGCCATCCGCGTGGAGTCATTGAAGGCACGCAAAACTTGGCAGATGTCCCTCATAGTGGCCCACTCAGTGGTGGTGAAGTGAGTCCGGCGCACAGTGCAACTTGTTTGCGCCTGATGCAGCTGGTACTCCATTACTGCTGCCTGCTGCTCACACAACCGCTCCAACATATGTAACGTTGAATTCCACCTGGTGGGGAGGTCACATATGATGCGATGTTCTGGCAGGCGGAATCGGCGTTGCAGAGATGCAATGCGCGATCTTGCTATGCTGGAACGCCGCAAGTGAGCACACTCTAGGCGAACCTTGTGCAGCAGTGCATCAAGATCCGGATAGTCCCTCAGAAAGCTCTGCACGACCAAATTGAGCACGTGTGCCAGACATGGTATGTGAGTGAGGTTGCCTAGGCCCAGAGCTGCCACTAGATTTCAGCCATTGTCACTCACTACCAAACCTGCTGGAGATTCGCTGGCACAAACCACAAATCGCTCTCCTGCTTGATGGCATTCCAGAGCTCCTGTGCTGTGTGGCTACGATTCCCCAAATAAATTAATTTAAGGATGGCCTGTTGACGTTTGGCCACACCTGTGCTCATATCTGGCCTAACAGGCTCATGCAGTGCTGATTCCGAGGAACTAGAGTAGGAGGAGGACTCAATATGTACAGACTGCATTCCTGCAATCCTTGGAGTTGGCAGAATACGTGCAGAGCCACTCTCCAGATCTGTACCCGGCTCCACAACATTGACCCAATGGACAGTGAGGGAAAGGTATCGTCCCTGTCCATGGCTACTGGTCCACGCATCGGTGGTCAGGTAGACCTTGCTACTGACGACGTTTAGTAGTGCATTTTTAATTTTTACCTCCACATGCTTTAGCAGGGCAGGGACGGCTTGCCTGCTGAAATAAAAGCGGCTGGGCACATTGTATTGTGGAACTGCCAATGACATCAAGTTCCGGAAGGTGTCAGTCTCCACCAGCCTGAATGACAGCATCTCAAGGGCCAGTAGTTTGGCAATGCCGGCATTCAGAGCCAGTGCTCGGGGATGGTTTGCCGAGTATGGCCGCTTTTTCTCCCATGCCTGTGTTACCGATTGCTGGTGAGTGGCCTGGGAGTGTGCTGATGACTGAGAACGTGGTTCAGTGGGAGGAATTTCACTGGGTCTCTGGACAACAGTGGCAGAGGTTCTTCCATGGCGTTCCAGGGAGTTAGCCGAACCAGCTGTGTGTGAGCTGGAGGAAGAGGCCCCAACACGAGCTGAAGAGGTGGTAGGTGCTGCTGAAGGTTGGCCTACATCTTCAGTGTGTCTGTGTAACTCCACCTCGTGCTTGGTACGCACATGTTTCCACATATTTGTGGTATTGAGGTTGCTCACATTTTTCCCTCGTTTAACTTTCTGATGACACAGCTTGCATTTGACAAAGCAAATGTCATCTGCAACTGTGTCAAAAAAAGACCACGCACTGCAAGTCCTGGGAGCGCCCGTTTTCTGTTTTGGAAGAGGATTGCTCCTCACGGGTGCCAAAGTGGAGGCTACAGGCAAACAAGTCTGCCCCCACCCTCTCCCTCCTCTTTTGGCTGTTCGGGGAATCTCTTCCTCAGAGCTGCTCCCACCACCTTCCTGTGGCTGATGCTATGATGGGTCAAGGACCTCATCATCTCCACTCCCCTCTTCAAGCACCGGCTGGTCCTGGGTTGTCTCGCCAGCACCGTACGCACCAGAAAGTGGCAACTGAGTCTCATCATCATCAGATGAGCACTGAGGTGTGCTGACAATAGGCACTGGCCCACTAACCTCTTCAGATTCAGAGGGACAAAGCTGTTGCGCATCGCTGCATACTCCCTCTTCTTCACGCTCTAGAATGCTGCTTGGCTGGCCACCTCTTTCCAAGCCAACAGATTCTGAGAACAGAAGTAAAGATTGAGATGGCTCCTGATCAGGGCTCTCAGACTGCCTGGGCAATTTGGCAGGTGGTGAAGAGACAGATGGTTGCTCTTCAGTGCTCTGGCCCTGGGAGGATGCGGAAGTCATTGAAGTGGATGCGTTAGCTGCCATCCATCCGACAATGGCTTCAATTTGTTCGTCACGCAGCAGTGGGGTATGGCGAGGTCCTACAAAGCTGCGCATGATGGACTGTTGCCTGGTAAAAGTGGGGGATGCCGGGTCACTGGTGGCCGCAGCAGACACCGAATCCCCATGTCCTCTCCCTGCTGAATCCCCCCGTCCTCTCCCTGCTGAAACTCCACGGCCACGACCACGTGCCTTACTCCCTGCCTTCTTCATCTTGGTAGGCTGATAAAGATAGGCAGAAAAGTAAAAAAGGGGTGGCTTAGTGTTCTTATTCCTGAACACCTGCTAACCAGTATAAGAAACACTAGTTTGGCTAAGAGTGTGTGTACTACACTTTAATATGATCTAATGTGGCCTACACAACTGTAAAGTGGAGTGTTTGGTGAACTTTATTTCCTTTTTTTTGGGGGGGGGAAAAAGAAAAGGATGTGACCAAAGTTTGAAAGCTATAGTATCACAAACTTTTTGGAGCAATTACAATGCAGGAAGCTAACCTACAATGCAATTGATGAGGCTCCAAAAAATAGGGTGATACTAGTCTGGCTGGCCCTGAAGGGCACAAGCCAGCAAAAAGGCTCCTCTATCTAATCCTATATAGTGTTTGCAACCAACCAATGACAATGGATGCGGATGGAAGCACACTAATATAGGAGCAAAAATCTGGCTAAATTTGCTGCAAAAAAAGGACTATGTATGAGGCAGTGACGCACGCTGAGCGGACTACAACCAGCGGTGGCTGTAGAACACACTGCAACGTGAGCTGCACTCACACACAGAGAGACCTATCAGACAGCCAAAAACAGTGCAGAGAAATGGGCTATAGCACTGAAAGGCTGCTGAAAGGCTCCGCTGTCCACTCCTTTAGTGTTTGCAACCAACGTATATGGATACGTATGGAAGCACACTATACAGGAGAAAAAAAAGCAGCAATAAAATAAAAATGTGTATGAGGCAGAGACACACGCTGGGCGGCCTACAAACAGACGTGTCTGCAGGACACACTACACAGCGTGGTTCTGCACTCACACAGCCCTTGGAGACAGCTATTAAAACAGCGCTGCTGGGCTACAAAAATGCTACAGTGGTGGATTATGTAGCCTGGGTAGAGCAATAGATATGTTTGATGATCGCTATTTCTAACTGTCCCTCACAGTCTTCAACAGCAGCCTGTCCCTAACTGAATTCACAGCAGAGTGAACCCAAAATGGCGGCTGCTGCGGTTTTTATAGTGCATCATGACATCATTTCAGCAGCCAATCACAGCCATGCCAGTAGTTAACATGCATACATGCCTAACAGGATGTGCCCACACTTCTGAGGATCCCCATTGGCTGAATCAAATCGAGCGGGCTCCTAGCATTATGGGAACTTCCGATTCCGGTATTCGATATGAAAAAAGTATCGGAACTAAGTATCGGAATTCCGATACAGCTAATATCGGCCGATACCCGATACTTGCGGTATCGGAATGCTCAACACTACTCCTACTATACCATAAATGCTGCTAAATCAAAAATTCTAGATTTTTATATAAGCTACTCAACAATGTTCAATATTTATAGCATATTTTCCTTCGAATAAGAAAAAGAGGCCATATCATACTTAAGTATACAACTTACCAGAAATATTCACAAAACTATTGAGCTAAATTTAACAAAGATGACTAAAGAAATGGAATTGAAAAAAATTTCAAAATACGAAATATCTTCGGTTGGTAGAATTATCACTTTTAAACTCTTTTCTCTTCCAAAAATGTTATACATTTTCATGGCTATACCACTAATATACCCACTAAAATTTTTGAGAAGATTAAAAACCCTTCTTAATAATTACATTTGGAACAAAAAAAAGAGCTAGGGGGTAGCATGTAAAACTCTTATTAAAAATAAATTGAAAGGAGGCTTGGCCCTCCCAAATTTAACTAGTTATTATTATTATTCAAATTTGATTAAACAATCTCTAAATTGGATTAAGACTGAGAATCTTCCGGCTTGGACAGAAATCGAACAAAATTTAAATAATAACATTCCACTATCAAAACTAATTTTGAACCATTTGTTATCTCCCAAATTAGTTGCTCCTATTTTCCCTACTTTATCAGCTACTTCATTGGCCTGGACGCATTTAGCAAAACAATATACTCAAAGCAAAAGGGGACTTAAATTTGTCCAAGTTAAAAATATATCTCTAAAATTTATTGAACTGATGATTCTTGGAAACACAAGAAAATATTTAAAGGATCTACATGATAGTAAAAACTTCAAATCTAACAAAATCTTAATAGCTCAAAATAATTTCTGCAGTCAGGACTTTACTTTTCTAACATTACTAAAAAAAATTTACTTTCCCTTCTAAAAAACAAATCTTTTGTCACAGAAACTACTAGGCTACTAATATGCAATCCTAATAACATATGAAAGTCAAAAAATATTTATGATATATTAAATCAGAACATAGAATTTGAAAAAAACTCTTTCATGTCTAACTGGGAAAAGGATCTTAATATTTCAATTACATCAGAGCAATGGCAATCAGCTATTAAATTAATATACCATACTCATCTAATATTTGTGCATCACTACATGAATGTTTTTTCATATTAGTATCAAGATGGCATTTTACTCCTGCTAAAATGGTGAGAATATTTCCAGACAAATCTTCTGATTGTTGGAGAGGCAGTGGCCAAAAAAGGTGATTTGACTCACATATTTTGGGAATATCCTAAGTTGCAGCCTTTGATGATGACTGTTAACAGCAATGCCCAGTATCTCCTTACCATTGTAAAGGACATACTGGGATTTGCAGGTTCACATGATACAATTGTATATGGGCTGATCTGAATCTGCAATTGATCACTATACTAAGCTTGATGATGTATGCCTGTACTGAAGGTGGAACTAGCACTGCATTCATGTACTCACAGTATTTCTGGGGCTGCATTCATGTACTGACACCAATTCTGATCATGTATCAATCCATTACACGCTTAAGGTAAAAACTGAAAAATCCTGAAAATTTTGTTTTGAAAATATGAGGAGGATTTGGTTCAGTGTCTGCTCCAACAGCTCAATGTAATCCTAGTCAAATACTAAAAACTTGTTTCTGTCAATGTATTCCTGAATATACCTATTTAAATTGTTTTGCGGTACTTTGGATTGGTTCACTATGACAATATGGCCCTTTGATCATAAAATGTTGCACACCCCTGGTTTACTTGAACTGTCTGACAGCATGATGCAACCGCCGATCGGTAAATTTCTATAGCTCTACAGTCATTTAAACGCACTGCCGAGACGATTTTTTGCACTGCACAAAAGATAATTTCACCTAATGAACGAGCGTTTTGCTCGTTCAGTTATTGATTGGCAGGCCTTGGTAAATGGTAAGATAATTGTGAAACGATAATTTTTAACAACACTCATTTACGAATTATCATGCAATGTAAATTCTGCTTTAACTGTGGTAATTGAAACTTCATAATCAAATATTGTAGAATATTAAAAGGGCTGGAAATCCAAAATCCAACCAAATTGTCATTAAACTAAATATTATAACACATTCATGCTCAGACACTTGAGAAAATATTATTAGTTTTATTATTTAGCTTTTGATATAAAATTTGTATTATTTTCTTAAACCATTAATACATTTCTTATATTTTCTCATCACTAAACAAAAAGTAACTGTAATGAGGCTTTCAATACTCCATGGAAGATTAAATTAAGTGGCATTTTAATGCCAATTCCATGTATAAAATATACTTAATATATTGGACATAATCAATCAGTCATTTTTAGCCCTCTCAGATTCCCTATTCCAATATACTATTTCATAATGGCATTTTGGACTCACACTATAAGCATATGCAAAGAGTTGGAGAATTAATCTACTTTGTGCAATCAGTGCGTGGTATCAAAGACACCTATTTAGTCTGCTGCTTGTCTAGTGGGGCTGTGAATAATCTATCTTATTGCAAGGCTAATCCATCAAAAGCAGTAGTGTGTAGTGTACTCTGCCTTTTCTAATTATGACACTAATAAGTCACTAATAAAGTGTAAATGTCCTTTCTAGGACATTCAGTGATACTCTGAAAAACAAAGTACACTCACTGTAGTCTTACCTCAAGGATCTAGATTTCAATAATACACTAAGAAATAAGAAATCTAGGGGAAAAAAATAATACAATTTCAAGTGTTTCTTCTCAGAAAGCTTTAATAAGAAATCAAGTGCTTCTCATAAGTCCAAAAGGCAGGAGGCCTTCAACTTATTAATATGAAGCATAGAAAGGTCATGTCGAAAGAGTGCTTGATGCTTTACCAATGAATCTGACTCCTCATTCATATGTCAATTTTTTCAAAAGTTATGATGGGTTTTTCCTGGCTTTCACTTTTTAACCACTATACAGGGATCTGTACATACACAGAGACCTCCGGGTTGGGGCCACAGAGTCAGGAGCTGACCGGTGGAGTAAGCTGAAGCCAAAAATATTTGCCAAGCAGGGTTAATATCAAGAGCTGGAGTTGAGCGACTTTAGTCGGATCGGGTTTTTTTTAAACAAAATTCGTTTCAGATGAAACTGGTCCGACTAGGGCAAAAAAAGTCGGAGTTTCGTCCGAAACCCGACCCCAATGCAAGTCAATGGGAAATAAAAGTTGGCATTGAGCAGATGACATTCATCCACTCAATGCCGACTTTTATTCCCCATTGACTTGCATTGGGGTCTGGTTTCGGACGAAACTCTAACTTTTTTTGCCCTAGTCGAACCAGTTTCATCTGAAACAAATTTTGTTTCATGAATCCTGATCCGACTAAAGTCGCTCAACTCTACCAAGAGTTCAAGTCAGGGAAAAAAATAAAAAAGCTAGCGGTTGGTAAATGTAGAAGTTTACAAAATAGTATAAATTAATTAGACACCACAAGAGCAAGTATACATTATAGTCCATAAACATATATCCAAAACCCATTCAATATAAAGCATGCATCAGAAAGCCTCCCACCAGAATGGATAGGCAAAAGAATGTATGGATAAAAATACATTTTATTAATCCAACAAATATTATTACAATACAAAAATATTTCCAATTATATTGATGCCTCTAGCCAATACAGATCAGACTGGATTCATAACTAGTTGCAAACACATCACAGAAGCTATACAATATCCAGATCTAATCTAAATGCAATCTTATATAAACTTCCTTTAATTCACAAAATACATAATGTGTCACATAACTCTCAACATACCACGGGCAATGTGCAATTAACGCTAATGCAAAGTGCCTGTAAACATTACCCTAGGTTTTGGGCTAAAGGATCACCCTTAAATAATTGGAATAATGTGCTTTAGTGCATATACTTATTTGCTAGCCAATGTGATCAAAGTAAATTGTTTGCTTAGAATAATTACCTTAGTAGGGGAACCACAACAGACCTGCCATCCACCCCAACGTACATTTCGATAGATTCTTCTTCTGGGGGCGCCCCACATTGTTTAGCAAATTGAAATATTAGTCTGCACTTGTAGAGGAATTTCTTAGCATTTAGTCAAGAAATGTCTGAATTCCATCTGTTGTAAGTAGGTATAGTCCTGGTTATATAGAACTATTTTAGGTTTTGCTAACTACCAGCCTGTTCTACCAACCACAATTTTCCTACCAGTGATTCTGCAGCTTCCACTGATGTCATGTAGACAGAGTAGCTGCTTGTCTTCTGATTTGCTCTGTTGATAGGGCATGACTGCTGATGTTATGTAATTGAAACCTGCTCCCTCCTGTCTAACTGCTGGAAGCTGGCTGTCAATCAGCATGACACTGGCAGTCACACCCCATTGAAAGAGCAGCATTGAAAAAGTAGAGCTACTCTCTTAATGTGAAGAAGCAGAATTGCAGGCAGGAATTATTTCTCACCACTCTGATCAGATGCTGGATAGAACAGCCAGGTATAGTTAGCAATTACCTAACTTTTAGGTCTTAGGCCTATGAAAAAAAAAAAAAAAATGAAAACTTATGTTTTTATGTTTTTGAAATGAATGCAACAATTATACTTCATGATTTTAACCCCATACCGATGTACCATTACATTCTATTTTGCAGTGACTTTCTAACATTGGACGTACTGGTAAATCCTGATGTTCAGCCGGGCACAGAAGTGGCGCCTGTACGACCACCATCGGGAGCTCGGTTTAAGTGATAGGGATGAGCGAATCTGAACTGGAAAGTTTGAGGTTGGTACCGGACGCCCAGTGTCCAGAGTAAACCATGAAAAAGGACTTCTTACTGTATGTCCATGTGATTATTCAGGTTTGGCAGCCTAATAAAACTTGTAGAAAGATTGCAGGGCAGCCAATCAACAAACTTTAAGCCTGTGAGCATTTCAAGCCCCATCACAGATATGCCAAGTATTATGAAATAAATTTATAAATAGTTTTTAAAACCGATGTGCGCTTTTCCCTATATTTATAACCAACCCAGGAAAGTAGACAGCTGGTCTTATTATACTGGGTAGGGGTCAATATCCATGGAGTTTCCCTGCCTCTTAATATCAGCCTGCAACTGTCTGCTTTGCCTTTTCTGCTTTTTAAAAATGAGGACACTCTAACAAAATTATGTGGGGTCCCCTTATTTTTAATCAGCAATAGCAAAGAAGGCTGTGGGGGTCTGATATTGAAATGTATAAATGTAATATCACTGTAATCATACTGACCAAAAGGAAAAATATGTGAAATCACTATTGCCATAAGGTGAATGGCATATAAACCCAGCAAAAAAAACAAATCCTGAATTGCTGTTCATTCTGCTTTACAAAGATCAGAATAGTAAGCAATCAAAAAATGTTTTGTGACCGAAAATGATGCAAACAAAAATATCAACAAGCCCTCTGTCAGCAGAAAGAAAGAAAAATTACAGCTCTCAAAATATGGAGCTGAAAAACTTTCTTTGTAAAAAAAATTGTTCTTTTAGTGTGCGAAAGAAGCCAAACATAAGAAAAAATATGAATCTGATATCATTGTAATCACACAAACCTGAAGGATAAAGCAATCTAATCACTTATGCCAAATGGTGAATATCATAAAAAAAATAAAACCAATTCTTGATCTTCTGTTGATTTGTTCATTCGTCCTCCCAAAGATCGGAGAAAGGCTATGCTCACATTTATCCTGTGATCTACACTGAGCACTTAAACTAAGGATTCTGTGTTAAGGGCCCTGTCACACATAACGACTCACCAGTGATCCCGACAACGTTATCAACGTGTCAGGATCACTGGTGAGTCGCTACATGATCGCTGGTGAGCTGTCAAACAGACAGCTTCACCAGCGATCAGCACAGCGACGCCGAGCGTGCGGTGTCGCTGTGTTCGTTAGTTACCAGCGCGCTGATGCAGGAAGCTGGTAACTAACTAGCAAGATCGCTATGTGTGACAGTGCCCTAACTTCTAAAATTCGTGAATCAGACAGAAACATTGGTGGATGTGTTAGGCATCAGGATTTTCCTGCTGCGCGGGATAGAAACCAAGCATTTTCTGGCCCTGCGGTCACCCATTCAGGTCCAGCCACTGCAATAGCTGCTCAGCACAGATGTCGGTCCTACCGTCTTGCTCAGGTGCGTGGTATATGTTTAGTTACTGCTGGCTCTCCAACCAAGTCTATGGTAACCAGTGATATACAGGTGCATCCTTGTGCTCTGGAGTCTAAGTCCAGAGATCACCTTACTGAGCATGTCCGTGAGGTGTCATCTTCTTATTGGTGGTCGAATGTTTGCTGCTCTGGTGATGTGGCAGCTCCAGATTGGCCCTCGGACGATGCCTCGACCAACTGGGCATGAGTGTTTGGGGTGGAGCCTAGCATTTAAGTGGAGTGGAGCTCTCAGCGGCACACACAGATGCACTAATGTCAATTACATTTGATGTGTGAGGGTGCATAATCTAGCACTCTGTCTGTACATTTGTGTGTCTGCCTTTTCTTTGAGCATGTACACGTGGGCAGGAAGGTTGCACATTTATGCGGTTTCATACCCATGGTTCTCTGCCTGAGTCTCTAGTCTGCTACATGCTTTAAGTGCTGGTCAGGCAAAGGTTCAGTAGTGTCAGGACTGGGGTAACCAGCTGCTTGGCTTAGCATCTGTTTTCATCTTGTCCAGTTACAGAGCAAGCTCAACCCTTACACAATACTTCTCAGTGAAGGTGACAGGGTATTGGACCTAGCGTAATAAGAGTTCTTTTCTATTGGTTCAGCATTTGTTTCACTCATGTGTGAGATTAGCACAGTTTAGTTGCAGAGCAAGCCTAATCCTGGTTCTAACATCCCTGTGATGTGAGCAGGGTTTATCACTTAGCACTCTAAGTGAAGTACCTCTCGGTGAAGTAACTGAGCTTTGTACCTAGGGTTCCCATCACACTGTGTGGCGTTAACAGTGTGTTTAAGGTAGAGCTTTCAGTTTTGTTCCATCATTATTCACACTAGCAGCAGGGTTCTTCTAAGCATGGTGGGTTGCGATTGCACTTTATGTTTTACTAGACGGAGGCCCTATGCTGTTGCATCGGGAGGGCAGTCATGTCACGATGGGGGCAGGCTTTGCAGTATTGAGAATCTCTCCCCCCATGTGTTCACCCACCTATCCACTCTCCCTTTCCCCGTGTGCTGACTTCTCCCTTCTGTGCTCTCTTCTTTGACCTGTCTACCCCATGTGCTATCCCCCTTGTCTGCTGTCTCTCTTCTTCCTGTGCTGTGTTCTCCCCTCATGTGCTGTCCCGTTTGAGCTGTCTCCCCCCTGTGCTTTGTCTCTCTCACCCCTGTGTCTGACCGTGTACAGAATATACCAAAGCTCCTGGGAAAGGGAGGAAGCAAAAGACAATACTGACATTATAGCAGGCGATCACAGAGGATACATTTTGTGAGGTAAAGTATTGATATTTTACTTTACAAAATGAATCCTCTGTAATACCCTGCTGTAATGTCAGTATTGTCTTTTACTTCCTCCCCTGCCCAGGAGATGTGGTATGCTCTGTTCATGGTCAGAAACAGACAATTTTTAAAATGAACTTTCGTTCATGGGAAAACCCCTTTAATGTGACCGGCTTCCTCTGCCTATAGACATGTCGCGCATCTGCTGCCGGGATCAGCCGAATGATTCACAGCACCTGTGTGGAATTCACGGTGTCCCGCTGGTGGTACAATGCAAGGGGCTGTGTGAGTGAGTGTGAGTGTGTGAATGTGAGTGTGTGAGTGTGTGTGTGGTTTGTATGGCGTATAGTGTGTGTGTGTGGTGCGATGGTGTTCCGCTGATGGTACTGCGAAATAGGTTGGTGCAAGCAGCAGTTGCCATATTGAGACACCCATCACTTGGGTGTCCTAATATGGCGGTTGGTGAACTTCCTCTGCTTGGAATTCTGGGATATGGTGACATCTGGACAGAACAGGAAATGAAAACATTACAAGGCAATTATGTAAATAGATTTTATTTAGTGCAGTCCGCCAACCCTAACAGGATGATTCCCTATAATATGGAAGATGGAGCACTGTGGATGCTGCTATCTGACCTATGAACCGGTGGTGTAGTCTTTTTAAGTAAAAAGTACGATAGGCGATAGTTCTGTGCAAAAAAACACTGAAAAGAAGGATACTGCTGAACAGAGGCCAGATGGAATATACGTTAACTTTGCTGCCTCATTATAGTGAATGGATCCCTCAGGGGTTTCATCTGAATCACATCATTTGGAGATTTAGATGAAAACCCCAATACATAGAGCTCAATATAATTGTGATTCAAAATGTTATGTAAAATGTCCAAAATAAAGCTTCAACTCAATCCACAAAATAGCAAGTCCCCACTAAGGTCCATCATCTGTCGGTGGAAATATAATGGACTTCCAAGTTAATGGAAACACAAAGTCTCTGGCAAAGTGCTGCAGCTCTTCACCCCATAAGAAATCCAGTAAATTCTGCGCTCCCAATTCCGAAAGCTCCTTTCTTTTTGAGCTCCACAGTGGGCCTAAACCACATTTAGCGTCAACATGTTTGGCATTTCTGCAACAATGAGATCACACTTAATTTATGGCATATGTGTGTCTCCAGAAGCACGACCTGGGCATAATGTATCGGCACTACAATATACTGATCACTACAATGTACTGGGTAATACTACAACAGATTTGCAATTTTCACTCAGCAACATCCACTGCTGATTGTTTGTGGAAAACATCCATGGAGTAAAAATTGTCACTACACCTGCAGATAAATTCCCAGAGGGGTATAATTTCCTTAAATTGGGTCACTTGAGGGGAGACTTCTGCTCTTCTGGCACTTGGGAACTCTGAGTATGGTGTCTGCTCCATCCCTCCCGAGTCTTGCCATCTAGCTAATCAGTACAGTACAGCCACATATGGGGTATCGTCACATCCTGCAGAAATAATGTAACACATTTTGGTGCTATTTGTACACATGTGAAATTGTAGCATCTGAGGTTAAAACAATATTTTGTGGTAAAATATAATTATTTTATCTTCATTGCCCAATGATATAAAATTATGTGACATCCCACGGTGCCAATATGATCACTGCATCCATAGATGAATTCATTAGGGGATGTAGCTTGTTAAATGAGGTATGTTATGGTTTTTCCTTCTTTTCTAGCTCTGGCACCTCAGGGTCTTTGCCACTGTGACATGGCACCCTTAAACCATTCCAGCAAAATCTGAATTATAATATGGTGCTCCTTCCCTTCTCAGCTTTACATTGTGCCATAAAAGTAGTTTTTTTTTTCTTTTCAAATAATATTTTATTAAATTTTTATAATTCATAAGGGAAAGAAGGGGTAACAAGGGGTAAGGAAAAGGAAATAAAAAATAGAGAACTCCACACTGATACAGGAACAGACACAATATACATTCCAGACTTAATGCATAAAATAATACCGTTTCCAGAGTGAGAACAAGTTTACATAAAGATAGAATTCCAAACAGCCCATTTAAGATGATATTTAGACAAGCCATTGTTATTGAGAGCAATTCTTTCCTCTATCTGGCTATGCAAGCGTAAAGTGTCAACAAAGAAGGAAAAAGGTGGTGCACCAGGTTTCCTCCACCAAAGAGCTATATTTTTAATCGTAATAAACATGTGTAACAACGCATACTTTATTGAAGCATCCACCTGTTCCATGTCCATTGATAACAGTACCATCTGGGGCATAACATTAATGTTAACTGGTGATAGCTTGTCCACATGAGCTTTAACCTCTAACCATAACAATTTCAGCTTAGGACAAGTCCAAAAAATGTGATAAAGGTTCCGTGATAAATGGCAATCCCTCCAACATAAAGAAGAAGCATCCTGACTTATATGGGCTAATCTCGCTGGGGTATAGTACCATCTGACTAATACCTTGTAATAAGTTTCCAGCAAGGCCATGGATGCAGTAGATCTATTTGAATGGTCTATAGCATATTTCCATTGTTCTAGACTAAAATTCATTGTTACAGTCATGGCCAAAAGTATTGACACCCCTGCAATTCTGTCAGATAATACTCAGTTTCTTCCTGAAAATGATTGCAAACACAAATTCTTTGGTATTATTATCTTCATTTAATTTGTCTTAAATGAAAAAACACAAAAAGAATTGTCCTAAAGCCAAATTGGATATAATTCCACACCAAACATAAAAAAGAGGGTGGACAAAGTATTGGCACTGTTCGAAAAATCATGTGATGCTTCTCTAATTTGTGTAATTAACAGCACCTATAACTTACCTATGGCACCTAACAGGTGTTGGCAATAACTAAATCACACTTGCAGCCAGTTGACATGGATTAAAGTTGACTCAACCTCTGTCCTGTGTCCTTGTGTGTACCACATTGAGCACAGAGAAAAGAAAGAAGACCAAAGAACTGTCTGAGGACTTGAGAAACCAAATTGTGAGGAAGCATGAGCAATCTCAAGGCTACAAGTCCATTTCCAAAGACCTAAATGTTCCTGTGTCTACCGTGCGCAGTGTCATCAAGAAGTTTAAAGCCCATGGCACTGTGGCTAACCTCCCTAGATGTGGACGGAAAAGAAAAATTCACAAGAGATTTCAACGCAAGATTGTGCGGATGTTGGATAAAGAACCTCGACTAACATCCAAACAAGTTCAAGCTGCCCTGCAGTCCGAGGGTACAACAGTGTCAACCCGTACTATCCGTCGGCGTCTGAATGAAAAGGGACTGTATGGTAGGAGACCCAGGAAGACACCACTTCTTACCCCGAGACATAAAAAAGCCAGGCTGGAGTTTGCCAAAACTTACCTGAAAAAGCCTAAAACATTTTGGAAGAATGTTCTCTGGTCAGATGAGACAAAAGTAGAGCTTTTAGGGCAAAAGCATCAACATAGAGTTTAAAGGAGAAAAAAGAGGCATTCAAAGAAAAGTACACGGTCCCTACAGTCAAACATGGCGGAGGTTCCCTGTTGTTTTGGGGTTGCTTTGCTGCCTCTGGCACTGGACTGCTTGACCGTGTGCATGGCATTATGAAGTCTGAAGACTACCAACAAATTTTGCAGCATAATTTAGGGCCCAGTGTGAGAAAGCTGGGTCTACCTCAGAGATCATGGGTCTTCCAGCAAGACAATAACACAAAACACACTTCAAAAAGCACTAGAAAATGGTTTGAGAGAAAGCACTGGAGACTTCTAAGGTGGCCAGCAGTGAGTCCAGACCTGAATCCCATAGAACACCTGTGGAGAGATCTAAAAATGGCAGTTTGGAGAAGGCACCCTTCAAATATCAGGGACCTGGAGTAGTTTGCCAAAGAAGAATGGTCTAAAATTCCAGCAGAGCATTGTAAGAAACTCATTGATGGTTACCGGAAGCGGTTGGTCGCAGTTATTTTGGCTAAAGGTTGTGCAATCAAGTATTAGGCTGAGTGTGCCAATACTTTTGTCCGGCCCATTTTTGGAGTTTTGTGTGAAATGATCAATGTTTTGCTTTTTGCTTCATTCTCTTTTGTGTTTTTTCATTTAAGACAAATTAAATGAAGATAATAATACCAAAGAATTTGTGTTTGCAATCATTTTCAGGAAGAAACTGAGTATTATCTGACAGAATTGCAGGGGTGTCAATACTTTTGGCCATGACTGTAAGTCTGCCTCTCACTGTTCCATATAGGTATGTTTGGAGAAAGTAATGTCTCCATTGAGTCAGGAGTAAATGTTTCTAAGAGACCATTTAGTCCTAGAGTTAATGTTACCAAGCAAAGAGACTGCAACATCTAGATTCAAAGACTTTTTGCGTAATAATTTATGGAGAATATCCTTTAAAATCTGATAAGACATAAACTCGTCAGAAGGTATATGAAACTTCTCCTTTATCTCCGAAAGTGAAATGACCTGAGAGCCATCCCATATATCCCCCATTTTTGTTACTTTCCGATCAGACCAGACACTGGGCAGAGAGAATTTGGCATATGTCAGCTAGAAATTTAAAAGGAAAATTTTTGAACGAGGAAGTTCTGACTTCTTTTCTTTTCAATCTAGAGAATTTCAACCAGATTCCTAAGATAGCATCCAGAATCGGGTGCGTATGATTTTTAATCTTAGTCTCTAAAAGGTAACTAAAGAAAGTATCCTGCAGAGGCTTATAATTATTACCGGCAAGTTCCAGATCTAACCACATAGGACAAACCCCTTTCGTGAACCAATGCACACTATTTTTAACACCTGGTAGTAAGCCTCATTGTTTGGCAACGCCAAACCTCCATGCTTCTTACCCCTAAGCAATATGTTATGAGAAACACTAGATTTCTTGTTTTTCCAAACAAACAATTTCACCAAAGTCTGTATTTTATCCAAGAGCTTTGCATTAAATTTAAAAGGAGTAGACCGAAATATATAGAGAATTTTGGGCAATATGATCGATTTTACAACTAGAACTCTGCCCATAAGTGCAAGATCTATGAGATCAAAATGAAGAAAATCCCTAGATAAGGTATTTATAAGATTTTCAACGTTAGCAGGGACAATGTGGCTCAAAGTTTTGGTGATTTCAATACTAAGGTAAGTTAAACTTTTTGTTTCTAATTGGAACTTAGTCTGATCTAAAATTAGCTTGATATCACTTTGTGGTAAATTAAAAGGAAAAACTTTAGATTTTTGCATGTTTATTGTGAAAAAGGAAATATTTGAGAAATGCTCCAAACATTCCTTTAAAGTTACCACAGAATTGACCGGATTGGTTACTGAAGCAAATAAATGATCAGCGAAAAGGCTCAATTTGTGTGAACGATTTTTAGTAGGGAAACCCGAAATTGAAGGATTTGTTCTAATTTTTTCTGCTAGTGGCTCTATAGCCAATGCAAAAAGAAAGGGAGACAGGGGACATCCCTGCGTAGTACCATTGATAATGCAAAAGGATTTGGATAAATGATTATTTATATAAATTTTGGCATTAGGATTAGAATATAATGAAAAAATGGAAGAAATAAAGTTGTCATCAAAACCAAATTTAAACAGGACATTCTTGACATGCAACCAGTTGATTCTATCAAAAGCCTTCTCCGCATCCAATGTTAAAAAGAGAGAAGGAACGTTAGTGGATTGGGCCAAATTAAGTAAATTAAGAACATGTCTGGTGCCGTCAGACGCCTGCCTCCTAATAATAAAACCCAACTGATCTTCTCTGATCAGGCGAGGCAAAATACGCTTAAGTCTTTCCGCTAAGATCTTTGAGTGTATTTTCATGTCTCCAATGATCAGGGAGATAGGCCTATAATTCTTTACACACTCTGATTCACCCTTCTCTTTAGGAATTAATATTATGGTAGCCTCCAACATGTCTGCCGGAAACGATCCTAGAGTCGCTACGTGATCGAATAAGATTTTTAATTGGGGAGAAAGGATTTTTGAATATATTTTATAGCATTCATTAGCAAACCCGTCGGGACTGGGGGATTTAAATGATTTAAGTTTGTGAATGATATTATTGATTTCTTCTAGGGAAATTGGTTTGTTTAACCCGTTTCTGACATCTGATGTGCTATCCCATCCATGGGCCCCGGGCCCCTATGCCCATGGATGGGATAGTACGTCATAGTGATTAGCGGCGCTCACAGGGTGAGCGCTGTTGATCGCGGCCGGCTGGCAGCTGACACCCGGCACTATCACAGCTGACACCTGGCACTATGTGTCAGGGGTGGTCACGGACCACCCCAGACACATTAACCCCTGGCACACTGCGATGAAACATGATTGCAGTGTACCAGGGTTTAGAGAAGCATCAGCAGGGAGGGGGCTCCCTCTGTGCTTCCCTGAGCCCCCTGGAGCAGCGCGATGTCCTACGCTGCTTCAGGGGCCGCCTTCCCTGCTTGTCCCCAGATCCAAAATGGTGACAGGGACCTTCAGTGGCCTGCAGGGAGCCGGCTTCCTCATGCCTGCAAAGCGCCGGCATGAGGAAGCATCCAGCACTGCCTGTGACAGATCGCTGATCTGTCACAGCGGTTTGTGATGTGACAGATCAGCGATCTGTCACATGACAGTTATGTCTCCCCTGGGACATTGTAATAAAGTTAAAAAAAGTGTAAAAATAATTTATAAAAAATCGCTAAATAAATAAAAAAAAAATATTCCCTAATAAATTCATTTTTTGGAAATAAAAAAAAAACAAAACAATAAAAGTACACATATTTAGTATTGCCGCGTCCATAACAACCCGCCATATAAAACTATCCCATTAATTAACCCCTTTAGCAAACCCCTTAAAAAATAAAAATAAAAAAACAAAGCAAAAAATAATGCTTTATTATCATACCGCCGAACAAAAAGTGCAATAACGTGTGATCAAAAGACGGATATAAATAACCATGGAACCGCTGAAAACGTCATCTTGTCCCGCAAAAAAACGAGCTGCCATACAGCATAATCAGTGAAAAAGTAAAAAAGTTATAGCTCGCAGAATAAAGCAATGCAAAAATAATTATTTTTTTATATAAAATTATTTTCATTGCATAAAAGCGCCAAAACATAAAAAAAGACATAAATGAGGTATCGCTGTAATCGTACTGACCAAAAGAATAAAACCGCCTTATCAATTTTACCACATGCGGAACGGTGCAAACACACCCCCCAAAAGAAATTCTTGAAATGCTGGTTTTTGTTCATTCCGCATCCCAAAAATCAGAATAAAAGCAATCAAAAAATGTCACGTGCCCGAAAATGGTACCAATAAAAACGTCCACTCGTCCCGCAAAAAATAAGACCTCACATGACTCGGTGGGTCAAAATCTGGAAAAATTATAGCTCTCAAAATGTGGTGATGCAAAAACTATTTTTACAATAAAAAGCGTCTTTTAGCGTATGACAGATGCCAAACATAAAAACCTGCCATATATAGTAAATCAAACCCCCCTTTATCACCCCCTTAGTTAGGGAAAAATAATAAAATTAAAAAAATGTATTTATTTCCATTTTCCCATTAAAGTTAGGGTTAGGGCTAGAGTTAGGGATAGGGCTAGGGTAAGGGCTAGGATTTGGGCTAGGGTTAGGGCTAGTTTTAGAGCTAGGGCTAGGGTTAGGGTTAGGGCTAGGGTTAGGGCTGAGATTAGGGTTGGAGTTAAAATTGGGGGTTTCCACTGTTTGGGCACATCAGGTGCTCTCCAAATGCAGCATGGCATCTGATCTCAATTCCAGCCAATTTTGCGTTGAAAAAGTCAAACGGTGCTCCTTCACTTCCAAGCTCTGATATGCGCCCAAACAGTGTTTTACAGCCACATATAGGGTATCACCCTACTCAGGACAAATTGCAAAACAACTTTTTGGTCCAATTTCTCATGTTACCCTTAGGAAAATAAAAAATTGGGGGCAAAAACATCATTTTTGTGGAATAAAAATATGATTTTTTTATTTTCACGCCTGGGCGTTATAGACTTCTGTGAAGCACTTGGGGGTTCAAAGTGCTCACCACACATTTAGATACGTTCCTTGGGGGTTCTAGTTTCCAAAATGGTGTAATTTGTGAGGATTTCCACTGTTTAGGCACATCAGGGGCTTTCCAAACGTGGCATGGCGTCCAATCCCATTTCCAGCCAAAAAAGTCAAATGGCGCTGCTTCCCTTCTGAGGTCTGCCATGCGCCCAAATAGTGGTTTACCCCCACATGTGGGGTATCAGCGTACTCAGGACAAATTGCACAATAACTTTTAGGGTTCTGGTACCCTTGGGAAAATAACAATTGGGGTGAAAAGATCTTTTTTGTGGAAAAAATGTGATTTTTTAATGTTACGACTGTACGTTATAAGCTTCTGTAAAGCCCTGGGAGGTTCAAAGTTCCTACTACACATCTAGATAAGTTCCGTGGGGGGGGTCTAGATTCCAAACTGGTGTCATTTATGGGGGGCTTCCACTGTTTTGGCACATCAGGGGCCTTCCAAATGCGATATGGCATCCGATCTCATTTCCAGCCATAAAAGTCAAACGGCGCTGCTTCCCTTCCGAGCTCTGCCATGCGCCCAAATAGTGGTTTACCCCCACATATGGGGTATCTGCGTACTCAGGACCAATTGCTCAATAACTTTTAGGGTCCTGTTACCCTTGGAAAAATAAAAATTGAGGGTGAAAAGATCATTTTTGTGGAAAAAACATTATTTTTTAATTGTACTGTTGTACGTTATAAACTTCTGTGAAGCCCTTGGGGGTTCAAAATTCTCACCACATATCTAGATAAGTTCCTTTGGGGGTCTAGTTTCTAAAATGGCATCACTTGTGGGGGGTTTCCACTGTTTAGGAACATCAGGGGCTCTCCAAACATGACATGGCGTCCGATCTTAATTCCAGCCAATTTTGCATTGAAAAAGTCAAACGGCGCTCCTTCCATTCTGAGCTCTGCCATGCGCTGAAACAGTGGTTCCCCCCCACATATCAGGTATCAGCGTACTCAGGAGAAATTGCACAATAACTTTTGCAGTCCAATTTCTCCTGTTACCCTTGGTAAAATAAAAAAAATTGGACCTGAAGTAATATTTTTGTGAAGAAAAGTTAAATGTTCATTTTTTTTTTAAACATTCAAAAAATTCCTGTGAAGCACCTGAAGGGTTAATAAACTTCTTGAATGTTGTTTTGAGCACCTTGAGGGGTGCAGTTTTTTGAATGGTGTCACTTTTGGGTATTTTCTATCATATAGACCCTTCAAAGTGACTTCAAATGTGATGTGGTCCGTAAAAATAAAAAGGTGTTGTAAAAATGAGATATCGCTGGTCAACTTTTAACCCTTATATCTTCCTGAAAAAAATTTTGGTTCCAAAATTGTGCTGATGTAAAGTAAACATATGTGAAATGTTACCTATTAAGTATTTTGTGTGCCGAATCTCTGTGATTTAAGGGCATAAAAATTCAAAGTTGGGAAATTGCAAAATTTTCGCCTAATTTCCATTTTTTTCACAAATAAACACAAGTTATTTGAATGAAATCTTACCACTAACATGAAGTACAATATCTCTTGAGAAAACATTGTCAGAATCACTGGGATCCTTGGAAGCGTTTCAGAGTTATTGCCTCATAAAGTAACAGTGGTCAGAATTGTAAAAATTGGCCCGGTCATGAACGTGCAAACCACCCTTGGGGTAAAGGGGTTAATTGTTCCAAATCTAAATTATCTATTTGAGGAAGATTTAAGCCCTCTAAGAAGGAGTTGATTGCATTTTGATCTGGAGACTGAATCTTGGTATCTTGCTGTAATTTGTACAATAAGTACGTACGTACGTAATAAGTTGTACGTAGCAAAGACATTTGCAATGTCCTGTGGATGCGAATGGAAACATCCTGTCAAACTTTTAATACTATTTATTCTCCTGGTAAGTCTATCTCTTTTTAATTTTTTCACCATAAAATGAGTAGGCTTATTTGCAGACGCATAATAATTAAATTTAGAAGCTCGAATGGCAGCGTCATAATCGGACATTAGTTGTGTTTTTAATTGTTGCCGTAATTCTAAAATTTCCATGTGAATATCATGCAATGGGATAGGTAACTTATTTTGCTGATCCTCCTTTGAGTTAATTAAGGATTGTAGATTCCTTATTTTTTCCCTCTTTTCCCGTTTAAACCGAGAGGACAACTGTATAATACAACCCCTAATGACTGCCTTATGTGCTTTCCACAATATAAATGGGTCTACATTGTCTGTAGCATTTTCTTTAAAATAATTATTCAGTGTCTCTTCTATGATGCCCTTAGATTCTTAGAACTTTTGTGTTCTAAGAATCGTTAAATTGGTCTTCCACAAGAAAGTGTTGTTGGACGGAGGGCCTAATGCAAACTTTACTCTAATTGGTGAGTGACAGTGTTACACCGCTCCGCCATACCCACCCGGCCTCCGCTCCCACGCCGCAGCCGGCCTCCGCTCCCACACTGCAGCCTCTCTCCACCCGAAGGCTGCGGCGGTCACCTGAGACGGACTCGCGACCGATGCCTTCCCTGCATGCTATGCACATGCGCCATAGGCCGCGGCCGCGCCTCCCTCCTGCTTCTTATGCTCCGGCTGTGCCCTGACCCGGAAGCACCTTTGGACCAATGGCTGACCAGACGGGGCCATATCAGGCCGCTTCCCCCTGAGGGAGGCACCTGATCGTTGTGTTTCCTAGCACTCTGGCCTCGCTCCATCGTGAGCACTCTGCTCCTGCAGTTTCGTTCTCGACTGCTCCTCGCAGCAGCTTCTCAGTCCTGCTACCCGTGTTCCTTGTTCTCTTCCGCAGTCCTGCCTCCAATACTCCTGCCGTCCAGCTCCAGTCCAGCCTCCAGTGCTCCTACCATCCTACTCCAGTCCTGTCTCCAGTGTTCCTGCCATCCTACTCTAGTTCTGCCTCCAGTGCTCCTGCCGTCCTGCTCCAGTCCAGCCTCCAGTATCCCTGCCATCCTACTCCAGTCCTGTCTCCAGTGTTCCTGCCGTCCTTCTCCAGTCCTGCCTCCAGTGCTCCTGCCGTCCTGCTCCAGTCCAGCCTCCAATGTTCCTGCCGTCCTACTCCAGTCCTGCTTTCAGTGTTCCTACCATCCTACTCCACTCCTGTCTCCAGTGTTCCTACTCCTGTCACTCTTTACTCCAGTCTCAGTCTTACTCCATCCTGATTCGCCCCTCTCGGTACCGGCTACCATGGTACTCGAACCCCTGGGCCTGCTCCTAATGGTCCCTGTATAGGGGTCGGCTCCACCTGGCAGCTTGCCCGGGGTCCCTCGGTGCCACGGTCCAGAGGGTCCACTCCCGGAGTCTCCTGCTCCAGACCACCCACGCTAACAGGCCGGAGAATGATTTATTCAAAATTTCAATGGATTTAAATTTAGACAAAGAAAAAATACTAGTAAGAAATAAGTCTATTTTCGAAGATTTGTGAACCATAGAGTAATGGGAGTATTCTCTAGAAGAGGTATTGTGACACCGAAAAACATCATATAGTTCATTGGCAGAAATCCAGTTATCTATTGATGGACTTTTCAAACGAGCCTTGGATGATGAATCCATATTAGTATTAGGCACTATATTAAAATCCCCCACCAACATCAGCTCACCCCTTTTGATCTTCTCAATTTTTTTGATTAATTTATTGAAAAAGGGAAATTGTTGTGTATTCGGGGCATAAATATTAACAATTGTGAAAGGTTTGCCATTAATATTACAGATTAATATATGGAATCGTCCTTCTGGGTCAATCTCCTCTATCAGTTGGAATGGGATTTTATTGCTAAGAATAGTAATTAGTCCCGCTTTCTTGTTTAATTTTAGTGACTTAAACATATTAGAGTAATTTTTATTTTGAAAGGTAGGATGGTTGTTTTTGGCCAGCTTCACTTCTTGCAAACAAATTATGTTGGCCTGGTACATCTTGATCTCTTTCCGTGTAATATACCTCTTGTTGGGACTGTTAAGGCCTCTAACGTTGTATGAAAGAATTTTAATATCCATTAATGCTTACTCAAGAAAACAACTCTCTAAAAAGTCTGGTAACGTAAATAAAAATTTAACGTAACAGAAGGAACAAAAGAAAAAAATTAAATGCAACTAAACGGAGATCCCCTGGAGGAAACCACCTGTAGTGGCTATCTCTTGAATTCGGGGGTAAAAAAAAAGTGGCTAAGGTCCCACATGACCAACGACTGTCGAATCATGAGTATCGATAGCTCTCTAACAATAATAAATAACATGCCTAAAGAAACATCAATGGGACTGCAAAAGAACACTTCAACCATTATCTTTTATATCTCTTTGTAGAAAGGCGAGAAAGTCTCTACAGTTAATAACTGAACATTCTTAAGGCTAGCGAGATCGCTGATTTTGTGACGCTACAGCGATCTCACCAGCGAGATCGCTGTGTGCGACGAGTATCAGCGACTGGCCCCCCTGCCGGCTATCGCTGATCGTGCCTGGGCCGTTTTTTTATCGCTGGTCTCCAGCTGCCCAGCACGCATTGTTGCGTGTGGCAGTGAGAGACCAACTATCAGCGACGCTGGACGCTGGTTTCTAATGTAAACATCGCGTATCCAGGAGCCGTGGCTCGGCTCCTGGATACCCACTGTTTACCTTGGAAACAGGCGTACACGCTGGTTTCCAAGGTAAACAGCGGGTATCCAGGAGCCGCGCGGCTCTTAGATACCCGATGTTTACCTTGAAAACCAGCGTGTATGCCGGTTTCCAAGGTAAACATCGGGTATCCAAGGGCCACGGCTCCTGGATACCCGATGTTTACATTAGAAACCAGTGTCCAGCGTCGCTGATCCTGATCGCTGGAGGGGCTGTCTTGTGACAGCTCACCAGCAATCAGCCTAATGATGTCCCAGCGATCCCATCATGTCGGATTGGTGGGATCGCTGGGACATCGTTATGTGTAGCGGGGCCTTTACCCTTGTGCCAGACTATGAGTTTGGTGGGAAACCCCCATCTGTAGACAATTTCCATGTCCCTCAACTGAGAGGTGATTTCCCTGAACGATTTTATGGCATCTATTGTGTTTTTTGAAAAGTCAGAATAGACTTTGATTCTGTCACAAGGCACCAGGAAAGTATGCCTCTCTCTTAAATATTTTAGAATTTTTTCTTTTGTTTCAAAAAATAACAGTCGAAGAATGGTGTCCCTAGGTTTGTCTGGTGAGATACATTTCGGACGAGGAAGCCTGTGAATTCTGTCTATTGTCAGTTGAATGTCCGATAAAGAGGGGATAGCCTTTTTAAAGAGAGATTTAGCATAATCCTAGAGACCATCTTGTAAAATGTTCTCCGGGACCACTCTACGTTTAAGATTGTTTCGACGGCTCCTGTTTTCCAGGTCCGTCACTTTAGTTTTCAAATATCTAACTTTATCCCTCAGATCTAAGTTTTGTTTGGTGAGGATCTCTGTCTTATTTTCCAACTCTGTAATTTTACTTTCACTAACCTCGAACCCGTGAGTGAATTTGTCACTGACTTCTTGTAGAAGAGTTTTTTGCGATTCGAAACCCAGCACTATAGAATCCTTTAATGCTTTACAAAAGTTAGCAAGAATCCCTTCAGATACCTGCTTATCTGATGTAAAGAAAGTTTTCATAGTTAATCGTGCCTAGTGTTAGGGTCACAGAACGCGATATCACAGAGCAACCTGTTTTTTGAAGAGGCTTATTTGGACTGTCAGTAAAAGAGGAATCTCCTGATGCACTATCTGAGTCTAAGGCAGAGGCATCTCTATACTTGTTCCCCCTCTCCTGATTTTTACATTTGTTGGATAGAGACATATCCATTTTGTCTTCCTCATGTATTTGATTTGCCGCCGGTTCAGCACCCCTATCAGTGGACCAATTAGACGTATGCACAACATCATGAAACTCAGGGGACAAATCCCGCTGAGACACCAGTCCGCGTGACATTTCACCATGGCAGGCAGTTGAGGATTTTACTGAAGATTTGTTTTTGTCATCCGTTTTATTCCTAAGGGGAGATCTTGATTTAGTCAGACTAATTAAATTGGGTGAGTCATGAAACCGTCTACATTTGGAAACATCCCAAGCGGGTTGATTTCTACAGGGTTGTCCCTTATATTTTATATTGCTTGACGCCATATGAACAAGTGATAGTATGGAGCAATCCCAACCCGGATCTCTGAAATCTATACAGAGAAATCCACAGTAGGTTGATATCTAACAATCAGCAGCCGTCAGTTGGCTCTTTAGACACCCTGCAGATCACCTCACCCTTCAGCAATGTGATGACTTGAGATTTAAAACTAATGAATGTCCCTCAATCCAGCAGGACTATTATGTAAGAATGAGATAACCTCTCAAGCATTAAGCATTCAAATGTTCATCCATGAATGAATAAACTTACTATGTAATTTTTATTAGCAAGCAATATATCTGCAGTATTCTAAGGTAGGGATACTATTGAAGAGAAATAGTGCAATAGTGCATTATCCAGTGTAGATATATCAATTTAAAAATAATACACTCACCAGATGGAGCTTGTAATAAGCATGGAGGATTTGCTGCCGCAGAAACCACAGATCCATGAGGGACCGACGTAGAAGATGCAGGATAGGAAAAAAGTGGTCAGACAATCCGCGCTGTGAATCACTATGAACAATTATTATTACAGTGGTCTTTATTCGACGCGTTTCGAAGTTTCACAGAACTCCTTCCTCAGGTTTTTTCCTGAGGAAGGAGTTCTGTGAAACTTCGAAACGCGTTGAATAAAGACCACTGTAATAATAATTGTTCATAGTGATTCGCAGCGCGGATTGTCTGACCACTTTTTTCCTATTCAGTATTCTAAGGTAGCATACTATACCCTATAGAATTAATAGTATATAAGACAGAAAATAATATGTTCCTCATATAGAAAAGTAAAACAGAGATAAATGGAAGTAATCCACTTTACCACGAAGGGACTATCTATAGGTCACTGGTATATCCTTTGATATAATAAGGATTTTTAACCAAAAATTTGAAACAAAAGCTCCGTTGCTGCAGCTTGTAAAAGGTAGAGTTGTCCACACCTCCGTCTGTAGGAAATTCTCTACCTTATAAAGTCAAAAGAAAAGCAGGATCATACAAAGCTTGAAAACAGTATCTGGTCCACTGAAGAAGAAGCTTACATCTACAGAACTGCAGCAGCCAAATATGCAGCTATGTGCTGCCTGAAAAAGTAAGGACGTCCCAGAGAAAGAAATCCGCACACACAAATATCTCCTCTGCTAAGTTCCACACACTCTGCCCTGGAATAATGTATATAGTATAAGTCAAGGCACCCTAGGATCCATCAAATGCACAGTCACCTTCCCAAAATATAATAACTGGTATCAGAACTGAACTATTATAGCAGAGAGATTAAAGCTCCTTTGCTGACCACAGCCCCAGCAGGGCTTTTGTAGTAGGTTAGTATAGCGTCTTTTGCTTTTCCCACTCACAGGGATGTCTTGTCAGCTCACCGCTATATGTCCACGGTATCCTGTGGCATCACCTGGTCCTCACCGTATCCAGCCACTCTCTCTTCTCCATCGGTTCTTCCTCCAAGATTAATGGATGCCCTGTAGTCTTCAGCAGCTTACCGATAACACCACTCTGTTCTCTAGCTGTCTCTTCTCCGTCTCTCTCCCCACCTCTTAGCTTTGTCTGGCCTCCAGCTATGACATTGGTGCCTTCTTCCCACCTTTTCTCCTCAGCCTGTCAGCCCGGCCTTCACCGCACAGCAAAGGTGCCGCCTCACAGCTGTTTCCCGCGCTTGAATTACCTCAGCGCTGAGACAGCTTCACCACAGCAACAAGGCTCCCGGTCTAATCGACTCCTCCAGGCGAGGAAATTCAGTAAGTCTCCCACCCCTCCAGCTTCAATAGAGACTTGTTCTGGAGCAATATCGGCGGTGGAATAGTTAAGTGAATGGACTCCCGGACACTTTAGCAATTATGAAACAGCGGTTCCCGCCATTATTGCAGTAATAGCCGCCACTTGAACCAACTAGCCGCACAGGGAAACTGAGGCACCAAATCTTCTGGAAAGAGTATGAATTAAGTCTTGGGAAGCCAATAAGAGTTTTTAGTAAGAAATAGTAATGCTATTAATTTGCATTGTAGTTGCTTATGTGGTTATTAATGAGGGAGCTCACCGCTCAGACGTCCACCATCACTCTGAGCTCAGGCCACGCCCCCCATATCCATAAAAGTAGTTTTTGACCACATATGGGGTATTTGTGTACTCAGGAGAAATTGTGTAACAAATTGTACCATACACTTTATCCAACTGTCCCTTTTTGAAAATTAAAAACTTGTGGACAAAACAACATTATAGTGGAAAAAATTCTCATTTTTCATTTACTCATCCCGATGTTATACAATTTTGTAAGTCGCCTGAGGGTAAAAATGTCCATTACACCCCTATTTGAATTCCTAGAAAGGTGTGGTTTCCAAAATGGGATCAATTGTGGGACTTTCTGCTGTTTTGGCATGTCAGGAACTCTGTAAACACGCCATTGTATCCGCTATCTATTCCAGCGAATATTAGGCTCCAAAGGTAAAATCGTACTCCTTCCCTTCTGAGCCCTGCTGTGCAGCCAAACAGTAGTTTTCCAACACATGTGGAGCATTAGTATACCAAGAAGAAATTGCACAACAAATTGTATTATTCATTTTCTCCTGTTACTCTTGTGAATAAAAAATTTGGTGCCAAAGCAACAATTTTTGTGGGAAAAATATATTTTTTAATTTTCATTGCTCAACATTGTAAAATTCTGTAAATAAACTGTGGGTTCAAGGTACTCACCATACTTTTTAATAAGTTTCTTGAGGACATAGTTTTCAAAATGTGATCACTTGTGAGGGTTTCCACTGTTTAGGCACATCAGGGGTTCTGCAAACATGACAGAGTGTCCGCTATCTATTCCAATAAACCTTTTGCTCCAAAAGTCAAATGATGCTCCTCTCCTTCTGAGCCCTGCCATGCAGCTAAACAGCAGTTTTCCACCAATTATGGGATATGTCTCTGCTTAGGAGATATTGCACAACAAATTCTATGGTCCATTTTTTCCTATTACCCTTGTGAAAATGAAAAATTTGGGGTTAAAGCAACAATTTTGTGAGAAAAATTAAAATTTGTATTTATTTCTAATGCATCACTTATATAGCACCTTCAAATTCTGCAGAGCTTTACAGACATTATCATCACTCTCCTTAATGGGGCTCACAATCTAAATACCCTACCAGTATGTCTTCGGAGTGTGTGAGTGTGGGAAATGGACCCAAGTTGGATAAATACTGGCATGGATGTCACAGAACCATATGAACCAATGAAAAAGAGTTGAAGCAATTAAAACAGGCAAAACAGAGCTGTATTTCGATAGGAAGTAAGATAGACTGAGTTCTATAGTTCTGTAATGTTAAATTTATCATGAAGGACATCAAGACAATCTTTAACCTTGCATAGAGTTACAGATTTTACAGTAAAAAATCACTAATTATGATGATGACTAAACTTTTCTTTAAACTTAGATGATGCACCTTTGTAATAATTGCAGGGTTAGGTATAAAAGATCATCAGAAATTCAGTATATTTGAAAATTGTAATTCAGTCACAATTAGGCTAGTTTCACACTAGCGTTACCGGGCGCAGTGCATGGCCGCCGCTAAGCTCCACCCTGGCTGCGCCCCCTCCGGTCAGGTCCTCCTCTCATCGCATGGCGCTGCATGCGATCAGCGTACCCCGTAGCCTATATTTAGCGTTGGGTATGTCGTAGCTGTTTTGATTTTGACCCAGAGTCAGATATGCTAAATCACCAGTGATGCCAAATTAGGAGTTTATGCCCTTAATTTACAAGCGCTTGGAGACAAAAGAGACTGCACATGGGCCATGGGCAAATCACTTTATCTGACGTAATGAAACACAAGGCAATATTTTATACCATTTACAACAATATGTAATTCTATGGAGCTCATGTGGTCCCCACCGTTAATCCCAGGGTCATACCATGTTTACCATGTACCCAGTACATCTTTTTGCTGTCTATTGAGAACCTATATGATAACAAGTATAGTCTTCTTGAAGCAGAGACTAATAGTCTGCTGTGTCATCAGAATAAAAACATAGCAATGAAAGGCAAAAGGCAATTGAAGAATTAAAGGCAATTAAAGGGATTTAAAGGCAAACCATTAACCCTTCTATATCAGGTTTGCTGGTCATGCGCTGGTACACTTTTGCCAGGCGCTTGCACCCTTTTGGCGCTGTGCGGAGCGAACACAAAAACGCACTGTGTTGCATTTTTGTTCACTAGGCGCAGTGCTAAAAGGGTGCAAGCGCCCGTAAAAGTGTACCAGCGCACAACCAGCGTACCCAATGCTAAATATAGGGTACGCTGATCGCTGATGCAGCGTCATGCGATCAGAGGAGGAGCTGACCGGAGGGGGCATGGCCAGGGGCGGAGCTTAGCAGCGGCCGTGCGCTGCACCCAGTAACGCTAGTGTGAAGCTAGCCTTAGACAGTAGTTTTTCCAACTGAAGTAACCCAAGTTTGATAATCTATTATAGTTCTATAGCTCACCCATTTCCTTAATAACTTTACACTGTGGCACAACTATTAGGCAATTTGTATTTTTATTGATTCACTAGCTGAAGAGCCCAGCGCTGCCCGGGCATAGTAACTAACTACGGTTAGTTATAACAAATTATAATAATTATATCTATATATATAGCTGAGTGTATAGCCCCGCCCTCTCTGCATAGCCACATTCACTATAATATCCCACATCATCCCGTCAGCCAGAGCTACCGGACTACTACTCCTAATATCCCACATCGTCCTGTCAGCCAGAGCCACCGGACTACTAATATCCCACATCATTCCATCAGCCAGAGCTACCGGACTACTACCCCTAATATCCCACATCGTCCTGTCAGCCAGAGCCACCGGACTACTAATATCCCACATCATTCCGTTAGCCAGAGCCACCGGACTACTACCCCTAATATCCCACATCATCCCGTCAGCCTGGGGTCAGAACCAGAGCACTGAGTGGAATTGCCCTAACTTCCATACCAATGATCCCTTTAATAAAAATGAAGAAATGGCCGTACTCAATTGCATTAAGGCATATCAATATGAAATATATGAAGTGTGAATAGGATAATGGCTTTTGAAATTTAGAAAAAAACATATGAGAAACTTAGCACAAAATTTGGCCAAAAGATGTGAGCTCATTCACCAACGTCAAGGTAATCTCATAATCGAATGGGTCCCTATTCTAACTGCCTAGTGTGAACTAACCTCTGGCTAATAACATGGTAAAGCCTGTATTTATAGGAAGATAGGAACCAAAATGTGATTGGCTGTAATTAAAATTACAGCTTGATGAAGGGCAGAGTGCTCAGTCAGAAAGCTAACATACAAATGACTGAAAAAACTGACAGCACATCTAGAACTAGTCTGAATAGGTGCATACCAAAAAACAGCTAACATATCAAAATGAAGAAATGGTTGCACTCAATTGCATTAAGGCATATCAATATGAAATACAAGACGTGTGACTAGCATAATGGCTTTTGAAATTTAGAAAAAACATATGAGATACTGGGGTGAGAATCAGAGCGCTGAGGGATTTACCCTAACTTCCATAACAGAGATCCCTTTAAGAGGGGCCTGGGGTCAGAACCAGAGCACTGAGTGGATTTGCCCTGACTTCCATACCAATGATCCCTTTAATAGAAGCCTGGGGTGAGAATCAGAGCGCTGAGGGATTTACCCTAACTTCCATACCAGAGATCCCTTTAAGAGAGGCCTGGGGTCAGTACCAAAGCGCAGAGTGGATTTGACCTCATGCCTTACTAACTATGTTACTATGTAAAAGTTTAATAATCCCGAAACTTAAATATTTTAGAAAGTAAAAGTGAGGTTTTGTCTTCCTTAGGAGAATATCTAGGTGTGTGTAATTATTGGGCAACTATTCAAGTGCAGAACTGTTGTGCAGCAAAATGAAAAAAAGGAAATTTTCCCATCTCAATTGCTTATTTTCATCTATTAAAGTGAGAATATTAACCAAGCACCTCAAAACGAGCAAAAAAAAATTTGGCATTTTAAAAAAATATACAAATGATAGCATTGATTAATACAGCCATCTTTCTTTTCAATAAAAGTCATAAGCTTTTCATCCATGGAGTCTCTCAGTTTCTTAATTTGTGTGTTGATGATCATCTATTTGAGCAGTACCTATTATAGCCTCCCAGACGCTGTTCAGAGAGGTGTACTGTTTTCCTTTGCTGTAAATCTCCCTTTAACCAAGGGGTCACAAGTTTCCAAGAGTGTTTAGGGGAGGTGAAAAAGGGAGTCATGGCATTATTCTTTCATTTTTAGGACCTTTACTGGCTAGTCAAGCAGTGGAGTACTTTTGTTGCATGCGATAGAGCATTGTCCAGCATTTTGTTGAAAGATGCCAGCTTTTGCTGTACCAATGCTTGAAGAAAGTGTTTTCTAAAAGCTAGCAGTATGTTTTGTAGTTGAGTTTGAGTGCTTATTTAACTCGAAAAATGTCAAACTAGCTTGTCTTTAATAATATCAGTCCATAGCAGTATCCCATCTCTACCATGCTGAAGTCTGAGTCAAACTGGAGGTCTGTGCCCATTACTGATCCATTTATCTGGTCAGTCTTTTAAGATTTAGTCCCATCACATCAGTCCATAAAACCTCTGAAGATTTTTTCTTGAGATATGTTTTGGCCCAGACATTGTAACAATTATAAGGATACTACGGAATCTGTGTTGGATAACATGAGACTGAGACCAAAGCTGATGTAAATAAGTATATAAAGAAGTGATGCAAAACGAACAGAGCATTTCCTGCAATAGTAATGAAAACACAGCACAATATAGAAAGATGCAAGTGTAGCAAAACTACCAGTGCACTTCCTGCAATAGTAACAAAAACACAGCACAATATAGAATGATGCAAGTGAAGAAAAACTGTCAGAGCACTTCCTGCAATGGTAACGAAAGCACAGCACAATATAGTAATGTCCAGTGAAACTGTAGAGCGGGGCTCGACTGCTAATATGAACCAGTCCAACTGTAATATGATGCAGGTGTGCACTAGGCACTTAATGTGAGAGTTCAGAAGTTTATAAGAGAGGAAGCACATGGCCCTTAATGAGGAAGTCCAGCAATATTATGGATGATCAGCACACCACACTAATGTGTAGTAGTCCAGCAATTATATAGGTGAAAATGCACACGGCGCCTAGAAGGAGAAGTCCAGCAATACACAGGAGTAGCATTAACAGGGGAAGGTCACCACATGTACCTTTTGGGCTAAAGTCCCGCACAAGTCCAGCATCGCAGCCCAACAAACACAGACTAAGAGAAGATGGTGACATCAGAATTCCATACTGGCCACAGCAGATCCAGAGGTGAACAGCTCCTCATTAGAAGTCCAGATAGCAGGTTTCATGGAAATGCATAGGGCACTGTAGGCAGCAGAGCATGGAGAGGCGGAGAGCCGAGTATCTAGCAGCTGCAGCAGGAAGTCTACCAGTAGACAGTCATAAGCTTCAAGAGCCATCAACAAAATACTCAGGCAAAGAGGAACACACAACCCGGATTTAAATCACAAAACAGACAGGAAGTTCCATGACAGGGTGAGATACAAGACTCTATCTTGAATAAGGGAAAACAGGCACAAAGGAAAGTCCAGAATCCTTGCAGCCTTGATGTTTCAAGTTTTGTGTCTTGTTCAGTGTTTGCTGGGTCTCAGACTTCCTTACATTGGCCATGTCTTTGAGTACTGAACACCATGCACCTATGTGCTCTCCAGGGAGGTTGCAGTTCTTGAATATGAAAGTCCGGGGGTAAAACGGATTTCTGGACACTTCACGCTTGATTATTTTTAAATTTTTGGCAGTAAATATTTCTTTTTTTCTCAACATGTTTTTGATGACATGCATCCCTTTGTAAGATTTTTTTTAAAAATTTGACTTTACAGAGTCAGCTAAATTTCATTTATGGCCCATTTTGCTTCAGGAAAACAAGCTGCCTACTAATTTTGCATGCCTTGATAAAAAGTGTTGATATCCTTATGCAACATCCTCCCTCACTAAACAAATTCACATAACCTAATACACTCACTGGCCACTTTATTAGGTACACCATGCTAGTAAGGGGTTGGACCCCCTTTTGCCTTCAGAACTGCCTCAATTCTTCGTGGCAGAGATTCAACAAGGTGCTGGAAGCATTCCTCAGAGATTTTGGACCATATTGACATGATGGCATCACACAGTTGGCGCAGATTTGTCGGCTGCACATCCCTGATGCGAATCTCCCGTTCCACCACATCCCAAAGATGCTCTATTGGATTGAGATCTGGTGACTGAGGAGGCCATTTGAGTACAGTGAACTCATTGTCATGTTCAAGAAACCAATCTGAGATGATTCGAGCTTTATGACATGGCGCATTATCCTGCTGAAAGTAGCCATCAGATGTTGGGTACATTTTGGTCATAAAGGGATGGACATGGTCAGCAACAATACTCAGGTAGGCTGTGGCGTTGCAACGATGCTCAATTGGTACCAAGGGGCCCAAAGAGTGCCAAGAAAAAATTCCCCACACCATGACACCACCACCACCAGCCTGAACCGTTGATACAAGGCAGGATGGATCCATGCTTTCATGTTGTTTACGCCAAATTCTGACCCTACCATCCGAATGTCGCAGCAGAAATCGAGACTCATCAGACCAGGCAACGTTTTTCCAATCTTCTACTGTCCAATTTCGATGAGCTTGTGCAAATTGTAGCCTCAGTTTCCTGTTCTTAGCTGAGCGGAGTGGTACCCGGTGTGGTCTTCTGCTGCTGTAGCCCATCTGCCTCAAAGTTCGACGCACTGTGCGTTCAGAGATGCTCTTCTGCCTACCTTGGTTGTAACGGGTGGCAATTTGAGTCACTGTTGCCTTTCTATCAGCTCGAACCAGTCTGCCCATTCTCCTCTGACCTCTGGCATCAACAAGGCATTTCCGGCCACAGAACTGCCGCTCACTGGATTTTTTTTCTTTTTCGGACCATTCTCTGTAAACCCTAGAGATGGTTGTGCGTGAAAATCCCAGTAGATCAGCAGTTTCTGAAATACTCAGACCAGCCCTTCTGGCACCAACAATCATGCCACGTTCAAAGGCACTCAAATCACCTTTCTTCCCCATACTGATGCTCGGTTTGAACTGCAGGAGATTGTCTTGACCATGTCTACATGCCTAAATGCACTGAGTTGCCGCCATGTGATTGGCTGATTAGAAATTAAGTCTTAACACACAGTTGGACAGGTGTACCTAATAAAGTGGCCAGTGAGTGTATGCTTCATTCAATAGGCATTCAAATTTATCCAGCTTGGCACTGGAAAATATGCATACAAATGATGATATTGTCAAATACTTAGCTCTAGTTCAGCTTTTTCCTACATATACACTGGAGCCCCAAAAGGTACATCATTTTCTAAATGTATCCTGACATGTATAGTGTTTTGTCATGAACATAAAGTCTTTGACTTACAGCTTCTCTCTTTCAAAGTATCTCGTGATTTTGTCAACATCTAATGTTCAGTTTACTGTTTGCCAAAATATCCAAATCTGTTTCACTGAATATTTTATACAGTATTTCACTATTTAGCAATTGTAAAATTTGTTCCCTTGAACTAATCGCATTAGTATCATCAATAAATATTGAAATTTCATTCTCTAGGCTCTCAATAAGGTCATTATAAAATATATTTAAAATAGGATGACCTACAGTACTACGGACCAATGTAGTAGAATATCCTTAAAGGGAATCTATTAGTAACATCAACCACTTTACCCAAAAACCACAAATACAAACACGCAGGTATTTGAAATCAAAATCCTCTGACAACTTTAAATCTTCTATTGCTTCTTTCTCAAGAAATAACCATTTTTCTTTACTTCAAATGAGATATTAAGTGCTCTGGGTGCTTTGAGAAATTGCCTCCTTAGGTTGCTTTCCCACCTAGCACCAGCCTCTTTATTGATTTTCTTGCCTTGCTCCTGCATCTCATAGACAGTGAGAACAAGAACAACTTGGTGAGGCAGAGGCTTTATATACAAATGAGAAATTAAATGTTCTAGGTGTGACAAAGCACTTGCTTTGTCACACCTAGAACTTTTAGCTTCTTATTTGTATATGAATGCAGTAATAGAAATAAGATACAGAATTCAAGGTTTTAATGGATTTAGCTTTCAATGACATACAGTACATACCCATGTATATGGTTATATGGTTATTTGGGGTGTTTGATTTTATTCACATATTCCCTTAACTGTGACCCAATTAGACTGTGTAAGCTTAATATTCACACTCTGTTTCCAATCACTTACCCAGTTATTGACACAGTTAATGTCATTTCTGTCAGAGGACACAGGCTCAAAAAGGTTACCTTGGACAAACTTGACATAAGCCACTCCATCTAGCAAATTCCAGAAGAACCCCAACCTCTGCTCTTTAACCACCTTGGAGAGATCTAGTCTTTCACAAGGGTCCACTAAATTGAATTCATGAAAGGGCTGTTGTTTATAGGAGCAAATCAGAGGCAAGAAGGGTTGCAACAAAGGTTAATGCCAAGAGCTCACATCAGGGACAAAACCGTAAAGCAAGTGGATGGTCAATATTCAAGACAATGGCAGAAAATGGGAGAAATCTGGAAGACAACATAAGAGAACGAATTAGAGCTTATGCCAAGAAGCAGAGCTATATGACTGGCATTGGTAGTCTGACTCTGGAATATAAATAGCAAGCATTCATGTCCCGGATTCTCAGGAAGGAGTGATCAAGACCATAAAATTAACTCCATAGCTCACTAATCTATCAGTACTAAAACTTTCAGGATTTAACAGGACTGGTGCTGTCACATGTCACCGGCAACAATAGCGCTGTACTGCCTATCAGCCAAAGCAGGTGCATGAGTGACAGGAATCAGCAAAGATGTTACAGTTACATAAATTTTCCCTTAGCTCAATTGTTCTCATTTTATGAAACACTCTTCTATCTGGAAAATTATCAAATGTCTTATACAAATAATGATAGACAGCATCCTTTGTGTTAACCTGTTTCAGTAATTAGCTGACCTACTCATACAGTATGTATGGAAAGTATTTTTTCACTCTTTGTTTCATTGCAGCCATTTGGTAAATTGAAAAAGTTAATTGTTTTCTCATTAATGTACACTCTGCACCCCATTTTGACTAAAAAAGTAATGTAGAAATTTTTGCAAATTTATTAAAAAAGAAAAACTGAAATATCACATGGTCATAAGTATTCAGACCCTTTTCTCAGACACTCATATTTAAGTCACATGCTGTCTATTTCCTAGAGATCCTCCTTGAGATGGTTCTACTACTTCATTGGAGTCTAGCTGTGTTTAAACTGATAGGACTTGATTTGTAAAGGTACACACCTGTCTTTATAAGATCTCACAGCTCATAGTGCATGTCAGACCAAATGAGAATCATGAGGTCAAAGGAACTGGCCAAGGAGCTCAGAGACAGAACTGTGGCAAGGCACAGATCTGGCCAAGGTTACAAAAGAATTTCTGCTGTACACAAGGTTTCTAGAAGCAAAGTAGCCTCCATAATCCTTAAATGGAAGAAGTTTGGGACCAACAGAAGTCTTCCTGGACCTGGCCGTCCAGCCAAACTGGGCAATCATGGGAGTAGAGCCTTGCTGAGAAAGTTAAAGAGGAATCCCAAGATCACTGTGGCTGAGCTCCACAGATGCAGTAGGGAGATTGGAGAAAGTTCCACAAAGTCAACAATCACTGCCGCCCTCTACCAGTAGGGCCTTTATGGCAGAGTGAACTGACGGAAACTTCTTTTCAGTGCAAGACATATGAAAGCCCGCATAGAGTTTGCTAAAAAAAAACACATGAAGGACTCCCAGACAGTGAGAAATAAGATTCTGTGGTCTGATCAGACAAAGATAGAAATTTTTGGTGATAATTCTAAGTGGTATGTGTGAAGAAAACCAGCCACTGCTCATCTCCTGCTCAACTCGATCCCATCAGTGAAATATAGTGGTGGCAGCATCATGCTATGGGGGTGTTTTTCAGCTCCAGGGATAGGACGACTGGTTGCAATTGAAGGAAACATGAATGCGGCAAGTACAGAGATATTTTGGATGAAAACCTCTTCCAGAGTCCTCTGGACTTCAGGCTTGGCAGAAGGTTCACCTGCCAACAAGACAATGACCCTAGGCACACAGCTGAAATACTGAAATAACAAAGTAGTGTCTTCGGAACAACTCTGTGACCATTCTTGATTGGCCCAGCCAGAGTCCTGACCTAAACCCAACTGAGCATCTCTGGAGAAACCTGAAAATGGTTGTCCACCAACGTTCACCATCCAACCTGACAGAACTGGAGAGGATCTGAAAGGAAGAATGGCAGAGGATCCCCACATCCAGGTGTGAAAAAATTGTTGCATCATTCTCAAGAAGACTCATGACTGTACTAGTATTTCAGTTTTCCTTTCATTTATGTTTTTTTTCAGTCAAGATGGGGTGCAGTGTACATTATTGAAAACAATTTTTTTTTTTTTTAATTTACCAAATGGCTGCTATGAAAAAAAGAATGAAAATTTTAAAGGGGTCTGAATACTTTCCGTACCCACTGTAGAAGCTGATCAGATTAGTTTGATAGGATCTACAGTTGTGCTCAAAAGTTTACATACCCCAGCAGAATTTTTGCTTTCTTAGCCTTTTTTCAGAGAATATGAATTATAGCACCAAATCTTTTTCTCCACTCATGGTTAGTGGTTGGCTGAAGCCATTTATTGTCAAACTACTGTGTTTTCTCTTTTTTTGAATCATAATGACAACCCAAAGCTTCCAAATGACCCTGATCTAAAGTTCACATATGCTGGTAATTTGGGCCTGATAACATGCACATAAGTTCACACAAGTGGGTTTGAATGACTAGTAAAGGTAACATCCTCACCTGTGACCTGTTTGCATGTAATCAGTGTGTATGCATAAAAGCTGAGTGAGTTTCTGGGATGCAGACAGATTCTTGCTTCTTTCATTCAGCCGCTAATGTTTCTGGATTGTGAGTCATGGGCTAAAGCAAAAGAATTGTCAGAGAAAGGTAGTTGAACTGTACAAAACAGGAAAGGGATGCAAAAAGATATCCAATGAATTGATAATGTCAGTCAGCAGCATTTAAACTATGATTAGCAAATGGAAAATCAGGGGCTTTGTAAAAACAAAACCACGGTCAGGTAGACAGACAAAAATTTTGCCCACAACTTCCAGGAAAATTGTTTGGAATGCGAAGAAAAAACCACAAATAACATCAGCTGAAATACTGGACTCTCTGAAAACTAGGTGCATAGTAAGGAGGCACTTGAAGAAAAATGGGCTGCATGGTCGAGTCGCCAGAAGAAAGCCATCACTGCGCAAATGCCATAAAGTATGTCACCTACAATGAGCAAAACAGCACAGAGACAAGCCTCAAAACATCTGGAACAAAGTAATTTGGCAGGATGAGAACAAAATTGAACTTTTATTCCACAACCATAAACTTTACAGTTGAAGAGGCGTCAACAAGGTCTATGATGAAATAAACACCATTCCTACTGTAAATCATGGAGGTGGATAGCTGATGTTTTGGGGATGTGTGAGCGACAAAGGCACAGAAAACTTGATCAAAGTTGAAGGAAAGATGAAGGCAGCATGTTATCAGCAAAAACTGGAAGCAAATTTGCAATCATCACCCCGGAAGCTGCGCATGGGACGTACTTGGACATTCCAACATGACAATGATCCAAAACACAAGGCCAAGTGACCAGTCATTGGCTACAGCATAAGTGAAGGCTCTGGAGTGGACCATCTCAGTCTCCTGACCTCAATATCATTGAGCCACTCTGGGGAGACCTCAAGCATGCAGTTCATGCTAGACAGCCCAGGAATTTACAGGAACAGGGAGCTTTTTGCCAAGAAGAGTGGGCAGCTTTACCATCTTAGAAAATAAAGACCCTCATCCACAACTATCACAAAAGACTTCAAGCTGTCATTGATGTTAGAGGGGGGCAATACATGGTATTAAGAAATAGAGTATGTGAACTTTTGATCACGGTCATTTGGATGTTTTGGGTTGTCATTATGATTTAAAAATAGAAAACACAGTAATTTAACAATAAATGGCTTCACCCCTAACCATGAGTAAAGAAAAAGTTTTGGTGTTATCATTCTTATTCTCTGAAAAAAGTCCAAGAAAGCAAAAATTCTGCCGGGGTATGTAAACTTTTGATCACAACTGTAACTGTATCCATCATAAAGTCATGTTGTTGCTTGGTCTTGAGTTTACCCGCTTTGAATCATAGAATCATAGAATCATAGAATCATAGAATCGTAGAGGTGGAAGGGACCTCCTGGGCCATCTGGTCCAACCCCCCTGCTCAAAGCAGGATTCGCTAAATCATCCCAGTCAGATGTCTGTCCAGCCTCTGTTTGAAGACTTCCATTGAAGGAGAACTCACCACTTCTCGTGGCAGCCTGTTCAACTCATTGATCACTCTAACTGTCAAAAAGTTTTTTCTAATATCTAATCTGTGTCTCCTCCCATTCAGTTTCATCCCATTGCTGCTAGTTTTTCCTTGTGCAAATGAGAATAAAATTGATCCCTCTACAATGTGACAGCCCTTTAGATATTTGAAGACAGCTATTAAGTCTCCTCTCAGTCTTCTCTTTTGCAAACTAAACATTCCCAAATCCTGCAACCTTTCCTCATAAGACAGGGTTTGCAGACCGGTCACCATTCTGGTCGCTCTTTTCTGAACTTGCTCCAGTTTGTTGATGTCTTTTTTAAAATGTGGTGCCCAAAACTGGACACAATATTCCAGATGAGGTCTGATCAAAGAGGAGTAGAGGGAAATAATGACTTCATGTGATCTAGACTGTATGCTTCTGTTAATGCATCCTAGAATTGCATTTGCCTTTTTTGCTGCTGCATCACACTGTTGACTCATATTCCCTAGTCTCACTTTATGCCATTGCTGTGTGGGAATTTCCCACGCAGCAATGGCATAAAGTGAGACTTGGGACTTTTTTTTTTTAAGTGGCGGAGGAATACAGTGCGGAAGGATACCTACCTTCCGTCATTGGATTCCTGCAGCCCGTAGAGAACGGCAGCATCAGCTGATGCTGCAGTTCTCTACCCAAGATCGTCGTGGGACACACTCGTGGACTGCTTTGGATCGTGGGTGAGTATTTTTGTGGTTTGTTATGTTAATATTTATTCCGTAAAAGACAATGGCTTCGGGGAACAATGTGACAAGTATTGGTAAGTATGTTACTCTATGTTATATGTACTGTATGTCTATGTATGTATTGTATGAATGTATTGTATGTAGTATGTATGTAGTATATATGTGGTATGTATGTAGCATGTAGTATGTATGTAGTATGTATGTAGCATGCATGCAGTATGTATGTAGCATGCATGTAGTATATATGTAGTATGTATGTAGCATGTAGTATGTATGTAGTATGTATGTGGTATGTATGTAGCATGTAGTATGTATGTAGCATGCATGTAGTATGTATGTAGTATGTATGTAGTATATATGTAGTATGTATGTAGCTTGTAGTATGCATGTAGTATATATGTAGTATGTATGTAGCATGTAGTATGTATGTAGCATGCATGTAGTATGTATGTAGTATGTATGTAGTATGTGTATGTGGTATGTATGTAGCATGTAGTATGTATGTAGCATGCATGTAGTATATATGTGTTATGTATGTAGCATGTATGTAGTATGTATGTAGTATGTATGTAGTATGTATGTGGTATGTATGTAGCATGCATGTAGTATGTATGTAGTATATATGTGGTATGTATGTAGTATGTATGTAGTATGTATGTAGTATGTATGTAGCATGTATGTAGTATGTATGTAGTATATATGTAGTATGTATGTAGCATGTAGTATGTATGTAGCATGCATGTAGTATATATGTAGTATGTATGTAGCATGTAGTATGTATGTAGCATGCATGTAGTATGTATGTAGTTTATATGTGGTATGTATGTAGTATGTATGTGGTATGTATGTAGCATGTAGTATGTATGTAGCATGCATGTAGTATATATGTAGTATGTATGTAGCATGTAGTATGTATGTAGCATGCATGTAGTATGTATGTAGTATGTATGTAGTATTTATTTTATTTTTTTTTAACATTTAACACATTAGCCGGATGATGGGACTACTACTGTCCCATCATTGGCTAATGTGTCAATCACTGTCATGGTAGCAGGCATCGCCAGATGGGACTTATAGTCCCATCGGACGATGCTTGCACAGACTCCCGGTCATCAGCACAGCCCCCCGGCAGGCCGGCACAGCCCCCCGGTAGGCCGGTACAGACCCCCACAGGGTGCACAGACCACCGGCAGGCCGGCACAGTCCCCCGGCAGGCCGGTACAGACCCCGGGCAGTCCACACAGCCCCCCGGAAGGCCGGCAGAGACCCCCGGAAGGCCCGAAATGACGGCGCATCATGATGCGCACACACCGCGCATCATGATGACGTCATTTCGGCTGTCAATCAACTTTGAACTTCAACTTCCGATTCCGATGCCGACTTCCGATATTGAAAAAATATCGGAAGTCGGTATCGGAATTCCGATACAGCAAGTATCGGCCGATACCCGATACTTGCGGTATCGGAATGCTCAACACTAATGAAGAGATAATTCTGCTCTGTCCAAGAACTCTTCACCTTCCTTAATGATCTTCAACGTAGCTAACCTCTCTTCGAGATTTTGCAACTTTTCCTCCAACAGGGACACAAGCTTGCATTTGTGGCATGTGAAGTTTGGCTTTTCCACTGGTAAATCTGTGAACATGTAGCAAGAAATGCAGCTCACCAAATGACTCCTGGCCTCTTCCATCTTGAGATTTCTTAAAAACGATGAAAGATGAGCCAAAATTCGCGCGCCAATAGGCAAATGATCTCCTCAAGACTCTTCCCCTGGTTTTCCGATTTCCTCTTTTCAGCTGCAACGGCCAAAGCCCAGTGATTGTTGAGCTCGTGGAGACTTTTCACTTATCCCAGAAGGCACTGGGAATATGCAAATGATCTCCTCAAGACTCTTCCAACTGTAAGCAATGATGGAAGTAATTCTGAGCACACCTCTTTGACTGAAAGCCAGCATGGCCTGGAAAAAAGTTAATGGTAGACATGCTTTCTGTAAAAAAAAATGTCTGGCTCTCATAAAAGATTGCAAATTTTACTATTCACAGCAGTGCTACCATACTGCTGTGCATAGTGGAAGCAATCAGACAATCACAGGTTCAAATCCTCTAAACAGATAAAGTTAAAGTAAAGAAAAAAGTTAAAAAGTCCAATGTACAGTCATGGCCAAAAGTATTGACACCCCTGCAATTCTGTCAGATAATACTCAGTTTCTTCCTGAAAATGATTGCAAACACAAATTCTTTGGTATTATTATCTTCATTTAATTTGTCTTAAATGAAAAAACACAAAAAGAATTGTCCTAAAGCCAAATTCGATATAATTCCACACCAAACATAAAAAAGAGGGTGGACAAAAGTATTGGCACTGTTCGAAAAATCATGTGATGCTTCTCTAATTTGTGTAATTAACAGCACCTATAACTTACCTGTGGCACCTAACAGGTGTTGGCAATAACTAAATCACACTTGCAGCCAGTTGACATTGATTAAAGTTGACTCAACCTCTGTCCTGTGTCCTTGTGTGTACCACATTGAGCACGGAGAAAAGAAAGAAGACCAAAGAACTGTCTGAGGACTTGAGAAACCAAATTGTGAGGAAGCATGAGCAATCTCAAGGCTACAAGTCCATCTCCAAAGATCTGAATGTTCCTGTGTCTACCGTGCGCAGTGTCATCAAGAAGTTTAAAGCCCATGGCACTGTGGTTAACCTCCCTAGATGTGGCCGGAAAAGAAAAATTGACAAGAGATTTCAACGCTAGATTGTGCGGATGTTGGATAAAGAACCTCCACTAACATCCAAACAAGTTCAAGCTGCCCTGCAGTCCGAGGGTACAACGGTGTCAATCCGTACTATCCGTCGGCATCTGAATGAAAAGGGACTGTATGGTAGGAGACCCAGGAAGACTCCACTTCTTACCCCGAGACATAAAAAAGCCAGGCTGGAGATTGCCAAAACTTACCTGAAAAAGCCTAAAACATTTTGGAAGACTGTTCTCTGGTCAGATGAGACAAAAGTAGAGCTTTTAGGGCAAAAGCATCAACATAGAGTTTACAGGAGAAAAAAGAGGCATTCAAAGAAAAGTACACGGTCCCTACAGTCAAACATGGCGGAGGTTCCCTGATGTTTTGGGGTTGCTTTGCTGCCTCTGGCACTGGACTGCTTGACAGTGTGCATGGCATTATGAAGTCAGAAGACTACCAACAAATTTTGCAGCATAATTTAGGGCCCAGTGTGAGAAAGCTGGGTCTACCTCAGAGGTCATGGGTCTTCCAGCAGGACAATAACCCAAAACACACTTCAAAAAGCACTAGAAAATGGTGTGAGAGAAAGCACTGGAGACTTCTAAGGTGGCCAGCAATGAGTCCAGACCTGAATCCCATAGAACACCTGTGGAGAGATCTAAAAATGGCAGTTTGGAGAAGGCACCCTTCAAATATCAGGGACCTGGAGTAGTTTGCGAAAGAAGAATGGTCTAAAATTCCAGCAGAGCATTGTAAGAAACTCATTGATGGTTACCGGAAGCGGTTGGTCGCAGTTATTTTGGCTAAAGGTTCTGCAACCAAGTATTAGGTTGAGGGTGCCAATACTTTTGTCCGCCCCATTTTTGGAGTTTTGTGTGAAATGATCAATGTATTGCTTTTTGCTTCATTCTCTTTTGTGTTTTTTCATTTAAGACAAATTAAATGAAGATAATAATACCAAAGAATTTGTGCTTGCAATCATTTTCAGGAAGAAACTGAATATTATCTGACAGAATTGCAGGGGTGTCAATACTTTTGGCCATGACTGTAGCTAAATATAAAATTAATCCCTTAGTGACCGAGCTAATTTTGACCTTAGCGAACAAGCAATTTTTACAATTCTGACCACTGTCACTTTATGACGTTATAGCTCTGGAATGCTTCATTGGATTCCACTGAATATGAGAATGTTTTTCATGACATATTATACTTCATGTTAGTGATAAAATTTCTTTGATGTGACTTGCGTTTATTTATGAAAATTTTTTTTTAGAAAACTTGCAATTTTCAAATTTTAATTTTTGTGCCTTTAAATCAGAGAGTCGTGCCACGCAAAATAATTAATAATACATAATATTTCCCTCATGTCAACTTTAAATCAGCACAATTTTGGAACCAAAATTTTTTATTAGGACATTATAAGGGCTAAAAGTTGACCAGCGATTTCTCATTTTTCCAACAAAATTTACAAAACCATTTTTTAGGGACCTCCTGTTAGGTGTTGGTATTCTCCCACTGGGCTGGATTGATCCCAAGCATTTCCTGGTACTGTGTTCTCCCATTTGGGTCCAGCCGCTGCGACATCAGTCCCAGCATCTTGCTCAGGCTCATGGTATACATTTGGTTATTGCTGACTCTTCAAGTCTATGGTAACCAGTGATATACAGGTTCAAACTTGCACTCTGGAGTCTAAGTCCAGAGATAACCTTACTTAGCATGTCCATGATGTGGCGTCCTCCCATTGGTGGTCGGAAGTTAGCTGGTCTGGTGAGGTGCCAGCTCTAGATTGGTCTGCAAGCGATGCCTCGACCGACTGGGCGTGAGTGTTCCTATCATGCTGTGTGGTGTTATATCAGCGTGTCTAAGGCTAGTTTCACACTAGCATAAGGCAGAGCTGTGGAGGGATGCAGACTTCCTCTGTGAAGCTCCACCCACTGCCACACCTCCTCCATTCAGCTACGCCTATGTCGGTATGCAGCCTGCGTACCCTATCATTAGCATTGGGTATGCAGTCCATGCAGATACCTCCACATACGTCGTTTTGACGGTGCGGCGAACTGCGCCAAAAGCAATGTGTTGCATTTTGTTGTGATCACAGCACTCTCAAAACGACACATGCGTATTTTGTTCTGTTTGCCTGTTGGAGTGGTCATTAGAGTTGAGCGAGACGGGTCGAACAATTTCAAAAGTCGCCGACTTTTGGCAAAGTCGGGTTTCATGAAACGAAACCCGACCCTAGGATGAGGTCGGCCACGCGTTTCAAAAGCTTGTTTAGCGCTCTTTTTCAGCCAATCAGGATCCACGGACACTGTGGGCAACGTGATGACATAGGCACGGGTCACCACCATCTTTCAGAAGGGCATGCAAGTGATTGGCTTGCTTTGGTGGGCGTCACAGGGGTTATAAAAGGGCGTGCACGCCGACCGCCATCTTACTTCTGCCGATCTTAGCATAGGGAGAGGTTGCTGATTCTGTAGGGAGAGCGTTAGGCAGGGAAGAAGACAAAAAACTGCTTCTGCTGCTAGCGATTTTGCCTGTGCAACACACAAGTCACTGTGTGTGCAGTGCAAGGGGAGGCTATATTGTGGTGGATCAGCGGTGTTGGTTGTTAGGCTGCCTTCTAAGGCTTCCTGACAGCTGCATTGCTGTTTCCCCACTGCTCTGCAAACTGCTTTTTTAAAAGCAATCCCAATTTTTTTTTTGTCCTGCTAAGGTACTGAGCGTGCATTTATTCACACCATACAGCGGTGTACGCTCCTCACACAGTACCATGTAATGGCTGTTATCACAGCCACAGTGAAGCTATCTGTGTGTCACTGTGGAAGGATAAGTGGAGGACTTGTTCCATTCTTACAGACCTACACTCTAGGGAGATTCCTATTCTGCCCAATTCTACAATTCACTTTTTTTACACCTGTGCCATCGAGCCTGTGACATAGCGCTCTGATATTCAGTGGGCCTCACACAATCCAAAAGTGTCCAGTGTCCACAAGTGTCTGCAGAAATTCAAAATCTCCCTTATCCTGTAGTCACTTTTATCACACCTGCTGCATCGAGCCTGTGACATAGCGCTCTGATATTCATTGGGCCTCACACAATCCAAAAGTGTCTAGTGTCCACAAGTGTCTGCAGAAATTCAAAATCTCCCTTATCCTGCAGTCACTTTTTTCACACCTGTGCCATCGAGCCTGTGACATAGCGCTGTGATATTCAGTGGGCCTCACACAATCCAAGTGTCCAGTGTCCACAAGTGCCTGCAGAAATTTAAAATCTCCCTTATCCTGTAGTCACTTTTTTCACACCTGTGCCATCGAGCCTGTGACATAGCGCTGTGATATTCAGTGGGCCTCACACAATCCAAGTGTCCAGTGTCCACAAGTGTCTGCAGAAATTCAAAATCTCCCAGAAATTCAAAATCTCCCTTATCCTGTAGTCACTTTTTTCACACCTGTGCCATCGAGCCTGTGACATAGCACTGTGATATTCAGTGGGCCTCACACAATCCAAGTGTCCAGTGTCCACAAGTGTCTGCAGAAATTCAAAATCTCCCTTATCCTGTAGTCACTTTTTTCACACCTGTACCATCGAGCCTGTGACATAGCGCTGTGATATTCAGTGGGCCTCACACAATCCAAGTGTCCAGTGTCCACAAGTGTCTGCAGAAATTCAAAATCTCCCAGAAATTCAAAATCTCCCTTATCCTGTACAGGAAAGATGTATATCTTTGTACAGTGTTAGCCAGTAGATAGAAAAATATTCAGGATTGAGAGTCCTCAGTAGTTGATACCTTTTAATGGCTAACTGAAAAGATGGTAATACATTACAAGCTGTTTCTCCCTCTCCCATATTGATAGTTCTGCTTCACGCCACTTGTCTTATCTATTGCATTTTTTCTAGGCTGTATTGTGCATAAATATGTGACTTCAGATTTTGTATTAGTTTAGCCTTATCCTGTAGTCACTTTTTTCACACCTGTGCCATCGAGCCTGTGACATAGCACTGTGATATTCAGTGGGCCTCACACAATCCAAGTGTCCAGTGTCCACAAGTGTCTGCAGAAATTCAAAATCTCCCTTATCCTGTAGTCACTTTTTTCACACCTGTGCCATCGAGCCTGTAGCATAGCACTGTGATATTCAGTGGGCCTCACACAATCCAAGTGTCCAGTGTCCACAAGTGTCTGCAGAAATTCAAAATCTCCCTTATCCTGTAGTCACTTTTTTCACACCTGTGCCATCAAGCCTGTGACATAGTACTGTGATATTCAGTGGGCCTCACACAATCCAAGTGTCCAGTGTCCACAAGTGTCTGCAAAAATTCAAAATCTCCCAGAAATTCAAAATCTCTCTTATCCTGTAGTCACTTTTTTCACACCTGTGCCATCGAGCCTGTGACATAGCGCTGTGATATTCAGTGGGCCTCACACAATCCAAGTGTCCAGTGTCCACAAGTGTCTGCAGAAATTCAAAATCTCCCAGAAATTCAAAATCTCCCTTATCCTGTAGTCACTTTTTTCACACCTGTGCCATCGAGCCTGTGACATAGCGCTGTGATATTCAGTGGGCCTCACACAATCCAAGTGTCCAGTGTCCACAAGTGTCTGCAGAAAATCTAAATCTCCCCTGTCCTATAGACACCTTGTACCTTGTTTTACATTACTATATAGTTTGTAGGATTTTGTCTACATTTCTACCAAAAATGAGGAAGGCTGGTGGAAGAGGCCGTGGAATTGGGCGGGGGTTGGCAGCTGGTAATGATGGTGTTGGTGGTGGATCTGATGGTAGTGGCAAAAGCAAAATAGGACCGAATGCAGGAGGTGTTGAGCCTGCGTCATCGTCTGGCTCCATAAGGCTTCAAAGGCTTAGTTTTCTAGGAGTTGGCAAACCGCTTTTAACGCCAGAGCATCAGGAAAAAGTTTTGTCTTACATTGCTGACTCAGCCTCCAGCTCTATCGCCTCCTCTTCTGAAGTTGTAAAAAGTAAAAGCACTGAGTTGTCATTGGAGGCTCATGTTCATGAACCACACCTTTCCTTGTGTTCTTCACCACAACCAAGATTGAAGGATGACGCAGGCCATACTACTGATTACTCCATGGAGCTGTTTTCACATACCATGCCTGGATTATCAAGTCAAATGGTGAATTACCCAGGCCAAGATGAATCTGACATGGAGTGCACTGATGCACAGCCGCTGATAGATGATTCTGCTGGTACATTCACTCAGAGCACTACATTGTCCTCGCAGTGTACAGAGCCAGATTCTGACCCTGATGAGACTCAGGTGCCCCTTCCCGCACACTATACCACCATACACGGTGACACAGAGGAAGGTGCACATGACATTGAAGAGGAGGTGATGGATGACCCAGTTGTTGACCCAGATTGGCATCCATTGGGGGAAGAGGGTGCTGCTTCCAATAGCTCAGATGAGGAGCATCCACAGCAGACATCAACATCGCAACAGCTGTTATCTGGCAGGCCCGGATCACTCCAAAGACAGGTTCCAAAAATCAAAAGAGTTGCTGGACAGCTTGTCCAGAGGGTCAAAACATCACAGCGTGCTAGGCCGCAAAATGTCTGCCAAAGTAGGAAGAGTGCAGTGTGGCACTTTTTTGAACAAAATCCTCATGATCAGGCCAATGTTATCTGTAAGAAGTGCGCAAAGACCTTTAGCCGAGGGAAAAATCTGAAAAATTTGAATACCAGTTGCATGCTTAGACATTTAACCAGCATGCACTTGCAAGCGTGGACACAACACCAAACCTCAAGTGCCACATGTGCAACTGATCACAAAGAAGGTAGTCAGCAACGCTACATTGTTTCCCCCCACTGTAAGCCCACCGGTTAGCACAGCAGCAAATGTTGAGGTGTCGTTGCAAGGCCACAGCAGTCAGGGAATCCCACTGTTATATCAACAAAATACTGAATCTAGGCCATCAGAAAGAACACCAACTCCATCACCATCATCAACCCTCTCTCAGTCCGCCCTGTCCACCGCTACTTCCACCATATGCAGCTCTCAAGTCCAGCTCACCCTCCCAGACACTATGAGTAGGTCAAGAAAGTACTCAGTCTCTCATCCGCGTACACTGGGTTTGAACGCCCACATTGCCAAACTAATCTCGTTTGAGATGATGCCCTATCGGTTGGTGGAAAGCGCAGCTTTCCGCGAACTCATGGCCTATGCAGTACCACGCTATGACCTACCCAGTCGCCACTTCTTCTCTCGCAAAGCCATCCGAGCCCTCCACCATCATGTGAAAGACCGCATTGTCCATGCACTCAAGCAGTCAGTGAGTGGAAAGGTGCACCTCACAACTGATGCATGGTCCAGTCGGCATGGCCAGGGCCGTTACGTGTCCATCACTGCGCACTGGGTTAATGTGGTGGATGCAGGTTCCACAGGGGACAGCGGTGGTGGGACAGTGCTGCCTAGCCCATGGTATAGGAAAAAGTTGGCTGTATTCGTTCCACACTCCTCCTCCTCCTCCTCCTCCAGAAGCGAAAGCTCGCCCACAGAGCGCAGTCGTACGAGCACTCCATCTACAGCTGCCACTGTTGCACACGAGGTGTCCCCCTATCGAGCAGCTAGTGGAAAGCATCAGCAGGCTGTGTTGCAGATGATGTGTTTGGGCGACAGACACACCGCCGAGGTGCTGGCCGAGTACTTGAAGCGACAAACTGAGTCATGGCTGGGCAGTGTACATCTTGAGGCAGGCAAGGTAGTTAGTGATAACGGGCGTAATTTTGTGGCAGCCATAGCCCTTTCAAAACTCAGCCACATACCTTGCTTGGCTCACACCTTGAACCTGGTGGTGCAGTGCTTCCTCAAAAATTATCCGGAGTTAACAGCCCTGCTCCATAAGGTGCGAAGACTGTGCGCGCACATCCGCCGGTCGCCTGTACACTCCGTTCGTATGCAGAAGCTGCAGCGATTGCTCCACCTTCCCAACCACCGCCTCATTATCGACATTGCAACAAGGTGGAACTCCACCCTGCACATGGTGGAGCGGCTGTGCGAGCAGAGGCAGGCTATAATGCATTTGTGGGAGGATACACGGCCAGGCACTTTGAGAGCAGACATGGAGTTGACAGGTGTGCAGTGGTCGAAGCTGAAAGACCTCTGTAAAGTCCTTCAGTGTTTTGAGGAATGCACACGGCTGGTAAGCGCCATCCTAAGCATGAGCATCCCACTTATGCGTCTGCTCATGCAAACTTTGACGCACCTTAAGGAGCAGGCGTCTGCAGCCAATGTTGATGAGGAGGAAGAGGTGGAGGGAATCCTTGATGACATTCAGCCATTGTCTGCTCAGGGACCTCTCCTGGACGAGTTGGAGGAAGAAGAGGAGGAGGATGATGATGGGGATGATTACTTAGGGGAGGAGGATGCATCTCGTGGGGCAAGTGAAAATGTTGGCGTGGCAAGGTCTGGTACAGGATTTGTGCGTGACTGGAGGGATGTGGATTTGCCAGAAAGTGCTCCTCCAACCAGCACTCGCAGTGCATCATTGACACCGGGAACATTGGCCCACATGTCATATTATGCCTTGCGGATCCTAAAAAGGGACCCCCGCATTGCCAAAATGATGAACGATGACGACTACTGGTTGGCCAGCATCCTGGATCCACGCTATAAAGGCAAATTACAAAACATCATGCCACACGAGAACCTTGACCTAATATTGGCTAATAAACAAGCAACTCTGGTAAATCGGTTGCTTGAGGCATTCCCAGCACACAGCAGCGGTGATGGTTCTCACACGAGCCGTACGGGCCGGGGGCAGCTTGGCAGAGGTGTTCATGGTGCACACAGCAGAAGTGGCGTTGGAGACAGGGGTTTCATGACAATGTTGTGGACTCATTTTTCAAGTACCGCTCACACAACTGGTAATACAGCATCGATGGAAAGTGACAGGAGACAGCAGTTGTCAACTATGGTTACAAACTACTTTTCCTCCCATATCGATGTTCTCCCACACAGGTCATTCCCCTTTGACTATTGGGCTGCTAAACTGGACACCTGGCCTGAATTGGCACAATATGCCTTACAGGAGCTCGCTTGTCCAGCTGCAAGTGTGCTATCGGAAAGAGTCTTCAGTGCAGCTGGATCAATCCTGACAGAAAAAAGGACCCGTCTGTCAACCCAAAATGTGGATGATCTAACCTTCATTAAAATGAACCATGCATGGGTTTCCAAGGATTTTGTCCCACCTTCCCCTGATGACACATAGGGTGACAGAAAAATGGCTTGCTTTGGTCCACCTCTTCCTGGGACTTGACCTATTTCACCTTTTGCATCAGCTGAATGTCCAACATCAACATATGCCACTTTCTAAAACTCCCTAACTGTGCTGCCTCCCCCCCATGGCCGGGGTCACCACCTAGCGCACGACACCGTGCGAGTGCCGTTGCCCTGGACAGGTGGGTAGGCCGACTCTTGGGCGCGGGCACTGGCACAGGGTCCCTCATAGTGCAATCAAGTGTCTCTGACGGTGGTGGTGCACACCCGCCGTCAGACACATCGCTGTACTATGAGGGGCCCAGTGCCAGTACCGACGCCCACGAGTGGGCCCCCCTTGCTTGGGCAGGGCCCCAGCATTTGCAATCTTTACCTCTCCCTGCTCCTCCGCTGTGTAGTCTGGGCCGTCAAATCCATACTGTGCCTGACACCGTCTGAGCCTGCCTCCTGATGTATAGACATATCTTTTGAATGTGTACGCTATCCATACATGTTATCCGGGGATACGGTACCCTTTCTCACCTTTGTGCAATCACGTGCAAGCCATACTGGGCCTAACACCGTCTGAGCCTGCCTCCTGATGTATAGACATATCTTTTGAATGTGTACGCTATCCATACATGTTATCCGGGGATACGGTACCCTTTCTCACCTTTGTGCAATCACTTGCAAGCCATACTGGGCCTTACAGCGTCTGAGCCTGCCTCCTGATGTATAGACATATCTTTTGAATGTGTACGCTATCCATACATGTTATCCGGGGATACAGTACCCTTTCTCACCATTGTGCAATCACGTGCAAGCCATACTGGGCCTAACACCGTCTGAGCCTGCCTCCTGATGTATAGACATATCTTTTGAATGTGTACGCTATCCATACATGTTATCCGGGGATACCGTACCCTTTCTCACCTTTGTGCAATCACTTGCAAGCCATAGTGGGCCTTACACCATCTGAGCCTGCCTCCTGATGTATAGACATATCTTTTGAATGTGTACGCTATCCATACATGTTATCCGGGGATACGGTACCCTTTCTCACCTTTGTGCAATCACTTGCAAGCCATACTGGGCCTTACACCGTCTGAGCCTGCCTCCTGATGTATAGACATATCTTTTGAATGTGTACGCTGTCCATACATGTTTTTCGGGGATACGGTACCCTTTCTAACCTTTGTGCAATCACTTGCAAGCCATACTGGGCCTTACACCGTCTGAGCCTGCCTCCTAATGTATAGACATATCTTTTGAATGTGTACGCTATCCATACATGTTAACCGGGGATACGGTACCTTTTCTCACCATTGTGCAATCACTTGCAAACCATACTGGGCCTTACACCGTCTGAGCCTGCCTCCTGATGTATAGACATATCTTTTGAATGTGTACGCTATCCATACATGTTATCCGGGGATACGGTACCCTTTCTCACCTTTGTGCAATCACTTGCAAGCCATACTGGGCCTTACACCGTCTGAGCCTGCCTCCTGATATATAGACATATCTTTTGAATGTGTACGCTATCCATACATGTTATCCGGGGATACGGTACCCTTTCTCACCTTTGTGCAATCACGTGCAAGCCATACTGGGCCTAACACCGTCTGAGCCTGCCTCCTGATGTATAGACATATCTTTTGAATGTGTACGCTATCCATACATGTTATCCGGGGATACAGTACCCTTTCTCACCTTTGTGCAATCACATGTAACCCATACTGGGCGTGAGAATGGCTGGCGAGCTGTTAAGCAAGCTACAGCACCTGTGGTTTGCACACGTAAGTTTTTCATTTTTTTCAGGAATGACGGTTAGGCCTAATTCCGGAACTGCGGTTGACCTGAACTTACTGGGAAATCATCGTTCGCGAGTAATAATTGTAATCAGTGATCCCCATCACTAACGTTGTTCAGTGGGTTATCTGCACCTGTAAGCAACAAACGCTGGCCTTTTCAGTGTAGCGCACATGCAGCCACGGACATGTAAGGGCATGACACACCAGTTATTGGCCAATCTCATGTGCCAGAGCTTCACGTGTCCCTCTAGTAAGCCGGACTCGGACCGCGGGGCATGACGGAGTCTCGTTCGTTAACGGAATTAAGCTTGCAATGTGTGCATCTGTTCTGTAGCTGGCATGGTTGAGGTTGCCCGTGTTGAGTGAAATTACGCCGTAGGCTCCACTCCTGGTGGTGCCCTTCTGGACATTCCTTTAAGGTTCAGCTTTGCAACCATACTGCCCACGTAAAACAAACACTTTGCCTTCATGAACGCTGTTTGGAGGGTCATGACTCGTGGGAATAACGCCGCCCAATCAGCTAACCTGCTAGAGAGATCCTTTGTTGCTCCCAAGCATGACATCACACTCCCTAGGAGGAAGGTAATGCCACTGTGGCGACCGTACTCCTGGGGGCGACACAAGTGCACTGATGCCCAGCCACTGCTCGATGAATCTGCTGGTACATTGACCCAGACCACTACATTCCCCTCGCACGCTACCCGGCCTGAAACTGACCCTGATGAAACTCAGGTTACCCTTCCCATATACAGTTCCATCTTACACGGTGACAAAGAGGAAGCTGCAGATGAAAGTGCAGGTTCGGCCCACCCGCCATCAGACACACCACCGTACTATCAGGGGCCCTGTGCCAGTGCCATCGCCAACGAGTGGGCCCCCCTGCTTGCTCAGGATCACAGCACTTGCAAGGTTGAAATACTGTGCAGTGAGATGGAAGATGGGGACGACGAGGAGTCCAGACTAGTACAGGGATTCCCTAGCGAGGAGACTTATTTCATTGTTTTCAGTGTTGGGACAGCAATTTTTGGGGAGCACTATACTCTGGAGAATGATAGATGGGGCCCACCATACACTGGAACATTCCAAAAGTGGACATCAGACACTGGAGCAGCATTTACAGGGCCCATTATACACTAGAGCATTAGAAATGGGGCCCATTATGTTTGGAGCATTATTTGGGCCCATAAGACAGTGGAGCTTCATCCATTGGGACCAACATATACTGTAGCATTATGTGGATCTCATCATATACTGTTTCAAACATTATATGGGACCAATGATTCTGTATGGAGAAGTAGATGGGCCTCGTCATGAGATGTAAAAAGTGAAGTATTTTTCATTGTACTATACCGCTATTTCTCTGCCGTATCGGAGCATGATGAGTTGTGGTATTATGTGTTAAAGGGGCGCTCTTTCGCCCAGGGCACATGAAAACCTGGAGCCAGCCCTACCCCCCCACAACTTTAGCCAAATAACCCCCATTTTTCAGTGAGTAACTTGTATTATGAAGTTAATTAAGGTTAACCAGCTTAAGTAAGAAGAATTGATGCTTTTGGCATTCAAATGAGCACTGTAGGTGTGTTTCCTGTCCTCCTCTCACTGCCGACTTTTATTCCCCATTGACTTACATTGGGTTTCGTTTTTCGGGACGACCCCGACTTTTCCCTATAATCGGCCGATCTTGCTCGACCCAACTTTTGGAAAAGTCGGGTTTCACGAAACGAAACTCGACCATAAAAAAACAAAAGTCGCTCAACTCTAGTGGTCATCACATGATTTGCATACTTGCTCTCACGTGCTGACTATTATTTTCTTTTTCTCTCAATATACTCACATGTGGCCACAAGCCAAATAGCTTGTAAGCTGCTGACTGCAAGTATGCAACCCACATATGAGGGGTAACCAGATAACTGCTCAATTAGGTATGAAGAGTGGCATCCTGATTAAAAATGAGCAAATGTGTAGATTGAAATTTGTGATCGGTAACAGTAGCATTTTTCTCAAAATCGGAAAAAGTCGGTAACATTCGGTAAAAGATAGAATAGCCGGTAATTCAAGTGACACGTTCAGTAAAATCACTGCATGACAGGTTAGAATAGAATAGATAGAAAAGATATATACAAATAGAATACATAGATATCAAGATGTCAGTAAAATACATATATATACACTCACTGGCCACTTTATTAGGTACACCTGTCCAACTGTGTGTTAAGACTTAATTTCTAATCAGCCAATCACATGGCGGCAACTCAGTGCATTTAGGCATGTAGACATGGTCAAGACAATCTCCTGCAGTTCAAACCGAGCATCAGTATGGGGAAGAAAGGTGATTTGAGTGCCTTTGAACGTGGCAAGATTGTTGGTGCCAGAAGGGCTGGTCTGAGTATTTCAGAAACTGCTGATCTACTGGGATTTTCACGCACAACCATCTCTAGGGTTTACAGAGAATGGTCCGAAAAAGAAAAAAAATCCAGTGAGCGTCAGTTCTGTGGCCGGAAATGCCTTGTTGATGCCAGAGGTCAGAGGAGAATGGGCATACTGGTTCGAGCTGATAGAAAGGCAACAGTGACTCAAATTGCCACCCGTTACAACCAAGGTAGGCAGAAGAGCATCTCTGAACGCACAGTGCGTCGAACTTTGAGGCAGATGGGCTACAGCAGCAGAAGACCACACTGGGTACCACTCCTCTCAGCTAAGAACAGGCATCTGATGGCTACTTTCAGCAGGATAATGCGCCATGTCATAAAGCTCGAATCATCTCAGATTGGTTTCTTGAACATGACAATGAGTTCACTGTACTCAAATGGCCTCCTCAGTCACCAGATCTCAATCCAATAGAGCATCTTTGGGATGTGGTGGAACGGGAGATTCGCATCAGGGATGTGCAGCCGACAAATCTGCGCCAACTGTGTGATGCCATCATGTCAATATGGTCCAAAATCTCTGAGGAATGCTTCCAGCACCTTGTTGAATCTCTGCCACGAAGAATTGAGGCAGTTCTGAAGGCAAAAGGGGGTCCAACCCGTTAATAGCATGGTGTACCTAATAAAGTGGCCAGTGAGTGTATATATATATGTATGTATATATATTACAAAGATAGATACCGTATTTTTCGGACCATAGGACGCACCCTAAATTTTCAGAAGGAAAATAGGGAAAAAAAATTAATATCTCAAATAGTGGTCCATCTTACAGTCCGAATTCAGCTTACCCGGGGGGATCAGCAGCGCTGGTGGAGTGGGGTCACAGGGGGTATTCGGTAGTCTGGCGATATGACTTCCATCCCAGGCTGGTGAGGCAGTGTAAGGATTCCGTACATTCCTTTGTGCTTGTTCCCCCTTATCCAAAATGGAGTCTTGTATCTCACCTTGTCATGGAACTTCCTGTCTGTTCTGATTATTTGAGTCGGGCCGTGTGTTCCTCTTTGCCTGAGTATTTTGTTGCTGTTGGCTCCTGAGCTCCTGCCTGTCTACTGGTGGACTCCCTGCTGCTGCTCATTACTCGGTGCTCTGCTGCTCCATGTTATTCTGTCTACAGTCCTCTGTGCATCTCCCTGATGCTGTCTGTGCTTAACTACTGACCGGACTTCTAGTGTGGAACTGTTCGCCTCTTGATCTTCTGTGGCCTTTAAAGAATCCTGACATCATCATCACTTCTATGCCTGTGTTTGTTGGGCTGCAGTGCTGGACTTGTGTGGGACTTTCACCCCAAAAAGGAACATATAGTGACCTTTTCCTGTTAATGCCACTCCCGTATCATGCTGGTCTTCTACATTTAAGTGCAGTGTGCATTTCCACCCATATGATTGCCGGACTTCTACACTTTAGTGCTGTGTGCATGCTCATGCATAATATAGCTGAATTTCCTTATTAAACGCAGTGAGCTTACTTTCATACTTATGGATGGACTCCCACCAGGTTTAGTGCCCCGTGCACACCTGCGTCATATTACTGTTGGATTGGTTTATATTAGAGGTCGCGCCCCGCTATTCAGTTACATTGGGCATTTCCATATTGTGCTGTGCATTAGTTACTGTTGTAAGAAGTGCTCTGTTAGTTTTGCTTTACTTGCATCATTCTGTATTGTGCTGTGTTTTCGTTACTATTGCAGGAAGTGCTCTGTTAATTTTGTTTCACTTCCATTATACTGTATTGTGCTGTGTTTTCTTTACTATTGCAAGAAGTGCCGTGTTAGTTTTGTTTCTCTTGGTAATATACTCATTTGCATCAACTTCGGTCTCACTTTCGTATTATCCCATGCCATCAGATTCCATAGTACCCAAATAATTGTTACAGGCAGGTACGGTAGCATCCGAGAACTCCCATCCCAGGCTAGTGTGGCTGGTGTGGTAGGTTCAGCTGTGGTGCTCTGTGGTGTTGGGTGGGCTCTGCTGGCATGTTGTGAAAGCCTGGAGGCCCCGCATATCCATTGCTACGATGTGGTGGCCTCCGGGAAAATGGTGGCCACGGGGTGGCATATTCTTAGACTGAGATCTCGATGTCGGACCTGGACCACCGCAGAATCGCCCAACTCCTGCTGCAGCGACAGTATTTTTAAGTATGATATGACTATAAGATGCACCTCCATTTTCCCCAAAAAATTTTGGAGAAAAAAGTGTGTCTTACAGTCTGAAAAATAAGGTAGATAAAAGAAAAGATGGCAATTCATCTACTGTGTACTCTAAAATCACTGCAGTAGTCGGCAGGATAGAAGAAATGGATTACATACAGTAAATATAAATAGAATATGTAGATATATAGATGTCAGTGACAAATACAATAAGTACAATGTGTGTGCGTACGATTTCAACTGAGAAAAAATTTGCATATGAGATGTAACCCATTGAACAACATTGGTCAGAGTGCTATCTGAGTGCTATTTTATCAGATTGCACTAGTCCGTTTTTCTCACAAATGAGTATGAGCCCAGTGACTTCATCGCACATCATGGTGAGAAATTCTCATGGTGATCTACTATGAAGTCACTGAGCTTGAACTGTGGTGACCTCATCACTGACTTTTTCCCATGGTGCTGAGGTCATGGCAGTTCAGCCCTGCTGGGCATGCAGCCTCAGTGACCTGAAATAACCTCGATGACATCACCGCTAGTAACTCAGGCTGGTCTCCCAGCTGCTCATTCACCAGTAGTTCTCAGCGTGGACGGTTGCATCATGGATAAAAACTATTTATCCCCCAGACATGGATTATGGCATGGGACAAAATGACAGACAGGTATGGTATATTGTTGTTTTTCTATTTTTGTTTTATTACAGGAGGACAAGGGCTTCGGTGGAATTAGGCATTAGGTGAATATAACTGTGTTTATTATTTTTAAATTAAATGGAGAACTGTGTTTAGTCTTATTTCTAATAAAGGACTTTATTCTGGCTGTCTTAATTTACCATACAGCTATAGGATTAGTAATGGATAGGTATCTTATAGACCCTTCTCCATTACTAATCCATGGTCTTGATGTCACCTGACAATACAATGGTGACATCAACCCCACAAATATGAATCTGATTTGCCACCACTACAGAACATGTGGGAAGAGCCAGGCAAAGTGCCAGAAATGGCACATCTAATAGATGTGCCTTTTCTGGACTGTTGTGGGCTGCTATTTTTAGGCTGGGGGTCCTATATACATGGCCCCTTACCAGCCTGAGAATACCAGTCCCCTTATGTGAGCTTTAGCTAGGCTGGTTGTCAAAAATGAGGGGGACCCTCTATACTTAATGACCAACCTTGCAGAAGCTGACAACTGAGGGTTGCAGCCCACAGCTGTGAGTTTTGCCTGGCTGGTTATCAAACATGCAGGGGAACTCACATAGGTTTTCTTTTTAAATTGTTTTTTTACAGTGCAGGCATGGCTCATGAACACCCCTATCAGCTGCTTCTGCTCTCACTGTTATTAGCCGCAGCAGGTGTCAGATGATGGGAGCTGTCATCCCATCTACTGACACCAGTGACCGGAGGTAAACTTTATATCTTTGATCAGAGCTGAGCATTCATGCTGTCTTCTGACAGCGTGGAAACTGCGGCTCTCTGAACGGCGGGGATAATTTCACCGCCAATCAGAAGCACTACACCGGTGTTTCCCACGCTGTCACACAGTGTGGGAAACACCGACTTTTGTTCTGTGTATGTTCGGCTATATTCAACGATTTAAAAGACGATTAAATCGGTGAATATTACAAATTCGGCGATCATGAGCCGAGCTGAACATTGAAAAAATATCTCATCTCTTATCCTGATATTGTGAATATTGAACACAGTAAAGATTTGTCAAGCTGCTATCAAATAAACTAACTGCTTAAAAACATGTCTGGCCCCTAAAAGCCTTCTAAACTTAGAATATTGGCAGAATATACCGGTAAGGTAGAAGTCCGAGATAATATGTAAATAGATTAGATTAACATAGATTAATTTGGCTATTGAACAAAATGATAGGTCTAGATACTGCACTCTTGATAGATTGGATAAGGGGAGAATTTGATAAAGGAAAGGCCAATCAATAAAAACTTTCAGTAATTAAGACAAGAAAGCATCAGCACTGCAATTAGAGATTTGGCTTCAAAGTTAGGAAAGTAAGGATTGTGCAAGTGATTGAATATAGCTAGTAAAGGACAGATTGCAGTCATATAATCCAAGAAACAACATTGTGGACATACAAAATCAGGACTGATGAAGAAACCCGGGAAAATGGAAAGATTAATATGGGAAAGACATTATGTCATATAAGTTTTTACTGAAAGTTTTAGATTTGATTGCCCTTAAGAATAAATAAGGCTTTGCATTTCTGTTAGTGAGAGTTCTGCCAATTCTTAAGAATGACCTTGTGTATTAGGTAAAATATGTTCTTCAGGGCAATGCTTACCTTGACCTAGAATATATCTGAAGGAAATAATCCCAAGATACTTCTATTATAATGTAAATACATTTATTCTAGTTACCTTGGAGCAATAATAGTCACAAAATTGCCTAAACTGATTGTCTGTGTACTTACATGATTTACATTACATTTATATTTTTTACCTGCAGACATTTTTGTACTTTAGAACATGGCAAAAAAATGTTCAAAATCAACTATTTAGCAAAATTGGATGATTAATTAAACCTAACATCATTTAGCAGTTATTTTGTTCAATAAATGTTATCTACTATTTCTTAAATTAGATTGCTAAAATGTTTTTAATGGCATTCCATCATTAAATAAAATCCTCTTTATTGTTCTCATTATCCTTTTTATACATTGTATCAATATTATAGTGTATAATTAAAGAGCAATAAATCTAATGGAAAATAGTTTTTTTCTTTTGTTAGCATATCTAATGTTTGATTAAAATAATTAGTCAGCATAGAACATAGAAATACCTCTTTGCAAACGTGCAGGTTTATAGTCATCTGGCCCAAATCATTATTTCATTTGAGCCTTTTTTGTCTAGTTTGTAGTGTATTTTGCCTGTTTTTCAATCGCACTTAATCCTTTTTTTAATTTGTGCTTTTTTTAAACGCTATTTATTATGTGATATCCCCTATTTTTTCATATATTCACGTTTTAGGATGGAATTTGGGGTTCTCAGATGTTTTCACCTGATTCATCAATTTTGTGGTAAACGTACTCTTTGCTTCCCAGAAATTATTTTTTTTAATGTCAGATATTGTGGTGCAAAGTTTGTGCCGCTTTTTTTAATAAGCATAAAGATCAATTTTAACTTTGCACAAAACTCATGAAGCAGGTGAATAATTTTTACGTTTTTCGAGGAAAAACAAAATGACAACCAACACCACAAGACAAAAAAAATGACTTCAAAAAGTGATCTGATGAATAGGAGTCTTAATGTTTCTTTCTGTATGAACACACTGCAGCACAGTAATATTTATTTATGAATGCAGTGAAGCCAGTTTTCAATCAACATGTGAAATATTTTTTACATTTATTTTTTGACCCTGGGTCAGGTGCACCTCGGGCACTCCTGAGTTCAGGCGCAGTGCGTCTGATAGGCAACGGTTAGAAAACAACCTATAATATCTAATTATCTCAATTTATGATCTATAAAAGTAATCAGTGATTTTCATAGGGATATATTAAAAGAAAGCACAACAAATCAGATGCCAAAAAATAGTAATAACCATAAACATAATAAAACAAAAAATACCCAAATTTCACAACTACCTCCAATAGCCTCCAGTTTTCATGACATAAGTATTACTAAACATTAAAATTAGGATAAAAAACTTAATCGTATGGCACTTCGATGCTACTGGAGTCATATTTACTCAGATTCAAACTTTAAAAGCTCAGCAGAAGAAACACATTGGCAGAGAGAAAAGCAAGAATGGCAGATTATATCATCATATCATATCAAATCAGAGAATATTATTACGTGTTCGGGCGCAATGTGACTGATAGACCATTTCTAAGAAACCCCTCTTATTTGTAAAAAAAAAACCCTACTTATTTCTACAAAATATTGACAAACTTTGCATTATTCGTTCATAAAGCAAGCAAAATAAACAATTGTGATGAAAAAAACCTCAGAAAGTAAGAATTTTCAAAAGTGAGAACCTTCAGGCACAATAAGCCTGTGAGGCCATGGAAGTCACACCTGCTTTCTGCAAGGACAGGAGGGGAAAATAGAAAATGTGTGAGTTGTGCCTGTCAGGCCTATCACGACTGACACAGGGTTAAGCAGAAAATTGACAAAAACTATATCAGGTACAGTCTAGGGTACGTCAATAGATTTACCATATTCTTTTAAGTATATAGCCATTTTATCTTTATGTTAGAAAATGACTCGGGGCATGATTTTTTTTTAGTAACAACAAATGAATGCGTGTTACAGCTTCTCCTCCTGCACTTGTTAGGGTTACCTTACTTATAGGCTGCACAGCGCCCTTTTTTCAAAATAGCTTTTGAAGGAGGAACATTAGATTATATCTTTCTCCTCCAAGCAAAAAGTAGCTTTCAATTAAAGGAGGTTGATGGACAGGTCTGGTCAATGCTCCTCTATTATCTACCATATCAAGATTAAAGAGCTGGGCAATCTGTTAAAATGACTGAACACACAAGCAGATGGTGCTTGACCAGTGAAGTTATTGCCACAAAATCATGTCCCCTACACATTTGTTAATTTAAGAATAAACTTCCCAACTTCTTTTATTCAGCATGCACTGACTTAAGCCCCAGTCTCACAAGTTTTGTGATGCAACAGCATTCTCACCAGCGAGATCGCTGTGTGTGACACTTATCAGCGAATGGCCCCCCTGCCGAGTATCGCTGATCATCCTGGAATGGCCTGGATTTTTTTTTGATCATTGGTCTCCCGCTGGCCAGCACGCATCTCTGTGTGTGACAGGTGGGAGAACAGCGATCAGGGAGCTGGACCCTGGTAACCAAGGTAAACATCGGGTTTCTAAGCACCGTGCGGCGCTTAGAAACCCGATGTGTACGTTAGAAACCAGAGCGCTGGTGCAAGGAGCTGGTAACCAAGGTAAACATCGGGTTTCTAAGTGCTGCACGGCGCTTAGAAACCCGATGTTTACCTTGGTTACCAGCTCCCTGCACCAGCGCGCTGGTTTCTAACATACACATCGGGTAACTAAGCGACGTGCATTGCTTGTTACCCGCATGTCGCTGGTGCTGATCGCTGGTGCTGTGTTTGGCAGCTCACCAGCGATCATGTAGCGACACACCAGCGACCCTGACAAGGTCATATCGCTGTCGGGATCGCTGGTGTGTCGCTATGTGTGACGGGGCCCTTAGGAAAAGTAGCACATTAAGCAATGTAGTCAATATTGGCATACCACTATTTGGAAAATCAGTGTTAATGCCTGTAATACTATTTGAATTGAGGCACTCAAAGACGAAAAGGTGACACCAAAGCAAGATCAAATCCTCAATGGAGCCAAGTTTAGCCACTGGGACAGATGCCAAGTTATGCACTGGGACAGAAGGGTCTGATGCTTATTGACTCTTTCACACTGTTTCCATGAATGTTGAGCCAATTCCTATCAACATTGTTTGTTAAAGAAGCCCTTCCATCAAAGTTTTTATCCTCTTAATATACTGCAGTTATTATTTTAAATAGTTCTATGACATCATGCTATTAAAGACAGACTATTTCTGAGCTATACATAAAACAGGAAGTCGACATTCCCTGCATAAGTCATCCCCCTCTCTTCAACTTCTGAACCAGCTGCTCCACTTCTTCCCCATGTCAGAGATTTTGCAGTTTTGTAAAATTGTAGTTCTAATGATGACTCATGCAAGAAAAAAAAGAGTTTTCCTTCTTCTACATAGTACTTAGAAGGATTAAGTTAGTCTGTTTTTAATAAAATTATGTCATAGGCCTAATGGTAAAGAGAAGCATGAACTGGGTAGAAAGCTAAAATGAGCAATTGTAAGTACACAATTTTATATAAGATGTTGATTACAATATACAGTATTGGGAGGGTAAACATTTTGATGGTAGTGCTTCATTAAGAATATAGTTCCTATGGACAATCCTCTTTTACCGTGTAGGCAGGTGTATAGCACAGGTCTATATTGTTTTCATGCTTTGCCTAAATACTATGAATATCTTTGTCTATAGGTGTCATGAAGGTGCCTATATTATAGTGTAGTATATAAAGAGACTTTACAGCTTATTTTTTAGTGGGAAAGCATACATTGTAAGGCCTGTTTCACACATCAGTTTTTAAGGTCAGTCGAAATATGCCAAAATAGCGGAAAACGGATCCGCAGGCAGACTGACAGCAACGGGTGTCAACCCCGATTGCAGAGATGGGCGCGAGAAGAGATCAGCGCGATCTCGCATGGTCTCGCGGCATAGCAGAGATGTCCGCGAGTAGATATTGGCGCGGGGTTAGAGAGATTTTAGCGGCTCCCAGGATGGTAGTCAAGGGTTAAATTGCCTCAAGGAGTTAAAATAGCGGACCGTCACTGTAAAAAAACATCGCAGGGTCCGTCTCATCCGCCCGGGAGCCGCTAAAATCTTGGCGGATCCGTACAATAACGGGTGTGACGGACGACCGTCAGTCAGGATCCACCAATAATGTACTGTAAGTCTATGGGTGTAAAAAATGGATCCACTCTTTTTTTGACGGATCCGTTTTTTACAAAAATTGGCGGATCTTGACTGATGGGAAAAAACTGATGTGTGAAACAGGCCTAAGTAGAAGGGATTTTGTGAAAATTAAATATATGTGATGGGGCAAAGAGAATTACGTTTGTTGATTTAAGGCTGGTTTCACACTTGCGTTTTTTTGCACTGCATTTTTGCACATACATGCACATGCGTTTTTTTCCTATATTTAACATGGATGCGCATTGGTATGCGTTTGTATGCATTTTTCGTGTGCTGCGTTTTTTTCTGGTGTGAGTCCAAAATTTCCAGATGCTACATGTTGCATTTTTTGGTCCACCCAACCACTTTAAAAAAACACATGCACATGTATGCGCACGTTTTGCGCAAAAAAATAACATTACAGTCTATGGGTGCGCATACGTATGCGATTTTTTGCGCATGCGTTTTTTAAGTCAACATTGTCTAGACACATGATAAACCCCCCTCCAAAAAAAAATCATGTCTATATAAAAGTAGGTGCCTGCCGGAACTGTACCACAACTTTAGAGACAGCCTGGAGAGCAGACAGACTGCAAAAGAAGACACCATTTTCAATTCCAGCTTCAGCGGCAAGAATGTGAGTATTATTACATCTAATGTATGCCTGTCCTTTTCAATTGTATATGTACTAATGCTTTGTATTATTTTTACATGCAGTATGTCTTCGGAATCTGAATATTCACCATCCCGGCAGGAACTGGCGCAAGCAGACCGTGAGGTTATTATTTTCGAGCGTTTGGTAAGTATATCTGCTGCTTCTCAAAATATCTAACATTTTTGTTTTTTTTTCAGACATCATCATCTTCAGTGGACGCGACTAGTGAGGGCGAACAGCATGAGTAGCCAAGCCAAGTCCCGGTGGTGATACGGACGACCTCGGACCCGTCTCAGCCATCCGACAGCCAGGAAGCACCTTGCACGTCAGCAACACAGACAGCTGCTGACCAGGAAGCTGGTCAATCAGGTGTTTCCCTGTCCCAGGTCTCTGCCACTGGTTAAGCGGGCACTACCCACCAGCGGCTGAGGGCCTTGGACAGGAATGTCTTGCCCGAGTTTATGCACTTGAGCGAGGCCTTTAATGCCAGCCTCAAGTCGCTGTCAGACAGAGTGAAAAGTGGTTTTTCACTCATGGAATGTGGTTTTAACCACATGGAACACCGCTTCCACTCTGTCGAACAGCGCCTTGACCGTCTGGGGGCTGACCTCAACAGACCAGCGCACCTTTTTTTAGTAAAATTGAAAAGAGCATGGTGGAACACCTTAGTCCTGAGCAACAGCTGAGTGTGCTGCAGGCCTGCAACAATGCTTTCTTGCAGGCTATGCACCAGAATTGGTATGGGCAGCAGTCAGTGGTGTCATTTCCAACTGTGCCACCGTTGACTCGCTTCACCTCACTACCGACTTGTGCTGCATACCACTGCATGGACACCTCTATTCAAAGCCAGGACACCCACAATTACACCACCACAAGTCTGAGTGCTGCTGGTCACTTCACCGACACCACCATGGCAAGCGCTGCTCCTGTCTGGAGCACCACCGCCACCCCCATGCATGCTTGGAGCACAGCCACCATGACCACTCCTCAAACGTGGAACAGCCCTGCCACCAACACTATAACATGTACTAGCCCTGCCACCACCACTCCGCAAACCTGGACCATCACTGCCACCACCAGTCCTCCTGTAAGAACAAGCACTGCCACTGCCACCACAGAGCATCAGCAGCAGCCACAGCAGCAGCAGCCACAGCAACAGCAGCAGGCACAGCAGCCACAGCAGCAGACAGGGGACCCACATTCCTTATTTGCCCTAAGTTCCAGGCGGGGCCAACAATCAAGGCAGGCATTGGGCCCAAGGAGGTCTAGGCAGGCCAGTTTAAGGAGACAAAAAACAGTTAGGACCACTGTCGCTGAACCTCTGTCCTCTCCTCCTAGTGTGTCTAGCTCAATTCCCATCACTGGCCTCCCTTCCCCCACAAGTTTTGTTGCCCCTTCCCCTAGAACACCTTCATCCACTATAAGCTGTTCATCTTCACTGCACACCCCCAACTTGCAACCATCTGCAACCAAACGCAGAAAAAATAAAGTTCTTTATAATTTTTTTGGTTAAAAATAAATTTAAAATTCTGGTTTAACATAACAAACTTTGATTAATATTTTTTGCGCCACCTACACACACTGCACCGTACACACAATGCGTCTTAAACTTTGCAAGGTGTCATAAAAAGTGTTTTGAGGATGGGCTATTTTTACCATCCTCATTTCACTTATTGTGATACTAGGCCAGGGGGATTATAGATATACCTTGTAATTAACAACATACTCTTACTAAGTGTGTGTTGAATCAACTGATGGGTAAAATACACATCATATGGTCAATACCCAGGCCTATTATCATAACTATTTATCAATCATGGGCAGGTGAATACACATATGATGTTTAACCTGCAGCGTCGCTTACGCACCAATATATTTCATGCAGACTAGCGATGCTGCAGTTTAACTCGTATGTGTATTTACCTGCCCAGGTGTGAGAACATCATGAATTCACAGGTATATATGGGAAGTTGTTCATTTTATTGGAGTGCAAAAAGACATAGTGCACTAGGTACAGGTATCAAAAAAGTTTTTTTATTAACATACACACGAAAATATTTTTACACCATTTCATCTTGCCAGTGTACCCGTCCTACATCAGAGATAAAGTAGGCCGCAAATTGGTCCCTCATTTGGCCAACTTCAACGGATGACCTGAGAGGGTGCTGAGTGAATTTAGGCAATGGGTTAGGAGCAGCATCATCGAGTTCAAAGGTTGGGTGCTCTTTAGCCATCACAAAATTATGAAGAACCACACATGCCTTCACCACCTCATCCACTGTTTCAAGTTTAAGATTAATGGCTGTGCCGAAAATTCGCCATCTGGAAACAAGAATCCCAAACGGACACTCTACAATTCTTCTGGCCCTGGTCAGCCTGTAATTAAAGATTTTTTTGGTGTGGTCCAAGTCATGGCTGGAGTAGGGTTTCAGTAGGTTTGCGCACATTTGAAAAGCCTCATCCCCAATCATTACAAAGGGCAGTGGCGGAGCTTCGGTGTGGGTAGAGGCCGTGGCAGGGAAATTAAATTGGTTGCCATACAACCTCCGGCCCATGTCTGAGTTTTTAAAAGCCTGGAAGTCGTTACCACGGCCAAATGCTCCAATGTCCACCACTACAAACATACATCCGGCATCAGCAATGGCCATGAGTACTGTTGAAAAGTACTTTTTGTAATTATAGTACTCCGATCCAGTTCTTTTGGGTTTGATGATCCGTATGTGTTTACTATCAACAGCTCCCAAACAGTTGGGGAAATTGCAGACTGTCCTGAGTTTGTCAGCAATTTCCATCCACTTTTCAGTGGTGGGCAGGGGCATAAATTCTGGACAAAGAACGTTCCAGAGAGCCCGACAGGTGTCCGCAACAATTCCAGACAAGGTGGAGATTCCAATACGGTACTGGAAGTGTAGTGAAGATAGGGTCTCTCCAGTCGCTAGGAATCTGCAAAACAGAGATAGAAGTAAAATTAATATTTCTGTATATGATTTTTTAAAACAATAAAATAAAAAATTAGTACATTCACAAAAAATAATTAGGCCAGGTTTTGAATAGTACATGTCACAAAAAAAATCAGACACCCCCCCTTGGTTTTGAAATATTATGTACCGTAATGTCACCAGGAGCCGTTCCTCAGGAGGAATCGCACGACGGAGCTGTGTGTCCTGTCTCCGGATGGATTCTTGGACACGAGCAAGCAAATCCCTGAAGCTTTCTTGGGACATCCGGATATAATCTGTAAATTTATCCGGGTTTGCCTGTAGATCGCTGTAGAGGGTGTGGTAAGCCCCACAGCTCTCCTGGAGTTCAACAATCGGATGTATCCACAAATGCCCGCCGCTGCCGTCTTTGCTGTCTCTCTTCCTTTGTTCATAGCAAGCAACTGCATATGCCCTAGTCATCGCGATGTCCAAATCCAAGTTGAAGTGAAAACTCTTCCAGCGCAGATCCATGTTGACACGAGAAAAATCAAGCAAATGTGAAGAATACGGCTGTAGACAGGGTCTATATAATACCATACCACACCGCCACTGATGTCCCATTGGTGGTGTGTGTTGCAAGATTGTTGTCTAGTTTTATTGAGGGGGAAGACAAACAATGTGCAAAAAACCGCAAACACATTGAAAACGCATGCAAACGCATACAAACGCTGCATTTTTTTGGTTCATGCACACAAAAATGCTGCAAAAAAACGCAGCGTTTGTAAGCGTTTGTATGCATTTTTTTAATGCGTTTGTGTGCGCAAAAACGCAGCGCAAAAAAACGCAGCGCAAAAAAACGCAAATGTGAAAGTAGCCTAAGATTAAAATAATTAGCATATTTTTTTTAAAATGGCTAATGCACATTTATTTTATCTCTACATCTGTTTTAAATCTGTAACACAATCATTTCAACATTTTTAATATTGGGGACAACGAACAGTGAATATCACATATGTATAAGAATAAATATATTAAGCACTGTAGAATGTACTGTTATTTTTTCCCTCCATAATGCTAGCCTTGGGCTTAACAGCATTGCCTTTGTGCATATGTGAACAGCCAAGTAAGAATATGGTTTTATTGGATTCAGATTGCTTTTTCTCCACATTCTGACTAAAATGCCCCAAATCCATTGTGCTTGAAGCAAATGTAAATGATGAGAAAAGAGCTTATTGCCTTCAGTTAAGTCATAGATATTTTTTTATGTTCCACATAGCACTGTGCTTTTATTATCATGAGCATTGCTTAATTTTCAGAGTGATGCTGAGCTGATCGTGAATTCCAATTTCACATTATCACAGCTGTATTGCACAATTCTAAATAAATTATATTAGTTTAAACAGTATACACATTTTATAAAGTAAAATAATCCCAATAAAATAACTAAATTAGGAAAGTATTGGCAGTTTTCTTAAAAGCGTGCAAAATAGTAAAAGCATGGATAATTTATCAATATCAGATCAGCACGTTTTCGAAAGCCAGCAAGTGGCCCATGATAAACAAAGTGATGGAAAAAGCAGCATCACTCAAGTCAACTGTTTGTCCAACTCCAACATTTGTTGTGTCCATTTTTTGGTACCATGGGTCTGCTTGTATTCAAATGAAAACAGCTAATATCCAGTACTTGTGAGTGACCACTAAGCAGCGGTGATTCAGTGTGAAAGTGGCCAGCTTTTGTCTGGCCATTGCTTGACCATAAGCCTGGCATCGATCTGAGTACATTATTAACCCAGCAGATATATTTACTTTACAGTTCTATGTCTGACTAAAAATGTAACAAATGGTTTTCTTAGGCCTGGATCACACTTCCATTTTTTAAAATCCGTCTAAATCCGTCATTTTCCGTTAAAAAACAGATCCGCCATTTTTTTTGAGGATCCGTTTTTTTGTCCCATAGACTTCCATTAGCGGCTACCGCGGATCCGTAAAAAAAAACTGATCCGTTTGCAGCAAAACGGAAACGGATCAGTTTTTTCACACTTTGACGGATGCCAAAAAACAGGGCTTAGAGGTTGTTGGTCAAGAGTGTAGACCACCACACTTAACCTGGGAACTATCCAACTTATGGTACAACGTAAGAAGCATTTTTACAGTCGCAATCTAATTTCTAGTTAAAACCAAATAGCCACAATTATCATTAAATGAGTATTACCATCTCCAAGATCCTATCTCAATATATAGTAGGTACTATAATAATAATATTAGCAAATCCCTACAATGTAGTATAGTTTTTCTGATCCACTATGTCTCTTTTCTTATGTGCAGGCATTGTAGGACCTTGAGTATCCATGGTTATGACCACTGATATAGTTACAGTAAGGCCAGGATCACACTGCCATGTGCGATGCGAGAAACTCGCATGAGTCTTTTGCATCAACACCCGGTGCTGTCGCCGGCACTCAGGACCGGAGCTGTGGCTGCATGTATTTCTATGCAGTCGCAGCTCCGGTCCTGAGTGCCGGTGGCAGCACCGAGTGTTGATGCGAGAGACTCGTGCGAGTTTCTCGCATCACACACGGTAGTGTGATCCCAGCCTTAGTTAGATGCTAGTGGTCGTAACCATGGATACTTAAGGTCCTGCAATGCTTGCACATGAGGAAAGAGACATAGCGAATCAGAAAAACTATGCTAAATTTCTAATTGGATTGATTTGCTAATATTATTACTATTATTATTCAACTTACTACATATTGGGATAGAATGTTGGAGATGAGAATACCCCTTTTAGCTAAATTTGATTATATTGCTATGATTGGGTCTGACATTTAACTCTTTCACCACCTTGGGTTTTCCTGTTTTTGAGTTTTGTTTTTTTGCTCCCCCATCTTCCCAGAGCCATAACGCTTTTATTTTTCAATAAAAATTGCCAGGTGAGGGCTTGGTATTTGCAGGGCGAGTTGTAATTTTTAATGACACTATTGGTTTTGCCATATAATGTATTGGAAAACAGGAAAAAATCAAATTCCGTTGAAATTGCAAAAAAGTGCAATTCCATAATTGTTTTTTGCTTTACTTTTTTATCATGTTCGAGAAATGCGAAAACTGACCTGCCATTATGATTCTCCAGGTTATTACGAGATCACAGACTCCAAATATGTCTAGGTTCCTTTTTACTTAGGTGGTGAAAAAAAATTCCACAGTTTCTAAAAAAAAAAGAAAAGTCTCCGTTTTCCGAGACCCGTAGCATCTACATTTCTCGTGATCTGGGGCAGGAACTACTCTTTTTGCCAAGAAAAGTGGGCAGCTTTACCATCTGAGAAATTAAAGAACCTCATCCACAACTACAACAAAAGACTTCAAGTTGTCATTGATGTTAGAGGGGGCAATACACGTTTTGGGTTGTCATTATGATTTTAAAAGAGAAAACACAGTAGTTTGACAATAAATGGCTTCACCCAACCACTAACCATGAGTGGAGAAAAAGTTTTGGTGTTATCATTCATATTCTCTGAAAAAAGGCCAAGAAAGCAAAAATTCTGCCGGTGTATGCAAACTTTGAAGCACAATTGTATATTGTTATCTATCTACACCTATGTATCTCTCTCTCTATGTATCTATCCATCCATCCACCAATCTTATCTATCCATCGATCTTGAGCTTTGCACTTCTAACAACGAAACATCTGTTATTTCTATTCTGCATTCTATTCCGGCACATGGATGTCATGCCATGATTAGGTATGCGAGACATATTGAAAGCCATGCTGCAAGGAAGAAACGGATATGTCCATATGTGGGTCACAAGGACACATAGTCCATGTAAATACAAGTTCACGTGCATAGCCTCATAGATTTTAATGGATGTACATGTGAAAATGTACATGTGAAAACTGTCACCACATGCACTGGACACAATAATGTGTGAAGCTGGCCTGAAATGCAGTGTATTAGGTCAGAAGTCCTAATTGCAATACTCTAGAGCTCTAAGATCATGGTAGTCCATGACTATGCATCTATATCTATAGTGCAATCTATACACTGACTCAAGCAGTAAGTAGAAAAGCTGTATCTACTGTCCTGCTATAATACCCTCTTAGGTTGCTGCCAGAGTTGTTCCTCAGTGATGATACATGTTATTGACAATGAGAAAAGTCTGTTACATCAGCAATCATAATGCTGCAGACACAGGGAAAGTTGGATTTAGTCCACTGATGATACATTCAATTATTTGGCTGATGCTTGGAATGCTAGGTAGCAGCTCAATGATATGTTCTGAGACTGCTGCTGACACTGGGAAAGCTGGGTTAAAGCTTTCCCAGTGTCATACATTCTGACACTGCTGCTCTTTCATAAGTGTCAGCAGATAAGTGTTCTTAGGTGGAAGGAGGATCATTTGGGGATGTATGGATTTATATTGCATTTCATGGCAGCTGCACTTAGGCATTTCTTTGTTACATAAGGGAACACAATGACTCTTTCTTTTTCTGTATCTGTATCAGTCTGAAACAGAAGCATAGCAGCTTATGCTTTTTTATGTGAATATTACATATTATTTTTCACATATGGACCCATTGGTTGCTAATTTGAGATTGTTAATGCTTTGCTGCAACCCCAGAAACTAGCATTGCATCTTAGCAGTTTTCCAAATTACCAGATTTTGGGATAATTAATAACATTTGCATGTAGACAAGCAGGCTTAAGCCCATAACCCAGTGCAAGTTGACCATATACAGTACAACTTTATTAGTGCTCGTGTAATGGCCCCTTCACAGATCATATGTATAAGATAAGAATTATCATTAATACAGCTTACAATAATAATTAGAATCTAGGATAAAAAACAAATGATCAATTATCATACAGTAAGGAAATCAATAATATATCGCGCTAAGCGTCACTCTGTCCGAAGCCTTAAATGTGCACACGTAGTTTTTAGTCTCTGCGGATTTTGTAGAGAAAACCGCAGGAAATCCGCAGGACAAAGTGCTGCGGTTTTTCTGCGGTTTATCTGCGGATTATCTGCGTTTTTTCTGCGGTTTTGCCCTGCGGTTTTACACCTCATAATGGATGAGGTGTAAAACCGCAGTGTTTCTGCACCAAACAATTGACATGCTGCGGATTGTAAACTGCAGCAAAACCGCGCGGAAAAAAACGCAGCATGTGCACAGCTTTTTTTGATTTCCATAGGAAATAAAGGTACTGTACAACGCAGCAAAATCTGCTGCGTTTCTGCAGAGCCAAAAACGCTGCGGAAACGCAGCAGAATCCGCAGCGTGTGCACATACACTTATAGATTGCGCAATCTGGCTCCAGACATAATGAGGCATCCAGCAGTGAGGAGTGTGTATGGCTTCGGAGATGGCGGTACTCGTACACGCTGCATACCGCGATCTCGGGAGCCATACTGACATACTTACCTGACCAGAAGGAGCGTTGCCGCAGTGCTTCTCTTCAGCCGGAGACCGGGGCAGGAGTGCGGCCGGAATCGGGCACGCACATAGCGCGATCCGGCGCCATTTTACTGAAGACACATTTGCAGTGTGTCTTCAGCAATATGGCGCCAGGCAGCGCTATGGGCATGTGCGTACTCCGGCGCCAGACTCCTCCCCCGGCTTCCATCAGAACTTGACAGCGCTGGAGCACAGGAAAGAAGGGTGAGTATAAATGTTTTTTTTTGTATGTGTGTTGTTAAATAGGGGTGAGGGGGACCATACATATCAGGATAAGGGGGGTGAAGGTACCATGCATACCATGAAAGGGGGGTGAGGGGACCGTTCATTCCACAAAGGGGGGTGAGGGGACCATGCATACCACAAAAGGAGGGTGAGGGGACCATGCATGCCACAAAAGGGGGGTGAGGGGACCATGCAAACCATGAAAGGAGGGTAAGGGGACCATGCATACCATGAAAGGAGGGGCGAGGGGACCATGCACACCATGAAAGGAGGGTGAGGGGACCATGCATACCATGAAAGGAGGGTGAGGGGACCATGCATAAAACAAAAGGAGGGTGAGGGGACCATGCATGCCACGAAAGGGGGGTGAGGGGACCATGCAAACCATGAAAGGGGGGGTGAGGGGACCATGCATACCATGAAAGGGGGGCGAGGGGACCATGCATACCACGAAAGGGGGTGAGGGGACCATGCATACCACGAAAGGGCATTGATGGGACCATGCCTACCACGAAAGGAGGGTGAGGGGACCATGCATACCACAAAAGGCGTACTCTGGCGCCAGACTCCTCCCCGGCTTCCATCAGAACTTGACAGCGCTGGAGCACAGGAAAGAAGGGTGAGTATAAATGTTTTTTTTAGTATGTGTGTTGTTAAATAGGGGTGAGGGGGACCATACATATCAGGATAAGGGGGGTGAAGGTACCATGCATACCATGAAAGGGGGGTGAGGGGACCGTTCATTCCACAAAGGGGGGTGAGGGGACCATGCATACCACAAAAGGAGGGTGAGGGGACCATGCATGCCACAAAAGGGGGGTGAGGGGACCATGCAAACCATGAAAGGAGGGTGAGGGGACCATGCATACCATGAAAGGAGGGGCGAGGGGACCATGCACACCATGAAAGGAGGGTGAGGGGACCATGCATACTATGAAAGGAGGGTGAGGGGACCATGCATAAAACAAAAGGAGGGTGAGGGGACCATGCATGCCACGAAAGGGGGGTGAGGGGACCATGCAAACCATGAAAGGGGGGTTGAGGGGACCATGCATACCATGAAAGGGGGGCGAGGGGACCATGCATACCACGAAAGGGGGTGAGGGGACCATGCATACCACGAAAGGGGAGTGAGGGGACCATGCATACCACGAAAGGGGGGTGAGGGGACCATGCATACCATGAAAGGGGAGTGAGGGGACCATGCATATCATGAAAAGGGAGTGAAAGGACCTTGCATACCATGAAAGGGGAGTGAGGGGACCATGCATACCACGAAAGGGGGTGAGGGGACCATGCATACCACAAAAGGGGGTAAGGGGACCATGCATACCACGAAAGGAGGTTGAGGGGACCATGCATACCGCGAAAGGGCGTTGATGGGACCATGCCTACCATGAAAGGAGGGTAAGGGGACCATGCATACCACAAAAGGGGAGTGAGGGGACCATGCATACCTCGAAAGGAGGGTGAGGGGAAGATGCATACCAGGAACGGGGAGTGAGGGGACCATGCATACCATGAAAGGGGGGGGTGAGGGGACTATGCATACCATGAAAGGGGGGTGAGGGGACCATGCATACCACGAAAAGGGGGGTGAAGGGGCCATACATATCAAGATTGGGGGGTTAGAGGACCATGAATACCAGGATTGGGGGGTGATTGGTACCATGCATACCAGGAAGGGAGGAGAGGGGACCATGCATACCAGTATTGGGGGTGAAGGGACAATGCATACCGCGAAAGGGGAGTGAGGGGACCATGCATACCACGAAAGGAGGGTGAGGGGGCCATGCATACCACGAAAGGAGGGTGAGGGGGCCATGCATACCATGAAAGGGGGGTGAGGGGACCATGCATACCACAAAAGGAGGGTTAGCGGACCATGCATGCCACGAAAGGGGGGTGAGGGGACCATGCAAACCATGAAAGGAGGGTGAGGGGACCATGCATACCATGAAATGAGGATGAGGGGACCATGCATACCATGAAAGGAGGGTGAGGGGACCATGCATAGCACAAAACGGAGTGAGGGGACCATGCATACCACGAAAGGGGTGTGAGGGGACCCTGCATACCACGAAAGGGGACAGAGGGGACCATGCATACCACGAAAGGGGGGTGAGGGGACCATGCATATCATGAAAAGGGAGTGAGGGGACCTTGCATACCATGAAAGGGGAGTGAGGGGACCCTGCATACCACGAAAGGAGGGTGAGGGGACCATGCATACCACAAAAGGCGTACTCTGGCGCCAGACTCCTCCCCGGCTTCCATCAGAACTTGACAGCGCTGGAGCACAGGAAAGAAGGGTGAGTATAAATGTTTTTTTTTGTATGTGTGTTGTTAAATAGGGGTGAGGGGGACCATACATATCAGGATAAGGGAGGTGAGGGGACCATGCATACCGCGAAAGGAGGGTGAGGGGACAATGCATACCATGAAAGGGGGTGAGGGGACCGTTCATTCCACAAAGGGGGGTGAGGGGACCATGCATACCACAAAAGGAGGGTGAGGGAACCATGCATGCCACAAAAGGGGGGTGAGGGGACCATGCAAACCATGAAAGGAGGGTGAGGGGACCATGCATACCATGAAAGGGGGGGCGAGGGGACCATGCACACCATGAAAGGAGGGTGAGGGGACCATGCATACCATGAAAGGAGGGTGAGGGGACCATGCATAAAACAAAAGGAGGGTGAGGGGACCATGCATGTCACGAAAGGGGGGTGAGGGGACCATGCAAACCATGAAAGGGGGGGTGAGGGGACCATGCATACCATGAAAGGAGGGTGAGGGGACCATGCATACCATGAAAGGAGGGTGAGGGGACCATGCATACCATGAAAGGGGGGCGATGGGACCATGCATACCACGAAAGGGGGGTGAGGGGACCATGCATACCACGAAAGGGGAGTGAGGGGACCATGCATACCACGAAAGGGGGGTGAGGGGACCATGCATACCATGAAAGGGGAGTGAGGGGACCATGCATATCATGAAAAGGGAGTGAAAGGACCTTGCATACCATGAAAGGGGAGTGAGGGGACCATGCATACCACGAAAGGGGTTGAGGGGACCATGCATACCACAAAAGGGGGTGAGGGGACCATGCATACCATGAAAGGAGGGTGAGGGGACCATGCATACCGCGAAAGGGTGTTGATGGGACCATGCCTACCATGAAAGGAGGGTAAGGGGACCATGCATACCATGAAAGGGGAGTGAGGGGACCATGCATACCACGAAAGGGGGGTGAGGGGACCATGCATACCACGAAAGGGGAGTGAGGGTAGCATGCATATCATGAAAAGTGAGTGAAAGGACCTTGCATACCATGAAAGGGGAGTGAGGGGACCATGCATACCACGAAAGGGGGTGAGGGGACCATGCATACCACAAAAGGGGAGTGAGGGGACCATGCATACCTCGAAAGGAGGGTGAGGGGAAGATGCATACCAGGAAAGGGAAGTGAGGGGACCATGCATACCACGAAAGGGGGGGTGAGGGGACTGTGCATACCATGAAAGGGTGGTGAGGGGACCATGAATACCACGAAAAGGGGGGTGAAGGGGCCATGCATACCAAGATTGGGGGGTGAGAGGACCATGCATACCAGGATTGGGGGGTGATTGGTACCATGCATACCAGGAAGGGAGGAGAGGGGACCATGCATACCAGTATTTGGGGGTGAAGGGACCATGCATACCACGAAAGGGGAGTGAGGGGACCATGCATACCACGAAAGGAGGGTGAGGGGGCCATGCATACCACGAAAGGAGGGTGAGGGGGCCATGCATACCATGAAAGGTGGGTGAGGGGACCATGCATACCACGAAAGGGGGGTGAGGGGACCATGTATACCACAAAAGGAGGGTTAGGGGACCATGCATGCCACGAAAGGGGGGTGAGGGGACCATGCAAACCATGAAAGGAGGGTGAGGGGACCATGCATTCCATGAAAGGGGGGTGAGGGGACCATGCATACCATGAAATGAGGATGAGGGGACCATGCATACCATGAAAGGAGGATGAGGGGACCATGCATAGCACAAAACGGAGTGAGGGGACCATGCATACCACAAAAGGAGGGTGAGGAGACCATGCATACTGCGAAAGGGGAGTGAGGGGACCATGCATACCACGAAAGGGGGGTGAGGGGACCGTGCATACCACGAAAGGGGACTGAGGGGACCATGCATACCACGAAAGGGGAGTGAGGGGACCATGCATATCATGAAAAGGGAGTGAGGAGACCTTGCATACCATGAAAGGGGAGTGAGGGGACCATGCATACCACGAAAGGGGGGTGAGGGGACCATGCATACCATGAAAGGAGGGTGAGGGAACCATGCATACTACGAAAGGGCGTTGATGGGACCATGCCTACCATGAAAGGAGGGTGAGGGGACCATGCATACCACAAAAGGGGAGTGAGGGGACCATGCATACCTCGAAAGGAGGGTGAGGGGAAGATGCATACCAGGAAAGGGGAGTGAGGGGACTATGCATACCACAAAAGGCGGGTGAGGGGACCATGCATACCATGAAAATGGGGGTGAAGGGACTATGCATACCAAGGTTGGGGGGTGAGAGGACCATGCATACCAGGATTGGGGAGTGATTGGTAGCATGTATACCAAGATTGGGGGGGTGAGAAGACCATGAATACCAGGATAGGGGGGATAGAGGACCATGCATACCAGGATAGGGGGTGAGAGGACCATGCATACCAGGATTGTGGGGTGAGAGGACCATGCATACCAGGAAAAGGGGGGTGAGAGGACCATGCATACCAGGATAGGGTGGTGAGATGACCATGCATAGCAGGATAATGGGGGTGAGAGGACCATGCATATGAGGATAGAGGGGTGAGAGGACCATGCATACCAGGATACGAGAGTGAGAGGACCATGCATACCATGATAGGGGGGTGAGGGGACCATGTATACCAGGATTGAGGGGTGAGAGGACCATGCATACCAGGATTGGGGGATGAGGGGGCCATGCATACCAGGATAAGGGGGTGAGTGGACTATACATACTAGGGTAGGGATAAGGGGGTATCATGCATACCAGGATTGGGGGGTGAGGGGACCATACATACAAGGATGAGGAATAGGGTGCCATGCTTACCAGGATTGGGGGGTTGAGGGTACCATGCATCCCAGGATAGGGATGAGGGGTGCCATGCACACCAGGATAGGAGGGAGGCAGCACATACCTGGATGGGAGACCATATACCAATAAAAATGCTCACCACCTGGACGTACACCTGGTTAATAGTTAGTAAATAATAATATTACATGTTGTGCTGTTAGCTAATCTTTTGCAAGATATTCAGTCATTATAGGATATTATCTGATGTATATAGTTTAATTCTGTCTATTGTATCTTTTGCACTTTGCTGCCATCTACTGGCCATTGTTATATTTGCTTTACCCATAATACCTTTTTTCTGCAACTCCTCCTACCTGTATCTCACTTCCTTCTTTGTTAGTGCCATTTTGACAACACATGCTAAAGGACTGGAGAAAGGATTCTTTTGTTACCTCTAACTTTGTGCTTCTAACCTGCTGTTCCTAATTTCTACCTCATGTTCATCCCTTCATCATCCCTGATATCTCACCTCATCTCATCAAGTTACTGTGAATAAAACCTGTTGAATTCATGACTGCATCATCCTTCTGGACGAATCACATGCAGCTCATCAGGAATATTAGCAAAAGGTAGTGATTTGATGAGATCTCCTATTCCGTATACAGAGAACCGTGTTCACATCCTTCAGACACATCACACCCATGTACATCAGTGGCAGAATGCATGTATATAACATAGGGTATTTAGTTGACACTGTTGTGATTGAAAGAACTTAAAAGCCATCTCAGCATGACAAGGTGTACACAATCAGAATAGACCTAACTCTTGTAGTTTACCTCGCTACATTCAAGAAGGCCTCAAATTATATTGGGCAAAGCAGGATCCAAATCTGACTATTCAAACACCTACCAGTGGAAAGCTATATAGGCAAGATGTATAGCACAAAAAGGGGGAGCCACACCCCTATGTGCACAAAGTTAAAAAAAAAAACAAAATAAAAAACAAAGAAATGAGTTGGAAAAAATGTTGCTGTCATGGCAATTTATAGGTTAATGGTCACAGTATGAATGTGCATTTAATAGTGATGGGCAAACCCATGGATGTTCGGGTCCGGCAGGTTCATTGAAACATTTTAAAACGGTACCCAAACTCGAACCTGAACCGAGACCCCATTCAAATGAATGGAGAACACTAACATCTGTTATTTCCCATGCTGTCATCTGCTTAACAGCATGGTAAATATGAGATCTGATAGGTGGCAAGTTCGTTACCGCTGGTTAGAGCACTGCAGTTCCCATGCTGAGAATCTGATGACCGCGTGTGAGTGAGCAGCTCTGATCGGCGGTAAAAAGGTTACCGCCGGTCACAGGCATTGGCTGATGAGACTACACAGTTGTGACGACACGCGTCGGGTTATGGGAGCAATCCCTGGCCCTCCTACACCATTTTTATGCATGATGGTTATTTATGCTCGATGAACATGTCCGTCATTATTCTATCTGCCTGCTGCCTTGGGTGGTAAAGTATATGGGAGGGGAGGTGTATTTCTTATCTTACTACACACTCTGGTTTTGGTTAACCCTATAGTTCCTCTTTGAATTTTTGAACACGGGTTAATATAGTGAACTTTATTATAGTTCACTATACTGGATCATTATTTGATGTCACAATACTCCATTCTGATTGATTTAGAACTTTTATGGTGTGTATTTTCATATACTTATACCCCTGTTTCCTCCTTCCCCTTACCTAAATATTTGCATGTAGGTTAAATTTGCTGCATGAAGCCAACCATACACATTGTGTGTCTTTTGCCCCCCGAATGCATGCTTAAATATCTGCATTTAGGATTTGGCTCTTGGCGTATTTAAATTGATGTACCTTGCCATATTATATATCTAGATCTTTTGTATAGGGCTTAGGGTATTATACATATTATATCTGTTATGTGGACTTGCCACACACATTATATGTAGGGTTATAGGTTATGCTAGTAACGTTGTCTATTTTAAATGTTTTAAATCTTTTTTTGGTGTCTTGTATATCTCATGTAATAAAATTGATAATTTTTCTATGGTGATCCCTGCTTTTGATGTATGTCTTCTTTGTTTCTCCTGGTGATTTATTCTGATGAGACTACTTTTTGCAGCCCCAGGCTGTCAGCTTTATATTGGTTGGTTAAAAAATAGAGGAATCCCCACACTGTTTCTTTTAATTAATTAAAAAAATTAATTTAAAAAAATTGGCATGCGGTTTCCCCATTTTTGAAAACCAGCCAAGCCAAAGTACAAAGCTGCGGGGCTGTTATTCTGAGATTGGGAAGGGGCAATGTCTAAAAATAGCAGCCTGCAGCTGCTCCAGAAAAGATGCATCTATTACATGAACCAATTCTGGCTCTTTGCCCTGCTCTCCCACATGTCCTAGTGCAGTGGCATGTGGGGTAATATTTGTACAGTTGGTGTAAGCTGTTTTATTGCTGCTGACATCAATGCTAGGGTTAGTAATAGAGTGTAATATGTAAGACGCCTCCTTACTAATCCCATAGTCAGATTTAATAAAGACACTTCAAGAATAAAGTCCCTTATTTGAAATAAAAACTCACCACCCTCTTTTACCATTTATTACCAAAAAATAAAAAAGCAAAGTTATACTCACCTTTCTGCAGATTGATGTAGAAGTCCACTGTAAAAGACCCAAAATAATGAAATAGCATATTCCTCACCTGTCCACCGATAATCCATCGATGCCCATGTCCCCTGTAAAAGACAAAAAATAATAAAACACCAAATTCCTCAACTGTCTGATAGGGATTAGCAAAAGTGCTTGATGATACTCTGTTATCATGGTACTCGAATGTACTCTTCCTCGGTGAGTAATCAGTGGTGCTCAAAGTAAAACAAAAACCCACCTTGCATATTTGGCACCTGTTATGTAGCCAATAAGCATGTGTGGATTGCCTATGAGTCATTGTAGTTCTGTAGCCATTTCTGTGACTGGCTGGCCATCTGACATCATCAGGGAGTATAAAAGGACAGGCGCCAGCTGGCTCGGCACACAGATGTCATTTCACAGCTCTGTTACACTTCACGTGGAGTGCTTGTTTAGGCCTGTGTGCACAGTATAAGGAATAAGAAGCCTGTAGTGTTAATACTAGTGCTGAAGCTGAGCCATCATACTAACAGCTCTTCTAACGGTTAATTGTAGCACATACAATCTGCATTTAGCCTAGTTCGAACAACGAGCACCAGAGAATTTTAGTGCTCGCTTATCTCTTCTGTCCAGCAATAATCCATCAATGTTCATGTCTCCTGTGAAAGACAAAAAATTGTAAAACACCATATTCCTCTACTGTCCAAGAACTTTCCAACGATGCAAACAGTGCCGTAAGTGAGGTCACCAGGGTTCATCAGCTATGAACTCTGGTGGCATTTCTCACATCAGAACTACAGGCTGCAGGAGTATAAGAGCATAATCATGCTCCTGTCTCTGTGTGTTACAGCTGGCATGGAGAGCGGTTGATTCACTGATATGAATTCTCTGCAAATCATCTGCATCATTGTGGTACAGTGGGAAAAAAAAGTGCAATTGTGCAAGTTCTCCCACTTAAAAAGGTGAGAGAGGCCTGTAATTGACATCATGGGTAAACCACATCTATGAGAGTCAAAATGAGAAAACAAATCCAGAAAATCACCTTGTCTGATTTGGCAAAATTTATTTTGAAAATTATGGTGGAAAATAAGTATTTGGTCATTGGTCATCTCAATATTTTGTTATATATCCTTTGTTTGCAATGACAGAGGTCAAATGTTTTCTGTAAGTCTTCATACTGTTGGTGGTATGTTGGCCCATTCCTCCATGCCGATCTCCTCTAGAACAGTGATGTTTTGGGCCTCTCGCTGGGCAACATGGATTTTCAAATCCCTCCAAAGGTTTTCTATGGGGTTGAGATCTGGAGACTGGCTAGGCCACTCCAGGACCTTCAGATGCTTCTTAAGAAGCCACTACTTCGTTGCCCAGGTGTTGTGCTTGGGATCATTATCATGCTGAAAGACCCATCCACGTTTCATCTTCAATGCCCTTGCTGATGGAAGGAGACTTGTCCCATTCATTCTTTCATGTACATGGCTGAGTCATCCTGGTCCCTTTTGCAGAAAACCACCCCCAAAGCATGATGTTGCCACCCCCATGCTTCACAGTAGGTATGGTGTTATTTGGATGCAACTCAGCATTCTGTATCCTGCAAATGCGTCAAGCTTTGTTTCTATCAAACAGTTCTCCTTTGGTTTCATCAGACCATATGACATTCTCCCAATACTCTTCTGGATAATCCAAATGCTCTCTAGCAAACTTAAGATGGGCCCGTACATGTACTGGCATAAGCAGGGAGACACATCTGGCACTGCAGGATCTGCGTCCCTGGCAGAAGAGTGTGTCACTGATGAAGCCTTTGTTACCATGGTCCCAGTTCTATGCAGGTCCCCCAAGTGGTTCTGGGATTTTTGCACACCATTCTTGCGATCATTTTGACCCCATGGGTTGAGACCTTGAGTGGAGCCCCAGATCGAGGGAGGTTATCAGCGGTCTTGTATGTCTTCCATTTTCTTATTATTGCTCCCACAGTTGAATTCATCACACAAAGCTGCTTGCCTATTGCATATTCAGTCTTCCCAGCCTGGTGCAGGGGTACAATTTTGTTTCTGGTGTCCTTTGAGAGCTCTTTGGTCTTCACCATAGTGGAGTTTGGAGTGAGACTGTTTGAGGTTGGGGACAGGTGTCTTTTATACTGATAACAAGTTCAAACAGGTGCCATTACTACAGGTAATGAGTGGAGGACAGAGGAGCCTCTAAAAGAAGAAGTTACAGGTCTGTCAGAGCCAGAAATCTTGCATGTTTTTAGATGACCAAATACTTATTTTCCACCATAATTTGCAAAATAAATCTTGCCAAATCAGACAAGGTGATTTTCTGGAATTGTGTTCTCATTTTGACTCTCGTAGATGTGGTCACAATTGGTGGCTAACTAAATACATTTTTTCCCCACTTTACATGCTGAGTGACTGGTGGTCGCGTGGTTAATGGGAGGTATATGTCACAGGGAAGGATGCTCCCAGTGATGCAACCCGGAGTATTTTGTTGTTAGTGTACATGAGCACTAAAGATGTAATTTAGTGCACTGGGTCCGGGTTGCGTGTAGATATGAGTGATGGGAGGGTCTGGCTATCCATATTGCCTCACCTCTGGGTGAGGGTGTTGGCTGTACCCCTGTTTTCCTTCCGGACCTGCAAGAGTTTCAGGGCCTGCCGTGAGGTCATGACCATGTGACCAGCTCATGTGATCCATACCTCACCTGTGGGTGTGGTTACAACCCACACAATGGAGACTGTGTTTAGCACATGGGCAGTGAGTGTTAGGGAGTCTGTCAGAGAGTGGACAGACTTCTATGTGTCCAGGTGGAACACTACAGAGCAGTCTGTGTTCTTAGGAGGAGAAGCCCTCCTGTGCGTACGGCTCAAGTCGGAGCCTCTGGGCTGGACATTGCCCTGGCCTGTGTGTGCACAGGGCCTGAGGGAACAAAGCCCAGCTAAGGACTGCTTATGTTGCTTCCAACTGCTGTTAACGCTGGAAACCGTGTTTTGTTGCTGTGAGGTTTATGGAGCAAATAAACCGAATGGACTCACTTTAACCCTGAGTGTGCCAGTGTTTTACCGGCAACGTGAGTAATCCCCGTCCACTCACGTGGTGGAACGTTACAATGCCCATTAATGTATTACCATCTGACAGATGAGGAATATTATGGTGTTTTGTTATTTTTTGTCTTTTACAGAAAACATGGGCATCGATGGAATATAGGTGGACAGATGTCTTTTACTATGAGACATGGGCATCAATTTGCAGAAAGTTGAGTACAACTTCTTTTTTCTTTTTATTTTTTGTGAATAAATGTGTAAAAGGGTTTGGAGTTTTTATTGCAAATAAAGGACTTAATCTTTGCTGTGTCTTTATTACAGTATGACTATATGCTTATTAATTGGGTCATCATATAGACGCCTCTCCATTATTAACCCCTGGGCTTGATGTCAGCGGCTATAAAACAGTTGACATCAACCATAAATCTATTTCCCCCTTGCCACTGCACCAGGCCAAATGGAAAAAGATGGGCAAATGGCCAGAATTGGCATATCTAATAGATGTGCCTGTTCTGAGGTGGCTTCGGGCTGCTATTTGTAGTCTGTCGAGGGCCAATATCCATTGACCCTTCCCAGTCTGAGTAACAGACCGTTTTTAAATTATTTATTTAAACAGTTAAAAATATGGTGTGGGGACCCCATTGTTTTGATATCCAGCCAATACAAAGCTGAAAGCTGGGGGTTGCAGCCCTCAGCTGTCTTCTTTACCTACGCTGGTTATCAAAGAGAGAGGAGAATGCCATTTTTTCTTAAATTTATTGCACAGGTGCCAGATAATGAATACTTTGATTAGCCTTGCCTGATGATCAGAGCTGCTGGCTCACTCGCTGTCACTGGTTCGCCCATCTCTAGTTATGTCCAGTTACAGGACCTTGTTCATCCATAAACCCTGATGGTATTGACACTAGCAGTGATTTTGGATAGAAATGTAATATTTTAGATCGCAAAGATCATTAATTCTCGCTTAGTTCATTGATTGTTAATATTTCATAACAAAATTCATAAATCCACAATATAGAAATGAGCTTGTCCACTAAAATAGCAATATTGGAATAATATGTATTTATTATATTTTACACATTATGCCTCTTTGTACTATACATATTGGCTGTTCCTAACATATCAAGCATATGCAGTAAACTTAGTATGCACACAAATCTTTACTAAGCCTTCAGTAAATGAACATAAAACTGTATTCTCAGCTGTGGCACAGCAGTGACATTTGCTTTGTCTCTGATAATCGTCTAGCCTAAGGCACATTGTCTTGTAAATTTGAGGAACTGGTTATGCTGTCAAAGACTGTTTACTGCAGCATTGGGAAGAGTGGATCTGAAATTATTAGCCACTTGTCAGGGACAATTTCTATATTGTGTTATGCTGCAAAAAAATCTTTTGTGCAAATGCATTTGGATTATTCATAGGGGTCTCAGCAAAATGCATAAGTCATAAATATAAACAATTGCATTTTATTTATACTAATAGAAGAAGAGCCATTAAGGAGCAGTGACCTAGCCCTTTTCAAATCCAATTGACACATGTCTGCAACAAATGGAAGAGATATAGAACTATCAATTGATCCCAATATGATTAAATAATATAATGGCAGCCAGGGAAAGTAATTGGGTAGGGATGGTAGGCACCCACCAAGGGCACTTTATCTTGCCTCTTGAGGGGGTAAAAGTTTTGAAAAAAAAATGATAGTGCTTTTCCTCCAGCTGGTGTGAAGGCACAGGTGAGCAGTGTCAGTGAGTCACAAACACTGGACACAACCTGCGCCCCTGTTGGGTTTCCTTCCCTGGACTGAATTGTACTTGCATCTTTAAGATTGAGGTCTAAGGGGTAAGGTTTCTCCTTGTGGAGAGTGACATGCCAGCTCTGGCTTGTCAAGGTAAGGAGGCTTATTTGCCGTGCAATGTTTCTCTGGGAAAATAATATGCAAATTGCCTCTTCAGAGAAAAAGAGTACTTGAACTCTATAGAGCCATCTGTTGGTAGTAGCGACCCTACAAGTCACAATCAACCCTTAAACGAGTCTTGTAATATGACTTATATGGTGTAATGACCACTGTGTCCGCAAGGGGGCGCTGTGTGGATGTCCCAGGAGAGAGGATGAATGGCAGAGTCATGAATGACCATTATGTATCTCAAGGTGGGTGGCCTTGAGATGGAGACTGATGTGTGTATTGATCAGCAGTGATACTGCTGATGTGTTGTGTCAATGTGTCAGGGAGAAGTCTCCACTGTAACTCCAGTTACCCACAAACTCACCCAGGAGGTGTGTTTAAGGATGCTATTGCAAAGAGTGTGTGAATGGGTCAAGGACCTGTGATGAGGTCATAGCCATGTGACCTGATGGGCGTGGCTACGGACCATATATGGTGGCCAGGGTAGGTCACATGTGGTGAATGCTGGGACCCGGTTGGTCCAGTGTGGAAGGTCCCGCTGAGATGGGGCTTCCTGGCTAACAGCCTGTGAAGTGGCTGTGAGCAATGGCGACGTGTGCCTGTTAGTTCCCTGGAGGGAATGAACGTGTGCAGCATGGTGAAGCAGCATGAGGAAACCCTGACAGGGTGAGATAACTTGGTGGCTGGAAAGCCTGTGCATTGAACAGTGCATAACTTATATGACTACTGGATAACAGAGCTGAACTCTGTAATGGACGCTATGCTGACTATATACTGCTTCCTGTTGCTTTGATGGTTTATGATGCCCAATAAACCAAAGGGTCTATGATTGTTTTATGGAAAATCCGTGCCGGATCTGGTTTTTGTGGCTGCAAGCGAGTGATCCCCTATGTCAATGACAGCGCTACCTCACAATTCGGATAAAAGCCAAATCAGAATCACAATTTGCAGACATAGTCTTTCGAGCTATTGGCTCTCGTCAGTGCAAAGTATGAGAACTAGTTTGGCTAGGTGAGAGGCTCTGGACTGAGGTCTAAGGGGTGAGGTTTCTCCTTATGGAGAGTGACATGCCAGCTCTAGCTTGAGCATTGCATGGCGAATAAGCCTCCTTACCTTGACAAGCCAGAGCTGGCAGCGCCTCTCCCCAGCCTTGTGGTTCTACCCTGCGATTCTGTTTTGCTTCCATTCCGTATCCTGTGGATCCTTGTCCTACCCATCTGTACTAGTTCCTGAACCAGTTCCTACTTCTTCTGTGTGAACAGCTCTCTACCTGTTCCCTCACACCATTCATACCTGCCTATGTTCCGTCCTTCCCGAATCAGGTCCAGCACCTCCAATGTGAACAGCCCCCTACCTGTTCACATACACTACACATCCCAGTCCAAGTCTCTGTCCTGTCACTACCGAGCCAGTGCCTCTGCTGTGCCCACCTACCTGCCAGTGCCTCAGCTGTGCCTGGCTGCCTGCCAGTGCCTCAGCCGTGCCCGCCTGCCAGTATCTCAGCCGTGCCCGCCTGCCAGTGTCTCAAGCCATGCCTGCTAGACTACCCATCGTGTCAATTTGTACTAGCCTGCACCTGCTTGCAGTATCTAGTCACTCACTGGGATCAGCAGCCAGACACCAACCTGGAGTGGCACCTGGCAGCTACCTGCCGCACAAGCCTGACCTCACCATCAGAGTCTCCAGTGAACACCAAGGTAGCTGCTTAGTTGCGCCCCTTCCAGGGTAGTCTGGTTTGTGGTCCAGTGAGGCCACACCCCCCATGCTCACGCCAACCAGTCAGGGAGCGAGAGTTACATAAATGTTTATGTGTGATGCTGCTTACTTATCATCACCAATGTACCATAGTTTTTAGTGTCATGTATTGATCTTGCACTATTGTAGTGCAGTCTGTGCCATCTTTGTGGTGTCTTATGTGCTTGCTGTTGCTACTGCTGCAACAAACATTTTTTTAAATGTGGAGATTTCAAGTTGGGTCTCCATTTGGTGGATTCCCTGTCGTGGAAGGTGTGTCAGTGGCCTATTGTAATATTTCTACTCTGTGGAAATTGCTGCTACTTTAGTGATGTCGGACAATTATTTTTTTAAAATTTGGAGTCTCCAAGTTGGGTATACATCTGGTGTGTTGCATGTGGTGGAAAGTGTGTTAGAGGCATATTATAATATTTCTGATCTGTGGAAATTGATTCCACTTTAGTGGTGTGTGAGAATTATTTTTTGAAATGTGGAGACTCTAAGTTGGGTCTCCATCTGGTGAGTTGCCTGTCGTAGAAGGAGTGTCAGTGGCCTATTATACTATTTCTATTTTGTGGAAATGTATGCTTCTTTCGTGCTGTGTGACAATTATTTTTTTGAAATTTAGAGTTCCAAGTTTGGTCTCCATCTGGTGGTTTGCCAGTGTGAGTATTTCTCCCAGACAGGCAGACCTGCACTTACTTTCAGTCAACTACCTGTGTTACTTTCCTTACATTTTTCTACCAATATTACTATCCGAAAACTGAGAGTGGCTGGAATAAAAAAAAATTGGAGTAGTTGTATGAGGTGTGTGGTCTCCCAGCTAAGAAGGCTTACACCGCTCCCTTAAACACCTGGTCCTCATTAAAACTTCAATTCCAAGCTGTAAATGCATGGCTCATGGCTGGCTGCTTGTGTGCCATTATAACAGGTTCTACTGTGGGTCAATTGTTCAGTCAACTACCTGTGTTACTATTCTAACATTTCTCTACCAATAGTAGTCTATGAAACTGGTGTTTGTGCCATCTGTGGATGGAATAAAAAAATCATAAAAATTGAGGTTTCCCAGCTAAGAAGGCTTACATCACTCCCTGAACTTCCAGGTCCTCATTAACACTTCAGTTCCAAACTGTAAATGCTGGGCCAGACCAAGAAACAGCTCTGGCAGAAATTAAGAGACCACTTCCAAATGTTTAGTTTGTCTGATTTTTCTCTATATATGTATATTTTTGAGTAAAATGTAAGTTGTTCTTTTAGTCTATAAACTTCAGACAACATGTCTTCGAATTTCCAAGCAATACTGTTTTTGTTTTTGTTGTTTGTTTTTCCTGAAACGGAGAAGTGGTCAAAATTAAAAAAAATAAAAAAAACCTCAGCGCTTTCAGATCTCAAATAATGCAAAGAAAACAAGTTCATAATCATTTAGAAACAACAAAACTAATGTTTTAACTCAAGAAGAGTTCAGAAATCAATATTTTGTGGAATAACCATGATTGTTAAAAGTAGCTTTCATGCGTCTTGGCATGCTTGCCACCAGTCTTTCACACTGCTTCTGGCGCAAAACTGTAAGTAGATCGTCTTTGTTTGATGGCTGGTGACTATCCATTGTCCTCTTGTTTATATTCCATAGGTTTTCAATGGGGTTCAGCTCTGGAGAATGAGCTGCCCATGACAGGATTTGGATGTGGTGGTCTCTTAATTTTTGCCAGAGCTGTATCTCCTGCATGGCCTATGGCTGACTGCTGCTGTGCCATTTGCAAATTTCTACTGTGGGTCAATTCATGCCACTTCTCCTGGTGTCTGCCTTTAATTTTAGCTCTTTGGAAGCTTTTTGGCACCCATTTACGTGTTGAATCTAATGGGGTTTGGGTATGCTCATTGAACCGCTAGGGGTTCGATCCGTTAGGCGAATGTGAACTGAACCGAACCTTGAAAGGTTCGCTCATCTATAATTCTATTGTCAAAGTCCTTTATCCCATGTACTTGCACACAAATATTAGAAAGGTTGCAAATGGTCTTCAAAGGATTAATTTTTGAACAGACAGTGTCTTGCCCATTTGCAAAGGTCACTCAGTCTGATGTGTTGCAATCTGTTTTAATTTAGAAGTAATCATACTATCAGTACTACAACCTGAAATAGGATTATATATTTGGCGTAAAATCTTCATTGCCTTCTGCCCAATGTTATAATTGAAAAATATGCTCAGACATTGCCTTGTATTAACTTTATTTTTGTGTATTTAGAAGAAAGTTTTATCAAATCATATGCTATTATTAAACTGCTGTGAGCTCCAGAACAGAGAACTATAAAGATGGACGTCATGCTTAAGTGTGCCACACCACCTGAAACACATACAAGTCAGCAGAAAGCATGTTTTAACCATGTCAACCATTTGTAAAACTAAACACAGAAGATTATGAGTTCCTGGAGGTAGATTTCCTTTCCTTTCTTTGTGCATCATGTGCTGGCAGAGAGTACATTTTCGTGGATCATGTCTTGGCAGAGATGTCTCCATGCTAGATCACTTTGACACAAATGAAAATAGGTAAATAAATAAAGGGCGATCGGCAAATAAAAGTAGAAGATGATGAAAGATACAGCTCGCAAATCAATAATATTGTCAAAAAGTGCATAACAATTTTCAGTCAAAGCCAACAATATTCATGAATAGTCTGAAAGTAAGAATTTGTTGTGGCGATAGCGACTATTCTCAGAGTCAAGGTAATAAATCACTAATAAATCAATTACTGCAAAGTAGTCAATATCCACACAGATGTATAAATCTTATAAGCATAGAAAACAAACATGAATGATCGATAAATAATACAATTAAATCAAAGCAAACGTCTGACATGTGGCAATCGGTGCCGGTATAAACATAATGATCTAGCATAAAATGACAAAATGTAAACTAGCAAACATGATCATGTAGTGGTCATAATATGCATTCATACTACATGACAATATATTCACTATATACATCAATTATATTCAAATATAGTTATAGAATATATAAATTAAAAAAAATGAAATATGATCGTGAAATGTAAATAATTATATTGTATAGATTCACTATATCACTGAAATGCAAATATTAACCCCTTAACGACATATGACATATATTTACGGAATATGTCGTGTACCTGACTTTGATGCTGGCTCACACTTATTTTTCCTGACACATGACAGCTGATTTAATCAGCAATCATGTTCCTTTAACAGCTGCGGGTGGAGTAGTTCCAAGATTGCGGCTGTTAACCTGGTAGTTCCCTGACAGCAGGATTTAACATGCACAGACAGGGGTGTGCATCATTCCACACTTTCATCGACGCTCCCCTGACATGATCATGCAGAGTTAATGGGTTGTCATGACAGCTGGAGATCTGCAGAAGAGTTTTTAAAAATATGACAAAAATAAAACAAAACAAAAAAGTTCAAATCATGCCCCTTTTGCCTCAATGAAAATAAAATAATTAGGAAAAACAATAATATACTGTATATATACATATATATCTATTTAAATAATTGCCTTGTAATGTTTTCAATTCCTGTTCTGTCCAGATGTCACCGTATCCCAGAATTCCAAGGGAAGGAAGTTCACCGCCCGCCATACTAGGACACCCAAGTGATGGGTGTCTCAATATGGAAACTGCTGCTGGTACCAACCTATTGCGCGGTACCCCCAGCGGAACACTGTCACACCACACTCTATACGCCATATGCACCATACACACACAGACACTCGCACTCACACACACTCACGCACTCACACACTCACATGCTCACACTCATACACACTCACATACTCACACTATCACTCACACACTCACACACTCATGCAGCCTCTTACGCAGTACCACCAGTGGAACGCCGTCACACTGCACCTGAGCGAATTCCGGTACCACATTATGCCGTAAAGGTTTAAAATCCTGCTGTGCCCGCATGGTCCCCCTGCTCAAGAAGGCACATGTGTAATCCAATCTGAAGCCAATGAACACCTGGATGATTTTGTGTGTGATTGGGAGAAGGTGCTGTGGTTGGGAGACAAAAATAGAGCTTTTTGGCGTTACCTCAACTCGCCGTGTTTGAAGGAAGAGAAAAGCTGCCTATGACCCAAATAGCACTGTGCCCACTGTCAAGCATGGAGATGAAACCTTAGGTTTGGGGATGTTTCTCTGCAAAGGGCACAGGACTACTTCACCGCATCAATGGGAGAATGGATGGAGCCATGTACCGTAAAATCCTGAGTGATAACCTCCTTCCCTCAACCAGGACATTAAAAATGGTTCATTGCTGGGTCTTCCTGCAAGATAATGACCAAAAACATACAGCCAAGGGAACAAAAGAGTGGCTCAAAAAGAACATTAAGGTCATGGAGTGGCCTAGCCTGTCTCGAGATCTTAATCCCATAGAAAACTTATTAAGGGAGTTGTAGCTCTGATTTGCCAAGTGACAGCCTCAAAATCTTAATGATTTAGAAATGATCTACAAAGAGGAGTGAAACAAAATTCCTACTGACATGTGCGCAAACCTCATCATCATCTACAAAAAAAGCTATGCTTGCCAACAAGGGTTTTTCCACCAAGTATTAAGTCTTGTTTGCCAGAGAGATCAAATACTTATTTCTCACTGCAAAATGAAAATACATTTATAGAATTTAAACAATGCAATTTTCTGGAATTTATTTTTGATATTCTATCTCTCAATGTTAAAATTAGCCTACCCTTAAAATTATAGACTGTTGTTCATGTCTTTGCCAGTGGGCAAACTTAAAAAATCAGCAAGGGATCAAATACTCATTTACCCCACTGTATATTCTTTGCATCTGTGCACTAACCTGCAGGATCAGATTGCCATGTCAGTTTTACCATATAGTGAACATGGTAATTAAAAAAACCTTAAAAACAATTGTGGATTTGCACTGTTTTTATTTCAACTCATTTGGAGTATATTTCTTATTTTCCAGTATACTATATGGCAAAATGAATTGTATAATGCAAATGTACAACTCATCCCACAAGAAAACAAGCCCTCATACTGCTATACTGATGGAAAAATAAAAAAGTTATGGTGCTTGGAAGAAGGGGAGGAAAGAACAAAAACAAAAAATGGAAAAAGGCTTGGAAGTGAAGTTGTTTTTAAAGAGGATCTATCCACAGGATTTTTCTATCTAATCTGTGAGCAGCATAATGTAAAGACAGAGTCCCTGATTTCAGCAATGTGTCAATTACTGGGCTGCTTAAGCTGGAGTCACACATAGCGACTTACCAGCGATCCCGACACCGATATCAAGGTGTCAGGATCGCTGGTAAGTTGCTATGTGATCGCTGGTGAGCTGTCACACAGACAGCTTCACCAGCGATCAGCACAGCGATGCCGAGCGCCCGGCATCGCTTGCCATCCCTGTAAGAAATAGAATTAAAATAAAAAATATTGTTATTCTCACCTTCCGATGTCCCGTGTAGCCATCCTGCCTCTCTCCACGCTCCGGTCCCAGTAATGCTTTGCGAGAATGACCACGAGACGTCACGGTCTTGTTGGAGCGCGAAGTCTTGCGGTCATTCGTGCAAAGGATCACTGGGACCGGAGCGTGGAGAGAGGAAGGCTGCACGGGACGTCGGAAGGTGACAATAACAATATTTTTTATTTTAATTCTATTTTTTACTGCTGATCGCTGGTCTCCCGCCTGCCACACGCAGCGATGCGTGCTGGGCAGCGGGAGACCAGCGACCAAAAAAAGTCCAGAGGTTTCTTACAGTGATCAGCGATACCGGCAGGGGGGCCGCTCGCTGATCGCTGTCACACACAGCAATCTCGCTGGTGAGATCGCTGTTGCGTCACAAAAGTTGTGACTCAGCAGCGATATCGCTAGTGAGATTGCTATGTGTGACTCCTGCTTAAGAGTAGCTTTGGTAAAATCACTGTTTTATCAGCAAGAGATTTTCAATAGAGAACAAGTACAGCTGCTACCATGTAGTCAAGCATATACATGAGCTCTACATAACCCCGTCTCCACCACTGGTTGGCATCTTTCTGTGTGCACTGTATATGGGCATAAAAGTGTCAGTCAGTGGTGTAGGCGGGGTTATACAGTGCTCAATATTCAGAGACCTAATAGACTAGTAGATCTGCAGCAGATAAAACAGTGATTATATCAAAATGATATAAAGAAACCAAGTAAATTACATATTCCAGGAATCAGGGTGTCTGTCCTTACATTATGCTGCTCTCAGATGGGGTAGCAAAATCTTAATGACAAATTCCCTTTCAGCGTAACTTTTGTTTGATGTTTGTAATAAGTAGACACAATCTAATGTAAGTTTAAAGTCACCCATGGCTGCAGTTAATGCTGAAACCTCTGACTAAGCCAGAAGCACGTTTCACAACCAGCTTTATCAAGGGGTGAGTTCTGCCACCTCCTAACTGACTGACAACTCTTTTGCCTGAATTCACACAAAAAAGAAATTGTCAGACAAGCAGTAGGAGGTAAAGCTGGGTGAGAAATAGAGTTGGAGTGACAGAGGTGTCAAATCTTCAACTTCATTTACATATCAATTCAAACGTAATGGAGGAGCGGACTGGCTATGTAATGGTATTGCTGGACTTGTCTTTCAATGAACTACAGTACATGCTGTAAATAGTTGTAGAGTAAACTCCGCTGACAAATTCCTTTTCAGGCTACAGTGAAGCATGCCTTTTTTTTAGCATTCGTACATTGCATTGTGGATGCAGTTTGCCTTTTCTTTGCACCTTCTTCTTCTACAAAGAATATTAAACTTAGAAATATACAGGAATTGGTAGACAAATGAGCTGAAGAAGAATCTGCATCACAGAAAGAGGATCACGACATAAGGAAATAAGCTCCCCACATAATTTGTTGTAATTTGTATTACAGCACAAGGAACTGAGTAGCTTATCTTTTTCATAAAATTGTTATTATAAAGAATTTGTCTGTTTTCAATTTTGCTGCTTTTTGTGCATATTATGCTTTTATTAGAATAATAAAAGTCCAACATAATTCACTGAACTTTCCGAAAATTGTATATTTTTACAGTGACCCTTCAGTTAAGGAAATATTCATAATGTCTATTTAGAATTCTTTAAATATTCACGCTCTTTCGTGATATCTGCATCTGACATTTCGCTCATATTTGACCTTTATCTTATGATTTGTGGTAGTTACAAGACACTTCCTGTTCTAAAGGAAAACATATACTGTTACTTCTGCATTAAACGAATGCAAAACCTTTGTTCAATAGTTACCCACTTTCACTCCTTATGTTCCATTTTCCAGTTAGAGCCAAAGACATATGCAATTAAACTCTCAACCCCTATTGTGCTTACTGACACCATTACCACCTCAGGGGTACTAAAGAAGATAAGATAATTAAATTCAATGAGCACAGGAGACTTAAAGACTAATCAGGTTAGTTACCAAGCTAATTGATGTAATCCTTTCTATATAAAGAATTTTATGGACACTGCTATGCTGCTGACTTACAGCATCGGTTGCGTTGGGTTGTGTTCCCCTAATTTATTTTGGAGAAGTTTATCTAGGATGACTAGAAAATTCCCGATGACAAACCACAAAATACTGTATCTTCTAATGAGAATCCTTTAAACAAAAATGTCACATTGAAAATAGCACTATTTATGGGCAGTTTGTTACGAAGTTGAAAGAGCTAACAAAATTGATGTACTGTATAGTATTGCGAGATCACGGTTCAACTTTGTACGTATTGAAATTCTAGTGATTGATATTCATGCTATTACGTCCCATACTTCCCAGCAATAAATTACAATTCATACAACTATTAATAAAACCATATGTCAATCTGCCCAACACTTCGTAATCTATAACATACTGCCTGCAGACAGGATAGCATTTTTGATCTGACAGGTTCATTTTATGGGAATAAAATGTTAACTAAATTTTAAGTACCCACTTGGTCGATAGTGGGTATATCACTAGTTGAAATGATGGAGGCAAAAATGAATACACAGTGTTAAGCCTCATGCAGAGTATAAATGATTAGGACAATGTTGCATCAGGCTTTGAACAAAAATTATCACAAGTTTAAAGCTTTATCTTGAATTTTCCTCTAAAGGGCCCTTTACACATAGCGATATTGCTAGCAATATCGCTAAAGCGTCACCGATTTTGTGACACAGCAGCGATATCACTAGCGATATCGCTACATGTGATACTCACCTCTGACCGTCTCCCCCACTGGCTATCGCTGATCGCATGAGATTGGCCTGGTCCATTTCTCGTCGTCAGCTTCCTGCTGGCGCCGACGAGCGAGCCATGTATGCAGGCGGAAGACGGTCACCCTCTCCGCGTCTGACAGGTGACTACGACCGCCGACAGCTGCCGCATCGCTAGTGAGATCTGCCTGTGTGGCAGCTCACTAGCGACCATTTAGCGATGCACCAGCGATCCTGATCAGGTCATATCGTGGTTGGGATCACTGGTGCATCGCTAAATGTAACATGGACCTTAAGACGCAAAGGTGATAGCAGAAATATGAACTGCAAGAATAGCAGCTATAGTTGTTAGCAGATTGGGGCCCTAATGTTTTGCTTTGCTGGTTTTCTATACTGTATGTCCTCTGCCTTGCTTAAACCAGCAATAGTAACAGATCTCCAGACTGTTTAAATAATTAAATAATATTGTGTCACTAATCAGACCATTTGATAATGTATTTGATCCACCTGAACATGGGCCAGTTATGTATTTTTCATGTTTCTGTAATAACCAGTTATTTTGGCTTTATCTTCAATCCACTACTTATATTTGAGAATTAAATCTATCCTGGTTGAACCTCAAAAGAGTTATTGCAACTTCTCACAGCTTCCTACTTTCTTGGGGCATTTGATTGAAAGTTTAAGCAAGTGACATCATTGCCTATGTGCTCCCCCGATGCTGCTGAAACAAAGCTGCCTCATAGAGAAGCATCAGAAGAGCATAATGGAACTAAAGTTGGCCAGATCAGTAGCCATCATTTCACTCCAGCTTTAGATCAGTAGTTACAGGCTCTATTGAAAAGACTTTGTAAGCACTGCCCATGTTCAATCACTGCAGACTGCAGGTATCTTAGGCAACAAGCCATAAATATTAAAAAAAATCATTCTGTTCTTGGGAACTGAAAGATTGTTTTTAATATAAAAGCAAATTTCAAAGATGCATGTTTTTGCACGAACTTAGCAATTTTGCCCATGAAAGAAGGTTAAATTAACACTTTCCCCTGAAAAATTCCCTTTAGCATTCTTATACTTATTTATTTGAAACAGACCCTTAACCAAAATTCTGCATGTAAACTCAAACCCTAAGACATGCAGATGTCTGTGGAGCTCAGTCCCATTATAAACTGCAATGCACTGATTAGCCATGGGTATCCTGACCAGAGCATGACAGCTTCATATATTTCTATGAGTCTTTCAGGCTTGGATCGGGAGACTTGTGGCAAGTCTGTGTGTAACTGTAAACTCCACTAGATGGTAATAGAGTGAAAGGAGGACAGCACGACTGCAAGAGCAGACATGCAGCTCTGCAGTGAGGCTACCACCTGGTGGCAGCAGAGTAGTCAAACAAGCCGAGTCAAAACCTAGACCGTCACACTGTGCAAATGGAAAAAACAAGCACAGAGTCAGCTGAGCGCCAGAGGGTCAAAACCAGTCCAAAGCAGAAGTACCAGAAGCAAGAGACAAAGTCAGATCAGAGCCAAAGCCGAGTCAAACACCGGGAAATCCAAAAACATGGGGAAACACTCAGAAGGGACGGACAGGGAGGAAGGAACAGACACGGGCTAAGTCAGAAAGCAAAGCAGGACAAATCAGGGTACTACCAGAGTCAGATACTCACGCCGTAGGCAGAAAATATAGCTGACATTGCCTGCAAGTTGCAGTGGGGAGAAATAGCCGACCTGAAATCAAACCGAGGAAAGGCAAAGCTTACCCCTAACATGACCAGACCGAAAAAAGGGCAGGCAGGACTCAAAACCCTGTCTGTATCATGACACTGCATTGCGAGCCATTATCGGACTGAGATTCATGGACATCTTCATGAGCCTTAAATCTGAGCAAAACCTTTGCCTGAACCTTCTATAAGAACAGAAGAACTGAATCAAAGCCAGTACTTTTACCCTAAACTACTTGAATCTGAAAATGAGCAAAAACCCTAAATCTGAATCCAGCAGCTTTTTCATGTTGCAGCCTAAGCTATTCTGCGTCTTCACCACCCTGATCTAGAATGCTTGATTGACTTTGTGCCTGCTGTTTTTGTATTTCAGAGTCAGCTTTGTTGACAGCTAATCTCTTAGATTTGACAAGGCTAGTTTACTTACTTTCAAACTCTATGTTAAAGCTCCTTTACATTTGGTGATGCACCAGCGATCCAACCACGATATGACCCGCTCAGTATCTCTGGTGCATCCCTAAATGGTCGCTAGTGAGCAGCCAAACAGGCAGATCTCACTAGCGATGTAGCGACGTAGCAGCGGTCATTACTTACCTTTCACACGCAGTGATGCTGACGTCCTACCGCCCACGTCCACACGTCGCTCGTCGGTGCCAGCAGGAAGCGCCCGACAAGAAATGGACCCGGCCGATCTCACGCGATCAGCGACAGACAGCGGGGGAGCCGGTCGGAGGTAAGTATCACACATAGCGATATCGCTAGCATTATCACTGCTGCATCACAAAATCGGTGACTCTTGGTGAATCTATGTGCAAAACCCTTTTAGTGTTGTAACTGTTTGTTATGACTCAAAAACAGATTATGGGATCACCAATGAAGCTAAATTGTAAAACTCGGCCCTCTCTCTCTCTCTCTCTCTCATGAGCTCTCCTAGAAAAATGCATACCAGTTGTGAGCAAAGCAAATATATTTATTACCCTGTGAGCATGACTCTTACACCATTTACAGACAAATAGAGTTCCCACTGGAAATTCCTACCAGCAGTCTCACAAACATGTTATGAAACTTTTTAGCTATTATGTCTTTGTGAGGAAGTGTACAAGTTTCCATTCCCCCTTGAAGGCATTAATGCTTTAGTGGATTAGAATATGTAGGATGTGAATGTTATGTTCGTGACATGTTTTCTTGTGGTAACTAATGTAGTTTCCCTGTTGGCTGCAGTACTTAACAGTGGCCACAACATGTCACTGTCTTCCCATTCACTCTTGTACAGAACTGAGCGAAATGTAATGTTCTGCCCAGCGACAGATAATAGGGACAGATAAGTGAGAAGAAGGGACAGCACAAAGTGGTTAGCAGCATTGGAAATCTCTGGGTAGATTCAGGAACAAGAAGACGTCAGTGGAGTTAAGTCTGAAGTTGGGAGAAATCTTGAAAGAGCAAAGCTCGTGTTACATAAGCCGAGAGGCACAAACAGTAAGAATCAATAAAGGAACTGTAGAGGTGACTAAGATCATGTTCAGAGAACAAGTACGTGAAACCTATATGTGGGACAATCCCAGGAAGAAGTGAGTCCATTGTTGGCCAGATTTGGGAGGCCCTGAAGAGAAGGGTCTTGCCCAGCTGAGGACACAGTAGAAGGACACAGCTCTAAGGGAGGCACTGTTTTTTTTGTATCTTGTTAATATTTTACATCTAATATATTTTCACTGTGAAAAAAGAAAGAAAAATTGAAAACAATGTAAAGACCACACAAAAAAGTGCTTTTCTTGTAAATATATGCCATGTATGTACCATGTGTTCATCCCCTGAACTTTGACACCGGTATATCAGATGATCACTATAGGCATCTAAATTTGAATGTCACATCTATTTAAAGTCCTGTATCCTCTGCACATGTATATTGTGGTTTTCCAGATTAAGAAGTCATGTACTTTGAAACACGTTGAATAAATCCACAATTGAATGGTGTGGTACAGTAAAGGATGTTTTACTGGGTGGGAGATACATTTCTCCCAGCAGATTAATGTTTGGCTGGGTTTTTCCCTAAAGACAGGACCTGCGATGATGTCATGGTCACGTGATCAGCCCATGTGATGTTTACCTCACTTGCAGGAGGGGTTATGGGCTATGTAATGGAGGCTGGTGTTTGGCACATGGTGAGTCTGTGTCTGGAAGTTACATGAACTTGGCTGGACTTTGCCTGAACTTGTATACAGGATCCCTGTGCTGCAGGACTATAGCAGCAAGACTCTCAACAACCCTGGGAATGGCACCTGGTGGATGCCACGGACCTGGCAGCCGCTTAGTTAAGCCCGTCCCATGCGAGGGGTGAGTCTGTGACCAGTGGTTCTCCAAGCTGGAGTATATTTATGTTTTTCCTTACTTTCTGTTAACTGTCTGTTTGTGACGTGACATTAAACCACTGAAATTGGACTTTAAGCCTGTGTGTTGCCTCGTTACTGCAGCCCTCCATTACCTACCAGAGTGAATCCCTACAATGGCTACATGTTTTGGACCTTGAGTCATTCAGCAACGCAGATTAAATCCACAATCTACCCATTTTTTTATATTCGGTTGGTCACGAGTGGACCAGTGGATCTGCTGCAGTGGATATCTCTGCAAGCCGGTTTTGTGGCTCAATCTGGTGAGTACAATACTATAATTTCAATCATTTGTTTCTCGGATCAGAAACCCTTTTGTGCTATTTTCTCCAGCAGCATACATTTCTCACAGTCTGTGAGTTCTTCATGTGTTTTTTGGCAAACTCTTTCCAACTTTCATATATCTTGTGCTGTGGAGAGGCTTCCGTCGAGCCACTCTGCCATAAAGGCCTGACTGTTAGAGGGCTGCAGCGAGAGTTGACTTTGTGGAACTTTCTCCCATCTCCCTACTGCATCTATGGAGCTCAGCCACAGTGATCTTGGGGTTCTTCTGTACCTCTCAAACCAAGGCTCGTCTCCCACGATTGCTCAGTTTGGCTGGACAGCCAGGTCTAGTAAGATTTCTGGTGGTCCCAAACTTCTTCAATTTTAGGATTATGGAGGCCACTGTGCTCTTAGGAACTTTGAGTACAGCAGAAATTCTTTTGTAACATTCGCCAGATCTGTGCCTTGCCACAATTCTGTCTCTGATCTCCTTGGCCAGTTCCTTTGACCTCATGATTCTCATTTGGTCTGACATGCACTGTGAGCTGTGAAGTCTTATAAAGATAGGTGTGTGCCTTTTCAAATCAATTCCTACCAGTTTAATTAAACACAGCTGGACTCTAATAAAGGAGTAGAACCATCTCAAGTAGGATCACAAGGAAATGGACAGCATGTGAGTTAATTATGATTGTCTGAGCAAAGGGTCTGAATACTTATGACCATGTGATATCTCTGTTTTTCTTTTGTAATAAATTTAGAAAAATGTCTACATTTCTGTTTTTTTTCAGTCAAGATGGGGTGCAGAGTGTACATTAACGAGAAAAAAAATGAACTTTTTTGAATTTACCAAATGGCTGCAATGAAACAAAGATTGAAAAATGTAAAGGTGTCTGAATACTTTCTGTACCCACTGTATTGACCCATGTGTCCCTGCATTGGGAAGATGGCAGTTTATCTGATTTGCTCTGCTTGTGTACTTTCCACATGTAAAGTGCCATCACCCAAAACCAGTAAGAGCGTACTTCTGTATGAAACAGAACTCTACTGGATGATGTCTTGTGTACCTAAGTGTGATGAAAAGGTAAAGAGTGCCTTGTTTTTGTGAACCTGCCTGGTATCATTTTCTTGAAGTGCAATGGACCTAGTGAGGAGTGCAATGGAACTGGCATGAAGGTGAAGGTACCAATAGCAACACAGCCAGCACACACACACATATTCTGAACTCTTGTTTTGTTTGTAACGTGCCAGGTGTCGGACTCATGACACTGGCCTAAGGCTGCCACCCTTGGCCGCCATTACATTTGGCATAGTCGGCACAATGTGAGTTCCTTGCTTGGAGAAAGCAGGGTGAAGAAGACCTGTGGCACAGATGAGAGGGCAACAGAATACATGAGGCACAAGATAGCAGTCAGAAACATGGACTCCAAAATGGAGACAACAGGGATGAAAAGAAGAAGGAAAACCTATTGTATGCATGGACAGCACCCAAGAACGCAGAAATGTGTCCAGCCCCCAAGACTGTCAGCCATAAGGATGTGCCCTGCAGCCAGGCTCTATCTTGTAGAGGAAGGTGCGTACCCGAGGGCACATTGCAGTGAGAGGTGCGGTCCATTGGGTGAAAGACGGTGGATGCAGGAGGTGTGGCCAATGTCATAGTCACCGGCAGTGAAGTTGCATCAGAAGTCATGCCCAGGAAGAGACGGAGTCATATAAACAGTAAGCATGTAGTAAGTGAGTGACAGGTGCCACATTCTCAAAAGTATGTGTGGAGGCAGAAGTTCATGAGACATGCTCTGGCAAAGATGGCAGATACTGATAAGAAAGCAGTTGAGCAAGTTGAGGCCATCATTGAGATGAAGGGGTCAGCTGTCCTGTGAAAGGAGACAGAGCAGGAGGATGCAATCCAAATCAAAACACCCAGCAACGCGACGGTGATGATGGTCCAAAAGGCGGTGGGATGAGGTCATGGAGAGGCCGCACAGATATCACTTGTGGTCCGTGAGTACTGTATCTGCTGCTGGGGTGATCAGAGGGTGATAGAGGAGGCACAAATGGTATTGGTAAGGCTTATGAATCTAGCTATGGCAAGTTTGGGAGGATCCCCACAATCTGAGATCCAAGAGGCCCGTGAGAGGTAAGACAATGTTGCCATAGGTAGAAGTGACTCTGTAGTTTTTCCAAGTTGGGTAAATAGCCAGGAAAATTGTTCCAGTTGGAGAGACCAGTCGGTTCTTCAGGACTCAAGTTTGAGGCATCCTACCTCTGTTAATAGAAAAAGAAATATTGACTAAAGGAACCTTTTTGAGTGTAGGGCCTGTGATTTTTCTCAGTGTAGACATCAACTCCTTACCACTATAGAAAGCAAAAGACAGAATAATAATGATCTGTGTGTAAATCTATGCTTATATGTGTGCAATTTGGTCAATACCTCCCTTGGGTCAAGCAGTAGGGCTAAATGCGACATAGTGCTGGAACATACTTTTGGCTTTTCTCCTTCCACGTCCTTTATAAGAGAAGTATGGTGTTGTATAAGTTTCTTGTCCCAATCCATATATAACATTTTGTCCAATTTCTTTGTAATAACTCTGCTACTTTCAGCAGGACAATTAGTAGAACAGTCATTCTGATGGTGGAGTGACCTTTTTGCAGTGACCGGAGTGGATCCAGGTAGGCTTTCCTCCAAGTTTCACCGAGGTGCATCTGGTCAGCTGTACTTGGAACAGGCCATCAAACCATGGATCTAGGCTCCTTCACAAGTGTCTGCGTATGACCACCCAATCACCTGAATTCATTTGATGTATGTCTGTACTTTCATTCGCAACTGTAAAGAATGAAAACACATGTTTATGCACCAAATAAAGTATTTCCTGCAAGGCCTGGATATAGGTTGTGATAGTACTGTCAGTGTTGCATTTGTAACAGTTTTGGAAAGTACAGACCTTTCTTTAGGGCACTATCAAAAGGGACAAGCATGTCTTTCTATTTGGAGTGTGTATGACTGACAAGAGTGCAAGGGACAAGCACTCTACTCATTTCTTTCCTGTGTCCCCCATGGCCTTCTGGTATTTTTGCTAAAGGGTCCAATTCAATCTCTCCTCTTTTCCTCTGTTTAGTGGATGATAAGGATATGGAATGGCTATTCTATTCCCAGGAGCTGCAAAATCTCCTTCATTATTTCTCCAGTGAAGTTCACACCCCCATTACTTTCTGTGGTTTGTTTGACACTATATCTGCAAATTAATTTCTTCATTAGTTTGTCTGCAGTTGTTTTAACATTGTCACTTTACCTGGTAGACTTTTGGCCATCCAAAAAAGAGATCTAGACATACCAAGGCATATTCATACACTCCTACCTTGGGCAGTTGTATGCAGTCAATCTGCAGTCTCTGAAATGGGTAGAATGGCCTAGGTATTGTTTTCTTTGGGACTTTTAGTTCTTTTCCTGGCTTGTGTTGTACACAGATGAGGAAGGACTGCACGTGTTTGGCATTTATGTGACTGAAACCAGGAGTGATCCAGAAGGCATTTACCATGGTACACATTTGACTTTTTGTGGTGTGAGTGGGGCCATGTGTTATTTGCTTGATTATGGGGAACAAGGACCTTTGTAAACATAAATTATCCTTACTTTCCCATACTCCATTTGAATTCAGTTTAGCTTCCATTTTTTCCCAGTATTCTTTGTCTGTTTGGGTAGCCTGTTGTTGGTGGAATTTTAGCATATCTAGGCTCAATGTGGCTGGGACTTGCTGATGCCCTGCCATCATACACTGCTATTTAAGCCACCTTGCCACTCTTTTAGCAGTGTCAGCCACCCTTCTGTTGTCTTCTACCTCCAGGGTGCCACTTTTTGCTTCTGCTTTCACTTTGATTGTGGCAAAAAGGACTGGTAGCATAAGCACCTCCATTAATTGGCTCACCATTAATTATTTAACAGTTTTACCTTTTGCCAATCTGCACACTTCTGTACGTTCCTTCAGCTTTGCTTCCTGCTCTGATATGTGAGGACACAGTGGTTCTGCTTGGATTATCTCGTGCAAGGATACTACAACATATCCAGTGTAGAATCTCCAATATACTGTAGGTGTTATCTGGAGCTATCCACAAAGAACTCAAGATCTGCATTAGCAGTTGTTACTTCGCTGATAACTTCCTATGGCAAAGTTGGGGTGTTAAATAAGCATTCTTCTTCATGAGGTCTTTGAACTGTCTGGAGTAATGTCCGTTCTTCCTATAGATCCAGCATTGCACTGTTTCTAGGTCACAAGGTCTCAATTGATATCATAGTGCCCCAGCATACAGGATTGGTCAATTGATACTTGTCTCTTTCAACTTAGTTACTTGCAATGAGCCTTTTAGGTCCTTTCAGGTCTGGCATTCTGTATTGTCTCCTGCAAAATCTTATTCATGCAGTCAATGAATGCATGACATGCTTCAGAATTTTATTATCAATGGGTTTCCTGGAGCTGTCTCCCAAATCTGGCAACCTAAATTGCAACTGTCCAAAGTATGTCTCTATAGTCTTATTTTTTTGTGTCACATCAGTCAGGAGTATAGACTGCTCTGATTGTTTCAGCATAGCCCATTTTCTTAGCACATTGCAGTACATCTCTCCAGACTGCACAGACTGCTCATTCACTGAGAGCATTTGATCCTTTGGCAAGTTTGTATGACTTCTGATTATATGTCCCATTACTTTACCTGCCTTTTCAGTCACCCAGCTTTCTAGGTCTGCCCAAGTGCACTTACAAATCCTCTATATTATCTGTAACTGTCTGTAGAAGTGGACAGGTTGGTTCTCGAGTTCTGTCAACTGTTTAAACATGGCAAGCTGGTCAGGAACGTTCCACAGATTTTAGTCTTGTGTGTGTCTGATTCTAGTCACCCTCCTTGGCCTTGATGTGGCTTCTGGTGTTGTGGTGATGAAAGGTTATGCCACACTTCCCTCCCTCCCTGTTACTGTCAGCTCCCTCCCCAAAATCCAGTTCTATCACTACTTCTGTCTCAGAGTATTCTTTCACCATATGTGATCTTGTCCAAACAGGATTTAGTGTGACTGTTTTAAGATGGGTGGCTCCATATGTCACATAGGTATCTTTCCAATCTGGGTTCTGCTGAGCACAATGTTTACAAGTCAGGCCGCTTCATCATAATCACTTCCTGGGATTTATGCAATACTACACCTTGCATGGATCTGGCATTCTCAGATATTTTCAGTTGTAGATTAAAATATCTATAACATTCCTGTCCTGGACTGATTATGATGGTTGGGAAAGTCCTTACATTAGGTATGCACATGAATATATTGTGAAGCTCAGTTCCTTCAGATTTTACAACCAATACATCTTTGGAATTTTCACAGTATGGTATGTGATTATTCATTTACATGAGGTCATTCAGTGATCTACTTCCCAGTGATATGAAATTATCTGACCACTTTACAAAGAGTCCCTTATCTCTTCACTTCACCTGATATTCAGTTCAAAGTAAAGGCCCCTTTACATGTAGCGATGCACCAGCGATCCGACCAATGATCCGGCCCAGTTAGGATCGCTGGTGCATCGCTAAATGATCGCTAGTGAGCTGTCACACAGGCAGACCTCACAGCGATGCAGCAGCGACGCAGCGCACGATACTCACCTTTCACACACAGCGATCCTGACGTCCTCCCGCCCGCCTCCACGCGTCGCTTGTCGGCACCAGCAGGAAGCCCAGCAGGAAGCTGACGACGAGACGGCTGACGACGAGAAATGGAGCCGGACATTCTCGCGTGATCAGCGATGGACAGCGGGGGAGCCGGTCGGAGGTAAGTATCACACATAGCGATATCTCTAGCGATATCACTATAACGTCACAAAATCGGTGACGTTATAGCGATATCGCTAGCGATATCGCTATGTGTAAAACCCCCTTAAGTTGATTGTCCTCTGTCACACACAGTGGACCACAACAAGCGTCCCCAATAAATCAGCGTCCCTAATCAATTATCTTTAGTTAATCAACACTCATGTCATTCAGAGGTTCTCCTGAACATACATACAAAAATTAATAGCTTGCCTACTTTACCTAGGGTTTAGGTCAAAACCTATATGAACTGTAGTGCTTACTGACACTCCAGGGATGCACGAAGTTGCTTACATAAACACAGCTCTATGTCAGTGTACTGACCTTCCGAGATGGCCACAGCAATGGAATCGTACAGAGACAGACCCAACTCTATACTACGCAACCAGTTATTGGGCAGATAAATATAACAGATTATCTTATTACGGGGCAGTCAGATGGCCTTATAATTCAGACCATGATTAGAACACAGGGTATGGACTGGCTGCGGCTCTCCCAATCCAAGCATGACAGATTCATGTATATCTATACAGCTGTCATGCTACAGTTGGGAGAGCTGCTGGACAGTCTGTGCACTGTGTTCTGATCACGGTCGGATTTATACGGTTGTCTGACTCCACCCTTACTCTGTTATTGAACTTTCGTATGAGACTTTTTAGCTATTATGTCTTTCCTAGTCTACTAGCCAAAATAGTATGAATCTAGCAATACTAAAAAATGGAATATAGAAGATAATATAAACCCTTCTATATCATTAGTTGGTTAGATAACCTTTTCCAAGTTTCACTGTCTGATAATAAAATGAGAAAAAAAATAGCAGTAGATTTACCAAAATAAAAACTGCAAAAACATAGCATTTTTCTCTGCATCTAAAGGCACTTTTTATGTTTTCATACCCTGTTTGCATACCCTTCACAACATATGACATACATTTACATCTTGTCCGACTCCTTAGCTCTGATGTGGGCTCGCACGTCGAGCCCGCATCTTTCCTGGCAGATGATGGCTGATTTATTCAGTCATCATCTGACTCTAACAACCTCGGGTAAAGCGCATGTATCTCCGCGGCTGTTGACCTGTTAACACAGGCTGGGATTTAGGCATTTCTTTCAAGGTTCTCATTGGAAAACCCATCACATGATTGCGGGGTGCTGATTGGTTGCCATTAAAGTCAAAGGTCTGCTGCTATATCCTGAAAATTGAAAGTGTTACAGGTCTTGGAAAAGATCTTCACTTGTTTGGTATCTGTGTAATTCTACAGACCTGGAGAGTCACATTGCCAGGTCAGTTTTACCATATAGTGAACATGGTAGATTAAAAAAAAAAAAAATTGTGAAGTTGCACTTTTTTTTGTAATTTCAACGCACTTGGAATTTTTTTGTATTGTTTTTCCTGCTTTTCCAGTGATATCATTCAAAAGTAAATCTCATTCCACAAAAAAACAGCTGCTCATATGGTTGGTATAGTATGATTCTTTAAATAGGGGGAGGAAAAAAGGATAACAAATAGAAAGTCTCCAGGAGGTGAAGGTGCTAAAGGACTTTTCGCTTAGTTGTTTGAAATGTATAAAAAATAATGTATATTGTTTCTCTTTGTTAATTCTCTCTCTACCATCCAAAATTGCTTTGGCCAGAAACCATTTTATAATGCTGATATGGGCTTGTAATGCGTATTACACTGTGCATATTGTTTCCTATTATTCTCAACACATAACAGCCACATAAAAAGTAAAGGAGATATAGTAACATAAAAAATTAAAGACAAATGTAAAGTAGACACAAAAACATGCATTTCTACATACCAACATATATGCATTCCATATTGGAAAACACTAAGCAAAATAAAATGTAAGTTAATTATAGAATTATAAAAAGGATACCACTTTTGATCGGTGTTTGGTGGATTTTTTATTTCAGCAGTAACGTATTTTAGACTAAAACCAAGAATTCCTGATGGTAGAATGCTTTTTATTTTTACTTTTTCAATTTCATTCATTCATTTTTTTTAGCATACCTTTTTTTTTAGTTGCTTGCTGCAGAAAAAGTAATGAGGGTCCTCAGCTTCCTGTTAAGCATAAATCAGTTTTCTAGGATCAGTTTGTTCAAAGCATAGATGAAGCTTTAGTCTGTAAATGCTATGTAACATCAAAGTCTTCCCACTCTATTTAAAAAAAAAAAGATTATACACTTCAGGGTGAAATTTCTATTATTATTCAGTGATGTTGAATGTGATGTGATGTTGCCACAAAAGACTGAGCAGATAGGTATCTTGTGCTACAAATATGATAGAAATATTTTTTCTGGCCTCACTGTTCACTTACAAAGAGATACTTCTAAATAGCGATATAAAAAGTGAATATAAAAATGTTTAGTTGTTTGTAAAATACTGTATAGTGTATCATATAAATAAGGAAATTTGTTGCACCATTGTATAGCACAGCAATTACTGTATGCTTCAATGAGTAAGGAAAATAAATCAACTAGATTATTTTGGATAGTGAGACGGCCTTGCCCGGCAGACCATTGGTAAATGTACATGCAATGCCAGTAGAGCAAATAATAAGCAAAGAATAATAATATTAATTTATAGTGCCAACATATTTTGCAAGACTTTACATTTAATCCTGAATGCTATCTCTGTGTTTTCAACTCTGCAAGCTTATATCTGGTAACCAGCTTTTCCAATCTCTGCTCTGAATCCACTCCTGTGTCTCCATTCAATGTCAGCAAGCAGTTAATCCTGAATGCTATCTCTGTGTTTTCAACTCTGCAAGCTTATATCTGGTAACCAGCTTTTCCAATCTCTGCTCTGAATCCACTCCTGTGTCTCCATTCAATGTCAGCAAGCAGTTAATCCTGAATGTTATCTCTGTGTTTTCAACTCTGCAAGCTTATATCTGGTATATAGTTTTTTTCAACTTACTCTGCTTGTCCCCTTATGTTGTGAGGTCAAGAAACTTTTCAAAGTGCTTTATGATCCATGTAGTGCTGGACATGTGTTTATTTGACCACAACATTTTATTGGGTCCTGGTGTCTCAATTTAGTGTGATTGATTAACGAGCAGAGAGAGCCACAAAAAAAAACAAAAAAAAAAACTTAGCCTTAACCTCCTATATATTCAGAACTAGCTAGGGGGAGCATTTATGCACATGTAATCTAAGTACATGTATCAAAGTACTTCTGGCAGTTATAACATGGCAGTTAGACAGGGCAGGAGACAGGTAAGACATTTATATACATCTACTCCCTGTACATTTGGAGTACAACAAATATATACCATATGCATTTGTGTAATTTTTATCCTGGCAACTGCATTCACACACATCCACCGCCCTGGCATTAACTCTCCACACTCCATCCATATTGGCCCCTCGCTTCTTTCCTCTCCTATGTATAGCACTCATGCTCTTTTCACATTGTTAAATTGCACAGATCCAGCCAGTCCCACCATTCAACACCAGAGACGCTCTCACAAATCACTTAACCATCTGCTCACTCTTTCTATCCTCCTTCTCCTAGTTGCAGGAGACATTGCTCCCAACCCTGGTCCCCCATGTTATAGAAAGTCAAACCCCCCCACTGCTACACTCAGAAACCCCTCTAATCTTATTAATATTCCCTGCATGCCATCTGTCTCTCTTAATTGTGCACTTTGGAATTCTCGCTCAGTGTGTAACAAACTCTCCTTCATTCATGACTTCTTCCTTTCTAATTCTCTTAACCTCCTGGCTCTTACTGAAACCTGGATCCAGCAGTCAGATACTACCGCTGCTGCTGCTCTTTCATATGGGGGGCTACACTTCTCTCATACCCCAAGATCAGACAATAGAGCTGGTGGAGGCGTTGGTCTGCTCCTATCACCAAAATGTACCTTTCAGGTTATCCCTCAAGTACCCTCACTTGTCTTCCCTTCTTTTGAGATCCATGCCATCAGACTCTACACCCCCTTCTCCATGCGAGTGGCGGTGGTGTATCGTCCTCCCGGCCCCTCCCATCAGTTCCTGGATCATTTTGCCACTTGGCTTCCACATTTTCTCTCCTGTGACATCCCTACCCTCATCATGGGAGATTTCAACATCCCCATTGCTCTTCCCCTCTCCCCATCTGCTACTCACCTTTTATCTCTAACCTCCTCATTTGGCCTTTCGCAGCTTACTAATTCTCCAATGCATGAAGACGGAAACTCCCTCGACTTGGTCTTCTCTCGGCTTTGTGCAGTGGATGATTTTGCAAACTCTCCTCTCCCGCTCTCTGACCACAATCTTCTTTCATTCTCTATAAAGAACTGCCAGGCTGCTCAGGTCACCCCCACTGTCCAGACTTATAGAAACATACAGGCCATTAACACCCAGAAACTTCTGAAGAACTTGCAGTCTTCATTGGCCCCTATCTCCTCCCTCTCATGTCCTGATTCTGCATTGAAGCATTACAATGAAACACTTCAAAGTGCCCTGGATGAATTTGCACCCCCTATAAATAGAACACCACAACGCAGACGGCGACAACCGTGGCACACGGTGCAAACACGTTTCCTGCAGCGGTGCTCCAGGTGCTCCAGGTGCGCCGAACGTCTGTGGAGAAAATCCAATCTACACGAAGATTTCATCCATTTTAAGTTTATGCTTAGAACATACAACACTGCCCTTCACCTCTCCAAACAAATCTATTTCAACACCCTCATCATCTCACTGTCAAATAACCCGAAACGTCTCTTTGACACTTTTCATTCTCTACTCAATCCAAGAGTACAGGCCCCAACCACGGAGCTCCGAGCTGACGATCTGGCCAATTACTTCAAAGAAAAAATTGACCAGATCCGACAGGAAATTATCTCCAAATCCCCTCATACCATGCACTGTCCTCCCTCCCCCACTGCATCTAACTCACTCTCTGATTTTGAACCAGTCACAGAAGAAGAAGTAAGCAGGCTCCTTGCATCTTCTCGCCCAACTACTTGCACCAGTGACCCATTTCCGTCACATCTCCTCCAGTCCCTTTCCCCTGCTGTCACCCCTCACCTAACTGAAATATTTAACCTCTCTCTCTCTTCTGGTATTTTTCCCTCCTCATTTAAGCATGCCATCATACATCCACTACTTAAAAAACCATCCCTCGACCAAAACTGTGCCGCTAACTATAGACCTGTCTCTAATCTTCCCTTCATCTCTAAACTCCTGGAACGCCTGGTCCACTCCCGTCTTATCCGCTATCTCTCAGAAAACTCTGTTCTCGACCCTCTCCAATCCGGTTTCCGCTCTTTACACTCCACTGAAACTGCCCTCACTAAAGTCTCTAATGATCTGCTAACAGCTAAATCAAATGGTCATTACTCCATGCTAATTCTCTTGGATCTCTCTGCAGCATTCGACACTGTGGATCATCAGCTCCTCCTCACTATGCTCCATTTCATTGGCCTCAAGGACACCATTCTCTCCTGGTTCTCCTCCTATCTCTCCGACCGCTCCTTTACTGTTTCTTTTGCCGGTTCCTCCTCCTCTCACCTTCCCCTTACTGTTGGGGTTCCTCAAGGATCAGTTCTAGGCCCCCTCCTCTTCTCCTTGTACACTGCCCCTATTGGTCAAACAATCAGTAGATTTGGTTTCCAGTACCATCTCTATGCTGATGACACCCAATTATACGCTTCTTCTCTTGACATCACGCCAGCCTTTCTAGAAAACACTGGCGATTGTCTAAACGCTGTGTCTAATATCATGTCCTCACTATATCTGAAACTGAACCTGTCAAAGACTGAACTCCTTGTGTTTCCTCCCGCTACTAATGTACCTACACCCGACATTGCCATTTCTGTGTGTGGTTCCACTATTACTCCCCAGCAACATGCCCGCTGTCTTGGGGTCATACTTGATTCCGAGCTTTCCTTTGCCCCCCACATTCGATCACTGGCTCGCTCTTGTCATCTGCACCTCAAAAACATTTCTAGAATTCGACCTTTTCTTACTTTTGACTCTGCAAAAACTCTTACTGTTTCTCTTATTCATTCTCGTCTCGACTATTGTAACTCTCTTCTAATCGGTCTCCCTCTTACCAAACTCTCCCCTCTCCAATCTGTCTTGAATGCTGCAGCCAGGATCATATTCCTCACCAATCGTTACACCGATGCCTCTACCTTGTGCCAGTCATTACACTGGCTACCCATCCACTCCAGAATTCAGTATAAACTTATTATCCTCACCCACAAAGCCCTCCATGGCTCAGCACCACCCTACATCTCCTCCCTTGTTTCAGTATACCACCCTACCCGCGCCCTCCGTTCTGCTGATGACCTGAGGTTAGTATCCTCAATAGTCAGAACCTCCCACTCCCGTCTCCAAGACTTTACACGTGCCGTGCCAATTCTTTGGAATGCACTTCCCAGGTCAATACGATTAGTCCCCAATCCCCACAATTTTAAGCGTGTCCTGAAAACGCATTTATTCAGACTGGCCTATCGCCTCAACACATTAACCTAACCTATCCCTGTGTGGCAGAGCCAAAAGTTTTACCATAACCAGGTTCCCAGCATCATGTTCCCACATGCTTTATGCATCCATTAGCCCTCTGTGTCTGTACTGTTACACACTTAACATTATGGCTGGTCCATACAATCAGGGCAACTGTTACCACCCACCTTTCGTGTCTACCTCTTTCCTCATAGACTGTAAGCTTGCGAGCAGGGCCCTCACTCCTCTTGGTATTTGTTATAATCTACTGTATGTGATTATTGTTATGCTGTAATGTCTATTGTCTGTACAAATCCCCTCTGAAATGTAAAGTGCTGCGGAATATGTCGGCGCTATAAAAATAAAATGTATTATTATTATTATTATTATTTAAGAGGAGACAATATGGACAATAAAAGACATTACATAATAACAATAGTCACATAAATCAACAGATACCAAGGGGAGTGAGGGCCCTCCACGCAAGCTTACAATCTATGGATGAAATAGAGGGGAACACGAAAGGTGGATGGTAACAATTGCTTGCATTATGCAGTCCAGCCATCAATGTAAAAAAGAGGGTGTTCATGTTATCCTTCATGAAATTGTTTCCAACCAGTATTTGTAAAAGTGCAGACACAGAGGGCTATTAATTGCATGAAGGATGAGAAGGGATGATATGAGAGTCCTGGTATTGAAGAAAATTGTGTATGAGAAAAACAGCGATGGTCAGATCAATAAGCCAGTCAGAAGAATTGTGATTTTATGGTACACTTAAAACTGAAAGTATTGGGGATTAATCCAATTGTCCTAGGTAGTGCATTCCAATGAATTGTGGCAGCATGGAGAAGTCTTGGAGACAGGAGTGGGAGGTTCTGATAATTGAGGATGTTAATCTTAGGTCATTACCAGACTGGAAGGCATGAGTAGGGTGGTAGACTGAGATAATGGAGGAGATGTAGAGTGGTGCTGAAGAATGAGGCGATTTGTGGGTGAGAGTGATAAATTCATATTGAACTTTGTAGCAGATGGGTAGCCAGTAGTGTTGAGCAATACCATCCGATATAGAGAAATTTCGGATCGGATTGGATCGGACCGATACCCAAACATATCGGGTATCGCCGATTCCGATACCGGAAGTCCCATTCAAGTCAATGGGACAGAAATATCGGAATTAAAAAACCCCTTTCTTTCCTTGCACATCCTGTTTGGGAGGGGGGAAGAGTGTGGGCGGACATTGTGCGTGTCTGTGTGTGCGGGCGGGGTCTGTGCGGCCCTGCCGGGGGTCTGTACAGGCCTGCCGGGGGCCTCTGCCGGCTGCCGTTGGTCTGTAAGGGCCTGCCAGGGGCCTGTGCCGCCTGTCGGGGGTCTGAACGGGCCTGCCAGGGGCCTGTGCCGCTGTCGGGGGTCTGTACGGGTCTGCCGGTGGCCTGTGCCGGCTGTCGGGGGTCTGTACGGGCTTGCCGGGGGCTTGTGCCGGCTGTCAGGGGTCTGTACGGGCTTGCCGGGGGCCTGTGCCGGCTGTCAGGGGTCTGTATGGGCCTGCCGGGGGCCTGTGCCGGCTGTCGGGGGTCTGTACGGGCCTGCCGGGGGCCTGTGTCGGCTGCCGGGGGTCTGTACGGGCCTGCCGGGGGCCTGTGCCGGCTGCCAGGGGTCTGTGCGGGCCTGCTGGGGTTCTTGTGTGTGTGCAGGCATCGTCCGATGGGACTACAAGTCCCATCGGGCGATGCCTGCTCCAATGACAGTGATTGACACATTAGCCAATGATGGGACAGTAGTAGTCCCATCATCCGGCTAATGTGTTGAATGTAAAAAAAAAAAACATACATAGTACATACATACTACATATATACAACATTCATACATACTACATACTTCATATATACTACATTCATACAACTTACATACATACATACTACATATATACAACATTCATACAACATACATACATACATATATACTACATACTACTACATATATACAACATTCGTACAACATACATACATACTACATACTTCATATATACTACATTCATACAACATACATACATACTACATATATACAACATTCATACAGCTTACATACATACTACATACGTACTTCATATATACTACATTCATACAACATACATACATACTACATATATACTACATTCATACAGCATACATACATACTACATAGGTACTTCATATATACTACATTCATACAACATACATACATACTACATACATACTACATATATACAACATTCATACAAATTACATACATACTACATACTACATACATACTTCATATATACTACATTCATACAACATACATACATACTACATATATACTACATTCATATAGCATACATACATACGTACATAATACATATATACAGCATTCATACAACATACATACATACTACATACTTCATATATACTACAATCATACAACATACATACATACTACATATATACTACATTCATACAACATACATACGTACTACATACTACATACATACTTCATATATACTACATTCATACAACATACATACAAGCATCTACATACTACATACATACTACATATATACTACATTCATACAACATACAACATACATACATACTACATACATACAACATACATACAACATGCTACAGACATACAACAAACATACTACATACATACTGCATGCAATACATTCATACAATACATACATATAGACATATAGTACATATAACATAGAGTACATACTCACCATCACTTGTAACTTTGATCCCCGAAGCCAGTGTCATCTGTGAAAAAATATGAAAATAACAAACAACCGATATACTCCCTGATCCGCAGAAATCCACGAGTGTCCCACGCCGATCTCCCGTGGAGAGCAGCAGCATCAGCTGATGCGACCGCTCTCTAGGGGGCTCCAGGAATACAATGACAGGAGGTAGGTATCCTTCCACACTGTAGTCCTCCGCCACTGTAAAAAAATAGTCCCTAGTCTCACTTTTGGCATTGCTGTGTGAGAAAGTTCCCACGCAGCTTTTGCAATAAAGTGAGACCAGTGAATGATAGTAACCTCTCAGTGATGCAGTGCAGCAGATCATCGTGGGACACTCATGGATTTCTGCGGATCAAGGAGTATATTGCTTGTTTGTTATTTTCTAATTTTTTTCATAGATGACTCTGGCTTCGGGGATCAAAGTGAAAAGTGATGGTGAGTATGTACTCTGTGTTATATGTACTGCATGTCTATATGTATGTATTGTATGAATGTAGGAATGTATTGTATGTAGTATGTATGTAGTATGTATGTTGTATGTCTGTAGCATGTTGTATGTGTGTAGTATGTATGTACTATGTATGTATGTTGTATGAATGTAGCATATATGTAGTATGTATGTATTGTATGAATGTATGAATGTATTGTATGTAGTATGTACGTTGCATGTAGTATGTATGTAGTATGTATGTTGTATGTCTGTAGCATGTTGTATGTATGTAGTATGTATTTACTATGTACTATGTATGTATATTGTATGAATGTAGTATATATGTAGTATGTATGTATTGTATGAATGTATGACTGTATTGTATGTAGTATGTATGTTGTATGTAGTATGTATGTAGTATGTATGTTGTATGTCTGTAGCATGTTATATGTATGTTGTATGTATGCAGTATGTAGTATGTATGTATGTTGTATGAATGTAGTATATATGTATGCTCTTCCTGTGATCATCCACATGCCAACAGAGCAAATATTCCCTATGAGAATTGCTAACTACCGAAGCTTCTTCACTATATATGCTATGTTTATTGTGTAAAACCACAGAGTCACTCTTCCTAGGTTTTTATGTAATGCTTATACAATATTAGTCATATAACACTATAAAACTTACATAGTCTCTAACTTTTTATTTTTAATGTACGCAACTGTTTACAATTTGGAACAAAAGTTTTATCACGCACGGCAAATTTTCATTTTGGCACTTTCATTTTTTTCCTCGCTTTCTTTCAAGAGCCATAACCTATTATTGTTAATTAATTTTACAGTGTGAGAGGTTTTTTTTTTCTGCTGGTAAAGCGTTAGTTTTAAATGACCTCACTACTGTCATACGATGTACAAAAAAATGGGGGGAAAAATCCAAGTAGTGTGAAATTGCAAAAAAAAAAAATGCACAATTGTTTTTTGGATTTTACCTTTATACAATTCATTGTGCTGTAAAAATGCCCTACAGGTATGGTTCTCCAGGTCAGTACGATTGCAATGATGACAAACTTAGATGAGTTTATTTATTTACGTAATTAAAAAATATTACATTTTTCTGATGATGGAAGTGTGTGGGAGCTTGTTTTTTTGAGCTAACTGTTTTACTAAGAGAGCTGAAAGTTTTAAGTCTAATTTGAGGTACATACAACATTAGATCGTTTTTTGTTTCATTTTAAATGGAGTTTCGGTGTCTGCATTGCAAAAAACACAATTTTGGCATTTTACCTTTTCTCTCTTTCAGGCACTTACAGTACAGGTTAATTAATTTTATATATTTATAGAACCCAAACCATGAAAAAGCACATTCATGTTCTGTGAATCAAATTATGTCCAATCAGGCATATTCAAATTTTGCATGATCAGCTCATAAACATGTAAGCAGGTTGCGGGATGCAGTGACAGACAGAAGGCAGAGCAAGGGTTAACAGATTTAACAATTTAATCAAACAGGGTATTAGCTCCTCCCAGGGAGATAAATGGTTAAAGACAAAATAGTAAGAACCGCAGATGCAGAACAATAACAGTCCTGTTTGTAAACTTATCATGTCCTTTATGCTCCTCCACCACAGATGATTCCGCAAGGGTTGCAGCACTGACAGCAGCTGGAAAGATGTCCACAGAGGGGGTCAAGTGAATGATTATCCATCTTCTGGCGGCAGCAGTCAGTTTATAGTACCTTCCGCTGAGCCCCTAGTCCATAAGCTGGTGCAGCCGAAGCAAACAAGGCCGCAGCACTTTCAAAGTCCAATGTGTCTTGGCGTATATCCCCTGGCAAGGGAAGCCGCAGGCATTCGTCCGGTACGTGACTTTCTCTCCTCCGCAAATGCGCTGTACTCACAATCTCTAAGTGCATGGCACCTTGCTCTCTCACAGTCACTGGGCACACGGCGTCCCACTAGTGGCAGCGGGGGCCGTCAAACACAGCACATCGTGGCACTGAAACTCAGGGGGCGGAGCATGTTGTTCACCCTGCTTCACGTAGCACGTTCACGCCCAAACTACCTGCTGTCACGCGCAATATGACTGATATACATGTACATACGGACATACAGTATATACTGCTCAAAAAAATAAAGGGAATTCTAAAATTTCACATCCTAAATATCACTGAATGAAACATTTCAGTTGCAAATCTTTATTCATTACATAATGGAATGCGTTGAGGACAATAAAACATAAAAATGATCAATGTAAATCAAAATTAATATCCCATGGAGATCTGGATTTGGAATGATACTCAAAATCAAAGTGGAAAATCAAATTTCAGGAAGATCCAACATCAGTGGAAATGCCTCAAGACAAGGAAATTTTGCTCAGTAGTGTGTGTGACCTCCACTGCCTGTATGACCTCCCTATTAAGCATGGTCTAGGTGAGGTGGCTGATATTCTCCTGAGGGATCACCTCCCAGACCAGGATTAAAGCATCCTGGACAGTCTGTGCTGCAATGTGGCATCAGTGGATGAAATGAGACATGATGTTCCAGGTGTGGTAGATTGGATTGAGGTCTGGGGAACAGGCAGGCCAGTCCATAGCATCAATGCCTTCATCATGCCATAACTGCTATTAGGAGTGGTGGAACGCACTAAATAAAATTATAAATAAAGTGCGTTCACGGCTCGGGGTCCACCGTGCGGTAGTTGGTAAGACCGCTGCTAGGTGGTGGCAGAACTATCAGGCGGTAGTGTGCACAGGGTTTAACAGCACCCAAGAGCACAGAGCAGACTCTGTTGTATTCACAGAGCTGCACAAATGTATAAGTGTACACAGGGTTAACAGCACCCCAGTGCACAGTCCAGTCTCTTTTGTAATCACAGAGCTGGAAAAGTGTATAACAAACACAAAACACTGAGTCTGTTTTAGCCACAGACCTCAGCGCTACCCACGCGGTATGTGGTCACAGGAGCAGTCCAAGCTGACGGTACTAACTCCCTCTAGACCTACCGTGGTGGATAGAGAGAAGGGCGTCGCAACCGCAGACGCACCAGGAGCTGCTACTGCAGCACGGCGGAAACTGAGCCGCAGATAACACACCGCAAAGAGGCAGGCGCGATGTAGACGCTAAGCTGCTGAGCGCTGGAGCAATGGCGCGCTGGCGCTAATACTGGCTCTAACTCAACCACACACACATTCGTAATAACCAAGGAATGGGGGTTTCAAGTGAGTCATTCACCAGTCCATGCATCCATCAGCAAACATTCAGCAGCAAGTATGACTATACTAGCGCATGGCGGAAGAGCCATGCGCACTTTTTATAGCGTACGGGACCTGCCGGAAATCTCCAGAACTCCCAGAGGAGCCAATAGGATTCAGAGCAGGACCTGAGCACCTGACACCTGAACTCCAATAGGAGCTCATCCTGTGAGCATGCTCAGAAGCTGGTACAAAGGACTTAGCCTCTGGAGATAAATGTGAGGAACTGGATCTCTGCATATGTATGGCAGAACACAGATTCCTAACAACTGCTGACACACTTCAGTCACATGAGGCCTTTTATTTTTTCGAACAGTGTACGTACATATAGATATATACAGTCATGGCTGAAAGAGTTTGTACCCTTAAAATTGTTCCAAAAAATGAAGCATTTTTCCCAGAAAATTATTGCAATTATACAATTTGTTATACACATGTTTATTTCCTTTGTGTGATAGGGAACAACTAAAAAAAAAAAAGAAAAAAAAGCAAAATGTACATAATTTCACACAAAGCCCCAAAAGTGGGTTGGACAAAATTGTTGGCACCCTTAAATTAATATTTGCTTAAACACCCTTTGAAATAAATAACAGCAATCAATAATTTCCTATAACCATCCACAAGCTTCTTACACCTCTCAACTGGACTTTTGGACCACTCTGCTTTTGCAAACTGCTCAAAGTATCTCATATTTAAATGGTGCCTTCTCCTAACACCAATTTTAAGATCTATCCATTGGTATTCAGGGAGATTTAGTGACTCTTTGATGGCCACTGCACAATTCTCCAGGGATTTGTTTCCATCCTTTTCTGGATGCTTCTTGAAGAGACTTTGGGGTAATTGTTCTGCTGGAATACCTATGATCTAGGATGCAAACCCAGATTTTTAACACTGTGTACTACATTGTGGCCTAAAATTCTTAGATAATCTTCAGATTTCATGATACCTTGCAAACAGTCAAGGCATCAAGTGCCAGAGGGAGCAAAACAACTCTAAAACATCTTTCAACCTCTACCATATTTGGCTTACTCATGCATATTTTGGTAAACTGTAGTCTATCTTTTTATTGTCATTGTGCCTGCAGTAGGGTCCTCCTCTATCTCCTTTTATAGTGTTTAATTTCATTCAAATATCAATGGGTAGTTTGATGCACCCTGAACCTGCAGGACAGCTTCCATTTCTTTGGAACATGATTGGGGCTGCTTATCCACCATTCAGCCTATCCTGCGTTGCAACTTTTCATCATTTTTCTGTGCCATCCATGTCCAGGGAGCTTAGCTACAGAGCCATGGGTTGTAAAATTCTTCATAATGTTGCTCATTGTGGACAAAAGAACATCAAAATCTCAGGAGATGGACTTGTAACCTTGAGATTGTTGATATTTTTCCACAATTTTGGTTCTCAAGTCCTCAGGCAGTTTTTTCTTTTTCTTTTCTCCATGCGTAGTGTGGCAAACACAGACAAACAATGCAAAGATTGAGTCAATTTCTCCCCTTTTTATATGTTTGTTTGGTGTGATTTTTATATTGTCCACACTTGTTACTCGCCACAGGTGATTTAGAACGAGCATCACATGCTTGAAGCTTGAAACAAAGTTACCCACAATTTTGGAAAGGTGCTAAAAATTTTATCCAGCCCACTTTTGGCATTTTGTGTCAAATTATTTTTTATTTATTTATCTATTTTACTCATTTGTATAGCGCCATTAATTCCACAGCTCTTTACATACATTATTGGCACTGTCCGGTTGGGGCTCACAATCTAGAATCCCTATCAGTATGTCTTTGGAATGTGGGAGGAAACCAGAGAACCCAGAGGAAACCCACATAAACATGAGGAGAACATATAAACTTCTTACAGATTTTGTCCTTGGTGAGATTTGAAACCTAGGAACCCAGCACTGCAAGGCTGCAATGCTAACCACTGAGCGGCCATGCAATTATGTCCAATTTACCTTTTTTTCTCAGTTTCTCATTGTCACAAAAAGGGGTTTGTATGACCTTTGGCCGCACGCAGCTATCACATGTGCAGGGGGACTTATCTTAGTTGTCCCACCGCTGCCAACAATGTGATGAAAACAGCAAGCTAGTCTTGCCCTAACAATTTATTGCAGGGGTTTATTGTAGATACCCCACTGCTGCCACAATATGTCACAAACTGATAGGATGGGGGCGTGGCCTGGGCTCTGAGCAAGTAGGAGGCAAGAGCTCTAAGCTCCCACAGTCACACACTAAAGCAACAAAATAGCGTGCAAAGGGTTAACAAAAAAACCCCATACTGGACCCTATTCTATTCCTGAAACTCTGGTGCACATTCTGAGCCAAAAACTAGGACCCTGGTCCAAAGGAGATCGAAGATAAGAACATTTAAAAGTTTGGAACAGTAGTGGTGTAGGAGAAACAGAGGGACATCACCCTCCCACCATTTGCCTTCCTGGAAGTGACTGGAGTGCTACTGTGGGCTGTATATAAGCCAGGACTGATCTGGAGGCTCATCGCCAGTAATAAGGACAATAAGGACTTTATTTGGAATCCTCCCGGTAAGGCAAAACTTGATTCTAACTGCCTGCAATGTTTTTTGCCTGTGGGGTGTAGAGGATAATGGCACTGCTGCGGCGAAGGGATACGGAACTATGCACAATCTCCCCTCTGGATTTCAGACTGAGTGCCGCCGAAATCAGGAAGTTCCACGGCCAGGGTGAGGAGAACGGGGGCAGAGGAGCTGATCTGGACCCTTTCTGGACTGATGCACCGAGGATATAAGCAGAGGACACCGGCGGGGACTACTTACTTGTCACAGAGCAGAGAGGCGGAGGGATACCACTGGACCCATTGAACAGACATCAGAACGGCTAAGAACAGCGTTCCACAGCCACATTGAGGACCGGACAGGGGGCGACAAGCACAGGGGGAGCCTCTGAAGACAGCAGAGGTGAGGCACATCCAAGTTTGGGCCACTAGATTCGGCTGCTGATTAGTGCTCACAGCCGCAATAGACTTCAATGGGAAGTAGGTCCGACCACTCCCAGCTTCCAGCCTGTCAGCACTGAGCAGACCTGACATCACAGGCACTGCAGCGTTCAGTCAGCGGTCTCCCCTGTGACAGGCACAGATACTCCCACGAACTGTACAACATAGCAGAGACTTAACCACGGGGTACTGGGGAAAGGACACAGGCATCTGGGAGGCACTCTTTATCCCCATATAGCATCCCTAGGGATTGTTCATTGGCTGCTTTCAGCATATCAGCGGCGCAGGCATACAATATAACAGAATCTGCAGTTCATGGCTGGTGGTCCTGGTGCCTGGTATCCATCTGACCAGTGAATTATAACAGAAGATTACCTTTATTTCAATGGAGGATCAGAGATACAGTGGGCTGCTGATATTGATACTGCAGAATTGTGTGACTCTACTCGCTCTCACTGAGGGCCTCTCTGTTAACTCCTTTGGGAAACTTGCTTTTTGACCATTTTTCTTAACTTGTTTGATTGAATAATTTAAAGGGGTCATAGATCTGATGTCTGGGAAGGGTTTGTGGCAAACCAAGATGCAGTCAGGTAGGAGCAGAGCTTCCAATAGCCCACACAGGGTCACAAGGTACAATTTTGGGGCACACTCTAAATCATACAACGATATCTCTAATTTGTTAAGCCCAATAAAATCTAGGTCACCCCTGAAAGGAGACGAACCAAAAACGCCTTATCTTAAAAAAATCTAAGAACCCTGCATCTGTCAAAGTTGCAAAAGGGGGATCAGGTACTAATAGCTCATTGACCAAAACACTATCTAAAACACAACCTGAAACGCCTCAAAAAAATAAAAATTTAGGGGGCAACATTAAACCCCCCCTCCAATTGAGACTCTTACGGAGGAAATGGACACTTCCAAATCAAACAAAAGGAAGGGACCAGGCGATCAGGAAAACACTGGGAGTTTCTCATCTGAGCACTCCGACAGTGTCTCAGCTGACTATACTCCAAACACAAGCCCTGAAAGGCAGAAGCCTAGGAGGGATAATGGAGGTCCATTTCCTTCGTTTTAGGTTCCTCCTCCATCCATTAACCTGGGGGAATACAAGGGGTCCAACAAACAAGCCACTGAAGGATTCATGGCGGTTCTCTTCCAGTCCTTCAGTGATGCCCTAAAAATAGGGTTTGAGACTCAGGCCAAGGCCCTATAGGAAACTTGCAGAAATCTTAGCCAAAAGGTTGAGAAATATGAGGTAAAGATGGTACTGGCGGAGAGGGATATAGTTTACCTCTCAAAGGAGAATTCACTCCTCAAAAAGGAGGTCATTTTCCTTAAAAACAATTTGACAGATCTGGAAGACCGAAGCAGGAGAAATAACTTAAAGATACGAGGTATCCCTGAGTCGGTCTCCCAGGCAGATCTCTCTGATTGCACCAAAAATTTGTTTAAAAAATTATCGCCAAAATTGACAGAATTAGAAGTCAATATCGATCGTATACACCGCCTCCCACGTCCCAAAGGGGTCCCACAAGAAAAGCCCAGGGACACTATCCTCAGGGTCCATTTCTTTGAAACCAAGGAGAAGGTTTTAAAATCTTTGCGAGAGAGAGGTTCACCTCCTGAGCCTTATAAGGATCTTAAGATTTTCCAAGACTTTTCCAAAGAGACTATGGACGCAAGAAGCTCCTTCAGAGATCTGACCTCTAAACTTAGGGAACTTAGAGTGTCATATAGATGGGGTTTCCCTACCAAGCTTTTAGTCTGGTATAAAGATAAACACTACCCCATCTATACTCCACACGAGGGTCAGAAGTTTCTTAAATTCCTGATGGATGAGCCATCCTTTAGAGATAGGGATTAGGATTGATCTTTGTCTTATGTTTGAATTTATTTGGGGTCACTATTATTTCCTTTTCCTGAACATGAATATTAGTACCCGTAATTACAGTTTATCGTTGTCACTGTGGGAACTTGCCACTTAATTTTTTTTCTCGTTTTTCCCCCGATCTAAGGTGAGACACCAACCAGTTTGGAGTCCTCCAGGAGAACTCTCAAGTTCTTAATTTTTTTTTTCTGTATTTCATTGTTCTATTTGTTTCCCTTTCCTGTTTTGATATTGCATTCTAACGATGAAAATTTTATCGTACAATGTTAGGGGGCTCAACAGTCCGATTACGAGGTATGCTGTATGGAAGGAGATCAACCAAACACGGGCCGAATTGGTATGCCTTCAGGAGGTTAAACTGGCTTCCGATCGACACCCGGTCTTCCAGCACAAGAACTTCCCACACATGTACAAGTCACTCTCCACAAAGAAAAAGGCTGGGGTCATCACATTGGTAGGTGGCACCGTTCCTTTTCAGCTCATCAAAGAAATACCAGACTCCTTGGGCAGGTTTCATTTACTCCATGAAAAGCCATGCACAATAGTGAATGTATACGCACCCAACAAGGGACACATTCGTTTCTTGAGCAAGCTTATCAAAAAAATCGACAAAGTTAAAACAGGCGAACTCATCTTATTGGGCAACTTTAATATTGTCCCAGATAGCAGCATTGATTCATCCTCTTTAGTTCGCCACAAGGTCCCAGCTTTAAAAAACTGGTTAATTCAAAATGAGCTTTATGATGCTTTCCGCTAATTGAATACATCGTCACGTGAGTATTCCCACTTTTCAGATGTACATAAGACAGCTTCCAGGATAGATCTTCTACTTACTAACATATTCACTCTGTCCAAATTTAAGGACATTCGCTTCATGCAGAAGTCCATCTTGGATCATACCCCAGTTCTCATTGACTTCCTTGTGGGTCCTCCCCCTGACAAACCATTCCGCTGGAAGCTTAACTCAGCTTTGCTATATACTGTATACCAGAGTACAAACAAGAGATAGAAAACGCTCTCTTAAACTACTTCAAGGAAAACGTACCTGGTGAAGTAGATCAGTTCACGGTCTGGAACGCCCATAAAGCGATCCTGAGGGGGTGTCTTATGCAAATTCTTTCTAAACATAAGAAGAGAAATAGGGAAAATATTACAAACCTACAGGGCCAAATTAATGATCAAGAGAAAAAACAAACAAACTTAAAAGTTCCTTCCCAGACCGTCCAGGCTGAGATTTTGAGACTTAGACAGAGTTTGAGATCTGAAATCTACCAGGAATATCATGCAGTCATCAAAGTATCTAGGTACAAATCGTATGCGTCTCTTAACAAGCCTACCAGGTTTATGATGAGGAAATTAAAAAGAGAAAGAATTAAAAGGAGAATAAATAAGATAGTATCTCCCTCGGGTGACCCCAAAACTCACCCTAGGGACATTGTCAACTCGTTTGCAGAATTCTTAAAAAATCTCTATAACCTGAAAGATGACCCCCAAGCACCGGTGGTTAACTCGAATTTTGTAGATTCATTTCTACAGAGTATCGATCTACCAAGAGTCGATGAGCTGGACTTGAGTTATGTCAATAGCCCCTTTTGCAGAGAGAGAAATTGTTGATGTTATCAAGAAACTGCAGTCCCAAAAATCCCCAGGGCCGGATTGCTTCTCTGGAGACTACTATAAATCCTTTTCAAAAGTTCTGGCTCCACAGCTGGCTTCCGTCTTTGATCTGTCGTCCTCTTGGGGTTCCTTCCCAAAGGAGATGTTAGAGGCAACAATTATCATGATTCCAAAGGAGGGGGGGACCCCGAGAGGATACAGAGCTATAGGCCAATATCGCTCATAAATAGCTATATTAAAATCTACTCAAAGATCATTGCAAACCGATTAAAAAACATCCGTCCACGTCTGTTGGCGGATGATCAAATAGGCTTTACAGAGGGCCGCCAGGCCTCAGACGGAACTAGAAGGGTGTTGAATTTGATAAATTTAGCGAACAACCTGAGAACCCAAGCTGCTTTTCTGGCACTGGACGCCGAGAAGGCGTTTGATAGGCTAAACTGGCTTTACTTTAAAGCAACTCTTGCTAGATTTGGCTTTGACGAGAAGTTTCTATCAACAGTCTTCGCCTTGTACTCGGGTCCTAGTGCCAGGATTTATGCAAACAATTTCCTCTCCGACCCGTTCGACATTACCAATGGCACGAGACAGGGCTGCCCCCTGTCCCCCCTTCTATTTGTGCTTGCCATAGAGCCCCTAGCCGAAAAAATAAGAATAAACAATGATATTAAAGGCTTTGAACTGCCATCACGAAATTTTAAAATTGGATTATTTGCAGATGGTCTATTCCTCACGCTTCTGGATCCTGCAAACTCCATTAAAGCCCTTTCAGTTGAACTAGAAAAATTCTCTAGAGCATCTTATTTTAAGATAAACCCAAACAAATCAAAATTTTAAACTCTAAACATGAAACAATCTGAAATTAACGAAATAAAGGCCCAAACCCAGTTCATTTGGGAGGAGAAAGAGATTGTCTATCTAGGGATTAGAATAGCTGGATCAATCCAAGCCACAGTTAGGGCCAATTTAGACAGCATTATAAAGACTATTACAGGCGATCTATCCTTTTTGGCTCAGCTAGAGACTTCCTTCTTTGGGAAGATTCTGGCAGTCAAAACTTTTATCCTTCCCAAAATTGTATACATATTTAGGACTTTACCAGTTAGCTTTCCGCGCCAAACCATTGGTAGAGCTCAAGAGCTCATCTGACTCTTTATTTGGAAAGGTAAAAAAGCAAGAATATCTGCAGACTTGATGTACAAAAATAAAAAACATGGGGGCGCAGGACTGCCCAACATATACGCTTATTATCAGGCCTCGCTCATCAAACAGAGCTGGCACTGGTTTACTGAAAACATGATGTATCCAGCTTGGTATGGCTGGGAGAGAGATGCTAGTGATAGAGGTTCGTTGCAAAAGCTTTTCTTTCAATTCCTTCTGCAAAAGCCCAGTGCGAACTCATCTCATCCTATATTCCGGCCGATAATCTCAGCCTGGAGGGATCTCATTAAGCCGACTAAAAATATCAAAAAAGCAGAGCAAATCTTAAAGTTGCCTCTATCTTCATTGGCATTGATGGATGATCTCCCGATACCGGAGGTTTGGGGGAAATCTGGAATTAAAAGGGTGGGGGATGTTTTTAGTGGAGTGGAGTTCCTGAAATTCGGTGAGATCAGGGTTAAATATAATTTACCGTCATCTGAGCTAGTCTTTTACACCATGTTGAAAGACAGAATTTGGAAATTCATAAAAGGGAAGACTTTGAATTATGAAATGCTCTCTTCACTATTGTGCAACCTTAAAAATAAAAACCTCTGGAGTTTGCGTAATTTGTATAGATCTGTTGTCAAAGACCTAACGAGCCACAAAAACATATACATGAAGAGATGGCAGTCCGATTTTGGTGCTGATATCCGTCTCGAGAACTGGAACGATGCCATCAAAAACACTTACAATTACAACATATCAATGGGTCTTCATGAGAGTTATTTCAAATTGTTTAATAGGTGGTACTATACCCCGACGAGGTTATCGCATTTTAACACAGAGCTATCTTCCTTGTGCTGGAGAGATTGTGGACACCAAGGGAACCTGTACCATATTTTCTGGGGTTGTTCAAAAATCAAAAACCTCTGGCTTCAAGTCACACAGCACATTAACCTCATTGCTAAGGACTTCACAATTACACCCGAAAGAGCACTTCTTTCATTAGACATGGAACAATTTGATGATTCGGTAAGACACATTATCATACACATCCTCTTAGTGACCAAGACCATGTTAGCACAATGGTGGAAGAAAACAGAGGTTCCCAAGTTTTCAGACATACTTGACAAGATAGGCCAACACAGTGATTTAGAACGCAGATTTGCGATTAACAACCATCACATTTACAAATACTCAAAAAAATGGAAGACCTGGAACAACAAATTTCATATCAAATAGACTCAACAAGAGGCACTATATTTTGAAGTTTAAACCTGGGCGCATTAGTACTGGGATGCTGTATCTCCTTCCAAGAATGTTACCCCTTAATAAGGATTGTCGATTTTTTTTTTCTTTTATGTTGTTATTCGATATATGTTATTCTATGCCTATTTGTGGGTTCTCTAGTTTTTAATTTTTTTTTTCCTTACCTGTACAAGGTTGTTTATTCCCCACTCCCTTCCCTCCCTTCCTACCTTCCTTTCCCTACCCTGTTTGTTCCTAAAAAAACCAATAAAATTATTTGAAAACACTGTGGGCAACGCGATGACATAGGCATCGGTAACTACCATCTTTGAGAAGGGCAAGCAAGTGATTGGCTGGCTTTGTGTGGCGTCACAGGGGCTATAAAAGGGCGTGCACACCGACCGCCATCTTACTTCTGCCGATCTTAGCATTAGGGAGAGGTTGCTGCTGCTGATTCAGAAGAAGGGAGAGCGTTAGGCAGGGAAGAAGAACCAAAAAACTGCTTCTGCTGTTAGAGATTTCCACTTACAACACACAACACTTTGTGTGCAGTGACAGGGGAGGCTCTATTTTTGTGCATCAGCTCTGTTGGTTATTAGGCTGCCTTATAAGGCTCCCTGATAGCTGCATTGCTGTTTGCACACTGCTGCGCAAACTGCTTTTTTAAAAGCAAAAATACTTTTCTTCCTCTTTTCTGCACAGTTACCAAGCGTTCATTTTTCCACCCTTTTGTGTGTGCAGCAGTCCTGCTTATTAGGCTGTCTGCGTCCATACTTGGACTGAGAGCATCATTGTCAGCATCCTCTAATCTCTAGTGAGATCCAAATTCTCACCAATCCTATAGAAACCCTCGTCCTTGTCATACACCATCCAATTTCAGCCTGTTACATTGAGGTGTAATCTCTCCTGGGCCTGAGACAATAGTTCAGCGTCCTCAAATCTCTAGTGAGATCCAAATTCTCACAAATCCTATAGAAACCCTCCACTCTGTCATACACCATCCAATTTCAGCCTGTTACATTGAGGTGTAATCTCTACTGGGCCTGAGACAATAGTTTAGCATCCTGAAATCTATAGTGAGATTCAAATTCTCACCAATCCTATAGACACCCTACTCCTTGTCATACACCATCCAATTTCAGCCTGTTACATTGCGGCGTAATCTCTCCTGGGCCTGAGACTATAGTTCAGCGTCCTCAAATCTATAGTGAGATTCAAAATCTCACCAATCCTATAGACACCCTACTCCTTGTCATACACCATCCAATTTCAGCCTGTTACATTGAGGTGTAATCTCTACTGGGCCTGAGACAATAGTTCAGCATCCTGAAATCTATAGCGAGATTCAAATTCTCACCAATCCTATAGACACCCTACTCCTTGTCATACACCATCCAATTCCAGCCTGTTACATTGAGGTGTAATCTCTACTGGGCCTGAGACAATAGTTCAGCATCCCAAATCTATAGTGAGATTCAAATTCTCACCAATCCTATAGACACCCTACTCCTTGTTATACACCATCCAATTTCAGCCTGTTACATTGAGGTGTAATCTCTCCTGGGCCTGAGACAATAGTTCAGCGTCCTGAAATCTATAGTGAGATTCAAATTCTCACCAATAGTAGATACACCTTCTACCTTGTTTTACAGTACCATATAGCTGGTGATATTTTGGGTACATTTTCACAAAAATGAGGAAATATGGTGGAAGATGCCATGGAAGTGGCCAGGGTTGCCAGCTGGTCCCGATGGTGGTGGTGGTGGTGGTTCATCTGTTGGTAGTGGCAAAAGCACAATAGCACCTAAGGCAGGAGGTGTTGAGCCTGCGTCATCGTCTGGCTCCACAAGGCCTCGAAGGCTCTCTTTTCTGGGAGTAGGTAAACCACTTTTAAAGCCGGAACTTCAGGAACAAGTTTTGGCTTAATTGCTGACACAGCCTCCAGCTCTGTCGCCTCCTCTTCTGAAGTTTCAAAAAATAAAAGCACTGAGTTGTCAGTGGAGGCTCCTGGTCAGGATCAACACCTTTCCTTGTGTCCTTCACCCCTACCAAAAGTGAAGAATGTGGCAGGCCACACTACCGATTACTCCATGGAGCTCTTTTCACATACCATGCCTGGGTTAGCAAGTCAAATCGTGAATTCCCCAGTCCAAGATGAATCTGACATGGAGTGCACTGATGCACAGCCACTGCTAGATTTTTCTGCTGGTACATTCACTCAGAGCACTACATTGTCCTCGCAGTGTACTGAGGCAGAAGCAGACCCTGATGAAACTCAGGTGCCCCTTCCCGCATACTATACCACCTTACACGGTGACACAGAGGAAGGTGCACATGAAATTGAAGAGGAGGTGATGGATGAACCAGTTGTTGACCCAGTTTGGCATCCATTGGGGGAAGAGGGTGCTGCTGCCAATAGCTCAGAAGAGGAGGAGGAGGATCCGCAGCAGGCAACGACATCGCAACAGCTGTTATCTGGCAGGCCCGTAGCAGTCCAAAAACAGTTTACAAAAACCCAAAGAGTTGCAGTACAGCTTGGCCAGACGGTCAAATTAGCAGAGCGTGCAAGGCCTCAAAATGTCTTCCATAGTAGGAAGAGTGCAGTGTGGCACTTTTTTGAACAAAATCCTAATGATCAGGCAAAGGTTATCTGTAAGAAATGCGCAAAGACCTTTAGCCGAAGGAAAAATCAGAGACATTTGAATACCAGTTGGACTGTCTTACTGAGACTGAAATATAAATGAAGATTGAAAAATACCCCAACAGTGTATACTGGTGTACGCTTCGAATACATAATCCTTTTTCTACTTTTTAGATTCTTGTCTAATCCATACTGAGGCTGTGAGTGTCTTTGTTGGACTCCGGAAATATACACGTAGATGTTTAATGTTTAAACTATGCTATATATCCCTGCTATCCAGTCATACAGTACCCTTTCTCAACTTTCTACAATCACGTCGAATCCATACTGGGCCTGAGACCGTCTGAGTCTGCCTCCTGATATATACACATAGGTTTTTAATGTTTAAACTATGCTATATACACTCACTGGACACTTTATTAGGTACACCATGCTAGTAACGGGTTGGACCCCCTTTTGCCTTCAGAACTGCCTCAATTCTTCGTGGCAGAGATTCAACAAGGTGCTGGAAGCATTCCTCAGAGATTTTGAACCATATTGACATGATGGCATCACACAGTTGGCGCAGATTTGTCGGCTGCACATCCCTGATGCGAATCTCCCGTTCCACCACATCCCAAAGATGCTCTATTGGATTGAGATCTGGTGACTGAGGAGGCCATTTGAGTACAGTGAACTCATTGTCATGTTCAAGAAACCAATCTGAGATGATTCGAGCTTTATGACATGGCGCATTATCCTGCTGAAAGTAGCCATCAGATGTTGGGTACATTGTGGTCATAAAGGGATGGACATGGTCAGCAACAATACTCAGGTAGGCTGTGGCGTTGCAACGATGCTCAATTGGTACCAAGGGGCCCAAAGAGTGCCAAGAAAAAATTCCCCACACCATGACACCACCACCACCAGCCTGAACCGTTGATACAAGGCAGGATGGATCCATGCTTTCATGTTGTTTACGCCAAATTCTGACCCTACCATCCGAATGTCGCAGCAGAAATCGAGACTCATCAGACCAGGCAACGTTTTTCCAATCTTCTACTGTCCAATTTCGATGAGCTTGTGCAAATTGTAGCCTCAGTTTCCTGTTCTTAGCTGAGAGGAGTGGTACCCAGTGTGGTCTTCTGCTGCTGTAGCCCATCTGCCTCAAAGTTCGACGCACTGTGCGTTCAGACATGCTCTTCTGCCTACCTTGGTTGTAACGGGTGGCAATTTGAGTCACTGTTGCCTTTCTATCAGCTCGAACCAGTCTGCCCATTCTCCTCTGACCTCTGGCATCAACAAGGCATTTCCGGCCACAGAACTGCCGCTCACTGGATTTTTTTTCTTTTTCGGATCATTCTCTGTAAACCCTAGAGATGGTTGTGCGTGAAAATCCCAGTAGATCAGCAGTTTCTGAAATACTCAGACCAGCCCTTCTGGCACCAACAATCATGCCACGTTCAAAGGCACTCAAATCACCTTTCTTCCCCATACTGATGCTCGGTTTGAACTGCAGGAGATTGTCTTGACCATGTCTACATGCCTAAATGCACTGAGTTGCCGCCATGTGATTGGCTGATTAGAAATTAAGTCTTAACACACAGTTGGACAGGTGTACCTAATAAAGTGGCCAGTGAGTGTATACCTGTTATCCGGTGATACTGTACCCTCTCTCAACTTTGTACAATCTTGTCAAATCAATACTGGGCCTGAGAACATCTGAGTCTGCCTTCTGATTAGAGATGAGCGGTGTCTGAGTTGACCTGTTCACCAAGTTAAAATTCCAGCTGTTTTGGGTGGTGTTGGAGCCGTTCGTCGAACTCGAACACTTTGCTTAAAATTTTGCTGTTCAAGAACGGTTCGTTCACCAAAAGCGTAACTTCATTTTCACATTAATAATTGTTTTCAATGTTAATAGACTGTTTCATGTCATAGTAACGGTTTGTAGTAGCAAACGGTGTAGTACACCTGTCAAGGAGCTACACCGTGTGTGTTTCTAATTATTTTTTACCGCATCTTGTCCAGAAAATCCTTTTGGGCCTTGTAGCACTGTCTGCTACTCAGCAGAGGAGCCCACTAGAGAAACCAAGCTATGCCGCCTGTTTATGTAAGAACTGCGTGCTACTCAGCATAGGAGCCCAGCTGTTAAGCAAGCTACAGCACCTGTTGTTTGGAAACTTAATTTTTTCATTTTTTCTGGAATGCCGGTTAGGCCTAATTCTGGAATTCCGGTTGACCTGCACTTACTGGGAAATCCTCGTTCGCGGAGAAGAATTGCAATCCCAGATCCCCATCACTAACGGGGTTCAGCGGGTTATCTGCACCTGTAAGCGACACATGCTGGACCTTTCAGTGTAGCGCTCATGCAGCCGGGACATGTAAGGGCATGACAGACCTGTTATTGATCGATCTCGCGTGCCAGAGCCTCGCGTGTCCCTCTAGCAAGCTTGACGCGTACTGCGAGGGCATGCCGGAGTCTCGTTCATTAACGGAATTAAGCTGACAAATCACTAGCACAACTAAAAACGGACATCCACCACCACCCACAGAATCAACAAAGCTTGCAATCTGTCAATCTTTTCTGTAGCTGGCATGGTTGAGGTTTCCCGTGTGGAGTCGAATTAAGCCGCAGGCTCCACTCCTGGTGGTGCCCTTCTGGACATTCCTTTAAGGTTCAGCTTTGCAACCATACTGCCCCCGGAAACCAAACACTTTGCCTTCATAGACGCTGTCCGGAGGTTCGTGGGAATAACGCCGCCCGATCAGCAGTTGTCCTAATTTATGGTGGGAAGTCCGACTGTATATGATCGTCTTCAATTTCAGATTTTTACTGTTTTTTGGCATTTTACATTTTTATTCCAGCCTTTCTTGACTTCATAAGGGCATGACATGCCTATATTCTGTGTCTCCTCCTCCTTTTACTCCTCCACCTCTTTTCTATATGTAGTTGCCATTTTACATATGTTATTTTTGTATTCTGAGCATTTTGTCTGCTTTGGGAAACCTTTTAAGGTGTTTTGTAATTGTTTTCTATGTGTTTGTATGTGTTTGTGCTTGCCTGCCATTGTTTTCAATGGTGTTCGACGTTGTTCGTCGAACGTTCGACAAACATTCGACGAACTTGCCTCGTGTTCGATGAACCAAAACGAACTGGAACACTAGCGGGGTGGCTCAACACCACTCCTGAATATATAGACATACATTTTTAATGTTTAAACTATGCTATATATACCTGGCATCTGGTGATACTGTACCCTTTCTGCCAGGAAGTCTACTTCCACCCACCACTCTAAGTGTATCATTGACACCTTGAACATTGTCCCACATGTGTGATTACTTCTTGCGGATCTTCTTGTTATATTGTGGTGTGATCCATCCTGAGAATGTGACAGTCTGTGGGTTACTCCTGCAATTTAGATGTACATTTAAAAATTACCCCAACACTAGTGTATACAGCTCTACGCTTGTGATACATTACCGATTTACTGTTTTTTATATTCTGGTCTAATCCAAACTGACCAAGTGAGAGTTATTTTCTGACTGTGGAAATACATACTGAGATTGACAACAATGACCCCTACACTGTGTACAGCTGTACTCTTCAGATCCATTACCGTTTTATGGCACCCATTGCAATGCAGTAAATCTGCTACATATGGGAAATCTGCTCAGCACTCATATGTAGTAGAGCCGATCAAGTGTGGCATGCCATGGCTATGGAGGCTATTGAAGCATGCCAAAAGTTAAAAAAAATGTGTTTAAGAATTTAAAAATAATAAAAAAACGAAAAGTTCAAATCACCCCTCTTTCACCCCAATCGAAATAAAACATTAAAAAAATCACACATACACATATTTGATATCGCCGCGTTCAGAATCGCCCGATCTATCAATAAAAAATGGATTAACCCAATCACTAAACGACATAGCGAGAAAAAAATTCAAAATGCCAGAATTACGTTTTTTTGGTCACCGCGATCTTGCATTAAAATGCAATAACGGGCGATCAATAGAACGTATTTGCACAAACATGGAATCATTAAAAACATCACCTCAGCCCGCAAAAAATAAGCCCTCACCCGACCTCAGATCAAGAAAAATGGAGACTCTACGGATCTCGGAAAATTAAGGAATTTTTTTTTTTAGCAAACTTTGGATTTTTTTTCACCAGTTAGATAAAAGAGAACATAGACATGTTTTGTGTCTATGAACTCATAATGACCTGGAGAATCATAGTGGCATGTCAGTTTTAACATTTAGTGAATCTAGCAAAAAAGCCAAGCAAAAAGCAAGTGTGGGATTGCATTTTTTTTGCAATTTCACTGCACTTGGAATTTTTTGCCTGTTTTCGAGTACACAACATGCTAAAACCAATGATGTCGTTCAAAAGGACAACTCATTCCACAAAAAATAAGCTGCAGCATGGCCATATTGACGAAAAAATAAAAAAGTTATGGCTCTGGAAAGAATAGGAGTAAAAAAACGAAATATCGAAAAAGGCTCCGGTCATTAAGGGGTTAACAAGCCTTGCCATTTAACTTATGGATAATAAACCAAACCAGAAACTCCATTTGTAGACAGGCATTTTGAAGTGTTGTCCCTCCTCAGTGCAAAGCAGGAGACCTGATTTGGCTGTTTGAGTGGCCTCTGATTATGTAAGGAGAAATATCATAGACCCATTTAAATTAATGTAACTTTTCACGTTTCCTCTTTTTGCTGACCAATTGTCCATAAAAAAGTGAAGACATGTCCTGCTTTGATCTGTGTGGAGGATTAAAGTCGCGAATGTGAGTCAACAACCTCGTGAAGAAAAAAGAGACACATTGCACATGTAATTTGCTTTATGGATAGAAGACGGTAAGAACTTTTTTTCTTATGAGAAAACCAAGATTGCATAGCTGACAGACGAAACAAAAAATGGTTTAAGCACACTGTTTAAAATACAAGCTATTTTCCATGTATAAGCAAAAAACCTATATGTAAAAGTGGCCTAAATAATATTTCATTTACTTAACATTCATACACATTCACACATTCTTATTGTCATATGTAAAAATGGTATTTTGTTGTCATCTTGGCTTCATCTTCTATAGGTATTTAGAGCCACATCAATCTTCAGTTTTCAGTCTTATTTTTCAAAAATTACCTTTTACTTTCTTGCCTCTTTGTGCTGCTCACCAGTTGGTTGCTCTTTCCTCTTCTTTACGGGTTCAGCAGCAGTCACTAGCACAGACAAATCTTGCACTACAGTAAACTTAGCTTTGAAGAGTGAATATTCGATAACTCTGGAGTGTAACTAGACAGGAGAAGGGAAAAGCATATAAAGAGGATCATTATTTCTGCTGCTGACTGCTGAGATGGTGTAAGACTTGTCTATGTAGGAAACTTCTGTCAGGTGAAGAAAAGGTTACATTCTATGCATTCTGAAAACAGAAAAGTAACAACTGAAGAAATCAGAAAATATATATGTTTATCATACAAGTACAAAGGGTGGACTTCAAAATATATTTTTTATATTACTATCAATAGTACAGAACCTAAAGGGATCATTTCTTCATCACAAAATGGGTAAAATTGGTAAGTACTTGTAAAATGTGTTCTGTCCAGCCATATAATTGCTGTCTAGAAAGTATAGTTATTATATTATTTTAAGTCTCCGTTATTACAGACATTGAATTTTTGTGTGTATTAATCCTTCCTATATTTCATATTGTAAAGTAACATCTCCATCTCCTGGTGGTTTAATGCATAGATTCTAGTTTAATTTGCAATGTATTATGGGAAGTTCCGGTTGCATTGTGGTCTTATTATGACACTGTGAAGGGAACAACAGCCATTGTTCCTCCATACATCTGAGGAGAAAACACACCATTCGTTTTCTTCATGCTCCTTAAACAGCCTGCTCTAAGCATATTTGGTAAGCACTATCTAGGTGTTAGAGTCCCGTGTTTATCCATATGTTTGCTGCACTAAGTAGGTAATCATCAGTTTGTATTACCTCAAGTTACATGTGTATTGCAGACTATCTGTATTTTATGCACTGTACAGTAATGTATTCTGAAATGCTCCTGTTATTGCATCGTATAGTTTCACCCTTTCCTGTCACATCTACAATCAATAAAAGAAGGTTACAACTTACAGCCTCTTTTTATTAAAGAAGACAGGGGGTTTAGCTACATGTCTCACTACACACCGTGCTAACGTGTATGAGGACAGTATAACAAGAGACTTTGCAATTTACCTCTTTGTAAATTTACCTTCTCATAGGAAAGATTTTTTAATTTTATTGTGTACCAGACCTTACTTAGACTGCAGAGGTGACTGATAGCCTTTCAGAGGTGGCTGGTTTCTTATGCAAGGAGCATGCACTTTCAAGTTCTTTGCTTTGAAGCTGTTTGTATCACTTTTTTTTGTTTTTCATTCCCTGCTGTTCAGGTTCCACGTTGCACATTCCCTTTATGCATCATTCAGACGTCAATAAAAAAACGGTTCAATTTATTTATCCATAAGTGATAATCACTGATGACATGCTCTTGATAAAAAGTGACACATTGAACAACCGCTAATGAAACTTGGATAAAAAATACTGAGGACAGTCATTGATAACGTTTTTGCATAAGTGAAAAATTGTCCATGTCTGAATAAAACCTTAGGTGGAAATTCTTCAGCATTTGACATTGCATTTGCTCTTGTCAATCAGGTTGTCAAAAAAACAGAAATGGCACCATTCTGACCATTCATTTATCTTCAGTTGATTGTATTGCATTAACATATTTTGCAGAACTGTGCACAAAATGAAACCACTCACATCAGTAACTGATAGTGAAGCTAACAGATTTATTTTACTACAAATGCACTACCTGTGACCATTTAAGAACTTAATTTAAGGGAGGCCCAAAAGAACATTTTCATTTATATGAGAATGCTAATATACTATTAACGTTCATGAAAGTAGAAGTACATGTATGCCAAAGGTCATATCCCTACCTTTGATGCTGACTCACATGCCGAGTCCACATCTTTCACGGCAGATGATGGCCTAGCTAATCAGCCATCATGAGTCTTTAACAGTTGTGAGTGGAGCTGAACTCCTCCACTGTTGTCAACCTGTTTAATTCCACTGCCAATCTCTAATAGCATCATTTAGTATGTGCCGACAGGGTATGGTCATTCAATCTGCCCATCCGTGCATCTGTGATACCATCATGGCTGTCGATGGGTTGCCATGACAGCCGAGGGTCTGCTGAAGATCCCTGATTTTGGTATGATGATCCTCCCATGAAAGACATCCTGTAGCTGTCATTCATAGGAGATCCAATTTTAGCTATGCTGAACATAGCAGAAACGGCACATCTGTTAGCCCTATTGTGAGAGTTGTTTCTGGAGGGTAAAAAACATGACTTTCTCGCATCAGTAGTAATCTCTATCAAACACTGTGGGCAGTCAGTAGGTGTATTCTTGCAGTAGAAGTAAGTTAGAGAGTAAAAAAGGATTGAAAATTAGATGCTTGGCAGTTTAGGGCCAGGGGAGAAAGTGTATGGAAATCAGTAGGTGAGGACGATGATGTGGCTAATGACAAAGCCAATGCACTACTTGTGGATGCAAACTCATTACCAGAAACATAATCACAAAGAGAGAGGATAAAAAACAGCTTGAGCCTTGCTCATTTGGTGACCATACCTTTTAAACACTGCAGAGCCTTCTCCACCAACAGCACATGCAACATTATCTACTCTAGAGATGAAAGCAAGCAAAGCTCTTTTTGGCCCAAATGGATGTTTTGTTGCATGTCACATACACTGTATATTATCAATGCAAGCCACCTCCTTCTTTGACCTCAAGTTCTCACCACCCCTGTCTGAATCCAAGGTTTTGTCCAACACAGAATTATCATAATCCCGAATTTGACTACTGACAGGTGCCTCTGTTTCTGAAATGGCCAATTCTTCTCTCTGTCCCTCCCCTTATTAACTAATTCCACACCCTCACTGACTAAAGGCCCTTTTACATTTAGAGATTCACCAGCGATCCTGACCACGATACGACGCGGTAAGGATCGCTGGTGCATCGCTAAATGATCGCTAGTGAGCTGCCACACAGGCAGATCTCACAGCGATGCAGCAGCGATACAGTGGACGATACTTACATTTCACACGCGGCGATCTTGACGTCCTCCTGCCCGCCTCCACACGTCGCTCGTCGGCGCCACATGAAGCCCAGCAGGAAGCGCCCGACGAGAAATGGAGCCAGCCGATTTCGCGCGATCAGCGACAGACATCGGGGGAGCCGGTCGGAGGTAAGTATCACACATAGAGCTATCGCTAGCAATATCGCTGCTGCATCACAAAATCGGTGACGTTATAGCGATATTGCTAGCGATATCGCTATGTGTAATACCCCGTTAAATCCCACACCAAGATGTGTTCTGCTCAGAGTGATATTATCAAGAACAGTGTCCCTATCACCGCAGCTCATAAAGCCTGCAGCACAGATTGGCATTACAATTGTGCTGTCCATCTCCTCTGGCACCATGTCTTTCAAACAACAAAGGCTGACTGTTCATGTCTTTGAAAATATTAAAGGGATCTGACAGGTCCCCCATGCCCTCCAAACCTTGAGCAGGGGTACATTTATATACAAATACCCTGCCTAACAAACCCTTTCTACTGTAAAACTCATTAACATATGTGGCAAAAAAATGTATTTTTAAATTCCGTTTTAAATATGCAAATAAGTTTCAGACTAGTTTAAGGGGCATTGGATTCCTCACACTAGCCATAGCACTCACCCTCTAGGCATTATAACTTGAGTTGCAATAGCCGTTGTCATTTTTTCCTTTTACACTACCTTGTCCATCGTGATTGCTACTCTTTCTTTTACCATACATTTTTTACAACACTATAATTCATGTTTGACAGACTTTTCAACCCCAGTTATTCAATCCTCACCAAAAAAGACGTGATAACATACGATATGTGTCATGACTCTGGACGGCATTGTTCTGGCTCTGTCTTGGTCAGGTCAGGGTTAAGTGAGTTTGCAACTTTTTTTTCTGGGATGGCTATTTATTGCTGGTAGTTCCTGGGGTTAGTGTCAGTGATACTTCCGTTTACCTGGTTAGAGGTAGCTGACGCAGGTTACTTATCTGTAATTGTGCCTCTCTGTGTGTGCTTGCTGTGTATGATCCAGTTTGTCCCCTAACTTCTGCCTCTGCTTTCTGCTCGGCACTGCGCTGTCCTTCCTGGTTATCTGAACCCTTGGCTCGTCTCGGTTTCTCCTCTGTCTTGCCACTGGTCATCTCATTCTCGTCTGGCTTCTGACACTTGGCTCCCTACTGACTATGTTATTGTTTTGTGCCCTGTACTCCGTGCTCTCGGCTGGTTCCCTGTCCTCACATGTGGCGGCTCCGCCCCTTATCGGCTCTGTTAGCACAGTATTTAACTATTGTGGGCTTTTGGATTTTGCTCTCTACATTTTCCACGGGCAAATGAGAAGGCGAAGTCAAATATTTTCCAATGGGAAGTGCAGCAAAAAAGTAAACTTTTCAGAATCCAGGAACAACAGGAAGTGGATTCACTTGATTGCTGGATTTTCAGCTAGTGAAGCATGGAAACCTATTTTTGTGAAAAAAAGATTGCCTCTTTCAAATAAGCAAAATTGACCCACCCACAAAAGTGAAGGAGTTGCCATCCCTGAATTTACAAACTGATGTCTGTGAGTAAAGAAGATTGCCATATTAGAAACATTGAGGAGACTGATGAATGAGTGGGAAGGGGGCTGATATTTGGTAACTGTGTGAGTTAGGCCACAGGAATGGTCAAGATTTTCACACAGGCTACAGTGCTGCACTGTTGTCAAGAGAGGAGCCCAAGTGTGGAGTCAAACATTGAGACTGATTAAAAGACTGAGTTTGAGCAAGATAGAAGCTGTTGAAGAGGTTACTAGCAGATTATATAAAGTATTGCAAGGACAAGTCAACTATTGTTTTAATTGACAATTACTTTTTTAACTCTGTAAGGCCTCCATGACAAGTCCTGGTGATTCCTGTTCAGGAAAAAACAGTACTAGTAAGATCCATGGTCTGTGTCCATGTGCAATCCATATGTACGTTTGTGACATCTGTGTGACATCATTGTATCTGTCTGCTGTCACCCAAGCAATCACCCCCTCCATGAGTTGGTAGGGTGTGAGTGGTTGCCTCATCAGTATTTTGCAACTGTATTGCCATCATCTTTATTACATGGGTTTGCTGCATACTGAGTGCACTAGCTGTGAGACCTGGACAGGTAAGCACTTCAGTCTCTTTGTGCTGCATTAATGCTTAATACAACTCCCATCAATGTCGCCTGGTCGCGCTGATCAAGGGACACCAGATGACAATGTTGACAGCTTCCTTCAGCAGCCAGCACCTGGGAACAGCGTGAACTGTACCACTTTTTTCCCAGGCACTGGTATGTGTCACGTTGATGACACACGGGGCTGAGTAAATGATGATGAATTGAGACTGGGGGATGGGAAACAGTAAATGACGAATTGAGACTGGGGATAAGGGTACAGCAATTGGTGTTGATTTGATTCTGGCAGACAGGGAACTGTAAATGATGATAAATTGAGACTGGGGGGTGGGAACAGCAAATGATGATGAATTGAGGGTGGGGGGACAGAAAAAGATGAACTGAAATGGAGGTCTTGCTACTGTGCAGAGTGGCATTATGTCACTTTTTTCTTCATCTGGTATAGTCTAAAATTTGGGTGAAAAGTGGGAATGTGCTCTGGAAGCAGTGCTGTAGATAACTGTGTTATTTTTTGTAAAGACAAATCCTGGCTGGAAGAAATGATGGCAGTCTGCGCTGGATGAAGAAAAAAAGTGAAGATGAAGGACTTCAAATAGAGACTGCATTGGTGAATCAATGTGTTATCTGTAAACTTACACCATACATTATTTACTATATACAGTGGGTACAGAAAGTTTTCAGACTCCTTTACATTTTTCACTCTTTGTTTCATTGCAGCCATATGGTAAATTCAAAAAACTCATTTTGTTTTCTCATTAATGTACACTCTGCACCCCATCTTGACTGAACAAAACCTGAAATGTAAACATTTTTGCAAATTTATTAAGAAAGAAAAACTGAAATATCACATGGTCATAAGTATTCAGACCCTTTGCTCAAACACTCAAAATTAAGTCACATGCTATCCATGTCCTTTTGATCCTCCTTGAGATCGTTCTACTCCTTTATTGGAGTCCAACTGTGTTTAATTAAACTGATAGGACTTGATTTGTAAAGGCGCACACCTGTCTATATAAGACCTCACAGCTCACAGTGCATGTCAGACCAAATGAGAATCATGAGGTCAAAAGGAACTGACAAGGAGCTCAGAGACAGAATTGTGACAAGGCAAAGATCTGGCCTAGGTTACAAAAGAATTTCTGATGTACACAAGGTTCTTAAAAGCACAGTGACCACCATAATCCTTAAATGGAAGAAGTTTGGGACCACCAGAAGTCTTCTTAGACATGGCCATCCAGCCAAACTGAGCAATCGTGGGAGAAGAGCTTTGATGAGAGAAGTAGAGAAGAACCCCAAGATCACTGTGGCTGAGCTCCACAGATGCAGTAGGGAGAGGGGAGAAAGTTACACAAAGTCAACTATCACTGCAGCCCCGCACCAGTCGGGCCTTTATGGCAGAGTGGCCCAACGGAAGCCTCTTCCTCAGTGCCAAACATATGAAAGCCCACAGAGTTTGCTTAAAAGTACATGAAGGACTCCTAAACAATGAGAAATAAGATTCTCTGGTCTGATGAGATGAAGATATAACTTTTTACTGATAATTCTAAGCGGTATGTGTGGAGAAAACCAGGCACTGCTCATCACCTGCCCAATACAATCCCAACAGTGAAACATGGTGGTGGCAACATCATGCTATGGGGGTATTTTTCAGCTGCAGGAACAGGATGACTGGTTGCAATTGAAGGAAACATGATTGCAGCCAAGTGCAGAGATATCGTGGATGAAAACCTCTTCCAGAGTGCTCTGGACCTCAGACTTGGCCGAAGGTTCACTTTCCAATAAAACAATGACATTGAGCACACAGCTAAAATAACAAAGGAGTGGCTTCAGAACAACTCTGTGACCATTCTTGAATGGCCCAGCCAGAGCCCTGACCTAAACTCAATTGAACATCTCTGGAGAGACCTGAGAATGGCTGTCCACCAACGATCACCATCCAACCTAAAGGAACTGGAGAGGATCAGCAAGGAAGAATGGCAGAGGATCCCCAATTCCAGGTGTAAAAAACTTGTTGTATCATTCCCAAGAAGACTCATGGCTGTACTAGCTCAAAAGGATGTTTCTACTCAATACTGAGCAAAGGGTCTGAATATTTATGACCATGTGATATTTCAGTTTCTCTTTTTTAATAAAGTTGCAAAAATTTCTACATTTCTGTGTTTTTCAGTCAAGATGGGATGCAGAGTGTATATTTGTATATTAATGAGAAAAAAAGAACTTTTTTGAATTTACCAAATGGCTACAATAAACCAAAGAGTGAAAAATTTAAAGGGATCTGAATACTTTCCTTACCCACTGTACATAGCTCATGTTTATAGTGTCACTGGTGATCCCTGTATTACATGTACACTGACACTATATACTCAGCTCCTGCATATAATGTCACTGGTGATCATTGTATTACCTGTATACTATATGCAGAACTACTTTGCATAATGCCACTGGTGAGTCCTTTTTATTACCTTTAAAAAAAACACATATGAAAGGTATACTCACCATACTCTGACTAATTTACTAGCAGGATGCAGCAGACCTCCACTGATAAAGACTGGCGAAGCACAGGTGCAACCCACTTATGAAGACAGTCAGTAACCCAACAAAAGAGGGGCTGGCTGCCTAGTGGGAAAAATGCACAAAAATAAGGCTTGCATAAGACATCAATCACACAGACAAGTGTGGTGAAAGTGTCTGAACATCCTATTAATGACGCCCATAATATTAGCAGGCGGGCTGCTCAGCACTATATATATATGCATCACACAGAAAAAAACAAGCCAACATAAAGAGGTCTAGCTGCATCCTGCAAAAATGATAAAAAGTGCAAAAATATAAAAATATGTGGGGTATTAGTTACTATTTTGGCCAAAACAGATAAGCTCGCAAGCCAAACGTCAAGGGTCCCCAGATTTTACCTTTACACTTACACTATACACTGCTTACTATATACAGAGCTCCTGTGTATAATGGTAATTATAGTAATATTTGTATGGTTCTTTTATTAATTATCAATATTGCAGTATTCAGTCACTATGTGATGGTTATATGTGGTCTGACCATGGTGTGACGTATTTGTCCCTTGTATGTGGATCATTTTAAAAATATGTGACACATTCCCTTAAAGAAAAATAAATAAAAATTTGCCGTAAAAAAGAATTGGATATTTTAAGAAATATTAAACAGGTTAGAATATGGTCCTGCCGAAAGAGTCTACCTTGTCGTGGTGGCAGGCTTAAAAATCTTGTTGCCAAAACAAAAGCTACTTGTCTGTATATGATGTGGTGCTCGATGGGAGTTGTTAATGTGTGATTGATGAGGACGTGGTGAAGAAAAGTTTTTCCAAGAATGGGCAGTGGTATTGTGGAAGGTTTGACGGGAGAAGGTGGAACTTCTGTGGAGGCAGAGTTGGGGTGGAACCTGACCAGAGTCTCAATTGGGCCCAAAAAGCTTGCCATTATGGGGCCCTGAAATTCCTGGTGGTAGCCCTGTGTCTAACAAGAAATTCATCTATTTTGCACGTGATACAGTAATTAAGTGATGATTTCTTTGTGCAGTATCACTAGTGGCACATTGTGCATTTAGGTTCATGACCTTGTAGCATTTCTAACAGCTTAGTATTATAAAATAAGGGTAAAGTATCATCTTTTATACTTAGTTTTGACATTTAGCTGTGGCATAAATGGGAAAACATCTTTCCTGCATTTCATAATCATCCATTCTCATGTGAGAAACGAAAAGCTTTTGAGCTCAGAAAATTCAATATGTATGAGATGCCCAGCAAAAGCTTCCCTGCACTTTGAGATGAAAGATTTTGACTTACAGTATTTACAGTTCATTAGCACCAGTTCATGTTATTACACTGTTTGATTCAGTTTTTATTCAGTCTGATAAGGCAGAATATTTGCAAAGGAATAATCTTTAACCCAACCAATCTCATAAAAGGTTGTATCAAAAGCCTTTTGTTGTATAAACAAATCTACTGAGCATCCTGTAATGTATGAACTGAACTTACCAAATTGTGCTTAAGGGTAAGATAAGAAAATATTTTTTGGTAAATTGTGTTTGAGTCTTTCCCTTGCGTCTCCAGAAATTCATTAACAGCCTTCAAACTAGGAGGTGGGAAAGTGATTTGTAATTAGGTATAAACCAGGCTTGCTGGAGTTCAGCTCCAAAAACAAACTTTTTCATAGTATTAATTAGGTATGCAAGGCCATAAAAATGATGCTCTTATGTATCGGCTCGTATGCTTGTCATGTGAACTTGTTACACATATGAATGCCAGTAGACCGATAAGCCATACAGCCAGTGAATATCGATGTCTGAAGCCAAGTAATGTTAAACATGTTTAAAGGGAACCAATCACCTCGATAAATGCTATTTACTTGCAGATATATGGTTAATCAGCAGGTAAATAGCATTTTAACAGTGACAGGGAGAAAGTTAAGTTTTATTCCCAGCGCCGCTGCTAGCTTCCAGTCAGTGCAGAGAGTTGTTACCAACATAGTTACTAAACAGTGAATGTAATCACTCCCTGACACTTTGATCACAACCTGTGCTACATCATAAGTGTGTGCAGAACAGGGTGTCAATCAATGTGTCAAGGAGTGATTACAGTCTGGCACACTGTGTAATGTTGGCTGACTGCGACTTCTCCCTGTACCGTCACTATGACTTGAAGTGAGGATCTGCAGAGGGAATATAACTTTCTTTTCTCCCTGTACCCACAATAGTTAAATGTAGTGATGAGCTAACATGTTCGCCACTACTCGGTACTTGCCCGAGTATCACTGTACTCAATCAAGAGCCCTTTTTTTTCCTCCTTTTGCTTTTTGATAGTGCACAAAAAAGCCAGATCCTTTTCCTAGCAGAGCGTGAAAATCCAGCAATTTTAAAGGGGTCCCAAACATCCCTTTTGAGTGTGCAGAGAAATATTTATTTTTTATGTGGTACGGTTGAGTAGTTTTTTTTTGAGTGTCTTACGCAATTTCTTGACACTATTTTGCTGAACCCCCCAAAAAATTACAGATAAGCCACATATTTTACGGTGTGGTATATCTGTGATGCCTCATCCATCCGTCTGCTAAAAATTTTGGTCTTTTTAGCCTAAATTCATTTTTTTTGCTGTCTGGCACTGTACTTAGATACAGCAGCATTTACCCCAAAAATTAAAAAAAATACAGGCTACACATTTTTCGGTGTGGTAGCTGCGTGCCAGCTCATATCTGTTTGGCAAGTTTACGGCTGTTTTCTTTTTTTGTCTGGGGTGTCACTGGACTTATATACAGCAGTATTTACCCCAAAAATTAAAAAAAATACAGGCCACACATTTTTCGGTGTGGTATCTGCGTGTCAGCTCATATCTGTGTGTGCTCAAATTTTGGCCAGCTTACGGCTGTGTTCCTTTTAGGTCCGGGATGTCACTGGACTTACATACAGCAGTATTTACCCCAAAAAATAAAAAAAAAAATAAAAAATTGTCATAGTGATATCTCCGTGCCAGCTAATATCTGTGTGTACTCAAAGTTTGGCCAGTTTACGGCTGTTTTAATTTATTATCCTGGGTGTAACTGGACTTATATACAGCAGTATTTAGCCACCAAAAATTTATAAAAAAATACAAACCACAAATTTTTGGTTGTGGTATCTCCCTAACAGGCCTCATTTATCCTTGCCAAAACTTTGGCCATTTTAGACCTATGCATTGTATTTTAATTGCAGTCTGATATAGTACTTATTAAATCTGATAAGGCAAAACACATTTTAACCTAAAGTACAGAAAGGTAAAAGTGTGGTTTTCCAGCACACGTATCACATACAAGTTGCCTCCCAAATCACACTTTTGTATTGAAAATGTCTAATATTCTAGTCCATTTACAAGGTGCAAGGCATGTGGCAAGGGACGGGTAAGTGGACGTGATGGTGATGGTGCAGGCCGAGGCCGAGGACGTGGGCAAGCTGAAATTGGGCCACCAAAAACACCCACTTCAAGCTGGATCTTAGTGTCCAAAGCCCTAGGGGACCATGGCAAGACAGCACTATTGAAGCCCGAGCAGTGTGAGAAAGGTTGTTGGTTGGATAGCAGATAATACTTCCAGTTACTTATCCACCTCCACCATCAACCTGTCTTCAACACGTTCAAGTCACAGTTGCCGTGAATTGGGACCGCATATTCCTTAACTTGATCCTCCTTCCTCCCACCATGCTGAGTGCCCTGAGAAAACTGATCCCAGACTCGGACACTCCGAAGAGCTGTTCAGTTTTCCATTTAGAGATTCGTGCCTCTCGCCCAGTCCACTTGAAGAGGGGCAAGATGATATTCATGTAACGATGCACAAATCTCTTAGCAGCCATGGTCACAAGAGGTGGACGATGATGAGACACAATTGTCGGAAAGTCAGGAGGAGGCCCATGGTGGGGAAATAGAAGATGAGGTGGTGGATGATGTAGTAACAGACCCAACCTGGCAGGATAACATGCACAGCGAGGACAGCAGCACACAGGGGTAGATAGGTGTCGCACCACTTCAGGCAGGAAGAGGCAGTGTGGTGGCTGCAGACAGAAGGCATGCATCCGTTCCCCATTATACCAATCTGACGGAAGTTGCTAGTCCAACTGTTAGGTCTTCCTAACCGGACCATATCAGATTGTTGTGCTGGATGTTGCAACGTGCAGAGTAAGAATTTTCATATTTTTGCCATGCTAACCTTCTCTTCTGAGGTGGGGCCAGAGCCCCAAACTTCATTGTTGAAAAAAGGTGGAAGTCCGAAGGTGCGAGGTCGGGTGAATAAGAAGGATGCAGAAGAATTTCAAAGCCACAGGAGCATGTTTCCATTTGGGCAACATGTGAGTTGCGAACTGGTGCATTGTCTTTCAGAAGATGTACACCTTTGGTGAGCATGCCACATCTCTTGGTTTTGATGGCCTTCCACAATTTCCAAAGCAGTGAAGCATAGCATGTCCCAGTGATCAAGGTACCCTTTGCTAGGAAATCCATCAATACTAGTCCGTGCTGGTCCTAAAATACTGTGAGCATGACCTTGCCTGCCGAGGGTTGGGCACATACCTTTTTTGGAGGCGGTGAGTCATGATGCTTCCATTGCATCGACTGGGCTTTAGTCTCCGGATCATGATGATGGACCTAGCTTTCATCCTTTAACAGTCTGTTGCAACGCCCTCCTGGTTTCCATGACACATCATCAATAGAACCTGAGAGCATTCAACTTGTTCCTGCTTCTGGAAAGGTGTGAGCAGCCGGGGAACCCAGAGAGTGGATACCTTATGCCTGTGAAGATGGTCTTGGATTATTTTTTCCACGAACCCCACACTAATCTTGACATTTTTATTCAGCAACAATTTAGTTTAGACCTCATGTTTGCATACATCTTGCTCCTTACAGTTTGCTGCTGTGTTCAATTTTTTGTATGTTGTGCAGTCATTGCAGCTTGCACCTGTTCACAGTATATGGTAGTGCTGGTTAGGTTTTTTATTGCGCTGGCACAGCGCAATAAAAAAGGCATGTCTCACCTCGTGTGCCAGGCCTGCTGCCAAGAGGCACCAACACACTGCCCTTGGTGAAAAGCGTATGGTCTGATTCTTCTGTATCCTATGAATCCTCCCAGTCACGCTCCATTGATGACCGTGAGCTACTTTGAGTACCACTCTGCTGTGAACACAATTGTTCCTCATTCTCCCCCTCATACTCCTACTTCTCCTCATCCTCCAAAACTGTCCCCTGATTGGACATTTGTGTACCTGGCTACTTTTGATACAGGAACCCATCCTCCAAGACATGTGTGGATGCCTGGCCTAATAATCGTATGAATGTTCCATGTTTTTCCTCCTCCTCTTCCTCCTGTACCACCACCATATCCAACATTGCCTGAAGATTCATTTTTCTAGAGTGCAAATAAGAGAGATAATAACATTGATGGCGTTATCAGCGCTGCCTATGTTCATGGAGTACTAGAAGCACCGCAACACAGCACACACGTCCCGCATGGAGGCTCACTCATTTGTTGTGAAGTCGTGTTGTTCCGCAGAGCCACTCACCCTTGCATGCTGCAGTTCAAACTCCAGTATCGCCTGCAGTTTGCACGGTCTTTCCAGCATATGCAAGGTGGATTTCCACCTTGTTAGAACATCACATATCAGGCGGTGAGTGGGAAGGCGGCAGTGAAGCTGCTTCGCAGAAAGGCAAGCAGCATAAGGGTGAGAACACCAAAAGCAAGCAAAGATGGCCTGATCTTTCTGCAGCAGCTCAGACATATATGTAATTTTAAGGAAGCTCTGCACCACCAATTTCAGCATATGTGCCAGACAAAGCATGTGCGTAAAACTGGCTATGCCCAGAGCTCCTTCGAGATTTTGTCCATTATCACACGCCACCAGGTTGGGCTTGAGGTTTATCGACACTAACCACACATCATTCTGTTTTTTATCCCAATCCACAGTTCCTGCATGTTGTCATTCTTGATGAGTTTCAGAACAGCCTGCTGTAGTTTATCCCTGGCTGTGCTGAAGTTGATGGTGCAGGTTTTACACTGACCAGTTGAGGAGGCATTGGAGTAGGTGGAGTAGGAGGAGGAAACATGGACAGATAAACATCCAAAATGCATCCAGCAATCCTCTCTGGTGGTTGGACATGCACCAAAATGTTTTATGCCTCTGGCTAAGCTGCTACAACATTAACCCAGTGGGCAGTTAGAGATATATAATGTCCCTGCCCATGCATACTGTTTAAGGTATCAGTGTTTACGTTGACCTTTACCCTAATGGGTTTACGCAGAGTTCACCTGATTTTGTTGGCAACATGTTCATGTAGGGCAGGGAAAAGTAGTGGCGGCTGGGAACCACTTTCTGTGGTTCCCTTGATCTTAACATATCATTAGCCCTTTAGAAATTGTTTGTGTTGTGAGGCCACATGTAGAATATGTTTGGGGGTGTACAGCTAAATGCTTCAATGGGATGGTGTGGAGCTGCTTTGTGACACTGCTGGTGATGGTGCTATTACATCCTCACTCTGCGAGGAATCAGGTGGCCTTAATGCTCGATAGGGGTAAGAAGAGGCTTTGAAAACAGCAGAAGAGGGAGCAGGAGGAGGCTCAGATCTTTCCTGGCTTTTCAGGTGCGTACTCTACTGCAGCTCAAGCTCTGCATTCGATGCCTCATCATGCAAGTAGTGCTCAGGTTAAAAACATATATTCCTCGCTTCAGTCTCTGACGGTGCAGCATGCAAACTACCCCTGTATTGTCAGGGGGCTCCTTTGAGATGGCTTTGGTGTGCTCAGTCAGCATAATGGTCAGTACCAGTCGACGTACCGGCTAGCGGTCACCCGCAGTGCTTTTGCACCCTGCTCCCTATTTTGCTCCCTGCTCCATCTTTTGCTTTGCAGCTAGGGCAGCGTAACCACTATCCTTTCCAGGAGGACAGAAGCTCTTTTCTGAATGGTGGTTTTGATGAAACATGTGCCACTCATGTGGTTGGGGTGGTGACACTCCCCTTAATTTTTAATTGGCTGATCCCGCAGGTCCTTTGGGTTGATTTTACCCATGTGATTCACCTATGTGACACTCCCCCTATTTTTTCATTGGCTGATCCTGCAGGTCCTGCCTTTTTTAGTTTACCCATGTGATACACCCATGTGACACTCCCCCTATTTTTTCATTGGCTGATCCTGCAGGTCCTGCCATTATGAATTTACCCATGTGATACACCCATGTTACACTCCCCCTATTTCTTCAATGGATGATCCTGGTCTTGCCAGTTTGAGTTTACCTTGGTGATTTTTTGCAATCTCTATGTGAGAGATGTTTTTGTTCATTTACTCTCTGCCTCGCACGTGGTTATGATGGTGACACCCCCCTCCTTTTTTCTCATTGGCTGATTTTGCAGGTCCTGCCATTCTAATTATTACCCAGAAGGTCCATTACATTTCCTGTCATTTGTTCTTCTCTCCTATTGGTGACATTAGTTGTCTATATCCATGACCCTGAGGCCCATTGGCACAGGCATAAAAGCATATTGATTTATTGTGCTTTGGCAGCAGCTCCTCATTGGTCAGTTATTTATCAATCCTCCTATAAATACTCACATTTAGCTCCCTGGTAAACAGGCCCCTGATGAAGCCTTTGGGTGAAACATGCATTGGGGCAGGTGGACCAGGACGCATGTACTAGACCTCCTTTCACTGACATACCATCTTTTGTGTAAGTGCTTACCTTATGCATTTTTTCACTAAATTATTTAGTACCAGTCATGACGCTTGTTATTTGACTTGGATTATTACATTGATGGGGTCCTTTGCCCTATTTGGAATCTGTCGTGTTACTGTACATCTTTTACTTTGTACATGTTACTGGTGTCACTTCTAGGAACATTCTGTCTTGGTATATGTATGTCAATTGTATTTAAAAAAAAAAATTAAGTATATTAAATTGTTAGCTTTTATAAGACCTTTGTGAGCACTCATTTTCATACGTGGGTTTGTTGCTCTCAGATGAGGTAGCAAAAACCTGATGACAGATTCCCTTTAATCATGTGTGAAGTTTCTGCTTTTTGTGCTATAATTCCGTAAAAATATATGTATTGTGATAAAACATTGGTGTGCAAGTTTATAATACGTAGCATAGACTTCCCAAGAGCAGTTTCATTTCTACCAGAAAACATTTCTTAAAAAAGCAAGTATGCATTAACTTGGGAGAGATAAATAATATTAAAAACTAATACCCAAAATAATGCATATAAATTGCTTGCTGTATACCATTACTATGGTCAGTCTATAACTGTAGCTATTAATATATATATTACTTAAGAATTTAGACTAAGTGGATTCCCTATAAAAGAATTGATACCCTTGGCATTCTGGCGTGTTACAGCCCTAGGACACCAAACTAATCTTGTTATCTTGCTTACTCTGAGATTTTTTTTTGTAGGAAAGTATCCAGAGTCCCTCTGGTCTTGGCTGTTATTATATTTAGCAGCTGTCCCTTGGTTTTCTAGGGTTCTACTTACTTATATTTTCTTTCCTTTAGGAAAATAAAAATAATGACCCCAGGGAACCGAAGAAAGTACAATGCTGACTGGCATTATTTTCTGCTTGAAGGAGTCCTGAGGTCTACAAGTGCAGTTATCAGTAGTTTATTGGAGAACAGTAAAGCTGTCACTAAGACCATCTGGTATATACTAACCATATAAAAATAATATATTCATTTAGTAAAATGCATGCCACTGTTCATCACTAACTTGGTTTCTGCGATATTTTATTCTTGAAAGTAATATATTAAAAGCAACTCATGTATTTTGACATCAATTTTTGTGTGGACTTTTTCTAGCTCTTTGAAGATTATCACATTTTTTGTGATTCCAGAGAACTCTACATTTATGATAAAGGCTTATAATCTTTGCTTTCTTACACAGGGCATGATTTTTTTTTTATTTCAACTTCCCAATTTTTGTCCTCAGAAGGTTAACTCAGCAATCGTTTTTCACCTCCTCCCATAGAGAAGACATGACAGATTTGACTAAGCTGTGTATGTATGTACATAGGGATGTTGGATGAGATAGCTTTTCGCCAATAGCTTTCACTGTATTATCACAGTCCCACCTCCACAATCCCCTCTACTCGGCAAAACAAAGGACCCTTCATAATGATACACAGTGCAGTGTGTCTTTACAAATTGCTGTTTGTAATTGCAGCTTGATATGTACTGCTTTAATTTAAACAACACTCAAGGGGTAGTGATCATGAGATAATGACTGACCTATTAAATATGTTTTTTGTGTTAAATGTAATTTAAAAAAATGTTTGGAAATTTTTTTTACAAAGCACTATATGAAAATAAAAAATGGACATCTTGCAATATTCACTCTGACCACTGGGCCTTTTTTACTCAGACTTCCTTTTGTTTCAGGAAACAATACATGTACATAGTCACAATGGTCAGTTTCGGACCCTATATTTTGTATTGAAGTGTCTAGTAAGCCTGGGCAAAGCTCATCGTGGGAAGATGAGCAAAATCTGGTGTGAAATCATCTATTGTTTTTGGTAGTTCTTTTGTTATCAGCTGTGTGCAAAAGTGATGCCTTTTATTATATTACTCCCTCTACTGGTAAGAAGAAAAATGTAATCTTTTCCTGAAAAGACAAAAAATAAGGAATAAAGAGCCCCAGTGGTCAGTGTGAAAGCAACATAATTGTCATGATCCAGTTCAGAGTTTGTTTTCTGCTGTCTTCTCTGTGGACTGGTCATGCAGGGGTTAATCCCCTCTGCCTCATTCTGGAGCTGGCTGGGCTATTTCAGTCCTCTGCAGCCTGCGGGCCAGCATCAGCTATACTGCAAGCTTCCACGCTAGTGCCTCTGACCTGTATTCCTTTAGTGTTCCTTCTGCCCCTGATTACCTGGACTTGTGCATGTGTCAAGATCCATGCTGAATTGTGACAGATAAAAGCACATGTAACCTTTTTTTCCTTTAAGCTGTTTGCTTAAAGTTAATTTTGCCCCCGGTGGCCATTAGGGTCATTACACAGTGGTGTCTTTAGTTCTAGTTTTGACCCCAGTTGTGGCTAGTATTATTACACGGGAATCACTAGCAGGTGTGATTGCTCTGGCTCTGGCCTATAAAGGAGAGTCAGGTGGTCTCACTCACTGTTGGTGATATTGGTCATTTGCAACCATCCTTGGTGGAGGAAGGAGCTAGAGAAGAGTTCCTTGCATCTCAGTCAGAGTCCTGGTGTGGAAGGAGCAGCAGTGAGGAGTTCCTTGCAGCTCTGACAAAGCTTTGGTGAAGTAGCAGCTATTCAGGAGGAAAGCTGCACTCAGGTGCTGGATTCTATTGCTGGGAGCAATAACAACAGAGCAAAGCTAAGTGGTTTTTCCCTGTTTGTAACTTTCCTTATGTGTGTTTTAGTGCAGTGGTGGGATTAGTTTCTGCACCACCCAATTCATTAGAAAGGGATAGGTGCAGGCAAGCTAGGGTTTTTAGGTATCCTGCTCGTCACCAGGTGCGGAACCTGCCTAGGGACCATCAGGAATGTAGAGACACTGACTCAGGGGAATGCAGAAGGTCTTCGCATCCCCGTTCCCTATTGCAGGGCCCTCCATTGTATCGGTTTCCCTGGTGTTTCCCTTATCTCTGCAAATTCGCCCTGCTGGAGCCGGTGTATCCAGATACACGTGTAATTATGGAAATTCGCCTGCTGGAGGCGGTGTATCCGGCTGCATGTTACATTGTTTAAATTCGCCCCGCTGGAGGCGGTATATCCAGGGTCACAGGTGTCATAGAAATTCGCCCTGCTGGAGGCGGTGTATCCAGTCATCCGTGACATCACATTATCACCAACCTATAAGCGTCTAGGCCATTAACTCTGTTCCACTGAGCCAGGGGAGCTTAACTCAAGTAATAGAGAATATCTATCTGTGGATAGGACATCATGAGGAGTCCTTGGCATGCTACGTCTTGGATGGAATGCCGGTGCCTATCGTTTTAGGCCTCCCTTGGCTGAAAAAACACAACCCGGTAATAGATTGGTGGGCTAGGGGAGTAGTCAGCTGGGGCAGTCGTGTGAGGACTGCTACCTAGGGGCTACTGTCTCTGCCGTCAACTGGCCCCTTTCTCTCCTGTGGGAGCAGCAGTGGTGCTGCAGGAGAGTAGGGGCAAGTCTCAACCCTCACCATTAGCCAATCCTGGGAGGTGCAGGCCTCATGGTGGAAGGGGTTGGAGGGTGGTGAGCCCCTTGGGGAATTGCAGGGGTGTGAGTGTGGTGACACATGGGGGCGCCTCTGTTGTCAGTTCCAGTATGAGTTCACCATATTGTGACAAACTAAGGTGTGGCAATAAACGTTCAGGTCCGGACCTGTGTGTGAACGAGCATGTATGGATGGCCACTGTGGGGAATAGATAGCTCAGCTGGGTTCTTTGCTTTGGCACAAGCGTGTGGCTATGAAGTGACTTCAGCAGACTAGCAAGTTCCACATAAATATGGACACGGCATATTTATTGTGCACACTTGTTATTCAATGTTACACATGCCAAACATGAAATAAAACATCTAAGGCCGTCTGGCCACTAACTAACAATAGCAGGCTAACTACAAAATAAACCTATATAACAGCAAACGAGTCCATGTAATCTTCCTGTGTCAGCTCCCAGCTCAGCAGACGAGATAGACTGAGAGATCCCAGCTCCTCCTGATTATATCAGCTGGACCAGTCAGGAAACCAAAACCTGGATTGAATAAGTGGAGGGGAACTACCAGTCCTTTCCATGCTGATCACTAAGGAAACCAGGACTGGATTACAGTGAAATAAACTGGCTTCATCATCAGTACAGGGAGACATATGAAATGAAACGGGGAGAAATATACCTGTTTTCTAGTACCTCTCCCCTTGGCACCTCACACACCCCCATCCTCTGTTCGAGCCCGTGGGGTCGGACACGACGAGTCACCAAGCAGTGCGTTCTAGACAAAGCATCTGCATTTCTGTGCGCTGTGCCCGCCCTGTGCTCAACGGAAAATTTAAACCCTTGTAATGCTAAGAACCAGCGTGTCACCCGCGCATTGCCTTCTTTTGCCCGGGACATCCACGTTAGGGGTGAATGGTCCGTCACTAGTCTAAACTGGCGACCTAGTAAATAATAGCGCAAGGTGCACAGGGCCCATTTCACAGCCAGGGCTTCCCGCTCAACTACACTGTAGTTCTTTTCTGCTCTCGTAAGCTTTCTGCTTAGGTAGGCCACTGGGTGTTCCTCGCCATTTACTTCTTGAGACAAAACCGCGCCGAGGCCCACCCCAGAGGCGTCCGTTTGGACAATAAACTACCGTTTAAAGTCTTGTGCAACCAACACTGGTTGGTCACAGAGGACTGTTTTCAATCGCTGAAAGGCCTCCTCTGCTTCTGCGTTCCACTTTATTGTGACAGATTTCGACCCCAAAGTAAGATCTGTGAGAGGAGCTGCGATGGTCGCAAAATGTTTGATGAACCGCCTATAATAACCAACAATCCCTAAAAAAGCTCCAACCTGTTTTTTGGTTACCGGTCATGGCCAATTTTTAATAGCGTCCACTTTATTGGCTTGAGGCTTCCCGACGCCTCTCCCTATGCTATATCCCAGATAGCGAGCCTCTTCCAATCCCAACGTACATTTCTTGGGATTGGCAGTCAACCCAGCTGTTTTTAGGGAGTCTAAGATGGCTTGTACTTTTGACAAATGCGTGTCCCAGTCATCGCAAAAGATAATGATGTCGTCCAAGTACGCGGATGCATACTGGCCATGGGGTTTTAGGACAATATCCTTTAGACGTTGGAAGGTGGCTGCGGCACCATGCAACCCAAATGGCATATCTCAGTACTGGAATAATCCCTGGGGCGTAACAAAGGCAGTTTTCTCTTTGGCTGATTCCGTGAGGGGAATCTGCCAATAACCTTTTGTTAAGTCAATAGTGGATATGTACCTGGCCGAACCCAGTCTCTCTATCAGTTCATCGACTCTTGGCATCGGGTAGGCATCGAATTTTGATACTTCATTTACTTTCCGAAAATCGTTACAAAATCGGACAGTCCCATCGGGTTTGGACACCAGTACGATAGGGCTAGCCCAATCACTCTGGGATTCCTCAATGACCCTGAGCTCTAACATCTTCACTTCCCGGGCAATGGCTTGTCTCCGAGCCTCCGGAATTCGATATGGTTTTAGCCATACCCGCGCCTGTGGATCAGTAACAATGTCATGTTTAATTAGGTGAGTCCGGCCAGGAAGTTCCGAGAAAATATCTGCGTTCCTCTGTATGAACTCCCTGGTCTCTCGTTTTTGGCTTTCGGATAGCGTGTCTGCAATGCCCACTTCTGGCGGAGCTACCTGGGGGTCCTTCACCTTAGAAGGTGGCGCCCCTCGAGGCCTATCCTCAAGGGCAGCTCCTGCCACCAGACTCTCCCTGTCCCGCCAGGCCTTAAGCAAGTTTATGTGGTATATTTGTTCGGGCTTTCTCTTGTCTGGTTGGTGTATTTTATAATTTACTTCACCTATTCGTTCCAGCACTTCGTATGGTCCCTGCCATTTCGCAAGAAATTTATTCTCTACGGTAGGCACCAATACCAACACCCTGTCTCCAGGTTGAAAGACTCGTGTTTTTGCCGCTCGGTTGTATACCGTGCTTTGGGCATGTTGTGCGCACTCTAAACACTCTTTAACTATTGGCATAACTGCTGCAATTCGGTCCTGCATAAGTGTTATGTGTTCAATTACACTGCGATAAGGAGTCACGACCTTGTTCCCAATTCTCCTTGGCAATATCTAACAGGCCTCTAGGACACCGCCCATAAACCAACTCAAAAGGTGAAAAGCCTGTGGAGGATTGGGGTACCTCACGTATAGCGAACAGGAGGTATGGTAGTAGGGCATCCCAATCTCTCCCGTCCTTATCCACCACCCTTTACAACATTCCCTTTAAGGTTTTGTTAAAGCGCTCCACCAAACCGTCAGTCTGAGGGTGTTATACTGTGGTACGCAAATGGGAGATTTTTAGTAGTTTACATAAATCCTTAAGTATACGAGACATAAAGGGGGTCCCTTGATCCGTAAGTATCTCTTTCGGAATGCCGGTGCGGGAAAACATATTAACCAGCTCTTTTGAAATTGATTTCGCATTGGCATTCCGCAAGGGCACTGCTTCGGGATAATGCGTGGCGTAATCCAATACTACCAAAATGTACTGATGACCCCTGGCAGATTTAGCTAATGGACCGACTATATCCATTGCTATCCTCTCAAAGTGCACCTCTATTATTGGTAAGGGCACTAAGGGGCTTCTAAAATGTGACATAGGTGCGGTCAATTGACACGTAGGACATGACCGACAGTACTGGGTCACGTCTCCCACTAGACCCGGCCAAAAGAAACATTGCAGAATACGGTGTTTTGTCTTTTCTACCGCCAGGTGTCCTCCCAAGGGATGTTTATGTGCCAACTCCAAAACTACCTGGCGAAAGGACTTAGGTACCACTAGTTGTTCTACCACCACCCCTCGCACCTTGTCTATGTGATACAACATATCCTGCTGCACCGCCACGTGTGGGAACTCGTTTTGAGCCCCTGGGTACAATGGTCTTCCCTCGGAGACCTTTATGTTTTCCCACGCCCTTGCTAGAGTAGGATCCTGGTGCTGAGCGGTCCCGAACTTACCACGGGCCACCTTAAGATCAGGCATTACTAAAACATCCTCTAGCTGGTCTGCCTCGCCTGCATACACAGCCAGAGGAGAGTCCGCAGATTCTAGTACTTCCTCTGAGATGGGTTCTCCGTCTTCTTGCTGCAATGGTTCAGGGGCTAGCTCCGGAGTACCGTTTTCAACTAGAGCGTTCATGCCACTTTTGAAGTTCCACAAGTCCCAAAATAAGGGAAAGTCTCTCCCCAGGATTACACTGTGTCCCATAGACTTTATAACTGCCGCCTGATGTCTTTTGGTCCCTACTGGTGTGGCAAGAGTAACCCAGGCAGTGGGGTAGTTCTTAGTATCCCCATGGATGCAACTAATGCCCACGGTTAAGTTCGTTAGGGCGCTAGAGTCCACCAAACTGGCATGTACCAAAGTTACTTGACTGCCGGAATCCAAGACGGCATTCACACTATAACCGTCAACCTCGATGTGGCACACGTGTTGTTCATTTCCCGTGAGGGTCTCCGCCACACAGACTGACTGCACATATAACGAAAGACGCCTCGTAGCGTTACAGTCCATTGGCTCTGTAGTCATTGGGCAGTTAGCTGCTACATGGCCAAGCCCGCGACATCGCAAACATTGTATAGGCCCTTGTCTCCTCGATGGAGATCCCAGACGAGGTCTGCTGGCTTGATGTGAGCCTGTACCACCTCCATAGTCCTTTGTAGGTCTGCTACCCTTCATTGTGACATTCTCTTCTTTTGAAGATGAAGTAGGTTTCGCAGGACTCTCCAGCGATTTCTTGGGGAGCCAGTGGGGTGCTAACGTCCCTTTGAGTAGGCTTTCAGAAGCATTGTAGCGTTCGACCATATTCACCAACTGGTCAGCGGTAGTTGGGTCACCCTGTCCAACCCACCTCTGGATCTTAGCGGGTAAGGACTGCAGGTTCTTGTCTAGAACAACACGCTCCACCATCTGTGCGGACGTCAAAGCCTCTGGTTGCAGCCATTTTTTTACTAGATGGATGAGATCATGCATTTGTGAGCGGGCTGGCTGATGCTCCACAAAATTCCATAAATGCACCCTCTGTGCACGAACATACGTGTTTACTCCCAGCCTTGCCAGGATTTCGCCTTTGAGTTTGATATAGTCCAGAGCATCCGCTCTACTCAGATCGTAATAGGCCTTTTGTGGATCTCCGCTTAGAAATGGAGCAACTACCTCAGCCCATCTGTCCAGTGGTAAGTGCTCACGTTCTGCAATACATACAAACATGGTGAGGTATGCTTCCACATCCTCGTTTGCGGTCATTTTAAGCAAAGTCTTCTGTACGGCTTTCTGCGCACTAGCAGCTCTTTGTGCACGGTCTCCCTCATCTCTGGGTTGCCGAACCAAGGCCTGTTTTATTGCCTCCAACTGCTCTTGCTGCATCTGGTGTTGCTGCTCCCGAGCCTTCTGGAAGTAAGTATTAGTCTGCTGTTGTTGCACATTTGCTTGCAATAACTGCTTCACTAGTTCCTCCATATTACTGGACTCTTGGCTCTTCAAAAGCGCAGAAGCTTTCAGCCAGGACATACACAGCGTTTTCTCTGCAGTTACAGTCCAGCAGCCACAAGTGCCCACATTCGAAACACCATTTGTGGGGAATAGATAGCTCAGCTGGGATCTTTGCTTTGGCACAAGCGTGTGGCTATGAAGTCACTTCAGCAGACTAGCAAGTTCCACATGAATATGGACACGGCATATTTATTGTGCACACTTGTTATTCAATGTTACACATGCCAAACATGAAATAAAACATCTAAGGCCGTCTGGCCACTAACTAACAATAGCAGGCTAACTACAAAATAAACCTATATAACAGCAAACAAGTCCATGTAATCTTACTGTGTCAGCTCCCAGCTCAGCAGACGAGATAGACAGGAAACCAAAACCTGGATTGAATAAGTGGAGGGGAACTACCAGTCCTTTCCATGCTGATCACTAAGGAAACCAGGACTGGATTACAGTGAAATAAACTGGCTTCATCATCAGTACAGGGAGACATATGAAATGAAACGGGGAGAAATATACCTGTTTTCTAGTACCTCTCCCCTTGGCACCTCATACCACCAAAAACCATCCAGTGGAAGTGTGTTGGAGTCTTGCCAGCTCGAGTTACCCTCAAACATGCACATACACAACCCATTCCCCAGGTCAGCACTTTGGAGATGTGTGGTGCCTCCAGAACATACATTGCCAATACCAGCGGTGCTCTTTTGTTATGAACCCGAAGTTCATGTAGTGGCTGGGGTGAACTCTTGATGTGGGCGTCCCCTCTGTAGGTGGTTTCTTGATGAGGAGCGGTCTTGAGGGTCCAGAGGCTCCTCATTGAGGAAGGGTACTCTCACGATCCATGCTGGATTGTGACAGATAAAAGCACATGTAACCTTTTTTTTTCCTTTAAGCTGTTTACTTAAAGTTAGTTTTACCGCCGGTGGCCATTAGGGTCATTACACAGTGGTGTCTTTAGTTCTAGTTTTGCCCCTGGTGGTGGCTAGTATTATTACATGGGAATCACTAGCAGGTGTGATTGCTCTGGCTCTTGCCTATAAAGGCGAGTCAGGTGTTCTCACTCACTGTTGGTGATATTGGTCATTTCTAATCATCCTCAGTGGAGGATGGAGCTAGAGAAGAGTTCCTTACAGCTGTCAGAGTCCTGGTGTGAAAGGAGCAACAGTGAGGAGTTCATTGCAGCTCTGACAAAGCTTTGGTGAAGTAGCAGCTATTCAGGAGGAAAGCTGCACTCAGGTGCTGGACTTTGTTGCTGGGAGCAATAACAACAGAGCAAAGCTAAGTGGTTTTTCCGTTTGTAACTTTCCTTATGTGTGTTTTAGTGCAGTGGTGGGATTAGTTTCTGCATCGTCCAATTCATTAGAAAGGGATAGATGCAGGGCGAGCTAGGGTTTTTAGGTATCCTGCTCGTTGCCAGGTGCAGAACCTGCCTAGGGATCATCAGGAGTGTAGGGACACTTACTCAGGGGAGTGCAGAAGGTCTCCACGTCCCCGTTCCCTATTGCAGGGCCCTCCATTGTATCGGTTTCCCTGGTGTTTCCCTTATCTCTTTAAATTCGCCCTGCTGGAGGCGGTGTATCCAGAGTCACAGGTGTCATAGAAATTCATCCTGCTGGAGGCGGAGTATCCAGTCATCCGTGACATAACAGCATGACTCGGCTTGATCTCTGGACTCGGCTTCTGGTATTTCTGTTTCTGATACCACTTTTATCGTGTTCCTGGTAGGCCCTGACTTCTTGCCCGTCCCTGACTACGCACTTGCTGTCTCCCTTGGCACTTCTGCTCCTGACAGTTGCTGACTTCGGCTAGTCTGACCATTCTTTCTTTACCAGTGGCACCTGTGTGACTGCTCCATGTCATTACTCTGTGTGTAACCTCTCTTCCCTTACCAGCACCCCCTGGTGGAGGTTACATTGTAGTGCACTATAGCAGCACATTACAAGAATTATTTTTTTTATAAAAATTTGTGAAAAAAATGCTAATAGTATTAAAAATATATGAAACTGAAAAACCTCATGCAAACAAAAGGTCATTTACTAATAATAGCTTCCCTTTAAAGCCAAAGTACTCCAAAAAGTAACATGAACTTTGTGTTTCGCTTATTAGTTGTAGTTCTCCATTGATCACGTGATCACATCATATAAATAGACCATTATCGACTATTCCAAAAAAAAAAACCTCTTTAATCGGGATTATTGATCCGTATCCCTTAAAGTTTTTATTAACCCCTTCAATTATATCTACAAAGAGGAAAATATAGATCAGTTGTAACATTAGTAGAAATAGCAAGTTTCAATAAAGTTTCAAGATATTTTCTCTGATAGTAGATGTTTTCATTTTTCTTGTAATCAGCAGCTGCACACAGCTTTATTAAAATTCAGAGGTAGATGAATAATATGAAAAATATTTGATTAGGTGACAAGGCATAAGAAACCTTTACACCCCTGAGAATTAATGTCTAATCTTAGCAGTACATTGATGACAGGCAAATAGTATGTCAGTCAATACAGAACTCAATATTTTGTTCTCCTCATCACTGGCCCTGCTCACCAGTAATTAGATTGTGAAATGATGAACTAGAGACACATCAGCATTTATATTCATGCTGCTGACCAATACTAACATGTGCAAGAAAACTGCTCTTCTTAATTGGCAAGTATAATTTCACACCATGCATAGCATAAAGTGTAGCCCTTGTTACTGAGATCATATATTTTAGACATTTTACAAATAAATGACAACTAGATCCAGGTCTCATCCTTGGATACTTCTCTTTTTCCATGATTATTTTAATTATTTTGCGCTATTGCAAGGTGGCAATATATTTTCAAAGGATTTTTTACCAGTGTTATCATTACTACTAGTTTTAAAATCTGGGATTTGTTTTAAAACTTCTCAAAATTAATTTAAGGAATTTTTTTAAGTAGTACATTGTCTACATCCCAAAACAGAAACTCATTAGGAATATCAATTTACCCAGTTAGGAAATATAAGCAATTGGGAATATATTTCACCTACCATGGGGATAACGAAAATGATAAAAAGTGTACTGGAGAGGCAACAGCAAGGCAACCACTAAAATAAGAATGGTTTTCTTGTGGATGGTCTTCCATCATGAATGTTTTGGTGGTGGGTCAGGGTTGGTCTGAAAAGGTATACTTTTGGAGGGTTGCAAAAAGCCTCCTTTTGGTAGCTAATAGTTTCCTGACTGAGGTTAGGTAATGGGATAGAATTTTCAAACCCATTTTTAGAAACTAGTGGTGTGGCCTGTGTTTCTTTAGAGTGTGTAGGCAGTTCCTGGATGACAAAGTTATATATGCCATAGACTGGCCTTCACATTCTCCAGACCTGAATCCAATTGAAAATGTAATTTTCAAATTGTTGATTTATAATGTTATGAGTGCATCCAACTTGCCAAGAAACACCATCGGCTGTTCAAGAGCTCACTAATGCCAAAATCCAGGTCTGGGAGGAGATATCCCAGAAAAATATGCATCTTCTGATTAGGAGTATGTACAGACATGATCATGAGTATATACAAGCATATGGAGCCATACACACTACTGAGTCACATATTAGTCACAGTGATGAAATTGAAATGCAACTGGTATTTCCATGTGAATTAGACAGACCAGCCAAAATTCAATTTCATTCTGAATTTCTGAATCGAATGGGAAACTAAATTTGCAGCAAAATTAATCTATTTGCATTGCATGTTTTTTTATTATGCTGTAAAGTATTTACAATCCCTAGAACATTACAAACCTATGATGTAAAACACACAGAAAAATGTATACTTCCATCAATGGTCACCTGTCGGGCTCCTTGTGCTGTTTGCTGTCCACCTTGCAGTCCTCAGAATCGCATCTTCTTTCCCCTATCATGTGCTGCATTTTCTGACCTTTTGGCAGGGTTCAGACTTGCGAGAAACTCAGACGAGTCTCGCACATCAATACACGGCATTGCCATCGGCACTCAGATCAGAGCGTTAAGCTGCATAGAAATACATGCCGGGTATTGACGTGCAAGACTCGTCCAAGTTTCTCGCAAGTCTGACCCTGGCCTTTCATGCATTGTTGGAGCTTTTAAACATGAAATAACCACTCTATTTTTTGCTCATATCTCAAGTGATGCTATCTTTTTTTTTTTTATACATGATCTAAGTGTCAATGAATCGAGAGGCTTCCAAGTAAATCTAGTGAATTCAGTGCTGCTTCATTTTCTTCTCTCCTATACAATATTCAGTATCAATTTTCCAAAAAGTAAAAAACAAATACATATCCACAGCATGTAATTTTATGTTGAATGGCATATTCTGCAGTTTAAATGTCATGCTGTGACAGTCTTTGGTAAGGAAGGGCCTCAAATTGTCCCTGGAACTGGGATGCTAACTCCAGGGGGTACTCTTAAATGTAGAGAAGCCCGAGTCTCTGACTTTACTATGCTCCTGTTAATGAACTAAGCTGTCCCCTCCACCTGGAGGACTGGGAGAGATATGTTAGTGTATATACACGTAAGACAAACAGGGATAATAAAAAGCAGCTTGAATACAAAAACACTCACCAAGGGTAGAGAGTAGAGATGAGTGAATGTAGCACATTTGGATTCGTGTAAGTTGTGCCGAGTAGAGTTGAGTGAAATTGGTCGAAAAAATTCAAAAGTCGCCGACTTTCGCCAAAGTCGGGTTTCATGAAACAAAACCCGACCTTAGCATGAGGTCGGCCACGAGGTCGACGACTTTAGCGCCAAAGTTGCGTTTCAAAGATGCTTGAGCGCCCTTTTTGCAGCCAATCAGGAAGAACGGACACTGTGGGCAACGTGATGACAAAGGCAGCCGTCATCACCATCTTGGAGAAGGGCATGCAAGTGATTTGCTTGCTTTGTGTTGCGTCACAGGGGGTATAAAAGGGCGGGGACGCCGACTGCCATGTTACTCATGCTGATCTCAGAATAGGGAGAGCTGCTGCAGCTGCTGATTCTGTAGGGAGAGCGTTAGAAAGGCAAAAAGAAAAAAAAAACTGCTTCTGCTGCTGTAGTTACTGTGCAGTGAAAGGTGAAGATTTTTGCTTTTGTGCAGCAGCGCTGGTGGTGATTAGCCTGCCTTTTAAGGCTAGCTGCATTGCTGTGTGCACACTGGTGTTCAAACTGCTTTTTTAAAAGCAATCCAAATTGTATTGTTTTGTCCTGGTGAGTCATTTTTTCACACACCGTACAGCGGTGCACGCTCCTCACACAGTACCGTGTAACGGCTGTTATCACGGCCAAATTGAAGCTAGCTATGTGTGTGACTCTGTAAGGAAAAGTCGAGGAGTTTGTCCATTCTTACAGACCTACACCTTATAGTTTTGTAAGTTTTTCAAACAGTTTAGTATATTTGCTGTTTGATTACATTCAAAACTAGAGAGAGACAGCGTGTGTCAGTCCGTATACAAAAATACGGAGCTTGACAATTTTACATACACCGTACAGCTGTGTACGTGCACACTCCTCTCTCAGAATCGTGTAACGGCTGTTATCATGGCCAAATTGAAGCTATCTACGTATGTAACTCTGTAAGGAAAAGTCGAGGAGTTTGTCCATTCTTACAGACCTACACCTTATAGTTTTGTCCGTTTTTCAAGCAGTTTAGTATATTTGCTGTTTGATTACATTCAAAACTAGAGAGAGACAGCGTGTGTCAGTCCGTATACAAAAACACGGAGCTTGACAATTTTACATACACCGTACAACGGTGTACGTGCACGCTCCTCTCTCAGTACCGTGTAACGGCTGTTATCACGGCCAAATTGAAGCTATCTAAGTGTGTGACTCTGTAAGGAAAAGCCGAGGAGTTTGTCCGTTCTTACAGACCTACATTCTAGGGAGATTCCAATTATGCCCAATTCAATATACATCTTGTAGTTTGTCATACACTAGGCAATTTCTGCTGGTCACATTGCGGTGTTATAGACACAGAATCCAACTGTGTCCTGAAGTGTAGAGAGATTCCAATTCTCCACAGTCCTCTATCCACCTTTCTTACAACATCCAGAATCTGCCTGTCACATTGCGGTGTAAAATAAACAGGGCCTGACAGAATCCAACTGTGTCCTAAAGTCTAAAGAGATTCCAATTCTCCCCACTACTATATACACCTTGTACCTTGTTTTAAAGTACCATATAGTTGGTGGTTTTTTGGGTACATTTTCCCCAAAAATGAGGAAGTGTGGTGGAAGAGTCCATGGAAGTGGGCGGGGTTTGGCAGCTGGTAATGATGGTGTTGGTGTTGGTGGTAGATCTGCTGGTAGTGGCAAAAGCAAAATAGCACCTAATGCAGGAGGTGTTGAGCCTGCATCATCATCTGGCTCCACAAGGCCTCGAAGGCTCCCTTTTCTGGGAGTAGGTAAACCGCTTTTGATGCCGGAGCTTCAAGAACAAGTTTTGGCTTACATTGCTGACTCAGCCTCCAGCTCTATCGCCTCCTCTTCTGAAGTTTTAAAAAATAAAAGCACTAAGTCATCATTGGAGGCTCATGTTCATGAACCACACCTTTCCTTGTGTCCTTCACTCCAACCAAAATTGAAGGATGCGGCAGGTCACACTACAGATTACTCCATGGAGCTGTTTTCACATACCATGCCTGGGTTACCAAGTCAAATCGTGAATTACCCAGGGAAAGATGAATCTGACATGGAGTGTACTGATGCACAGCCACTGATAGATGATTCTGCTGGTACATTCACTCAGAGCACTACATTGTCCTCGCAGTGTACTGAGCCAGAATCTGACCCAGATGAAACTCAGGTGCCCCTTCCCGCATACTATACCACCATACACGGTGACACAGAGGAAGGTGCACATGACATTGAAGAGGAGGTGATGGATGACCCATTTGTTGACCCAGGTTGTCATCCATTGGGGGTAGAGGGTGCCGCTGCCAATAGCTCAGAAGAGGAGGAGGAGCATCCGCAGCGGGCACCGACATCGCAACAGCTGTTATCTGGCAGGCCCGGAGCAGTCCAAAAACGGGTTACAAAAACCAAAAGAGCTGCAGGACAGCTTGACCAGACGGTCAAAATAGCACAGCGTGCAAGGCCTCAAAATGTCTTCCATAGTAGGAAGATTGCAGTGTGGCACTTTTTTGAACAAAATCCTAATGATCAGGCAAAGGTTATCTGTAAGCATGGGCAACAAACAAGGAGAATTGGAACTACTAACACAGGAAAAGAAATATGATGTCATTGGAATCACTGAAACTTGGTGGGACAATACACATGATTGGAATACAAGACTAGAAGGATACAACTTATTTGCAAGAAACAGACTTGATAAACGAGGAGGGGGTGTTGCATTGTATGTTAGAAACGCGTATATCTGCACAGAGATTGAAGCTTCAGAGACTGGGAGTTCTGTGGAAACTGTTTGGGTAAGAATACAAGGACAGAACAATGGAAAGGACACCATTGTAGGCATTTACTACAGGCCGCCTGTGCAAGCTGAAGCTATGGATGAACTCTTTATGCATCAAATGGCCAAGTTCTCCAAAAAATATGACATAGTTGTCATGGGAGATTTCAACTATCCAGACATTTGTTGGGAATCTCTCTCAGGCAAAACTAACAGGTCAAGGAAATTCTTATCCTCTCTTGCTGACAACTTTATCTTCCAAAAGGTCAGGGAGAAAACAAGGGGAACTGCTACCTTGGATCTAATCCTTATAAACAGGGAGGAAATGGTTGAGGAGGTAAAAGTGGCTGGGACCCTAGGAGGTAGCGACCATGCTATTTTAGAATTTTGGATAACTAGAGGCGGAAGACCTGTGAAGACTCAGACGTCAAGGTTAGATTTCAGAAAGGCAGATTTTAAGGGATTCAGAAAGAGAATTGGAGGGATCCAATGGCTGGATATCCTTAATGACAAAAATGTCCAGGAAGGATGGGAAATCTTGAAAAATGAAATTCTCAAAGCACAGTTGTTAACAATTCCGAAAAGAGGGAAGAATAGGAAGCAGTTAAGGAAACCAGGATGGATGAACACAGAACTTAAGCACATGCTAAAAAGGAAGAAAAAAATGTTTATAAAATGGAAAGAGGGAGGCATATCTAAAGAAGAATATAATGCTGTCTGCAGAACCTGCAGGGCACAAATCAGATTAGCTAAAGCTGAAAATGAATTGAGGCTTGCAAGAGATGTCAAAAGCAATAATAAAGGATTTTGGGGATATGTCAAAAGTAAAAGAAAAGTCAAATATGCTATAGGATTTTTACAGGATGAAAATGATGAAATGGTAAGACAGGATGTTGAGAAGGCTGAACTTTTAAATTCCTATTTTGCATCTATTTTCTCTCAGAAAGGAAATGTAACATCAACTGTTATTCACTGTCCTATTAAGGGAATAGAAGAATCCAGGATATCTATAAACAGAAAGATAGTGAGGAAACACTTAGCTAGCCTAAATGAATTCAAGTCTCCAGGTCCAGATGAATTACACCCCTGAGTACTGAAGGAGATAGCAGAAGAAATTTTTGAACCCCTCTCCATAATCTTTGAAAATTCTTGGAGAACAGGAGAAGTGCCAGAAGACTGGAGAAGAGCAAATGTTGTTCCTATCTTCAAAAAGGGGAAGAAGGTGGACCCAGGCAACTATAGGCCGGTGAGTCTGACTTCTATACCAGGAAAGATCTTTGAACAAATTATTAAACAACATGTATGTCAATACCTGGATAAGAATGAAGTGATTAAACAGAGTCAGCATGGGTTTGTAACTAATAAGTCATGTCAGACTAACTTAATTTCCTTCTATGACGGTATCACTGATTGGGTGGATCAAGGAAATGCTGTAGATATAGTATATCTTGACTTCAGCAAAGCATTTGACAAAGTCTCTCATACAATCCTTATTGAAAAAATGATTAAGTATGGAATGGACAAGGCAACTGTTAGGTGGATTCATAACTGGCTTAGTGATCGGACCCAAAGAGTGGTCGTAAATGGCTGCACATCCAGTTGGAAGAATGTCTCAAGTGGGGTACCACAGGGCTCTGTCCTGGGCCCTGTATTGTTCAACATCTTTATCAACGATTTAGATGAAGGAATTGAGGGTAAACTGATTAAATTTGCTGATGACACAAAGCTAGGAGGGATAGCTAATACTAGAGAAGAGAGAGAGAGGATTCAAAAAGATTTAAATAAACTGGAGAAGTGGGCAGCAACTAACAGAATGGTTTTTAACAGGGAGAAATGCAAAGTACTACATCTGGGCAATAAAAATGGAAAAAGCATATATAGAATGGGAGGAATAGGGCTAAGTGACAGCACATGTGAAAAAGACTTGGGTATACTAATAGATCACAGACTGAATATGAGTCAACAATGTGATGCAGCAGCAAAAAAGGCAAATGCAATTCTAGGATGTATTAACAGAAGCATACAGTCTAGATCACGTGAAGTCATTATTTCCCTCTACTCCTCTTTGGTCAGACCTCATCTGGAATATTGTGTCCAGTTTTGGGCACCACATTTTAAAAAAGACATCAACAAACTGGAGCAAGTTCAGAAAAGAGCGACCAGAATGGTGACCGGTCTGCAAACCCTGTCTTATGAGGAAAGGTTGCAGGATTTGGGAATGTTTAGTTTGCAAAAGAGAAGACTGAGAGGAGACTTAATAGCTGTCTACAAATATCTAAAGGGCTGTCACATTGTAGAAGAATCAACTTTATTCTCATTTGCACAAGGAAAGACTAGAAGCAATGGGATGAAACTGAATGGGAGGAGACACAGATTAGATATTAGAAAAGACTTTTTGACAGTTAGAGTGATCAATGAGTGGAACAGGCTGCCACGAGAAGTGGTGAGTTCTCCTTCAATGGAAGTCTTCAAACAGAGGCTGGACAGACATCTGACTGGGATGATTTAGCGAATCCTGCTTTGAGCAGGGGGTTGGACCAGATGGCCCAGGAGGTCCCTTCCAACTCTACGATTCTATGATTCTATGTAAGAAGTGCGCAAAGACCTTTAGCCGAGGGAAAAATCTGAGAAATTTGAATACCAGTTGCATGCTAAGATATTTAACCACCATGCACTTCCACGCGTGGACGGACTACCAAAACTCACGTACCACATGTGCTACTGCTCCCAAAGAAAGTAGTCAGCAACGCTACATTGTTTCCCCCACTGTAAGTCCACCGGTTAGCACACCATCAGCAGCAAATGTTGAGTTGTCATCACAAGGGCAAATCAGTCAGGGAATCACACTGTTATTGCAACGAAAGATTGAATCTAGGCCATCAGAAAGAACACCAATTCCATCACCATCATCAACCCTCTCTCAGTCCGCCATGTCCACTGCTAGTTCCACCATATGCAGCTCTCAAGTCCAGCTCACCCTACCAGAGACTATGAGTAGGACAAGAAAGTACTCATCCTCTCATCCGCGTACACTGGGTTTGAACGCCCACATTGCCAAACTAATCTCATTAGAGATGATGCCCTATCGGTTGATTGAAAGCGCAGCTTTCTGCGAACTCATGGCCTACGCAGTGCCACGATATGACCTACCCAGTAGCCACTTCTTTTCTCGCAAAGCCATCCCAGCCCTCCACCTTCATGTGAAAGACCACATTGTCCATGCACTCAAGCAATCAGTGAATGGAAAGGTGCACCTGACAGCTGATGCATGGTCCAGTAGGCGTGGCCAGGGCCGTTACGTGTCCATCACTGCACACTGGGTTAATGTGGTGGATGCAGGGTCCACAGGGGACAGCTGTGATGGCACAGTGCTGCCTAGCCCACGGTATAGGAAACAGTTGGCTGTAGGCGTTCGACCCTCCTCCTCCTCCAGAAGCGAAAGCTCTTCTACAGAGCGCAGTCGTACGAGCACTGCATCCGCAGCTGACAGTGGAGCACACAATGTGTCCCCATATCGATCAGCTAGTGGAAAGCGTCAGCAGGCTGTGTTGCACTTGATGTGTTTGGGCGACAGACACACGGCGGAGGTACTGGCCAAATACTTTCAGCGACAAACTGAGTCATGGCTGGGCAGTCTACATCTTGAGGCAGGCAAGGTAGTTAGTGATAACGGCCGGAATTTTGTGGTAGCCATAGCCCTTTCAAAACTCAGACACATACCTTGCTTGGCTCACACCTTGAACCTGGTGGTGCAGTACTTCCTCACTAATTATCTGGAGTTAACAGGCCTGCTCCATAAGGTTCGAAGACTGTGCTCGCACATTCGCCAGTCGCTGGTACACTCCAGTCGTATGCAGAAGCTGCAGCGATTGCTCCACCTTCCAAAGCACCGCCTAATTATCGACGTTGCAACAATGTGGAACTCCACCCTGCACATGGTTGAGCGGCTGTGCGACCAGAGGCAGGCCGTAATGTATTTGTGGGAGGATACACGGGCAGGCACTTTGAGGGCAGACATGGAGTTGACAAGTGTGCAGTGGTCGAAGCTGAAAGACATCTGTAAAGTCCTTCAATGTTTTGAGGAATGCACACGGCTGGTAAGCGCAGACGATGCCATCATAAGCATGAGCATCCTATGCGTCTGCTCATGCAAACTTTGACACACATCAAGGAGCAGGCGTCTGCAGCCGAGGATGATGAGGAAGAGGAGGTGGGAAGCCTTGATGACAGTCAGCCATTGTCTGTTCAGGGAACTGTCGTGGATGAGGTGGAGGAAGAAGAGGAGGAGGAGGATGATGATGGGGATGATTATTTAGGGGAGGAGGATGCTTCTCGTGGGGCAAGAGAAAATGTTGGCGTGGCAAGGTCTGGTACTGGGTTTGTGCATGACTGGAGGGATGTGGATTTGCCTGAAAGTGCTCCTCCACCCAGCACTCGCAGTGCATCATTGACACCGGTAACATTGGCCCACATGTCAGATTATGCCTTGCAGATCCTAAAAAGGGACCCCCGCATTGCCAAAATGATGAACCATAATGACTACTGGTTGGCCAGCATCCTGGATCCACGCTATAAAGGCAAATTCCAAAACATCATGCCACAGGAGAACCTTGACCTAATGTTGGCTAACAAACAAGCAACTCTGGTAAACCGGTTGGTTGAGGCATTCCCAGCACACAGCAGTGGTGATGGTTGTCACACGAGCCGTAGGGGCCGAGGGAAACATGGCAGAGGTGTTGCACACATCAGAAGTGGCATTGGAGACAGGGGTTTCATGACCATGTTGTGGACTGATTTTTCAAGTCCCACTCACACTACTGGTAATACTGCATCAATTGAAAGTGACAGGAGACAGCACTTATCAACTATGGTTACAAACTACATTTCCTCCCATATCGATGTTCTCCCTCACAGGTCATTCCCATTTGACTATTGGGCAGCTAAACTGGACACCTGGCCTGAATTAGCACAATATGCCTTACAGGAGCTCGCTTGCCCAGCTGCAAGTGTGCTATCGGAAAGAGTCTTCAGTGCTGCTGGATCAATCCTGACAGAAAAAAGGACCCGTCTGTCAACCCAAAATGTGGCTGATCTAACCTTCATTAAAATGAACCATGCATGGGTTTCCAAGGATTTTGTCACACCTTACCCTGATGACACATAGGTTGACAGAAAAATGGCTTTCCTTGGTCCGCCTCTTCCTGGGACTTGACCAATTTTGCCTTTAGCAGCAGGTGAATGCTCCACATCAACATATGCCATTTTGTTAACCTCCCTAACTGGGCTGCCTCCTCCTCCCATGGCCGGGGTCACCACCTAGCGCATGCAACCATGCGAGTGCCATTGCCCTGGACAGGTGGGTCGGCCAACTCTTGGGCGAGGGTACTGGCACAGGGTCCCTCATAGTGCAATCAAGTGTCTCTGATGGTGGGGGTGCACACCTGCCGTCAGACACACCGCTGTACTATGAGGGGCCCAGTGCCAGTACCGACGCCCACGAGTGGGCCCCCCTTGCTTGGGCAGGGCCCCAGCATTTGCAATGTTTACCTCTCCCTGCTTCTCCGCTGTGTAGTCTGGGCTGTCAACTTCTTCACTGGGACTGCCACTACAAATTTGGTGAACTGATAGACGATGATGGTTAAGACGTAGCTATGCCCTGTCCCGCTGGCCGGGATCTAGCTTCAGATGATCAATGGCTTCCATTTCTTATGGACGTCAACTCACAATGAGATGCAGTGGTGGTTTCCCATCAGCTTTCACAGTTTTCCTACCCACAGGCGTGTGACATTCCATCGCACATTTTTAAATGTGCCCTCTCATGCCAATCCAAATGAATCGCCTATGGCCTGTGGCTTCTGTCTTTTGCACTCCAAAGTTACGTGACAGAGCATGATAGGCAGTGAGCATCATGTTTACATCTCTCCCTTTGATCAAAATTATATGGATATGAGTAATGGTGATGGGATCAATGGTACTGCGATACAGCAACACTTTCTTCACAATGAAAGGTTTTCGCTGTCTCCACACACTAATTAATTGAGGGTCTGCATCACCTCTGAGAATTGTGACGGAAGTTTATCCCGTGAATAGGAATTCCTAGATTTCTGCAATCACTAGAATTTATGTCAGTAATTGTATGCATCTCATTTCCTATTGCGGAGAGTCTGGACTGTCTTACTGAGACGGAAATATATATGAAGATTTAAAAACACCACCAAAAGTGTATACTGGTGTACGCTTCAAATACATTTCCTTTTTTCTACTTTTTAGATTGTTGTCTAATCCATACTGAGAACATGGAGATTTTGAATATTTAAACTATGTTATATATACCTGCTATCCAGTGATAATGTACCCTTTCTCAACTTTGTACAAGCTGGTCAAATCCATACTGGGCCTGAGACCGTCTGAGCCTGCCTCCTGATCTAAAGACATAGGTTTTTAATGTGTAAACTATGCTATACATACCTGGAATCCGGTGATACGTTACCCTTTCTCACCTTTGTCCAATCACGTCTAATCCATACTGGGCCTGAGACCGTCTGAGCCTGCCTCCTGATATATAGACCTACGTTTTTAATGTGTAAACTATGCTATACATACCTGTTATCCAGTGATACGGTACCCTTTCTCACCTTTGTCCAATCACGTCTAATCCATACTGGGCCTGAGACCGTCTGAGCCGCCTCCTGTTATATAGACCTACGTTTTTAATGTGTAAACTATGCTATACATACCTGTTATCCAGTGATACGGTACCCTTTCTCACCTTTGTCCAATCATGTCTAATCTATACTGGGCCTGAGACCATCTGAGCCTGCCTCCTTATATATAGACATAGGTTTTTAATGTGTAAACTATGCTACATATATACGTGTTACCCGGTGAAACTTTACCCTTTATCAACTTTCTAGAATCTTGTCGAATCCATACTAGGCCTGAGAACGGCTGCCGAGCTGTTAAGCAAGCTACAGCAACTGTGGTTTGGACGCGTAATTTTTTGCATTTTTTCAGGAATGCCGGTTAGGCCTAATTCAGGAATTGCGGTTGACCTGCACTTACTGGGAAATCATCGTTCGCGGGAAATAATTGGAATCACAGATCCCCATCACTAACGGTGTTCTGCTGGTTATCTGCACCTGTAAGCGACAAAAGCTGGTCCTTTCAGTGTAGCGCGCATGCAGCCCCGGACATGTAACGCCATGATAGACCATGATAGTGCCAGAGCCTCGCATATCCCTCTAGTAAGCTTGACGCGTACCGTGGGGGCATGCCGGAGTCTCGCTCGTTAACGGAATAAAGCTGACAAATTGCTAGCACAACTACAAATGGACATACCACACCACACACACAATCAACAAAGCTTTCAATATGTGCATCTTTTCTTGAGGTGGCATGGTTGTGGTTTCCCGGGTGGAGTCCAATTAAGCCGCAGGCTCCACTCCTGATGGTGTCCTTATGGACATTCCTTTAAGGTTCAGCTTTGCAATCATACTGCCCCCGGAAAGCAAACATTTTGCCTTCATGGACGCTGTTTGGAGGTTCGTGGGAATAACGCCGCCCTATCGCCAGTTGGCATAATTTATTGGTGGGAAGTCCGACGGTATATGATCGTGTTCGATTTCAGAATTTTTTTTTTTTGGTTGGTATTTTACATTTTTATTCCAGCCTTTCTTGACTTCATAAGGGAATGACAAGCCTATATCTGTGTCTCCTCCACCTCCTCCTTTTACTCCTCCACCTCTTTTCTAAATGTAGTTTCCCTTTTCCATATGTAATTTTTGTCTTCTGAGCATTTTCTCTGCTTTGGGAAACCTTTTAAGGTGTTTTGTAATTGTTTTCTATGTGTTTGTATGTGTTTGTGTTTGCCTGTCATTGTTTTCAATGGGGTTCGACGAACATTCGACGAACTTGCCTCCTGTGTGACGAACCAAAACACTAGCGTGGTGGCTCAACACTACTCCTGATATATAGACGTACATTGTTAATGTTTAAACTATGCTATGTATACCTGCTATCTGATGATACTGTACACTTTGTCTACTTTTTATATTCTTGTTTAATCCATACTGAGCCTGTGAGCGTCTCTGTGTGACTGATGGAATATATATGGAGATTGACAATTATCCTTTGACTGAATAGAGCTGTACATTTCTGATACAGTGCCATATATCTGATGTTATTTTGTGTCTATTTTGTGCAAAATTTTGAAGTTTGGTGGAAGAGGCCGCGGACGTGGGCGTGGGGGGGCCAGCTGGTGATGATGTTGGTGGTGCATCTGCTGGTAGTGGCAAAAGCACAATAGCAGCTAAGGCAGGAGGTGTTGAGCCTGCATCATGGTCTGGCTCCGGAACGTCTGGAATGATACCTTTTCTGGGAGTAGGTTAACTGCTTTTAAAGGCGGAGCATGAGGAACTGGTTTTGGCTTACATTGCCGAAACAGACTCCATCAAATATGCCTGCCTCTTCTGAAGTTTCAAAAAATGCAAGCACTGAGTGGTCAAGTGCTGGCTCCTGGTCAGGAAGAACCCCTTTCCTTGTGTCCTGCACCCCCACCCAAACTGAATGAGGCAGCAGGCCACACTTCACAATAGTCCATATAACTCTTTCTATCATACCATGCCTGGGTTATCAAGTCAAATCGTGAATTCCCCGGTCCAAGATGAATTTGACATGGAGTGTGGGTGGCCAGCCAGGGCAGTGGGGTTAATCGGTACCGGGCCGGTGACTCACAGGGATGTGTCACGGTGGTGGTGACCCGTTCCGTGGCCCTGGGCGTCCATGCAAAGGGGTGAATTACATTTATAGGTGAATGATACGTGACGCCACCTCTGGTTTCTGATTAGATTGACCAGCGCTGCAGTGTCGCTTCTGTGGGACAGATATTGTGGTGCAGCTAAGATGTAGAAGACCTTCACAGGTAGGGCCGTAGTCGCAGGGCAGATGAAAGAGTTGGGAGATGGTGTGCAGTGCAGGATGTAGCAGAGCCGTGCGCCAGGCGCAGGAAAAAGATGACAGACACAGTCGTGCAGTTCCTTTACCTGTACTTGGTAGGTGCTGTCCAGGACCCAGAGTACAGATGGAGAAGGAGTTGGTCAGCCTGGAAGCCAATTTGGATTTCTCTCTCTGCAGATAGGTAGTGTGGCCTCCGTTTTAGCGCTTATCTGAGGTACTCGCAGTGCTGAGTTCAATGAAGTTCCCCCTGTTGACTCTCTTTTGGAACTTTCTCGTATGGCTGGCAGCCAAAGCCTTTTCCTTCTGGCTCACACACGTCGATGGTGGGGCCTCCGAGCCTCAGTTGGGCACAGAGCATTTACAGCTGCTACTTCCTCCGGATTCTGCTGCAGGAGCGTCAGTGTCCCTACAAACTCGGAGACCGGAATCCGGACCATGCGCTCCAGCTAGGAGTGAGCCTTAACTCTACTCATCCTCCAGCTCCCCTTCTCACATCCACACACTTCCCCTTCCAGATGAAAGTGCAGGTTCCTTGAGCTGGTGGGGGGCATACTCATGGGCAAAGGCACTGGCACAGGGCCCCTCATAGTACGCAAAAGTGTCTCTGCCGGTGGGAGGGCCAACCCACCCCCACCCGCCACCCCCACCTGCCGTCAGACACACCGCCACACACCGCCGTACTATTAGAGGGGCCCTGTGCCACTGCCTTCGCCAACGAGTGGGTCCCCCTGCTTGCTCAGGATCACAGCACTTGCAAAGTTGAAATACTTACCTCTCCCTGCTCCACCGCCATGACGTCTTCCGCGTTTCCTGACAGTGATAGTCTGATCAGAGAGCGCAATGACATCACGTCTGTACACCCTCTGCCTAAAACAGCCAAGTGCAGTGAGATGGGCGATAGGGACGACGAGGAGTCAAGACTAGTACAGGGATTCCATAGTGAGGAGACTTATTTAATTATTTTCAATGTTGGGACAGCAATTTTTGGGGAGCACTATACTCTGGAGAATGATATATGGGGCCCACCATACACTGGAGCATTCCAAAGGTGGACATCAGACACTGGAGCAGCATTTACAGGGCACATTATTCACTAGAGTATTAGAAATGGGGCCCATTATGTATGGAGCATTATTTGGGCCCATAAAACAGTGGAGCTTCAGCCATGGGGACCAACATATACTGTAGCATTATGTGGAGCTCATCATATACTGTTTCAAACATTATATGGGACCAATGATTCTGTATGGAGAAATATATGGGCCTCATTACTCTGTATAGTGCACTAAGCGGTGGCCATTATACTGTATGGCGCAATATACTGTCCGTTTTTGGAGCTATTAAAAATGGATATCAGTCATGAGATGTGAAAAATGAAGTATTTTTCATTGTACTATGCCGCTATTTCTCAGCGGTATCGGAGCATCATGAGTTGTGGTATGTGTTAAAGGGGCGCTCTTTGGCCCAGGGCACATGAAAAACTGGAGCCAGCCCTACCCTCCCACAACTTTAGCCAAATAACCCCCATTTTTCAGTGCGTAACTAGTATTAAGAAGTAAATTAAGTTTGAAAAGCTTCAGTAATCAGAATTGATGGTTTTGGCATTCAAAAGGGCACTGTAGGTGTGTTTCCTGTCCTCCACTCCCTGCCAACTTTGCTTCCCCATTGACTTGCATTGGGTTTCGTGTTTCAGTCGACCTTCGACTTTTCACGATAATCGGCCGATTTCGTTCAACCCGTCTTTTGCGAAAGTCGGGTTTCATGAAACACGACTCGACCAGAAAAAAGGCAAAGTCGCTCATCTCTAGTGCCGAGCATTTATCCTCAAAGTCGGCAAACTTCTGTCACAGGTCGGTACATGATCATGTTTGCTGTATGATGAGCGTGGGGGCATGGTTTATGAGGAGACGGGGAGTGTGTAGGTCAGAAGGGCTGTGGAGTGTATTATTTTTCTTTTTTTTTCTTTAATAACTGAATGTGTGTACATTCTGTCTGCCAATCAGGGCGCAGAAATCATCCACAACATCATTACACAAGGTGTTCTGTGATTGGCTGTCGAAGTCACATGTCCCTGTCCATATAAAAAGATGACATCTTTGCTTTGCTGTCACAATTTGCTGCTGCTGAAAGTGAACTTGTCAGTTAGCTAGATAGGATCCTGTCCTGTGTGAAATCGATCTTCCAGCATATAAGTAGATAGTGCTAAAACTGTGTTGCAGTCTCAGGAGTCCCTCTTTGCTAATCAAATTAAGTTGGGCAAAAACTGTGTTGCAGTGAGTAATCATAAGGCCAGATTTCCTCTTAAAAATCATTTGGCCTAATAAAGGGTTTCAGCCAGGAGGCCCTATTCGCTAATCCAAATAGGTTGGGATAAAACTGTATTGTAGTGAGGAATAAGAAGGCCACATTTCCTATTAAAAATCATTAGGCCTAATATATGGGTTCAGCCAGGAGTCCCAAGTTGCTAATCCAAATTCTTTGACATAATAGTCTGGGACAGGCACCAGGCCTCATTTCATAATATAAATCATTTGGTCTAATACTCAGGTGCAAGCACCAGACTTCATTTCATAATGGAAATTGTTTGGGATAATACTCTGGTGCAGGCACCAGGACTCATTTCATAATATGAATCTTTTATGCTTATAATGTGCTGCAGGCACTGATCCTTTTTCATAATCCAAATCTTTTGGCCTCATACTCAGGTGTAGGCACCAGACCTCTTTTCATAATCCAAATTGTTTTGGATTATTTTTTTAGTGACAGGTAACTAACAGATCTGGGCCTATGGTTGTGAAACAGCTGGTTAAAAAAAGAGAAGGGTTTATACAACATGAGTGGGGATAAAGAGAGGTCATGATAGAAGGGGGAATAAGATTGGTGTTTGATGCTTATATGGGTTAAGTATTAATATTAATGAAAGCTCAACTGAACAAACACCATCTTGTCCTATTCACTGACAGCATCTGTTACTGGTGGGCCTACTCGACTCCCTTTCTTTGGCATCTGCACATCTGTCAGCCTTGTAGAAGAGGCTGAGAAAGAGCATATGCTTCAGTGGAAGGCAAGCGCTGCATTAACTGGCCTCTCCTCCTCTTTCTCCACCTTAACATCATACACAGTACAATCCTTTGGGTGGCACCCCAATCACCCGCATCAAAAAATTCCAAATGCCCAACTGATTGTGTGGAAAAACAGATGGACCATTCTGCAGAGCTGTTCACATGTTCTATTCTATGGACATTGGAGGTCTGCTACAATGATTCACAGAATCTAGAGGGGGGAAAGAATCTGCACCAATGACCCAAATTTGTTCATGTTAGATCCAGTGCCAGACTAAATAAGGTCTGAGAAAAATCCCGACCCTCATCATTAGGCTTTAACCCCCAGGGGTGGAGGTGATCCTGATGATACTCAGATACCAGAGGCGCACACAACAGAGAGTATGATGGAAAAGTTGTAGATCCCACTTGGTGTGTACCCAGAAGTGTGCATCTGAGTAGCATAGCAGATGAGATGGAGGAGGAAGAAGAAAAGGAGGTAACATTGCGGATTGCTGCACAGACATGGAAAGATGCAACCACGACAAGCACTGCATCCTCAACCACAATTTTATCTTTGGACAGCATCTGTCACGAGTCTGCAGTTTGAAGGGGAGGCAAGGGTTGCCTAGCCTGGGCCTTTTTTGATACCTCAAAGGATGAGCCAACTCACTTTATCTGTCAATTTTTCAAAAAAAGACTCAGTAATGCAATAATTTGACTACTACATGCATGAACTGGCACATACGCGATCAACATGATTTAGTGTGGAAATCTCAAGATAGTTTGGGAATGTCACTACTCTAAAATGCAAACCAGTGGGCCTCACTAAGCACCGGCCATCGCATCAACCCCTTCTGCTGCTTCTTCCTCCTCCGTCACCATGTCAAGTCTTCTCGCACAGGTCTCCAGCTGAAGAAACTCCACTTGTTTACCCCTTACAGTCCAGTAAGTGAGAACCCGTCAGCTGTTACAGAAGTAGGGATAACTGCAGTTTTTGTTTCACGAGCGCATCACATCTTTCTCAATCCACCATAACATCTCTGCCTGTACTTCACTCACAATACAGCAGTTTTTCCTGTGGTAAGAAGAAGGACCATGCTGTGGGTACCTGTTCTGTGTCAGTTCCAGAACTGTCGGGGCTGTGTACTCTGTTGTCCGGGGAAAAGCTTAAGTGACTGGACCAATCTGCATGGGGAATCAGGGGGCATGGTTCAGGTGTACAGTTTCAGCATGGGCGGAAACAGGCAGACTTGGCAGGAACAGACAGTGCGCAGCAGGGACCAGCGAGTGCTCCTTCTCTGGAGCATCAGTACAGCGCAGGCTCGTGTCCGAGCATCTCCGCCGCTGCTGGCTGAGACTGTAAGGAGAGGTGTGTAGTGTGCCCGTTGGTCGCCATGAAGCGATGAGCCAAATATTCCGGGCCTGTCAGTACTGTGCGAGTGCCGCCCAAGAGAGACTGGGTGCGGGACCGTCATTTGTGCCCTGATTCCCCAGTGTATATCCATTGGACCACGGTAGGCACAGACAGTGTGGTGGGCCGCACTCTCCTGGCTACATCAATATATGGACTAGGGGCAGCGGAAGGTACCAGAGACTAACTGCTGCTGCTAGAAAACGGATCCGCATCATCTTCAGGACCCCCACCAGACAAGTGCCACGCCAACCGTTGTTGTCACATTTTCCCCTTCACCATTGAGGTCTGATGAACTCCCTCTTCTGGTGAAGGAAGGTAGTGAGGCTGATTACCAAGCACCTGAGCTGGGAGAGGATGACTGGTCGACGGGGATCTCTGACTGGATATAAGGCAGCAGACTGCCTTCTGCCTCGCTGGTGATTTCTCTGTGGAATTCTAGGAGACCAGTCTGATTCCTGCTCCTCAAAAGCTAAGTTTTCTGCTTTGCCTTTTTGCATTTGTGTTTTGGTTTTAGTTTGCCTTGCTTTTCTGGATTCTGCCATTCCCTGCTGGGGTAGCTGAATTCCTTTTTGTCGGTTTGCTCTGTCTTCAGAAAATACCTGAGTACTGACATAGTCTTTTTGAAGCCTAGCGTCTTCAGGGCCTTTTTCCCGGTCAGTCTGTTGGTTCTTATTTTGATAGGGTTTTTTGCGGATTGCAGACAGCAGCTTTCCTATCCTGTCCTATCTAGTTAGCTTGGGCCCCATCATTTGCTCAGTCTATCTTTCTATCTGTGTTAGTGTTTTTTCTTCTTGCTTCACCGTCATTATATGTTGGGAGCTGCCTATTGCTTTGGGGTCTGCTCTGGGGCAGTTTAGATTTCCCTTTCTGTCTTTAGGCTAGGCAGTTCTCCGGCTGTGATCGAGGGGTCTAGGGCATCGTAGGAACCCCCCACGGCTACTGCTAGTTGTTGTTGATAGGTTCAGGGGTCTGCAATCCGATAGATGCCAACTTCTCTGGTTTTCTGGACTTAGCTAGCATTTCTGTTTTTGCCTCCTACGGTGACTCATTCATAACAGAATCACCAGCCTTACCGCAGATCCTAGGGTACTCAATAGCAGGAATCAGACTGGTCTCCTAGAATTCCACAGAGAAATCACCAGCGAGGCAGAAGGGAGTCGGCTGCCTTATATCCAGTCAGAGATCCCCATCGACCAGTCATCCTCTCCCAGCTCAGGTGCTTGGTAATCAGCCTCACTACCTTCCTTCACCAGAAGAGGGAGTTCATCAGACCTCAATGGTGAAGGGGAAAATGAACTCATAACACATGGCCTTGCGGCGATGCAACTCTTTTATAGCAGCGTCCTTCCGGGATCTTCATAGTGGTCCAATGGGAGCAGCAATAGAACCTGAGCATGTGACCTCAGACCTCCAATGAGAGGACTTCCCACGGGCATGCTCAGTGGACTGAAAGAAGGACTTAGTCCCAGGAGCTGCTCGCTGCTGGCTATTGCAGGTTACTAAAGCTGAACCCTGATTAGCAGCAGTAAACAAGCCAACAGTAGTAGACTGAGGAAGACGCCGGGAATGACGTATTTTCTGAGCAGGCTCCTCTGCGGCTGGAGAGGAATGTGAGACATCAGATGGCAAGGCTCTGGATTCCTCCTGTGCAGAGGCAGGAACCCTATACCTAACAACCCTATTCCACCCTCTCTCAAAACAGCAGCCCTTGATCCTGCAGTTACGGTCATGTAAAAGAATGTTTACGCCTCCACATACTAAAGCTAAGAGCTTGAACTCCACCATCTCCAATCTGTTGGCCACAGAAATGATGCCTGGCCACCTGGTGGATACAGATGGTATCTGAAAGTTGATGGCCATCTCAGTCCCCCAGTACCAGTTGCGCAATCACCATTACTTCTCTAAGAGAGCAGTGCCTGCACTACACTGGCATATCACAGACAAGATCATCGGTTAATTGAAAAAACTATGTCTGCCCGGGTGCATTTTACAACTGATATCTGGATGAGCATACATGGGCAGGGGTATTACACCTCACTGACTGGGCACTGGACGACATTGGTGGCTGTGGGGCAGGTGGTCAAGGGGTTGCTCCACAAGTCTTGGAATCCCCAACGCTTGCAGGACAAACATCTGTATCTAACACTTCCTTCACTGCTTATGGCTCCTTCGCCTCCTTTAGAGCCTCCACATGTGCCCTCAACATCTACCTTATTTAAATACCCATTCCAACTGTGCAGAGAGAATCCCCCCACCTCCAAACTGTGCAGCCAGGGCTCACCGCAGTAAGGCAGTGTTCAAATTAGTATTCCTTGGAGATCACAGTTGCACAGCTCAAGAGTTGTGGACAGCTACCCAGGCCAAGTTTGAGCAATGGCTGTATCCACTGAACCTGTGCGATAATGTTGCAAACCTGGTAGCGGCCCTACGATGGGGCAACCTCACACAAGTGCCTTGCATGGCTCACATCCTCAACTGGGTGGTACAGCAATTTGTCCACCACTTTCCCGGCCTGGATGCACTGCTGCAGAAAGCACAGTCACTGTGTGCTCACTTCCGGTGGATTACACCCCGCAGGTCTCTGACTTGCATCGCTACAAAGGTCTTTTGGCCTACCGGTTACATGCTTGATTTGCAATGTTCCAACATAGTGGAATTCCACTCTGCACATGTTGCAGCAACTTTGGCAGCAGCGATGAGCACTGGTGCAGTATGACCTTTTGCATAGGCTGGGCAAACTCAATAAGGACGTGGTGCAAATCATGCTTGCGGAGTGGGCACAGATGAAAAAACTCCTCACACAGAGTATTGAAAGTGTGCTCCAGCATGTGGATAACAGGAATAGTGATGCTGATGATGGTTTCGTCAGCACCTATCATAATTCTGACTGGATATAAGGCAGCCGATGCCCTTCTGAGTCGCTGGTGATTTCTCTGCTGGATTCTTGGAGACCAGTCTGATTCCTGCTTCCCAAAGATAAGTTTTTGCTCTGCTATTGAACTTATTAGTTTTGTTTTGTTTACCTTGTTTTTTGGAGTTCAGCCATCCCTGGTCGGGGGTGTGCTGAGTTCCATTTTTGTTTCTGATCAGTTTGTCTCTTTGCTCTGTCTTCAGAATTTACCTGAGTGCTGATATAGTCTTTTTGAAGTCGTAGCGACTTCAGGGCCTGTTTTTCCTATCAGACGGTTGGGACATTTTTTGGTAGGGTTTTTTACGGATTGCAGACAGCAGCTTTTCTATCCTGTCCTTTTTAGTTAGCTTAGGCCCCATCGTTTGCTCAACCTATCTTTCTATCTGTGTTAGCATTTTCATCTTGCTTCACCGTCATTATATGTTGGGGGCTGCCTATTGCTTTGGGGTCTGCTCTGGGGCAGTTTAGATTTCCCCTTTCTTTCTTTAGGCCTATTTAGTTCTCCGGCTGTGATCGAGGGGTCTAGGTCATCGTAGGAACCCCCCACGGCTACTGTTAGTTGTTGTGGATAGAATCAGGGGTCTGCAATCCGATAGCTACCAACCTCTCCGGTTTTCTGGACTTAGCTTGTATTTTTGTTTTTTCCTCCTTCGGGGACTCATTCATAACAGAATCACCAGCCATACCTCAGATCCTAGGGTACTCAATAGCAGGAAAGAATTGTAAGAAAAAAAGAAAAAAAAAAGAGAGTTTGTCAGAATTTTTTTTTTTGTGTATATTTTTTCCTCTATGTCTCTGAGGCCATAGGGGGAATTTTTTTTTTCTTTCTCAATGGAGATGAAGCAATTGTCTGATCGTGTAGAGCAGCTCACTGCTGAAGTGCGGGGAATTTCCGCCTATCTTGCTCATTCACATGCTGCTGAACCAAAGATCCCTACTCCTGATGTGTTTTTTGGGGATCGGTCTAAATTTTTGAATTTTAAGAATAACTGTAAATTATTTTTTGCCTTGAAGCCTAACTCGTCGGGGAGCTCCGCGCAGCAGGTTAAAATTGTCATCTCTTTGCTGTGCGGCGATCCCCAGGATTGGGCGTTTTCTTTGAAACCTGATGATTAGAGTTGAGCGATACCATCCGATACTTCAAAGTATCGTATCGGATGGTATCGGCCGATCTTTAAAAAAAGTATCGGTATCGCCGATTCCGATACCGGAAGTCCCATTCAAGTCTATGGGACTTCCGGTATCGGAATAAGAAAAACCCTTTCCTGCCCTTGTACAGCCTCTCTGGGGTCTGTACGGGCCTTTCGGGGGGCTGTGCCGGCCTGCCAGGGGGTCTGTGCAGGCTCCGGTGGTCTGTGCCGGCCTGCCGGTGGTCTGTGCAGGCTCCGGGGGGCTGTGCCGGCCTGCCGGGGGGCTGTGCCGGCCTGCCGGGGGGCTGTGCCGGCCTGCCAGGGGGTCTGTGCAGGCTCCGGTGGTCTGTGCCGGCCTGCCGGTGGTCTGTGCAGGCTCCGGGGGGCTGTGCCGGCCTGCCGGGGGGCTGTGCCGGCCTGCAGGGGGGCTGTGCCGGCCTGCCGGTGGTCTGTGCAGGCTCCGGGGGTCTGTGCAGGCATCGTCCGATGGGACTACAAGTCCCATCGGGCGATGCCTGCTACCATGACAGTGATTGACACATTAGCCAATGATGGGACAGTAGTAGTCCCATCATCCGGCTAATGTGTTAAATGTAAAAAAAAAAAAAAAAAAAAAAAAAAAAAAATTACATGCTACATTCATACTACATACTACATACATGCTACATTCATACTACATACTACATACATGCTACATTCATACTACATACTACATACATGCTACATTCATACTACATGCAACATACATACTACATATATACTACATGCATGCTACATATATACTACATGCATGCTACATACATACTACATATATACTACATGCATGCTACATACATACTACATATATACTACATGCATGCTACATACATACTACATGCTACATGCATGCTACATACTACATACATGCTACATATATACTACATACATACTACATATATACTACATGCATGCTACATATATACTACATGCATGCTACATACATACTACATATATACTACATGCATGCTACATACATACTACATGCTACATGCATGCTACATACATACTACATACATGCTACATATATACTACATACATACTACATATATACTACATGCATGCTACATATATACTACATGCATGCTACATACATACTACATATATACTACATGCATGCTACATACATACTATATGCTACATGCATGCTACATACATACTACATACATGCTACATATATACTACATACATACTACATATATACTACATACATACCACATACATACTACATGCATGCTACATATATACTACATGCATGCTACATACATACTACATATATACTACATGCATGCTACATACATACTACATGCTACATGCATGCTACATACATACTACATACATGCTACATATATACTACATACATACTACATATATACTACATGCATGCTACATATATACTACATACATACTACATATATACTACATGCATGCTACATATATACTACATACATACTACATATATACTACATACATGCTACATACATACTACATATATACTACATGCATGCTACATATATACTACATGCTACATACATACCACATACATACTACATACATGCTACATATATACTACATGCATGCTACATACATACTACATATATACTACATGCATGCTACATACATACTACATGCTACATGCATGCTACATACATACTACATACATACTACATGCTACATACATACCACATATATACTACATACATACAATACATTCATACAATACATACATAGACATACAGTACATATAACATAGAGTAACATACTTACCAATACTTGTCACATTGTTCCCCGAAGCCATTGTCGTCTACGGAATAAATATTAACATAACAAACCACAAAAATACTCACCCACGATCCGAAGCAGTCCACGAGTGTGTCCCACGACGATCTTGGGTAGAGAACTGCAGCATCAGCTGATGCTGCCGTTCTCTACGGGCTGCAGGAATCCAATGACGGAAGGTAGGTATCCTTCCGCACTGTATTCCTCCGCCACTTAAAAAAAAAAAAAGTCCCTAGTCTCACTTTATGCCATTGCTGTGTGGGAATTTCCCACACAGCAATGGCATAAAGTGAGACTAGGGACTTTTTTTTTTTTAAGTGGCGGAGGAATACAGTGCGGAAGGATACCTACCTTCCGTCATTGGATTCCTGCAGCCCGTAGAGAACGGCAGCATCATCTGATGCTGCAGTTCTCTACCCAAGATCGTCGTGGGACACACTCGTGGACTGCTTCGGATCGTGGGTGAGTATTTTTGTGGTTTGTTATGTTAATATTTATTCCGGAAAGACAATGGCTTCGGGGAACAATGTGACAAGTATTGGTAAGTATGTTACTCTATGTTATATGTACTGTATGTCTATGTATGTATTGTATGAATGTATTGTGTGTATGTAGTATATATGTGGTATGTATGTAGCATGTAGTATGTATGTAGTATGTATGTAGCATGCATGTAGCATGTAGTATGTATGTAGCATGCATGTAGTATATATGTAGTATGTATGTAGCATGCATGTAGTATATATGTAGCATGTATGTAGTATGTATGTGGTATGTATGTAGCATGTAGTATATATGTAGCATGCATGTAGTATATATGTAGTATGTATGTAGTATGTATGTAGCATGTATGTAGTATATATGTAGTATGTATGTAGTATATATGTAGCATGCATGTAGTATATATGTAGTATGTATGTAGTATATATGTAGCATGCATGTAGTATATATGTAGTATGTATGTAGTATATATGTAGCATGTATGTAGTATGTATGTAGCATGCATGTAGCATGTAGTATGTATGTAGCATGCATGTAGTATATATGTAGTATGTATGTAGCATGCATGTAGTATATATGTAGCATGCATGTAGTATGTATGTGGTATGTATGTAGCATGTAGTATATATGTAGCATGCATGTAGTATGTATGTAGTATGTATGTAGTATGTATGTAGCATGCAGTGTGTATGTAGTATGTATGTAGTATATATGTAGTATGTATGTAGCATGCATGTAGTATGTATGTAGCATGTATGTAGTATGTATGTAGTATATATGTAGTATGTATGTAGCATGTAGTATGTATGTAGTATTTTTTTTTTTTTTTTAACATTTAACACATTAGCCGGATGATGGGACTACTACTGTCCCATCATTGGCTAATGTGTCAATCACTGTCATGGTAGCAGGCATCGCCCGATGGGACTTGTAGTCCCATCGGACGATGCTTGCACAGACCCCTGGACATCAGCACAGCCCCCCGGCAGGCCGGCACAGCCCCCCGGCAGGCCGGTACAGACCCCCACAGGGTGCACAGCCCCCCGGCAGGCCGGCACAGCCCCCCGGCAGGCCGGCAGAGACCCCGGGCAGTCCACACAGCCCCCCGGCAGGCCGGCACAGCCCCCCGGCAGGCCGGCAGAGACCCCCGGAAGGCCCGAAATGACGGCGCATCATGATGCGCACACACCGCGCATCATGATGACGTCAGGCCGTCAATCAACTGAACTTCCGATTCCGATGCCGAATTCCGATATTGAAAAAATATCGGAAGTCGGTATCGGAATTCCGATACAGCAAGTATCGGCCGATACCCGATACTTGCGGTATCGGAATGCTCAACACTACTGATGATCCTATTCTTACTAATGTGAATGCATTTTTTCAAGCCTTGGGGTTGTTGTATGATGAACCTAGTGCTATTGATCAGGCTGAAAAGGCCCTGTTGGCATTGAGCCAGGGTTGGGATTCTGCAGAGTTGTACTGTCAAAGATTCCGAAAGTGGGCGGTCCTTACTACCTGGAATGATGGTGCCTTGGCGGCTCTCTTTCGGAAGGGTTTGTCAGAAACCGTAAAAGATACTATGGTGGGATTTCCTGATCCCTCTGGTCTTGACAATTCTATGTCATTAGCCATTCAGGTTGATCGGCGATTGCGTGAACGCAAAACCGCACGAGAGGCGTTGCCACCTGTTGAACAAATGTCTGAACCTATGCAATGTGATAGAGTTTTGTCTAGGGCGCAACGTCAGGAGTTCAGAAGGCGTAATAAGCTTTGTTTCTTCTGTGGTGATGCCTTGCATATTATTTCTGTCTGCCCTAAACGAGAGAAACGTTTTGCGCACACATTTGCTGTGGGTGGTGTTCAACCTAAGATTCTTCTGGCAATTACTCTGATCTGCTCCCTGTCCACATTTTCCGCTAAGGCTTTTGTGGATTCGGGAGCAGCCCTGAACCTGATGGACTTGGATTTTGCTAAACGTTGTGGATTTCCTATGACACCTCTGCGGATGCCTATCCCTTTGAGGGGTATTGATGCTACTCCTTTGGTGAAGAATAAACCTCAGTGTTGGACCCAGGTGGTAATGCGGGTCGCCCCAGACCATCAAGAGAATTGCAGATTTTTGGTGTTGCATAATTTGCATGATACCATTGTTCTGGGGTTTCCCTGGTTGCAAATCCATAATCCAGTTTTGGATTGGAAATCTGTGTCTGTGTCTTTTTAGTTAGCTTGGGCCCCATCGTTTGCTCAACCTATCTTTCTATCTGTGTTAGTGTTTTCATCTTGCTTCACCGTCATTATATGTTGGGGGCTGCCTATTGCTTTGGGGTCTGCTCTGGGGCAGTTTAGATTTCCCCTTTCTTTCTTTAGGCCTATTTAGTTCTCCGGCTGTGATCGAGGGGTCTAGGGCATCGTAGGAACCCCCCACGGCTACTGTTAGTTGTTGTGGATAGAATCAGGGGTCTGCAATCCGATAGCTACCAACCTCTCCAGTTTTCTGGACTTAGCTTGTATTTTTGTTTTTTCCTCCTTCGGTGACTCATTCATAACAGTACTCTATGAAACTTATGTTTATGCTATCTGAGTGTTGCTGGGAAAAAAATAACAGGAGCTGTAACTTGAGGTATCAGGTCTCCCAGCAAAGAAGGCTTACACCGATCCATTAACCACCAGTTCTTCATTGAAACTTCAATTCAAAGCTGTAAATGCTGGCCCAGATCCTGATACCTCATGCATGGCTCGTGGCTGACTGCTTCTGTACCATTAGCAAATTTCTATTGAGTGTCAAATGATGCCACTTGCCATAGTATCTGTCCCTAATTTTATCTGATTGGGAAGCCTTTTTTTCACTCTCTCATGGTAGTGTGTATATGCTTGGTTTGGCCTACCATTGAATTTAATGGGGTTTGGGTAAGTTCTTCTAAACATTTGGCGAACAATGGGATGTTCAGCGAACCGAACCTTGAAAGGTTCGTTTATCTCTAGTAGAGAGCAATAAAGGGAAGGATAGGAAGGTAAAAACCAAATGGCAATAGGATAATAGAGAAAGCATACTCTCAAAAACAGCAAACAACAATCTCCAGCAGCAACTACGAACTCCAACTTCAGCACACCAACTCCAGCAAGCAAGGAAGTAAAACTTTCACATGCAGGGATGAGACAATCTGACCATGTTTTATAAAGAGAGAAAGCAAGCTGGTCAGGAGAAGCTTTGAGATGAAGTTGCACGTCTCCAACCAGCATAAAAGAGTTGCTATCCTCTTCAGTGCCAAAGGAAATACATTTAATATGAGGAACAAAACACACAGGATAAAAAGAAGACCTGCGATTCAATGTGCGAAAACATCGCCTATCCCCAGATCTCCCAGGAGAATATAACTCACTTGTGACATTGCACATGGCCAATCAATTTTAATAGCATGAAATCTTAGGAAATGTTAAAAAAAAATTCAGAAGATGAAAATAACACATTCAAACATTATCTTAAAGGATTTTTATGATTGCTTCACATTGATGACTTTGATTTGTAGGATAGGTAATCAATATCAGATTGGAAGGGAAATGACACATGACACCCCCACCGATTAGCTAATATAAGCTTGGGCAGTGGTCAGATGTAAATACTTTGAAAGGTGCTGAACTGCACTGCTCCATTGAATGTGTAGAAGTCACTGCTAGGTGCTGCAGCACAGCTCATACTCTGTTGAATACTGTTGAATAGGATTTGCTCTGCAGTACCCTGCAGAAGCCAGTATTCATTGAACGGAGCTGCTAAATCCAGCTCCATTCAATATGTCAGCATCTGGCCACAACCAAAGCAGCTGATCAGTGGGGGGTGCCAGATGTTGGACCCCAGCTGATCTGATACTGATCACTAGAATGTGGTGACAGAACAATTGCTTTAATTCAAGTTCTTTGTTGACATATGAAAAGTACATATTTTTGTCACTTTATACATTATTAACTATTAAAATTTTAATACTAATAATAAAGAAATTTTATTTGTTCTTTAATTTTTAGCAGTAAACACTTAAGACCATCCACATTTTTCAAGTACTAATTTGTTTAACATCCTGAAAGAGAATTAACTGACAAATGTGAGTAAGAGACTTAATTCTCAATTTGTATTCAGAATACATCTATGTGTGGAGTAATAATAGTTTAGTAAAATTAGGACAGATTCCCTCTAGTGACAGATTGCGAATCTACATTATTTTCACTAGAAAATCTTTATAGACAATTATTATAAATATTTTTTATGCCTTGCAAGATACAGAATAATTGAAAAGTAACCTTGATTACTTAGATGACAGATTTTTTGTCAATTGGATTGAGTCAAATTCTGAAGATTCAATAGTGAATAGAATTGTGACAGATATGCTGAGAGGGTAAAATGTAGTAATCAGGTTTGAGATTTGCAGAAAATCATAGTGATTCAAATTTTAACTTCAACATAATTTATTCTGAACATCAGCAGAGGGCAGCAGTGAAAGAAAATCCGGTAAGAAACTGCAGCACCACTCCATGATGAAGTCTTGTTCTGTGGTGGGGAGTGTGTTAAAAGCTTAGAGAAAGAGATTGCTGGGCCCGTTTGAGAATCCCCTCTGACAAGACATCACAGGAAGTAGAATAATTTAAAGCATTTAATAATTTGCTATATAGGGAAAACAGCAATACATTTTCAGGTAAAGCACATTATGAAAAGTATTAGAGCATAAAATTGGATATTTATGCAGGGGATTTTATATATCGGACAATTTTAAATGTACTAAAAAGCAGAAGCAAAACAGCACAATAGATTTTATGGAAAAACATTAAATCAATGTCAGACAATGTAAGTTTTTTTTCTATTTCTTGTGCAATCATTTTTGTGAAGTGGGAATAATTGATTTTAAAAATAAAGATAAGATAATTTCCTAAAACCTAGACATAACTGCGACTGTCTACATCAAAAAGTGTGCATGTCTGTTTTTACACATCTGTTTTATTATTCAAATTTGAAAATACACGTCACATTTATACTGCAGCCTGTTGCCAGATTTTCCTGTCTATCTATAAACTTAGCATTTCTTATTCATTCCTACTTAGTAAGAATTTAATGATCAAGATTGAAAATATTGTCAAAAGATTATTATAGTGTTGTTTATAGCAGTGTTTGTACTTCAAAAAAGTGTCAATGACTATGCATGGAATAATAAAAAAATGTATAAAACTGTAGAAGTCGCTGAATGTTAGCATGTTAGGCTATAGGTTGAACTTGATGGTCTTAAATCAACCTTCAACTTTAAAACTATGAAACAGGAGAAGAATCACCACCACTACCACTGGCACCAGTCATCTTGGCAATAGTAACAAGTCAAAACTGGCCTCCTTTGTATCTGGGAAGAAGCAAAGTATGTTATGGAATATGGCACATCACTTGCTTAACTGATAGCAAGATGATGTTACCTCTAAGGTCTCTTTCACACTTCAGTTTTTTGTGTCAGTTAAAATCCGCCAAATAGGCGGAAAAGCGGATCCGTTTCTAACTGATGTGAACGGATGCCACAGGATCCGTTTTTTGACGGATCCGCAGAATTAAGAATTTTAAAGGAACCGCTGGCTGGGAAGGAGAGAGAGAGAGAGAATTTTTTTTCGTCCGCCAGAAAGGATTTCAGGGTTAATTTTCTCCCTGAGTTCCTTTCTCCGGGCATGCGCAATGGAAAATGCGGATCCAACAACAAAAAAAACATTGCTAGGTCCGTCCAGGCATGCTGGCGGACGAAAAAATGTTGGCGGATCCTCACAAAAACGGATCCAACGGATGGCCATCCATCAAGATCCGCCAGTAATGCAACTCAATGGGGAAAAAAACGGATCCGCAAAAAAAAATGGCGGATCCACTTTTTTCTAAATCTGGCGGATTTTGACTGATGGTCAAAAACGGAAGTGTGAAAGAGGCCTAACAGTGACAATGTCGTTTTATGCCAATGTTCTGACAAGCTTGATCACACATTATTAACAGTGATACATTTTGGAAAATTATTTTTTATTTTGATAAACTTGAAAAGCACTGTGTTAATAAATGAGCTGTTGTTTACTACAAAGTCACCACCTATTTCTATTGGGGGTCTCATTGATATCGCTAAGGCTGAATTTGCATTAAGGCTCCGCACCGTATGGTGTCAGCATCCTGTTGACTACGCCAATTTTAAAGGTCGGCCAGGGCGGTAGTCGTGGCTGAGGTTAACGGGCATTGTACACCCTGGCCTCCCTCTGCAGGATAATGGTACCTTTTCTCCTGCATGTTACAATTGGTACTCACGGTGCTGTCAGCGTCTTCTTTGCTGCGCTGACATGAAGCTGGTCCTGGATCCCAAATAATAGAAACACAGTCCAGGGCAACTCTTAACTGAACATATTTATTTGCTTCAGGACACAACACATCCATGAAGTATCCAGCATTTCCATCACAGTAAAGATGTCACATTACATCATCTTTCCCTTCACTGTTCCTTGCGTCACTAAGTGTTTTCGAGGGACGGGTACTTCAGATGACCCCTCAGTGTCCTCCCCGTGGAGCATCACCATGGTAGAGCATCCTCCTGTCTGCTTCCCCTCAGACAACAGAAATCCACCCCACGAGGCTATCCACCACATACTGGAGTGACCTGCCCTTACACTTTTACGGGGACCTTTCATCTTCCTCTACTTCCTTCTTTTTCTCTCTACTGCTGGTTCTGTTGTATCTGGTTCTTCCCTAAGTTTTCCCCCCATAGATGGCTGGGAATACTCTTAAATGTTAGGCAGCTCTGGCATATAGCCCAGTCAAGTACTACGGGGTCAGGCCCCTGACTGACTAGATACAGGAAGACCATCCCGGTTATTCCCCAACTAACCCCGCCTATAGTTAACTCATATTATTAACTATACAGTAGTGACCTCTATGCCCCCATCTAGTGGCCACAACCCAGACTGCATTATCCCTATCATACACAGGAAACAGCATTAAGACAACATATAATACATGGGTAATACAGCAATAACAATATAAATATATTAGATATATAAATACAACAAGAAGGCTTAAAGGGGTTAATATTTCAACCTCTTACAGAGAGAGAATGAAAGGGGATGGATAGGAGCCCTCAGAGTGTTATAAACATCTTCTTATGGCAAATGGAGTAACTGAAATTCAAGTTATTCACTGCAAATTGATCTTTTGGGAAAAATTCTTCAAACTTGGCAAATTTGAATTTCAAAAGAATCAATCATCTCTTGTACCATCCCCTTATGTCACCCCTATGCGTAACATATTGCATTGGTTTGATTAAAATATTTGATAAAACACCAGTTCTGACTAGAAAGTCATTATAAGATTTTTATTATTTTTATTAACATTGTTAAACTAATAAAACAGTAGGATGCATTATGTTTTATAAAAAAAATCAATACATTTTTCAAATTCAAATAAAATATTATCCGAGTTCAATCCTGGGACTTACATATATGAACTAATACCATTCCATACCACCTTCCAAACTACAGCTCAAGAATTCAGCATCCAGACAAAAAAATGTAAGCTCTTTAATCAAAATGATAGATCACCTTTCATTACTCTTTTCTTTTACCATTAGTACTTTAGGAACTATTAGATTAAAATCTGAAATCATACAATAAATTAAGCATGGGTCTGGAGGGTTTCTTAGCAAATAAGCTCTGTTTCCCATGTGAAAAATATAATAGAATTTTTAACATTCACACAATTTCCTGTGGCTGAACATTGTTATATGCACTCCTTTTTATGATAGCTAGCATTATTTTAAATGCCTATGATTGGTAAAGGCAAAAAGATGCCTTCGTACCATAAGGACATTACTCTTGGATCTATTTCAAAATGATTAGCAAGTTTCTGTCATTGTTAATCAATCTGTACTCCAAATGACTATATAATCCATTTACAATTAATTTACATAAATTATCATTATCAGATATGCAATAACAATTATGGCAGAAATTGGCAAAATTCCCTGTGATTATTATGTGGGCCAAGCTTCTATTTTTCTGCAGTCTTGACTTTTATCAAACATAATGCAAGTAAACTGTGCATGAGACCAAATGAGCCTTAGTGCATAGTTCTCTGCTTGAGATTCCACTTTGTTTGGGTGCAATCCCACACTTGCTAAGTGGGGCCAAAAGCACTGCAATGTTACTTGCAAACTCATGAGCTCATCCCCCCAATGAGTGTGGTCTTTTTTACAAAGATGGCAGCTTCACTATGGGACCCTGCCGTCATATGTGACTGAAATCCATACGTGCATTAATTTACTCTCTGGTGGACTCAGGTTACTGACACCTTTTCATGTAAATAGGCAGCTGTAATGAACAAATAACCATTGATAAAAAAGGAATTCAAGCTAGCATATGCCATTTTTATCACTAATGTCTTCTCAGAGGCGAGGATTAGGGATGAGTGGACCTGTGGTTGTTCGGGTTTGTTGGGTTTGGCTGAGCTAGAGATAAAAGTTTGGTTCGGTATATAAACTTGATCTCGAACCCGAACCCAAAAGAAGTCAAAGGGAACCTAAGCTTCAGTGCTTCAAAATAGCTGTACAATAATTATAATAAATGCCAAGGTGCCGCAAAACAAAGCTAAATGAGGTTAAGAGCAGGACAATTCCCTTGCAAACAAATTTGGAAATTTCTTAAAATAAAAAATTTAAAAAAAAAATAGTGTAATCTTGAACAAGGTGGAGGGGAAGTTTGAGAAGGAGGTGGAGGTGGCCGTCTTGGTGGAAGAAGTGTAGAAGGAGAAGGTAGCCAACATTGTTTTTTGTGCTTTGTTTTTTTAACGATTTTTGGGAGATACTCTGAAAACAAGCAGTGTAGTGAACTGCTGGCCACTCTCTCTTTGTATACAGGCCATTAAATTGTCTTCAATTTCTTGGATTGAAAATAATTAAGAGAGCATCAAATAGGGCATATGACTAATGCTGGTGGTGGTGGTAAAGCTGCTGCAGGGAGAGAGAGGATGTGGTCAATCTGTGCCTGCTGTGCGCCCAAATAAAACACCTTCCTCTGGGGCAGGTAGGTGACAGGTTCTGGCCCCCGATCAATCTTAATAGGGATCAGATTTGGGTGCTGCTATGCTGCCGGAACCAAACTTTTTTTACAAAAGGGTAAAGAGGGCACAAGAGCTGAAGGCTACTTACAAAATGAGTGGGAAGAATCAAGGTTTTGATTGAAGGGAAATAGGCTTGGCTTGCACGTCAGTTAGGTGTTAATGGAAGCTCAACTGAACAAACACTGTCTTGTCCTATCCAAAGATCACTGACAACATCTGTTTCTGGACAGGCTACTCGACTCCCTTTCTTTGGCAGCTGTGCAGTGGGGTGCCTTGTAGGTGAGGCTCAGAATGAGCATGTGCTCCAGTGGATAGCAAGCGCTGCATCAAGTGGCCTCTTCTCCTCTTCCTCCACCTTAGCATCACACAGTGCAATTTACAGAGGTGGCACCCAATATCACCATTGTTTCCCTTGTGTCAAAAACTTCCAAATGCCCAACTGACTATGGAACTTCAGATGGGCCATTCTGCAGAATTGTTCACACATTCTATTCCATCACAGAATCCAGAGGAGGAGGCATCTATACCGATGCCCAAAATGTTTTCATGTTGACTTCTGGGTCGCCTGAATCCAGCCCACCAGACGCAAACCACCAAGGGTGGAGGTGATCCCGATGAGACTCAGATACCAGAGGCTCACAAGGACTGTATTGTAGTGTCAATAATACAAAGAATTAACTCTATCACTAAATGGTGTAACGAGAAAAAAGTCAAAATGTCAGAATTACGTTTTTTTGTCACTGCAACATTGCATTAAAATGCAATAACTGGTGATCCAAAGATCATATCTGCATCAAAATTGTGCACAAAAAAAATAAGCCCTCACCCAAAGCGAGATCACAAAAAATTGAGATGCTATGGGTATTGGAAAATGGTTCAATTTTTTTTTTTTAACAAACTTTGAAGTTTTTTTTCACCACTTAAATACAAAAGAACCTAGGCATGTTTGGTGTTTATGAGCTCGTAGTGACCTAGAGAATCATAATGGTACATCGATTTTAGCATTTAGTGAACACAGTAAAAAGGTAAAACAAAAACAATTGTGGAATTGCATTTTTTTTGCAACTTCACCGCACTAGGAATTTTTTTCCCATTTTCCAGTACATGATATGTTAAAACCAATGGTGTTGCTTAAAAGTACAACACGTCCTGCAAAAAATCAAATCCTCACATGGCCATATTGTTTGAAGAATAAAAAAGTTATGGCTCTGGGAAGACGGGGAGCAAAAAAGATAACCGCAAAAACGAAAGTACTTCGAGTCAAAAAGGGGTTAAACAGATTGTCAGTGATGAGTATAAAAACAACCCATAATGTTTGTTTAGTACTGGATTAGCTAGAAGTTAATTTCAGCTGATCTTTGTCTCTCTTCAAAGGTATGCCTAGCTATTGATTTGATGCCATTTTGATGGTGTGTGCTAAAAGCTGCTGTCAATATCTGACATCGGCTTTTAAATAGAACCTGTTAACAGAATTTTATATCCCAAATTAATGGCATGTACAGTATATAAAGGCACTTTAATGTTGATTACATGCTTACTTTGCTTTTTTAAATTTTAAATCAATTTAGCTGTTTCACATAAATTTATGACTGAAATTGCATGCTAATGTGTTGCAAGTGCATTGGGGTTAGTTAATTGCACTTGCAGCTCTCCTGACTTTCCTCCTTTGTCTGATGCCTTTCTCTTCTCCTGTCTCTGAAAACAGGAGTGATCACCATCATAAAGAACTGCACCACCCCTAAGGTGACTATAAACTTAAGCAAAAGATACAAAAAAAAAGTTTATTAAAATATAAAAAAACCTCTTTTTTTCTCCTTTATAAATAAGAAAATTTAAAAATATTAATAAATAAGCATGAGGAAGACAGAAGAGACGGAACATCCAAAGGTACGTAAAAGCCAATAATTCTTTAATCTTACATCCATGAAAACAATATTGTTTGTTTTAATGGATACAAGATTAAAGAGTGATTGACTTTTGCCTACCTTTGGATTTGCTGTCTCTTCCTTCTTCCTTTGGTTCATTACTGATGTGCTACACCAGCAAGAAACATGGAACCCTTTGGTTCTATCCTCTTTCTTGTGTAATAATGTGCAGGTGCTGCGTATGTCACCACAGAACAGACAAACCCACAGTTAAAGGGGAGGTTTATTTACAGGGATTGATACTGACAAAATAACCATGCAGTATTGGTATAGTGAAAACAAGTACTGAAAACAGTCAAAAAGGCATAAACAGTATTGAACAATAATATAAGGAGGTTTCCTATGAAGGCACTGATCAGTCTGAAGGGGCTCTTGACTGAAGGGTCGAGCTTCTTCCACATTGGCGCCAAATCACCAGCAGCGCTTGTCATCTGAAGACTCTCTGTACTCTGTGGTCTTTCCAATCCTCCGCTGGGGTCTCAAGGATTACTACAGGAGGCAGAGGGGGTACTGGACAAACAGGGTCTCCTCTGCTCTGAGTCTTTTGTCTAAGCACAACAGCCTTTCCCAGGGGAAACAACACTCCGTCCCTTGTTAGATCTCTCAGCAGGAGTCAGGGGTTCTGCACCAGCACTGCAGGTACCGAAACTATGCGCGGGGGTCACGATCCCTGCACAGATCACTGTCTCTGCACGGGCTGCTGTCTTTACACTAGCTGCTGTCTCTGTACTAGCTGCTGTCTCTGCACTAGCTGCTGTCTTTGCACGAGCTGTTGTCTCTGCACTGGACACAGTCTTCGCACGAGGTCAAGACACACCTCATCTGTCACTGCAGACTCCAGCTTCACATAGTCATTGGCTACGGTCTCTGCTCTGGCCTCCATCTCTATACAGGCCTCCACCTCTGCATGGGTCTCAGTCTTTCCACAGGGATCAGGACGCACCTTTGCTGTCACTGCAGTACACGGCCTCACGTACTCACGGTCTGCAGTCTCTGTGCGTGGTACCCCGGTCTTTACTCTGTGAACGGGAGCTCTGTCTCTCTCCCCATCTGCGTCAGCATCCTCTCCCATCTCCTGCCCAGGCTGCTCTGAGGAAAGTGCTTGCACTTTTCCCGCCCTCTGCTCGGCTCCCTTCCTGTCCCTGGCTCCTTTTCTGTCCCCTGGGGAACCTGCTGCCCTGCTCAATGGTTTCGGGCACACAGCAGAGGAGGCAAATCCTTTCTTGTCCTCCTCAGGCTTCACCCTTTTACACCTGCATGAGAATTAGCATGATCAAGCTCCTTAACCTTTCCCCTTCACAATAAATATGCATATTTGGTTGCTTCCCACTGGTAAAAGACCAGTCTATCAAAATATAAAATTAATTAACACATTAAGAGAAGAAATAAAAACTGCAGAATTGTTATTTTGGCTTTTAGACCTAATAAAAATGCAATAAAAGAGATTAAAACACCAAATCTACCCCAAATTGATATTAATTAAACTGTTAGTTCAAGTTGTATAAAATAAACCTTCACACAACTAAATTGGTGGACAAGTTTAAAAGGCTAAAAAAACTAAACTTATTTTTAAAAAACTTCTTAATTTTGATTCACCACAAAAAACTAATCTATGCAAATGTAGGATCACCATAATTTTACTGAACTAGAGAATCATACTTCCACATCTTTTTTTTTCTATAAAGTGAACGCCATAAAAACAAAACCTCAAAAACAATTGCGGAATCAAATTTTTTTCGCCATTTCATCTCCCGTGGAATTATGTTTCTTTTTTTAAGTAGATTTTATTTTAACACAGATGCAATAATTCGAAACTTCAACTTATCCTGCAGAAAATAAAACCATATATACCTGGGTTGATGGAAAAATAAAAGCGTTATGTCTCTTGTAAGTAGGGGATGAAAAAACAGAAGTGCCAAAATTAGCTGCTGAGGCAAAGGGTTAACATTTAAAAGTCTGCTTAAATTAAGTAAATGTTAATTAAGTTTTTTTAATTTAAATATGTCTTTATATAAAGCTTAACGAGCAGTTAAATGACAATGAAATAGCATCTGTACCAATTAAGTAGCATAGTTAATTGGACATATTACACATTTCTGATCTTATTCCATTAAAGTTGCCTTTTTCAAATGTTCTCCTGCTTCAAAAGTTCAATGAATCTCTGTCAGCCATATTGAGAATTCATAAAGTAACACTACATGTTGCTTCATCATTTCTCAACAAAAATGCTGGTAATATAGGAAGAGAGCTTGAGAACTCAGCAGCACATTTCCAATAAACTGCACAAAACACATTCCGTTAAGTGATTTCTCAGATGTAAATCAATGACTCATTAGTTTTAAATATACCAAACTTCTAGACCCTGAAATTATAGTGTGAACATATGGTGCTGCTTGTCAACTCAAATGAATCCAGATAGAATTCTATATATTCTGGATGTTTCTCCAAAGTTATATTCAATATTACAACAGGCCTTATAAAAATCTTATTTAACCCCTTAGCGACAGAGCCAGTTTGCAGCTTAATGACCAGGCCAATTTTTACAATTCTGACCACTGTCCCTTTATGAGGTTATAACTCTGGAACGCTTTAATGGATCCTGCTGATTCTGAGATTGTTTTTTCGTGACATATTGTACTTCATGTTAGTGGTAAAATTTCTTCGATAAGTCTTGTGTTTATTTATGAAAAAAACAGAAATATGGCAAAAAAATTTAAAATTTTGCAATTTTAAAACTTTAAATTTTTATGCCCTTAAATCAGAGAGATGTGTCACATTAATTTCTTAATAAATAACATTTCCACATGTCTACTTTACATCAGCACAATTTTGGAAGCAAAATTTTTTTTTGTTAGGAAGTTATAAGGGTTAAAAGTTGACCAGCTGATTTCTCATTTTTACAACAAAATTTACAAAGCCATTTTTTTTAGGGACCACATCATATTTAAAGTCATTTTGAGGGGTGTACATGACAGAAAATACTCAAAAGTGGCACCATTCTAAAAACTAGACCCCTCAAGGTGCTCAAAACCACATTCAAGAAGTTTATTAACCCTTTAAGTGCTTCACAGGAACGAAAGCAATGTGGATGGAAAAAATTAACATTTAACTTTTTTTTGGAAAAAAATTACTTCAGAACCAATTTTTTTTATTTTCACAAGTGTTAAAAGAGAAAATCAACCACAAAATTTGTTGTACAATTTCTCCTGAATACGCCGATATCCCATATGTGGGGGTAAACCCCTTTTTCAGCACACGGCAGAGCTCGCAAGGGATGGAGCACCGTTTGACTTTTTCAACGCAGAATTGGCTAGAATTAAGATCGGATGCCATGTTGCGTTCGGAGAGCCCTTAATGTGCCTAAACAGTGGAAAACTCCAACAAGTGACCCCATTTTGGAAACTAGACCCATTAAGGAACTTATCTAGATGTGTGGTGAGCACTTTGAACCTTCAAGTGCTTCGCAGAAGTTTATAACGTAGAGCCGTGAAAATAAGAAATCCATTTTTTTTCCACAGAAATGATCTTTTCGCCCCCAAATTTTTATTTTTACAAGGGTAACAGGAGAAATCATACCCCCACAGTTATTATGCGATTTGTCCTGAGTACGCTGATACCCCATATGTGGGGAGGAACCACTGTTTGGGCGCATGGGAGAGCTTGGAAGGGAAGGAGTGCCATTTTGGAATGCAGACTTTGATGGAATGGTCTGCGGGCATCATGTTGCGTTTGCAGAGCCCCTGATGGGCCTAAACAGTGGAAACCCCCAACAAGTGACTCCATTTTGGAAACTAGACCCATGAAGGAACTTATCTAGATGTGTGGTGAGCACTTTGAACCTTCAAGTGCTTCACAGAAGTTTATAACGTAGAGCCGTGAAAATAAGAAATCCATTTTTTTTTCCACAAAAATGATCTTTTCACCCCCAAATTTTTATTTTTACAAGGGTAAAAGGAGAAATCATACCCCCACAGTTATTATGCGATTTGTCCTGAGTATGCTGATACCCCATATGTGTGGAGGAACCACTGTTTGGGCGCATGGGAGAGCTCGGAAGGGAAGGAGTGCCATTTTGGAATGCAGACTTTGATGGAATGGTCTGCGGGCATCATGTTGCGTTTGCAGAGCCCCTGATGGGCCTAAACAGTGTAAACCCCCAACAAGTGACTCCATTTTGGAAACTAGACCCATGAAGGAACTTATCTAGATGTGTGGTGAGCACTTTGAACCTTCAAGTGCTTCACAGAAGTTTATAATGTAGAGCCGTGAAAATAAGAAATCCATTTTTTTCCACAAAAATGATCTTTTCGCGCCCAAATTTTTATTTTTACAAGGGTAACAGGAGAAATCATACCCCCACAGTTATTATGCGATTTGTCCTGAGTACACTGATACCCCATATGTGGGGGGAACCACTGTTTGGGCGCATGGGAGAGCTCGGAAGGGAAGGAGTGCCATTTTGGAATGCAGACTTTGATGGAATGGTCTGCGGGCATCATGTTGCGTTTGCAGAGCCCCTGATGGGCCTAAACAGTGGAAACCCCCCACAAGTGACCCCATTTTGGAAATTAGACCCCCTAAGGAACTTATCTAGATGTGTGGTGAGCACTTTGAACCCCCAAGCGCGTCACAGAAGTTTATAAACGCAGAGCCGTGAAAATAAAAAGTCTTTTTTATTTCCACAAAAGTGATTTTTTTAGACCCCAATTTTTAGACCCCCAAAGTTGGTAAATAGTGGAAACCCCTCAATTCTTACTCCAACCCTAACCCCAACACACCCCTAACCCTAATCCCAACCCTAATCCCTAATCCTAATTCTAACCCTAATCCTAGTTCGCCCTAACCCTAACCCTAGCCCAACCCTAGCCCAACTCTAGCCCAACCCTAACCCTACCCTAGCCCAACCCTAACCCTTAACCCTAGCCCAACCCTAACCCTTAACCCTAGCCCAACCCTAACCCTTAACCCTAGCCCAACCCTAACCCTAGCCCAACCCTAACCCTTAACCCTAGCCCAACCCTAACCCTAGCCCTAACCCTAGCCTAGCCCTAACCCAAGACTAACCCTAGCCTAACCCTAACCCTAGCCTAACCCTAACCCTAGCCTAACCCTAACCCTAGCCTAACCCTAGCCTAACCCTAACCCTAGCCTAACCCTAACCCTAGCCTAACCCTAACCCTAACCCTAGCCTAACCCTAACCCTAGCCTAACCCTAACCCTAGCCTAACCCTAACCCTAGCCTAACCCTAACCCTAACCCTAGCCTAACCCTAACCCTAGCCTAACCCTAACCCTAACCCTAGCCTAACCCTAACCCTAGCCTAACCCTAACCCTAGCCTAACCCTAACCCTAACCCTAACCCTAGCCTAACCCTAACCCTAACCCTTATGGAAAACTGAAAAAAAAAATATTTTTTTTATTTCATTATGTGTGCCTATATAAGGGGGTGATAAACGGGGGGGTTATGTACTATTTTTATTATTTTGATCACTATGATCGTTTATCATAGTGATCAAAATAATGAATGGAATCTGCCAGCCGGAGCCAGCAGATTCCCGGCGGGCGCACTGCGCATGCGCCCGCCATTTTCAAGATGGCGGCGCCCATCGGATGACGCCGGCGGGCGCGGGACCACCGGGAGGGGACGGAGGACAAGGGAGAGGTACCGGGAGGGGACCGGGGGGATCGGGGACCCTATTTCTCTATCCTCTGATGTGCGATCACATCAGAGGAAAGAGAAATTAAATGTAAAATTGCGGCTTTTTTTTTGCGGTCGCCGTTATAGGGTTAATAACAGCGATCACAAAAGTGGGGGTCGGTAAAAACCGACCGATTCATGTTCTCTGGGGTCTCGGCTACCCCTGGCAGCCGAGACCCCGGAGAAAATCCGACACTGGGGGGCGCTATTCACTTAAATCACAGCGCCGTGAATTAACGGCGCTGTGGTTTAAGTACCCTTAATTACCGCCTTTAAAAGGCGTATCGGTGGTCGTTAAGGGGTTAATTCAAAATAAGCCTGTAAAATAACTCCTTACACAAAGATGCCCGGTCATGTAGTCAAAGACAAAGACAAGATGAGAACTGGTAGAGCTTTTACCGAAGATGCAATAAACAGTATATCAGGTGCCTCTTACTTCCATATCAGACACTGAAAAGTGCTTCTGACAAGGCATTCACAGCCACTTGATAGGTAACATGCCCTTACAGCAGTTATCACACACACATACTATTTTAATTTAAAGGATGGATGCATAGTATCTGCTGGTTAAGCATGAGACCTGCCAAGACCAGACAGGCAACAAACAGCAGCATCTCAGATTTGAATGTGGAAAGCGCCAGTTAACCCATATAACAATGACCAGTAGACAATATGTTAAAACCAATCATTTCGCTCAAAAGTACAACTTTTCCTGCAAAAAACAAGCCCTCACAAGACCACATCGATTGAAAAATAAAATGTTATGGCTCTGAGAAGAAGGGGAGCAAAAAATGAAAATGCAAAAATGGAAAATGGCCCAGGGATTAGGTGACTAATGATGAGAACATTATTTTTCCCAAAATGCCCATATTTTTCATTTATGTCACCTACCAAAAAATGGAACAAAAATTCATCAGAAGCTATATTCATACCCAAAATTATATACAGTAGCTACAAAATAGGTTCCTATAAACAAATGCACAATTTAACAAAAAAAAACAAAAAACAGTACTTCCATTGTGCAATAAGTAGAGAAACAAAAAATAACAGAATCACATCATTTACACTGCAAGGTTAATGTAAGGTTAATGCCCTTTAAACAAAACTCAAAAATAATAACATAATTGCTATTTCTCTTGCTTCCCCAAAATTAATAGATAGCTACATTTTAACATAGCTAAGTTATAAGTATATCTGAAGCCTAAATTTTTACTACCCAATAAAAAGTGTAAAAAAGAAAAAGAACAAGAAAAAAGGAAATAATGACGGAAATGATGCTTTATTGCATTCCCTCCAATAAACTATTTGCATTCCAAAATGATTGTGCTAAATAAGGCTGGGGTCACACAGCGTTATGGCAGTCCGTTAGATGGGCTGCATTACACAGCGGCATAACGTGATGTAATGCAGTCCGTTAACGCTGCCATCCTCTCCCATTATCAGGAGCATCGCTAACGCATGCCATAATCGGCATGCGCTAGCGATGTGCCATCATTCTGTGACGGAGCCTCGGAAGCCGGCTGCAGTGTCTGAGGCTCTGTCACCGCTAGCGCATAGCATTGAACGGACTTCTTTAGCGCAGTGTGACCCTAGCCTAATAAAGCTCACCTTGTAAAAATGTACTCCAATAGTAAGAATAAAAAAGTTAATGCTTTCGAAATTCAGAAATTCAAAATGAAAAGAAATGTTATATTAAGAGTCAAATTAAACATCAACAACAAATAGCAAACTAGATTGCTTACAGATGAGCGAATTGATCTGCAATGGATTGACTGGGTAGAATTTCATGAAATTTACAAATCCCAAGGTTAAACACTTTGTATTTTAATTCGTAAGGATAATTGAGTCTCCACCATTTCACAAACTGCTAAAGGCTGAGAGAGCAGTCTAATGACAGCTACAGCCACACAGACTTTCCAATAATGGCCTTGAGCTATTCAATAATATAATCTACTGCAACCAAACAGGTAGGCTATCACAGCCAATGTAAAAGATGAGGGCCAGCCAATGAGTGCTATATTATGTTTATATAGTGTAGGGGATAGGAAGTCAGAACACATAGAGATAAAAAAAAGGGCTGATTTAATTATGGTGTACTAATACAGTGCCAAAACAGATTGAAAATGAGAGTGCTAGTGTCAGTCTGTAAATACTAGACCAAAAAATTATGTAATATATAGTGACAGTAACAGCACCTTAATAGCTTTTTTTTATTCTTCACACACTACAAAGGAGGGCAATATTAAATCCCCCAGTGTTTGTTTTGCTGCTAAAATTAAATCATGAATTCAAGGCTCGTGAGTCACAAAAGTGTGCTTTTTGCATTATGAAATTGGCTCACAATAGGTTCAATAAACTCCCTGGATACCTCAAATTTTTATTCACATATTTTCTGGGCATCTAGAGATTTTTTGCATTGTGTTTCACAGTGAATATATTGTATGCAAATCAATTTTGGGGAGAAAATTCTGCAAAGCCAGAAAAAAAAATTCAAATGATCTGAACATCTTTTACAAATAAATTGGGTCCCAATGGAAGGATTCATTCTGTTGATCTTCAAACTATTTTAATGCCATTGTCAACCTATGACAGCAAAATGTTAGTGATGCAATCCCAGTGGAGTCAATTATTCAGGTGTCCCATGACACTACCACAACGAGGTTTTGGGGTGCTGATGAATTGCCATGATTAACAAAATGGAAATAGAGCCCTTCTGCATTGCTATTTTTTTTTTTAAACCATAATTTTTATTGAAGTTTTACAATAAAAATAGAAATTAAACATACAGATTATGGCAGTTACAATCGTTTATACTGTCTTCCAGTCGGTTATCTTTAATAATAAGCAATTATCTCTTTTCTGGTTTCCAGTTTCAAAATTTATCAATCATTATACAACATTGAAACCCCAATGATTGAGCCTCCACCTATACACCAGACAGCCTGAACTCCTACATGCCCCTTGACCTAATCTCGCCTGGAATCCGAGTACTCCAGCCATTTCCCCCAAGTAACTTCAAACTTATACCCTCTATTATTGCTGATTGCAATCATCTTTTCCATACTACAATTATGTCGCATCTTAGCCCTTATTTCTTGAACAGTAGGAACCTGTGAAGTTTTCCATTTGCTCGCAATACACCCTCTAACCACAGTCAAAAATTGTACAGTTATTATTGCATCGTTATGGTCCATATCTTCCAGGCCTATGGACAACAAGGCAGTTTCGGGCCCCATCTCCACACCATAGCCCAGTATCGAGCTTAAACATTGTTGTGTCTCCACCCATACAGGCTGTATCAGCTCACACTCCCACCAGACGTGTAGCAACGAGCCTGGCTGTTTTTTACACCTCCAGCACTCGTCTGATAATTGAGGATAAATTTTCTGTAAACGCGTTGGCGTATAATACCATCTATATAAAATTTTTCTTGATATCTCCAAATGATTAATACAGTGGGACATTTTTTTGTGTATTTGAAAAGAGTAATCCCATTGTTCTTCCCGAAAATGTGTTTTTAAATCAATTTCCCATTTCCCCACAAATGGTAGGGAGTGCGAACCACCCACGTCATTCAAGACCTCATACGCCCTTGATATTCCCCCTTTTGTATCTTTATTGACTTCAAAGAAGTTTTCGTATGGTGAGACCAATTCCTGTTGATCTATTTTAATACTTGTTAGTAGGTGTCTAATTTGGAGGTATTTATAAAAATCCCTCTGATGTACCCCAAACATTCTAACTGGATCACTAAATGGTCTAAGGACTGAGTTAATCATAATATCTCCAACTTTTAATAGTCCCTTCGCGATCCAGTCTCCCAAATCCAAATTCTGGATCAAGTTACTCACTACATTCTTGCAGGGAGTAATTTTTGTCCTATCGTCTGCATTAACCAGGTGTTTGCGCCTGCTCGTATCGTGGGGTGTCTTGGCAATTGCTCCTTTTTGGCCAATCGGAGATACCACATATACGAGGCCATAGAGGGATGCCCCACTATTTGCGCTTCCAGTTTTACACAAGCCTTTGTAGAGTTTCCATCCCACCAGCATCTCAACTGATCTAACAACGTAGCACGATAATATGCTCGTACACATGGGTATCCCAGCCCCCCACGTCTTATTGGCAAATACAAGAATTTCGCTGATACTCTCGCTCTCCGTTGGTTCCATATGTAATTCATTAAAGCAGACTGGAGCCTTTGGAGGGTGTGAAGTGGGACTTGGACAGGCAAGTTGCGAAAATAATATAAAATTTGGGGTAATACCATCATTTTTACCACTGAGATCTGGCCCAACCAGGAAATCATTGCTTTGGAAAATGACTGCAACTCCTTATGGATATTCTGCAGTAAACGTGTGTAATTTGCTTTCCCCAGATTTTTGATTGGGTAGGTTAGTTGAATCCCTAAGTATGGAATTGAGTCAGCCCTCCATGTCAAAGGATATTGTTCCATTAGTTTCTGCTTTGTAGTCTGTGGGATACCCATGTCAAGAATTAAACATTTACTTAAATTAATTTTGTAATAGCTAGCTTTTCCAAATTGGGTAATAAGTCTAAATATATGGGGCAGGGATACTTCAGGATTCGTGACACATAATATCTGCTGCAATGGAATGCCATAATGGAAGACAGAATGGGTCCCCCGAATCCAAAACATCCAAGCGTCCTTTCCATAAATCCCCAGTGGATTCTGTCAAACGCCTTCTCCGCATCCAATGACAGGAGCAGCAAATAGACCTATCTTATTTTCCATAGTACCCACTCTGATCCCAGAAATTTCTTTCTCCATTCTTATAGTCTGGGCGAATGGTTCCATCAATAAAACGAATATCAATGGGGAGAGAGGGCACCCCTGCCTCATTCCGTTAGTGATCTTAAAGCCAGGGGACAAATACCCACTTGCATATACCTGGGCCGAAGGCCCAGAGTACAATGCCATAATGGAAAACAGAATGGGTCCCACGAATCCAAAACATCCAAGCGTCCTTTCCATAAATCCCCAGTGGATTCTGTCAAACGCCTTCTCCGCATCCAATGACAGGAGCAGAGAAGGCGCCCGACTCCCCTCCACCTCAGCAATTAAATCAATAAGGCGTCTGGTTCCGTCACTGGTTTGTCTGTTTTTGACAAATCCAACCTGATCCCAATGGATCAACTCGGGAAGAATGTCTAGAAGTCTTAGGGATAATACTTTAGCAAATAGTTTGACGTCCGTGTTCAAAAGCGAAATTGGTCGAAAGTTTGCCGGGGTATTTGGATCCTTTCCTGGTTTGGGTAGGGTAATAATATGAGCCTTCAGCATTTCTACTGGAAAGGCACCATTCTTGGTGGCTTCTTTGAATACTCTCGCCAAGTAAGGAGAGATCAGATTTTTATATTTTACATAATAGTTGTTTGGAATGCCATCTGGTCCTGGGGCCTTATTTAGCTTCAAGGTATCAATAGCTCTATGAATTTCCAATATTGTGAGTTCCTGAGATAATTTTTCTTTCTGTGTTGGTGATAGCGTGGGTAAGCTTATTGAATCTAAGAATCTCCCTATTTCTGCATCACTTGGTTGGTGGGTTTGATTATCTCCTTTTAAATTGTATAAGGATTCATAATAGTTGGCAAATTCGTTTGCGATTCTCTGAGGGTCTATTATTTTTCCCATATTGGGGCCGTTTAAATATGGGATACGGGATTTTGCTGCATGTATTTTCACCTGTTTAGCCAATAATTCCCCAGATTTATTTCCATGCCAATAATATTTCATTTTGAGTTTTTGGAGGGCTTTCTCGTTGTATGTAAATTAAGCTCATGTAGCCTTTTATGAAGGTCTGAAATCTCAGCCGCTCTTGTGGGAGAGTATGATCTTTTGTGCAATCTATGTAAACTTCCCAATTTGGTTTGAATATCATGTACTGCATTTTGCGTAGATTTTTTATAATGGGAAGCCTGCTTTATAAAATGCCCCCTCATTACTGCCTTATGTGCACACCATAGGGTTGCGTCCGATACTTCTCCATTATCATTTTGTATAAAATAGTCTTGAATGGGTTGATGCGTTTGTGAAGCATAAGTGGGGTGGTTCAGGATATAAGTATTGAGCCTCCAAATTGGGGATCTATCTATGACATGCTTCTCTTCTATTTCCAGTGTGATAGGAGCATGGTCGCTCCAAGTTATAGTACCTATGTTAGTGGTTAATACTTGAGGGATTATTGTTTTATCAACTAGAAAAAAATCAATTCTCGTGTACGTATTATGCGGGTGAGAAAGAAACCTATAATCTCGTGTAGATGGGTTTTTAAGTCTCCAAATATCGTACAGTTCTTGCATGTGACACAGTTTGGCAAGTGGGCTGGGATTGAGTTTATTTGATCTGGTTGTATCCATGTTGGGCCACAACGCTACATTAAAATCCCCTACTACTATAAGAGAACCTTTCTTGACTTTAATAGCTTTTGCTATTATTTTCTTAATGTGAGTATATTGTCCTGTGTTGGGGGCATATATGGTTACCAGTGTGTATGGGATGTTGTTGATTAAACACTGTAGTATAATGTATCTTCCATGAGGATCTATTATTTGGTTAGTTAGGGAAAAGGCCACCGTGTCCCTTATTGCAATCGACACCCCAACTTTTTTCCTATTTGCCGGTGCTAGAATCACATGAGGGAATCTTTTATGTTTTAATCTACTCGTATCTTCACTGTTTAAATGAGTCTCCTGTATACACAATATGTCCGCATTGGTCCTCAATGCCTCCTTCCATAGTATTGACCTCTTGTAAGGGGAATTTAAGCCTTTGGCATTTACAGATAAAAACTTAATCACCATCTATGAGTGTGGCCAAGAATGCTAAGTGCCGCTGCTGCGTATAAGGTATACTGGTGGGATATACTCCCCTGTGCAGGCTTACCAAACATGCCATGAAACATACAAACTCATACTTATCCTGGGCATTGGCGCCCACGTGATCAAATTTGTTCTCACCCCATTTCCCCACCCCTGAAGATCCGACTGTGAAGTACTGCCACTGTGAATGCAAAAAACAGTAAACACAAACACAAATAACATTCAAACTAATAACTATGCCCTCTAAGGCACACATACAGAGAGCCTTTGCAGGCTGCCTGTCAAAGGTATCGGGAGCCCAGCAAAAGCTTAATAGGCTACATACAGCCTGGGCCCTGACATAAGTCCCAAACTTGGACCAGTACCAGAAAAAGTACCAAATTCGGAGAAAAACAGCACAAAAAACCATAAAATTTGGGAAGCAGTAAAAAATCAAAAAGGCTGCATGAAAAATCTCCATAAACAAAAACAAAACCAAAAACCAGAGTTCCAAAGATCCTGGTGAATGATCCATGTCCAAGTCCCGATAGCCGTAAGTAATGGGGTCCTGCCATAAATGACCCCCGACTTCTCAGACCCGGACAGTCCTACCCCAACGGGTTTTACTGCTCTCAATTTGTATAACCAAAAAGAACGAAGCCATAAAAGCTCCCCTGATAGATATCAACCACCGGAGGACCTCCTCCAGATTTCCGTTTCCTGTTCCAGAAGACTAAGCCAGTTCCTTGTTGCATGCTGCTCATGCTTGAGACCATTCCTCCAAGATTGGTCGTAGTAGTGTGTTTTTCCCCCTAAGCTCCCCAGCTTTAAGAGGGAGATTCCATTCTTTACAAAGACGTAAGGCTTGCTCCAAGTTGTTCGCCACATGCTTGCGTCCATCTTTCGCTATTACCAACTTCACTGGGAACCCCCACTTGTACGGGATATTATGTTCTCTTAGGATCCCCGTGCATGATGAAAATGTTCTCCTGTGTGCTAGAGTGAAAGCTGACAAATCCGCAAATATAATTATGTCTTTAAAGCGGTCGGGCAGAGATGGCGGACTTCGAGCAGCTTCCATCACCTTTTCTTTTATATGAAAGAAATGGATTCTTACTATAACATCTCTCGGTATTGCAGTTGGGAGTCGGTTTGGCTTGGGCAATCTATGTGCCCTATCCATAATCAGGTCGAGCTGTGAGGTCTCCGGCAACAAGTATGAGAAATAGTCAGTAAGAAATTCTATAAGGTCTTCAGTCTTCACCGTTTCCGCAATGCCCCTCAAACGGATGTTGTTGCGGCGAGATCTGTCTTCCATATCTGCTATTTTCAGTTTTAATGCATCTACCTCTTCATCCGTGGACACCACTGTGTCCACCACCTCATCGTGCGCAGCAGTTAACTCCGCCATCTTATCTTCTATGTGGGACGTGCGTTCTTCCAGAACATTAATGTCCTTTTGCATAGATCTAAGCATATTTTGCATATCTTTTTTAAAGGTAGACATTATTTCAGACATACAGTGGGGCAAAAAAGTATTTAGTCAGTCAGCAATAGTGCAAGTTCCACCACTTAAAAAGATGAGAGGCGTCTGTAATTTACATCATAGGTAGACCTCAACTATGGGAGACAAACTGAGAAAAAAAAATCCAGAAAATCACATTGTCTGTTTTTTTTTCATTTTATTTGCATATTATGGTGGAAAATAAGTATTTGGTCAGAAACAAAATTTCATCTCAATACTTTGTGATATATCCTTTGTTGGCAATGACAGAGGTCAAACGTTTTCTGTAAGTCTTCACAAGGTTGCCACACACTGTTGTTGGTATGTTGGCCCATTCCTCCATGCAGATCTCCTCTAGAGCAGTGATGTTTTTGGCTTTTCGCTTGGCAACACGGACTTTCAACTCCCTCCAAAGGTTTTCTATAGGGTTGAGATCTGGAGACTGGCTAGGCAACTCCAGGACCTTGAAATGCTTCTTACGAAGCCACTCCTTCGTTGCCCTGGCGGTGTGTTTTGGATCATTGTCATGTTGAAAGACCCAGCCACGTTTCATCTTCAATGCCCTTGCTGATGGAAGGAGGTTTGCACTCAAAATCTCACGATACATGGCCCCATTCATTCTTTCATGTACCCGGATCAGTCGTCCTGGCCCCTTTGCAGAGAAACAGCCCCAAAGCATGATGTTTCCACCAACATGTTTTACAGTAGGTATGGTGTTTGATGGATGCAACTCAGTATTCTTTTTCCTCCAAACACGACAAGTTGTGTTTCTACGAAACAGTTCCAGTTTGGTTTCATCAGACCATAGGACATTCTCCCAAAACTCCTCTGGATCATCCAAATGCTCTCTAGCAAACTTCAGACGGGCCCGGACATGTACAGGCTTAAGCAGTGGGACACGTCTGGCACTGCAGGATCTGAGTCCATGGTGGCGTAGTGTGTTACTTATGGTAGGCCTTGTTACATTGGTCCCAGCTCTCTGCAGTTCATTCACTAGGTCCCCCCGCGTGGTTCTGGGATTTTTGCTCACCGTTCTTGTGATCATTCTGACCCCACGGGGTGGGATTTTGCGTGGAGCACCAGATCGAGGGAGATTATCAGTGGTCTTGTATGTCTTCCATTTTCTAATTATTGCTCCTACAGTTGATTTCTTCACTCCAAGCTGGTTGGCTATTGCAGATTCAGTCTTCCCAGCCTGGTGCAGGGCTACAATTTTGTTTCTGGTGTCCTTTGACAGCTCTTTGGTCTTCACCATAGTGGAGTTTGGAGTCAGACTGTTTGAGGGTGTGCACAGGTGTCTTTTTATACCTATGCCTTTTTATTACCTTTGAAAATATTAAGCTATTTAACCTATAAACTTAATGAGAAAAGAAACAATGAAAAAAAAACCCCAAATGTCAGAATTTTAGGTTTTCTTTTTTCACATATCACGTTAAAAATTCAATAAAAGTGCTCAAACTATCAAATATGCCCCAAAATAATGACAGTAAAAATGACAGTATTACTTGCCATGCAAAAAGGGCCTCATACAGCTCAAATGTTACAGGTTTCAGAAAATTGAAACTAAAACTGTGCAATACTATACAAGTTTGGTATTAGTATAACTACACTGCTCAAAAAAATAAATGGAACACTTAAACAGCACAAAGTAACTTCAAGTCAATCACACTTCTGTGAAATCAACATGTCCGGATATGCAAAACTAATTTTGAATCAATTTATCCTGCTGTGCAAATGGAATAGAAAACAGGTATAAATGATAGGCAATTAGCAAGACAACCCCTATAAAGGAGTGGTTCTGCAGGGTGTGACCACAGACTACACTACCGTTAAAAAGTTTAGGGTCACTTAGAAGCTTCCTTATTTTTTAAAGAAAACCACATTTTTTTCCAATGAAGTTAACATTAAATGATTCAGAAATACACTCTATGCATTGTTATTGTGGTAAATGACTATTCTAGCTGCAAACGTCTGGTTTGTAATGCAATATCATCATAGGTGTATAGAGGCTCATTTCCAACAGCCATCACTCCAGTGTTCATATAGTACTTTGGGTATGCTAACTATGTAAGAAGGCTAATGGATGGTTAGAATACCCTTGAAAACCCTTGTGCAAGTATGTTAGCACAGCTGAAAACAGTTTGGCTGATTAGAGAAGCTATAAACTTGACCTTCCTTTGAGCTGGCTGATAATCTAGAGCATTAAATTTGTTGGTTCCGTTAAACTCTCAAAATGGCCAGAAAAAAGAACTTTCATGTGAAACTCGACAGTCTATTCTTGTTCTTAGAAATGAAGGCTATTCCATGCAAGAAATTGCCAAGAAACTGAAGATTTCCTACAGTGGTGTGTACTACTCCCTTCAGAGGAAAGCACAAACAGGCTCTAACCAGAGAAGAAAGAGAAGTGGGAGGCCCCACTGCACAACTGAGCAACGAGTAGAAGTACAAGTCTGTAGTATTGAGAAATCGACACCTCACAGGTCCTCAACTGGCAGCTTCATTAAATAGTACATGCAAAACACCAATGTTAACGTCTACAGTGAAGTGGCGACTCCGGGATGCTGGCCTTCAGGGCAGAGTGGCAAAGAGAAATCCATATCTGAGACTGGCTAATAAAAGGAAAAGATGAATATGGGCAAAAAAACACAGACATTGGAAAAAAGTGTTTTGAACAGACGAATCCAAATTTGAGGTGTTTGGATCACACAGAAGAACATTTGTGAGATGCAGAACAACTGAAAAGATGTTGGAAGAGTGCCTGATAAAATAATATAATAATAAATTTTATTTCTATAGCGCCGACATATTCCGCAGCACTTTACATTTCAGAGGGGACTTGTACAGACGATAGACATTACAGCATAACACTAATCACATAGATCATAACAGATACCAAGAGGAATGAGGGCCCTGTTCGCAAGCTTACAATCTATGAGGGAAAAAGGGGAGACACGAAAGTTGGGTGGTAACAATTGCCCTGATTGTTTGGACCAGCCATAATGTTAAGTGTGTAACAGTACGGACACAGAGGGCTAATAGATGCATAAAGCATGTGGGAACATGATACGGGGAACCTGGTTATGGTAAAACTTTTGACTGTGCCACACAGGGATAGTTAGGTTAATGTGTTGAGGTGGTAGGCCAGTCTGAATAAATGAGTTTTCAGGGCACACTTAAAATTGTAGGGATTGGGGACTACTCGTATTGACCTGGGAAGTGCATTCCAAAGAATTGGCGCAGCAAGTGTATAGTCTTGGAGATGGGAGTAGGAGGTTCTGATTATCGAGGATGCTAACCTCAGGTCATCAGCAGAACGGAGGGCACGGGTAGGGTGGTAGGCTGAAGCAAGGGAGGTGATGTAGGGTGGTGCTGAGCCATGGAGTGCTTTGTGGGTGAGGGCAATAAGTTTGTACTGGATTCTGGAGTGGATGGGTAGCCATTGTAAGGACTGACACAAGGTAGAGGCATCGGTGTAACGATTGGCGAGGAATTTGATCCTTGCTGCAGCATTCAAGACAGATTGGAGGGGGGAAAGTTTGGTAAGAGGGAGACAGATTAGAAGAGAGCTACAGTAGTCCAGACGAGAATGAATGAGAGAAACAGTAAGAATTTTTGCAGAGTCAAAGGTAAGAAAAGGTCGAATTCTAGAAATATTTTTGAGATGCAGATAACAAGAGTGAGCCAGTGATTGGATGTGGGGGTGAATGAAAGCTCGGAGTCAAGTATGACCCCAAGACAGCGGGCATGTTGCTGGGGAGTAATAGTGGAACCACACACAGAAATGGCAGTGTCGGGTATAGGTGCATTAGTTGAGGGAGGAATGCCTGATGCTATCTGTCAAGCATGGTGGAGGTAATGTGATGGTCTGGGGTTGCTATGGTGCTGCTAAAGTGGAAGATTTGTACAAGGTAAGAGATTTTTAATAAGGAAGGCTATCACTCCATTTTGCAACACCATGCCATACCCTGTGGACAGCGCTTAATTGGAGCCAATTTCATCCTAAAACAGGACAATGACCCAAAGCACACCTTCAAATTATGCAACAACTATTTAGGGAAGAAGTAGGCAGCTGGTATTCTATCTGTAATGTAGAGGCCAGCGCAGTCATCAGATCTCAACCCCATTGAGCTGTTGTGGAAGCAGCTTGACCATATGGTACGCAAAAAGTGCCCATCAAGCCAAACCAACTTGTGGGAGTGGCTTCTGGAAGCATCGGGTGAAATTTCTCCAGATTACCTCACCAAATTAACTGCTAGAATGCCAAAGGTCAACAATGCTGTAATTGCTGCAAAGGGAGCATTCTTTGACAAAAGCAAAGTTTGAAGGAGAAATTATTTCAAATAAAAATCTTTTTTTCCAACCTGGTCAATGTCTGGACTAGATTTTAAATTCATTTGGCAACTCATTTGATTAATTTAAGTATGAGTTTTCATGGAAAACACAAAATTGTCTGGATGACCCCAAACTTTTGAATGGTAGTGTATTTGTCTGTTCTCATCCTTTTTGACTGTTGTGTAGGTCACTTTTGCATTTTGTCATTGCGCTCACCAATTGTGGTGCTGTACAGAAGCATGTCTACAACCCACAGAAGTACAGCTGATCCAGGATGGTACATCGATGTGAGCTGGGGCAAGAAGAGTAGCTGTGTCTGTCAGCACAGCATGCAGAGCATGGAGCAGATAACGGAAGACAGGCCAGTACACCAGGAGACATGTAGGGGGCCATAGTAGGACAAAAACACATCAACAGGACCCACACCTCCTCCTTTGTGCATGGAGGAACAGGATGAGCAGTGACAAAGGCCTGCAAAATGACTTCCAGCATGTCACTAGCATGGATTTATCTGCTCAAACCATCAGAAACATATTCCATGATGACGTTATGAAGACCGAACATCCACAAGTGGGTGTTGGGCTTACAGCCCAACACCATGCAGGGTGATTGACAATTGCCAGCGAGCACCAAGATTAGCAGATTCGACATTGGCGATCTGAGCTCTTCATGGATGAGCGCAAGTTCACACTGAAAATATGTGACATATGTAACAAAGTCTGGAGACGCTGCGCACACAGTTCTGCTGCTTGCAACATCCTCCGGCATGACCAATTTGGCCAGTAATGGTGTGGGGAGGCATGTCTTTTGAGGGCCACATAGCCCTCCATGTGCTAGCCAGAGGTGCCCTGACTGCCATTAGGTACCGGGATGAAATCCTCAGACCTATTGTGAGAGCATATGCAGGTGCAGTGGGCCATAGGTTCCTTCTGGTGCATGTCAATGCTAGGCCTCATGGTTGAAGTGTGTCAGCAGTTGCTGCATGATGAAGGCATTGATGTTATGGACTGGCCTGCCAATTCCCCAGAAGTGAATCCAATTACGTACATCTGGGACATCATGTCTTGTTCCATCCACCAATGCCACTTTGCACCACAGACTATTCAGGAGTTGACAGTTGCTTTAATCTAGGTCTGGTAGGAGATCCCCCGGAGATGATGCGCCGCCTCATTAGGAGCATGACCATTGTAGTGTGGTCATATAGGAATGTGGAGGCCATACACACTACTAAGCATCATAGCCTTGTCTTGAAGCATTTGCACTGAAGTTGAATCATCATGTTATTTGATTTTTCGCTTTGATTTAGAATATCATTCCAAATCCATTCCTCCTTTGATTTATGTTGATCATTTTTATTGTTCTCAACGCATTCCACTTTGTAATGAATAAATATTTGCAACTGGAATATTTCAATCAGTTATATCTAGGGATGGTATCTTTTAATGTATTCCCTTTTCTTTAGCAGTGTATATTGACTGGAACAATCCTGTTTATAGCATATTGTTACCACACAATGAATTCCATATAATAAAACTAAAAAAAGTCAGAATTTTATTTTTTGTTTCACCATTACAACTCACATGAAATATTTTCTGATTTTCTGGAAATTACATGGTAAATTGAATAGTGTCATTAAAAACTACAACTGATTCAGGAAAAAATATAAACCCTAAAATGGCCATGTAAATGGAAAAGTAGTAAAGTAAAATTACATTTGTAAGAAGAGGAAGAAAAAAACAAAGTTACAAAAATGAAAAATTATCTGTGACAGAAAGTGTTTATTTCATGCCCTGTTCACGACATGTGCCATGCATGTGCGGTGCATGTTGGGTCTCCCCATTTGATGTGGGTTTCAGCGCTTAGCTCGCATTTTTCCTGCACACATCAGCTGATTTCATCAGGTCACATATGCCCCTGACCGCCACAAATGGAATTACGATCCACCCTCGGCTTGTAACATGTTAAATGTCGTTTTCAATCTCTGACAACAGCATTTGACATGATCGCACAAGAAGCGTATCACCAACCCCGCCCTTCGGCGCCGATGTAACATGACCGCTGGTAGCCGATGGATTGGCAAGACAGGAGACCCCTATGGTTATCATAACCTGATTAGTGCTCATAGCAAGTGAGCATATCTGCTGTACAAAGCAATGCTGAAGCCCTACTATGTGTAGAACAGGTGATCAGATGATTGCAGCTTCTTGTACCCCATGGAGACTATTGAAGCCAGTAAAAAGTTTGACAAAGGAGACAACTCCATCTTTGAAACACATAAGGAAAGTACGGCCCTTTGAGGTTACCGTACGCTGGAGTGTAATGTCACACGCTGCTTGCTCTCATATGCGGTCCAACAGAAGTGTTAGGTGAGCCTCCAGCTGGGACTCCCTGTGAGCTTATACAGCATCTCACATCTCTGTGTTCCATCTCTTCACCATTGCTCTCAAGGGAAAATTGCAGCCATAGTGAGTATTTACGGACCCCAGCGTCGTTCCACTTTGGGATTTCTACAGTCACAATGAGTGTTTATGGGCATTGTGCCCCCTCAATGGAAAACTGCATTTCTGTTACCAGTGCAACAATATATAAAAATAATTAATCCAATCAGTAAACGGCGTAATTAGATAAAATATCAAAGTGCCAGAATTGCATTTTTTTGGTCGCCACAGCATTGAAATAAAATGCAATAACAAGCAATCAAAATATCATATGTACACCAAAATGTTATCAATAAAAACATCAGCTCGGGCTGCAAAAAATAAGCCCTCACCCAGCCCCAGAACACAAAAAAATGGAGATGATGCGAGTCTCGGTAAATGACGCATTTTTTATAAAAAAAATTTTGGATTCTTTTCCCCTCTTAAATGAAAAAGAACCTATTTATGTTTGGAGTCCACAAACTCATAATGACATGCAGAATCATAATGACTGGTCAGTTTTATCATTTGGTGAACATGGTAAAAAGAGAAAACAATTGTGGAATTGCCCTTTTTTTGCAATTTCACCGCACTTTGATTTTTTTTTTACAGTTTTCCAGGATATCATATGGTAAAATAATTGGTGTCGTTCAAAAGTACAACTTGTCCTGCAAGAAACAAGCCCTCACATAGGCCATATTAATGGAAAAATATAAAAGTTATGGCTCTGGGAAGAGAGGGTGCAAAAAACAGAAATGCAAAAACGAAAATGGGCTGCGGCCTGAAGGGGTAAAAAGTTTGCTGAGGAATAAAATATGGTATAAACATCAACAAATCTTCAAGTACATGTAGTTTATAAAATATCCAAATCTTTAGAAGTTTTAAACGCATAAGACCTGATTCATCATTTTTTGAAGCCACTTTGTTTTGTTTTCATACTTTCAACGAAAAAAACGCACGTCTCATTAAAATGTCACAAAAATTACACCAAAATTACAGGCTTACATAAAATTACAATTGCAACAAACTTTGCAACTTTTTAAACAGTCACAAGTGCTGCATCAGCCAAAAACATCTGGAAACCCTTGTGTATGCTCATAATTCCAAACATAAAAAAACAAAGCAGGCAAAAGTGACTATAAAGAAGGCTCAAATGTAAGCTTAAATATGGTGCAAACAAATGTGGGGAACATGAAAAAGTTCACCAATATCAGGTGCAAATGCGAAAATTAATCTTACCCATAATATATTTTTGAAAGATTAATTCACATCCTGTTTTTGATGGTAAAATATTACAGATGCCTTAGATTTCTTGTTTCTTTCTATTGAATAGATGCTGTCCTCAGCACAGAGTGATGCCCCTGGCATCTATTCCTTTAGTATTCATTTCATACAATTTATTTCCTGTACATATCCCTTGGCCCATGAGACACACTGGATGACTTATAATGCAGTGTAAATCTAATAAAGCAAGTACTCCTTAAAACAGGAAGAATGCGTCCTGTCTTTATTACAGTTTACTAATATCATATCATGCCTTACCACGGTTAAAATTCTATTACTAAAATTGAATTGGGTAAGATTTCACTTTCTTAAAGCACAGGCCCAAGGCTGATTCTGCATTATAATATACCGCCAAAACATTATATCAAATGTCAGGGATAATAATGATGTTAATAATGACTTGTCTTTCCTGTAAAAAAGCTATCAATGTCTTTTAAAACCTCGGAATTTTCTGGAAAGTTGAAGGTATTATACAGAAGTTAAGGTACTGTCACACTTAGCGATGCACCAGCGATCCTGACCAGCGATATGACGCGGTCAGGATCGCTGATGCATCGCTAAGTGGTCGCTAGTGAGCTGCCACACAGGCAGATCTAACTAGCGACATCGCTGGGGACGGGGGTCGCTACTTACCTGTCACACCAGGTGATCCTGCGTCCTCCCGCCCGGCTCCACGCGTCGCTCGTCGTCACAGTAGGAAGCGCCGCAGGAAGCTGACAACGAGAAACGGTCCAGGATGTTCTCGCGCGATTAGCGATAAGCAGAGGGGGAGCGGGTCGTAGGTAAGTATCAGACACAGCGATATCGCTAGCAATATCGCTATAACGTCACAAGTTATAGCGATATTGCTAGCGATATCTCTTAGTGTGACATGCCCTTTAAAATACAAAGCACTAGTCCTATCTTAAATCTCTAAAACTATAATACACGTCAGTCAGCTAGTACATGGAAACCACTCACAGTGGTTTGGATAACATTGTTTAAACTATTACAATGGCACATGTCAATAGGGGCCACATATTAGGCAGCAAGCGCATAGTTACTCATTGAAGCTGATATGTTGGAAATAGGAAAACTGAATAAAAATTAGGATCTGAAAACATAAAGACAAGTTGTGATGGCTAGACAGGTGAGTCAGAGTATCTGCAAAATGATAGGTTTTCTGAGGTATTTTTGGTATCCAGTTGTACCTACCAAATGTGGTCCAGGAAGAGCAACCACAAAACCAGCAGCAGCGTCATGAGCTCGCAACACTTATTGATGCATTGAGCAGCCAAAACTAACCCTTCAGGTCTGATCACAAAACGTTTTTTAAGTATGTAGCTTATTTATTAGAGTTTAAATATAAGAACGCCAGTAAATGCAGCTTTCTAAACAGGTAAAGAATTTATTAAGATAAGTTGCTGCTGGAGCCACCCGGTAGAGGCATTTTCATTGCCTCCTTACTCCTTATTAAAGATGAATGCAATTAATGCACGTTTTTTAAGAAATCACCACTAGTATACCAACAGTGTGAAATGTAACAGAGGCTATGATGGTATGGTATCAGAACACAGTTAGAGATGAGTGGATCCTTTCAAATAACTTGGCACTCAGTTGGAGATGTAGTGAAATAAAGTTCCCTTTACTATTGCATTCAAGGTTGTGTTAAACGTTTTCGGTGGTCTTACATCAGACCTTCATCAGAACTAAAAAAGGGTGGGAGGGGGGAATATACAGAAAAAAAGAGGGATCATATAATACATATAAAAGATAAACTTGTAGTACAAGAGAACAAAATACAATCATGCAATTCGTCTAGTAAGCGCTCAGACGTTATTAGGCTGTAAGCGGTTTTTTTCGAGCTTTTTAAGCATTTTCCCTGCAAAAATTCTTAAAAAACGCATACATTAAGCATCCCATTCTTATAATGTATTCCACAATTTTTGTGCAAAATGATGCGTTTTTTCCGCAAAAAAAGGCATCGTGGAAAAAACGCAGCATGTTCATTAATTTTGTGGAAAAAAAACACATTTCCAACTATATTCTATTGAGAATATGGATGCTCCAGGAAAAAACGCGCAAAAATCGCGAAAAAAAAATGCGTTTTTCCTGGGAAGGAGTCCGGTTTTTAGTCAGGAATTTTCTGCATACGTGGGTACATAGCCTTAAATTTATAACTCTGTCCTTAATGTATAGAACAATTATTTATAGTAACAGATGACAGAGAGAAATGCAAGGAATACAAACAGTTGATAATAAAATATTGGTCATTCAAGCTAGTATGACTTTAGAAAAAATAATACATTAGGTTTCTACAAGGGATCTGGGTGAGGGAGTGTCCAGATGGTGAGTTCAGGTGATAGAGACATATAGAGCATGTGAGACTCCTGAATTCAAAGATTCAGGTTTTCCAATATAAGACCAGTGAACAGTCAGTGAAATCATAAGGAGATCCAGAAGGGAGGATGAAGGAATACCTGGAGAGGTGGGAGGTAAAAGTATAGTTAGTGTCACAGTTCAATAGCAAGGTGAAAGCCAGAGGGAAGTAGAGGGAATCAAAGAGCCCCTGTCTATATAATGGTGGTGGTAATGGGGAGAGGTTCAAATGGGCAAGGACATATGCTGGCATGAGGTGAGGGGTCTTGCGTGCCATGCAAGATTTGAATCCATGACAGGGCCATGTGTTACTAATTGTAAGGGTGTGTGCACACGCTGCGGATTCTGCTGCGGTTCCGCAGCGGATTTGGCCGCTGCGATCAGCAGCAGTTTTTGCTGCAGTATACAGTACCATAATATCCTATGGATATTAAAACCGCAGGGCAGACGGTGCGGATTTTTCCGAGCTGTTTTCATGCAGTTTCAAAACCGCAGAAAGAATTGACATGTCAATTCTTTCTGCGGATTCCGCTGAGGTTTGCCATCTCTTCCATTGTGGAGATGAAAAACCGCAGGTCTTTTGACCTGCAGATTTTACAAAATCTGCATGGCCAAATCTGCACCCCATTTCACAGCGTGTGCACGTACCCTTAGGCGTAGGGTTTCTGCCGCTGCACAGCAAGAAGCCCGAATCTTGCATGCAGCAGTCTCGCATTCTCCTTCTGCCACAGAAGAGCCTGCTCAGCAGACTTGTTGATCCCAGCGCTCTGCTCAGACCAGCGCTGTGGGCTTGCTTCTTGCTGCCACCTCTGGTCCACCTTTAGCAATACAGGCTGGCCAGAAGCAAGTCTCTCCAGGGACTAAGTCCTCCTGGTGGTCCACTGAGCATGCCCGTGGTGTGATCTCCCATTGGAGATCGAAGGTCACATGCTCAGGTCATTCTCCAGCTAGGATTGGTCCATCCGAAAGGCCAGGAAGGACCCGGAAGCATGCGGCTATAAAAGGTTCGCATGGCCACTAGTATAGACTGCATTAGCTGACTATCAAGAGTGTGTGTCGCATGCATGTATGAATGTCTCTTTTGAATGACTCATTCACCCCTTCACTACCAAGGGTGGTTTGCACGTTAACTCCCGGGCCAATTTTTACAATTCTGACCACTGTCCATTTATGAGGTAATAACTCTGAAACACTTCCATGGATCTCAATGATTCTGGCACTGTTTTCTCGTGACATATCGTACTTCTTGTTAGTGGTAAAATTTGATTCAAATAACTTGTGTTTATTTGTGAAAAAAACAGAAATTTGGCGAAAATTTTGAAAATTTCGCAATTTTCCAAATTTGAATTTTTATGCCCTTAAATCACAAAGATACGGCACACAAAAAACTTAATGTGTAATATTTCCCACATGTTTACTTTACATCAGCACAATTTTGCAACCAAAATGTTTTTTTGTTAGGAAGTTATAAGGGTTAAAAATTGACCAGCGATTTCTCATTTTAGCAACAACATTTTATTTTTATTGACCACATCACATTTGAAGCCACTTTGAGGGGTCTATATGATAGAAAATACCCAAAGGTGACACCATTCTAAAAACTGCACCCCTTAAGGTGCTCAAAACCACATTCAAAAAGTTTATTAACCCTTCAGGTGCTTCACAGGATTTTTTTGAATATTTAAAAAAAATTGAACATTTAAAATTTTTTCACAAAAAAAAATTTCAGGTTCAATTTTTTTTATTTTACCAAGGGTAACAGGAGAAATTGGAATGCAAAAGTTATTGTGCAATTTGTCCTGAGTACGCTAATACCTGATATGTGGGGGGAACCACGGTTTTGGTGCATGGCAGAGCTCAGAAGGGAAGGAGCGCCGTTTGACTTTTTCAATGCAAAATTGTCTGGAATTCAGATCAGACGCCATGTCACGTTTGGAGATTCCCTGATGTACCTAAACAGTGGAAACCCCCACAAGTGACCCCATTTTGGAAACTAGACCCCCCAAGGAACTTATCTACATATGTGGTGAGAACTTTGAACCCACAAGGGCTTCACAGAAGCTTATAACGTACAGCAGTACAATTAAAAAATCATATTTTTTCCACAAAAATGATCTTTTCACCCCCAATTTTTATTTTCCCAAAGGTAACAGGACCCTACAAGCTATTGTGCAATTTGTCCTGAGTATGCTGATACCCCATATGTGGGTGTAAACGATTATTTGGGCGCATGGCAGAGTTCGGAATGGAAGCAGCGCCATTTGACTTTTTTGGCTGGAATTGAGATCGGACACCATGTCGCGTTTGGAAAGCCCCTGATCTACCAAAACAGTGGAAACCCCCGAGAAATGACACTATTTTGGAAGCTAGACCCCCCCAAGGAACTTATCTAGATGTGTGGTGAGAACTTTGAACCACCAAGGGCTTCACAGAAGTTTATAATGCCCGGGTGTGAAAATAAAATAATCGTATTTTTTCCACAAACATGATCATTTAGTCCCCAATTTTTTTATTTTACCAAGAGTTCCAGGAGAAATAGGACCCTAAAAGGTGTTTTCCAATTTGTCCTGAGTACACTGATACCTTATATGTGGGAGAAAACTACTGTATGGGCACACGTCGGGGCTCGGAAGGGAAGTAGTGACGCTTTGGAATGCAGACTTTAATGGCATGGTCTGCGGGTGTCATGTTGCCTTTGGAGAGCCCGTAATGTACCTAAACAATGGAAACCCCCCACAAATGACACCATTTTGGAAAATAGACCCACTAAGGAACTTATCTAGATGTGTGGTGAGCACTTTGAACACCCAAGTGCTTCATAGAAGTTTATAATGCCCGGGAGTGAAAATAAAAAAATCATATTTTTTCCCACAAAAATGATATCTTTGCCCTCAATTTTTTATTTTCCTAAGGGTACCAGGAGAAATTGGGCCCTAAAAGTTGTTTTGCAATTTGTCCTGAGTAGGCTGATACTCCATATGTGGGGGTAAAACACTGTTTGGGCACGTGGCAGAGCACCATTTGACTTTTTCAACGCAGAATTGGCTGGAATTGAGATCAGATGCCATGTTGCGTTTGGAGAGCACCTGATGTGCCCAAACAGTGGAAACCCCCCAATTCTAACTCCAACCCTAACCCCAACACACCCCAAACCCTAATCTCAGCCCTAACCCTAGCCCTAACCCTAGCCCTAGCCCTAACCCTAACCTAGCCCTAACCCTAGCCCTAACCGTAATGGGAAAATGGAAATAAATACATTTTTTTAATTTTATTATTTTTCCCTAACTAAGGGAGTGGTAAACGGGGGTTTGATTTACTATTTATGGCAATTTTTATATTTGGCAGCTGTCAAACGCTAAAAGACGCTTTTTATTGTAAAAATAGTTTTTGCATCACCACATATTGAGAGCTATAATTTTTCCATATTTTGACCCACCGAGTCATGTGAGGTCTTATTTTTTGCGGGACAAGTTGACGTTTTTATTGGTATCATTTTCGGGCATGTGACATCTTTTGATCACTTTTTATTCTGATTTTTGGGACGCAGAATGAACAAAAACCAACGTTTCATGAATTTCTTTTGGGGGTGCGTTTACAATGTTCCGCGTGCGGTAAAATTTATAAAGCGGTTTTATTCTTCGGGTCAATACGGTTACATCTATACCTCATTTATGTCGCTTTTTATGTTTTAGCGCTTTTATGCAATGAAAAAAATTTTATATAAAAAATAATTATTTTTGCATCACTTTATTCTGCGAGCTATAACATTTTTATTTTTTCACTAATGATGCTGTGTGGCAGCTCGTTTTTTGCAGGACAAGATGATGTTATCAGCGGTACTATGGATATTTATATGCGTCTTTTTGATCGCACGTTATATTTTTTGTTCGGCAGTATGATAATAAATCATTATGTTTTGCTTGTTTTTTTATTTTTTAAGGGGTTCACTAAAGAGGTTAACTAATGGGACAGTTTTATAGGGCGGGTCGTTACGGACGTGACGATACCAAATATGTGTACTTTTATTGTTTTTTTTATTTCCAAAAAATGAATTTTTTAGGGAATATTTTTTTTTTAAATTCATTTAGCGATTTTTTAAAAATTATTTTTACTCTTTTTTTTAACTTTTTTACATTGTCCCAGGTGGGATATCACTGTCCTGTGACAGATCGCTAATCTGTCACATCACAGATCGCTGTGACAGATCAGCAATCTGTCACAGGTAGTGTTGAGCATTCCGATACCGCAAGTATCGGGTATCGGCCGATACTTGCTGTATCGGAATTCCGATACCGACTTCCGATATTTTTTCAATATCGGAAGTCGGCATCGGAATCGGAAGTTCAAAGTTGATTGACAGCCTGACGTCATCATGATGCGCGGTGTGTGCGCATCATGATGCGCCGTCATTTCGGGCCTTCCGGGGGTCTGTGCCGGCCTGCCGGGGGGCTGTGCCGGCCTGCCGGGGGGCTGTGTGGACTGCCCGGGGTCTGTATCGGCCTGCCGGGGGGCTGTTCCGGCCTGCCGGTGGTCTGTGCACCCTGTGGGGGTCTGTACCGGCCTGCCGGGGGGCTGTGCCGGCCTGCCGGGGGGTTGTGCTGATGTCCGGGGGTCTGTGCAAGCATCGTCCGATGGGACTACAAGTCCCATCTGGCGATGCCTGCTACCATGACAGTGATTGACACATTAGCCAATGATGGGACAGTAGTAGTCCCATCATCCGGCTAATGTGTTAAATGTTAAAAAAAAAAAAAAATACTACATACATACTACATGCATGCTACATACATACTACATGCTACATACATACTACATACATACTACATACATACTACATACATACCACATATATACTACATACATACTACATACATAACACATATATACTACATACATACTACATACATACTACATATATACTACATGCATGCTACATACATACTACATGCTACATACATACTACATACATACTACATGCATGCTACATACATACTACATACATACTACATATATACTACATGCATGCTACATACATACTACATGCTACATACATACTACATATATACTACATACATACTACATACATACTACATGCATGCTACATACATACTACATGCTACATACATACTACATATATACTACATGCATGCTACATACATACTACATGCTACATACATACTACATATATACTACATACATACTACATACATACTACATGCATGCTACATACATACTACATGCTACATACATACTACATATATACTACATGCATGCTACATACATACTACATGCTACATACATACTACATATATACTACATACATACTACATACATACTACATGCTACATACATACTACATATATACTACATGCATGCTACATACATACTACATGCTACATACATACTACATATATACTACATGCATGCTACATACTACATGCATGCTACATACATACTACATGCTACATACATACCACATATATACTACATACATACTACATACAATACATTCATACAATACATACATAGACATACAGTACATATAACATAGAGTAACATACTTACCAATACTTGTCACATTGTTCCCCGAAGCCATTGTCTTTTACGGAATAAAAGTGTGGGAAATTCCCACACAGCAATGGCATAAAGTGAGACTAGGGACTTTTTTTTTTTTAAGTGGCGGAGGAATACAGTGCGGAAGGATACCTACCTTCCGTCTTTGGATTCCTGCAGCCCATAGAGAACAGCAGCAACAGCTGATGCTGCAGTTCTCTACCCAAGATCGTCGTGGGACACACTCGTGGACTGCTTCGGATCGTGGGTGAGTATTTTTGTGGTTTGTTATGTTAATATTTATTCCGTAAAAGACAATGGCTTCGGGGAACAATGTGACAAGTATTGGTAAGTATGTTACTCTATGTTATATGTACTGTATGTCTATGTATGTATTGTATGAATGTATTGTATGTAGTATGTATGTAGTATATATGTGGTATGTATGTAGCATGTAGTATGTATGTAGTATGTATGTAGCATGCATGTAGCATGCAGTATGTATGTAGCATGCATGTAGTATATATGTAGTATGTATGTAGCATGTAGTATGTATGTAGCATGCATGTAGTATATATGTAGTATGTATGTAGCATGTAGTATGTATGTAGCATGCATGTAGTATGTATGTAGTATGTATGTAGTATATATGTAGTATGTATGTAGCATGTAGTATGTATGTAGCATGCATGTAGTATATATGTAGTATGTATGTAGCATGTAGTATGTATGTAGCATGCATGTAGTATGTATGTAGTATGTATGTAGTATATATGTAGTATGTATGTAGCATGTAGTATGTATGTAGCATGCATGTAGTATATATGTAGTATGTATGTAGCATGTAGTATGTATGTAGTATGTATGTAGTATGTATGTGGCATGTATGTAGTATATATGTAGTATGTATGTAGCATGTAGTATGTATGTAGCATGCATGTAGTATATATGTAGTATGTATGTAGCATGTAGTATGTATGTAGCATATATGTAGTATGTATGTAGTATGTATGTAGCATGCATGTAGTATATATGTAGTATGTATGTAGCATATATGTAGTATGTATGTAGCATGTAGTATATATGTAGTATGCATGTTGCATGCATGTAGTATATATGTAGTATGTATGTTGCATGTAGTATGTATGTAGTATGTATGTTGCATGTAGTATATATGTAGTATGAATGTAGCATGTATGTAGTATGTAGTATGAATGTAGCATGTATGTAGTATGCATGTTGTATGTATGTAGCATGTAATTTTTTTTTATTTTTTTTTTACATTCAACACATTAGCCGGATGATGGGACTACTACTGTCCCATCATTGGCTAATGTGTCAATCACTGTCATGGTAGCAGGCATCGCCCGATGGGACTTGTAGTCCCATCAGACGATGCCTGCACAGACCCCCGAAGCCTGCACAGCCCCCCGGCAGGCCGGCACAGCCCCCCGGAGCCTGCACAGCCCCCCGGCAGGCCGGCACAGCCCCCCGGCAGGCCGGCACAGCCCACCGGAGCCTGCACAGCCCCCCTGGCAGGCCGGCACAGCCCCCCGGCAGGCCGGCACAGACCACCGGAGCCTGCACAGACCCCCTGGCAGGCCGGCACAGCCCCCCGAAAGGCCCGTACAGACCCCAGAGAGGCTGTACAAGGGAAAAACAGGATTTTTCTTATTCCGATACCGGAAGTCCCATAGACTTGAATGGGACTTCCGGTATCGGAATCGGCGATACCGATACTTTTTTTTAAGATCGGCCGATCCATTCCGATCCGATACTTTGAAGTATCGGACGGTATCGCTCAACTCTAGTCACAGGCAGTTAAGAAAGCTTCCTCCTTGCCTGCGCTTTGCAGGCATGAGGAAGCCAGCTCCCTGCAGGCCCCCGAAGGTCCCCATCACCATATTGGATCCAGGGACCTGCAGGGAAGGAGACCCCCGCAGCAGCGCTGCACATTGCACTGCTGTGGGGGGTTCAGGGAAGCATGGAGGGAGCCCCCTCCCTGCCGATGCTTCCCTTTAACCCCTGGTACACCGCCATCGTGTGTGATCGCGGTGTGCCAGGGGTTAACATGTCGGGGGCGGTCCATGACCATCCCTGAACCATTGTGCCAGGTTTCAGCTGTGATAATCAGCTGACACCCGGCCGTGATAAGCGGCGCTCACCATGTGGGCGCCGCTGATCGCTATCACATAATATTCCGTCCATGGGAATTAGGTCCCAGGTCACATGGACGGAATATTACGTCCATTGTAGGAAAGCGGTTAAAGGGAATCTGTCACCTGGTTTTGGCAGGTGATGAAAACGACGTCGGTCCCGTCCGATGGGCGGTGTTCCCGATGTGTGCCGCCTCCCCATCCTTGGCCGCCGTCCGCAGTTTTTTGAGGAATAGGAGTAGGTCTCTGCCATTTGATGCACATGCGCTAAGCATTCTTGGCTAGCGCATGCGCAGTATGCTTTGCCCAACTGCGGGCAAAGACGAAAAGTCTGACTGTGCATGCGCTGGTTAACTAAGCCCCGGAAGTATTTTGCTGTGTTCCAGGGCTTAGTTAACCAGCGCATGTGCTGTCAAAACCAGGTGACAGATTCCCTTTAAGAACCCCTACCCTTGGCACGCATATGTTATGCAGCCTAGCCTGTTAAGCGCCCAGGCTTATGTGTAGGTAGGTCAGAGTCAGTGACAGGCATTGGTCTCCATCAGTGGCTCGGCATGCCACAGTATGTTCAGCGGTAGTGCGGCTCTGTGAGTTAACAGAGTCGCTGCTGTTCACACTGGGTGACGTTAACCCACATGTGACCTTCCGACACCTCTTTATACTTCCGCCTTTACTTAGCAGCAGTGTACCACCTCTGCACAGTGGACCCTGGGCTGCGAACGCACCTACTATTATTTTAGAATTTTGTGCATTCCGCCAGCCCTAACACTACTAATAAATAGTGATGAGCAAGTATACTTGTTGCTTGGGTTTTCTCGATCATGCTTGGGTGTCCTCCGAGTATTTTGGCGTGCTCGGAGATTTAGCTTGTGTCAATGAAGCTGCATGATTTCTGGCTGTAAGACAGCCTCAATACATGTGAGGAATGCGTGTTTGTTAGGGAATGACCACATGTTTTCAGGATGTCTAGCAGGCGCAAATCATGCAGATGCTTCGACACAAACTAAATCTCCGAGCTCGCCAAAATACTCGGAGGACACCCGAGCATGCACAGGAAAACCCGAGTAACGAGTATACTCGCTCATCACTATTAATAAAGTATAAGACTGTGGTTCCAGCTCTCTTCAGGTCATTGACAGGTCCTCCCATGTAGTTCTGGACATATTGCTTACCTTTCACAGAATAATCCTTGCCCCACGAGGCAAGATCTTTTGTGGAGCCCCAAACCAGGGAAAATTGACAGTCTTCTTGTGTTTCTTCCATTTTTTAGTAATTGTGCCAAAAGTTGTTGCCTTCTCACAAAGCTGCTTACCTATTGTCCTGTAGCCCATTACAGCCTTGTGCAGGTCTACAATTTTATCCCTAGTGTCCCTAGACAGCTCTTTGGTCTTAGTTATGATGGAGAGGTGGAGCGTGATGACCAGAGTGTGTGCACAGGTGTCTTTTATACAGGTAACAAGTTGAAACAGTTCCAATTAACTCGGGTAATGAGTGCAGAGTAGGAGGGCTTCTTAAAGAAAAACAAAGAGGTCTATGAGAGACAGAATTCTTGCTGATTGGTAGGTGATCAAATACTTATTTCTTGCAATAATATGCAATTTACATATTGAAAAATCAAACAAAATAATTTTCTGGATGTTATTTTTAGATTCTGTCTGTCACAGTTAAAGTGTACCAACAATAAAAATTACAGCTCTCTCCATTCCTTATAGGTGGGAAAACTTGCAAAATGGGCAGTGTATCAAATACTTATTTTCCCCACTGTATATGATTCACATATGAATGAGGAATAAAAGAAGATTGCGTAGTTAAGGACAGGATTACACTCATTTGGGTGGCAATGGGACTGAATAATAAACCTGAATTCAATGATTTATTGTCCATGTGTAAATCCTTATAATGTGTGTATATCGATATAATGCAGTTTTACGTTACCAATATTACTACTTGCAAGGTAGCAAACACTATTTTTGGACAAATTTTTCAAATTTTTTAAGTACAATTGTATCTTCGTGACCAGGGGGGTTGTGGTTTTCTAAAATGTAATAAATGATATACTGTATATGATAACATTCAGGAAAACGCATTTTAAACAAATAATTGTAATGCTAGATGTCTCAATTTCCTCACCCAAATGAGACCACCCTTGTGTATTCTTGTTTCTGATTTATATGCATCTTCAATTCCATCTGCTTTTACATATCTAAAAATGTGTGTGCTATTGTCAAGTTTGAACTAATTATTTTTGGAGGTAAACAGAATTGTAACTTATTTCAAACTGGATTAAGCTTAGTATTTCCTAAGGACATTAATAATCCTCTTAAAGAATGAAAAAGAAAAATGGAGTTACTTTGTTTCTTGTTGAAGCTAATAACCACAAGCCTTTGTGATCCACTCAAAACCTTTTCAAAATGCAGCATGACTACTTAATCAAAGAGCAGTGAAGCTAACATTAACTTAGAGTTCATTAAAGCCACAGATTTAGTGAGAAAATTATTCTGGTCCACGTCTTTTAAAATAGTGTCCTATTTCATATTGCATTTATATTGGAAAATACAAGGTTTGATTCCATCACATAACTGTTTACACCATTGTATTCTGTGGAAATGGGCAAAAAATGGCTTTTAATTCCTAATATAGTTATATTGTATCATATTTCCATAGTAAAAATTAAATTAATGGCCGATTATAATTATACTTGCATACTTTCTATGTAATGTAACAGAATTAGTGGTAAAGTATGTGACTAAGCTAAGGAGGTGGTATGACAGTGATATTTTTTTCCTGTATGGATATTTTAAAATTTTCAAGTTCAAAAACGAAGGCAGCACTCCATGTTTTTAGTGGAAAAACATGCAGGATTTACTCAACCCACATCTGGGCGATGTTTCGGCTCTGAATGAGCCTTTCTCAAAAAATCATAAACAGAAGCATACTAATCTTCCTGCACTTGTCATCACAGAAGCATCCAATGAAGTGCTCTTCTAGTCTGCTCTCCTGTATCTTCCAAACGCAGAAGACCACTTCAGGAGCAGTTGTTGACCTCTAGAGGGGCCTGCACTGGCTCTGCAGGGGCGCTAGAAGATGTTTATTATTTTTAAACCATCTGCAGTTAATAAAAAATCACTGTTGGACAACTCCTTTCATATCTTAATTAAAAAGTAATCAATTATCATCTTCCAATTTCTTTCTCTCTTTCTTTGGTCAATTGGGTTAATTGAATTCCATGCCTAATTGATCAGCAAATCTTGAAATCATTTTCATTTTTTATCACATATTTAACATTATATTTATTTAATCAACTGTAGTTCCCAGAGCATGAATTCTATAGTTTAAGCTGGAGTCACACATAGCGACTCACCAGTGATCCCGACAACGATATCAACGTGTCAGGATCGCTGGTGAGTCGCTACATGATCGTTGGTGAGCTGTCAAACAGACAGCTTCACCAGCGATCAGCACAGTGACGCCGAGCGCGCGGTGTTGCTGTGTACGTTAGTTACCAGCGCGCTGATGCAGGGAGCTGGTAACTAACGTACACATCGGGTATCCAGGGTCCATCAGGATGTAGGCTGAGGCCTAATTGGAGCAAGTTTAATATCTGATGTAGTGTGAATGTGGAGGGAGCAGGAGACATTGCCAGACATACAGCAGAGGAGCAGCTGGTGTTACTGAACCCCACTAACCCAGGAGCTAGTGTTTTTCACTTTGCAGATGGCACTTCTGAGCAGCAACTGGTGGTGTTGGAGCCCAGGGTCAATCAGGGTGTAGGCTGAGGCCTAATTGGAGCAAGTTTAATATTTGATGTTGTGTGAATGTGAACGGAGCAGGAGATATTGCCGGATACACAGCAGGGGAGCAGCTGACATTACTGAACCCCACTAACACAGGAGCTACTGTTTATCTTTGTGCAGACGGCACTTCTGAGCAGCAACTGGCAGTGTTGGAGCCCAGGGTCAATCAGGGTGTAGGCTGAGGTCTAATTGGAGCAAGTTTAATATCTGATGTAGTGTGAATGTGAAGGAAGCAGGAGACATTGCCGGACACACAGCAGGGGAGCAGTTGACATTACTGAACCCCAATAACACAGGAGCTAATGTTTTTCTGTGCAGACGGCACTTCTGAGCAGCAAATGGCAGTCTTGGAGCCCAGGGATTACAGTTCAGATGGTAGAAACATGAACACAACAGGAGAACTGGATACTGTTGCCAACCAATTATTTAATCTGGAAGAGGACTGGCAAATTCCGGAGAGATCCAGGCCTTTTTCATTTTAAGAAAAGTAAGCAGGTCAATGTTATCAGAGGATAGTTGCATGCGATGGTTTGTTAGTACACCACCTGCGGCACTAAAGACGCGTTCCGATAATACACTTGGAGCAGGGCAAGCGAGCACCTCCAATGCATACTGGCTAAGCTCTGGCCATGTATCCAGCTTAGAGACCCAAAACTTGCATGGGGAAGAGCTGTCTGGGAGTACACTGAGAGGGCAAGACATGTAGTCTGTCACCATCTGACGGAAATGTTGCCTCCTGCTGACTGGAGCTGTCTGTGATGGTGTAGACATTTGTGGCAGGGACACAAAACTTTGCCACATTTGGGCCATACTGGTTTTGCCTTGTGCTGAGGCGCTGCTTCTCCTTTCACTTTGTGCAGAGCTTCCTCCACTGCCTCGACACACAGAGCTGCTTTGTAAAACGCTAGCAGCACTGCTCTCGGGTGGAATGGAGAACTTGATGGAATGCACCAGTGTGTCTTGGTACTCCCGCATTTTACGCTCCCGGTTCAGCAGTGTTATAAGGCTTTGTAAGTTGTCCCGGTAGCAAGGATCTAGGAGGGTGTACACCCAATAATCAGCCATGTTGAGAATGTGGGCGATGCGGCGGTCGTTTCTCAGGCACTGCAGCATGAAATCAACCATGTGCTGCAGACTCCCAACTGGCCAAGAAACGCTGTCCCCTGCATGAGGTGTCATCTCTGCCTGCTTTGCATCACCCCACCCTCGCTCTACATACTGACTACTAGAGCATTGTGTACCTCCCTCCTCTGGAGAGATGACTTCCTCCTCCATTGACTCCTCCTCATCCTCCTCACAAACTGTCCCCTGCCTAGGCCTTTGTGAGGAACCATGTTGCGCAGACTGTCCAGAAGCAGATGGCATTTGTGACTCCTCATCCTCCACCTCTTCCAAAACCTCCTCCCTTAGTGATTGCAGTGTTTTTGAAGCAGGCAGATAAGGGGGACAGTCATGCTGACTAGTGCATCATCTGCACTCGCCATCCGCATGAAATCATCGAAGGCACGCAAGATATCCTTCATAGAGGCCCACTAAGTGGTGAACGGCATGCAGTGCAACTTGTTTGCGCCTGATGCAGCTGGTACTCCATTACTGCTGCCTGCTGCTCACACAACCGCTCCAGCATATGTAACGTTGAATTCCACCTGGTGGGTAGGTCACATATGATTCAATGTTCAGGAAGGCGGAATCGGCACTGCAGGGCTGCAATGTGCGATCTTGCCATGCTGGAATGCCACACTCTATGCGGACCTTGTGCAGCAGTGCATCAAGATTCGGATAGTCCCTCAAAAAACTCTGCACGACCAAGTTGAGCACATGTGCCAGACATGGGATGTGAGTGAGGTTGCCTAGGCCCAGAGCTGCCACCAGATTTCGGCCATTGTCACACACTACCAAGCCTGGCTGGAGATTTGCTGGCACAAACCACACGTCGCTTTCCTGCTTGATGGCATTCCAGAGCTCCTGCGCTGTGTGGCTTCGATTCCCCCAAGAAATTAATTTCAGTACGGCCTGTTGACGTTTGGCGACGGCTGTGCTCATATCAGTCGTAACAGGTAAGTGTTCATGGGTCCATGTGAAGGTAGACCGTGACGGCTCCTGCAGAGCTGATTCAGAGGAACTGGAGTATGAGGAGGAGTCAATGTGTACAGACTGGATTCCTGCAATCTTTGGAGTTGGCAGAACACGTACAGCGCCACTCTCAAGATCTGTACCCGGCTCCACAACATTTACCCAATGGGCAGTTAGGGAAAGGTATCGTCCCTGTCCATGGTTACTGGTCCACGCATCGGTGGTCAGGTGGACCTTGCTACTGATGGCGTTTAGTAGCGCATGATTAATTTTTCCCTCCACATGCTTTTGCAGGGCAGGGACGGCTTGCCTGCTGAAATAAAAGCGGCTGCGCATGTTGTATTGTGGGACTGCCAATGCCATGAAGTTACGGAAGGTGTCAGTCTCCACCAGCCTTAATGAGAGCATTTCAAGGGACAGTAGTTTTGCAATGCCAGCATTCAGAGCCTGTGAAGAGGAGGATGAATGAACTCATGGAGATCAACATCCGACACTGCGGAGACACCATCACGTGTTTCTCAACGCAGTGATTCTAGAGCACTGCCCCCATCCCTTATGGGAAATATGTAAAACATGCAAAACAGAAGCCGCGGAGACACCATCACGTGTTTCTCAACGCAAGCAATGACCAGCCAGGTCTTTGCCCGGGAAGGAACAACCACGGAAAGGGCAGTCTCCAATGAAGGAAACCACCTATGCCAAAACATGGTATCCATCCACATACAGCTGTTTCGGGGTATTGCCCCTCATCAGTGTGGAGTAGGAAACTGGCTGGTAGGAGCAATGCCTAGTAAAAAGACTATGAAGAGGAGGATGAATGAACTCATGGAAATCAACATCCGACACTGCGGAGACACCATCACGTGTTTCTCAACGCAGTGATTCTAGAGCACTGCCCCCATCCCTTATGGGAAATATGTAAAACATGCAAAACAGAAGCCGCGGAGACACCATCACGTGTTTCTCAACGCAAGCAATGACCAGCCAGGTCTTTGCCCGGGAAGGAACAACCACGGGAAGGGCAGTCTCCAATGAAGGAAACTACCTATGCCAAAACATGGTATCCATCCACATACAGCTGTTTCGGGGTATTGCCCCTCATCAGTGTGGAGTAGGAAACTGGCTGGTAGGAGCAATGCCTAGTAAAAAGACTGAAGAGGAGGATGAATGAACTCATGGATATCAACATCCGACACTGCGGAGACACCATCACGTGTTTCTCAACGCAGTGATTCTAGAGCACTGCCCCCATCCCTTATGGGAAATATGTAAAACATGCAAAACAGAAGCCGCGGAGACACCATCACGTGTTTCTCAACACAAGCAATGACCAGCCAGGTCTTAGCCCGGGAAGGAACAACCACGGGAAGGGCAGTCTCCAATGAAGGAAAACACCTATGCCAAAACATGGTATCCATCCACATACAGCTGTTTCGGGGTATTGCTCCTCATCAGTGTGGAGTAGGAAACTGGCTGGTAGGAGCAATGCCTAGTAAAAAGAGCCTGTGCTCGGGGATGGTTTGCCAAGTATGACCGTCTTTTCTCCCATGCCTGTGCTACCGATGGCTGTAGAGTGGCCTGGGAGTGTGAGGATGACAGGGAACGTGGTGCTGTGGGTGGAATTACACTGGGTCTCTGTACAACAGTGCCAGAGGTTCTTCCATGGCGATCCTGTGAGGAAGCCGAACCAGCTGTGAGTGAGCTGGAGGAAGAGGCTACAACACGAGCTGAAGAGGTGGTAGGTGGTGCTGTAGGTTGGCCTACGTCTTCAGTGTGTCTTTGTAACTCCACCACGTGCTTGGTCCGCACATGTTTCCACATATTTATGGTATTGAGGTTGCTGACACTTTCCCTCTTTTGACTTTCTGATTACACAGCTTGCATTTGACAAAGCAAATGTCATCTGCAACTGTGTCAAAAAAGGACCATGCACTGCAAGTCCTGGGAGCGCCCGTTTTGGGTTTTGGAAGAGGAATGCTCTTAATTGGTGCCGAAGTGGAGGCTACAGGCATCCAAGTCTGCCCTCTCCCCTCCCTCCTGTTTTGGCCATCCGGGGAATCTCTTCCTCAAAGCTGCTCCCACCACCTTCCTGTTCCTCACGCCATGATGGGTCAAGGACCTCATCATCTACACTCCCCTCTTCAAACACCTGCTTCTCCAGGGTAGTCTCACCAGCACAGTACGCACCAGAAAGTGGCACCTGAGTCTCATCATCAGATGCGTACTGAGGTGTGCTGACCATAGGCACTGGCCCACCCGCCTCTTCAGATTCAGAGAGACAAAGCAGTTGCGCATCACTGCATACTCCCTCTTCTTCACATTCTAGAATTCTGCTTGGCTGGACCCCTCTTTCCAAGCCAAGAGATTCAGAGAACAGAAGTACAGATGGCTCCTGTCCAGGGCTCTCTGACTGCCTGGGCAATTTGGCAGGTGGTGAAGAGACAGATGGTTGCTCTTCAGTGCTCTGGCCTGAGAGGATGTGAAAGTAATTGAAGTCGATGCTTTAGCTGCCATCCATCCGACAACGGCTTCAATTTGTTCCTCCTGCAGCAGTGGGGTACGGCGAGCTCCTACAAAGCTGTGCATAAAGGACTGTTCCCTGGTAAAACTGGGGGATTCTGAGTCACTGGTGCCCGCAGCAGGCACAGAATCCCCACATCCATTCCCTGCTGAAACTCCATGCCCACGACCATGTGCCTTACTCCCTGCCTTCTCCATCTTGGTAGACTGATAAAGATAGGAAGAAAAGTACTAAGGGCTTAGTGTGCTTATTCCTGAACAGCTGCTAACAGGTATAAGAAACACTAATTTTATAAAGTGTGGACTACACTTTAATATGAGCTAATGTGGCCCACACAACTGTATAGTGGAGTGTTTGGTGAACATTATTTATGTGGTTTTTTTCACAAAAAAAAAAGGATATGACCAAAGATGTAAAAGCGGTAGTATCACAAACTTTTTGTAGCTATTACAATGCAGGAAAGTAACCTACAATGCAATAGATGAGGCTCCAAAAAATAGGCTAATACTAATCTGGCTGGGGCTGCAGGGCACAAGCCAGCAGAAAAGCTCCTCTATCTACTCCTATATAGTGTTTGCAACCAATCTAGCTGGATACGGATGGAAGCTCACTAATAGCAAAAATTCAGGAAAAATAAGCAGCACTACAGCAAAAAATTCCAATGTATGAGGCAGTGACGCATGCTGAGCGGACTACAACCAGAGGTGGCTGCAGAACACACTACAGCGTGAGCTGCACTCACACACAGAGACCTCACAGACAGCCATGAACAGTGCAGAGAACTGTGCACTAGCACTGAAAGGCTGCAGAAAGGCTCCGCTATCTACTCCTATATAGTGTTTGCCACCAATGTAGATGGATACGGATGGAAGCACACTAATAGGAGAATTAATGAAAAATGAGCAGCAATAAAACATAAAAGGACTATGTATGAGGCAGTGATGCACGCTGAGCGGACTACAACCAGAGGTGGCTACAGAACACACTACAGCGTGAGCTGCACTCACACACAGACCTTGCAGACAGCTGTGAACAGCGCTGCAAGGCAAAAGAAAGCTTCACACAGCGGTTGCTAAAGTAGCCTGGGTAAAGCACAATATAGCAAATCGCTATCTCAAACTGTTCCTCAGAGTCAGAACAGCAGCGTCCTGTCCCTAGTTGAATTCACAGCAGAGTGAACCCAAAATGGCGGCGGCGGCGGCTTTTATAGTGCATCATGACATCATTTCAGCAGCCAATCACAGCCATTCCATTAGTTAACATGCCTACATGCCTAACAGCATGTGCCCACACTTCTTAGGATTCCTCATTGGCTGAATCAAATCAAACTGGCTCATAGCATTATGGGAACTTCCGATTCCGGTATTCGATATGCAAAAAGTATCGGAACTCAGTATCGGAATTCCGATACCGCGAATATCGGCCGATACCCAATATTTGCAGTATTGGAATGCTCAACACTAATAAGGACTCTTTTTGTGGGACAAGTTGCACTTTTGAATGACATCATCCATTTTATCACGTGATGTACTGGAATACAGGAACAAATTCCAAATGCAGTGATATTGTTTTCACAGTGTTTATTCTAGATTAAAAATGACTTGGCTGTATGATCCTCAATATGTCAATACAATTATAGCAATACCAAACAAGTGTACTTTTATTTTTTATTCAAGAGGTATTCAAAATTTTGGAAATTTGAGTAAAAAAAAAAAATTCTTGTGTCGCCATTTTATGACATCCATAACAGTTTAATTTTACAATCACTGTGGCTGTATGAGGCCTTGTGTTTCCATCCTAATCTAACATTTTAATGGATTATTTTAGGTTCATATGATGTTTTGATTTTTTCATTATTGCATTGTTTAACCCCTTTCTGACATCAAGCATATATTTACCCCAATGTCGGACTCCCTCTCTTTTGATGTGGGCTCCGGCGGTGAGCCCACATCTTTCCCGGGACGTCAGCTGTTTTGAACAGCTGACGTGCCCACAATAGCCGCAGATGGAATCGCGATCCTCCTGCAGCTTTGACCAGTTAAATGCCCCTGTCAAGCTCTGACAGCTGCATTTAACAAGCGCTTTCGGCAATCGCACCGGAAATACGCACACTGGTGACCTGCACCATGTGATCGTGGGTCACCGGTGTGTCGGCATGACAACCTGAGGTCTCCTGGAGACCTTTATGGTTGTCAGTGCCACTCTAACCACTGCCTCTACAGTATGTAGCAGATCCTATTTGGTTGTGGCAGCTTCTTGTCTCCTATGGAGACTATTGAAGGATGCCAAAAGTAAAAAAAGTGTTTAAAAATATTTAATATATATATATATATATGTTCAAATCATCCCCTTTTCGCCTCATTCTAAATAAAACAATAAAAAGAAAATGAAACATACACATATTCGGTATTGCCACGTTCACAATTGCCCACTCTATCAATAAAAAAAGAATTAACCTGACTGCTGAATGGCATAGTGAGAAATAAAGTCAGACTGGTACCTGAGACATTGCATTAAAAGGCAATAACGGGTGATCAAAAGATTCTGTGTGCACCAAAATGGTATTATTAAAAACTTCAGCCCGGCATGCAAAAAAATAAACCCTCACCCAACCCGAGATCACGAAAAATAGAGACACTATGGATATCGGAATATGGCGCAATTTTTTTTTTTTTTTAGCAAAGTTTGGAATTTTTTTTTCACCACTTAGATAAAAAAGAACCTAGACATGTTTGATGTCTATGAACTCGTAATGACCTGGAGAATCACAATGACAGGTCAATTTCAGTGTTTAGTGAACCTAGTTAAAAAAGCCAGACATAAATCAAGTGTGGGATTGCACTTTTTTTGCAATTTCACCGCACTTGGAATTTTTTTTCCGTTTTCGAGTACGCGACATGGTAAAACCAATGGTGTCTGTTGTGAACTCATTTTCTTGTCTGCCTCTGGTTTCTGGTGAGGGAACTGTTTGTGCTGACAGAGGAGTGATTTTTTCCTGCCTCCTTAGGTCTTAGTTTCCAGCTCAATTCCTGCCATCTCAAGCTAAGTTGTCTCTGCTATTGTTCCCATTTGATTTGATTTTGTCTATTCAGTTTTTGTGTGGTCAGCCAGCCCCGACTAGGGGTGTGCTTTATTTCCACTCTTATGTTACCTTATGTGCCAGTTTGCTTTTTGTCCCTTATTAGATTGGCCTCTTTTTGCTCTGTTCTCAGAATATGCCAGAGTGCTGAAATAGTGGGTAAAGTCTAGTGACTTCAGGGTTCTTTTGCTATCAGAAGTGTTGGACATTTTTGCAGGGTTTTTTGGTGTAATTGCAGTCAGTATCTTTCCTTTCCTGTCCTTTCTAGTTAGTGTGGGCCCCATCGTTTGCTCAGCCTATTTTCCTACCTGAGTTTGTGCTTTCATCTTGTTTCACCGTCAATACATGTGTGGGGGCTGTCTATTCCTTTGGGGTCTGCTCTGGGGCAGTTTAGATTTCCCCTTTTCTTGCTTTAGTCCTCCGGCTGTGACGAGGCATCTAGAATCATCGTAGGTACGCTCCACGGCTACTGTTAGTTGTGTGGTTAGGATCAGGGGTCTTCAATCCATGTGGTTACCAACCTCTCTGGTTTTCTGTGACTTAGCTTGGTTTTGTTTTCCTCCTTGGTGACCCAATCATAACAGGTGCCGTTCACAAATTACAACTCGTCCCGCAAAAAGTAAGCCCTCACATGGCCATTTTGATGGAAAAATAAAAAAGTTATGGCTCTGGGAAGGAGGGGAGAGTAAAACAAAAGCGCAAAGCCGAAAAAAGTTCCAGGAGTTTATTTATTTTTCATGGGGTAAAAGAAAAGTGATTCAAGCGTTTTTTTTTTCGTTTTATTCATACGTTTAAAAATATTTTCTTCACTTTCTACTGTATTTTCTAGTCCCCTTAAGGAACTTTAACTTGTGATTGCCAGATCACCTATGCTACATGCATCAATATTTCAATATTGCTGTGAGTAGCACAAATGGCCGCTATGAACGTCAGCCATTGGCTGGCATTCGGAAGAGTTCCATTGTGACAGGCTCTGAGAGCAATTCATGAGCACTTCATGATCAAGTCGTGGACAAAAAGGAGTGGGGGTAGTTAAAACAGAGTGCCCACAGCACTCACAGCTATTAGAGGCAGATAATGGCTGAATTAAACTTCCATCATCTGCCAAGAAGGGAATGATAAGTAGTTAAAAGATTAAGGTTGGAATGCTGGCATGAGATATCATTATCATATTAATAAGCGTTACTTAAAAATTACTTTTCAGCCCAACAAACTGCATTACCAATAAATAACATTGATAATTCAAGTTCAAGAGAGGTGTTCACACTATTGTCAGAGGTTTCATTTGGCAGTCATAGCTGGCAACACAAGAATGCCAACACAACACGGAAAATGATGACACAAGTGTAAACATAGCCAAATAGAGACTAAATTGCTATTTATTACAGCCATATGCCCCAAATATTCATGTTTTATATAACAGCATTGCTGTAATTTAGCTTATCATATCCCATGCTGACTTTTTCTAAGTTAACACATTTTTAATTAAGATTTCACATTCACTGACATAGAGGATATATTAACTCTTTATTGAAAGTCTTTTCATTAGTAATATGTTGTACAGTACTAAGCCAAAATCTTATTATATGTTGCAAATTATAATAGATATCCTGTCTTATTGAAGGTGACATGTTGATTGCTTTTCAGCTTAAAGGAAACAACAAAGCAAATAGCAATTGACAGCTATGGACTTGTCTCTAATCACTGTAATATAAAATTCTATATGAACAGTGGGGTGTTAGGAAATATTCATTATGTGGTCAATTCTTTTCAAGTAGGGATTTTTTGGAATTACTACAAGTAAGGGTTATGGTGGTTTTCCAAAAATCACAAGAGTTTATTATTATTTATAGTGGTAAAGTACCATTAGAAGAATGGGCTCTGAGTGTTAAATCTGAAAAAAATTGTTAGGGTTGGCGGAACGCACCTACTAAGAAATTATAATAAGGTACGTTCACAACCCGGAGTCAACCGTGCGGTGAGGGAGAAACCACAGCTAGCACAATGCACAATAGCGGAGCAAGGCTATGAGAATACACTTTAAAGTGAACCTGTCACCCCCTCCAGGCAATTTTAAGCATGACTTCCTGGACTTCCTGTCACATGGCCAGAGATCCCGCCCCGCAGTCGCTTATGATTTATTCACACTGCGGGGCTGGGAATCTTGGGCATGCGCAGTAGTTATCTGCGGCTCTTATGCCCAAGATTCCCAGCCCTGCAGTGTGAATAAATCATATGCGACTGCGGGGCGGGATCTCTGGCCGCGCGCCCACGCAGGCGTGATAGGAAGTCATGAGAGAGGACGGGCAGCGGTCACTGCGCATGGCTCAGAATACATACTACATCGCTGGCGCCAGGATTTGAAAAGAAAAATGAAGAGGCGGAGCAAAAATCGCTAGAGGAAATGAGTGACGGATGTGAGGCATCTCGGTCAGATGGGGAAAGACCTGCCCCCTGATTATTTCTGCGGTGGAAGGTACCCTAAATAAAAGAGCCACCTTGACAGAATGCAGCATTAGTGCTGCACAAGGTGGCTCTTTCACTTAAAATCGCCTGCAGGGGGTGACAGGTTCCCTTTAAGCACACTGAGTTAAATGTCACTCAGTGTGCACAGAGCACAAAGTAACAAGCTCTGGTACACCACAGAGTGGAACTATAAAGCAGCGCAAAAAGGACTATGCCCTGTTAGACTGCACAGGCATATAGAAAAATACTAATTGGGGTCCCTATAACTTAACCCCCAGGGAAGACTAAGCTGGTGGTTGACCCTGCTCTGACACACAGTGTGATTTAGCACGCGTGCCTGAGGACGCCCGATGCAGATGCTAAGTTCAAGCGGAAGTTTCCACCCTATACTGCCTGTCTAGACACTAGCAGTGCTATTTGTGGCACACATGTACATAGGGTGGTAAAGTAGCCACCAACACACCAAACACACATGATAATAGCGCACAGGCGTGCGCCATTGATTGGTTTTTATACTTTGCTTAAGTCCATACAGACAGGACCTTGCCTGTGGACCAATCTGAAGCTGCCACATCACCAGAGCACCTGATGTCCGAGCACTAATGGGAAGGCACCATATCATGGACATGCTCAGTAGGGTGAAATCTGGACTTAGGCTTCAGGGCACGGCTCTGCACGTGTAATCTAAAGTAGTAGTCACCACAGGCTTAGCTGGAGAGCCAGCAGTAACTACACATGCAGGACAAGCCTGGGCAAGGCGTTGGGACCGAAGTCTGTGCTGAGCAATTATCCCAGGTGCTGAGCCTGAATGGGAGACCACAGCACCAGATAAGGCTTGAGATCCATCCCGTGTAGTGAGAGAATCCCGGAACCTTACACAAATCATATGCTCGTGTATCCTCCAAGTATTTTGGCGTGCTCGGAGATTTAGTTTCTGTCGAAGCAGCTGCATGATTTGCGGCTGCTAGACAGGCTGAATACATGTGGGGATTCCCTAACAAACAGGGACTCCCCTCATGTGTTCAGTCAGTTCAGCAGTCACAGATCATGCAGCTGTATCGACAAACACTAAATCTCGCCAAAATACTCGGAGATCACCCGAGCATTCTCGGGGAACCCTGAGCAACGAGTATACTCGCTCATCCCTACTTCCAACCAATAAAATATTAACACTAGAACTACCGTATGTTTCATAATACCTATAACTACCATTAGGGGTCATTTTGACCCCCCCATTCCAAAGTACTGACTCTGGAGTAAAAATAACTTTTTTGTTGCCAACAAATTAAAGAACATTTATTTTAACTTAGTAGGAACAGTGTTAAGATCAAGTACAGCACGCTTTGTCCTTTTACATTGTCATAGCATGCGGTATCCAACAGTTATCACAAACAGTACTATCTTCCACTTTCCCTGTGCATTTTCCACAAACTGGTTTGTTACAGCTTGCGCAAGTTTTAGCTGTTTTGTTTTTGTTGCATCTTCCAACTCCACATTTTTGACGCTTGCGGATTTCTTGTCCTTTTGTTTGTGGTTCAGACATTGCGGATGATGGGCCACTTCTTCTGACTCATTTTCAGATAAATTCTGAAGACATTTCAAAATTTCATCACTTGTCAGACCCCCCTGCTTACTCATGCTTCAAATATACGTCGCAAAAATGGACTTGTAAGATCGCAGAAGTAATAAAATGACACTGTACAAACATGCAGAGTTGTAGCTTCAACTGTAATGTTTGCTACTGAAGTGCAGACAGAAATCGCTACAAGAGACATGGATCAAACATGTTCAGACAAGTTTAGACAAAACAAAATGCTGAATCATCCCTGATATGCAAAGATACAATTACACTCTACAACTAGGGAGAAGCACTGTGATTTTCTGCACTCTGTAATATTAGAAGACTTGCCTACTACTACTTTTATGTATGGGGTCAAATTGACCCCTTCAGTACTTATAGGTATAAATTGTAAAATCCGGGCCCCTGAAAAAGTTGCAATTCATTTTTGTGTCCTAAAATATATACTACCATGAATAAATAAAAGTCACAAAAAATCAGAACTCATTTGTTAAAATTTTAAAAATTATAGGAAAAAGAAATAGCAAAAGGGTCAAAATGACCCCTCCGGTAGTTCTAGTGTTAAACTATAAGAACCAATAAGAACTCAAGTTTATACAGTTTGTATTTGGAAATTGTGCAGAAAATGACATGGTCAAAATACTTGCCTAATAATTGTGCACACAGTGTATATGGTCGTTCAAAATGATCCTTTTGGGAAGTAGCAGAAGGTTTTTTACTTGCTAAATGAAGATGTTGCTTTTTAATAAGCTTTATAAAAATGGTTCCTTTTTTGAGAGCACTACTAGATTTTTAACAAGATTAACCCTATTTTGGGATTATCAAAAAAATTGCTGCTTGGAAAATGAAAAAGCAATGGCTTCTAAACAAGCCATATAAAAATGATTTCTTTTTATCAAATCAGTAACAGGTTTGCTATTTTGAAAGTTAAAAAGCAGTGTTTTATTAAAAATCTATCCAAATATTATCCATTTTGTGAGACTTTTTAGGTCTCTTTACCCTGTACAGTATATGTTTCTTAGTAGCAGTAAATTATTCTGTACATACTGAGGTAGATCAGCTCACTCAGCTGCTTAATGAGGTAGTCATAGGAATGCTTTTCACTTAAATCTTCAGCTGGTTTATTAAAACTTGCATCAAAAACCAGGTCAACAGAAAAATAGTTGTATTCAGACTTCTTGGCATAAACAAACAGCACGCTTTTACGCTTTAACTGCAGGCATCCGCCTGCTTAGAAAACAGAGTTCAGCTGCCTTTATCAGGAACACCGATCTGTAGGTCAGCTTCATCTTCAGAACACAAGCAGAACAATAATTAAGTCAAAAAGCTTCCCCTTTACCTCCTGGACCCCACCCAAAGGTGGAGATATGATGAAGAGCCATCCACTCTTTAGATGTTAAACAAAAACCTGGCCCTGTCATACCTGATTAACCCCTTTCGGCACAAAAAATCCGGGAGCAACCGCCAGGTTCATATCACTGAAGCTAATAACCTCAGTAAAACATATCTCCCCCAGCACATTACCATCTTATAATGTATATCTCAATAGACAAGATGGCGATGTGTGGCTGTTTATCAGAAGTGACAGTGAAAGTAGCATGAACTGTATAGTATAGAAATTCATATGACGGGCAAGGAGATATCTTGCTTTGTAGGGTCAGCATTGGTAGTCTCAGTAGGAGTAATTCAATATAGCTACAAAACACCTATGAACAACAAAAGATGTGTGGCCATCTATAGGCAGCCACAGTGGCAGTGGTAGCAGCCACACAGTATATATAATATCAAAAGACATACAAGGGGAAGTTTGGCTGTGTAAGGGCCAGTACAGGCAGCCCCAGGAGAATCAGTAGTAGTAGTATATTACAGATGTAACATGCTGGATTGGATAGTCAGGGGTCATGCACCATGCAGGCAGATACCATAGCTATTATAATCAATGGCATCAGCCATGAATGAATGAAAGTTCACAATAATTCATGCTCCATTTATTTTGATAAATTCAAAGTTTTTTTTGCATTTGTGGATGACAATTTGGCCACTTTGGTTTAACAGAAACACCTGCCATTCTGAATATCCTTTGTGGCAGTACACTGGAGACTGGGCAAGACATTATATTCATGACGAATTGGACCAGCTTTTTACACTGGTTCAATCTGCTGGCCAAGAAGTACATGGTTTTGAGGTTCAAGATATCTGCTTGAGAAAGGATATATTCAAGTTAAGACTGCATGTAGTTTTTTAGTCATTTCTGCTAATGTCTTTCAGTCTGCTTCAGTAGCAGAAAAAGCATATGGTCCATCAAGTCACAGATACTGAAATCACTGGTGCTGATGCTGAGGCTACTCATCCTAGCTCTATTTGCTAGCTCTGCTGGAAGCTGAGGAACGTCTTCTTTTCAGCCATGTATTCAGCCAGCATCCACTCTATGAAGGCTTTGCTGAGATGGGGACCAAGTTCATTGTAGCAACATGTCAATTTTGACTCCCTTTTGGAAGCGGGGAACAATTCTCAGCTTGTCAATATTTAATCTATAGAGAAAAAAGGAGTGAGAGTGGAAAGTGAGTGCAACAATATGCCCTGTCACTGTTCGGAATGGGGTAATGGTGGAACAAATAGATTCAGAAGATACACGCAGTCAATTTAAGAGGTGCTGGTGCAACGGGGTACATGACCCCTTTAGACAAAGGTAAGAGAAATTCACCTCACACTCTATTTCATTGGTGCAAAAAATATTTTACTTATTCGTCGGAGCAGATGAAGATAGAATATAGTTATGAGAGACAAAGGTGTACATTGTGACCCCACCGTGGTCTTTTTCGCTAAGTTGTTTAGGGTTGTTGAAGCAAGAGAAGAAGCGATGTTGCTCAATGGTGGAGGACTGCACAAGGCATATGTCATAAGGTGCTGTTTTGCTTTAGCTTGACTGGGCTCCTGTACCTGCATGGCTTTCAGGCAGTGGGACAGAACGATGGATAGGTGAGGGATATTGTTGTTTTTTATTTTAGTTTTATTACAGGAGAACAAGAGCTTCGGTGGAATAGGTTTTGAGTATAACTGTGTTTATTATTTTTAAATAAAAACGTAAAAGTGTGTTTAATCTTATTTCTAATAAAGGCCAATATCCATGGCCCCTTTTCAGCCTGAGAATACCAGCCCCCAGCTGTCTGCTTTAGCAAGGTTGGTTGTCAAAAATGAAGGTAACCACATGCCATTTTTTTAAATTATTTATTTAAATAATTGAAAAAAACAGCTTGGGGACCCCTCTGTTCTTGATAACCTGCCTTCTTGAAGCTGACAGCTGAGGGTTGCAGCCCCTGGCTGTGAGTTTTACCTTGCTAGTTATCAAAAAAAACAGGTGAAGCCACGCCGTTTTTTTTTACAAAAAATATTTATTTATAGGGCAGGAGTCGGCTAATGAATACACCCATCAGCCGCTGTTATTAGCGGCAGCAGGTGTTGGATGATGGGTGCTATAGTCCCATCTGTTGACACCAGTGACCGGAGGTAAACTTTACACCTGCGATCACGGCTGAGTGCTCACGCTGTCTTTTGACAGAGTGGGAACCATGGCTCTCTGGCCGATGGGGAGGATTTCACTACCGATCAGAAGCGGTGTTTGCCGCGCTGCCATGCACATGACAGCGTGACAATCACCTGGTGTTTGGGCAGCTGAACCCGAACAGTAACATGGACTTCCTGACGAAGTCCATGTTCGATGTCCATGCTGGAACAGTAGGTGTTCGGTATGGATGCCAAACTTTACTGTTCAGGTTCGCCCATCTCTACTACTTAGCAAACCATATTTTTTTCATTTCACCTGGTCTGTCTGTAAACAGATGGTTTGTAATCATGCTATTATAGCCTTATTTCTAATATCCAAGCCATTTGGTCTGCATCACACACCTGGGACAGTCTCCAGCATCTTCCAGCATCAAGTATTTGCATTACGCACTCAGCACTCTTATCACACATCAATTCTTACTGTCTTGGATGTTCATTAGAGTTGAGCGACTTTTGGTTTTTTAGGGTCGCGTTTCGTTTCGTGAAACCCGACTTTTCCAAAAGTCGGGTCGAGCAAGATCGTCCGATTATAGGGAAAAGTCGGGGTCGTCCCGAAACACGAAACCCAATGTAAGTCAATGGGGAATAAAAGTCGGCAGTGAGAGGAGGACAGGAAACACACCTACAGTGCCCATTTGAATGCCAAAAGCATCAATTCTTCTTTCTTAAGCTTGTCAACCTTAATTAACTTCATAATACAAGTTACGCACTGAAAAATGGGGGTTATTTGGCTAAAGTTGTGGGGGGGGGAGGGCTGGCTGCAGGTTTTCATGTGCCCTGGGCGAAAGAGCGCCCCTTTAACACATACCACAACTCATCATGCTCCGATACGGCAGAGAAATAGCGGTATAGTACAATGAAAAATACCTCACTTTTTACATCTCATGACGAGGCCCATCTATTTCTCCATACAGAATCATTGGTCCCATATAATGTTTGAAACAGTATATGATGAGCTCCACATAATGCTACAGTATATGTTGGTCCCCATGGATGAAGCTCCACTGTCTTATGGGCCCAAATAATGCTCCAAACATAATGGGCCCCATTTCTAATGCTCTAGTGTATAATGGGCCCTGTAAATGCTGCTCCAGTGTCTGATGTCCACCTTTGGAATGTTCCAGTGTATGGTGGGCCCCATCTATCATTCTCCAGAGTATAGTGCTCCCCAAAAATTGCTGTCCCAACATTGAAAACAATCAAATAAGTCTCCTCGCTAGGGAATCCCTGTACTTGTCTGGACAGGTGCTGTAGCTTGCTTAACAGCTCACCAGCCGTTCTCACGCCCAGTATGGATTACACGTGATTGCACAAAGGTGAGAAAGGGTACTGTATCCCCAGATAACATGTATGGATAGCGTACACATTCAAAATATATGTCTCAGGAGGCAGGCTCAGACGGTGTTAGGCCCAGTATGGATTGCACGTGATTGCACAAAGGTTAGAAAGGGTACCGTATCCCTGGATAACATGTATGGATAGCGTACACATTCAAAATATATGTCTATACAGCATGAGGCAGGCTCAGACGGTGTTAGGCCCAGTATGGATTGCACGTGATTGCACAAAGGTTAGAAAGGGTACCGTATCCCTGGATAACATGTATGGATAGCGTACACATTCAAAATATATGTCTATACAGCATGAGTCAGGCTCAGACGGTGTTAGGCCCAGTATGGATTGCACGTGATTGCACAAAGGTTAGAAAGGGTACCGTATCCCTGGATAACATGTATGGATAGCGTACACATTCAAAATATATGTCTCAGGAGGCAGGCTCAGACGGTGTTAGGCCCAGTATGGATTGCACGTGATTGCACAAAGGTTAGAAAGGGTACCGTATCCCTGGATAACATGTATGGATAGCGTACACATTCAAAATATATGTCTATACAGCATGAGGTAGGCTCAGACGGTGTTAGACCCAGTATGGATTGCACGTGATTGCACAAAGGTTAGAAAGGGTACCGTATCCCTGGATAACATGTATGGATAGCGTACACATTCAAAATATGTCTATACAGCATGAGGCAGGCTCAGACGGTGTTAGGCCCAGTATGGATTGCACGTGATTGCACAAAGGTTAGAAAGGGTACCGTATCCCTGGATAACATGTAGGGATAGCGTACACATTCAAAATATATGTCTCAGGAGGCAGGCTCAGACGGTGTTAGGCCCAGTATGGATTGCACGTGATTGCACAAAGGTTAGAAAGGGTACCGTATCCCTGGATAACATGTATGGATAGCGTACACATTCAAAATATATGTCTATACAGCATGAGGCAGGCTCAGACGGTGTTAGGCCCAGTATGGATTGCACGTGATTGCACAAAGGTTAGAAAGGGTACCGTATCCCTGGATAACATGTATGGATAGCGTACACATTCAAAATATATGTCTATACAGCATGAGTCAGGCTCAGACGGTGTTAGGCCCAGTATGGATTGCACGTGATTGCACAAAGGTTAGAAAGGGTACCGTATCCCTGGATAACATGTATGGATAGCGTACACATTCAAAATATATGTCTATACAGCATGAGTCAGGCTCAGACGGTGTTAGGCCCAGTATGGATTGCACGTGATTGCACAAAGGTTAGAAAGGGTACCGTATCCCTGGATAACATGTATGGATAGCGTACACATTCAAAATATATGTCTATACAGCATGAGGCAGGCTCAGACGGTGTTAGGCCCAGTATGGATTGCACGTGATTGCACAAAGGTTAGAAAGGGTACCGTATCCCTGGATAACATGTATGGATAGCGTACACATTCAAAATATATGTCTATACAGCATGAGGCAGGCTCAGACGGTGTTAGGCCCAGTATGGATTGCACGTGATTGCACAAAGGTTAGAAAGGGTACCGTATCCCTGGATAACATGTATGGATAGCGTACACATTCAAAATATATGTCTATACAGCATGAGGCAGGCTCAGACGGTGTTAGGCCCAGTATGGATTGCACGTGATTGCACAAAGGTTAGAAAGGGTACTGTATCCCCGGATAACATGTATGGATAGCGTACACATTCAAAATATATGTCTCAGGAGGCAGGCTCAGACGGTGTTAAGCCCAGTATGGATTGCACGTGATTGCACAAAGGTTAGAAAGGGTACCGTATCCCTGGATAACATGTATGGATAGCGTACACATTCAAAATATATGTCTATACAGCATGAGGCAGGCTCGGACGGTGTTAGGCCCAGTATGGATTGCACGTGATTGCACAAAGGTTAGAAAGGGTACCGTATCCCTGGATAACATGTATGGATAGCGTACACATTCAAAATATATGTCTATACAGCATGAGGCAGGCTCAGACGGTGTTAGGCCCAGTATGGATTGCACGTGATTGCACAAAGGTTAGAAAGGGTACCGTATCCCTGGATAACATGTATGGATAGCGTACACATTCAAAATATATGTCTCAGGAGGCAGGCTCAGACGGTGTTAGGCCCAGTATGGATTGCACGTGATTGCACAAAGGTTAGAAAGGGTACCGTATCCCTGGATAACATGTATGGATAGCGTACACATTCAAAATATATGTCTCAGGAGGCAGGCTCAGACGGTGTCAGGCACAGTATGGATTTGACGGCCCAGATTACACAGCGGAGGAGCAGGGAGAGGTAAAGATTGCAAATGCTGGGGCCCTGCCCAAGCAAGGGGGCCCACTCGTGGGCGTCGGTACTGGCACTGGGCCCCTCCTAGTACAGCGGTGTGTCTGACGGCGGGTGTGCACCACCACCGTCAGAGACACTTGATTGCACTATGAGGGACCCTGTGCCAGTGCCCGCGCCCAAGAGTCGGCCTACCCACCTGTCCAGGGCAACGGCACTCGCACGGTGTCGTGCGGTAGGTGGTGACCCCGGCCATAGGGGGGAGGCAGCACAGATAGGGAGTTTTAGAAAGTGGCATATGTTGATGTTGGACATTCAGCTGATGCAAAAGGCGAAATAGGTGAAGTACCAGGAAGAGGTGGACCAAAGCAAGCCATTTTTCTGTCACCCTATGTGTCATCAGGGGAAGGTGGGACAAAATCCTTGGAAACCCATGCGTGGTTCATTTTAATGAAGGTTAGATCATCCACATTTTGGGTTGACAGACGGGTCCTTTTTTCTGTCAGGATTGATCCAGCTGCACTGAAGACTCTTTCCGATAGCACACTTGCAGCTGGGCAAGCGAGCTCCTGTAAGGCATATTGGGCCAATTCAGGCCAGGTGTCCAGTTTAGCGGCCCAATAGTCAAAGGGGAATGACCTGTGTGGGAGAACATCGATATGGGAGGAAAAGTAGTTTGTAACCATAGTTGACAACTGCTGTCTCCTGTCACTTTCCATCGATGCAGTATTACCAGTTGTGTGAGCGGTATTTGAAAAATCAGTCCACAACATTGTCATGAAACCCCTGTCTCCAACGCCACTTCTGCTGTGTGCACCACGAACACCTCTGCCAAGCTGCCCCCGGCCCGTACGGCTCGTGTGAGAACCATCACCGCTGCTGTGTGCTGGGAATGCCTCAAGCAACCGATTTACCAGAGTTGCTTGTTTATTAGCCAATATTAGGTCAAGGTTCTCCTGTGGCATGATGTTTTGTAATTTGCCTTTATAGCGTGGATCCAGGATGCTGGCCAACCAGTAGTCGTCATCGTTCATCATTTTGGCAATGCGAGGGTCCCTTTTTAGGATCCGCAAGGCATAATCTGACATGTGGGCCAATGTTCCCGGTGTCAATGATGCACTGCGAGTGCTGGTTGGCGGAGCACTTTCTGGCAAATCCACATCCCTCCAGTCACGCACAAACCCTGTACCAGACCTTGCCACGCCAACATTTTCACTTGCCCCACGAGATGCATCCTCCTCCCCTAAGTAATCATCCCCATCATCCTCCTCCTCCTCCTCTTCTTCCTCCACCTCGTCCAGGAGAGGTCCCTGAGCAGACAATGGCTGAATGTCATCAAGGATTCCCTCCTCCTCTTCCTCCTCATCAACATTGGCTGCAGACGCCTGCTCCTTAAGGTGCGTCAAAGTTTGCATGAGCAGACGCATAAGTGGGATGCTCATGCTTAGGATGGCGTCGTCTGCGCTTACCAGCCGTGTGCATTCCTCAAAACACTGAAGGACTTTACAGAGGTCTTTCAGCTTCGACCACTGCACACCTGTCAACTCCATGTCTGCTCTCAAAGTGCCTGGCCGTGTATCCTCCCACAAATTCATTATGGCCTGCCTCTGCTCGCACAGCCGCTCCACCATGTGCAGGGTGGAGTTCCACCTTGTTGCAATGTCGATAATGAGGCGGTGGTTGGGAAGGTGGAGCAATCACTGCAGCTTCTGCATACGAACGGAGTGTACAGGCGACCGGTGGATGTACGCGCACAGTCTTCGCACCTTCTGGAGCAGGGCTGTTAACTCCAGATAATTTTTGAGGAAGCACTGCACCACCAGGTTCAAGGTGTGAGCCAAGCAAGGTATGTGGCTGAGTTTTGAAAGGGCTATGGCTGCCACAAAATTACGGCCGTTATCACTAACTACCTTGCCTGCCTCAAGATGTACACTGCCCAGCCATGACTCAGTTTGTCGCTTCAAGTACTCGGCCAGCACCTCGGCGGTGTGTCTGTCGCCCAAACACATCATCTGCAACACAGCCTGCTGACGCTTTCCACTAGCTGCTCGATAGGGGGACACATCGTGTGCCACAGTGGCAGCTGCAGATGGAGTGCTCGTACGACTGCGCTCTGTGGACGAGCTTTCGCTTCTGGAGGAGGAGGAGGAGGAGGGTCGAACGCCTACAGCCAACTGTTTCCTATACCGTGGGCTAGGCAGCACTGTCCCACCACCGCTGTCCCCTGTGGACCCTGCATCCACCACATTAACCCAGTGCGCAGTGATGGACACGTAACGGCCCTGGCCATGCCGACTGGACCATGCATCAGTTGTGAGGTGCACCTTTCCGCTCACTGACTGCTTGAGTGCATGGACAATGTGGTCTTTCACATGATGGTGGAGGACTGGGATGGCTTTGCGAGAGAAGAAGTGGCGACTGGGTAGGTCATAGCGTGGTACTGCATAGGCCATGAGTTCGCGGAAAGCTGTGCTTTCCACCAACCGAAAGGGCATCATCTCAAACGAGATTAGTTTGGCAATGTGGGCGTTCAAACCCAGTGTACGCGGATGAGAGACTGAGTACTTTCATGACCTACTCATAGTGTCTGGGAGGGTGAGCTGGACTTGAGAGCTGCATATGGTGGAAGTAGCGGTGGACAGGGCGGACTGAGAGAGGGTTGATGATGGTGATGGAGTTGGTGTTCTTTCTGATGGCCTAGAATCAGTCTTTCGTTGATATAACAGTGGGATTCCCTGACTGCTGTGGTCTTGCAATGACACCTCAACATTTGCTGCTGTGCTAACCGGTGGGCTTACAGTGGGGGAAACAATGTAGCGTTGCTGACTACCTTCGTTGTGATCAGTTGCACATGTGGCACTTGAGGTTTGGTGTTGTGTCCATGCTTGCAAGTGCATGCTGGTTAAATGTCTAAGCATGCAACTGGTATTCAAATTTTTCAGATTTTTCCCTCGGCTAAAGGTCTTTGCGCACTTCTTACAGATAACCTTGGCCTGATCATGAGGATTTTGGTCAAAAAAGTGCCACACTGCACTCTTCCTACTTTGGCAGACATTTTGCGGCCTAGCACGCTGTGATCTTTTGACCCTCTGGACAAGCTGTCCAGCAACTCTTTTGATGTTTGGAATCTGTCTTTGGAGTGCTCCGGGCCTGCCAGATAACAGCTGTTGCGATGTCGATGTCTGCTGTGGATGCTCCTCATCTGAGCTATTGGAAGCAGCACCCTCTTCCCCCAATGGATGCCAATCTGGGTCAACAACTGGGTCATCCATCACCTCCTCTTCTATGTCATGTGCACCTTCCTCTGTGTCACCGTGTATGGTGGTATAGTGTGCGGGAAGGGGCACCTGAGTCTCATCAGGGTCAGAATCTGGCTCTGTACACTGCGAGGACAATGTAGTGCTCTGAGTGAATGTACCAGCAGAATCATCCATCAGCGGCTGTGCATCAGTGCACTCCATGTCAGATTCATCTTGGCCTGGGTAATTCACCATTTGACTTGATAATCCAGGCATGGTATGTGAAAACAGCTCCATGGAGTAATCAGTAGTATGGCCTGCGTCATCCTTCAATCTTGGTTGGGGTGAAGGACACAAGGAAAGGTGTGGTTCATGAACATGAGCCTCCAATGACGACTCAGTGCTTTTACTTTTTACAACTGAAGAAGAGGAGGCGATAGAGCTGGAGGCTGAGTCAGCAATGAAAGACAAAACTTTTTCCTGATGCTCTGGCTTTAAAAGCGGTTTGCCAACTCCTAGAAAACTAAGCGTTCGAGGCCTTATGTAGCCAGACGATGACGCAGGGTCAGCACCTCCTGCATTCGGTCCTATTTTGCTCTTGCCACTACCATCAGATCCACCACCAACACCATCATTACCAGCTGCCAACCCCCGCCCAATTCCACGGCCTCTTCCACCAGCCTTCCTCATTTTTGGTAGAAATGTAGACAAAATCCAACAAACTATATAGTAATGTAAAACAAGGTACAAGGTGTCTATAGGACAGGGGAGTTTTAGAATTTCTGCACACACTTGTGGACAGTGGACACTTGTGGCTTGTGTGAGGCCCACTGATATCTGAGCGCTATGTGACAGGCTCGATGGCACAGCTGTGACAAAAGTGACTAGAGGATAAGGGAGATTTTGAATCTCTGCACACACTTTTGGACACTGGACACTTTTGGATTGTGTGAGGCCCAATGAATATCTGAGCGCTATGTGACAGGCTCGATGGCACAGCTGTGACAAAAGTGACTAGAGGATAAGGGAGATTTTGAATCTCTGCACACACTTTTGGACACTGGACACTTTTGGATTGTGTGAGGCCCACTGATATCTGAGCGCTATGTGACAGGCTCGATGGCACAGCTGTGACAAAAGTGACTAGAGGATAAGGGAGATTTTGAATCTCTGCACACACTTTTGGACACTGGACACTTTTGGATTGTGTGAGGCCCAATGAATATCTGAGTGCTATGTGACAGGCTCGATGGCACAGCTGTGACAAAAGTGACTAGAGGATAAGGGAGATTTTGAATTTCTGCACACACTTGTGGACAGTGGACACTTTTGGATTGTGTGAGGCCCACTGATATCTGAGCGCTATGTGACAGGCTCGATGGCACAGCTGTGACAAAAGTGACTAGAGGATAAGGGAGATTTTGAATCTCTGCACACACTTTTGGACACTGGACACTTTTGGATTGTGTGAGGCCCAATGAATATCTGAGCGCTATGTGACAGGCTCGATGGCACAGCTGTGACAAAAGTGACTAGAGGATAAGGGAGATTTTGAATCTGTGCACACACTTTTGGACACTGGACACTTTTGGATTGTGTGAGGCCCAATGAATATCTGAGCGCTATGTGACAGGCTCGATGGCACAGCTGTGTCAAAAGTGACTAGAGGATAAGGGAGATTTTGAATCTCTGCACACACTTTTGGACACTGGACACTTTTGGATTGTGTGAGGCCCACTGATATCTGAGCGCTATGTGACAGGCTCAATGGCACAGCTGTGACAAAAGTGACTAGAGGATAAGGGAGATTTTGAATCTCTGCACACACTTTTGGACACTGGACACTTTTGGATTGTGTGAGGCCCAATGAATATCTGAGCGCTATGTGACAGGCTCGATGGCACAGCTGTGACAAAAGTGACTAGAGGATAAGGGAGATTTTGAATTTCTGCACACACTTGTGGACAGTGGACACTTTTGGATTGTGTGAAGCCCACTGATATCTGAGCGCTATGTGACAGGCTCGATGGCACAGCTGTGACAAAAGTGACTAGAGGATAAGGGAGATTTTGAATCTCTGCACACACTTTTGGACACTGGACACTTTTGGATTGTGTGAGGCCCAATGAATATCTGAGTGCTATGTGACAGGCTCGATGGCACAGCTGTGACAAAAGTGACTAGAGGATAAGGGAGATTTTGAATTTCTGCACACACTTGTGGACAGTGGACACTTTTGGATTGTGTGAGGCCCACTGATATCTGAGCGCTATGTGACAGACTCGATGGCACACCTGTGACAAAAGTGACTAGAGGATAAGGGAGATTTTGAATCTCTGCACACACTTTTGGACACTGGACACTTTTGGATTGTGTGAGGCCCAATGAATATCTGAGCGCTATGTGACAGGCTCGATGGCACAGCTGTGACAAAAGTGACTAGAGGATAAGGGAGATTTTGAATTTCTGCACACACTTGTGGACAGTGGACACTTTTGGATTGTGTGAGGCCCACTGATATCTGAGCGCTATGTGACAGGCTCGATGGCACAGCTGTGACAAAAGTGACTAGAGGATAAGGGAGATTTTGAATCTCTGCACACACTTTTGGACACTGGACACTTTTGGATTGTGTGAGGCCCAATGAATATCTGAGCGCTATGTGACAGGCTCGATGGCACAGCTGTGACAAAAGTGACTAGAGGATAAGGGAGATTTTGAATCTCTGCACACACTTTTGGACACTGGACACTTTTGGATTGTGTGAGGCCCAATGAATATCTGAGCGCTATGTGACAGGCTCGATGGCACAGCTGTGTCAAAAGTGACTAGAGGATAAGGGAGATTTTGAATCTCTGCACACACTTTTGGACACTGGACACTTTTGGATTGTGTGAGGCCCACTGATATCTGAGCGCTATGTGACAGGCTCAATGGCACAGCTGTGACAAAAGTGACTAGAGGATAAGGGAGATTTTGAATCTCTGCACACACTTTTGGACACTGGACACTTTTGGATTGTGTGAGGCCCAATGAATATCTGAGCGCTATGTGACAGGCTCGATGGCACAGCTGTGACAAAAGTGACTAGAGGATAAGGGAGATTTTGAATTTCTGCACACACTTGTGGACAGTGGACACTTTTGGATTGTGTGAAGCCCACTGATATCTGAGCGCTATGTGACAGGCTCGATGGCACAGCTGTGACAAAAGTGACTAGAGGATAAGGGAGATTTTGAATCTCTGCACACACTTTTGGACACTGGACACTTTTGGATTGTGTGAGGCCCAATGAATATCTGAGTGCTATGTGACAGGCTCGATGGCACAGCTGTGACAAAAGTGACTAGAGGATAAGGGAGATTTTGAATTTCTGCACACACTTGTGGACAGTGGACACTTTTGGATTGTGTGAGGCCCACTGATATCTGAGCGCTATGTGACAGACTCGATGGCACACCTGTGACAAAAGTGACTAGAGGATAAGGGAGATTTTGAATCTCTGCACACACTTTTGGACACTGGACACTTTTGGATTGTGTGAGGCCCAATGAATATCTGAGCGCTATGTGACAGGCTCGATGGCACAGCTGTGACAAAAGTGACTAGAGGATAAGGGAGATTTTGAATCTCTGCACACACTTTTGGACACTGGACACTTTTGGATTGTGTGAGGCCCAATGAATATCTGAGCGCTATGTGACAGGCTCGATGGCACAGCTGTGACAAAAGTGACTAGAGGATAAGGGAGATTTTGAATCTCTGCACACACTTTTGGACACTGGACACTTTTGGATTGTGTGAGGCCCACTGATATCTGAGCGCTATGTGACAGGCTCGATGGCACAGCTGTGACAAAAGTGACTAGAGGATAAGGGAGATTTTGAATCTCTGCACACACTTTTGGACACTGGACACTTTTGGATTGTGTGAGGCCCAATGAATATCTGAGCGCTATGTGACAGGCTCGATGGCACAGCTGTGACAAAAATGACTAGAGGATAAGGGAGATTTTGAATTTCTGCACACAATTGTGGACAGTGGACACTTTTGGATTGTGTGAGGCCCACTGATATCTGAGCGCTATGTGACAGGCTCGATGGCACAGCTGTGACAAAAGTGACTAGAGGATAAGGGAGATTTTGAATCTCTGCACACACTTTTGGACACTGGACACTTTTGGATTGTATGAGGCCCAATGAATATCTGAGCGCTATGTGACAGGCTCGATGGCACAGCTGTGACAAAAGTGACTAGAGGATAAGGGAGATTTTGAATTTCTGCACACACTTGTGGACAGTGGACACTTTTGGATTGTGTGAGGCCCACTGATATCTGAGCGCTATGTGACAGGCTCGATGGCACAGCTGTGACAAAAGTGACTAGAGGATAAGGGAGATTTTGAATCTCCGCACACACTTTTGGATACTGGACACTTTTGGATTGTGTGAGGCCCAATGAATATCTGAGCGCTATGTGACAGGCTCGATGGCACAGCTGTGACAAAAGTGACTAGAGGATAAGGGAGATTTTGAATCTCTGCACACACTTTTGGACACTGGACACTTTTGGATTGTGTGAGGCCCAATGAATATCTGAGCGCTATGTGACAGGCTCGATGGCACAGCTGTGACAAAAGTGACTAGAGGATAAGGGAGATTTTGAATCTCTGCACATACTTTTGGACACTGGACACTTTTGGATTGTGTGAGGCCCACTGATATCTGAGCGCTATGTGACAGGCTCGATGGCACAGCTGTGACAAAAGTGACTAGAGGATAAGGGAGATTTTGAATTTCTGCACACACTTGTGGACAGTGGACACTTTTGGATTGTGTGAGGCCCACTGATATCTGAGCGCTATGTGACAGGCTCGATGGCACAGCTGTGACAAAAGTGACTAGAGGATAAGGGAGATTGGATTGCTTTTAAAAAAGCAGTTTGCGGAGCAGTGGGTAAACAGCAATGCAGGAATGTCAGGAAGCCTTAGAAGGCAGCCCAACAACCAACACCACTGATACACCACTATATAGCCTCCCCTTGCACTGCACACACAGTGACTGGTGTGTTGTGCAGGCCAAATCGCTAGCAGCAGAAGCAGTTTTTTTGTCTTCTTCCCTGCCTAACGCTCTCCCTACAGAATCAGCAGCAACCTCTCCCTATACTAAGATCGGCAGAAGTAAGATGGCGGTCGGCGTGCACGCCCTTTTATACCCCCTGTGACGCCCACCAAAGCAAGCCAATCACTTGCATGCCCTTCTGAAAGATGGTGGTGACCCGTGCCAATGTCATCACGTTGCCCACAGTGTCCGTGGATCCTGATTGGCTGAAAAAGAGCGCAAAACAAACTTTTGAAACGCGACTTTGGCGCGTAAGTCGCCGACCTCGTGGCCGACCTTATCCTAGGGTCGGGTTTCGTTTCATGAAACCCGACTTTGCCAAAAGTCGGCGACTTTTGAATTTTTTTGACCCGTTTCGCTCAACTCTAATGTTCATTATGATGTATATTGCACTACTAGTGTGATTAGGATGGCAGCATATATTTCCATCATCAATATTAGTACTTAATAGTTTACAGGCTCTATATGTATAAAACCCTAAAAATGGAGTGATTCTTGATATAACCTCTGCACAGTGTATTTTTCGTTTTGTTTGTAGGTGTTGCCATCTATTTTTAATTATGTTCCTTTTTAAAATAATTGTTAAAGAGTTAATACTTTTTAAACACTGTTTTGCATTTGGATGATCCTTTTTTTCCTTATCAGTTCCGAATATTGTATTATGTCAAGGGTTACTACAATGCTGATCTCCATATACTAGACAGATAAACCTTGAAAAAATTACTGCATCAAATTGCACACTTCCAAAGAAACCAAAGTGCAGACTGTGGATAGGCTTTCATAAGGATTGAAACAGCGTTATCTTCTTTTCAAATAATTTTATTGGTTTTCTGTCATTAAAAAGGGTAAGGGAAGGAAGGTAGGAAGGGAGGAAAGGGAATGGGAAGTAAAGAACCTTGTACAGGTACGGAAAAAATTTAAAACTAGAGAACCCACAAATAGGCATTAAATAGAACTTCTGACAAAGTTCACATCGGACAGTAAAAGCTGAACAATGCCTTCTCAGGCAACTTAGTATTGTCTACATCAAAAATTTCTAGAATAGAATATTTTTCTAATGTAGCATGTTTAGAACATGATATAGCAGGAAATTGAGTCTAAACGCATCCAACCTCTCTCAATTCACTACTTTTGGGAGGAGCCGAACGTGTCTTTTTGGCATGTGACCACAAGGATGTAAATACCATACTGTACATGCGGCCAGAGCATCTTGCCGCTTGCACTGGAAATATTGTGACAGGATTTTGTTTCAAGCATAGACAGGGATTGTTGCAGTCTATGTAATTAATTATGTACTTGTAGAAAATTGTAACATGCTTAAATGGATTTTAGACTGTAAAGGAAGTTAGTGGACAATATTCTACGCTGCCGACAGAATGGAGACATATACTGGGATATACGCCTCCATTGTGTCGGCAGCGCGGAATATTGTTTGCTAAATCCCTTTCAAGTCTGATGCCTGATGTCACTTGCTGACCCGTGGATTCACTGTGGCTGATTTTCTATATTTTGTGTGTCTTTACAGATTGAACAGGTGAGTTAATCTGAGTGCTAAACTAACTGTATTTCTAGGATAATAATTTATTTGCGCTAATCTCTACTACAGTTTAAAGGGATTTTAAGCATTTTACGATTTTCTACAAGTAGATAATTTAATACATAAACTGCAACTGTGGCAAAGCAGAAAATGTTTGACATACACATTGGAGTATTACTGTTTTAAAAAATTAGATTTTATTTTATTTTTTTGTAGAACTACTTTCTGACTGATGAATTTAGAATCTGTTGTATTCTTTAGAGTTCTTTTTTTAAGTATCTGATTTAATGACCTTGAGAACTTTAGTGTAAAAATATCCCTCAGTGCACTATGAGAAGCTTTCTTTCTAACTATTGGGATAGTTTATTTGAGTCACTAGATGTTCATTTTCAAGGGTTGCCAGTTTGATCTGCAGCTTCCAAAAAAAATAAAGAAATCTAGATGGAACTTGATATGATCTCTCCAGCTCTCTATTGCATCTAATGCTAACAAATTTGGCAGAGAAGAAAAAGAGATTGATTTGTTTTCAGTCGGCTACTTGAGTTTGCTTAACATACAAAACTCATTTTCTTTCTGCTTGCAATATTGATCAGTCAAGAATGTGATAAGATTACAATAATCTTTACCTTGAAATAGCCGCCCTGCAATCAAAATAAAGAGAAAATAAATTGTTCTTTTAAATGATATTTTTGGCCATATAATATAAGCATAGCACAGGCATTGAGGAATTGAGGTAGCTATATATAATACAACTACAGTACATTTAAAAAAAAATGAGTTATGTTAAAGCTGGTTTCCTGCTTGAATTTTATGCAATGTTTAAAACTTTTTCAGCCAAATCCCCAAAACTGAGTATTAGAAGTGAATAAATATTGAAACTTCTCTCTTTGTAATCGATTACTGCACTTCGCTCAGAAAATGCCCCAAATATGTTTGTGTGAATTTACCCTAAGGGTTTTTTCAAGGTGCTTTTTACATTCTTCAAAAGGTAAAAATTGCGAAAAAAATCATAAAAAAGTCATGATTTTCATGCTTTTGTTTACATGAATTTTTAATATGCAGCTGTTTATGGAAAAAGGATGAAAGGATAAAATTAGAAAAAAAGAAAAGCAATACAAAAGAACTGCATTGCTCATACTGTGTGTTATATTTTACCATTGATTGTTCTGGCAAAAAAATAATTCGACAAAAAACGTACAGTATATAATTTAAGTATACCAGAACTCAATTGAGTAAACATTTGAGTGTTATGTCTCCATTATATATTTTCCTTATTATCACTCTTACAAAAATTAATATCTTTAATTTAATTATATGAAGCTGTCACAACAATTAGTAGATTATAAAGGTACTAATTCAAAGAAAAAATTATAGCATATCCACAATGTTTGTATGCTAAAAAAATAAAAAATATCCAGCCAGGAGTTTTATTAGTGATAAAAAACAAGTGTCAATAGCTAAAAGAGTATTTTAAGTGAAAATATGTTCTTTTAATAATACTTGAATGACACTGAGAAACTAAGACAGGCATTGATCTAGGCAATACAAATAATTACTTAAACCATGATACCTTCAAAGCAAGAAATAGAGCTCAGCATAGTAGATTACAATAAGGGCTCATACCCATATGTAAGAAAAAAAAGGTCTGATTTCAGGACCGAAAAATCAGACGAGTGCCATGCGATTGTCATGCGAGTGCCATGTGAGAGTAATGCGATTTCCATGTGATTTTTACAAAGTACATCCATATGACATGCGTATGCAAACTGTATGCAGTGCGATTTTAAGGCTGTGTACTCACGTTGCGGATTGTATGTGCTTTTGCCACATTTTTCGCCGCAAAAACACTGCGAAAACGCTGCGAAAACACATACAGTTGAGGCCAAAAGTATTGACACCCCTGCAATTCTGTCAGATAATACTCAGTTTCTTCCTGAAAATGATTGCAAACACAAATTCTTTGGTATTATTATCTTCATTTAATTTGTCTTAAATGAAAAAACACAAAAAGAATTGTCCTAAAGCCAAATTGGATATAATTCCACACCAAACATAAAAAAGAGGGTGGACAAAAGTATTGGCACTGTTCGAAAAATCATGTGATGCTCCTCTAATTTGTGTAATTAACAGCACCTGTAACTTACCTGTGGCACCTAACAGGTGTTGGCAATAACTAAATCACACTTGCAGCCAGTTGACATGGATTAAATTTGATTCAACCTCTGTCCTGTGTCCTTGTGTGTACCACATTGAGCATGGAGAAAAGAAAGAAGACCAAAGAACTGTCTGAGGACTTGCGAAACCAAATTGTGAGGAAGCATGAGCAATCTCAAGGCTACAAGTCCATCTCCAAAGACCTGAAAGTTCCTGTGTCTACCGTGCGCAGTGTCATCAAGAAGTTTAAAGCCCATGGCACTGTGGCTAACCTCCCTAGATGTGGACGGAAAAGAAAAATTGACAAGAGATTTCAACGCAAGATTGTGCGGATGTTGGATAAAGAACCTCGACTAACATCCAAACAAGTTCAAGCTGCCCTGCAGTCTGAAGGTACAGCAGTGTCAACCCGTACTATCCGTCGGCGTCTGAATGAAAAGGGACTGTATGGTAGGAGACCCAGGAAGACCCCACTTCTTACCCCGAGACATAAAAAAGCCAGGCTGGAGTTTGCCAAAACTTACCCGAAAAAGCCTAAAACGTTTTGGAAGAAAGTTCTCTGGTCAGATGAGACAAAAGTAGAGCTTTTTGGGCAAAGGCATCAACATAGAGTTTACAGGAGAAAAAAGAGGCATTCAAAGAAAAGAACACGGTCCCTACAGTCAAACATGGCGGAGGTTCCCTGATGTTTTGGGGTTGCTTTGCTGCCTCTGGCACTGGACTGCTTGACCGTGTGCATGGCATTATGAAGTCTGAAAACTACCAACAAATTTTGCAGCATAATGTAGGGCCCAGTGTGAGAAAGCTGGGTCTCCCTCAGAGGTCATGGGTCTTCCAGCAGGACAATGACCCAAAACACACTTCAAAAAGCACTAGAAAATGGTTTGAGAGAAAGCACTGGAGACTTCTAAGGTGGCCAGCAATGAGTCCAGACCTAAATCCCATAGTACACCTGTGGAGAGATCTAAAAATGGCAGTTTGGAGAAGGCACCCTTCAAATATCAGGGACCTGGAGCAGTTTGCCAATGAAGAATGGGCTAAAATTCCAGCAGAGCATTGTAAGAAACTCATTGATGGTTACCGGAAGTGGTTGGTCGCAGTTATTTTGGCTAAAGGTTGTGCAACCAAGTATTAGGCTGAGGGTGCCAATACTTTTGTCTTGCCCATTTTTGGAGCTTTGTGTGAAATGATCAATGTTTTGCTTTTTGCTTCATTCTCTTTGTGTTTTTTCATTAAAGACAAATTAAATGAAGATAATAATACCAAAGAATTTGTGTTTGCAATCATTTTCAGGAAGAAACTGAGTATTATCTGACAGAATTGCAGGGGTGTCAATACTTTTGGCCACAACTGTAGGTGTATGTAGAGGGTGGGCCATTTATATGGATACACCTAAATAAAATGGGAATGGTTGGTGATATCAACTTCTTGTTTGTGGCACATTTGTATATGGGAGGGGGGAACTTTTCAAGATAGGTGGTGACCATGGCAGCCATTTTGAAGTTGGCCATTTTGGATCCAACTTTATTTGTTTCAATGGGAGGAGGGTCATGTGACCCATCAATCTTATTGAGAATTCCGCAAGAAAAATAATGGTGTGATTTGTTTTAATGTACCTTTATTCTTTCATGAGTTATTTACAAGTTTATTATCACGTATAAAATGTGTTCAAAGTGCTGCCCATTGTGTTGGATTGTCGATGCAACCCTCTTCTCTCACTCTTGACACACTGATAGCAACACCGCAGAAGAAATGCTAGCACAGGCTTCCAGTATCCATTGTTTCAGATGCTGCAGATCTCGTATCTTCACAGCATAGACAATTGCCTTCAGATGACCCCAAAGATAAAAGTCTAAGGAGGTCAGATTGGGAGACCTTGATGGCCATTCAACTGGCCCACGATGACCAATCCACTTTCCAGGAGACTGTTCATGTAGGAATGCTCGTACCTGACACCCATAATGTGATGTTGCACCATCTTGCTGGAAAAACTCAGGGAACGTGCCATCTTTAGTGCATAAAGAGGGCAACACATCATCATGTAGCAATTTCAGATATTGATGATTCATTGCTCTTTATGCATTGAAGATGCAGTCCAATCGAAGCCCTTGTTCTCCTGTAAAAAATCCAAAATAAAAAAGCAACAATATCTAATGATGAGCGAACGTGCTTGCCACTACTTGGTACTCGCCCGAGTATGACTGTACTCGATGTACTCGGCGAGCACCGAGCATTTCTGTGATTACTCAACCGGAACTCGAGTCTCCACCCAGCATTTTTGGCGAACTTTAGAGACCCAATCACGCTGCAGGGATTGTCTGCCATGCTATGAAACGCCGCAGCCATCTTTGTTGTGGTCGTGCAGTGATTGGCTGGCCGCACAGCATCATCAGGGGTATAATAGACCAGACATCGCCCTATTCGGCATATTCAGCTCCTGATTGAGAGACTTTAGGGAGAGCAGCTGCCTTTATAGGGTCGGAATTGGGGATTTATTAGGTAGTGTGGGGTCTACCATCCTAAATACTCTCATCCAGCTAAATCAACAATCCTTCTAAGGACAAATTCCGGAGTATATAGGTTCCAGTGTTAGGCAGGCAGGGTAGTTTACGTCGCTGTATACACATCAGTGCAAGGCCTGCAGGCACTGCAAGTGTGTATATAGAGCATTGCATATATTAAGAGGGTCCATTCCCTTCCTGTGTTCTGGTGCTACTGCTGCTACCTGTGGGAAATATTAGCCGTATATAGCTAGCCCCAGGTGTAATTGGAATACAGGCCACACATTTTTGGTGTGATATCACCGTGCCTGCTCATATCTGTGCGTGCTAAAAGTTTGGCCAGTTTACGGCTTATTCTCTTTTTTACTTGGCTGTCAGTTTTGGTTAAATACACCAATATTTAGGTAAAAAAAGACATGCAGGCCACACATTTTTTGCTGTGGTATCTCGGTGCCAGCTCATATCTGTGCGTGCTAAAAGTTTGGCCAGTTTACGGCTTTATTCTCTTTTATGCCTGGCTGTCAGTTTTGGTTAAATACACCAGTATTTAGGCAAAAAAAACAAAAAACTTACAGGCCACACATTTTTGGTGTGGCATCTCCATGCCAGCTCATATCTGAGCATGATAAAAATATGGTCAGTTTATGGCTTTTTTCTCTTTTTTGCCTGGCTGTCAGTTTTGGTTAAATACAGCAGTATTTAGGCAAATAAAAAAAAACATACAGGCTACACATTTGTTGTAGTGGTTTCTCCGTTCACCTCATATCTGTTTGTGCTCAAAAGTTTTGCCAGTTTATGGCGGTTTTATTTTTTTGGCCTGGCTGTCACTATGGTTATATCCAGCAGTCTTTTGTATCCAAAAAATAAAAAAAATTAATACAGTCTGTTATCTCAGGCTGAGGCCTGGTGTATCTGTGGAGGAAAAATCTTCGCTTTGCAGGCATAGTTATCACATCTAATTTTTCTTAAAATAAATCCATTTGTATTCAGCTTTTCAAATATTTCAGTATTCCATTTAAAATGAGCAAGGCAAGGGGCAAGGGAAGGGGAAGTGGATGTGATGCTGATGGTGCATGCAGAGGACGAGGCCGTGGTCAGGCTGAAAGTGTCGTTCATTTTTAAAACAACATATTTTCATATTTTCTGTAGGTGACAACACTGCTTCTTACACTGTTTTAGGTCCAAGCCAATTCCCAGTTCACCATGCCTGTGAAGATGCCTCAGGACCTGCACCTGTTGTTCCCCACAGTCAACCAGTACCATCATCAAGCCCGTCCACGTCCTTGTCCCAGCCCAGCCTTCAGTTGTCTATACCCCAATCATTGGAATGCAAGCGGAAATACGCAGCCAATGCCCCACAGGCCACAGTACTTAATTTGCACATTTCTCTTCTGCTTGTGCTCAAAATGTTGCCTTTTAGGTTCCTTTAGGCGAAAGCTTTCCGCAACCTGATGGCGGCGGCCGTCCCAAGGTACTCAACCCCAGTCGCCACTATTTCTCCAATTGTGCTGTACCAGCATGTGTCCCACAACATTACTCATGCCCTCAACAATGCTGTTACTGGGTAAGTCCACCTAACCATGGACACGTGGACACGTGCCTGTGGGCAGGGACGGTACATCTCACTGATGGCACACTGGGTTAATATAGAGGAAGCTGGGACCCTGTCGGACTATGGGATGGAACACATCCTCCCCACGCCGAGGATTGCGGGCCCTACGTCAATCAAGGTTGCCCCCACAGTCTACAGCTCCTGCACCTCCTCTTCCGCCTCCTCTTCTTCAGCCTCCATCTTTGAAATGAACACATCAGTCAGAAGCCGGAAGCACTGCAGCACTGCCTCAGCCAAGCAGCAACAGGCTGTGCTGAAGCTATTCTGCATAGGTGAAAAACCGCACAATGCAGTACGGTTGTGGACAGCACTGAGAGAGCACTCAGATATTTGGCTGACACCACTGAATCTACAGTCAGGCATGGTCATGTGTGACAATGGCCGGAACCTGGTGGCGGCTCTGAGGCAAGGTGAGTTCACACACGTACCTTGCCTGGCCCATGTGCTTAACCTTGAGGTTCAATGTTTTCGCAAAACCTACCCAGAGATGCCAGATCTGCTAGTGAATGTACGCCACCTGTCTGCCCATTTTAGAAAGTCAGCTACAGCTTCAGCCGCCCTTGTCAGGCTTCAGCAGCGTTTGCAGCTTCCGGCTCACCGACTGGTGTGTGATGTCCCCACGCATTGGAACTCTACACTGCATATGTTGGAAAGGATTTGTGAGCAGAAGAGGACAGTTTTTGACTACCACAATCAACAAGGCCGTCGATATTCAGTTCCAACTCCACACATATGACCTCAGGAGTGGACCTGGATGTCAGACATATTTACCATCCTCCAGAACTTTGAGGACTGCACCAAGATGGTGAACGGCGATGACGCCATAATTAGCATCACCATCCCGCTTCTCAGCATTCTGAAAACCTCTCTGCTCATAATTAAAGATGATGCATTGCAGGCAGAGCAAGAGGGCATGGAGAAAGGAAACATACTGAGTGATTAAACGCAGCCCAGCCTCATGTCATCGCAACGTAGATTGGTAGACAATGAGGAGGAGAAGGAAGAACAGGAGCTACTTTCATGTGCTATAGACGGTACTACAAGCACAGCAGTCTGTTCAGTGGGTATGGCCTGTCGACAGGGAGGAGGAGGAGGATGAGAAGGAAGAGGATAGCATGGTCAGTCATCCTGTTGGTGAGGACATGGAAGTCTTGCATGTTAGCAGTCTTGCACGCAGAGCTGACTTTATGTTGTGCTGCGTTTGCTGTGACCCTCATATTATAAACATTTTCGGTGACACTCATTACTGGTTGGTGACACTTCTAGACCCACACTACAAGGAGAACTTTCAATCTCTTCTTCCGGAGGCAGAGAGCTATACAAAAATGTTGCTGTACTATAGGGCCCTTGCAGCGGAATTACTGAAAAAATTCCCATGTGAGAATGCTGGCAGCAGACACCAGAGTTTGTTGTACAGCCAAGGAGTCCAAGCGAGAGAGACAGGAGTACAATCCAGCTCAGGCAGGGGAACAATGGCAAAGTTCTGGGACAGTTTTCTCAGACCCTCCCATCGTGCCGGCACAGAGGCAAGGAGTGCTGTCACAAGAAGTTCAATGTTTGAGAAGATGGTGAGGGAGTACCTTGAAGATAGAACAGATGTCCTCCGGGATTCCTCTATGCCTTTTAATTATTGGGTATCCAAGCTGGACACATGGCATGAACTGGCTCTCTATGCCTTGGAGGTCCTGGCCTGCCTTGCTGCTAGCGTTCTGTCAGAGCAGGTTTTCAGTGCAGCTGGTGGAATTATAACAGATAAGAGCATCCGCCTGTCAACTGACAATCCTGACAGGCTGACTCTTATAAAAATGAACAAGGGATTGATTGCGAAAGACTTCTGTACACCAACGAATGAAAACAGCGAAACATAACCTCCCATATTTTTTTTTTAGGGGGGAGATGTATTCTCATGCACCTCTTCACAGTCACACATGGGTATCCGCTTCCTGATTTGGTCTGTTTGGTGTTATCCTCCTCCTTATCCTCATCCTCATCATCCATAACCAGTAGAACACCAGGGTGAACGTATTCCGTGATGCAAAAGTCAATCAATTTTTGGCAAGGCTGTTTTTATGATGCCCGTTACTAATTTGAAACCAAAATTGATTTCAGTATGATTTATCATTATACAGTGGGGAAAAAAAGTATTTAGTCAGTCAGCAATAGTGCAAGTTCCACCACTTAAAAAGATGAGAGGCGTCTGTAATTTACATCATAGGTAGACCTCAACTATGGGAGACAAACTGAGAAAAAAAATCCAGAAAATCACATTGTCTGTTTTTTTTTTCATTTTATTTGCATATTATGGTGGAAAATAAGTATTTGGTCAGAAACAAAATTTCATCTCAATACTTTGTGATATATCCTTTGTTGGCAATGACAGAGGTCAAACGTTTTCTGTAAGTCTTCACAAGGTTGCCACACACTGTTGTTGGTATGTTGGCCCATTGCTCCATGCAGATCTCCTCTAGAGCAGTGATGTTTTTGGCTTTTCTCTTGGCAACACGGACTTTCAACTCCCTCCAAAGGTTTTCTATAGGGTTGAGATCTGGAGACTGGCTAGGCCACTCCAGGACCTTGAAATGCTTCTTACGAAGCCACTCATTCGTTGCCCTGGCGGTATGCTTTGGATCATTGTCATGTTGAAAGACCCAGCCACGTTTCATCTTCGATGCCCTTGCTGATGGAAGGAGGTTTGCACTCAAAATCTCACGATACATGGCCCCATTCATTCTTTCATGTACCCGGATCAGTCGTCCTGGCCCCTTTGCAGAGAAACAGCCCCAAAGTATGATGTTTCCACCACCATGCTTTACAGTAGGTATGGTGTTTGATGGATGCAACTCAGTATTCTTTTTCCTCCAAACACGACAAGTTGTGTTTCTACCAAACAGTTCCAGTTTGGTTTCATCAGACCATAGGACATTCTCCCAAAACTCCTCTGGATCATCCAAATGCTCTCTAGCAAACTTCAGACGGGCCCGGACATGTACAGGCTTAAGCAGTGGGACACGTCTGGCACTGCAGGATCTGAGTCCATGGTGGCGTAGTGTGTTACTTATGGTAGGCCTTGTTACATTGGTCCCAGCTCTCTGCAGTTCATTCACTAGGTCCCCCCGCGTGGTTCTGGGATTTTTGCTCACCGTTCTTGTGATCATTCTGACCCCACGGGGTGGGATTTTGCGTGGAGCACCAGATCGAGGGAGATTATCAGTGGTCTTGTATGTCTTCCATTTTCTAATTATTGCTCCCACAGTTGATTTCTTCACTCCAAGCTGGTTGGCTATTGCAGATTCAGTCTTCCCAGCCTGGTGCAGGGCTACAATTTTGTTTCTGGTGTCCTTTGACAGCTCTTTGGTCTTCACCATAGTGGAGTTTGGAGTCAGACTGTTTGAGGGTGTGCACAGGTGTCTTTTTATACTGATAACAAGTTTAAACAGGTGCCATTACTACAGGTAATGAGTGGAGGAAAGAGGAGACTCTTAAAGAAGAAGTTACAGGTCTGTGAGAGCCAGAAATCTTGATTGCTTGTTTCTGACCAAATACTTATTTTCCACCATAATATGCAAATAAAATGAAAAAAAAACAGACAATGTGATTTTCTGGATTTTTTTTTCTCAGTTTGTCTCCCATAGTTGAGGTCTACCTATGATGTAAATTACAGACGCCTCTTATCTTTTTAAGTGGTGGAACTTGCACTATTGCTGACTGACTAAATACTTTTTTTCCCCACTGTATCTCCTCATTAACCACCACTAGATGACCAGGGTTAACCTGTTCTGTGCTGCTACAGGCAGTCCAATTTTTGGCAAGGATATCTATGATACCCATAGTATATTTTTAAAAAATGTACCCCCATGGGAAAATGTTTGTTAGCTCATGCACTGCGTGTATGGGCATTACAAGTCTAGGACACACGCTCTTTAACACTGAGCCTAGTTTTTAATGAGGCCTTCATCAATGTCTCCTCCTTCTCCGCCACTAGATCACCAGCGTTAACCTGTTCCAGGCTGCAACAGCCAGTGTTGAATTCCGAACTGTTACGCCACTCTCACCGCATACCTCCAGAGCTGGTGCACGCCACTTCACTTCCGGTCTCGCGGCCAGCGTTGAGGTCCCGTAGGTTGAGCGATCGTGCCACACGCTCTTGACTCTGCAGCTGCGCGCCTGGTCCCAGGTCCCATCATGCGCATAATCCGAGCTTGCGCACAACCGGCCTCTCTGACTGCGCCCGCACTGTCTCTGATGTCTCTGTGGTCCTGGGGGACCTGACCTGGAAGTCCCGGCACACATTCCCTATGCCAAGCTGCCTCTTCCTGTAGGTGGCACCTAATTATCGCTTTTGCTTTCTTGCTAGGCCTTCTTGGTGCCTGCATGGTTGCTCTCTGTACTCAGGTCCACTACCTTCTACTCTGGCATGCTTCCCAGCACGTGCTCTGCTCTGTCTTGTACTCAGGCGTGCTTCCAAGCACACGCTCTGCTCTGTCTTGTACCCAGGTGTGCTTACCAGCACGCACTCTGCTCTCTGTTGTACCCAGGCGTGCTTCCCAGTACACATCCTGCACTATCCTGTACCCTGCATGCCCCCATGTACACTCTCTATGCACTTCCGTACCCAGCGTGTGCCGAGTACACGCTTTACATATTCCTGTATCCTGAGTGCCCCTGTCTTCACCCTGCTAAACACTGTCTCTCATGCCTCCTTCGAGCCGACAACCTGGTTCAAGCAGTCATAGAATCATAGAATCGTAGAGTTGGAAGGGACCTCCTGGGCCATCTGGTCCAACCCCCTGCTCAAAGCAGGATTCGCTAAATCATCCCAGTCAGATGTCTGTCCAGCCTCTGTTTGAAGACTTCCATTGAAGGAGAACTCACCACTTCTCGTGGCAGCCTGTTCCACTCATTGATCACTCTAACTGTCAAAAAGTTTTTTCTAATATCTAATCTGTGTCTCTTCCCATTCAGTTTCATCCCATTGCTTCTAGTTTTTCCTTGTGCAAATGAGAATAAAGTTGACCCTTCTACAATGTGACAGCCCTTTAGATATTTGTAGACAGCTATTAAGTCTCCTCTCAGTCTTCTCTTTTGCAAACTAAACATTCCCAAATCCTGCAACCTTTCCTCATAAGACAGGGTTTGCAGACCGGTCACCATTCTGGTCGCTCTTTTCTGAACTTGCTCCAGTTTGTTGATGTCTTTTTTAAAATGTGGTGCCCAAAACTGGACACAATATTCCAGATGAGGTCTGACCAAAGAGGAGTAGAGGGAAATAATGACTTCACGTGATCTAGACTGTATGCTTCTGTTAATACATCCTAGAATTGCATTTGCCTTTTTTGCTGCTGCATCACACTGTTGACTCATATTCAGTTTGTGATCTATTAGTATACCCAAGTCTTTTTCACATGTGCTGTCACTTAGCCCTATTCCTCCCATTCTATATATGCTTTTTTCATTTTTATTGCCCAGATGTAGTACTTTGCATTTCTCCCTGTTAAAAACCATTCTGTTAGTTGCTGCCCACTTCTCCAGTTTATTTAAATCTTTTTGAATCCTCTCTCTCTCTTCTCTAGTATTAGCTATCCCTCCTAGCTTTGTGTCATCAGCAAATTTAATCAGTTTACCCTCAATTCCTTCATCTAAATCGTTGATAAAGATGTTGAACAATACAGGGCCCAGGACAGAGCCCTGTGGTACCCCACTTGAGACATTCTTCCAACTGGATGTGCAGCCATTTACGACCACTCTTTGGGTCCGATCACTAAGCCAGTTATGAATCCACCTAACAGTTGCCTTGTCCATTCCATACTTAGTCATTTTTTCAATAAGGATTGTATGAGAGACTTTGTCAAATGCTTTGCTGAAGTCAAGATATACTATATCTACAGCATTTCCTTGATCCACCCAATCAGTGATACCGTCATAGAAGGAAATTAAGTTAGTCTGACATGACTTATTAGTTAGAAACCCATGCTGACTCTGTTTAATCACTTCATTCTTATCCAGGTATTGACATACTTGTTGTTTAATAATTTGTTCAAAGATCTTTCCTGGTATAGAAGTCAGACTCACCGGCCTATAGTTGCCTGGGTCCACCTTCTTCCCCTTTTTGAAGATAGGAACAACATTTGCTCTTCTCCAGTCTTCTGGCACTTCTCCTGTTCTCCAAGAATTTTCAAAGATTATGGAGAGGGGTTCAAAAATTTCTTCTGCTATCTCCTTCAGTACTCTGGGGTGTAATTCATCTGGACCTGGAGACTTGAATTCATTTAGGTTAGCTAAGTGTTTCCTCACTATCTTTCTGTTTATAGATATCCTGGATTCTTCTATTCCCTTAATAGGACAGTGAATAACAGTTGATGTTGCATTTCCTTTCTGAGAGAAAACAGATGCAAAATAGGAATTTAAAAGTTCAGCTTTCTCAACATCCTGTCTTACCATTTTATCATTTTCATCCTGTAAAAATCCTATAGCATCTTTGACTTTTCTTTTACTTTTGACATATCCCCAAAATCCTTTATTATTGCTTTTGACATCTCTTGCAAGCCTCAGTTCATTTTCAGCTTTAGCTAATCTGATTTGTGCCCTGCAGGTTCTGCAGACAGCATTATATTCTTCTTTAGATATGTCTCCCTCTTTCCATTTTCTAAACATTTTTTTCTTCCTTTTTAGCATGTGCTTAAGTTCTGTGTTCATCCATCCTGGTTTCCTTAAATGCTTCCTATTCTTCCCTCTTTTCGGAATTGTTAACAACTGTGCTTTGAGAATTTCATTTTTCAAGATTTCCCATCCTTCCTGGACATTTTTGTCTTTAAGGATATCCAGCCATTGGATCCCTCCAATTCTCTTTCTGAATCCCTTAAAATCTGCCTTTCTGAAATCTAACCTTGACGTCTGAGTCTTCACAGGTCTTCCACCTAAAGTCATGGTACTTTATTCCCCTGGGTCTGCCCCCTGACAGTCCCTGTATAAGGGGTGGTCCTCACTAGGTCAGCTCGTCCAGGGTGGGTTAATATCATGGCCTAGAGGGTCCACTCTAGGAGTCATCCCACGAACAAGGGTGAGTGGTTTTTCTGGGTGTAAAATACTTGTTATGAAAAGGTTGAGGTGTACCCCACAGGGGAACATGTTTGCCAGCCAACACACTTAGTGTATGAGCACTACAAGTGTGGGAGACCCGCTCCTTTTTAATGGGACATTTTTTGGTAAGAGGCCTCCTGCATGCTTCTTCCAAGGGGGATTGGGGTTATTGGGGTGCATATGACTTGCTAGCAGGGCAAGCCTTGCAGTTAATCCATAAGAAAACTGAATGGGAGTACAAAAGGAATAATGTGAAGTGGATTTTCCTGTGCCCATCCAGTTTGTGGATTCAAAGGCTTATTGGGGTGCATATGACTTGGTAGCATGGCAGGCCTTGCAGTCAATCCACAAAAAAACAGAATGGGAGTACAAAATGAATAATGTGAAGTGGATTTTCCTGGGTCCATCCAGTATGTCATTTCAAAGGCTTATTGGGGTACATATGCCTTGGTAGCAGGGCAGGCCTTGAATTCAATGCAACATTTTTAGGGTAGCCCTCCTTGACATCTCGTGAAAGGGGTATTGGGGTGCGTAGTTATTCTTGGCAGTCCATCCACTCATTGCATAGCCTAAAACAGTTTAGGAGACCCACTGTTGAATAATGGCTCTTTAAGCAGATTAATGCTGCCTGATTACCATGTAAAAATAGGCTCCACAGAGTCACAACTTTAAGAGTCCCTCCTTCATGAATGAAACAAGATATGTCTGCTTATGTGTCACACACCACATGGCCAGCTATAAATGTTACAATGTTACAATGGCATTTTCCAGTGAATGCATTTGCTTTGGTTGAAAGCAATGCTAAAGTTGAAAAACGCTTCAAAAACGCTGCATCTGAACATAGCCCAAGTGGGGGAGGAACATTTTGGTCTGGGGTTATTTATTTTGCCATATGTACAAGTCATTAACCTGGAAAGGATGTACCTTAACATATTTCCCAGCAAAATCCATTTTGGTTTCGTTTTAGTATGTTTTTTGGTGCACCGGTTAAAATGGCATGAAACTCTAAAAACATTGTTTAAAGCTGTGAACTAGGAGTCAGGAATGCTTCCAAGGGCGATCCTCATGATGTCCCCGTGTCATTTGAGCAGTGTTTCCATCATTTTCTGATGTTTTTACACCTTAAAAGGACCCCCGGGGATCGCGGTAAAAATGCTTGGGTCTCCCATAGTCTTACATTGGGCTCGTTGTTCTGTCCGAGTACCCAAGTATTCCAATTTGCTTGACCCGAGCAACGAGCACCCGAGTGTTTTAGTGCTCGCCCATCATTAACAATATTCCATACCTATCCGCTGTGCAGTCATGTCCCACGCTGCAATCCATCTTAAGGGGTTAAATAGTTTACAACCGGGAGCGGTGCTAATGCGACCTCCCCAGCTGTAAACCATGGATGAATGAATGAAAAGCTGCTTGCTCAGCCTCCCCGCCTGACCAGACATGAACTCATTAGCGTGGGAAAGTTTCTGAACATTTTCCCACGCTGTCAGTTCACCGTGGGTCAGGCGGGGAGTGAGCACAAACTAAGTGACGGTTGAAAAAAGTTTAACCCCTTGAGATGGATTACAACATGGGACATGACTGTATAGCGGATAGGTATGGGATATTGTTGCTTTTTTAATTTGGATTTTTTACAGGAGAACAAGGGCTTCAATTGGATTGGGAGTTTAATAAAGATGGCAAAAATGTGTGTTTAATTATTTCATTAGAAGTCTTTATTCTTAATGTGTGTGTTTTTTAACCCTTTCAGACTAGTGGATTAATAATGGATAGGTCTTATTGACACCTCACCATTATTAACCAGGCTTAATGTCACCTTACTATAGCAAGGTGACATTAACCCTTTATTACCCCATATGCCACCCGCTACAGGGTAATGGAAAAAGAGAAGGTAAGTGCCGGAATAGGCGCATCCAGCCTTTTCTGGGGTGGCTGGGGGCAGATATTTTTAGCCAGGGGGGCCAATAATCATGGTCCCTCTCTAGGCTTTTAATATCCGTCCTCAGTCACTGGCTTTCCCTATATGGCAGAGGAAATTGAGCGGGAGCCCACACCAGTTTTTCCGTGAGTTAATCCTTCAACTTAACACCTACAGCTCCAAAATTTAACACAAACACTACTAACATTATTAGTCAGGAACATATATAAATCTAAAGGATACTGTATGTAAACCATATCTCATATCCTGTCGGGTTCTGTAATGATTTTACAGATGCCGACAATTGCATTATCACCTATTCTCCTATCTATATCTCTATGAAATATAAATATATATATATATATACACTCACTGGCCACTTTATTAGGTACACCATGCCTCAGAACTGCCTCAATTCTTCGTGGCAGAGATTCAACAAGGTGCTGGAAGCATTCCTCAGAGATTTTGGACCATATTGACATGATGGCATCACACAGTTGGCGCAGATTTGTCGGCTGCACATCCCTGATGCGAATCTCCCGTTCCACCACATCCCAAAGATGCTCTATTGGATTGAGATCTGGTGACTGAGGAGGCCATTTGAGTACAGTAAACTCATTGTCATGTTCAAGAAACCAATCTGAGATGATTCGAGCTTTATGACATGGCGCATTATCCTGCTGAAAGTAGCCATCAGATGTTGGGTACATTGTGGTCATAAAGGGATGGACATGGTCAGCAACAATACTCAGGTAGGCTGTGGCGTTGCAACGATGCTCAATTGGTACCAAGGGGCCCAAAGAGTGCCCAGAAAAAATTCCCCACACCATGACACCACCACCACCAGCCTGAACCGTTGATACAAGGCAGGATGGATCCATGCTTTCATGTTGTTTACGCCAAATTCTGACCCTACCATCCGAATGTCGCAGCAGAAATCGAGACTCATCAGACCAGGCAACGTTTTTCCAATCTTCTACTGTCCAATTTCGATGAGCTTGTGCAAATTGTAGCCTCAGTTTCCTGTTCTTAGCTGAGAGGAGTGGTACCCAGTGTGGTCTTCTGCTGCTGTAGCCCATCTGCCTCAAAGTTCGACGCACTGTGCGTTCAGAGATGCTCTTCTGCCTACCTTGGTTGTAACGGGTGGCAATTTGAGTCACTGTTGCCTTTCTATCAGCTCGAACCAGTCTGCCCATTCTCCTCTGACCTCTGGCATCAACATGGCATTTCCGGCCACAGAACTGCCGCTCACTGGATTTTTTTTCTTTTTCGGACCATTCTCTGTAAACCCTAGAGATGGTTGTGCGTGAAAATCCCAGTAGATCAGCAGTTTCTGAAATTCTCAGACCAGCCCTTCTGGCACCAACAATCATGCCACGTTCAAAGGCACTCAAATCACCTTTCTTCACCATACTGATGCTCGGTTTGAACTGCAGGAGATTGTCTTGACCATGTCTACATGCCTAAATGCACTGAGTTGCCGCCATGTGATTGGCTGATTAGAAATTAAGTCTTAACACACAGTTGGACAGGTGTACCTAATAAAGTGGCCAGTGAGTGTATATGTGTGTGTATGTGTCAATGACATATATATATATATATATATATATATATATATATATACAGTACAGACCAAAAGTTTGGACACACCTCATTCAAAGAGTTTTCTTTATTTTCATGACTATGAAAATTGTAGATTCACTCTGAAGTAGAGTTGAGCGAAAAGGATAGTTCAAATTCAAAAATCGCCGACTTTAGCTAAAGTCGGGTTTCGCCGATCGAAACCCGACCATAGCGTGAGGTCGGCCATGAGGTCGCCGAGCACCAGCGCCTTTTCTCAGCCAATCATGGAGGACGCACACTGTGGGCAACACGATGACACGGGCAGCGGCCACCACCATCTTAGAGAAGGGCATTGAAGTGATTGGCTGGCTTTGTGTGGCGTCACAGTGGCTATAAAAGGCCGTGACCACCGACCGCCATGTTACTTCTGCCGATCTTAGAATAGGGAGAGGTGCTGCTCTGCTGCTGATTCTGAATACGGGAGAGCGTTAGTCAGGGAAGAAGAAAAACAATTGCTTCTGATGATAGCGCTTTTAACTGTACAGTTAGTGTGCAGTGAAAGGGGAGGATTTTTGTTGTGTGCAGCAGCGCTGGTGGTGATTAGGCTGCCTTTTAAGGCCACCTGAAAGCTGCATTGCTGTATGCACACTGCTGTTCAAAATGCTTTTGTCAAAGCACTCCAACTTTTATTATTTTGTTCTGGTGAGTTACCGAGCGTTCATTTTTTCATACACCGTTTAGCGGTGTACGCTCCTCACACACTACTGGACAAATACAAGCTATCTGTGTGTGACTCTGGAAAAACAAGCCGAGATTTTCCATTTTTCCAGACCTACACTTTATAGAGCTGTCTGCTTTTCAAACCGTTTCGTATATCTGCTATTTGATTACGGTCAAAACTATACAGAAACAGCGTGTGTCACTCCGTCTAAAAATAGACGGAGATTGACAATTTTCCATACAGACACCGTATAGCGGTGTACGCTCCTCACACACTACCATGTACCGACTGGTATCACAGATAGAGATGAGCGACTTTGCCTTTTTTAGGGTCAAGTCGGGTTTCATGAAACCCGACTTTTGCAAAAGTTGGGTAGAACGAAATTGGCCGACTATAGGGAAAAGTCGGAGGCCGACTGAAACACGAAACCCAATGCAAGTCAATGGGGAAGCAAAGTTGGCAGGGAGTGGAGGACAGTAAACACAACTACAGTGCCCATTTCAATGCCAAAAGCATCAGTTCTTATTACTGAAGCTTGTCAACCTTAATTTACTTCATAATAATAGTTATGCATTGAAAACTGGGGGTTATTTGGCTAAAGTTGAGGGGGGTAGGGCTGGCTCCAGGTTTTCGTGTGCCCTGGGCCAAAGAGTGTCAGTGCGCCCCTTTAACACATACCACAACTGATGATGCTCCGATATGGCACAGATATATAGGTATAGTACAATGACAAATACTTCACTGCTTACATGACATGATGGATCTATTTTAAATTGTACAATAGCTCAAAAAAGAACAGCACATTATTCCGTACAGTATTATGGCCACTACATTGTGCGCCATACAGAATAATGAGCCCCATATATTTCTCCATACAGACAAATTGGTCACATATAATGTTCCATACAGTATATGATGGTCCCCATGGATGATGCTCCAGTGTGTTAGGGCCCAAATAATGCTCCATATATAATGGGCCCCATTTGTAATGCTCCAGTGTATAATGTGCCCCAGAGATGCTGCTCCAGTGTCTGATCTGCCCCATTTAGAATGCTCCAGTATATGATGGGCCCCATGGATGATGCTCCAGTGTCTTATGGGCACAAATAATTCTCCATATATAATGGGCCCCATTTGTAATGGTCCAGTGTATAATGTGCCCCATAGATGCTGCTCCAGTGTCTGATCTGCCCCATTTAGAATGCTCCAGTATATGATGGGTCCCATGGATGATGCTCCAGTGTGTTACGGCCCAAATAATGCTCCTTATATAATAGGCCCCATTTGTAATGCTCCAGTGTATAATGTGCCCCATAGATGCTGCTCCAGTCTCTGATCTGCCGAATTTAGAATGCTCCAGTATATGATGTGCCCCATGGATGTTGTTCCAGTGTCTTATGGGCCCAAATAATGCTCCATATATAATGGGCCACATTTGTAATGCTCCAGGGTATAATGTGCCCCAGAGATGCTGCTCCAGTGTCTGATCTGCCCCATTTAGAATGCTCCAGAATATGATGGGCCCCACATATGATGCTCCAGTGTCTTATTGGCCCAAATAATGCTCCATATATAATGGGTCCCATATGTAATAGTCCAGTGTATACTGTGCCCCATAGATGCTGCTCAAGTGTCTGATCTGCCAATTTAGAATGCTCCAGTTTATGATGAGCCCCATAGATGCTGCTCCAGTGTCTGATCTGCCCCATTTAGAATGCTCCAGTTTATGATGGTCCCCATGGATGATGATCCAGTGTGTTACGGGCCCAAATAATGCTGCATATATAATGGGACACATTTGTAATGCTCCAGTGTATAATGTGCCCCATAGATGCTGCTCCAGTCTCTGATCTGCCGAATTTAGAATGCTCCAGTATATGATGTGCCCCATGGATGTTGTTCCAGTGTCTTATGGGCCCAAATAATGCTCCATATATAATGGGCCACATTTGTAATGCTCCAGGGTATAATGTGCCCCATAGATGCTGCTCCAGTCTCTGATCTGCCGAATTTAGAATGCTCCAGTATATGATGTGCCCCATGGATGTTGTTCCAGTGTCTTATGGGCCCAAATAATGCTCCATATATAATGGGCCACATTTGTAATGCTCCAGTGTATAATGTGCCCTATAGATGCTGCTCCAGTGTCTGATCTGCCCCATTTAGAATGCTCCAGTATATGATGGGCCCCATGGATGATGCTCCAGTGTCTTATGGATCCAAATAATGCTCCATATATAATGGGCTCCATTTCTAATGCTCCAGTGTATAATGGGCCCCGTAAATGCTGCTCCAGTGTCTGATATCCCCATTTGGAATGCTCCAGTATATGATGGGCCTCATGGATGATGCTCCAGTGTATGATGGGCCCTAATAATGATCCATATATAATGGGCTCCATTTCTAATTCTCCAGTGTATAATGGGCCCCGTAAATGCTGCTCCAGTGTCTGATGTCCCCATTTGGAATGCTCCAGTATATGATGGGCCCCATGAATGATGCTCCAGTGTCTTTTGGGCCAAAATAATGCTCCATATATAATGGGCTTAATTTCAAATGCTCCAGTGTATGATGGGCCCTGTAAATGCTGCTCCAGTGTCTGATGTCCCCCATCTGGAATGCTCCAGTATATGATGGGCCTCATGGATGATGGTCCAGCGTATGATGGGCCCTAATAATGCTCAATATAATAATAATAATCTTTTTTTTATATATAGCACTAACATATTCCGCAGAGCTTTACACACATTATCATCACTGTCCCCGATGGGGCTAACAATCTAAATTCCCCATCAGTATGTCTTTGAAATGTGGGAAGAAACCAGAGTACCCAAAGGAAGCCCACGCAAACACAGGGAGAACATACAAACTCCTTGCAGATGTTGTCCTTAGTGGGATTCGAACCCAGGATTCCAGCGCTGCAAGGCTGCAGTGCTAACCTCTGAGCCACAGTGCTGCCCATCAAACTTATTGGGAATTTCACAAGAAAAACAATGGTGCGCTTGGTTAAAATATCAATATATAATGGGCTCCATTTCTAATGCTCCAGTGTATAATGAGCCCTGTAAATGCTGCTCCAGTGTCTGATGTCCCCTTTTGGAATGCTCCAGTATATGATGGGCCCCATTTTTAATTAGCCCAGGCATGGTATGTGAAAAGAACTCCATGGAGTAATCTGAAGTGTGTGCTGCCGCTACCTTCACTTTTGGTGTGGGTGAAGGACACAAGGAAAGGGGTTGCTCCTGACCAGAATCCTGCACTGACAACTCCGTGCTTGCATTTTTTAACCTTCAGAAGAGGAGGTGATAGAGCTGGAGGCTATTTCAGCAATGTAAGCCAAAAACAGTTCCTGATGCTCTGGTTTTAAAAGCAGTCTACCTACTCCCAAAAAAGGGAGCCTTACAGGCCTTCCAGAGCTACACCATGACGCAGGCTCAACACCTCCTGACTTAGCTGCTATTGTGTTTTTGGCATTACCAGCAGATGCACCAACACCACCATCAGTACCAGGTGACCTCCCACACCAACGTCCGCATCCTCTTCCATAATACTTCCTCATGTTTTGGAAAATGGACCCAAAATACCAGCAGATATATGGTACTGTATCAGAAGTGTATAGCTCTATACAGTCTAGGGATAACAGTATATCTCTGTAAATATTTCATGAGTCATACACAGATACTCACAGGCTCAGTATGGAGTACACAATAAAATAAAAAGTCGAAAAAGGGTACAGTATCACCAGATACAAGGTATATATAGTATAGTGTAAACATTAGGAATCTCCGTATATATTTCAGGAGGCAGACACAAACGATCTCAGGCCCAGTATGGATTACACAAGAATATGAAAAGCTGTAAATGGGTAATGTAACACAAGCGTACAGCTGCATACAGTGTTGGGGTAATCTTAAATCTCCAAATATATTTCCGGAGTAACAAACAGGTGTTCACAGGTTCATTATGGATTACACCAGAATCTAAATAGCAAAAAAGGTTACTGTATTAGAAGCGTACAGCTGTATACAGTGTTGGCCAAATTTGAAATCTCGGTATATATTTCCGGAGTCACCCTCAGACGTTCACTCAGTCTGGGTTTGACCATAATAAAAAATGTAAAAAAGGTACTGGATAACAAGATGGCAAGTATATATATATTATAGGGTACAATTGAAATCTCCGTATACAAGTCCCGTAGTCACTCTAAGGCCTGTTTCACATTTCCGTTTTTGACGATCAGTCAAAATCCGCCATTTTTGCAAAAAAACGGATCCGCCATTTTTTTTGGCAGATCCGTTTTTTCCCCCATTGATTTGCATTACCGGCAGATCTTGACGGATGGCCATCCGTTGGATTCGTTTTTTTGCGGTTCCGTCAATTTTTTTACGTCCGCCGAGATGCCTGGACGGACCATGTAACGTTTTTTGTGCTGCAGGATCCGCACTTTTATAGTGCGCATGCCCGGAGGAATGAAGTCAGGCAGAAATTTAACCCTGAAATCTTTTCTGGTGGACAAATTCTCTCTCTCTCTCTCCCGGGCAGCGGTTCCTTTAAAATTCTTCATTTGATGGATCCGTCAAAAAAACGGTCCGGTGGCATCCGTTCACATCAGTTAACAACGGATCCGCTTTCCGTCATTTTGACGGATTTTAACTGACACAAAAAAACTGATCTGTGAAACAGGCCTAAGACGCTTACTCAGTATGGATTTGACCGTAATACTAAATGTCGAACAAAGGTACTGTATAACAATAAACAAGCTGTATTGAGTATAGGGTAAAAATTGGTATCTCTGATTCACCGTATATATAGAAGGCGTAAACCACACACGATCAATCCCAATGGATGATACCATAATAACAAATTTTGAACAAAGGTACTGTATCAACACATACCAGGTGTATCCAGGCTAGGCTTAATTCTAAATTTCCATCTATACTTCCAGAGTCAGACACAGACACTCACAGGCTCACTATGTATTACACCAGAATTTAAAAAGTAGAAAAAGGGAAAGGTATTCGAAGCGTAAAACAGTATACAGTGTCGTGGTACTTTTAAATCATCGTTTATATTTCAATCTCAGTAAGCCAATCCAGACTCTCCACTACTGGAAACTACATGGATACAAGTACAGACGGAAAGTCGAGTGTTAGTAGAAATTTGGGAATTACAGAGGCGATGCAGACCCTTAATTACTGTGTCTGTAGAGACAGCGAAAACAGTTCTTTGTGAAGAAAGTATTGCTTTATCACAGTAGCGTGGATCACATCACCGTTACTCATCTCCATCAAATTGTGATCACAGGGAGAGATGTAGACATGGTCCTCACTGCCTATCATGATGTGTCTGGTCATTTTGGAGTGCAAAAGACAGAAGCCACAGGCCGTAGGCGATACTATTGGATTGGCATGACAGGAGACATTGAAAAATGGTGGCAGGAATGTCACACGCCTGTGACTATCACAACTGTGAAAGGTGATCATAAAGCATCACTGCATCCGCTTGTAAGTTGATGTCCATTATAAATGGTAGCCATTGATCATCTGAAGGTAGAGGCCAGCAGGACAGGCCATAGCTACATTTTAACCATCATCGATCAATACACCAAATTTCTAGTGGCCATTACTGTGAAGGATTTAACAGCGGTGGAGCAGGGAGAGGTAAGTATTGCAACTTGCAAGTGCTGTGGCCATGATCAAGCAGGGGGGGCACACTCGTGGTCGACGGTACTGGCACAGGGCCCCTCTTAGTACACTGGTGTGTCTGACGGCAAGTGGGCCCCCCATCATCAGAGACACTGTATTGTACTATGAGGGGCCCTGTGCCAGTGCCGTCGGCCATCAGTGGGACCATCCACCTGTTCAGAGCAACTTCACTTGCCCGGGTGCGCCAGGTGTTGACCCCAGCCCTTGGGGCGGGTGGGCAGCCCAGTTAGGGAGGTTTAAAAAATGACATATTTTGATGTGTAGGCTGGACATTCAGCTGCTGCAAAAGGCAGAATTGGGCATGTCCGAGGAAAAGGAAGATAAAAGCGAGGCAGTTTTCTGGCAACCTATGTGTCATCCGGGAAGGTGGGACAAAATCCTTTGAAACCCATGCATGGTTCATTTTAATGAAGGTTAGATCATCAACATTTTGGGTCGACAGACGGGTCCTTTTTTCTGTCAGGATTGATCCAACAGCACGGAAGACTCTTTCGGATAACACACTAGAAGCAGGGCAAGCGAGCTCCTGTAAGCCATAGTGTGCCAATTCAGGCCAGGTGTCCAGTATATAGGTCCAATAGTCAAAGGGGAATGACCTGTGAGGGAGAACATTGATATGGGAGGAGAAGTAGTTTGTAACCATAGTTGACAACTGCTGTGTCCTGTCACTTGTAATCGATGTAGTATTAGCAGTCGTGTGAGCTGTACTTGAAAAATCATTCCACAACATGGTCATTAAACCCCTTTCTACAACGTCACCTTGGCTGTGTGCACCACAAACACTTCTTCCATTGTGCCGACTATGGCTCGTGGGAGAACCAGCACTGCTGCTGTGTGCTGGGAAAGCCTCAAACAAACGGTTTACCAGAGTTGCTTGTTTGTTAGCCAATATTATCTCTAGATTCTCCTGTGGCATGATGTTGTGTAGTTTGCCTATGTAGCGTGGATCAAGGATGCTGGCCAGCCAGTAGTCGACATCCTTCATCATTTTGGCAATGCGGGGGGTCCCTTTTTAGGATCCGCAAGGCACAATCGCACATGTGGGCCAATGTTCCAGGTGTCAATAATGCACTGCCACTGCAGGGTGGAGGAGCACTTTCTGGCAAATCCACATCCCTACAGTCATGCACAAACACTGCACCTGACCTTGGAATGCCAACATTTTCTCTTGCCCCCTGAGAAGCATCCTCCTGCCCAAAATAATCATCCCCCTCATACTCCTCCTCCTCCTCTTCCTCTTCTTCTCCACCTCGTCCAGGACAGTTCCCTGACCAGACAATGGCTGACTCTCAGCAAGCCTTCCCTCCTCCTCCTCCTCCTGTTCCTCCTCCTCTGCTGGAGACTCCAGATCCTTAATGTACGTCAAACTTTGCATAAGCAGACGCATAAGTGGGATGCTCATGCTCATAATGGTGTCGTCTGGGCTTACCAGCCGTGTGCATTCCTCAAAACACTGCAGGACTTTACAGAGGTCTTTCAGCTTTAACCACTGCACACCCGACAATTCCATGTCTTCCCACAAACTGCCTGCCCATGTATCCTCCCACAAATGCATTACAGCCTGCCTCTGTTCGCACAGCCTCTCAACTATGTGCAGGGTGGAGTTCCACCTTGTTGCAACGTCTATGATTAGGCGGTGCTTGGGGAGGTGGAGCAATCGCTGCAGCTTCTGCATACGACTGGAGTGTACGGCCAAGCGACGGATGTGCGAGCACAGTCTTCGCACCTTATGGAGCAGTAATGTTAACTCCCTATAATTGTTAAGGAAGCACTGCACCACCAGGTTCAAAGTGTGGTCCAGGCAAGGTATGTGTGTGAGTTTTGCACGGGCTATGGCTGCCACAAAATTACGGCCGTTATCACTGACTACCTTGCTTGCTTCAAGATGTAGACTGCCCAGCCGTGACTCAGTTTGTCGCTGCAAGTAGTCGATTACAGTACCTTTGTTCGACATTTAGTATTACGGTCTAATCCATACTGAGTAAGCGTCTTAGAGTGTCTACGGGACTTGTATATGGAGATTTCAATTGTACCCTATAATATATATATACTTGCTATCTTGTTATCCAGTACCTTTTTTACATTTTTTATTATGGTCAAACCCAGACTGAGTGAGCGTCTGAGGGTGACTCTGGAAATATATACCGAGATTTCAAATTTGGCCAACACTGTAAACAGCTGTATGCTTCTGATACAGTAACCTTTTTTGCTATTTAGATTCTGGTGTAATCCATAATGAACCTGTGAACACCTGTTTGTTACTCCGGAAATATATTTGGAGATTTAAGATTGCCCCAACACTGTATGCAGCTGTATGCTTGTGTTACAGTACCCATTTACAGCTTTTCATATTCTTGTGTAATCCATACTGGGCCTGAGAGCGTTCGTGTCTGCCTCCTGAAATATATACGGAGATTCAGAATGTTTACACTATACTATATATACCTTGTATCTGGTGATACCGTACCCTTTTTCAACTTTTTATTTTATTGTGTAATCCATACTGATCCTGTGAGCATCTGTGTATAACTTATGAAATATATACAGAGATTTACTGTTATCCCTAGACTGTATAGAGCTGTACGCTTCTGATACAGTAATAATAATAATAATAATCTTTATATAGTGCTAACATATTCCGCAGCGCTTTACAGTTTGCACACATTATCATCACTGTCCCCGATGGGGCTCACAATCTAAATTCCCTATTAGTATGTCTTTAGAATGTGGGAAGAAACTGGAGTACCCGGAGGAAACCCACACAAACACGGGGAGAACATACAAACTCCTTGCAGATGTTGTCCTTGGTGGGATTCAAACCCAGGACCCCAGCGCTGCAAGGCTACAGTGCTAACCACTGAGCCACCGTGCCGCCCAGTACCATATATCTGCTGGTATTTTGGGTCCATTTTCCAAAACATGTGGAAGTATGGTTGGAGGATGCGGACGTGGGCGTGAGTGGCCACTTGGTACTGATGGTGGTGGTGGTGCATTTGCTGGTAGTGCCAAAAACACAATAGCAGCTTAGTCAGGAGGTGTTGAGCCTGCATCACGGTGTAGCTCTGGAAGGCCTGTAAGGCTCCCTTTTCTGGGAGTAGGTAGACTGCTTTTAAAGCCAGAGAATAAGGAACTGTTTTTGGCTTACGTTGCTGAAACAGCCTCCAGCTCTATCACCTTCTCTTCTGAAGTTTAAAAAATGCAAGCACTGAGTCGTCAGTGCAGTCTTCTGGTGAGGAGCAACCCCTTTCCTTGTGTCCTTCACCCACACCAAAAGTGAAGGATGCGGCAGCACACACTTCAGATTACTCCATGGAGCTCTTTTCACATACCATGCCTGGGTTAATTAAATATGGGGCCCATCATATACTGGAGCATTCCAAATGGGGGACGTCAGACACTGGAGCAGCATTTACGGGACCCATTATACACTGGAGCATTAGAAATGGAGCCCATTATATATGGAGCATTATTAGAGCCCATTATACACTGGAGTATCATCCATGAGGCCCATCATATACTGGAGCATTCCAAATGGGGGACATCAGACACTGGAGCAGCATTTACGGGGCCCATTATACACTGGAGCATCATCCATGGGGCCCATCATATACTGGAGCTTTCCAAATGGGGGACATCAGACACTGGAGCAGCATTTATGGGGCCCATTATCCATTGGCTAATTAGAAATGGAGCCCATTATATATGGAGCATTATTAGAGCCCATTATACACTGGAGTATCATCCATGAGGCCCATCATATACTGGAGCATTCCAAATGGGGGACATCAGACACTGGAGCAGCATTTACGGGGCCCATTATACACTGGAGCATTAGAAATGGAGCCCATTATATAAGGAGCATTATTTGGGCCCATAAGACACTGGAGCATCATCCATGGGGACCATCATATACAGTATGTGTAATGCATTTGGAGTTCAAGTAATTTCTTTTTCTAGTCTCCCCTTTTATTCATGTTAAGTAATTAATAAAGTCTATATATCTTGGACTTTGTATGCGTGTTTTGCTTCTCATTTTTTTTTTAATCTTACAATTTTGGAATCACCATTATCTTAGGGCCACATTTAGGATTATATTATAACATCAGATGCAGCCGCACAAGCTTTCCCATAATGAATTGCAACTATCAAATCACATTGTCTAGCACACTTTGATGGACACAAAACATTAACCTTGTAAGCCTCCTACTACTTTTCGGCATACCCAGCACCTCTTCTGATTAGTATGCCTGGCATAGCATTTTTGTAACTGCTCAACCAGGGTCATAAAGTTCTCTTTATACAGCCCTACAAACTACTAAATATGGTGGCTAATTTTCTGAAGCATTGGTACTTTAATAAAATTACTCCTAGAAATTGTGTCATAAAGAAAAGAATAATTATTTTGAACTTTCTCATCTTTATGAAAGGTGTTGGAATGCCAGACAGTAGCCATATCATAAAGGTGATTTGACGATATTCAGTGCAACAGCTGCACCACTTGGTGACGTAATACGATGGAAAACACTTATTTTGTCCACTTTGTATGCCGTGTTAAAATAAACAAGGCACAATTTACATCACATGTATCATCCCTACCAATGATTGTAAGTTATCAGGGCTTATTTGTGCACTAGAGAATACATAATTAATGTTTCCAATGCTTCTAATTATACTTATTTAGATTGAAAATGATTTACATTTGCAACTGCAGTCAATTTGCTGGTAAATGCATTCGATGATGTGCTAAGGTCACATCTGCGTGATTATATTCTTGCTTTTAAAATAGTTTGTCCATCTTACGCAAAAAAATGAATTAGAGCTAACTTGCATGGATACATTTATATATAAATATATATATATATATATAGATATATATATTATATATATAGATACAAAGAAAAGCCCAACAATTTTAAACAAAACAAAAGAACAAGGGCGGTAACCTCGTAAAATTAACCGCCATGATAGTGCAATTTCCACTCCATATATATCATAGAACAAGGCGAAAAAATGGGAGTAATGGATTCAACAAAGTTTTTTTAAATATAAGAGTATATATTTTATTAGGCAAAAACACCAATAATCACCATATAAATAGCATAATAGCATGTAATACAAAGACGCAAACAGGACAACAATAGAGAAGGGGAGACTAGGGTATAGTCCTGTGCACCAAAAACGTACACAAAAATACCTGCCATGAAACATGTCAAAAGCAATTGCAATATAAAGTACCCCTAGCCCAGAGTAACCACAAGCAAAAAATACGCTTATATAATGTGAACAGTGGCAGGATACAAAATTAAGTGGCTGAATACTAGCGGTGGAGTTGGAAAACCATGTCCATTATAAATCTCACAAAGGCCATGATTGGCAGTAACAATGAAAAGGACAGCTTACCAATGAGTGCACAGTGACCCCAGACCCGCAGGGTGACCCCCGACGCATGTTTCACGCTCACACTGGGCGCTTTCTCAAGGAAGATGCAGGCTGGAAGAGGAACAGGACCCTTAAGTATCCAAAGCAACGTGATCACGTGTTTTCGAGGAAGCTACTATTGCAAAAGTTGCATCACAAGGATTTGCGTAGTGAACCTATGAGTGAGAACAAGAGGGAGGCACTTTGTGCTTTGGAGGACCTCTTCGAGGAACAAGCACCACCTACGATGGGTAAGTTTCCTCCCAACATTGTGCCCAGATCCACGAGGTTCCCTCCTTTGTCGATTAGTCCCGCTATTGATGTATTTACGAAATTGGTGACGGAGGATTTTAAAAAACTGTCCTCCCGATGTAAATTTGACAATCTCACCCACAAACAGCGACAAGCAATTTCGGAGTTACAATCTATGCGTGGGGTGATTTTCAAGTCGGCCGACAAAGGGGGGAACATCGTGGTCTGGCCAACAATTATGTATGAGCGTGAAGCTTGTAGGCATTTGAAAAATTCTCAGACATATGAGAAGTTGTCCTTCAATCCGACGTCCTTCTTCTCGCTCGCACTCCAACACATTCTTGTTCGTGCCTTGGATGAGGGGATTTTTACAAAGGCAGTTTTTGAGGGATTATATTTAAAAAAACTTTGTTGAATCCATTACATATATATGCCCAGGCATAGTAACTAACTGTGGTAAGTTATAGCAAATTATAATTATCCTCCATCCTATAGTCCCGGTGCCCATATACCCATCATACATATCCACGATCCCATAGGCCCGTGCCCATATACCCATCATACATATCCTCCATCCCATAGTCGAGTGCCCATATACCCATCATACATCCTTCATCTCATAGTCCCATACCCATATACCCATCATACATATCCTCCATCCCATAGTCCCGTGCCTATATACTCATCATACATATCCTCCATCCCATAGTGCCATGCCCATATAACCATCATACATATCCGCCATCCCATAGTCCCGTGCCCATATACCCGTCATGCATATCCTCCATCCCATAGTCGAGTATCCAAATACCCATCATACATCCTTCATCTCATAGTCCCATGCCCATATACCCATCATACATATCCTCCATCCCATAGTCCCGTGCCTATATACCCATCATACATATCCTCCATCCCATAGTCTCATGCCCATATACCCATCATACATATCCGCCATCCCATAGTCCCGTGCCCATAAACCCATCATACATATCCTCCATCCTATAGTCCCGTGCCCATATACCCATCACACATATCCGCCATCCCATAGTCCCATGCCCATATACCCGTCATACATATCCTCCATCCCATAGTCCAGTGCCCATATACCAATCACACATCCTCCATCCCATAGTCCCGTGCCCATATACCCGTCATACATATCCTCCATCCAATAGTCCAGTGCCCATATACCCATCACACATCCTCCATCCCATAGTCAACAATTATGACATCATAATGAGCGGTGGCAGGGATTGCAACCTATGATGACATCAGCGTCACCATGGCAACCATTGTGACATCATAATGAGAGGCGGGGCTTGATACGCACACACTGTTTCCCCAGTATGCAAATAGGGGCATTATGACATCATAATGAGGGGCGGGGCTTGACGCGCACACACTGTTTCCCCAGTATGTAGATAGGGGCAAAATTGTTTGGTGAATTGGAACGCGCGGGGTTAAAATTTCGCCTCACAACATAGCTTAGGACGCTCTCGGGGTCCAGACGTGTGACTATGCCAAATTTTGCGGCTGTAGCTGCGACGGTGCGGATGCCTATCCCGGACATACACACACACATACATACACATACACACACATACATACATACATACATACATACATACACACTTTGAGCTTTATATATTAGATATATATATATTGTAAGGTAGCGTTGTCATTCAGATAGGGGACAGTCACTTGGCAGCCAAATAATCAGATCCAGCACGGGTTTTCCATAAAACAATCACAGTGCATGCGGTTTATTCATGCATCATAAGCCATCAAAGCAATAGAAAACAGCATAGCGTCCATGACAGTTTCACTCTGCTAGCCCTGTGGTCACACAGGTTATGCAATGTTCCATATGCAGTCTCTTCAGCCTCACAGTTATATCCCCTGTCAGGGCTACCTTCTCATGGCTGCTTCAGCTCACCACAGACGGCCATTCCCTCCAGGGAACTATCAGGCACATGCAGCCATTAAACACAGCGTTCACTTGCTGTTAGGAAGACAGCCCCATCTCTCTCAGACGGGACCTTCCAAAATGGACCAACCAGGTCCAAGCATTCACCTCATGTGACCTACCCTGGCCACCTTATATGGTCCATAGCCATGCCCACTGGGTCACATGGCTATGACCTCATCATAGGTCCTTCAACCACTCAAACACATTTTACAATAGCGTTCTTAAACACACCCCTGGGTGGGTTTGTAGGTAACTGATTCCGCCCGTCTCACCAGCTACCTAGAGACTTCCCAAACACATTGAAACAGCACCTCAACAGTATCACTGCTGATCAACACATACACAAGTCTCCATCCCAAGGCCACCCACCTTGAGGTACATAACGGTCATTCAATATTCTGCCACTCATCCTCTCTCCTGGGACATCCACACAGCGCCCCCTAGCAGACACAGTGGTCACTACACCATATACCTCTCCCCTCTGTTCAAACTTGTGGGGTTGAACACACAACATAACCCCAGGATCTCGAGACCGGGCCCTCACTACACCTTGCCCCACAGGTTGAGAGTACCATCTCCATCTGTCATACGGCCTCATCTCTATGTTAGGCCTCCCCCGCTTCCAGCGGCCAGATAATCGGTTGTTGTCTTTGACCCTCCAGTCACGGTCTGTCTGCGTCGTCAGACACTGTTTAGTCACCATCCTCTCTCTATCTAAGCATCTTGTAACAAATGGTACCCCACCACATCTAAGTTTACTTTTCAGTGCATTAACCTTACGGTTCATTGCACCTGCTGTCTCTGTAGCATCCTCCAGTTCACACTGTAATCTACTGTGCAACGTATTGGCACATTGAGCCTCTTTCTCTGCTTCTTCCTCCTGGTGTTTCAGGTGTTTCAGAGGCATATTTTTCCCTTCACCAGGTCTTTGTACTGCTCAGAACTACGCCTTTCATCATCCATTTGCCTTAGTACAACCTTCAGTCTTTTCTCCGTACGACGTACTTGTTTGCTTGCAGATTGTCGCACTTTAGTTTCCGCATCAAGCTGTTCCTCGAGTTGTGCAACCTTTGCTTCTAACTCCTTATTCTGGTGAACTAATTGCTCCCGGGCACTCTCATTCTTCTGAGCATTACTACGTTCTGTCTTCAGGTCAGCATTCATCTGGTCAAACTGAAGTGTGGCCTTTCTCAGACTGTCATTGGCTAATTCAATGTTGCCATGTTCTTCCTCCACTTCTTCTTCAAGCTGAGCAATGCGAGGCTCTAAACGCCTCTTTTCTTCCAAAGCCAGAGTATCTTTACCACTGTTTTTGGCAATTACATCCGCCAGTTCATCTCTTTCCTGCTGTGCTTGCCTTTTAGCACACTCTGCAGCAGCAAGCTCCTTCTGCATATGGATCATCTCTGCTTCCATACTCTCCTATTTCTTCTTGTCTTCATACTGTTCCTCACTCGGGCCTGGCCGCTGTGAGTTTTCGTCCCACTTCTTCTCCCATAGAAGACCTCTTACAGTTTCTGTAAGTACTCCTACCTCTTCTCTGAGGGACTCATTCAGGCCTTGCCACGATGCCAGGTGATCTTTGATCTTGAAGACTTCTTTCTCTAGCTCATCTAGTCTGTGCTCCCTCTCTCTCTCAGAGCCACAGTCACCCCTAGAGTCTGAGTCATGCCAATCATCCAAGAGAACTCTCCAGTTACCCTCTGACCATGTGTCCACTCCAGTCCTCTCATCTCCCAGCCCACCAACCATCAGATCACGAGACTTCAGGTCCATAAGTAGGGCAGATGTACCCTTTCTTCCGGTCACTTCTACCACTGACCTGTCCACTTTAGCAGGCATCACCATCACAATGTCTGCCAACCCAACCCAACAGTAGGAAAGTCTCCATCCCCCTGCCATATATCATCAAAGTCCCGGCCCCTCTCAAAGGTATGCACTAAGTTTAGTGGCATACTACCACCTTGGCACTCCCCCGTTGTCATCTCAATCATGACTCTATCCACCGTATAATTCACAATGACCCCATGGTGGCAGCGAACCCTGATGTTTTTCTCAGTCAGAGATAAAACGAGGGGAGTTCAAGTCAGAGTCACCTGACTCTTTGAGTCCAGCCTACCAGGGACTCCTTCCCGGTGCAACATCATGGTACACATCTGTGGCCCATCGTTATCTGGAAAATACATGCCAAACTCCTCAAAACACATACACACACACTGTGGTTCCCCAGACATGTCCACTGAGGCACCCAGTGCTGCCCCTTTTGCAAACTCGGCCCCTTTCTGGACCACCATCCTAATTTGGGCCACCGCCTCCCTCTGGGACTCCACCCCATTTTTGGTGTACCAACCCGATTTGGGTCACCGCCCCCTTCTGGAACTCCACCCCCTTTGGGGGTACCACCCCAATTTGGGTCATGGCCCCCTTCTGGGACTCCACCCCCTTTTGGGCTACCATCTCGATTTGGGCCACCGCCCCCTTTCGGGATCTCCCCATGTCCGTTCTACAGGTCTTCTCAGACCATAGTTCACACAACACAGTTTATGTGCTTTACGATACCATAGAAGTCCTTGCTGGCACTAGCACAACTCCTGCTGTCACCGATCTCCGACATCTCCGGCTGCCGTTAACACACAGCTGCTGGTGTCACCTTTGTAACCCTGCCGAGTTACCGGAAGCCACTTGTCCCCTTCGTAACCCTGCCGAGTTACAGCAAGCTGCTTGTCCCCTTCGTAACCCCGCTGAGTTACAGCAAGCCGCTTGTCACTTTTTTGACTCTCCTGAGCCACCACAAGCTGACTTTAGAGCGAAAAGAAAAAAAAGACACATGCAACACCAAACTCACGTGTCCTGTCTGTGTGCTCTTCAGGATGTCCGTCTCCTCTCCTGAGACCGTCCAACACACAGGGCGCACCGGGTGCAGGGTTTCCCAACACACCAGCCTCACCAGGTCCAGGGGCTCAGTGGATGCTATTCAGGATATCCATCTCTGCCTGAGATTGCCCAACACTCACGCCTCACCAGGTCCAAGGTCATACCACGTGCTCCAGGGATCCGATTCTTCTCCCAGAACCTCCCAACACTGACCATCCAGGACCTTGCTCACTGAACCCTCCAGGTACACAGTCTTTCTCACTGACCCAGGTAAGTACAACACGAACACCTGTCCGTTACACGTGTCGGCCACACAGGTCCTCGGGTACCTCATATCCACAGATGCACCCTATCACAATCCACAGTCTCTATCTCTGACCCCGGTCTGTATATCACACGGTTTTCACGACCGTCACCTGCTGGCCGTGCAGGTTCTCGGACCCCTTTACCACAGAGGTGTCCTATAAATCTTTTCCACTGACCCCGGTCAATATATCACACGGCTTTCAAGACCGTCAGCTCTCCTGGCTCAGCGTTGCCAGCACTGCACCAGGAGCTTTTGGAAACCGTTGCCCTTAGCAACCAAATTTTGCAGTCCTCTTCCGTTGCTCCTAGCAACAAGGCTACAACACTGCCCATAGCATTCTCCACCAATTGTAAGGTAGCGCTGTCATTCAGATAGGGGACACTCGCTTGGCAGCCAAATAATCAGATCCAGCACGGGTTTTCCATAAAACAGTCACAGTCCATGCCGTTTATTCATGCATCACAAACCATCAAAGCGATAGAAAACAGCATAGCGTCCATGACAGAGTTTCACTCTGTTAACCCTGTGATCACACAGGCTATGCAATGTTCCATATGCAGTCTCTTTGGCCTCACAGTTATATCCCCTGTCAGGGTTACCTTCTCATGGCTGCTTCAGCTCACCGCAGACATCCATTCCCTCCAGGGAACTAACAGGCACGTGCAGCCATTAAACACAGCGTTCACTTGCTGTTAGGAAGACAGCCCCATCTCTCTCAGACGGGACCTTCCAAAATGGACCAACCAGGTCCAAGCATTCACCTCATGTGACCTACCCTGGCCACCTTATATGGCCCATAGCCATGCCCACCGGGTCACATGGCTATGACCTCATCACAGGTCCTTCAACCACTCATACACATTTTACAATAACGTTCTTAAACACACCCCTGGTTGTGTTTGTAGGTAATTGGTTCCGTCCATCTCACCAGCTACCTAGAGACTTCCCAAACACATTGAAACAGCACCTCAGCAGTATCACTGCTGATCAACACACACACAAGTCTCCATCCCAAGGCCACCCACCTTGAGATACATAATGGTCATTCAGTATTCTGCCACTCATCCTCTCTCCTGGGACATCCACACAGCGCCCCCTAGCGGACACAGTGGTCACTACACCACAATATATAGTGTATATACTATAAATAAATCAATCACTGTCAATATAGGTTGAATGCCCTCTAGTGGCCAATGTATAGATAACCATGCATCCATGCATAATATACAAAGAATAAATAGTAACCTTTGCACCATCTTATGTGAACTTATTTTGAGCCAATTGAAAGGTTTCCAGCTTGAACAGGTACTGTCACGTACACACTTCTCATCAAGTAATGTAGAGTTTGCCTCCAAGGTTTAATTTATCTCCTCTCACTCAATCCAGCTCTTAACCTCTGCTTTAAGCTATAAAGTGAGTATAAATCACACCCCGACACATTCAGTACACCATGATTTCTAAACTCGCTTGTAATCACGGGGTGATGAGTCCCAATATATGTTTACTGACTGATAATCAAAAGCTCACACTATCTTTAAAAGCTATGGATCATTTTAAAGCATAAAAGGGTCACACTTATTAAAAATTTTAAGCTTTAATATGAAAATATACTCTACTTACAATAAAAGATATAAAAAGGTAAAAATAAAATGACACACAAATTTGCAAAACAGTAACAAAATAAAAAGGGACAACTAACAAAATACCTAAATGTTTCCATCTACATCTATCATATGTTTCCTTGAGGAATGGAAAAGTGGAATATGGAGCACGTCAGCATACACAGCCCTCACATGTGAGCAACTTATTTTTGTGTCACCCAGCTTTTTATACTCAAACAACTAAGGCAGCACTCTGTAGCGCCATAGCATGCAAATCTGAAATATGAAAATTGAATTGCATTACTGCATTAGAAATATAAAAAATTCAGAATGCTTAGCGCATAAACTGGCCAATTCATGTGTACCAGGAAGGCACGTTAAGGTGATTCTCATTTTCCAGGACCTAACTTAATGCCAATCCTCTCAGACTAAAGTCTTCATCTGTATGGGAACCTAATGTGAATCATCTCTTAGACTGAAATCTATATCTCTGTGGAGGGGAAGTGGCCCTGCTGTGATTAAAAACTCCTGAGGCTAAAAGAGACGGAGTGCTCAGTCAGATGGCTATGATTAGCATTACATTTTCCGCTCACTCTAAATCCCTTAACAATAGCATTCCATAGGAAAATTCATCAGAACTAGAATAATTTGTTCTAATGATTCATCTTTACAAAAACATGCAAAAGAACATGAAACCAGATTCCAACAAAGAGTTTATTTCTGAAGAGTCATTAGATGTGGTTGGACCAGAACCTCCAGAAATAAAAGGATGGAACTTTTGAAATCTAGCACTAGACAGAGCATCTTCTTCTACCTCAGAAGTAAGGCTTATTTCCACTTTTTGTGAAAAAAGGAGTTACATCAAAAATTATCTTAACATTTTTTGGCCCATTCTGAAGAGTGATTCTACCTTGTTGAGACACACAGAGGCACAACCATCCATTTTACATAGGAGAACACAGAATATATGTGATATACCGGTTCACAGCTCTAGAGGTCCCAGATTTTTTCCATGTAAGGACTGTACCGGATGTGCCAATATGCAAAAAACATTCATTTTTAAATCCAGTGATGGCTGAGGGAATATTGTATCACACTTCATATCAGCTATAATGCCAACCATGTAATCTACTATGCAGCATGTCTCTGTGGTCTTATCTAAATCAGTTTAACATGCAGACAACTTAGAGTTTGTACCAGAACGTGTAATCACGATATTGGCAATGCAAGAGAGATCATAGATGACGCTTCTGAAACCATTACTAAGACATTTTAAAGCTGTCCATGGATGTGAAGTCAGTTTGCTACAGATCATTGGTATTGATTGAATTTTTAGGTATATGCCCACAATCAGGTACTGCTGTGTAGTGTGGAGTAAATTTTTGTGATCTCTAAAAGTGAACAAGAGCTTTTAAATATTTTGTAGGCTTCAATTTTTCAGAAATACAGTGTACATCAGCTGTGATTACGTCTGTGATCTGTAAAACTGAGAAAAAGCATTGAAACATTTTTCTGGATTGAATTTGATGGTCATCCATACACTTTCGCATTCTTTCTGTTACATTAAGGTGGAGTAGACTCACAAAAAACATTTTGATTGCTGGACATGGCCAATATTTTTTTTATTACAAATAAACTTGGTTTCAAAAGACCTTCCAATTACAAAATGGGTAAGATGTGCATTAAGGGAGGGGGAAGTGAAGTGCTAAGGATGGTGCACGCAGATGATGAGTATGTGGGCCAGGTGCAACTATGCCTGTTGCTGGGAGCACAAGAAACACACCCATGCATGATGCATAGATTCCTGTCCCACTTTGCATGGAAGCACGGTACACCACTTATGAAACCAGAGAAATGTAAACAGGTGGTTGGTTAAATAGCAGATAATGCTTATAGCAGGCTTAGCAGCACCACACAGTCTTCCACATGGTCCAGTCCCACCAGCCTAAAGTCTGAATCACTTATTCCTCACCCTGATCCTCCTTCCTCCCACCATGTAGAGTCACAGGAAACTAGTGATCCCACACTAAGACTCTCTGAGTAGCTGTTTACAACAACATTTCTTTATTGTGGCCACTCAACCTGCATGTTCCAAGAGGGACAGGGCGACATGCTGTTTAGTGAGGCACAAAACTTAGAGCAGCCACAAGAATATGAACGTTAGAAAAGGAAATTTGTAGTAAGGAGGAGAATGATGATGATGAGACACATTTGCCGCTATGTCTTGTTGTTAAGTCACGAAGTCAGGAGGACCAGGGTGCGGTGGTGGAAGATGAGGTGGAGGATGACTAAGTTATCGACC